>NC_092335.1:212147500-213430833 GCF_046630445.1 Rutidosis leptorrhynchoides
TGAAAACAAAATTACATATCCTTTATATCTAATCCATACACCAACGACCAAAAACACCTACAAACACTTTCATTCTTCAATTTTCTTCATCTAATTGATCTCTCTCAAGTTCTATCTTCAAGTTCTAAGTGTTCTTCATAAATTCTACAAGTTCTAGTTACATAAAATCAAGAATACTTTCAAGTTTGCTAGCTCACTTCCAATCTTGTAAGGTGATCATCCAACCTCAAGAAATCTTTGTTTCTTACAGTAGGTTATCATTCTAATACAAGGTAATAATCATATTCAAACTTTGGTTCAATTTCTATAACTATAACAATCTTATTTCAAGTGATGATCTTACTTGAACTTGTTTTCGTGTCATGATTCTGCTTCAAGAACTTCGAGCCATCCAAGGATCCGTTGAAGCTAGATCCATTTTTCTCTTTTCCAGTAGGTTTATCCAAGGAACTTAAGGTAGTAATGATGTTCATAACATCATTCGATTCATACATATAAAGCTATCTTATTCGAAGGTTTAAACTTGTAATCACTAGAACATAGTTTAGTTAATTCTAAACTTGTTCGCAAACAAAAGTTAATCCTTCTAACTTGACTTTTAAAATCAACTAAACATATGTTCTATATCTATATGATATACTAACTTAATGATTTAAAACCTGGAAACACGAAAAACACCGTAAAACTGGATTTACGCCGTCGTAGTAACACCGCGGGCTGTTTTGGGTTAGTTAATTAAAAACTATGATAAACTTTGATTTAAAAGTTGTTATTCTGAGAAAATGATTTTTATTATGAACATGAAACTATATCCAAAAATTATGGTTAAACTCAAAGTGGAAGTATGTTTTCTAAAATGGTCATCTAGACGTCGTTCTTTCGACTGAAATGACTACCTTTACAAAAACGACTTGTAACTTGTTTTTCCGACTATAAACCTATAATTTTTCTGTTTAGATTCATAAAATAGAGTTCAATATGAAACCATAGCAATTTGATTCACTCAAAACGGATTTAAAATGAAGAAGTTATGGGTAAAACAAGATTGGATAATTTTTCTCATTTTAGCTACGTGAAAATTGGTAACAAATCTATTCCAACCATAATTTAATCAACATGTATTGTATATTATGTAATCTTGAGATACCATAGACACGTATACAATATTTCGACCTATCATGTCGACACATCTATATATATTTCGGAACAACCATAGACACTCTATATGTGAATGTTGGAGTTAGCAATACAGGATTGAGGTTGATTCCAAAATATATATAGTTTGAGTTGTGATCAATACTGAGATACGTATACACTGGGTCGTGGATTGATTCAAGATAATATTTATCGATTTATTTCTGTACATCTAACTGTGGACAACTAGTTGTAGGTTACTAACGAGGACAGCTGACTTAATAAACTTAAAACATCAAAATATATTAAAAGTGTTATAAATATATTTTGAACATACTTTGATATATATGTATATATTGTTATAGGTTCGTGAATCAACCAGTGACCAAGTCTTACTTCCCGACGAAGTAAAAATCTGTGAAAGTGAGTTATAGTCCCACTTTTAAAATCTAATATTTTTGGGATGAGAATACATGCAGGTTTTATAAATGATTTACAAAATAGACACAAGTACGTGAAACTACATTCTATGGTTGAATTATCGAAATCGAATATGCCCCTTTTTATTAAGTCTGGTAATCTAAGAATTAGGGAACAGACACCCTAATTGACGGAAATCCTAAAGATAGATCTATCGGGCCCAACAAGCCCCATCCAAAATACCGGATGCTTTAGTACTTCGAAATTTATATCATATCCGAAGGGTGTCCCGGAATGATGGGGATATTCTTATATATGCATCTTGTTAATGTCGGTTACCAGGTGTTCACCATATGAATGATTTTTATCTCTATGTATGGGATGTGTATTGAAATATGAAATCTTGTGGTCTATTATTATGATTTGATATATATAGGTTAAACCTATAACTCACCAACATTTTTGTTGACGTTTTAAGCATGTTTATTCTCAGGTGATTATTAAGAGCTTCCGCTGTCGCATACTTAAATAAGGACAAGATTTGGAGTCCATGCTTGTATGATATTGTGTAAAAACTGCATTCAAGAAACTTATTTTGTTGTAACATATTTGTATTGTAAACCATTATGTAATGGTAGTGTGTAAACATGATATTTTAGATTATCATTATTTGATAATCTACGTAAAGCTCTTTAAACCTTTATTGATGAAATAAAGGTTATGGTTTGTTTTAAAATGAATGCAGTCTTTGAAAAACGTCTAATATAGAGGTCAAAACCTCGCAACGAAATCAATTAATATGGAACATTTTTAATCAATAAGAATGGGACATTTCAGTTGGTATCCGAGCGTTGGTCTTAGAGAACCAGAATTTTGCATTAGTGTGTCTTATCGAGTTTGTTAGGATGCATTAGTGAGTCTGGACTTCGACCATGTTTACTTGAAAAATGATTGTTTAACAAATTTTGTTGGAAACTATATATTTTTAACATGTGAATATTATGTGATATATTAATCTCTTAACGCGTTTGATATTATGTGATAGATGTCTACCTCTAGAACAAGTCCCATTGACTCACCTAATAATAATGAAGAGTCAAATGTAAATTGGAATGATTCGTGGACTGATTCACAAGTTCCCGAAGAGGAACCGGAAGAAGAGTCGGAACCGGAAGAAGAATCGGAACCGGAAGAAGAATCGGAACCGGATGAAGAAATAGAACCGGTGGGGGAAATAATAAAATGGTTAAGTAAAAGAAAATCCTCAACCAACCGACCAAGGTTAATTATGGTCAATGGTGTTTCCGCCAAGGAAGCAAAATATTGGGAGGATTACCAATTCTCCGATGAATCGGATTCCGACGAGAATTCCGATGATGTTATAGAAATTACCCCAACTGAATTTAAAAAGGCAAAAGAAAATAATAAAGGAAAGGGCATAAAAATAGAGAAATCTAATTCCAACCCCGATGAACTTTATATGTATCGTCAACCCCCGAAGTCCTTAAGTTGTAACAATGACCCGGGAACCTCTAAACCACCAGGTTTTTCTAAACCAATGTGGAAAACGACGGCTCGTATTAGGGGAGCATCATATATCCCTAGAAACTTGGCAAAACGAACCAAAACCAAAGAAGAAGAAACAAGCGAGTCGGAATAAGATAGTTGTATTCGTGTGGTGTAATATATGTAATATAGTGTGCTTATGCTTTATGATATATGTAAAAATTGCTTGTATTAATAAGTAATTTTTTTTTTGAATCTAACTCCTGTCTATTTTACAGTATAAAAACACAAAATGGATAGACAACCCAATATTTTAAGAGACCTACCCGGAGACATGATTGATGAAATCTTGTCTAGAGTCGGTCAGAATTCTTCGGCACAGCTATTTAAGGAGAGATCAGTTTGTAAGACATTCGAAGAACGTTCCAAGAATGCCTTGGTTTATAAAAGGCTTTCGTTCGAAAGATGGGGGATATCACATTGGGAAATCCATAAGTTACGATGTGTTTACTTTGACGCATATATTGCGGGGAACCCAAATGCTATTTTACGCAATGGGTTAAGAAATTATTTTGACTCAATATATCCGAATATTGGACTTCGTGATTTAGAAAAAGTGGCTAACATGCAACATAAAGAAGCATGTTATGCTTACGGATTAGTAATGTTCGCTTCTCACCAAAGTGAGAACAAGAACATCGGGCTACAACTATTAAACAAAACGTTCCCACAAGTGACGGAGTCGGTAATTGGGGTAAGAAATGAGGTTTTTAGATTGTTACGGGACTGTTGGACATTACGTAACCCTCGTCCCTTTGACGACGTTACAACACGCTGTCTTATCAACGGCCATAACGGTTATGTTCCACAAGACCAAGGATGGGAAGTAATCCTAGTAAAACCAGAATGCATGACTTATTTCTGGACGTATGAATTACGTGTCTTTATTGCCTTTGCTGAACGACTTGTGTACTAGCTAGAATTATCTTCACAACCATCTTGTATCAAATTTATTGTGTGCTATATTTCATGCTATATGTAAAATAAGCGGTATTGTAAGTTTGTAAAATATTGTGTAAAAGTTTGAACGCGAAATATTATTATAATCAGTTTTTCATATAGAATTGTAGTAGTTGAATTGTATATTAGCTACTAAGTATGAACTTAACGGGTAGGTACTACCCGAATTTAAACTTATAAAACGCTAATATGAAGAAAAAGCTTTTATAAATGAGTTCATATTATGCTACGAAATACTATTAACTACTCTTAATATTCTGTATGATTAACTTGTTCCATTTGACTATTTTGAAGGAAATGGCACCGACTACTCGACACACCGTGAATATGAATGAAGAGGAATTCCGTACTTTTCTAGCTTCAAACATAGCCGCAGTACAGGCTGCGCTACATACCAACAATAACCTTGGATCTAGCAGTACAGGAAATCGTGTAGGATGCACCTACAAAGAATTCACTGCCTGCAAACCTTTGGAATTTGATGGAACCGAAGGACCGATCGGATTGAAACGGTGGACCGAGAAGGTCGAATCGGTGTTTGCCATAAGTAAGTGTACTGAAGAGGACAAAGTGAAGTACGCTACGCATACCTTCACAGGTTCTGCGTTAACATGGTGGAATACCTATCTAGAGCAAGTGGGACAAGACGATGCGTACGCACTACCGTGGTCAGCATTCAAGCACTTGATGAACGAGAAGTACCGTCCCAGAACCGAGGTCAATAAGCTCAAGACAGAACTTAGAGGGTTACGAACCTAAGGATTTGATATTACCACGTACGAAAGACGATTCACAGAATTGTGCCTATTGTGTCCGGGAGCATTCGAAGATGAGGAAGAGAAGATCGACGCGTTTGTGAAAGGATTACCGGAAAGAATCCAAGAAGATATAAGTTCACACGAGCCCGCCTCCATACAACAGGCATGTAGAATGGCTCACAAACTAGTGAACCAGATTGAAGAAAGAATTAAAGAACAGACTGCTGAAGAGGCCAATGTGAAGCAAGTCAAAAGAAAGTGGGAGGAAAACGGTGATAAGAATCACCAATACAACAACAACAGCAATTACAACAATAATCTCAATAATTATCCCAACAATCGCAACATCAATCGCAACTACAACAAACGGCCCAACAACAACAACAACAACAACAACAGCAACTACAATAATCATCCCAACAACAATAATAACCGCAACAACAACAACAATCAGAAGCAGCTATGCCAAAGGTGTGAAAAGTATCACTCGGGGTTCTGCACCAAATTTTGCAACAAGTGTAAAAGAAATGGTCATAGCGCGGCGAAGTGTGAGGTCTACGGACCAGGGGTTAATAGAACGAAAGGAACAAATGGTGTCGGAACGAGTAATGGCGGAGCAAGTAGTGTCGGAGCAAGTTATGCCAATGTAGTTTGTTATAAATGTGGGAAACCGGGCCACATTATTAGAAATTGCCCGAACCAGGAGAACACGAATGGACAAGGCCGCGGAAGAGTTTTCAATATTAATGCGGCAGAGGCACAGGAAGACCCGGAGCTTGTTACGGGTACGTTTCTTATTGACAATAAATCTGCTTACGTTTTATTTGATTCGGGTGCGGATAGAAGCTATATGAGTAGAGATTTTTGTGCTAAATTAAGTTGTCCATTGACGCCTTTGGATAGTAAATTTTTACTCGAATTAGCAAATGGTAAATTAATTTCAGCAGATAATATATGTCGGAATCGAGAAATTAAACTGGTTAACGAAACATTTAAGATTGACTTGATACCAGTAGAGTTAGGGAGTTTTGATGTGATAATCGGTATGGACTGGTTGAAAGAAGTGAAAGCAGAGATTGTTTGTTACAAAAATGCAATTCGCATTATACGAGAAAAAGGAAAACCCTTAATGGTGTACGGAGAAAAGGGCAACACGAAGCTACATCTTATTAGTAATTTTAAGGCACAAAAACTAATAAGAAAAGGTTGCTATGCTGTTCTAGCACACGTCGAGAAAGTACAAACTGAAGAAAAGAGCATCAATGATGTTCCCGTCGCAAAAGAATTTCCCGATGTATTTCCGAAAGAATTACCGGGATTACCCCCACATCGATCCGTTGAATTTCAAATAGATCTTGTACCAGGAGCTGCACCAATAGCTCGTGCTCCTTACAGACTCGCACCCAGCGAGATGAAAGAACTGCAAAGCCAATTACAAGAACTTTTAGAGCGTGGTTTCATTCGACCAAGCACATCACCGTGGGGAGCTCCTGTTTTGTTTGTCAAGAAGAAAGATGGTACATTCAGGTTGTGTATCGACTACCGAGAGTTGAACAAACTTACCATCAAGAACCGCTACCCACTACCGAGAATCGACGACTTATTTGATCAACTACAAGGCTCGTCTGTTTATTCAAAGATTGACTTACGTTCTGGGTATCATCAAATGCGGGTGAAAGAAGATGATATTCCAAAGACTGCTTTCAGAACACGTTACGGTCATTATGAGTTTATGGTCATGCCATTTGGTTTAACTAATGCACCAGCTGTGTTCATGAACCTTATGAACCGAGTGTGTGGACCATACCTTGACAAGTTTGTCATTGTTTTCATTGATGACATACTTATTTACTCAAAGAATGACCAAGAACACGGTGAACATTTGAGAAAGGTGTTAGAAGTATTGAGGAAGGAAGAATTGTACGCTAAGTTTTCAAAGTGTGCATTTTGGTTGGAAGAAGTTCAATTCCTCGGTCACATAGTGAACAAAGAAGGTATTAAGGTGGATCCGGCAAAGATAGAAACTGTTAAAAAGTGGGAAACCCCGAAAACTCCGAAACACATACGCCAGTTTTTAGGACTAGCTGGTTACTACAGAAGGTTCATCCAAGACTTTTCCAGAATAGCAAAACCCTTGACTGCATTAACGCATAAAGGGAAGAAATTTGAATGGAATGATGAACAAGAGAAAGCGTTTCAGTTATTGAAGAAAAAGCTAACTACGGCACCTATATTGTCATTGCCTGAAGGGAATGATGATTTTGTGATTTATTGTGACGCATCAAAGCAAGGTCTCGGTTGTGTATTAATGTAACGAACTAAGGTGATTGCTTATGCGTCTAGACAATTAAAGATTCACGAACAAAATTATACGACGCATGATTTGGAATTAGGCGCGGTTGTTTTTGCATTAAAGACTTGGAGGCACTACTTATATGGGGTCAAAAGTATTATATATACCGACCACAAAAGTCTTCAACACATATTTAATCAGAAACAACTGAATATGAGACAGCGTAGGTGGATTGAATTGTTGAATGATTACGACTTTGAGATTCGTTACCACCCGGGAAAGGCAAATGTGGTAGCCGATGCCTTGAGCAGGAAGGACAGAGAACCCATTCGAGTAAAATCTATGAATATAATGATTCATAATAACCTTACTACTCAAATAAAGGAGGCGCAACAAGGAGTTTTAAAAGAGGGAAATTTAAAGGATGAAATACCCAAGGGATCAGAGAAGCATCTTAATATTCGGGAAGACGGAACCCGGTATAGGGCTGAAAGGATTTGGGTACCAAAATTTGGAGATATGAGAGAAATGGTACTTAGAGAAGCTCATAAAACCAGATACTCAATACATCCTGGAACGGGGAAGATGTACAAGGATCTCAAGAAACATTTTTGGTGGCCGGGTATGAAAGCCGATGTTGCTAAATATGTAGGAGAATGTTTGACGTGTTCTAAGGTCAAAGCTGAGCATCAGAAACCATCAGGTCTACTTCAACAACCCGAAATCCCGGAATGGAAATGGGAAAACATTACCATGGATTTCATCACTAAATTGCCAAGGACTGCAAGTGGTTTTGATACTATTTGGGTAATAGTTGATCGTCTCACCAAATCAGCACACTTCCTGCCAATAAGAGAAGATGACAAGATGGAGAAGTTAGCACGACTGTATTTGAAGAAAGTCGTCTCCAGACATGGAATACCAATCTCTATTATCTCTGATAGGGATGGCAGATTTATTTCAAGATTCTGGCAGACATTACAGCAAGCATTAGGAACTCGTCTAGACATGAGTACTGCCTATCATCCACAAACTGATGGGCAGAGCGAAAGGACGATACAAACGCTTGAAGACATGCTACGAGCATGTGTTATTGATTTCGGAAACAGCTGGGATCGACATCTACCGTTAGCAGAATTTTCCTACAACAACAGCTTCCATTCAAGCATTGAGATGACGCCGTTTGAAGCACTTTATGGTAGAAAGTGCAGGTCTCCAATTTGTTGGAGTGAAGTGGGGGATAGACAGATTACGGGTCCGGAGATTATACAAGAAACTACCGAGAAGATCATCCAAATTCAACAACGGTTGAAAACCGCCGAAAGTCGACAAAAGAGCTACGCTGACATTAAAAGAAAAGATATAGAATTTGAAATTGGAGAGATGGTCATGCTTAAAGTTGCACCTTGGAAAGGCGTTGTTCGATTTGGTAAACGAGGGAAATTAAATCCAAGGTATATTGGACCATTCAAGATTATTGATCGTGTCGGACCAGTAGCTTACCGACTTGAGTTACCTCAACAACTCGCGGCTGTACATAACACTTTCCACGTCTCGAATTTGAAGAAATGTTTTGCTAAAGAAGATCTCACTATTCCGTTAGATGAAATCCAAATCAATGAAAAACTTCAATTCATCGAAGAACCCGTCGAAATAATGGATCGTGAGGTTAAAAGACTTAAGCAAAACAAGATACCAATTGTTAAGGTTCGATGGAATGCTCGTAGAGGACCCGAGTTCACCTGGGAGCGTGAAGATCAGATGAAGAAGAAATACCCGCATCTATTTCCAGAAGATTCGTCAACACCTTCAACAGCTTAAAATTTCGGGACGAAATTTATTTAACGGGTAGGTACTGTAGTGACCCGAACTTTTCCATATTTATATATATTAATTGAGATTGATATTTACATGATGAAATGTTTCCAACATGTTAAGCAATCAAACTTGTTAAGACTTGATTAATTGAAATATGTTTCATATAGACAATTGACCACCCAAGTTGACCGGTGATTCACGAACGTTAAAACTTGTAAAAACTATATGATGGCATATATATGGATATATATAGTTAACATGATACTATGATAAGTAAACATATCATTAAGTATATTAATAATGAACTACATATGTAAAAACAAGGCTACTAACTTAATGATTTTTAAACGAGACATATATGTAACGATTATCGTTGTAAAGACATTTAATATATATATATATATATATATATATATATATATATATATATATATATATATATATATATATATCATATTAAGAGATATTCATACATTATAATATCATGATAATATACTAATTTAAAATCTCATTTGATATTATAAACATTGGGTTAACAACATTTAACAAGATCGTTAACCTAAAGGTTTCAAAACAACACTTACATGTAACGACTAACGATGACTTAACGACTCAGTTAAAATGTATATACATGTAGTGTTTTAATATGTATTTATACACTTTTGAAAGACTTCAATACACTTATCAAAATACTTCTACTTAACAAAAATGCTTACAATTACATCCTCGTTCAGTTTCATCAACAATTCTACTCGTATGCACCCGTATTCGTACTCGTACAATACACAGCTTTTAGATGTATGTACTATTGGTATATACACTCCAATGATCAGCTCTTAGCAGCCCATGTGAGTCACCTAACACATGTGAGAACCATCATTTGGCAACTAGCATGAAATATCTCATAAAATTACAAAAATATGAGTAATCATTCATGACTTATTTACATGAAAACAAAATTACATATCCTTTATATCTAATCCATACACCAACGACCAAAAACACCTACAAACACTTTCATTCTTCAATTTTCTTCATCTAATTGATCTCTCTCAAGTTCTATCTTCAAGTTCTAAGTGTTCTTCATAAATTCTACAAGTTCTAGTTACATAAAATCAAGAATACTTTCAAGTTTGCTAGCTCACTTCCAATCTTGTAAGGTGATCATCCAACCTCAAGAAATCTTTGTTTCTTACAGTAGGTTATCATTCTAATACAAGGTAATAATCATATTCAAACTTTGATTCAATTTCTATAACTATAACAATCTTATTTCAAGTGATGATCTTACTTGAACTTGTTTTCGTGTCATGATTCTGCTTCAAGAACTTCGAGCCATCCAAGGATCCGTTGAAGCTAGATCCATTTTTCTCTTTTCCAGTAGGTTTATTCAAGGAACTTAAGGTAGTAATGATGTTCATAACATCATTCGATTCATACATATAAAGCTATCTTATTCGAAGGTTTAAACTTGTAATCACTAGAACATAGTTTAGTTGATTCTAAACTTGTTCGCAAACAAAAGTTAATCCTTCTAACTTGAATTTTAAAATCAACTAAACATATGTTCTATATCTATATGATATGCTAACTTAATGATTTAAAACCTGGAAACACGAAAAACACCGTAAAACTGGATTTACGCCGTCGTAGTAACACCGCGGGATGTTTTGGGTTAGTTAATTAAAAACTATGATAAAATTTGATTTAAAAGTTGTTATTCTGAGAAAATTATTTTTATTATGAACATGAAACTATATCCAAAAATTATGGTTAAACTCAAAGTGGAAGTATGTTTTCTAAAATGGTCATCTAGACGTCGTTCTTTTGACTGAAATGACTACCTTTACAAAAACGACTTGTAACTTATTTTTCCGACAATAATCCTATAATTTTTCTGTTTAGATTCATAAAATAGAGTTCAATATGAAACCATAGCAATTTGATTCACTCAAAACGGATTTAAAATGAAGAAGTTATGGGTAAAACAAGATTGGATAATTTTTCTCATTTTAGCTACGTGAAAATTGGTAACAAATCTATTCCAACCATAATTTAATCAACATGTATTGTATATTATGTAATCTTGAGATACCATAGACACGTATACAATGTTTAGACCTATCATGTCGACACATCTATATATATTTCGGAACAACCATAGACACTCTATATGTGAATGTTGGAGTTAGCTATACAGGGTTGAGGTTGATTCCAAAATATATATAGTTTGAGTTGTGATCAATACTGAGATACGTATACACTGGGTCATGGATTGATTCAAGATAATATTTATCGATTTATTTCTGTACATCTAACTGTGGACAACTAGTTGTAGGTTACTAACGAGGACAGCTGACTTAATAAACTTAAAACATCAAAATATATTAAAAGTGTTATAAATATATTTTGAACATACTTTGATATATATGTATATATTGTTATAGGTTCGTGAATCAACCAGTGGCCAAGTCTTACTTCCCGACGAAGTAAAAATCTGTGAAAGTGAGTTATAGTCCCACTTTTAAAATCTAATATTTTTGGGATGAGAATACATGCAGGTTTTATAAATGATTTACAAAATAGACACAAGTACGTGAAACTACATTCTATGGTTGAATTATCGAAATCGAATATGCCCCTTTTTATTAAGTCTGGTAATCTAAGAATTAGGGAACAGACACCCTAATTGACGCGAATCCTAAAGATAGATCTATCGGGCCCAACAAGCCCCATCCAAAGTACCGGATGCTTTAGTACTTCGAAATTTATATCATATCCGAAGGGTGTCCCGGAATGATGGGGATATTCTTATATATGCATCTTGTTAATGTCGGTTACCAGGTGTTCACCATATGAATGATTTTTATCTCTATGTATGGGATGTGTATTGAAATATGAAATCTTGTGGTCTATTATTATGATTTGATATATATAGGTTAAACCTATAACTCACCAACATTTTTGTTGATGTTTTAAGCATGTTTATTCTCAGGTGATTATTAAGAGCTTCCGCTGTCGCATACTTAAATAAGGATGAGATTTGGAGTCCATGCTTGTATGATATTGTGTAAAAACTGCATTCAAGAAACTTATTTTGTTGTAACATATTTGTATTGTAAACCATTATGTAATGGTCGTGTGTAAACAGGATATTTTAGATTATCATTATTTGATAATATACGTAAAGCTTTTTAAACCTTTATTGATGAAATAAAGGTTATGGTTTGTTTTAAAATGAATGCAGTCTTTGAAAAACGTCTCATATAGAGGTCAAAACCTCGCAACGAAATCAATTAATATGGAACGTTTTTAATCAATAAGAACGGGACATTTCATGTAATATCTCTAATATGAGCAAATGCACCGCGAAAGATTTCTTTCATACCTGAGAATAAACATGCTTTCAAGTGTCAACCAAAAGATTGGTGAGTTCATTAGTTTATCATAACAATCATTTCCATTAATTTAATGGGCCACAAGATTTTCATTTCATTTATCATAAACATCATCTCATATCAGGCATTTCGCAAACTGCATAGAGATAAAAATCATTCATATGGTGAACACCTGGTAACCGACATTAACAAGATGCATATAGAATATCCCCATCATTCCGGGACATCCATCGGACATGATAATTTCGAAGTACTAATGCATTCCAAATTCCAGAATGGGGCTTGTTGGGCCCGATAGATCTATCTTTAGGATTCGCGTCAATTAGGGGTGCATTAATTCTCAAAATTAGTGATGTTCCCTAATTCTTAGATTACCAGGCTAAAAGGGGCATATTCGGTTTAATAATCCATCCATAGAATGTAGTTTTAAGTACTTGTGTCTATTTCGTCAAACATTTATAAAGCAGCGCATGTATTCTCCGTCCCAAAAATATATTGCAAAAGCGAATAATGTTTATGATCCCAAAAATATATTCGGCAAACATTAATATTAACATAACAATAACAATAATTAATAATGATCATAATATCAATAATAATACTAATAATGTTTATGATTCTTTTATTTATGATGATAATAATAATAATTATAATTATAATACTAGTTGTAATAATAATAACTAATGATAATGATAATAACTATAATAACAATAACAATAATTTATAATAACAATGATAATAATAATAATAATAATGATATATAAACTACCTAAGAAGCCCATTTTAAAAAGAATTGCACCCAGTAGGGATTGAACCCGAGATCTCTCGAAACCCGACACCATCCCTTAACCATCCTACCATTCTTGTCTTTCTGGAATTAAACCCAGCTAAAATAAACATAACCCATTTTTATTTTTGTTTCCTATTCTTCTTCTTCTTCCTTGAATCAATCGACCGGAAGTTAATTAACAGCAACACATTTAATTGATTTTAGAATTTATAAACAAAACAGAAACGGTTTAGCTGAGAATATTTGGGTTAACAGAAGAAAAAAAAAATCTTGCAGTAGCAGCAACCATACGAAGAACAACCCAAATCACGATTTAAAAATGTAGACAGTTTTAGACTGAAGTTCCTACATGAAATAAGTGATAAACCATTGCTAGAAACTTTCTAAGTCATCAATTAAACTTGAAACATCAAAATCAAATCGAATTTCTTGATGAACCAATTGTTTTACTTTTTGATTCTAAACTTTGACTTCAAAATTCTACCTTGATATAAAGGATTGAGATATGAGATTTTGCAGATAGTTTAAACTATAGATTCCTAACAAGACTTCACTACTAGATTTTTGAAATTTGTTTCGAAAACGAGCTTTGGCTAAAAAGTTCAAGAACAGAGATAAATGGGTTTGGTTTATTGAATTTCTGTTAAATTTTGATTTTTTAGTGGATGATTGAATGAATTGAGGTACTACTTATATTCAATTAAGGTTGTTGTGTAGTGATTGTTTGAATTCGATCCTTGACAGATTGTAGACAGGATTTAGACAGAAACAAAAAAATAAAGAAGAAAAGAATAGAAAAAGAATAAAGTCGATCGTGAGCTTCAACTGATTTTGGACGGTTTTGAAGATGGAATCAAACACGTTTAGCTTATTAGACAAATTAAAAAAAAAACAAAGGGAATTACAACTGGATACCTAATTATTTATATTTAATTTTATATATAACAGTAATTATATATCTATATACCTGTATATGTTTTTATTATATATATATAATTGTATTTTATATATATATATATATATATATATATATATATATGTATTTATATAAACCTGTATGTATATATCTGTTTATATGTATATAATTCATAAATCTTGATAATTACAAGTATAAATAAGTTAATATTATTAATGATAATAATAACATTAATAATAAAAATAATACAACTCAAACCTTATATATATATATATATATATATATATATATATATATATATATATATATATATATATTATAATATTACTAATAATAACTTTTAATCATAAAATAAAAATGATGATATTAGTAACAATCATAGTATTATTAATAATCATGATAATTAATTAAATGTTAATCAAAATAATGATACAATAACAATAATAAAATAATTTACATGTATCACATTTCATATTTATATATATTAAAATAATAATATTAATAATGCTGATGTTAATATTAATATTAATATTAATATTAATATTAATGGTAGTAATTCTAATGAAAGTAATAATAATAACAACTTATATTATAACTTGTAATTAAATTTAATATATTAATTTAATATATTATTATTTATGTATCATTTAATAATAACATATAATATTTTTGACCTTTTATATATAATCCAATATATATATATATATATATATATATATATATATATATATATATATATATATATATATATATATATATATATATATATATATATATATATATATATATATATATATATATATATATATATATATATATATATATATATATATATTATAATAATTATTTATATAATTCATACACATTTATATATTGCTTTATTTTAATAACCAAATTATTATCTTGTATATTATTTTACATACTTAATCTTAATGATCTATTGTATGTTATTATTTCAATTTATTATATATACTTACATTTATACATATATATATATACATATTTATTTACAAACAAATGTTCGTGAATCGTCGGGGATAGTCATAGGTAATTGATTACATGAATATAGTTTCAAAATTTTCGAGACTCAACATTATAGACTTTGCTTATCGTGTCGAAAACATATAAAGATCAAGTTTAAATTTGGTTGGAAATTTCCGGGTCATCACAGTACCTACCCGTTAATGAAATTTCGTCCCGAAATTTGATTGGGATGGTCATGGCTAACAATAAAAATATTTTCATGACGAATAGGAGTTGATAAATAGAGTTTTATCATCATTGAGTAATATGGATAAAACAATTTGATTATTCGAAGAGCACGAATGAAGCTATTACAAAAGAGTGAAATGAATAAATAAAGTTTCGTCTTAATTTTTGACGTTGTCTTGTTGAATTTAGAAAATAAGGTGCGTCTTAACTTTTGACGTTGTCTTGATTGAATTCCGGAATTTAAGGGATTTAAAGAAAATCTTTGAAATCTAAAAGATTTGATTCTTCGGTGAGTAAGGAAATTAGTATCTCTATAATTAAATACGGTGATCTGCCTTGATTACTCTGTCTGATATTTCCATTATAAATTAAACTCTTCCGTTCCATTATTCTCACCATTCCTATACTTTCTTTCTTAGTTCATACATCCAAAAGATTGTGAAAATGCTTAATCCAGTTCTAATCCTTGATATTTTTCTAATTATTATTTCTGTCATCTTTCTTCTCAATCTTCCACCAGAAAAATCTATTTACTTTTACTATAACCTTGGGGTGATACTATTCTTAATTCTACTGTGTATTTATATTGCTATTTGTATTAATATTCATGGTTTGTAACCTCCGCGTTGTTATTGAGCTTTATATTTTCTCTTATATTTTGGAGCTCTTTGCCTTTTTATTCTCCTCTTGACCTCTAGTAAAGCGAGTAATCGTCCAGAATTCGTAAGTATGGAGTTTCGAATGATCTTAATGTTCTAAACAGGAAAGGACGTAATAGCACGATTTGATTTGTCAAATTACCAGAATCACTGAGAATAGAACTATCAAGAATATACTTTCTTGATATGTTCAGAAGTTAAGTAGAATGAAAGAGTTATGTAACATGGCACATGATGACGTTATGATCTGTTAATCATCACGTTCCATTATAAACTCAGCATGACTTACTGTAATATAATCACGTTGATCAAGTGTCATTATATTATACTAACTCATGCTTCAGTTCCCAACACTACTTCAGAATTCATTCATAGTTTATACTTAGATTTTACAGAAATTTTCAATATAATGTATTACAGATAGCACGAAGAGGTATATAATTTCGAACGAGAATATTTATGAAAATATTTTCAGAAGTATCGAAGATATTTATGATGATATTTTGGAATTTCTAAGTTCGAAAGTTGATAAGGAAAAATTTTCCGCAAGATTTTAACATGACTTCAGAGCAGGATATTCTCTAAAGATTTCATCGGATCCAGAATTACCTGGATTCTTTGAATATAGGGTTTGGTCCTTGTATTTGTCCTTGGTCTCCTTCATGGTTAGCTCAATTTGTTTTTCAGTACCAAATTTTCTATCGAGCGTTCCTAACACTCCCTTCTTTATCATCACACTTTTGGCCGTTTAGACCATCTACAATTTTTCTGTTTCCTCTGCATTTAATGCTACGATATCTGAATCATCGGTTATCAATCTGAGGTGGTTTCAGGAGAATTGTGTTTTTAGATGATTAAACGCTATGGTAATATGGTGGAATATAAAAGGTTCCCTGGTAACAATAAAAGAGCACGCATATATTTCAAGGTTATAATAAGGTTGTTTCGAACGAAAAGTCGAAATTAACTTGCTGGAGCTGTGACAAAACTGGCTATCTCGAACAGGAGTTGCAAAGTTATTTTCAGTAATAATGACGCTAAAGGAATTAGCATAGCTACGTGTTAAACGTTTACTCAGTTTCCGAGAGTTTTTCAGGTGCATAACTATATACACAATTCTTTCCTTCTGTAGATGAAGTGCGGTTGGTTCATCCTCTCGATTGAGGTGTTTTCAAGATTTATGAAAAGTTTGAATGCAGATTGTAATCGTCAAGATACAAATGAGGTTTAAGATGAAATCAAGTGGCAAACTTGAAGAATTATTTAGTTTCATATGTTATAATCAATATTTTAATTCATTTTAATTGTCCAATGTTGGTAGTCCACAGTTAGCAATTCAATATTTCATATATAGTTTAATATATAATATTCGAATTAATTAATACGTATCGTGACCCATTATATAATGTCTCAGACTCGATCACAACTCAAAGTATATATATTATTTGAGAATCAACCTCAACCCTATATAGCTAACTCCAGCATTATCGCATATAGAGTGTCTATGATTATTTCAAATAATATATATAGATGCGTCAATATGATATGTCAAAACCTTGTATACGTGTCCCGATATTTAAAGTGCGTAAAATAAATAGCAGAAATTAAATGACAATAAATAAAATTGCGAGAATTAAATTGCGATAAAATAAATTGTGATAATTAAAATGTAATAAGGAATTAGCAGTTAGCTAGGATTTTGTTAGCGTGGATTCTTAACAAAATTTCTCATAGTTAATTTGTTTGTTTCTAACAAATTTTATTTTGTCCAACGTTTTCTTCATTATGCCACTTGTTGGATTCTGGTAAATCAAAATCCAAATATAAAATTGGATGAAAATGGTTATTCTGCGGTGAACGGATTCGTATATCTGTGGATGTAAGTAGGATAGTAAATGACTGTTGAATTAGATTCGAAGAATGTACATTGTAACTTATTAAAGTGAATTCTAAATATTCCTCGGGTATTACCTACCCGTTAAAATATTTTCACCATTAACAGTTTGTACAAAAGAATTTTTAATTACAATCTTTATGAAAACATATATACATATATATTTTCTGTAGATGTAATCATGGATTTAATGAGTCAGTATAATATTAAACTCATTTGATTTACCGTTAGAACTAGAATACATAATCTCTAAAACATTAGAGATTACATAATCGCCTTGTAGAACGAAGATAAATGATGTAAAACGATTCGTAGAATGGTGATTACACTCGAGGTATATAATGAGATATTGAGGCGTGTGATGTTGAAACTTGGGTTGTTGGTGGTACTGTTGGTGACGGTGATGTTGCTGAAGCTGGTACGTTTTGCACCATATTCTCCAAGTTGATTATTCGAGCGCGAAGCTCGTTGACTTCTTCCATTATTCCGGGATGATTGCTGGTTGGAACAAGCGGATGAATAAGATCTAGAATCTGAGATAGTATATAATCGTGACGAGATACTCTAGAAATGAGAGAGAAAATGGTGTCTCGAACAAGTTCTCCGGTAAGTGCTTCAGGTTCATCGTCAAGAGGGCAATGTGGTGGATGGAAGGGATCACATTCTTCTTGTCTCCAATGATTGAGGAGGCTACAAACCCATCCCCAAATCATCCAGAATAGATGATGGCTGATTGGTTGATCCATTCAGTCACACTGCTTTCGGAGCTTGAGTGGGATTCCATTTCGGAATCCGAGGAAATTGAACTAATGACGAATTCCATTTCGTACGGTTGAGTAAAGAATTTTTCGTTATGAAATAATTTTTCCGGCTATCGGGTGGTATTCTAATTACATAGAATATCTATATATATATATAGAGCAAAAGATTTCGTAGATTACGGAAAAATTTACGGAATATGTAAGGCAAAGTTTACTGTAACAGATACGCTAAGATATGAATTAGCAGATATGCCAAGATATGAATTTTGTCTATACACTATTCATGCAATCAATGCAATAAGATGTGTCTAGACTAAAAATGATAGGCAATTTTCGGACATAAATGATAAGCAAAACTTTTGACATACAGACACGGTCGAAGTCCAGACTCACTAATGCATCCTAACGACTATCAGTTAGACACACTAATGCAGACCTGGTTCGCTAAGACCACCGCTCTGATACCACCTCCAACGACCCGTCCTAATCCATCTGGACGAATACATTACATTTGGTTACATCGCGAGGTACTTGACCTCTATATGATACATTTTACAAACATTGCATTCGTTTTTAAAAGACAATCTTTCAACACATCGAAAGCTGATGGCATGCATACCATTTCATAATATATCCAACTATAATTGACTTAATAATAATCTTGATGAGCTCAACTACTCGAATGCAACGTCTTTTGAAAATATGTCATGAATGACTCCAAGTAATATCTCTAATATGAGCAAATGCACAGCGGAAGATTTCTTTCATACCTGAGAATAAACATGCTTTCAAGTGTCAACCAAAAGATTGGTGAGTTCATTAGTTTATCATAACAATCATTTCCATTAATTTAATAGACCACAAGATTTTTATTTCATTTATCATAAACATCATCTCATATCAGGCATTTCGCAAACTGCATAGAGATAAAAATCATTCATATGGTGAACACCTGGTAACTGACATTAACAAGATGCATATAGAATATCCTCATCATTCCGGGACACCCATCGGACATGATAATTTCGAAGTACTAAAGCATTCCAAATTCCAGAATGGGGCTTGTTGGGCCCGATAGATCTATCTTTAGGATTCACGTCAATTAGGGGTGCACTAATTCTCAAAATTAGTGATGTTCCCTAATTCTTAGATCACCAGGCTAAAAGGGGCATATTCGGTTTAATAATTCAACCATAGAATGTAGTTTTAAGTACTTGTGTCTATTTCATCAAACATTTATAAAGCAGCACATGTATTCTCTGATAGGTCAGATCATGTTGAGATTGAGAGAAATGATAAGATAGAATGAGATTCGGTATGTAAGAAGGAGATTCGGTACTAGAGAGAATCGGTACAAATTAAATTCCACAACTTCTAGAACTCGATTACAATACAATGGCTATCTAATTAGGACTACATAGGTTCCTTATATAGCCCTCTTCTAAGGAACCTTCATTTAAGCTTAATTTACATTAACACTATACAACTTCGGGGTCCTAACATTGTCAGTCCCAAAAATATATTGCAAAAGCATTTAAAAAGAGAGCAAATGAAACTCACAATACTGTATTTTGTAGTAAAAATACATATGACGACATTAAACAATGCAGGGTTGGCCTCGGATTCACGAACCTATATCATATATATATATATATATATATATATATATATATATATATATATATATATATATATATATATATATAACACCAAATAATAATCGAACAAATTTATATATTTTATTATTAGTGATATAATTGTTATATTGATAAATTATATGTTTCATTAATTAACTTAATTAAATATATTTATGTTATATACCTTAAATAAATAATTAGTATTTGAAATATATAATTAGTATTTATTATAAAAAATGTTAATATAGTTTTATTAAGTATATTTTTATATGACAAACTTTTGTTGTAATAATAATAATAATACTATTAGCACTTAATGATATTACTTAATAATAACTAAAATGATAATAATAAAAATCATATTATTAATATTAACATAACAATAACAATAATTAATAATGATCATAATATCAATAATAATACTAATAATGTTTATGATTCTTTTATTTATGATGATAATAATAATAATTATAATTATAATACTAGTTGTAATAATAATAACTAATGATAATAACTATAATAACAATAACAATAATTTATAATAACAATGATAATAATAATAATAATAATAATAATAATAATAATAATAATAATAATAATAATAATAATAATAATAATAATAATAATAATAATAATAATAATAATAATAATAATGATATATAAACTACCTAAGAAGCCCATTTTAAAAAGAATTTCACCCAGCGGGTATTGAACCCGAGACCTCTCGAAACCCAACACCATCCCTTAACCATCCTACCATTCTTGTCTTTCTGGAATTAAACCCAGCTAAAATAAACATAAACCGTTTTTATTTTTGTTTCCTATTCTTCTTCTTCTTCCTTGAATCAATCGACCAGAAGTCAATTAACAGCAACACATTTAATTGATTTTAGAATTTATAAACAAAACAGAACCAATTTAGCTGAGAATATTTGGGTTAACAGAAGAAAAAAAATAAAAATCTTGCAGTAGCAGCAACCATACGAAGAACAACCCAAATCACGATTTAAAAATGTACACAGTTTTAGACTGAAGTTCCTACTTGAAATAAGTGATAAACCATTGCTAGAAAATTTCTAAGTCATCAATTAAACTTGAAACATAAAAATCAAATCAAATTTCTTGATGTACCAATTGTTTGACTTTTTGATTCTAAACTTTGACTTCAAAATTCTACCTTGATATAAAGGATTGAGATATGAGATTTTGTAGATAGTTTAAACTATAGATTCCTAACAAGACTACACTACTATATTTTTGAAATTTGTTTCGAAAACGAGCTTTGGCTAAAAAGTTCAAGAACAGAGATAAATGGGTTTGGTTTATTGAATTTCTGTTAAATTTTGATTTTCCAGTGGATGATTGAATGAATTGAGGTACTACTTATATTCAGTTAAGGTTGTTGTGTAGTGATTGTTTGAATTCGATCCGTGACAGATTGTAGACAGGATTTAGACAGAAACAAAAAAATGAAGAAGAAAAGAATAGAAAAAGAATAAAGTCGATCGTGATCTTCAACTGATTTTGGACGGTTTTGAAGATGGAATCAAACACGTTTAGCTTATCAGACAAATATAAAAAAAAAAAAAACAAAGCGAATTACAACTGGATACCTAATTATATGTATTTAATTTTATATATAACAGTAATTATATATCTATATACCTGTATATGTTTTTATTATATATATATAATTGTATTTTGTATATATATATATATGTATTTATATAAACCTGTATGTATATATCTGTTTATATGTATATAATTCGTAAATCTTAATAATTACAAGTATAAATATGTTAATATTATTAATGATAATAATAACATTAATAATAAAAATAATACAACTCAAACCTTATATATATATATATATATATATATATATATATATATATATATATATATATATATATTATAATATTACTAATAATAATTTTTAATCATAAAATAAAAATGATGATATTAGTAACAATCATAGTATTATTAATAATCATGATAATTAATTAAATGTTAATCAAATTAATGATACAATAACAATAATAAAATAATTTACATGTATCACATTTCATATTTATATATATTAAAATAATAATATTAATAATGCTGATGTTAATATTAATATTAATGTTAGTAATTCTAATGAAAGTAATAATAATAACAACTTATATTATAACTTATAATTAAATTTAATATATTATTATTTATGTATCATTTAATAATAACATATAATATTTTTGACCTTTTATGTATAATCCAATATATATATATATATATATATATATATATATATATATATATATATATATATATATATATATATATATATATATATATATATATATATATATATATATATATATATATATATATATATATATATATATATATATATATATATATATATATATATATATATATATATATATATATATTATAATAATTATTTATATAATTCATACACATTTATATATAGCTTTATTTTAATAACCAAATTATTATCTTGTATACTATTTTACATACTTAATCTCAATGATCTATTGTATGTTATTATTTCAATTTATTATATATACTTACATTTATACATATATATACATATTTATTTACAAACTAATGTTCGTGAATCGTCGGGGATAGTCATAGGTAATTGATTACATGAATATAGTTTCAAAATTTTCGAGACTCAACATTATAGACTTTGCTTATCGTGTCGAAAACATATAAAGGTCAAGTTTAAATTTGGTTGGAAATTTCCGGCTTGTCACATGCATTACCTGGATTAAATTTATAATCGTTCACCTTACATCTTTTAATTGCAAATATCTGACCACACTTCCCTTCTTTAAGCCTATAAATTGGAAACTCCACATTACATAGTGTATCTTTTCTCATGATCTTCAGGATACATTTCCTCAATAACTCCAACGACCGCATCATTCATAAGTTCATCGTTATAAAGATAAAACGGGTTCAAAAAATAAGCTGTCAAATGTAGGCGTGTATCAAGTCTACCTTCCATCTTTGTTGATATGACTTCCATGATGGGATTATATTTTTGTAGATTGCAAAACTTCTTTGATTTGTTGTTGTGCCTCCTTAAGCTCACCATGTAGGAAATCAATGGAAGGCTTTCAATCGGCATCTACCATCCTTAAGACTTTGACTAAAGGTTCAAAAACACTTAGGCATTTTGCCACACCAGCCCAAGTTTTGTCGGCAATCACCAAATATTTAACTTCTGTCCCTTTCTTTGTCTTTGCTAAGTTACATTTTTCCCATTTCTCACTAAAAAACATGTGTCTTAATTGTGTCTTCTTTTCAATTAAACTTTGCAAAGTAAGAAATGAGAAAGCAAATCTTGTAACTCCCGGTCTTGCAGTATTCCTCTTCTTGGTGTATTTCCGCATTAAACCAATGGCATGTGGGGGGAATAAATGAACACCGTTATTTTTTATTTTTTTTGCTTCTTCAAGTGTTTTTTTGAAGCCCATTTTTCCACTAACACCTTCAAGAACAGAAACTTTTAGCTTCAATTAGTTTTATACACATATAAACATACGCACATACATATAATAGT
This sequence comes from Rutidosis leptorrhynchoides, assembly GCF_046630445.1. Classification (NCBI taxonomy): domain Eukaryota; kingdom Viridiplantae; phylum Streptophyta; class Magnoliopsida; order Asterales; family Asteraceae; genus Rutidosis; species Rutidosis leptorrhynchoides. Next base: position 212,171,291 of record NC_092335.1, read on the forward strand.
ATATACTTTAATAATTATAAAAATATTACCTTCAAGCATAAGGTTAACTGTGTGCGCCGACATGGTGTAGAATATTGTAGGTCGTTTCACCTTCAATAACTATTCAGCTCCCATATTATTAGTGGCATTGTCGGTCACAACTTGAACCACATTTTCGAGACAACTTTTTCGATGCAACTCTCAATATATTGGTATATGTAATCGCTTGTGTGAGCTTCTTCCGAACACTCTTTTGAAGTCAAGAACACGGTACCACAACTCGAACTTACACATAAGTTCATGATGCTCCTTCTGTTTCTATCGGACCATGCATACGTCATAATGGAGCATCCATTTATTTTCCAATCATCTTCATACCTTTTTATGAAGGTTTTTGTTTGATCAACCACTTTTTTTTAATAAAGGTTCTCCCAACGCGTATCTTGTTGGAGGTTTACCATTAGGTCCACATTGACCAGCCACCTATAATACACTTACGAATTCATCATTATCAACCGCATTAAACGGAATCGCTTGCTGATAAGCCCACCTAGCAATATAAGCATTTAAACAATCCCCACTTTCTTTTCTCATAACGCCATCAAGATTGGTTTGTTTACTCTTTCCTTTATCAAAAGTTGTAAACCTATCAATAGGACCGTAAGAACGTTGTGGCTTTGATCCTATAACGAATTCTTCACTCTCATTAAGGTCAATGGGGCTTTCCATATCATTCCGTACCTCCCTTCTCAAAGATACATCATGATCTTGTTTAGCTAGAACTAATATCATCAATAGCTTTTTGCCATTTTAATATATCATCTTTGTTGGATTTAGAGCATAATATATAGCATTTCTTGTTATGTGAGCAACATGTTGTTTCAATCTATGAATACCACCTGACATAACCTTTCCACAAAGCGTGCATTTCACTTTCTGGAAATTATTTTTGCCAACCAAAAGCGTATAATCCCACCCAACATCACCTGATTTCCTCTTGAGTTCATTAAATTAAGTGGTAGAGTTCGTTGATTGATCGGTAGACGCTCTCGCCATAGTAAAGTGAATACTTGTAACATCCTCGGAAAGGGCTTAGATGTAAGATGACTATTTTGCCCTTAGGCATATTTATGTGATTATTTATGCTTTTATTTTATTTACATATGTAAGGTTATTTTATTATTTGGTTAAGACCAGTTTTTGACAAGGGTCACATAATATGTTCGTTTATTTAATTTGGACTCCATTAGGGCAGTCAAATTAAGTACGAAAGATATCAAATAACTGGTAAATACCCGTGTGTCGTGGGGTATTGTGTTTTAACACAATTAAGTGGCTACCAACTGCTCATTTTATCATTTTCTAGTTTTTTCTCCATCTCTCTCTCCATCCTAACTCGTTCTTCAATCTCTAACCCTAGCTTCCACCAAATCTTGTTGTTGATCCTTGTTTTAGTTGGAAATAAGTGTCTTGTGATTTCTAGTGTTCTAACAAGGTAATAATCGTTTCAATTTGTCAAAGTGAGTTTTGGTGCCAAATTGGTCGATTTTGATGTTGTTTGAGTGTAAGATTTGTGGGTTTAAGTCCCAAAAGGTTTTGTGCAAAAGATGTAACCATTTTTAGGGTAAAAAACGAGTCCAAAATCGAGATTTGGTAAATTGGGGGTGAAACCCGTGGGTTTTGCAGCATCAGCTGCTGAAGAACATACTCGACCGACTGTCTTTGACGATCGACCGAGTGACTCAGACGATCGACCGGTTGAGTGACACACTCGACCGAGTGTGTATGATTTCTGGCCAGATGATTTAATTTAGTCAATTGATCGTGTGAGATGACACTCGACCAAGTGTGTGGATACAGTCGACCGACTGTGTGACTCAGTCGACCGAGTGTCTTTGTGGGTAGAATATTTTACTAAGTGTTGATGTCTAGTCGTTATCATGTCCGTGTGACTTATGATAATCAGGATGTAAATTCTGAAAATGCATAAGTGTTAGGTGGACTTTTAGTGACTCTTTTGTTACTGATTTACTGTACTGTGTTGTTTTGTGCTAACGTACAGAAACTAACTTGATTTGCCTTATGTTCAGGTGATAAGGATAAGAAAGCCGCTCAGTGATAGATTATCTGAGCTAGTTGCTGATATTTGGTGAGTGAGTCTATCTCCGGATAGAGTATTAAGTAGCTGACACGCTACTTGTTCAGACTCTTTATTATTATGTTTATGCCCTATATGAATACCATGTTTAGTTAGATATTGCCATGCTAGTTAGGACGATTGCGTGACTGATTATCTGTGATCTTATGTGCGTACTGTTATTTGGACACCAACAGAGGCGACTAGGTTGGGAACCGACCGAGGCGGCAAGGTAGGGTTGGTGTGAGGTCGATCGTGGTAGCCTGGTCGGGTCTTGATGTTACTGATTGTTCAGTATAGCATTGAAGGACGCATGTGTTGCATCTAGACGGTTATGTAGTGGATTCAGTAAAGCGAACTATCGGACTATCTGGACGGTAAGTCAGGTGCTCGTACAAGCCGCCGGTCCTCATATTGTCAGTTGTTGTATGCTAGTTCAGGACGTTAGCATATATGTGACCCTTACATGTTCAGTTGCTTATGCTTGGTCTGTTAGATAGTATCCATTCACTTAGCAGTTGTGCTAATTCCCCCACATTTCCATCCATTGCTGGTCTAGGTACTGCTGGTTAGAAGGGTAATACGGATGGTTTGAAGACATGTTTGACTATTAGCTGGACTCTGATGTTTTCTTATTTTGTACCATTTTCACGTAACACCGATGTTTTGGAATATTGTAATAATGTTAAATAAGTTGATTTGTTAACTATGGTTTGTAAACGTTAGCCAGGGTTATTTTAGTAATTAAGTGTACTTCCGTCGTGTTATAAAAAAAAATCAGGGTGTTACAACTTGGTATCAGAGCGTGGTTTAGCAGCAAGTACGTGCGCCTATTTGTTCTTAAACCCTGAGTTAAGTCAAACATGTTAGTGGGATGGGGGCTAAGTGAATGTAGGATGTTGTGCATGTTAGTGTTTAGTAAACTAACAGTTATCCACTAAGCTTTGTGCGAGTGTTTTGTAGCACAGATGGCAGATAACAGAGATGTGAACGCTACGAACCCGATCCACTCCGGAATGTTCAGTGCTCAAGATGTGGAGGATGAGGCAGAGGTTTACGATGCTGATTATGTGCATGATCTTGAAAGTAACTTTAAGGTAGCTCGAGAAAAAATTGCTGAGCTTGAGTTAGCTAGAAATTCGGATAATGAGGATACACCGTCAGGTTTTGCCACTGCACAGTCACATACCGTACCACAGATAAACCAGAACCAGTATCAATACCCATTCCAGAATCAATTCCCTCAATACATCACACCACCACAGATCAACTACCAGTACTCAAACCCAATGATGATGAACCAAGTTCAGCCACCCATATATCAACAACCATTTCCACAACTGCAACTCCAACAACAATACCAGCCACCAAAAAGATGCACTTTTAAACAATTCCGAGATTGTGGACCGTCTCCGTTCTCGGGAAGTTCTGACCCAACTGTGACTCTCAATTGGTTAAGGGATGTTGAAAAAGCATTTGAGGCTTGTCAGTGTGAGCCAGAATTAAAGTTGACTTATGCGAGCAGGTTGTTGAAAGATAGAGCAATGTTGTGGTGGGATTCTGTGATAGCTAGTGTCCCTCCAGAGCAAGTTAGAATGATTACTTGTGTAACGAACCAACCCGTTAACCAACCAAAAACATGAAATAAAAAAAAATTTGAAACAGTTTTGCCCAGACTAGGTGCGCGGTGCGTAGCCCAGTCTGTACGCGGCGCGCAGAAAGGCTGACAACCCGCTGTCCAATTTTCGTGATTTTCGTTTAAAGATCTCCCACTTCTCAGAACTTTTAGACGAAACGCTTTTTACAACATGTTATATTAAGTAAAACTAACACATTCCAATGATAAAACGAGTTTTACAACGCGGGGCCCACATACGCCCAAAATACCCTTAAGTACGAAGTACAAGTTTCGACCACAAAAGTTTAATTTCCTAACGACACTTATAGCATGGTGTTTGGGGTTAAACTACCCATATCTTGGTCGAACTTCCAAAAAGCTAAAACCCTCGTGAGCTATTAATACAAGCGAATACCTTTGCCCTTATCCAAGCCGGAGCCTAAAAAGGTAAACAACGAGAGGGTAAGCTAACGCTTACTGAATGAAATAATTATACACATACATATATAATATAACTACTTGCAATCACTTACAAAAATACCTCATACACGCTAGCAATTTATAGCATACCATCGCAAGTATAACGCTAAAACCTTCAAGACCACAAGCTAGCACAACAATAGCATATATAACTCGAATAATATAATATGCTACACTACAACACGTAACCATGGTTAACCAATAGTACAAGGGAATGGTACTTCGAATTTCCCATCGGTGTTCCCAACAACCGTTAGTGTACAACGAAATATATCACTAACCCCTGGGTGGTATCGATCGCCCGAACTTAAATCCCACCCGCTACATAAAATGTGGTATCGATCGCCCGAACTTAAGTCCCACACTTTACGCCCACACATAATGATATGGTATCGATCGCCCGAACTTTAAACCCATATCATATAATAACCCGATGTGGTATCGATCGCCCGAACTTAAATCCCACATCGAATTTCGTACAAGTAAATACATTATATACACACATGTATAATCATTCCACTCACCTTGTCGTCTTGGCGAGATTTTCAACAACAACTTGTAACCTTCAAAGCAAGTCACCTGATACAATTAATTCCCAATTAATTCACATAACAAGTTGGACTATCCACCTACTAGCCCTACTAGTGCATTTATGACCCAAAAGGGTATTTATGACCCATTTGCACTAGAATCACACCATCAAGGTCCAAATCCCCGACCAATCACTAAAAGCTAGTGATTAAGGTTCTAAGGCTCTCATCAATACATATCTTGGGTGTTTTCATACCAATTTATCCCACTAGGTCAAACTTGCCCATTTGACCCATTTCAAGTCAACCATGAACCCTAGAAACACTTTTCACTAACAACACAAGTGAGCTAGTGATTAACTAACCATTTAAGACTCATTAACACCATTTATTACTTTGAAACCCTAAGTTAGTCATCCTTGAGTCCTCATGAGTCAATCTTACCTAAAAATCCTAATTTTCTAACAAGTGGGTTTTATTTTTATCTCTAACCCAAAACCCTAGCCTTTAAACAAATTAAACTAAGGAAATCAAGATTAGGACTTACCACCACAATCAAAACGTAGCAAGTGAGCAGATGAACAACTTTATAACTCGAGCTAAGACCCGAAACAAGCTTTTCTTCCTTTGGTTGAGCTTTCTCACACTAGAAATCTCTCTCTCTAAAATTAAAGTGAAAAGGATGAGGTAGTTGGAAGTGAAGTAATGACACCCCAAGATCTGATCTAGTGGCCTTAAACTCATCCCCAAGTGAATTTACCAAAAAGCCCTTCTAAAATATCCATTTAAAAGAAACAGAAACTGCCAGCTTGAAAGGGTGTGCGACGCGCTCCCATACATGTGCGCGGCGCACACAATGATCTGAACCGTCTCTGATCACAGTTTAATTACACACAGCTTCCCACACTTTATGCACCTTATTTACACTTTTGTACAATAAATATTAGGGTGTTACAACTCTCCCCCACTTGAATCGGAGCGCGTCCTCGCGATCCAAGCCGCATGACAAGAGGGAAGATACACAAGCACAAACTCTTCGGGTTCCCATGTAATCTCGGAACCTTTACTACGATGCCATTGAACTTTAAAGGTTCTCACTTCCTTATTTCTCAACATTTTCACCTTTTCATCGAGTATAGCAATCGGCTCTTCAACATACTCTAATTTGTTGTTTAGCTCAATCTCGTCTAATGGCACCCATGACGAATCATCCGCAAGACACTTACGGAGACAGGAAACATAAAATGTATTATGGATCCCCTCAAGCTCTTCGGGTAATTCCATACGATATGCAACTTCACCAACACGAGCTAAAATTTTAAATGGCCCAATAAACCGAGGAGCTAACTTTCCCCGTTTTCGGAATCGAATAATACCCTTCCATGGTGAAACCTTATGAAATGTCCCGTTCATATTGATTATAAACGTTCCATATTAATTGATTTCGTCACGAGGTTTTGACCTCTATATGAGTCATTTTTCAAAGACTGCATTCATTTTTAAAACAACCATAACCTTTATTTTATCAATAAAGGTTTAAAAAGCATTACGTAGATTATCAAGTAATGATAATCTAAAATATACCGCTTACACACGACCATTACATAATGGTTTACAATAAGAATATATTACATCAAAAAAAATAAGTTTCTTGAATGCAGTTTTTACATAATATCATACAAGCATGGACTCCAAATCTTGTCCTTATTTTAGTATGCAACAGCGGAAGCTCTTAATAATCACCTGAGAATAAACATGCTTAAAACGTCAACAAAAATGTTGGTGAGTTATAGGTTTAACCTATATATTATCAAATCATAATAATAATAGACCACAAGATTTCATATTTCAATATACATCCCATACATAGAGATAAAATTCATTCATATGGTGAACACCTGGTAACCGACATTAACAAGATGCATATAAGAATATCCCCTATCATTCCGGGAAATCCTTCGGACATGATAAAAACGAATTCGAAGTACTAAAGCATCCGGTACTTTGGATGGGGTTCGTTAGGCCCAATAGATCTATCTTTAGGATTCGCGTCAATTAGTAGATCGGTTTACTAATTCTTAGGTTACCAAGCAAAAGGGGCATATTCGGCTTTGATCATTCATCCATATAATGTAGTTTCAATTACTTGTGTCTATTTCGTAAAACATTTATAAAACTGCATGTATTCTCATCCCAAAATATTAGATTTTAAAAGTGGGACTATAACTCACTTTCACAGATTTTTACTTCGTCAGGAAGTAAGACTTGGCCACTGGTCGATTCACGAACCTATAAAAAATATGTACATATATATCAAAGTATGTTCAAAATATATTTACAACACTTTTAATACATTTTGATGTTTTAAGTTTATTAAGTCAGCTGTCCTCGTTAGTAACCTACAACTAGTTGTCCATAGTTAGATGTACAGAAATAAATTGATATATTATCTTGAATCAATCCACGACCCAGTGTATACACGTCTCAGGCTAGATCACAACTCAAAGTATATATATTTTTGGAATCAACCTCAACCCTGTATAGCTAACTCCAACATTAATGTATATAGAGTGTCTATGGTTGTTCCAAATAATATATATAGATGGGTCGATATGATATGTCAAAACATTTGCATACGTGTCTATGGTATCCCAAGATTACATAATATATTAGAATACATGTATAATACAATATAAGTTAGCTAGGATATGATTAATATAAATTTGTTACCAATTTTCACGTAGCTACAACAAGCAAAAATATCCAATCTTGTTTTACCCATAACTTTTTCGTTTTAAATCCGTTTTGAGTGTTTCAAGTTACTATGGTTTCATATTGAAATTAAGTTTATGAATCTAAACAGAAAAAGTATAAGTTTATAGTCAGAAATACATGTTACAAGTTGTTTTTGTAAAGGTAGTCATTTCAGTCGAAAGAACGACTTCTAAATGACCATTTTGGAAAACATACTTCCACTTTGAGTTTAACCATGATTTTTGGATATAGTTTCATGTTCATAAGAAAAATCATTTTCCCAGAAGATCAACTTTTAAATCAAAGTTTATCATGGTTTTTAATTAATTAACCCAAAACAGCCCGCGGCGTTACTACGACGGCGTATATCCGGTTTTAAATGTTTTTCGTGTTTTCCGTTTTTAAATCATTAATTTATCATACCATATAGATATAGAACATGTGTTTAGTTGATTTTAAAAGTCAAGTTAGAAGGATTAACTTTTGTTTGCAAACAAGTTTAGAATTAACTAAACTATGTTCTAGTGATTTCAAGTTTAAACCTTCGAATAAGGTAGTTTTATATATATGAATCGAATGATGTTATGAACATCATTACTACCTCAGGTTTTGTGGATAAACCTACTGGAAATGAGAAAAATAGATCTAGGTTCAAAGGATCCTTGGATGGCTTGAAAGTTCTTGAAGCAGAATCATGGCACGAAAACAAGTTCAAGTTAGATTTCCACTCGAAATAAGATTGTTATAGTTATAGAAATTGAATCAAAGTTTGAATATGAGTATTACCTTGTATTAGAAAGATATCTTACTGTAAATAAGAAATATTTCTTGAGGTTGGATGATCACTTTACAAGATTGGAAGTAAGCTAGCAAACTTGAAAGTATTCTTGATTTTATGAAACTAGAACTTATAGAATTTATGAAGAACACTTAGAACTTGAAGATAGAACTTGAGAGAGATCAATTAGATGAAGAAAATTGAAGAATGAAAGTGTTTGTAGGTGTTTTTGGTCGTTGGTATATGGATTAGATATAAAGGATGTGTAATTTTGTTTACTTGTAAATAAGTCATGAATGATTACTAATATTTTTGTAATTTTATGAGATATTTCATGCTAGTTGCCAAATGATGGTTCCAAAATGTGTTAGGTAACTCACATGGGCTGCTAAGAGCTGATCCTTGGAGTGTATATACCAATAGTACATACATCTAAAAGCTGTGTATTGTACGAGTACGAATACGGGTGCATACAAGTAGAATTGTTGATGAAACTGAACGAGGATGTAATTGTAAGCATTTTTGTTAAGTAGAAGTATTTTGATAAGTGTCTTGAAGTCTTTAAAAAGTGTATGAATACATATTAAAACACTACATGTATACACATTTTAACTGAGTCGTTAAGTCATCGTTAGTCGTTACATGTAAATGTTGATTTGAAACCTTTAAGTTAACGATCTTGTTAAATGTTGTTAACCCAATGTTTATTATATCTAATGAGATGTTAAATTATTATATTATCATGATATTATGTCATATTAATATATCTTAATATGATATATATACATTTAAATGTCGTTACAACGATAATCGTTACATATATGTCTCGTTTCGAAATCCTTAAGTTAGTAGTCTTGTTTTTACATATGTAGTTCATTGTTAATATACATAATGATATGTTTAATTATCATTTATCATGATTAAACATAGTGTAACAATATCTTAGTATGATTCATATATAATTAGTAAGACGTTGTTATAACGATAATCGTTATATATATCGTTTCGAGTTTCTTAATTCAATATACTCAATTTTATGTATATAACTCATTGTTAAAATACCTAATGAGATACTTACTTATCATAATATCATGTTAATTATATATACAATCATATATATGTCATCATATAGTTTTTACAAGTTTTAACGTTCGTGAATCACCGGTTAACTTGGGTGGTCAATTGTCTATATGAAACCTATTTCAATTAATCAAGTCTTAACAAGTTTGATTGCTTAACATGTTGGAAACACTTGATCATGTAAATATCAATTTCATTTAATATATATTAACATGGAAAAGTTCGGGTCACTACAGTACCTACCCGTCAAATAAATTTCGTCCCGAAATTTTAAGCAGTTGGAGGTGTTGACGTATCTTCTGGAAATAAGTGCGGGTATTTCTTCTTCATCTGACCTTCTCATTCCAAGGTGAACTCGGGTCCTCTACGAGCATTCCATCGAACCTTAACAATTGGTATCTTGTTTTGTTTAAGTCTTTTAACCTCACGATCCATTAGCAAAACATTTTGTGTGACAACGAAAAACCTCAAACTAGAATTAATGAAAACTTAAAATCCCTTAATCCACAAGGCAAACAAGTTAAATGCCATCATTTTGTGTGACACTTAAAAATATTAGGGAACTCATAATGGGATAAAGGTCACCTAACCGTTATGAGCAAACTAATATGATTAAGGTGAATTTCGCATGCTTGTGGGATAAAGGTCACCTAACCACTTGTATGTTAAATTTACACGTTTACACAAGTATGACGACTTGATTTGGGAATCATGAACTTAGGGTCACCTAAGCATGAGGAACAAATTGGCGTTGATGGAATAAATATGCCATGTAAAAGGATTGCATGATTCCATAACTTAGAAGTTGCAAAAGGATTGCAATTGTCATATAATGACTACCTAGCTAAATCAAATGACGGGATAAAGGTCACCTAACCGAAATTTGGTTTACCGTTGGATTCTAAAATTTAATAAATATCAATTGGATTTAAAGGGTATTGATTGTTAAATTAAAATTGATACTTAAACAACTTTGTTAAATTTTGTAGATGGCCGCCAATAACAACAACAACATTCCAAACGCACCTATCAACTTTAACAACCTATTGTTGAGGTCTATCCTCGAAAAGGAAAAACTCAACCATACGAACTTCATGGATTGGTTCCGCAATCTAAGAATTGTCCTCAAACTAGAGGATATGGCGTATGTGTTGGAAGACCCCATTCCCGATCAACCGGACGAGGATGATACGGAAGGCATGACTTATTGGGAGAAATATTGCACCGATTCGGTGCAAGTTTCTTGCCTCATGCTTAGGACTATGATACCAGAACTCCAAAAGGATTTCGAGCATCATAGTGCATATGACATGATCACACAGTTGAAGGAGATGTTCTTTCAACAAGCTCGTGTCGAGCTCTTTGAAACGGTCCGAGCACTTCATGCATGTCGGATGGACGACTCCCAATCCGTTTCATCTTATGTCCTTAAGATGAAAAGCCTAATTGATCGAGCGAACCATCTAAACTGCAACGTGTCTAATGAATTAGCCACGGACCTTATCCTTAATTCCTTGTCAAAGAGGTTTGACACATTTGTAATGAATTACAACATGAATGGATGGGATAAGAGCATTGGCGAATTACATGCCATGCTAAAGACGGCCGAAGTGAGCATGGGTAAAAGGGCTTCACCCATGTTTATGATCAATGAAGGCGGGTCCAAAAACAATAACACTTCTAAGCCGAAGGCGACTAAGAGGAAAGGACCTGCATACCAAGGCAAGGGCAAGGGAAAGGGGAAGATGATTACCCCAACCAACAACAACAAGAAGCAAAAGGTTACCAGTAAAGCTAACCCCAAGGAAGATCCGTGCTTTGGTTGCGGTGAAATGGGTCACTGGACACGCAACTGCCCGGTCTACCTGAAGGAGTTGAAAGAAAAGAGGGATGCAGGGCAAACCAAAGGTAATGTATACATGGTATACATTGAGCTTAGTATTACTTCTTCTAATACATGGGTATTAGACACAGGATGTGGAACTTATATTTGCAATTCTTTGCAGGGGTTCAAAAGAAGTGATCAAGATGCGGGAACAACAAGTTTCTTCATGGGAAATAGAGCAAGGGTGCAAGTGAAAGCTCAAGGAGACTTTGTTTTGAAGCTACCAAGTGGTTTGGAGCTTATTTTGAAAAATGTTTTGTATGCACCCGATTTATCTCGAAACATTATTTCTGTATCCCGTTTGAAACAATATGGTTTTAATCTTAATTTCATTAATGATGATATCCATGTTTCTTTAAATAATGTGTTCTATTTTAAGGCTTCGCCTTCGAATGGTATTTATGAATTGGTTCATGATGACACATCATACAATAGCTCAATATACCATGCAAATACCAAGAAACCCAAAAGGGATTTGAGTGATTCCTACTTATGGCATTGTCGCCTTGGTCACATAAACAAGAATCGAATGCATACACTTCAAAAGAATGGACTTTTGAAATCAAATGAACTTGACTCATTTGATGTATGTAAGTCTTGTTTACAAGGCAAAATGACTAAAGCACCTTTCAAAGGGACCTATGAAAGGGCTAAAGACTTATTGGGATTAATACATTCGGATGTATGTGGACCCTTTAAGCCCATGACTAGGAATGGTGAAAGATACTTCGTTACTTTCATTGATGACTTCAGTCGTTTCGGATATGTCTACATATTAAGACACAAGGATGAAACTTTTGAAGCATTCAAGGAATATCAAAACGAAGTACAAAATCAACTCAATAAGACAATCAAGGTACTTCGTACCGATAGAGGAGGTGAATACCTAAGCGATGCTTTCCAAGATCATCTTAAAAGTTGTGGGATTATCTCGCAACTCACTCCTCCTGGAACACCCCAACTTAATGGAGTTTCCGAAAGGAGGAACCGAACCCTAATGGATATGGTTCGATCTATGATGGCTAGAAGCTCGTTGCCTCTATCATTTTGGGGTTATTGTCTATGCTCCGCGACTCGTATTCTAAATATGGCCCCAACCAAGAAAGTGGAACGAACTCCTCATGAGATGTGGTTTGGAAAACCTCCATCTCTGTCATACTTAAAGGTATGGGGATGTGAAGCTTATCCTAAGCGTTACGTCCCTAATAAGTTGAATGCTCGATCCACGAAGTGTATCTTCATAGGATATCCCAAGGATGATATGGGATATTATTTCTATGATCCATTCGAGCAGAATGTATTTGTTGCTCGGAAGGCGGAATTCCTTGAAACTAAGTTCCTAATGGAAGGAAATAGTGAAAGGAAGATAGATCTTGAAGAGGTTCAAGATCAAGTAGATGATACACAATTGGTTGACACTAGCATTCAACATGAAAATATTGAGAGTGATCAAATGGATGATCAAAATACACAAGACGTTCGCAGATCTGGTAGGATTAGTAATCCTCCTGAGAGATATGGGTTTCTCATGGATGGTTGCTATGTGGTTGATTTGGATGAACCAACAAACTACCAAGATGCTTTATCAAGGATTGATAAAGATAAATGGCAGGAAGCCATGAACGCTGAGATGTAATCCATGTATGACAACCAAGTTTGGGAACTTATTGAACAACCTACTGGCTCAAGGCTAGTTGATTGTAAATGGCTTTTCAAAATGAAAACCGACATACATGGAAACTTGGATACATATAAAGCTAAACTTGTAGCAAAAGGTTTCACTCAAACTCAAGGGGTTGACTATGATGAAACTTTTTCGCCTGTGGCAATGCTAAAGTCCATTAGGATATTACTTGCCATTGCTGCTCATTATGATTATGAAATATGGCAAATGGATGTCAAGACCGCTTTCCTAAATGGACATCTTGAGGAAGATGTCTATATGGTTCAGCCTGAAGGTTTTGTTGATCCGAAATATCCTAAAAAGGTATGCAAGTTAAAGAAGTCAATCTACGGATTGAAACAAGCATCTAGAATGTGGAATCATCATTTTAATGAGGATGCCAAGAAATTTGGCTTCATTAAAAATGGTGATGAAGCTTGTGTATACACGAAAGCTAGTGGGAGCACTATCATGTTCCTTGTACTATATGTGGATGATATATTGTTATTTGGAAATAATATTCCGGCAATGCAAGGTGTTAAAACTTGGCTAAGTAAATGCTTCTCCATTAAGGATCTTGGAGAAGCACAATACGTTTTGGGGATTGGGATCTACAGGGATAGATCCAAGAAACTGATAGGTTTAAACAAAGTGCATACATTGAAAAGGTCTTGAAAAGGTTCAAGATGGAAAACTTTAAGAAAGGTTTGGTACCTATTCAAAGAGGAACGCTTCTCAGTTCATTCCAGTGTCCTACCACGAAAAATGAACAAGAGAGAATGAAGAAAGTCCCGTACGCATCTGCTATTGGGTCAATCATGTATGCAATGATATGCACTAGACAGGATGTGTCATGCGCTCTTAGCCTGACAAGTAGATACCAGAATAACCCAGAAAACAGTCATTGGATTGCTGTCAAAAGTATATTGAAATACCTTAGGAGGACTATGGATATGTTTCTAATATATGGGTCTGGTGAGGAGGAACTCGCTGTAAAAGGTTACGTGGACACGAGTTTCCAAACTGATCGAGATGATTCTCGATCACAGTCCGGTTATGTCTTCACGTTAAATGGAGGTGCGGTCTCTTGGAAGAGTTCAAAACAGGATTTTATTGCATTATCCACTACAGAGTCAGAGTACATTGCCACCTCATTGGCAGCTCAGGAAGCTGCATGGATGAAAAATTTCATCGACGACTTAGGAGTAGTCCCTTTCATTCAGGACCCTCTTGAGATCGTTTGTGATAACGAGGGTGCGATTGCTCAAATCAAAGAACCTCGTGCTCACCAAAAGACCCGTCACATTGAGCAGAGATTCAACTACATAAGGTATGAAGTTGAAAAGGGAAAGATATGTATTCGCAAGGTTCACACAGATCTTAATATAGCGGATCCTCTCACGAAGCTCTTACATGGAGCAAAACATGCAGGACATGTTTGTGCATTAGGGCTTCGATATTCTAGTGATTGGTCATGATTTGTTTTAAGTATTGTAACAGAACAAAATTGTTCAAACTCATTAATATAATTATGGTATTAATTTATTTTGAGTTATGTTCCTATTTTTCATATTTTATTCATGAATAAGTAATTATTCTAAATTCCGTAGTCGATCACATTTGTGGGAACAAGTGTGAGGTTTAGACTATTAGGAACTTGGATTGGTATACATTCACGGTATGAATGTGGGGCAAGGTTGCAACCAAGGTTCATAGATATTTGTGGGATACAAATATTGGAAGACCCGCCCTCAAGATTTACTAAATGGAGCCTTTGTGGTTGATCACATGTAATCTTGAGTAAAGGTGAATATCATTGTATCCTCTGACCTGAGATACATATTGGGTTCGGATATTCACTAAGTATTATGCCTTGATTCTTTCTTTCACTATTCTAAAATATGGTAGTTCATAAGGAAGATCTCAGGTGTAATACAAAGTATATATCTAGGACGTATGTAGTCAAGATGGAATTTGTCCCTCTTATTCGTTGAGAGTCAGATGTCTAAGGCCTGATAAATTCAAATCTAAAAGAGTGTGATCATTCTATGTCTCTTGGATTTAACATGACATCTAGGATGAAAGGATATAATGAAAGATTCACCTATTCATATTCGAGATGGGAACTCGAAAGGGATGATGTTATTGAATGGCACAAAGTCATAACATATTGGGGGTGATGGGCGGTCGTTAGGTGGTATCCATCACTTGCATGAATTTCTTATGTTTCTCGTGCAAGTGGGAGATTGAAGGTATTTCGTATGCACGAGAGACATATTAAATTAATGTGGCTAATGTGTTATGATCCAATTCGGGTCATACCCAATAACAATCTTACCGACACTCTATATGTATTTAATCTCAACGATTAGATCGGTAAATAAATACGTGACACTTGAACTTTAGAAAATTGGTTTTCTAAAATATTATCACTTGAGATAAATTATTTGGATAATTTATATTTAATTATTTATAGGTTTAAATAATTATACTGTGCTATATTTTATAAAAAGTTTATAAAATATGCAAGTAACTTAATAATATACATGGTTATATATATATATATATATATATATATATATATATATATATATATATATATGTATCAAGTTTATATATATATTGAAACATTGTTATTATTATAAGAAGTGGGCAGAATTTTGGGACTCCTAGGAGACAACCCATGCTTTCTTTTGTTACTTTCTATATACACACTTCCTTAAGTGCAAGACTAGTCTCTTCTACCAAGTAA
Source organism: Rutidosis leptorrhynchoides (assembly GCF_046630445.1). Taxonomy (NCBI): domain Eukaryota; kingdom Viridiplantae; phylum Streptophyta; class Magnoliopsida; order Asterales; family Asteraceae; genus Rutidosis; species Rutidosis leptorrhynchoides. Next base: position 212,186,947 of record NC_092335.1, read on the forward strand.
TCTTGACTCTTACATGCAAATATTTTTGAAAAATTGCAAAGAAAACTCTCCAAAAACTGTGCTATTGGCCGTGGCTGTTTAGGAGCAAAAGAGGGATCATAATTTGGTTTTTGCAAGCTAGTTTCAAGTGTCACATAAATCCTAACCAATAGTAATGGTGTTGGGTTAATAGCTTGGGTATTTATCCTTGAGGTTTCATCATTTTGAAGCTCCATTCTTCATCATCTTCATCATCATCTTGCTCATTTGAAAACAACCCTCAACTATCTTGAGGAGGTATGAATCTTCTCCCCTTGTTCTTATATGTAAGCATATGTTCAAGACTTGATAACTAAATGGAATTCATTTAAAGTGGTTTAACATATATACTTGGTTTTATAAACTTTCATGCTTCCGCTTTCTTTAACTATCATGAAAATGGTTTTGTGATTATGTAAACTCTAAGAACATGTTGTTATGTTGAATTCCATCAGTTATTGTTAGGATTACGATTATTGTTGCGATTGTTGTTGCGGTTGTTGGGATAGTTGTTGCGATTGTGGTTGTAATTGTTGTTGTTGTTGTACTGGTGACTCTTGTCACCGTTTTCCTCCCACTTCCTCTTGAGTTGTTTCGTGTTGGCTTCTTCGGCCGCCTGCTCTTTAATTCTACCCTCAATCTGATTTATGAGTTTATGAGCCATTCGACTTGCCTTCTGTATAGAAGCGGGCTCGTGTGAACTCACATCTTCTTTAATCCTTACTGTTAACCCTTTTACAAACGCGTCGATCTTCTCTTCTTCATCTTCGAATGCTCTCGGACACAATAGGCACAACTCTGTGAATCGTCGTTCATATGTGGTAACGTCGAACCCTTGTATTCGTAACTCTCTAAGTTCTGCCTTGAGTTTATTGACTTCGTTTCTAGGATGGTACTGCTCATTCATCAATTGCTTGAATTCCGACCACGGTAGTACGTAAGCAATATTTTGTCCTACCTGTTCAAGATAGGTGTTCCACCACGTTAACGCAGTACCTATGAAGGTATGCGTAGCGTACTTAACTTTGTCCTCTTCAGTACACTTACTTATGGCAAACACCGATTCGACTTTCTCGGTCCACCGTTTTAATCCAATTGGTCCTTCAGTTCTATCAAATTCCAAAGGTTTGCAGGCAGTGAATTCTTTGTAGGAGCATCCTACACGATTTCTTGCGCCGTTAGCTGCATTGCTAGATTCAGAGTTATTGTTGGTATGTAGTGCAGCCTGTACTGCGGCTAGGTTTGCAGCAAAAAGGTACGAAATTCCACTTCGCTCATATTCATGGTGTGTCGAGTAGTCGGTGCCATTTCCTTCAAAATAGCCAACTGAATCGAGTTAATCATACAGAATATTAAGAGTAGTCAACAGTATTTCGTAGCATAATATGAACTCATTTATAAAAGCTTTTTCTTCATATTAGCGTTTTATAAGTTTAAATTCGGGTACTACCTACCCGTTAAGTTCATACTTAGTAGCTAATATACAATTCAACTACTACAATTCCATATGAAAAACTGATTATAATAATATATCACATACAAATATTCTTCAAACTTACAACTTCGCTATATTACATATAACATGAAATATAGTACACTTTGATACATGACAGTTTTGAAGATAAACCTAGTTAATACGCAAGTTGTTCAGCAAAGGAAATAAAGACACTTAATTCATAAGTCCAGAAATAAGACATGCATTCTGGTTTTACTAAGACGACTTTCCATACTTGGTCTTGTGGAAAATAACCGTTATGACCATTGGCTAGGCAGCATGTTGTAATGTCGTCAAAAGGATGAGGGTTTCGTAATGTCAAATAGCCCCGTAATAATCTAAAAACCTTGTTTCTCACCCCAACTACTGAATTCGTCACTTGTGGGAAGGTTTTATTTAAAAGTTGCAATCCGATGTTCTTTTTCTCACTTTGGTAAGAAGCGAACATCACTAACCCGTAAGCATAACATGCTTCTTTATGTTGCATGTTAGAAGCTCTTTCTAATTCAAGAAATCCTATGTTGGGATATGTTGAGTCAAAATAGGTTCTTAACCCGTAGCGTAAAATTGCATTTGGATTCCCTGCATTTAACGCTTTAAAGAAAACACATCATAACTTACGGTCTCCCCAATGTGATATACCCCACCTATCAAAGGAAAGCCTTTTATAAACTAAGGAATTTTTGGAAAGTCTTTCAAATGTTTGACAAGTTAATTTTGCCATAATTAATTGTGCTGATGAATTCTGACCGACTCTAGACAAGATTTCCTCAATCATATCCTCTGGTAGATCTTCTAAAATATTCGGTTGTCTACCCTTAACGTCCATTTTGTTTTTATACTGTAAAATAGACAAGGATTAGATTCGTAAAAGATAATTAACAAACAATACAAGCAATTTTTACATAGAACATAAAAGTACAAGCACACTAAAATATATATAATACATAACATGATTACAACCCTCTAATCTGAATCACTGGTTTCTTCTTCTTCGGACTTGGTTCGTTTTCCTAATTTCCTAGGAATATATGGTGTTCCTCTAATACAAGCCGTCGTTTTCCATAATGGTTTAGAAAAACCTGGTGGTTTAGAGGTTCCCGGGTCATTGTTACATTTTAGGAAATACGGATGTTGCCGATACATATAAAGTTCATCGGGGTTGGAATCGGGTTTCTCTATTTTTATACATTTTCCCTTATTATTTTCTTTCGCTTTATTAAATTGGGTCGAGGTAATTTCTATAACATCATCAGAATCTTCATCGGGATCCGATTCATCGGAAAATTGGTAATCTTCCCAATATTTTGCTTCCTCGACGGAAACACCATTGACCATTATTAACTTTGGTCCGTTGGTTGAGGATTTTCTTTTATTTAATCGATTTACTATAGGTATCAATATTTCTTCCTCCAAAACCTCTTCTTCTTCTGGTTCCTCCTCTTCTGATTCCTCCTCTTCTGGCTCTTCCGGTTCCTCCTCTTCCGGTTCCTCTTCGGGAATTTGTGAATCTTCCCAAAATATATTCGACTCTTCATTATTATTAGGTGAATCAATGGGATTTGTACTAGAGGTAGACATCTATCACATAATATCAAACACGATAAGAGATTAATATATCACATAATATTTACATGTTAATAATATATAGTTTCCAACAAAAAAAATGTTAAGCAATCGTTTTTTGAAAAAAAAACACGGTCGAAGTCCAGACTCACTAATGCATCCTAACAAACTTGGTAAGACACATTAATGCAATTTTCTGGTTCTCTAAGACCAACGCTCGGATACCAACTGAAATGTCCCGTTCATATTGATTATAAACGTTCCATATTAATTGATTTCGCTGCGAGGTTTTGACCTCTATATGAGACATTTTTCAAAGACTGCATTCATTTTTAAAACAACCATAACCTTTATTTTATCGATAAAGGTTTAAAAAGCATTACGTAGATTATCAAGTAATGATAATCTAAAATATACCGTTTACACACGACCATTACATAATGGTTTACAATAAGAATATATTACATCCAAAAAATAAGTTTCTTGAATGCAGTTTTTACATAATATCATACATGCATGGACTCCAAATCTTGTCCTTATTTTAGTATGCAACAGCGGAAGCTCTTAATAATCACTTGAGAATAAACATGCTTAAAACGTCAACAAAAATGTTGGTGAGTTATAGGTTTAACCTATTTATTATCAAATCATAATACTAATAGACCACAAGATTTCATATTTCAATATACATCCCATACATAGAGATAAAATTCATTCATATGGTGAACACCTGGTAACCGACATTAACAAGATGCATATAAGAATATCCCCTATCATTCTGGGAAATCCCTCGGACATGATAAAAATGAATTCGAAGTACTAAAGCATCCGGTACTTTGGATGGGGTTCGTTAGGCCCAATAGATCTATCTTTAGGATTCGCGTCAATTAGTAGATCGGTTTACTAATTCTTAGGTTACCAAGCAAAAGGGGCATATTAGGCTTCGATCATTCACTCATATAATGTAGTTTCAATTACTTGTGTCTATTTCGTAAAACATTTATAAAACTGCATGTATTCTCATCCCAAAATATTAGATTTTAAAAGTGGGACTATAACTCACTTTCACAGATTTTTACTTCGTCGGGAAGTAAGACTTGGCCACTGGTCGATTCACGAACCTATAACAAATATGTACATATATATATCAAAGTATGTTCAAATTATATTTACAACACTTTTAATACATTTTAATGTTTTAAGTTTATTAAGTCAGCTGTCCTCGTTAGTAACCTACAGCTAGTTGTCCATAGTTAGATGTACAAAAATAAATTGATATATATTATCCTGAATCAATCCACGACCCAGTGTATATACGTCTCAGGCTAGATCACAACTCAAAGTATATATATTTTGGGAATCAACCTCAACCCTGTATAACTAACTCCAACATTACTGCATATAGAGTGTCTATGGTTGTTCCAAATAATATATATAGATGGGTCGATATGATATGTCAAAACATTTGCATACGTGTCTATGGTATCCCAAGATTACATAATATATTAGAATACATGTATAATACTGATGTTTGCGAGGTGTACTAGGAAATAGTGTTATTTTTATAACGAAATACTATTAAACATGATACAATTTTACACAAGATATTTATTTATTTATAGAATGGATATACCTAAACCTTGCTACAACACTTATAGGCAGTGTACCTAATCGTACAGTAGTGTAGTTTTTAGTAAGTCCGGTTCGTTCCACAGGGATACACTTAAACAAGCTTAACGCTATATTAGTTTAACTTATAAAAATACAAATATATATAAGTAATATTATTATTATAAAAAGGGGGTTTTTACCGTTTAATGACCGGTTTGTCGATTTTTAAAACTTTAGTCGCAGTTAAAACCTAATGTAAAATATTAAATAAATAAAAGACTTAATTTAAAGCGTAAAGTAAATAACGATAATAAAATTGCGATAAATAAAAGTGCGATAATTAAAAAGTACGATAATTAAAAGTGCAATTAAATATAATGACAATAAATAAAAGAGCGATAATTAGAAGTGCAATTAAATATGAAAATAAAGGAATTATTCTTATTTAAACTTCCGTAATCATGATGTTTGACGTGTTGTTTTTAGTTTATTCCCATGGGTTAATTGTCCTTTGTCCTGGATTATTCGATATGTCCATACGGATTTGTTGTAACGACCCTGGATTTTCCAACGTTTATTTATTAATAATTATTATTATTAATACGTGTGATTAAACGAATGTATGTTATTACATTTACATGTTGCCATGATTGCCCGTACTTGACTTTAATTGCCCGAAACGTCTTTGTGACACGCGAAACTTGCACGAATAATATTTTCAAGTATTATTTACATTCATGATTAATTTTATTAATCATTTTAATTAACTAAGGTTATTAGTTAGTTACATGGGCTTTAAATGGATTAATTTGTTAATTAATTGAACTTGGGCCTTGTTAATGTTAATGGACTCTTGAATGAGGACTTATAAGCCCAACCAACTTCTTAATGGACCTTTTAGCCCAACCTACCATGTGTAAGTATTACTTAGAGTTGTAACTAGTTAGTTTAAGGACTTGGAATCTTGTTACATGTTACTTCCCATAAACAACCATCTTGTATCCAACTTTGTAAGCTTTACATACATGAGACTAGTGGTCACTCCTCTCCCCCTTTTTTTCCCTCCTAACCGTCGGTTTTGGTAGGCCAAGGGGAGCTTTTTTTGTTTCAATTTTGGTTAACTTATGTGCTAGCATTCACTCATACCTCATTCATTCCAAACACACACTTACTTTCTCTCAAACACTTTCTCTCTTTTCTCTAGTTCTTGTAAGTAAACTTGAAGCTTTTTCTTCCTTTCTTTTTCTTTGTAAAACCGAACCTAATACATCTCATCATCATCAATACTTGTTCTTGTTTAATGTTTGATTACTTGTAGTTACTAGTTGTTGTTACTTACTTACATATACAAGAATCAAACTCACTAGTTTCATTCTTCTTTTATCTTGTAATTTCAAGAACACTCAAGAACTAAACTTACTAGTTTATGTTCTACATATGTTGTTTTAAAGTTTGTAAGTTCATGGTTGTAAAAATCATACTTGTGAATCATGTTTGTAAACTTATAAGTTTACATTCTTAAAGATCAAACTTTGGTTTGAATCGTTAAAGTATGAACAACAATGAACTAGTTACTTGTTTACTTAGTTTATGTCTTCATTTTTATGCACTTTAATTTCATGTTGTTGGTCGTTATTGGTCAAATGTTACTAGTTAACTTTGATCTCATTAATCTTGAACTAAAATTAACTTTAAAAGTTCAAGAACAAGTAAGTAAGTCTTTTTTAATTATAACTTGGTACACTTATGTTAGATCTAGACTTTTGAGTCTTGGATCTTCAAGATCAAACTAATGAACTATGTTCTACAACTCAAGATCTTGATTTCATAAGTTCACTTTCAAGTTTGTAACTTATTATTAGTTTTAATGTTCATGTATATGTTAGATCTAAGACTTTGATGCAACTTTGGTTCATCAAACTTCATACAACTCTTAAGTGAGTTGTGCTACATGTCTTAGACTTACACTTGGGTTATGATGGTCAAACCTTGGTGAAAATGATGCAAACACATCAACGATTTGTACACTTGAAGCTATATGCATCAAGGATGAGAACCGTGATAAGCATCGAGCACCAAGGCCACCGGAACCCACTATTTTTCTGTTTTCTGTCTTCTGCCTACTGTTTTCTGGGTTCTGTAACAGACCAATACACCTGGGCTACTGTAACCTTGATTTTCAGATATATCTTTTCGAGTATATAATTTTTCATATAGGACTCATCTTAATCCGAGTTACGGTTTAGGATTTATGGCCCTCCGATCGTCACTATGTCCTTTTAACGTTGTGCAGAAATTTCTGACCTACTTGCACTTAGACCGTCGCCACGGTCAAACGAAGATGAGTTTACTTCTGTAAATTTTACCACACTTAAAGGACTCATAGATGGAGCCATGGCCACTGGTCTCACCTTATTTCAGTAGGTATAGAGGCCGTGGTGACTGACCGAACTCAGCCTTTATTTTAAACTACTTTCATGAACGAAACTTACTTTACACCTTTTATTTGATGATGAATGATGATGACCCTTAAGACCTTATTTACATACTTTTAAACCTATTCGGATGAATTACTGACCTATTACTATTTGACTTAGGTCGAGGACTCGTTGGACCTTTCGGACCGATTACTTGCACACTTTTCCCGACTCGACTTTACCGCCACTTTATCATTGTGAGTTATAGCATTCCCTTTTTACTTTAACTTATTTTGGGAACTGAGAATACATGCGGATTTTATGTTTTACATACAAGGCATGAGTACTTAAACTTTATATATGTGTGGGTTATATAACGGCAGAAACATTCCCTTTAGCTCGGTAACGTTTAGTCATTGGTTTTTGAACCGGTGAACGCGAATCTTAGATATGGATCCATAGGGTTTGACATCCCCACTCGAGCTAGTAGCGCTAGCATTTAACGAATGTTTAATACTTCGTATACATACGCACTTGCCAAGTATACTTTCAGGGGGTATAAACGTTAAGTTAGTTACCAAGTGCCCACGGTTAACATATACTTTATCATACTGTTTTGAAACGCTCTTTGTAGCACTGAAATCTCGTGGCCTACCTTACATACTGTTATACTTAAACTATAGCTCACCAACCTTTGTGTTGACATTTTTAAGCATATTTTTCTCAGGTGCTTAAGGTTATTTGCTTCCGCTGTCGTGCTAGTCTTGCCGTAGACACCCGCTGCTCTAGTGTTATCACCGCATGAACTGTTTATCTTGCATTCAAACTTTAATACATTGAAACTATGTTTTGTAACGACCTAAGGGTCACATACATTTATTCATGCTTGCTATTAGTAGAAGCATACTGTTGGTGTAAAATATTTGATGTCGGTTATGACGTCACCTTTTTATCGTGAATGCAACTTCTTTTATTACAGCATGTAGTACTTAACCTTGTAATGATCCTGTTGTTGATGATTCGTACATGATGGTTTTGTATGGGGCATCACATTTGGTATCAGAGCATTGGTTGTAGGGAATTAGGATGCATTAGTGAGTCTAAGACCGACCCGAGTAGGATTCACTAATAGGACTAATCTACAACTTGCTAGTTTACTTGTTTCCGCTGGACTTACTGCATGCTGCTGCTTACTTTTACTGCTATATGCTATATGCTACTACATGATTTCACTACTGTATGATATTACTTGCTTTCGATTGCATGCTACTTCTGTACGATTCGTTATCATTGCCATGCTACTTATTGTTATACATGGTTTAAACTGTTGGCCTAATACGTGCTTGCTTTATGACTTACTGACATGGAAAATTTATTTTTTCCTTGTTCAAATGTCGGATGTTCCACCTGCTATCATTTTGGGCAGTTTAGACTCGTCAGCCACCCCACCTGCTGCTGCTGCCAACACACCAATCCCGCTACCCACGAGTGACCCCGATGCTTCATCTTCCGGGACTAGTAGCCAGGCGCCTGCACCATTGGTTACTTCTAGCAGAGCCCAGGACCCTTCGGAGATTCCTGCTCTATCTGCCCCGGACCTTCAGGATCACAGCCCCGCTCCGGCGAGATTGTGATTCCCGCGGAGTTCGGGGAGGGTCCTTTCCGTAACCGGTATCGCCATTGGTGCCGACGCGCCCCTAATGGGCGTCTCATTCCGATCGGACCCGCTCGTTACCAACAGATGATGGCCGCTCAAGGACGACCAGTTCAGCCACCCGTACAGCCACCACATGATTCGGATGACTCATCATCCGCCGATTCTACATCAGATGACTCTTCCTCAGGTGACTCCAGTGATGATGAGGACCCTGCTAATATACCTATTCAGCCACCCTCCACCCCGCCGAAGAAGCGGTATCGCTTCGACGGTACCATCATTCCGGGGATCAACGGAGGTCGTGCTTTCACTGACGCATTTGGTCGGCGTCGTAGGGTTACTGCTCGTAAGCGGCTTGTGCCGTACGTTGCCGACCCACAAGTGCGTAAGACACCCCGTTACGTACTGACTATTTCTGGAGCCGGAACGTCTGCACCCCGTTTCGTGCAGTCTGCACCACCCGCACCACCGGCACCACCGGCACCACCCACACCACCCGCACCGCCTGCCCCACCATCTCCCTCTAACGAGGAACTGAGGAGGGAGGTGGGAATCCTCCGAGATCGGGTTACTGAGCTCGAGGAGCAGTTGGCTCAGGTTTTAGACATCCTACACCCACCTTCACCGTAGGACCTTTTGTATTAGATTTCATGATGTAATCTAGTTGTAGTTTCATATTTCACTTATGTATTGTACGAATCTATCATGATGTATGAAACTTATTATTAATGAATGGAAACTTTGTGATGTTACTTTTTGCACAAGTGTTCTATTTACTTTACTGTATGGTGTTTTGCGGTACTTGTATCAACTTGCATTACTTAATTAACATGTGTTATGCTGTTTACATGTTGGTTGTTATATACTATATTATTATATATTGAATGCTGGATTTTAACTTGAGTTAAAACGTTTGTATAGAACACCATGGCTAACGGTCGATCCACACCTACTGCTTCTCAAATTGAAGAGATGATCCAAGAACGTGTAGCCGCAGCCATTGCGGAAATGCAACCCCAAGCTCCACCGCCACCGCCACCACCACCGTTTATTCAACCCGTTCGAAATGGGTGTACTTACAAGGAATTCCAGAGCTGTAAACCACATAACTTCAGCGGCACTGAGGGACCGGTTGGTCTCACCAGATGGTTCGAGAAACTTGAATCAGTATTCTGAGTTAGCAACTGTTCGGAGGACAACAAAACCAAATTTGCTTCTTGCACGCTGTCTGACGGCTCGCTCACGTGGTGGAACACAATGGCACAGGCACAAGGCATTGATGAGGCGTATGCTACGCCATGGGAAGAATTTAAGTGTGCCATGATTGAGGAGTATTGTCCGAGAACCGAAATCCAAAAGATGGAAATGGAATTCATGTAGTTAAAGGTCGTTGGGAACGACCTTGATGGTTACAACAGGAGATTTTTGGAACTAGCCCTGATGTGTCCGAAAATGGTCACCCCAGAATTCAAGCGAATGGAGAGATACTTCTGGGGACTCCCTAAGAGCATTAAGGGAAACGTCACCTCATCCAAACCACCGAATGTTCCCGAAGCGATGCGCATGACGCATACTTTAATGAATCAAATAACCATCGATGAACCGGAGAAAACTAAGTCTGAAGCGGGTACTAGTGAGAAGCGCAAATGGGATAACCACAACAACAACAACAACAACAACAACAACAATAACAACAGGGGAAGAAACTATGAACAGAACCCAGCGAAACGACATGTGGGTTTCAGAGGAAACAACAACGGTGGAAACCCCAACCCTAACAACAACACCAACTCTAACCCGAACTACAAGGGAAACCTACCTCAATTCAAGAGGTGTTACAAACACCACACTGGGTATTGCAATGTTGTCTACGAGAAGTACCAACGGTCTGGGCATGTTGGAAAAGACTGCAAGGTCACCAATTTGAATGGGAAGCCGAACACCAACGGGCCGAAGAAGTGTTACGAATGCGGGCAGATGGGCCATTTCAGAAATGCTTGTCCAAATAAGCGAAAAGATGGCGGACCACCGCGCGCTAGAGCTTTCAATGTTAATGCAAGGGACGCACGCAAAAACCCTGATTTGGTGACAGGTATATTCAAAATCAACAATCTTTTAGCTTCTGTCTTGTTTGATACTGGTGCGGATAGAAGTTATGTATGTAGACATTTTTACGATAAGATTAATTGGTCTTTAGTCTCGTTAAAAGAGAGTATGCTTGTCGAGGTCGCCAACGATAAACTTGAGAAAGTTGACCATATTAGTCGAGGAGCTATCATCAACATAGGTGGTGCAGATTTCGAAATTGATTTGATACCTATCAAATTGGGAAGTTTTGACATGATCGTCGGTATGGATTGGTTGAGTAAGATAAGGGCCGATATTATCTATGGAGATAAAGCACTTCGTATACCACAAGGAGATGGCGAGCCACTGGTTATCTATGGATAGAGATGTACCTCGAAGTTAAACCTCATTAGTTGCGTGAAAGCGCAAAAGATTATGAAGAAGGGACGCCTTGCTGTCCTAGCGCATGTGAAAACAGTAGAAACTAAGGTGAAAATCATGAACGACGTTCGAATTGTGAACGAATTTTCCGATGTCTTCCCTGAGGAATTGCCGGGATTGCCGCCGCAGAGAGCCGTAGAGTTTCAGATCAATTTAGTGCCAGGAGCTGCACCTGTAGCTCTCGCACCATATAGACTCGCACCTTCCGAGATGCAAGAATTACAGAGTCAACTACAAGAACTACTTGACCGAGGATTTATCCAACCAAGTTTCTCGCCTTGGGGCGCACCTGTTCTGTTTGTGAAGAAGAAGGATGGATCCTTCCGTATGTGTATCTACTAACGTGAACTCAACAAATTGACAATCAAGAATCGGTATCCTCTTCCAGAATTGATGATCTTTTTGATCAACTTCAAGGATCGAGTGTCTACTCAAAGATCGATTTGCGATCCGATTATCACCAGTTGAGGGTGAAGGAAAGTGACGTGATGAAAACTGCATTTAGGACCCATTATGGTCATTATGAGTTTCTCGTGATGCCATTCGGTTTGACAAATGCACCTGCCGTGTTCATAGACCTCATGAATCGTGTCTGCAAGCCGTACTTGGATAAGTTTGTTATCGTCTTCATAGATGATATCCTCATCTACTCTAAGAGCGAAGAAGAACATGAGCAACACCTCCGACTAGTGCTTGAACTCTTGAGATAAGAGCAACTTTATGCCAAATTCCCTAAGTGTGAATTTTGGTTGAAGGAAGTTCAGTTTCTGGGCCATGTTGTGAGCGACCAGGGTATCAAAGTTGACCCCGCCAAGATTGAAGCCATCAGCAAGTGAGAGACCCCCACTACTCCGACGCATATTTGCCAATTCCTAGGTCTCGCCGGTTACTACTGAAGGTTCATTGAAGGATTTTCCCTGATTGCGCGTCCTTTGACCGAACTAACTCACAAGGGCAAGAAGTTCATTTGGGAACCCGCACACGAATCAGCATTTCAAACTTTGAAGAAGAAGTTAACCTCCGCACCTATCCTATCGCTTCCCGAAGGTAGTGACGATTTCGTTGTTTATTGCGATGCTTCGAAGAGTGGTTTTGGTTGTGTACTGATGCAACGATAAAAAGTTATTGCCTATGCCTCCCGCCAATTGAAGATCCACGAGTGGAACTACACTACTCACGATCTTGAACTTGGAGCCGTTGTCTTTGCACTCAAATTGTGGAGACACTATTTGGATGGAACTAAGAGTACTATCTTCACCGATCACAAGAGTCTCCAGCACATCTTCGATCAGAAGCAACTGAATATAAGACAGCGTCGATGGATCGAGACGCTCAACGACTATGATTGTGAACTCCGTTATCATCCTGGAAAGGCCAATGTTGTAGCTGACGCTTTGAGCTGAAAGGAGAGGATGACACCTCTTCGTGTTAGGGCTCTGAACATCACCATCCATTCGAACCTCAACAGCCAGATCAGAGTAGCCCAAGATGAGGCTCTCAAGAAGAAGAATATATCTCATGAACATTTGAACATACTTGTCTCTCGATTCGAGGTTAGGGAGTCTGGACTCCGATGTTATTCTGGAAGAATTTGGGTACCACGTTATGGAGATCTACGGAACCTCATACTTGATGAAGCACACAAATTGAGATATTCGATTCACCCTGGAGCGGGCAAGATGTACCACGACCTTAAAGAACAGTATTGGTGGCCGAATCTTAAGAAAGACGTTGCGACTTATGTTGGTAAGTGTTTGACTTGCTCGAAGGTTAAAGCCGAGCATCAGAGACCTTCTGGTTTACTTCAATAACCGAAAATCCCACAATGGAAATGGAAAAGGATAACGATGGATTTCATCACCAAGCTACCAAAGACGGTGGGCGGATACGTTACTATTTGGGTTATTGTTGACTGCCTCACCAAATCTGCACACTTCTTAGCGATGAAAGAAACAGATACAATGGAGAGACTTGCTCAACTATACATCAAGGAGGTTGTATCTCGTCATGGTGTACCCTTATCGATCATCTCAGATCGCGATCCCCATTTTGCCTCTAGATTTTGGCGTTCTTTGCAAGAAGCCATGGGAACCCGTCTCGACATGAGTACTGCTTATCACCCTTAGACTGACGGGCAAAGTGAACGAACGATTCAGACATTGGAAGACATGTTGCGTGCATGTGTCATTGATTTTGGAAAGTCCTGGGAAAGGCATTTGCCATTAGCCGAATTCTCGTACAACAACAGTGATCACTCAAGCATTAATGCTGCACCTTTCGAAGCATTGTATGGCCGTAAGTGCCGATCTCCTATTTGCTGTGCCGAAGTAGGCGAAAAGCAAATCACCGGACCCGAGGTAGTCCAAGAAACAACGGAGAAGATTGCTCAGATTCAAGCTAGACTTAAGACTGCCCGCGATCGTCAAAAGAGTTATGCCGATCTTAAACGTAAGGACTTCGAATTCAACGTGGGTGATTGTGTAATGTTGAAAGTTGCACCTTGGAAAGGTGTGATTCATTTTGGAAAACGTGGAAAGTTGAACCCACGATACATTGGTCCTTTTGAAATTTTGGAACGTGTTGGACCCGTTGCTTACCGTTTGGATCTACCAGCACAATTGAGCTCAGTTCATCCTACCTTCCACGAGTCAAACTTGAAGAAATGTCTTGCTGCACCCGAACTTATCATATCACTGGAAGAACTTACAATTGATGACAAACTCCACTTCGTGGAGGAACCTGTCGAGATTATGGATCGTGAGATCAAAACTTTGAAACGCAACAAGATTTCTATCGTCTGAGTGCGATGGAATGCCAAATGAGGACCTGAGTTTACTTGGGAAAGAGAGGATCAAATGATGCGGAAGTATCCTCACCTTTTCCCGACTCCTCCATCTACCTAAGCTTAAATTTCGGGACGAAATTTTCTTTAACAGGTGGGTAATGTAACGACCCTGGATTTTCCAACATTTATTTATTAATAATTATTATTATTAATACGTGTGATTAAACGAATGTATGTTATTACATTTACGTGTTGCCATGATTGCCCGTACTTGACTTTAATTGCCCGAAACGTCTTTGTGACACGCGAAACTTGCACGAATAATATTTTCAAGTATTATTTACATTCATGATTAATTTTATCAATCGTTTTTATTAACTAAGGTTATTAGTTAGTTACATGGGCTTTAAATGGATTAATTTGTTAATTAATTGAACTTGGGCCTTGTTAATGTTAATGGACTCTTGAATGAGGACTTATAAGCCCAACCTACTTCTTAATGGAACTTTTAGCCCAACCTACCATGTGTAAGTATTACTTAGAGTTGTAACTAGTTAGTTTAAGGACTTGGAATCTTGTTACATGTTACTTCCCATAAACAACCATCTTGTATCCAACTTTATAAGCTTTACATACATGAGACTAGTGGTCCCTCCTCTCCCCCTTTTTTTCCCTCCTAACCGTCAGTTTTGGTAGGCCAAGGGGAGCTTTTTTTGTTTCAATTTTGGTTAACTTATGTGCTAGCATTCACTCATACCTCATTCATTCTAAACACACACTTACTTTCTCTCAAACACTTTCTCTCTTTTCTCTAGTTCTTGTAAGTAAACTTGAAGCTTTTTCTTCCTTTCTTTTTCTTTGTAAAACCGAACCTAATACATCTCATCATCATCAATACTTGTTCTTGTTTAATGTTTGATTACTTGTAGTTACTAGTTGTTGTTACTTACTTACATATACAAGAATCAAACTCACTAGTTTCATTCTTCTTTTATCTTGTAATTTCAAGAACACTCAAGAACTAAACTTACTAGTTTATGTTCTACATATGTTGTTTTAAAGTTTGTAAGTTCATGGTCGTAAAAATCATACTTGTGAATCATGTTTGTAAACTTATAAGTTTACATTCTTAAAGAACAAACTTTGGTTTGAATCTTTAAAGTATGAACAACAATGAACTAGTTACTTGTTTACTTAATTTATGTCTTCATTTTTTATGCACTTTAATTTCATGTTGTTGGTTGTTATTGGTCAAATGTTACTAGTTAACTTTGATCTCATTAATCCTGAACTAAAATTAACTTTAAAAGTTCAAGAACATGTAAGTAAGTCTTGTTTAATTTTAACTTGGTACACTTATGTTAGATCTAGACTTTTGAGTCTTGGATCTTCAAGATCAAACTAATGAACTATGTTCTACAACTCAAGATCTTGATTTCATAAGTTCACTTTCAAGTTTGTAACTTATTATTAGTTTTAAAGTTCATGTATGTGTTAGATCTAAGACTTTGATGCAACTTTAGTTCATCAAACTTCATACAACTCTTAAGTGAGTTGTGCTACATGTCTTAGACTTACACTTGGGTTATGATGGTCAAACCTTGGTGAAAATGATGCAAACACATCAACGAGTTGTACACTTGAAGCTATATGCATCAAGGATGAGAACCGTGATAAGCATCGAGCACCAAGACCACCGGAACTCACTATTTTTCTATTTTCTGCCTTCTGCCTACTGTTTTCTGGTTTCTGTAACAGACCAATACACCTGGTCTACTGTAACGCTGGTTTTTAGATATATCTTTTCGAGTAGATAATTTTTCATATAGGACTCATCTTAATCCGAGTTACGGTTTAGGGTTTATGGCCCTCCGATTGTCACTATGTCCTTTTAACGTTGTGCAGAAATTTCTGACCTACTCGCACTTAGACTTTCGCCACGGTCAAACGAAGACGAGTTTACTTCTGTAAATTTTACCACACTTAAAGGACTCATAGACGGAGCCATGGCCACTGGTCTCACCTTATTTCAGTAGGTATAGAGGCCGTGGTGACTGACCGAACTCAGCCTTTGTTTTAAACTACTTTCATGAACGAAACTTACTTTACACCTTTTATTTGATGATGAATGATGATGACCCTTAAGACCTTATTTACATACTTTTAAACCTATTCGGATGACTTACTGACCTAGTACTATTTGACTTAGGTTGAGGACTCGTTGGACCTTTCGGACTGATTACTTGCACACTTTTCCCGACTCGACTTTACCGCCACTTTATCATTGTGAGTTATAGCATTCCCTTTTTACTTTAACTTATTTTGGGAACTGAGAATACATGCGGATTTTATGTTTTACATACTAGGCACGAGTACTTAAAATTTATATATGTGTGGGTTATATAACGGCAGAAACATTCCCTTTAGCTCGGTAACGTTTAGTCATTGGTTTTTGAACCGGTGAACGCGAATCTTAGATATGGATCCATAGGGTTTGACATCCCCACTCGGGCTAGTAGCACTAGCATTTAACGAGTGTTTAATACTTCGTATACATACGTACTTGCCAAGTGTACTTTCAGGGGGTATAAACGTTAAGTTAGTTACCAAGTGCCCACGGTTAACATATACTTTATCATACTGTTTTGAAACGCTCTTTGTAGCACTGAAATCTCGTGGCCTACCTTACATACTGTTATACTTAAACTATAGCTCACCAACCTTTGTGTTGACGTTTTAAGCATGTTTTTCTCAGGTGCTTAAGGTTATTTGCTTCCGTTGTCGTGCTAGTCTTGCCGTAGACACCCGCTGCTCTAGTGTTATCACCGCATGAACTGTTTATCTTGCATTCAAACTTTAATACATTGAAACTATGTTTTGTAATGACCTAAGGGTCACATACATTTATTCATGCTTGCTATTAGTAGAAGCATAATGTTGGTGTAAAACATTTGATGTCAGTTATGACGTCACCTTTTTTATCGTGAATGCAACTTCTTTTATTACAGCATGTAGTACTTAACCTTGTAATGATCCTGTTGTTGATGATTCATACATGATGGTTTTGTACGGCGCATCACATTTGTCCATAATAGTCCATCAGGCATAAATATATAGTGCGAAAGTCTTCGTCAAATTATTCTTATTCCCGAAGTCAAATATTCCAACTAATTGGGGATTCAAATTGTAACAAGGTTTTAATACTTTGTTTAATGAATACACCAGGTTATCGACTGCGTGTAAACCAAGGTTTTACTACTTTGTTAATAATTACACCAATTACCCTTGAATGTAATCCACCCCTGTTTCAACAAGTCTATTAACTATTAATCCAGTTCCGTGTCCGGTAAAATGAACAATTATTGGTATTTATAGATATCCCGCCCACCGTACCCAGTCAAGCGTATGTGGTTATATATAAATACGTAAAATTATAAGTCTATATATTAATTTAACGAGGTATCGTTTAGTTAATATAAAACCCATTAATAGCCCATAGTCTAATTTCCACAAGTGTCGTTCTTTTGTCCAAACCCTAATTATGGTACAAAGCCCAATTACCCAATTTTAATATTTAACCTAACATCATGATTACTTCGGCATTAAATAAGCATAATAATAACTTAGCTACGATAAATTAAATTAAAAAAAGTTGAACATAACTTACAATGATTAAAAATAGCGTAGCGTTACACGGACAGAATTTTGAGTTACACCCTTACAACATTCGCTAACATACCCTTATTATTAGAATTTAAAATTAAAATTAAAATTAAAATATAAATATAAATATATTTACGTATAGATAGAGAGATGGATATATGATATATAAACTGAGCCAAACACGCGAATTTATAGGCCTGTGGGCTGAAAAAGGCCTCCATGCGATCGTATGAAGATTACTCTTCAAGGCCATGCGATCGCATGGCCAGCTGGTGAAGTTCACATGCCTTTGTTTTCTTTCTTGCCGACGTTTATAAATAATAATATAATATATAAATAATTATAAGAATTATTTAAATATTATATTTTATTTATGTGCATAGTTAACTTTTAATTTTTAGTCCGTTGCGTCGAGCGTTGAGAGTTAACTTTGGTCCCGGTTCCGGTTTTTCGAACGTCCTTGCGTATAATTTAATATCTTGTACTTTGCGTTTCGCGTCTTGTACTTTTGTAATTTTGAGACGTTTCTCATCAATAATTGGAACCACTTTGATTGTATTTTGTACTTTTGAGCTTTTTGGTCGTTTGCGTCTTCAATTCATCGAATCTGTCTTTTGTCTTCACCTTTTATTATTTAAACGAATATCACTTGTAAATAGAACAATTGCAAATAAAAGCTTGTCTTTCTTGAGGGATAATGCTATGAAATATATGTTCATTTTTAGCATTATCAAATACAATATAAGTTAGCTAGGATATGATTAATATAAATTTGTTACCAATTTTCACGTAGCTACAACAAGCAAAAATATCCAATCTTGTTTTACCCATAACTTCTTCGTTTTAAATCCGTTTTGAGTGTTTCAAGTTGCTATGGTTTCATATTGAACTTAAGTTTATGAATCTAAATAGAAAAAGTATAAGTTTATAGTCGGAAATACAGGTTACAAGTATTTCCGACTATAAAATGACTTGTAACCTGTATTTTCGACTATAAACTTATAACCTTTTCTGTTATATTCATTAACTTATGTTCAATATGAAACCATAGCAACTTAAAACACTCAAAACGGATTTAAAACGAAGAAGTTATGGATAAAACAAGATTGGATATTTTTGCTTGTTGTAACTACGTGAAAATTGGTAACAAATTTATATTAATCATATCCTAGCTAACTTATATTGTTGATGTGTGAAGCGGTGTAAACGAAATAGTTATTATTTTTACTACGAAATACGATACAAATAACACAAGTTTTAATTATGTATTTACAGATGGGATATACCTAAACCTTGCTACAACACTATAGACAGTGTACCTAATCGTAAAGTAGTATAGTTTTTAGTAAGTCCGGTTCGTTCCACAGGGAGATGGCTTATTTCACACTATATTTTAATTAACTATATTTGTACAAAATATATATAATTATATATAATAATATATAAAAGGGGGTTTACCGTTTAATGACCGGTTTGTCAGTTTTATATTTTAAGTCACAATTAAAACCTAATGCAAAATATAAATGACGATAATTTAAGTGCGTAAAATAAATAACAATATAATAATTATGCTTATTTAAACTTTCGTAACCATGATGTTTGACGTTTTGATTATTTATTACCCTGGGTTAATTGTCCTTTGTCCTGGATGTAATTGAAACCTATCTGGGTTTTGCCCATAAAAGTTCATCGGTCATAATTATAAAATGCTCGGAAAATTTAACCTTATACCCGAAGTCAAATATTCCAACTAATTGGGGATTCGAACTGTAACAAGGTCTTAATACTTTGTTTAATGAATACACCAGGTTATCGACTGTGTGTAATCCAAGGTTTTAATACTTTGTTAACAATTACACCAATTACCCTTGAATGTAATCCACCCCTGTTTTAATGAGTCCATTAACTATTAATCCATCCCCGTGTCCGGTCAAATGAACAATAATTCGTACTTATAAGTATCCCGTCCATCGTGTCCGATTAAGCGTATGTGGTTATATATAGATACGTCAAATCATAACCTTTATATTAAATTAACGAGGTATCGTTAATTTAATATAAAGCCCATTAATAGCCCATAGTCTAATTTCCACAAGTGTCATTCTTTTGTCCAAACCCCAATTATGTTATAAAGCCCAATAACCCCATCTTTAATATTTAGTCTAACATCACGATTACTTTGGCTTAAATAAGCATAATAATAACTTAGTTACGAGACATTAATTTTAAAAAGGAAAACATAACTTACATTGAGTATTTATCGCGTAGTGTTACACGGACAGAATTTCGACTTCAAAACAAATAACCTTTACATAACCTAAACTAATCTAATATAAAACTAAACTAATATTTATATATATATATACATAATATATATATATATATATATATATATATATATATATATATATATATATATATATATATATATATATATATATATATATATATATATATATATATATATATATATATATATATATATATATATATATATATATATATATATATATATATATATCTTACAGAGGGAGTAATATATTTATGGTATATATTTCGGCCAGAATTCTGTGGCTTTTATAGACCTGACCAAACTTTTGGTGTCATGCGATCGCGTGGCTCCCCTTTGTTATTTCCATGCGATCGCATGGCATAGAAATCCAGCTCACATTGCCTTGGACACTAGCTTGTCGACATGATATATAAATACATATAATATATATATAATTTATATAATTATATATATATTATATTATATTCTTGTGCATAGTAGACTTGTAATTTTTGGTCCGTTGAGTCGGGCGTTGATAGTTGGCTCAGGTCCCGGTTCCGGATTTTCGAACGTCCTTTCGTACGATTTAATATCTTGTACTTTGCGTTTTGCAATTTGTAATTTACACAAAAAAGTATTTTCCTTATCTCCCAAAATCCGCGCAAGTCTTTTAACTCAATTTTTGGGACGCTTTTGAGTGCACTATGGCTTTAAGGACCCTTTTCCAGTTTTAGGACGCTTTTTCTTCAATTCTTTAATCTTCGTGCTTTTCGTTTCGTAACTTGTACTCTTGTCAATTTTAGACGTTTCTCATCATTAATTTGAACCACTTGAATTGTATCTTGTACATTTGAGCTTTTTGGACGTTTTTGTCTTCAAATCTTCATTTTCGCCTTTTGTCTTTGCACTTATTTATTATAAACGAATATCACTTGGAAATAGAACAATTGCAACTGAAAACTTTACATATCGGAAGGATATTGATACTAAATATATGTTTATTTGGAGCACTATCAAATATCCCCACACTTGAACGTTGCTTGTCCTCAAACAATACAGAATTTGAAATTAAATTACACGAATCACTTCTTTATTCTTCACACTTTATACATAAGTGATTTTGGTATGGCGGTATAAACAATGGTAGTAACGATGTGGTTTACAGTCCCACATGACTATAAAAATTTAGATCCTTAAGGAAATTGGATCTTTATGAAAACATTTAATCTTTTGAAAATAAGATCTAGCTTTTACCCTAGATAAGTTTTCCGGAATAACCCTTCACCGGTGTTTGCAAAATATTTTTGTGAGTTTTGTGGGTTTTGTGGGTTTCAGATTTTAAAATTTTAGCTCAAAACTTGCGGTTTTGTGTCACCCACTTGCTAACCTTGTATTAGGAAAGCACACGTCCAGTATACTTGCTCCGTATATTACCTTTCGGTAAACTACCGTTCGGTTGTAAAGGAAAGCGTTGAACAAGCAATTGTTAAGGCAATGTCTAATGACATGCAGATGTTCATGGTCTACAACGTGTCGGATGCAATTACTATCCTTTGTAGGAGCAATAGTAAAGATCACCCTATAATTTTTCAGTCTGGCACAAGGTCCTGTCTTCGACCATGCTATGCAACCACCGTTCTTACGGTTGACACCCTATTTGGTTCAGGTGACCTAATGAATTCCAGGTGAATTCCTAGGATTTTACGTTCAATGGTAATGAACGCATTAAAAATGGGTTTTCAGAAAACAAATCGGTTTGTAATTTTGATCAAAGTATTTTCTCGATCAAGCTCGAGTTTAGATATCATTGAATTCCATGAGTTTGTAATTCTCAATCTTTAAAGTCAATCTCTAGGATTGAGTAATATCAGGCTTAAAAGCTGATTTTTGATCTTTAAGGAGATTATCCTTTCTGTGGGTCTGATTCATTAGTCTTATCAAGCTAATTTGCATGGCACCCTCCCCATTTTATGAGACAGATCCTCTCATGGTTAGGATAAGTCTGACCACTTGGCGACCCTGTTTGATGCTGAGGTCCGTGGATTTCCTGCTGATTTTAGAGAAGACTTTTCTAGATTTTTCGTCAACCTACAGCTGGTCTGGACGACAACTTCTTGACCTAAATCAAGAAGCGCGTGTATTTTTTGGAAGACTTTACTTCCTTTTAATGATGGAATTGATTCATCGTGCAGATCCATCTTTCTTATAAATATATTACAGTAATTCGGGTAAAACTGATTAAATTAGTCCAAAACAAAAGCACCTGCAATAACTTTACAGAAACATGTGATAGATAGTTTTTAATTGAATAACTTGGTACATTCTCCCCACACTTGGTTTTTTTCATGCGTCTTTTTATATCTTAATAAATAAATTCAAGCGTTTTAGTTGTTTTTTCGAGGTAACGATAATTTCGGTTTTAACACCTAGTTTTCATCGTTCATAAATATGTATAAACATGAATTTGAATTCATTTAGTTGAAAAATTTTAAAATTTTCACAATATTTAGAAAATAAGCCAAGTATAAACCCGAGAGAATTTATAACCCTTCCCCACACTTGAGATCATGCAATGCCCTCATTTGCATGAAATCTGACTCTAATTATAAATTCATGAGGGTGATTAGTGTATTAAAGTGATTGAAAATACCCAGTTTGTAATTACAAAGCTCGTCGAATGATAGATGGCGCGCCTCATCGTTCATTCCTTCTTGTTTTATCACACATGTTTTTCTTCAAAAACGGTTGCTTTTCTGAACTGTTTGCTAATATTTGAAAATGCGTCTTTTACCCTAACTTATTATGCATGTTTATTAACGAGTTATGTACTAACCTGAACCCCGAATTTAACGTTAAGTGGGGTTAGACTTCCCCACACTTAGCTGACGACATGTGAAGTCGGTAGAATAAGTTTCACTAATTAAAATAGTGAGTCACTTATTTACATCGCGGGTGGTATAGAATATATCAATGGGTTTAAAGTTTATACCCACCCGAATATCGCTACTTAATTCTTTTTTAAGTGTAGCTTTTAGTAAATGGATATGTCTCTTTTCTGGTTCTTGGTCAAATGGATCGATATACACCGACATACATATTTCTATAGGGTGGACAATTCCTAACATTTCCTTTCGTTCATTCTCAGGATCAAAGTTTTCACCTCTATTACCCAATTGGGTGAAATTCGAGGTGTCATTATCTATTACAGCTCGTAGTTCATCTTCGGTAGATGACTCGTCTATTGAGAATATTGGTTTGGAAGGTTGTGGAATGGTGAATTTCGGGATCGAAGTAGATTCTTTTTCATTAACGGTACTTATCGGTCCCACCACTTTGGTCTCGGGGGTAAAGTTTTCAACGTTATCGTTTTCCCAAGGGTACCAATTTGTCACCCTTACTTCTTCTTCATTCATTGATTGATCGATGATTTCGTCGGTAGAGGCTAATGTGTCGATATGTTGTGAAATTGGTAAAGCAGAATAAAAAGTATCATCTGGATAGTTGGTGATTTCGGAGCTCTCGAATTCATCAAAATTCGATGATATTAGATTTTCTTGCACAATATTCCTCAGATCAACAGGTGTGTAATCTGATAGAGTTTCAGCTTGCCTATTTACAAACTCTCTCATTTGTTCATTTTGAGCATCGAGTTCTTCGAGTTTGATTTTCATATAATCTAAAGAATTTTCAGACACATAATTTTCCTCGTCTTCTGGTTGTTGAGTTTGGATATATTCTTGGGAATAATCCCAATTAGAATTGTATTCCTCATAATCATTCCATTCAGGTTCCATGGGTGCATAATTTTCCATAGGAACGTAATAATAACATTCCCATGTTGAGTGATAATCTCCATAGATTTCACAACCAGTTATTGTTTCGTCATTCGTGATCCAAGATTGACCGAACGAATTGTCATCAACACTCGTTTGAGAGTATTGATTAAATTGATTTCGGATGTCATAAAGAGTTTCTAAAATATTCTCGAGATTTTCCATAATGCACTTATTACCAAATTTTAGCTACAATGTGGTGCATTTACTTAATTATCTTATTAGTTATAAAAATAAAAATTATATAAGTTATCAAATTAATAGATTTTTCTGCTTTTGCCCACGTTTCGAATAGCCAATAGATGCAGCAGGGAGCCAGAACCCTTTAAATCGGAAGCTCACAACTCAGCCACTAACAAATCCAACCATTACTACGAAGCAGAAAATTTGGATGTCTATCAATTTAACAGCTTAAAATAATTTTTCGTTTTGAAATTTTAGAGAAGAAATAGAAAATTCTATGTCCTAAAAACTAGAGCGTCGAGAAATAAGAAAGAAAAAGAGCGCGTCGAAAAACGTCGAAAAATAAAAGGTCGAAAAATAAATGTCGAAAAACAAACAGTCGAAAAATAAAAATAAGAAAATAAAGCGTCGAAACTTAGTATTCTAAAAACTAAATATTAAAAGTTATGTCTAAAGGTATTAAAGCTTAAAATGAATTCTATATCCAAAACGGCAATAACTTAAAAAGTACTGAAATTTTAAAATGGCGTCGCAAAATTCTAAAGCGCCTAAATCTTAATTCTAAAGAAAAAGCACTTAAAGGATTTTACGGCAAAGCCTAAAAATCTAAAAATATAAAATAACTACGGCAAAACTAAATTTAAAACTATATAGCGAACGATAAATATTACGAAATAAACGATAAAAATACAAATTATAACTAAAATGATAAAAATACAAATTTTATAAAAATATTATTTTTATATTATTTATTATATAAACATATTAAACTATATAATTAATAATAATAATTAAAACTTAATATTACTAATTAAAACTAAAACTAAATAATAAATTAATTAAAACCCTAATTGATTTAAATAATAATGATTATATTTAAAACCTACTTGTAATTAATGCCCGAAATCAGGCCTGTCAGGTCACCCCATGCGACCGCATGGTTTTACAACACCCGGCTCATGCGATCGCATGGGCCTGGGTTCCAGTTTTTTTTTTTTTTAAATTTTATATTGTTTTTCTAAAAATTATATATAAAAATATTTACACAAATATATATATTAAAAATATAGCATTTCGCCGAGTCCCCGGCAGCGGCGCCAAAAACTTGATATGTGCAGCGGTGTATACGAAATAGTTATTATTTTTACTACGAAATACGATACAAATAACACAAGTTTTAATTATTTATTTACAGATGAGATATACCTAAATCTTGCTACAACACTATAGGCAGTGTACCTAATCGTAAAGTAGTATAGTTTTTAGTAAGTCCGGTTCGTTCCACAGGGAGATGGCTTATTTCACACTATATTTTAATTAACTATATTTGTACAAAATATATATAATTATATATAATAATATATAAAAGGGGGTTTACCGTTTAATGACCGGTTTGTCGGTTTTATATTTTAAGTCACAATTAAAACCTAATGCAAAATATAAATGACGATAATTTAAGTGCGTAAAATAAATAACAATATAATAATTATGCTTATTTAAACTTTCGTAACCATGATGTTTGACGTTTTGATTATTTATTACCCTGGGTTAATTGTCCTTTGTCCTGGATGTAATTGAAACCTATCTGGGTTTTGCCCATAATAGTTCATCGGTCATAATTATAAAATGCTCGAAAAATTTAACCTTATACCCGAAGTCAAATATTCCAACTAATTGGGGATTCGAACTGTAACAAGGTCTTAATACTTTGTTTAACGAATACACCAGGTTATCGACTGTGTGTAATCCAAGGTTTTAATACTTTGTTAACAATTACACCAATTACCCTTGAATGTAATCCACCCCTGTTTTAATGAGTCCATTAACTATTAATCCATCCATGTATCCGGTCAAACGAACAATAATTCGTACTTATAAATATCTCGCCCATCGTGTCCGATTAAGCATATGTGGTTATATATAGATACGTCAAATCATAACCTTTATATTAAATTAACGAGGTATCGTTAATTTAATATAAAGCCCATTAATAGCCCATAGTCTAATTTCCACAAGTGTCATTCTTTTGTCCAAACCCCAATTATGGTACAAAGCCCAATAACCCCATCTTTAATATTTAGTCTAACATCACGATTACTTTGGCTTAAATAAGCATAATAATAACTTAGTTATGAGACATTAATTTTAAAAAGGAAAACATAACTTACATTGAGTATTTATCGCGTAGTGTTACACGGACAGAATTTTGACTTCAAAACCCGTAAAATAACCTTTACATAACCCAAACTAATCTAATATAAAACTAAACTAATATATATATATATATATATATATATATATATATATATATATATATATATATATATATATATATATATATATATATATATATATATATATATATATATATATATATATATATATATATATATATATATATATATCTTACAGAGGGAGTAATATATTTATGGTATATATTTCGGCCAGAATTCTGTGGCTTTTATAGACCTGACCAAACTTTTGGGGCCATGCGATCGCATGGCTCCCCTTTGTTATTTCCATACGATCGCATGGCATAGAAATCCAGCTCACATTGCCTTGGACACTAGCTTGTCGACATGATATATAAATATATATAATATATATATAATTTATATAATTATATATATATTATATTATATTATATTCTTGTGCATAGTAGACTTGTAATTTTTGATCCGTTGAGTCGGGTGTTGATAGTTGGCTCAGGTCCCGGTTCCGGATTTTTGAACGTCCTTTCGTACGATTTAATATCTTGTACTTTGCGTTTTGCAATTTGTAATTTGTACAAAAAATTATTTTCCTTAACTCCCAAAATCCGCGCAAGTCTTTTAACTCAATTTTTGGGACGCTTTTGAGTGCACTATGGCTTTAAGGACCCTTTTCCAGTTTTAGGACGCTTTTTCTTCAATTCTTTAATCTTCGTGCTTTTCGTTTCGTAACTTGTACTCTTGTCAATTTTAGACGTTTCTCATCATTAATTTGAACCACTTGAATTGTATCTTGTACATTTGAGCTTTTTGGATGTTTTTGTCTTCGAATCTTCGTTTTCGCCTTTTGTCTTTGCACTTATTTATTATAAACGAATATCACTTGGAAATAGAACAATTGCAACTGAAAACTTTACATATCGGAAGGATATTGATACTAAATATATGTTTATTTGGAGCACTATCAATTGTATTATACATGTATTCTAATATATTATGTAATCTTGGGATACCATAGACACGTATGCAAATGTTTTGACATATCATATCGACCCATCTTTATATATTATTTGGAACAACCATAGACACTCTATATGCAGTAATATTGGAGTTAGCTATACAGGGTTGAGGTTGATTCCAAAAATATATATACTTTGAGTTGTGATCTAGCCTGAGACATGTATACACTCGGTCGTGGATTGATTCAAGATAATTTATATCAATTTATTTCTGTACATCTAACTATGGACAACTAGTTGTAGGTTACTAACGAGGACATCTGACTTAATAAACTTAAAACATCAAAATGTATTAAAAGTGTTGTAAATATATTTTGAACATACTTTGATATATATATGTACATATTTGTTATAGGTTCGTGACTCGACCAGTGGCCAAGTCTTACTTCCCGATGAAGTAAAAATCTGTGAAAGTGAGTTATAGTCCCACTTTTAAAATCTAATATTTTGGGATGAGAATACATGCAGTTTTATGACTGCTTTACGAAATAGACACAAGTAATCGAAACTACATTCTATGGTTGAATTATCGAAATCGAATATGCCCTATTTATCATGTCCGAAGTTTTACCGGAATGATGGCGAATTTATCATGTCCGAAGTTTTCCCAGAATGATGGCGAATTTATCATGTCCGAAGTTTTCCCGGAATGATGGCGAATTTATCATGTCCGAAGTTTTCCCGGAATGATGGCGAATTTATCATGTCCGAAGTTTTCCCGAAATGATGGCGAATTTATCATGTCCGAAGTTTTTCCGGAATGATGGAGAATTTATCATGTCCGAAGTTGTCCAGGAATGATGAAGATATTCTATATGCAACTTGTTAAGGTCGATTAACAGGTGTTCAATCCATATGAATGAATTTTATGCATGATGTTTATGGGAAATGGGAATATTAAATCTTGTGGTCTATCAAAATGATAAATTTTATTGTTTACGATAAACCTATGAACTCACCAACCTTTTGGTTGACACTTGAAAGCATGTTTATTCTCAGCTATAAAAGAAATCTTCCTCTGTGCATTTGCTCATTTTAGAGATATTACTTGGAGTCATTCATGACATATTTAAAAAGACGTTGCATTCGAGTCATTGAGTTCATCAAGATCAATATTAAGTCATTCATAGTTTGGATATATTATGAAAGGATATACATATCTATCAACTTTCGATGTAATGGGAGTTTTTCTTTTAAAAACGAATGCAATGTTTGTAAAATATATCATATAGAGGTCAAGTACCTCGCGATGAAATCAACTATTGTGAATCGTTTATAATGTATGTGACGACCCAGAAATTTCCGACCAAATTTAAACTTGATCTTTATATGATTCCGACACGATAAACAAAGACTGTAATAGTGAAGTCTCAAAAAACTTTGAACTGTGTTCATGTATACACTTGACCTTCGACTGTACCCAACGATTCACGAGCAATTAATTATAAATAGATATGTGTGTGTATATATATACATGGTAATTGGAATTTATAATTTGTAATATTATATGTTGTAATATATATATGTAATAAATATTAAAAATTCAATATATTATATAATTGGTAAATAGTAATAAATTGTAATATACAAATTTAAATATAATTATCATTACTTTCATTATTATTATCAATAGTAATATTAATATTAAAATCTGTATTATTAATATTATTATTTTCTATATATTACATAATAGATATGAAATATAATCCATTATATTATTATTATTACTAATGTTATTAATTAGTAATAACATTATGATCTTAATTATCATTATGATTATTATTAGTAATAAAATTAACATTTAATAACATAATTACTAAAAACTATCTTTTTATTTAGAATTTTTATTATCATTCTTTATAATATTAAGAGTATTAGTACTATTAATATTAATATATTTATTAATTGTTAAGATTAATTATAAGAAATATAAATACAGATATATAATATATATACAAAAAAATAAATACAGAGATATAATATATTACAGATATATACAAAATCTGTTGAGACTCAACATCACCTTTATTGTTGATGATTCTTGTCTAAAATTGTTAAAAGTCATCAAGTTGTACGAATCTGTTTAACGTTGTTCTCCAAATTTCTTTTAATTTTCATGAGTGATTCTTACTGTCTGCAAACGTACATCAGTAGATCTCAATTCATACAAAATAACAAGAATCTTTTTCTAGTCACCATCCATTTCCATTTTTCTTTAACTTCTTCTTCTGCTCCTTATTGATAAATCTGTCGACAATATCACAAAATAACAATCGATATCAACTCACAATGAAAACAAAAAGGAGTACAATTCAGTTTCCTATGCCCATCGACACTGTAACCAAATTTGTTTCTGTCTCCAGTTTGTTAGATATCAATATCAATCGTACATATCCAATCTGCTTTTATTATTTCTCTTCAACTTCTTCCTGATCAAATATTTCTATCGACGTCTTCATTTTCTACAAATCAATCAACCATCTACATGATTAATCCACTTTCTGTTAGCCATCCATATCTATCACTATCTACCTTTGTTTATATCCCTAGATATATACTTGCAATTATAAACGAAGAGAAAACAATTCATCAACACATTCGCCACCAATTCACTCTCACTCTCAAGCTTTTTCTCTAGTAAGATATATATACACAACACATACATAATAGATATATATACATAACTTTTTATTTTTTTTTAATGAATCGACTCGTGATCACTAATACAAAACAACCATTACCGCCTCCATGATCATCTGCTACCCGCTAGTTTCTGTTTCCGTTGTGAACATATCACCATAACAACCCCCACTAACTTGCAACCATCGACAAATATCACCACAAACCGTGCAATATCACCACCTCAAACATTCCACCATATACTTTATTCTCATTCTATATATTTACATGATAGCTCTTTATATCTATATATATGCATACTTATGAGAAGTATTATATGAACCATCTTCTTCATCGTGAAGCCACCCAAACATCACCATGAGCAACCACTTCTCAAAACCACTTCAAATCGTGAGTACTACCATTCTTCTTCTCCTATTTGGTATTCATGTGTAGACAATAGACTAACACTCGCTTTTCTTCTCCTTCTTTTCGGTTTGGCTACAAAAACACGTACTACTCGTTGTGCTTTTATGTTTTAAACTATTTGAATTATAAAGGGAACGAAACATGCAAACAAGATTGTTATAAAAATACATGTTGGCCGACCATTAGTTTAAATCCACTAGGCAACTTGCTATACAACTTGTGTCGGTTTAAATTAGATTAAAACCTCAACAATTTTTTTTACTAAAAAGCCAGGAATCAATCCATGACTGATACTATCAACTTCCTTGTTTAAATTACTTTAATCATAACCATCACTTTCAAAAACCCTACCCATGCTGTCGACTGCTTCTACTTCTTATAAATGCCTGGTGGAACCGAAACCTTTATTGCAACTTGGACTTAATAAACTGATTCTTGGGCCACAAGAATTGTTGGACTTTTAAGTTGGGCTGTAGATTTATTTGTTACAATGGAGGTCCAACAGCAATAATCAATCTATTGTTACAGCTTACGATTTTGCTGGTTTCTATCATACAAAACCGAAGGACAAAACTTTCAGTGAAACTGATACACCACTCGATCAATGCTGTTTTATTTATGTTATATTAACAAGAAAGGAGATGATGAGTAGGTTTATGATGATTATGATTATGATTATATGTTAAACGATGATGATGGGCAATTATAATCATAATACTGAGAAGTTAGTTGAATCGTTGGTATTGATAATGATAACGGTTCATGGTGTACTCAATAATGACCACGATATGATGTTAAGATCATTAATGCCATAAAGATGGTACGTGTTAATATACGATGATGTATTGATCGATGACGAATAACGATCTTGATGATGAAGATGATGATAACGATTCGATTAAGATGATGATGAATTAGCGAATGAATGATGATGTATTAGATGACGGGTGTCCTACCTGTTTGATATTTAAAAACAATAACATACACCGTAATATTAAATGAGTTGTTTTTCTTGAATACAAGTGATCACACATGTGGGCCGTAATTATATTGTAGTTGGGCCGTACATTTAGTTATTGTGTTGGGCTTCTGTTTTTCCTGATTGGGCCGAAAGGAATAGGTTATATATTTTAAATTCGGGGGTTTTAAAACAGAAAAGGAGATACAGAGGGAGCCAGGGCCGAGGCACTTATTTTTGTTTGGAACTTATTCTTTGAGGTAGTTTCTATTATTATTATTATTATTATTATTATTATTATTATTATTATTATTATTATTATTATTATTATTATTATTATTATTATTATTAGGAAAATAAGTATTATTATTATCGTTATTATTAATTAAAATTACCATGTTATTAAGATTAACATTATTAGTTAAATTATTATTTTTATCATTATTATCATAATTAGTATTATTATTACTCATTATTAGTATTAGGTATTATTATCAATATTATTGTTTTCATTATAAAAATAAAATAAATTATTATTATTATTATTAAAGATTATCATTATCATTTATTATTAGTATCATCATTATTAATAAAGTTATTATTATTATTATTAGTAAACCCTTATTTATCAAAACTATCATTTTAACGAATAACTATAAAAAACATATAATTAAATATATAATATAAGTATACGTTTTTAAATGGAATTTAGAATAAATTCTATATAACCACAAAAATATAAATAATATATATATTAATAAATGAAATTATGTGATTTCCATTATATGTTTTAATATATATACAAATGATATAGGTTCGTGAATCCGAGGCCAACCCTGCATTGTTCAGTATCGCCGTATGAATATTTTTACTACAAAATATCGTATCGTGAGTTTCATTACTCCCTTTTTAAATGCTTTTGCAATATATATTTTTGGGACTGAGAATACATGCGCTTTTATGAATGTTTTATGAAATAGACACAAGTAATCGAAACTACATTATATGGTTGAATGATCGAAGTCGAATATGCCCCTTTTTGCTTGGTAGCCTAAGAATTAGTAAACCAGTCTACTAATTGACGCGAATCCTAAAGATAGATCTATTGGGCCTAACAAACCCCATCCGTTGTAGCGGATGCTTTAGTACTTTGATGTTGTTTTTTCATGTCTGATGGATGTCCCGGAATGATAGGGGATATTCTTATATGCATCTTGTTAATGTCGGTTACCCGGTGTTCAATCCATATGAATGATTATTTTTGTCTCTATGTGTGATGACCCGTCCTTATCCACCTGGACGAAATCTTCAACATTTGGTCCCATTGCGATGATTGACTCCAAGTAGTATCCTTAGTATGAGCTAATGCTCAGCGGAAGACTTAATTAGTACCTGAGAATAACATGCTTAAAAACGTCAACATAAAGTTGGTGAGATATATAGGTTTGATGCTAGCAGCGTAATAACTATGGACAACAAGATTTCATATACATACATAATACACTCGCAAGTGTATGGAAAAGTCGTTGAGCACTTGGTAACCATACTTAACATTTAAATCACAGCAGCATATTCTTAAATAAACCCTACATCGTACCAAGTGTAGTAACGAAACGAAGTACTGTGCAACCGTTTAAAACTGGTCGTCCAGCCCGGTTGGGGTTGTCAGGCCCGATAGATCTATCAACAGGATTCGCATTTACGCTCCTCACGTAAATATTAGCTACCAAGTATAAAGAAATATGCCATGGTACAACTCAACATAGATATTATTTTTGATCACTTGTGTCCATAACGTAAATCATTTATAAAAACAGCGCATGTATTCTCAGCCCAAAATATTTAGAGTTTAAAAGGGACTATATACTTACCTAATGTATTTTGTAGTAAAAATACATATAACATCATTGATCAAGTATAAGGTTGGCCTCGGATTCACGAACCTATTTCAGTAAAATATATATTAAAACACATAATAAGCATGTAATGGTATTCAATCCAGTTCATATATTTATATATATAAGAATATATTACTTGTTAACAATATTAATATATTTATTAATTCTAATGTTATATATATCTACATATGTAATTATTAAATTAGTAAATTAGATATACTTATGATATATGCAATAAATATATTTCTATATAAATATCTTGTGTTTGTAAAAATAATAATTTTAATGATACTACAATAATTTGTAATAATAATAATAATAATAATACCAAAAATAATAATAATAATTTTTATAAAAATGATAAGTTTAGTAATAAGGGATACTAATTATAATAATTATAAAAATAATGATTTTTCTAGTAATTCTATTAATACTTATGATAATAATAATAATGATAATAATAATAATAATAATAATAATAATAATAATAATAATAATAATG
Organism: Rutidosis leptorrhynchoides; assembly: GCF_046630445.1. Taxonomy (NCBI): domain Eukaryota; kingdom Viridiplantae; phylum Streptophyta; class Magnoliopsida; order Asterales; family Asteraceae; genus Rutidosis; species Rutidosis leptorrhynchoides. The sequence continues at coordinate 212,220,590 of NC_092335.1, forward strand.
ATAATAATAATAATAGAAGTCCTAGCATTATAAGGTTTTACCTTTGTAGCATTAAAAAGAGTAGAACTGCCCGATACAGGACTCGAACCCACAACCTCTCGTTAACACTTAAGCACTTAAACCCACTCATCCATTTCAGTTTTTATTATTTAATACGAACCCGTTTATATTTCTATTTCCTACGGCCCAACTGAAGATAAACCTCGGCCCAAGTAAACAGGATATCCAGCCCACAGTCCTTCTTCTATTTTTTTTTTAAAAAAAAAAGTTGTTGCCTGGGTTTGAACCCAGGACCTTCTGTTTCCCAGACATACTCCCAACCAATGAACCACTCGATTATTTCCTGTTATGTATTGTTCGTTAATTTAAATGGCCCAATAGTTGTTCGATCTAAAAACCGCACAGAAGCAACATAGGATTCGTTTCATTTCTTTTTTTTTTTAACTTTCCACCAACACTTTCACATATAGACCCTACAATGACCTCAAATATTCCACCAACTTGTTCTTATTTAAATCACACGATGAAAATGATTGTGAGGTTATCACCTTGCTGTGTATTGCACGAGAATAAATTATATAAAGTGGGATTCAAGTTGAAATTGAGAACTAGAAAGTATGAAGTTACAGGTGGTGGTTTAAAAAAAATAACAACTGGGACCTTCAGTTTATTGTCAATCACCATCAATCAATTTTTATATTATAATGCTCGCATCCTTATCATCATTTATCAACTTGTCTCCATCATCTTCCCATCATCTTTCTCATCATGAATTTTAATTTTAAGATCAAGAAAGAAAATAGTTGGTGGTGTTCGGTTTTATTTGGCTCAACGGAAATATAGAATAGAAACAGAAAGATGGATCGAAGCAATACAGTGGTTGGTTCGAAGCAGAAATTAAAACAACAAAAATGGCTTTCGAATAAGCAATAAGGTGATGGTTTCATGTGGTGGTGGGGTGGCGATCTTGTAAAATGAAACAGAAACATTCGCGTAACAACAGCAAAATATTTGGGTGATGTTTGGGTCTCGGTACAGAACAGAAAAGAAATACTAGTAACATTATTGATGCAGTGGTAGATAACATTTGTAGGGATCGATTTATGGTAAGTATGAGGTGGTTTTTACGAATAAGAAAGGAGGAGAAACAGTGGTAACAATAATATGGGTGTTTGATCAAAATATAAAATGGTAACATAAAATCATAGGTCGTGTTTTATGGTGACGGTTGTTGGGGTGGTGCTCGACAAAAACCAACAGAAGATAGCTGCAGTAACAGCAAAATAATGGAGGTGGTTTGTAAGGTTTGAAGTAGTGGTTGATGGTTTTGATGTAGATATAGGTGGTGAAATGGGTTAAGGGTTTGTAGGGTAGCGGTGGTGAACAAATTATGGTAATCCGAGGTGGTGGTCCAAAAGTTAGCAAGTTAGAGAGAAGAGGAAGATAGATGGTTCTCGTATGGTGGTTACCGAAGATGTTAAAGGTGGTGGTGTATGGTGGTTAATATGGTGATGGAAGGTTGAAGTGGTGATTGCAATCGATAGGATGGTGAAGGAGGCTGTGAATTGAGAGGGAAGAAGTAGGAGCCGGGTTCTATATATCTATGTATGTATATGATACATATATCTATATATATATATATTTTATATTACTCTAAAGATTAATAATAATATAATAGTTAATAATAATAATAATTATATAATAATATTTAACTAAACGTGTCAAATGAAAAAGGAAGAAACAGTATTAATAATAATTCAGTGTTCGGATATTTTGTTATATTGTGCCGACATACTAACTGCTAAATCGTGCTCCGTTGATAGACTAGTGGCGGATAAAAAGTGTTCAGAAAAATCCCATAATTTTAATTTAACTATATTTATTTATTTCAGTCATTATGGTATAAAATTCGATCATTAATTATTAAATAAAAATTACATCAACTGTCCCTCTCATTTATGGGTAAAATATAAAAAGTGATAAAATTTAATAACTAGATCTTAAATACATTTTTAGTAAGTCTAAAATTTATAAAACTCATTTTCGAATTATTATCTATATATACATACACACATATCTAATTACAATTAATTGTTCGTGAATCGTTCGGCATAGTCAAAGGGTAATTGATTACATGAATATAGATTTCAAACTTTCTAGGCTCAACAATACAGATTTTGCTTATCGTGTCGGAAACATATAAAGATTAGAGTTTAAATTTGGTCGGAAATTTCCGGGTCGTTACAGTACCCACCCGTTAAAAAAATTTCGTCCTCGAAATTTGATAGAGGTTGTCAAGAATAACAATAGGAATGTTCTCATGACGATTATGAGGAAATAATGGAGTTTTATCATTATTGAGAGATATAAATAAATCGATTCGATCATGTGAAGCGTACGAGTGAAGCTATCACAAAAGAGTGAAATGAGTAAGTATAGAATTATTTAACCGATAACGTGGTTAGGATTGATTTCCGAGTTTTTAAGAGATTTAGAGAAAATCTTACGTAATAGGATTTGATTCTTCGGCGATCAGGATTTTCTTTGGTTTAATGCGGCAAATCTGTTTCGATTTCTTTGTCGGATATTTCACTATAAATCTACTCCTTCATTTTCCTTATTTTCCACAATTCACATCTTCTACTATACTCTTGTGTTTATAGTGTTTCTAGTTCTCCCGTGTCTCTATATTGCTCTCTGCATCGATATACACAGTTTGTAATTTCGAGCTTTATATTCTTCATTATTTTTCGGAGCTTCATGCTTTCATTTTCTCTTCCCGACTTTGGGTCAAGCGAGTAATGGCCCAGAATTCATAAATATGAAATTCGGAATCAACAAAGCTAATGCTCTCAGAAAGAAATGGTAATGGCACAATTTTTGATTTGTCAAATTACCAGAATATTCTGGATAAGACCGAATCATCAAGAGAATCTTTTCTTGATATGTTGAGAGATTGGATAGAATGTAAGAGCCGTGTAACATGGCATATGATGACGGTACTGTGAATCATCATGCTTCATTAGAAATTCAACATGATTTACTGTAATATAATGAAGTTGATCAAGTTTCATTATATTATACTAATTCATGCATCAGTTCCCAACACTACTTCAAAACATTCCTATTTCAAACTCGAAGGTTTCAAAATTTAGAAACTAACACAGTTTCTTTTATGTTGTATCTCAGATAATTCGAAGAGATAGATGATATTAGATAAGACTAGTTGTGAAAATATCTCCAGAAATATTAAGGATATTTATAACGAAAGATATGAAGATACCTTATAATATCTAAGTTAATATGATGATGAAGAATATCATCTGGAAAGGTTTAGAATAAGGAGTAGGGTTCTTACTAACGGTTCCAGCAGGCACTGAATCATTTGGATTCTTTGGAGTCAAACTTATTCTTTGTGATTTGTTCACGGTTTCCTTCATAGTTTCGCATAATCCACTTTTCGGTGCTAAATTTCCTATTGAGTGTTTCTAACACTTCCTTCTTTGTCATCAACTTTTGGCCATTAAGACCATCTACAATATGCTGCTTCATCAGCATTTTCAAAGTTAACGGATCTGGGTAATAGGTTATCAAACCAAAGTAGTTTCAGAAGAATTGTGTTTCTAGATGATTAAACGTCGTTGGTAATATGGTGGAATATAAAAAAAAAATTCTCCGGTGACGATGGCGAAAGGATAACGTATATATATCGAGATTATACTAAGACTAATCTTAATGAAAAGTCAAAGTTAACTTGCTGGAGCTGTGACAAAATTGGCTAATTTGAAAAGGGATTTCAAAGTTATTTTGGGTAATAATTAACACTAAAGGAATTAACACTGCTACGTGTTAAACGTTGACTCAGTTTCCGAGAGTTTTCAGGTGCATAACTATATGCAGAATCTTTTCTTCCATAGATGAAGTGCGGCTGATTCATCCTCTCGATCGAGGTGTTTTCAAAAATCATGAAAGATTTGAACGCAGATTGTAACTGTTGAGGTACAAATGAGGTTTAGGATGAAATCAAGTGGCAAACTTGAAGAATTGTTTAGTTTCATATGTTATAATCAATATTTTAATCCATTTTAATTGTCCAATGTTAGCAGTCCAATAGTCCAATAAATTCATACATAATTTAATATATAATATTTGAATTAACTAATACATATCGTGACCCGTGTACCGGTCTCAGTATTGATCACAGCTCAAACTATATATATATTTTGGAATTAACCTCAACCCTGTATAGCCAACTCCAACATTCACATATAGAGTGTCTATGGTAGTTCCAAAATATATATATAGATGGGTCGATATGATAAGTCGAAACCTTGTATACGTGTCCCGTTATTTAAAGTGCGTAAAAGTAAATAACAGAAATTAAATGACGATAAATAAAATTTGCGAGAATGTAAATTGCGATAAATAAAATGTAACCAGTTAGCTAGGAACAGTTAGCTAGGAACAGTTAGCGTAGAATCTTAACAAAATTCATCATAGTTAATTTGTTTGTTTCTAACACTTTTTATTTTGTCCAATGTTTTCTTCGTTATGCCACTTGTTGGATTATGATAGGTCAAAATCCAAATATGTAATTTGAATGGAAATAGTTGTTCTGTGGTAAACGGATACGTATATCGATAGTTGTAGATAGGATAGTAAATGACCGTTGATTCTGATTCGAAAAATGTACAGTGTAACTTATTAATGTGAAATCTAAATATTCCTCGGGTACTACCTACCCGTTAAAATATTTTCATCATTAACAGTTTGTACGAAAGAATTTTTAATTACAATCTTTCTGAAAATATACTTACATATATATTTTCTTCAGATGTAATCATGGATTTAATGAGTCAATAAGATATCAAACTCATTTGATTTATCGTTATTACTAGATTACATGATCTCTAAAACATTAAAGATTACATAATCGTCATGTCGAACGAAGATAAATGAGGTAGAATGATATGTAAAGCGAAGATAATCGATATATAGAACAAAGATCATACTCGAAGTATTGATGGTGATATTAAGGCGTGTGATGTTGATATCCGAGGTACAGATTGTGACATTGAGGTTTACGATGCGGTTGTGGTTGAGGGTGATATGGGTACTGTCGGCGTTGATGATGGTGGTACGGATTATGCTGCTGGTGCTGCTGCTGGTGTTTGTAACCTTCGCACCATATTCTCCAAAGCTGCCACGCGAGCGCGAAGTTCGTTAACTTCTGCTAGTACACCGGGATGATTGGTGGTTGGAGTTAGCGAATGAACAAGATCTGAAATATGGGATAGTATATAATCGTGACGAGATACTCTAGAAATGAGAGACAAAATGGTTTCTCGAACAGGTTCACCGGTAAGTGCTTCAGGTTCATCGCCAAGAGGGCAGTTTGGTGGATGGAAGGGATCACCCTCTTCTTGTCTCCAATAATTTAGTATATTACGAACCCATCCCCAATTCATCCAGAATAGATGATGGGAGATTGGTTGATCCATTCCGGTGACGCTGCCTTCGGAGCCCGAATGGAAATCCATATCGGCGTAGCTGTCAGAGTCGGAGGAATTCGAACTAGATGCGGATTCCATCTTGTATAGTCGGGGAAATGAATTTTTGGTATGGAGTAGATTATAGGAGTTAGATTTGGTATTCTTCAATACATAATCTACATATGTATATATAATATCAAAATCCCATAAATTACGGAGAATCTTTGAAAAGATGCTAGCCAAAGGTAATAATAACAGATACGCTAAGATATAAATTTTGTTTATACACTATCGATGCACTAAATGCAGTAAGACGTGTCTAGACTTATGAATGATAAATAGGCAATTTCCTAAGGATGATAAGCAGATGATTTCTGACCAGAAATGATAAGCAAAACTTTTGACATGTAGACACGGTCAAAGTCCAGACTCATTAATGTATCCTAACAACTACTAGCCAGACACACTAATGCAAGACCTGGTTCGCTAAGACCACCGCTCTGATACCACCTGTGATGACCCGTCCTTATCCACCTGGACGAAATCTTCAACATTTGGTCCCATTGCGATGATTGACTCCAAGTAGTATCCTTAGTATGAGCTAATGCTCAGCGGAAGACTTAATTAGTACCTGAGAATAACATGCTTAAAAACGTCAACATAAAGTTGGTGAGATATATAGGTTTGATGCTAGCAGCGTAATAACTATGGACAACAAGATTTCATATACATACATAATACACTCGCAAGTGTATGGAAAAGTCGTTGAGCACTTGGTAACCATACTTAACATTTAAATCACAGCAGCATATTCTTAAATAAACCCTACACCGTACCAAGTGTAGTAACCAAACGAAGTACTGTGCAACCGTTTAAAACTGGTCGTCCAGCCCGGTTGGGGTTGTCAGGCCCGATAGATCTATCAACAGGATTCGCGTTTACGCTCCTCACGTAAATATTAGCTACCAAGTATAAAGAAATATGCCATGGTACAACTCAACATAGATATTATTTTTGATCACTTGTGTCCATAACGTAAATCATTTATAAAAACAGCGCATGTATTCTCAGCCCAAAATATTTAGAGTTTAAAAGGGACTATATACTCACCTAATGTATTTTGTAGTAAAAATACATATAACATCATTGATCAAGTATAAGGTTGGCCTCGGATTCACGAACCTATTTCAGTAAAATATATATTAAAACACATAATAAGCATGTAATGGTATTCAATCCAGTTCATATATTTATATATATAAGAATATATTACTTGTTAACAATATTAATATATTTATTAATTCTAATGTTATATATATCTACATATGTAATTATTAAATTAGTAAATTAGATATACTTATGATATATGCAATAAATATATTTCTATATAAATATCTTGTGTTTGTAAAAATAATAATTTTAATGATACTACAATAATTTGTAATAATAATAATAATAATACCAAAAATAATAATAATAATTTTTATAAAAATGATAAGTTTAGTAATAAGGGATACTAATTATAATAATTATAAAAATAATGATTTTTCTAGTAATTCTACTAATACTTATGATAATAATAATAATGATAATAATAATAATAATAATAATAATAATAATAATAATAATAATAATAATAATAATAATAATGATAATAATAATAATAGAAGTCCTAGCATTATAAGGTTTTACCTTTGTAGCATTAAAAAGAGTAGAACTGCCCGATACAGGACTCGAACCCACAACCTCTCGTTAACACTTAAGCACTTAAACCCACTCATCCATTTCAGTTTTTATTATTTAATACGAACCCGTTTATATTTCTATTTCCTACGGCCCAACTGAAGATAAACCTCGGCCCAAGTAAACTGGATATCCAGCCCACAGTCCTTCTTCTATTTTTTTTTAAAAAAAAGTTGTTGCCTGGGCTTGAACCCAGGACCTTCTGTTTCCCAGACATACTCCCAACCAATGAACCACTCGATTATTTCCTGTTATGTATTGTTCGTTAATTTAAATGGCCCAATAGTTGTTCGATCTAAAAACCGCACAGAAGCAACATAGGATTCGTTTCATTTCTTTTTTTTTTTTTACTTTCCACCAACACTTTCACATATAGACCCTACAATGACCTCAAATATTCCACCAACTTGTTCTTATTTAAATCACACGATGAAAATGATTGTGAGGTTATCACCTTGCTGTGTATTGCACGAGAATAAATTATATAAAGTGGGATTCAAGTTGAAATTGCGAACTAGAAAGTATGAAGTTACAGGTGGTGGTTTAAAAAAAATAACAACTGGGACCTTCAGTTTATTGTCAATCACCATCAATCAATTTTTATATTATAATGCTCGCATCCTTATCATCATTTATCAACTTGTCTCCATCATCTTCCCATCATCTTTCTCATCATGAATTTTAATTTTAAGATCAAGAAACAAAATAGTTGGTGGTGTTCGGTTTTATTTGGCTCAACGGAAATATAGAATAGAAACAGAAAGATGGATCGAAGCAATACAGTGGTTGGTTCGAAGCAGAAATTAAAACAACAAAAATGGCTTTCGAATAACCAATAAGGTGATGGTTTCATGTGGTGGTGGGGTGGCGATCTTGTAAAATGAAACAGAAACATTCGCGTAACAACAGCAAAATATTTGGGTGATGTTTGGGTCTCGGTACAGAACAGAAAAGAAATACTAGTAACATTATTGATGCAGTGGTAGATAACATTTGTAGGGATCGATTTATGGTAAGTATGAGGTGGTTTTCACGAATAAGAAAGGAGGAGAAACAGTGGTAACAATAATATGGGTGTTTGATCAAAATATAAAATGGTAACATAAAATCATAGGTCGTGTTTTATGGTGACGGTTGTTGGGGTGGTGCTCGACAAAAACCAACAGAAGATAGCTGCAGTAACAGCAAAATAATGGAGGTGGTTTGTAAGGTTTGAAGTAGTGGTTGATGGTTTTGATGTAGATATAGGTGGTGAAATGGGTTAAGGGTTTGTAGGGTAGCGGTGGTGAACAAATTATGGTAATCCGAGGTGGTGGTCCGAAAGTTAGCAAGTTAGAGAGAAGAGGAAGATAGATGGTTCTCGTATGGTGGTTACCGAAGATGTTAAAGGTGGTGGTGTATGGTGGTTAATATGGTGATGGAAGGTTGAAGTGGTGATTGCAATCGATAGGATGGTGAAGGAGGCTGTGAATTGAGAGGGAAGAAGTAGGAGCCGGGTTCTATATATCTATGTATGTATATGATACATATATCTATATATATATATATATTTTATATTACTCTAAAGATTAATAATAATATAATAGTTAATAATAATAATAATTATATAATAATATTTAACTAAACGTGTCAAATGAAAAAGGAAGAAACAGTATTAATAATAATTCAGTGTTCGGATATTTTGTTATATTGTGCCGACATACTAATTGCTAAATCGTGCTCCGTTGATAGACTAGTGGCGGATAAAAAGTGTTCAGAAAAATCCCATAATTTTAATTTAACTATATTTATTTATTTCAGTCATTATGGTATAAAATTCGATCATTAATTATTAAATAAAAATTACATCAACTGTCCCTCTCATTTATGGGTAAAATATAAAAAGTGATAAAATTTAATAACTAGATCTTAAATACATTTTTAGTAAGTCTAAAATTTATAAAACTCATTTTCGAATTATTATCTATATATACATACACACATATCTAATTACAATTAATTGTTCGTGAATCGTTCGGCATAGTCAAAGGGTAATTGATTACATGAATATAGATTTCAAACTTTCTAGGCTCAACAATACGGATTTTGCTTATCGTGTCGGAAACATATAAAGATTAGAGTTTAAATTTGGTCGGAAATTTCCGGGTCGTTACACTATGCATGGGACGTATATTTATGAGAAATGAAAATGAAAATCTTGTGGTCTATTAAAATGATGAAAATGATCGTTTATGATAAACTAATGAACTCACCAACCTTTTGGTTGACACTTTAAAGCATGTTTATTCTCAGGTATGAAAGAAATCTTCCGCTGTGCATTAGCTCATTTTAGAGATCTTAATTGGAGTCATTCATGGCATATTTCGAAAGACGTTGCATTCTAGTCATTGAGTTCATCAAGATTATTATTAAATCAATTATAGTTGGATAGTGGATATTATGAAAGAGTACGCATGCCTGTCAATTTTTGATGCAAAGAAAGTTTGTCTTTTAAAAATGAATGCAATGTTTGTAAAATGTATCATATAGAGGTCAAGTACCTCGCGATGTAACCAAATGTAATGTATTTGTCCAGATGAATTAGGACGGGTCATTTCCGTTGGTATCAGAGCGGTGGTCTTAGCAAACCAGGTCTTGCATTAGTGTGTCTAACTAATAGTTGTTTAGAAGCATTAATAAGTCTGGACTTCGACCGTGTCTGCATGTCAAAAGTTTTGCTTATCATTTCTTGTCAGAAATCACCTACTTTTCATTCTTAGTCTAGACACGTTTTACTACATTGACTGCATGAATAGTGTATAGACAAAAAAATTCATATCTTAGCGTATCTGATAATTCATATCTTAGCATATCAGTTACTGTAGACCTTGCCTGACAGCTTCCGTAGATTCCTCCGTAACTTATGGGATTTAGTATTATATATGCATATGTAAATTATGGATTTCCGAATACTAATCTACATCCTATAATCTAATTCATATCGAAAATCCTCCGTCTGATCGTACGAGATAGATCCCTCAACCAGTTTGAATTCCTCGGATTCCGACAGCTATTCCGATATGGATATCCACTTGAGCTCCAAAAGCATGCATCACTAGAATGAATCAACCAATCATTCATCCCCAATTCATCTAATGGGTTTGTAGTCTACTAAATCATTGGAAACAAGAAGAAGGTGATCCTTTCCACCAACCGAATTCACCTCTTGACGATGAACCTGAAGCACTTACCGGCGAACCTATCCGAAACACCATTTTCAGCCTCATTTCCAGAGTATCTCGTCACGATTATATACTATACCAAATTATAGATCTTATTTATCCGCTCGTCCAAACCGACAATCACCCAGGTGTAATATAAGAAGTCAACGAGCTTCGCGCCTGGGTAGTAGTTTTGGAGAATATGGTGCAAAGGTTACAAGCACCAGCAACAGCACCGGCAGCAATAGTACCACCAGCAACAACACCAACAGTACCATCACCGCCACCAACAACAACATCCGCATCCCATACCTCGACATCACAATTTATACCTCGAGCATCAACATCGTACTTACCATAGATACCAAGGAGTACTAATAAGAATCAACGATGAAGTATTGATTCATAACTTCATTGGAAAACTATTAGGCAGCGAATATGTAATCTCTAAAATCTTAGAGATTATTTATTTTAGCTCAAACCAAAAAGCAAATGAAATTAATATCATATTAACTCATAAATCCATGATTACTTCTGAAGAAAATATACATGTATATATGTTTTCATAAGGATTATAATTAAAAATTCTTTCGTACAAACTGTTAATGGTGAAAATATTTTAACGGGTAGGTAATACCCGAGGGATATTTAGTTTTCACATTAGTAAGTTACACTGTACATTCTTTGAATCTGATTCAACAGTCATTTACTATCCTACTTACACCCACAGCTATACGAATTCGTTCACCACAGAGTAACCATTTTCTTTCAATTTCATAATTGGATTTTGACTTATTAGAATCCAACAAGTGGCATAATGAAGAAAACATTTGACAAAATAAAATTTGTTAGAAACAAACAAATTAACTATGAGAATTTTTGTTAAGAATCCACGCTAACAAAATCCTAGCTAACTGTTCCTAGCTAAATGTTAATTCCGTATTACCTTTTATTTATCGCAATTTATTTATCGCATTTTATTTATCGCAATTTTAATTCTCCCAATTTTATTTATCATCATTTAATTTCTGTTATTTATTTTACGCACTTTAAATATCGGGACACGTATACAAGGTTTTGACATATCATATCGATGCATCTATATATTATTTGGAATAACTATAGACACTCTATATGCAGTAATGCTAGAGTTAGCTATACAGGGTTGAGGTTGATTCTACAATAATATATATACTTTGAGTTGTGATCGAGTCTGAGACATGTATACAACGGGTCACGATACGTATTAATTAATTCGAATATTATATATTAAACTATATATGAAATATTAGACTGTTAACTGTGGACTATCGACTGTGGACTAATAACATTGGACAATTAAAATGGATTAAAATATTGATTATAACATATGAAACTAAACAATTCTTCAAGTTTGCCACTTGATTTCATCTTAAGCCTCATTTGCATCTTGACGATTACAATCTGCGTTCAAACCTTTCATGATTCTTGAAAATACCTCAATCGAGAGGATGAATCAACTGCATCTCATCTACAGAAGGAAAGATTTATGCATATAGTTATGCACCAGAAAACAACTCCCATTCAAGATAGCCAATTTTGTCACAGCTCCAGCAAATCAATTTCGACTTTTCATTCGAATAAACTCTACTATAACTTTGATATATAAGTTTGCCTTTATCATCGTTACCGGAGAACCGTTTATATCTCACCATATTAGCAGTAAACTTATCAGCAACTTCATTGAACTCTGGCTTTTCCAAGAATCATTATAATCATTGAAACCTTATCATATACTCATCCACACCTTATAATGAGAATGACCATACCAATTACCCGAAATTAGCAATCAGTATTTTGAATCTCGCAACGTTTCTACATCAATAGTTATATGTATACATATAACATTACAGAATCATGATCTTCCATTCTGAAATTCTGAAAAGCAACCAGTCTGCGAATCAATACTCTGAATTTTGAAAAGTTGAACGAAGCAACAAAAACTGTAAACGGCCTTAACAGCCAAAATTTTGATGATAAAGAATTGTATGTTGGCAAAGCTCAGAAAAATTGGAACTGGAAAACGGATTGAGCAAACTATGAAGGAGGCTGTGGACAAATCACAAAGACTAAACCTACCTTCAAAGAATCCTGATGATTCTGTTTCTGATGAAATCTTTAGCGAATACCTTACTTCTTAATTACTTTAAATCATTGTGAATGAATTTCTTCATCACAATTTGATTTTAAAATTCTAAGATAATATCGTATCTTTCATTATGAATATCCTTAATATTTCTGAAGATATCTTCATAAATATCTCATCCGATATTAATTATCTCTCCGCGCTATCTGTGATATATCATAAAAGGAAACTATTTTAGTTTCTAAATTCTAAGAAATTCGAATTTAAATTATGAATGATTTTGAAGTAGTGTTGGAAATTGATGCATGAGTTAGTATAATATAACGATGCCCGACCAACGTGATTATATTACGGTAAGTCATGCTGAGTTTTTAATGGAACGTGATGATGGTTCACAGATCATACCCTCATCATGTACCATGTTACATAACTCTTTCATTCTATGTAACCTCTAAACATATCAAGAACATATTTTCTTGATAGTTCTATCTTTTCCGTGATTCTGGTAATTTAACAAGTCAAATCGTGCTATTACGTTCTTTCCTGCTTAGAACATTAGGTCATTCAAAACTCTATATCTACGAGTTCTGGACTATTATTCGCTTAACTTGAAGTTGGGATGAAGCATATTGACTGATGATTTGGAAGTATGAATTAAAGTATAGAAAATGGGAGTGGTGAGAAGTAATGGAACGGAAGAAGTTCATTTATAGTAGAAATACCAGACAAAGCAATCGAGACAGATGATTGCATTTATTTAAAGAGACCTTAATTTCCATAAATCCAGAAGAATATGATCTTATAGATTTCCAAGATTTTCTTTTAAATCCCTTAAATTCCGGAAATGCACCATGTCTAAGTCAAAAGTTAAATCTCTATCTCAATCTTTTGTGACAGCTTCACTCGTACCCTTCTGATAATCAAATCATTTTATCTATATTAATCAATCATGATAAAACTCTATTTATCAACTCATATTCGTCATGAAAACATTTTTAATGATAGCCATGACGACCTTACTCAAATTTCAGGACGTTATTTCTTTAACGGGTAGGTACTGTGACGACCCGGAAATTTCCGACCAAATTTAAACTTGATCTTTATATGATTCCGACACGATAAACAAAGACTGTAATAGTGAAGTCTCAAAAAACTTTGAACTGTGTTCATGTATACACTTGACCTTCGACTGTTCCCAACGATTCATGAGCAATTAATTGTAAATGGATATGTGTGTGTATATATATACATGGTAATTGGAATTTATAATTTGTAATATTATATGTTGTAATATATATATATATATATATATATATATATATATATATATATATACACACACAACACATACATAATAGATATATATACATACCTTTTTATTTTCTTTTTGATGAATCGACTCGTGATCACTAATACAAAACAACCATTACCGCCTCCATGATCATCTGCTACCCGCTAGTTTCTGTTTCCGTTGTGAACATATCACCATAACAACCCCCACTAACTTGCAACCATCGACAAATATCACCAAAAACCGTGCACTATCACCACCTCAAACATTCCACCATATACTTTATTCTCATTCTATATATTTACATGATAGCACTTTATATCTATATATATGCATACTTATGAGAAGTATTATATGAACCATCTTCTTCATCGTGAAGCCACCCAAACATCACCATGAGCAACCACTTCTCAAAACCACTTCAAATCGTGAGTACTACCATTCTTCTTCTCCTATTGCGTATTCATGTGTAGACAACAGACTACCACTCGCTTTTCTTCTCCTTCTTTTCGGTTTGGCTGCAAAAACACGTACTACTCGTTGTGCTTTTATGTTTTAAACTATTTGAATTATAAAGGGAACGAAACATGCAAACAAGATTGTTATAAAAATACATGTTGGCTGACCATTAGTTTAAATCCACTAGGCAACTTGCTATACAACTTGTGTCGATTTAAATTAGATTAAAACCTCAACAATTTTTTTTTACTAAAAAGCCGTGAATCAAGCCATGATTGATACTATCAACTTCCTTGTTTAAACTTCTTTAATCATAACCATCACTTTCAAAAACCCCCCCATGCTGTCGCCTGCTTCTACTTCTTATAAATGCCTGGTGGAACTGAAACCTTTATTGCAACTTGGACTTAATAAACTGATTCTTGGGTTGCAAGAATGGTTGGTCTTTTAAGTTGGGCTGCAGATTTATTTGTTACAATGGAGGTCCAACATCAATAATCAATCTATTGTTACAGCTTACAATTTTGCTGGTTTCTATCATACAAAACCGAAGGACAAAACTTTCAGTGAAACTGATACACCACTCGATCAATGCTGTTTTATTTATGTTATATTAATAAGAAAGGAGATGATGAGTAGGTTTATGATGATTATGATTATGATTATATGTTAAACGATGATGATGGGCGATTATAATCATAATACTGAGAAGTTAGTTGAATCGTTGGTATTGACAATGATAACGGTTCATGGTGTACTCAATAATGACCACGATATGATGTTAAGATCATTAATGCTGTAAAGATGGTACATGTTAATATATGATGATGTATTGATCGATGACGGATAACGATCTTGATGATGAAGATGATGATAAGGATTCGATTAAGATGATGTTGAATTAGCGAATGAATGATGATGTATAATATGACGGGTATCCTACCTGTTCGATATTTAAAAACAATAACAAACACCGTAATATTAAATGAGTTATTTTTTGTTGAATCCAAGTGATCACACATGTGGGCTGTAATTATATTGTAGTTGGGCCGTACATTTAGTTATTGTGTTGGGCTTCTGTTTTTCCTGATTGGGTCGAAAGGAATAGGTTATATATTTTAAATTCGGGGGTTTTAAAACAGAAAAGGAGATACAGAGGGATGGTTAGGGTGTTGTGTCTGTTAACGAGAAGTCTCGGGTTCGAGCCAGGGCAGAGGCACTTATTTTTGTTTGGAACTTATTCTTTGAGGTAGTTTCTATTATTATTATTATTATTATTATTATTATTATTATTATTATTATTATTATTATTATTATTATTATTATTATTATTATTATTATTATTATTATTAGGAAAATAAGTATTATTATTATCATTATTATTAATTAAAATTACCATGTTATTAAGATTAACATTATTAGTTATATTTTTATTTTTATCATTATTATCATAATTAGTATTATTATTACTCATTATTAGTATTAGGTATTATTATCAATATTATTGTTTTCATTATAAAAATAAAATAATGTATTATTATTATTATTATTATTAAAGATTATCATTATCATTTATTATTAGTATCATCATTATTAATAAAGTTATTATTATTATTATTAGTAAACCCTTATTTTTCAAAACTATCATTTTAACGAATAACTATAAATAACATATAATTAAAGATATAATATAAGTATACATTTTTAAATAGAATTTAGTATAAATTCTATATAACCACAAAAATATAAATAATATATATATATTAATAAATGAAATTATGTGATTTCCATTATATGTTTTAATATATATACAAATGATATAGGTTCGTGAATCCGAGGCCAACCCTGCATTGTTCAGTATCGTCGTATGAATATTTTTACTACAAAATATCGTATCGTGAGTTTCATTACTCCCTTTTTAAATGCTTTTGCAATATATATTTTTGGGACTGAGAATACATGCGCTTTTATAAATGTTTTATGAAATAGACACAAGTAATTGAAACTACATTATATAGTTGAATGATTGAAGCCGAATATGCCCCTTTTTGCTTGGTAGCCTAAGAATTAGTAAACCAGTATACTAATTGACGCGAATCCTATAGATAGATCTATTGGGCCTAACAAACCCCATCCGTTGTAGTGGATGCTTTAGTACTTCGATGTTGTTTTATCATGTTCGATGGATGTCCCGGAATGATAGGGGATATTCTTATATGTATCTTGTTAATGTCGGTTACCATGTGTTCAATCCATATGAATGATTATTTTTGTCTCTATGCATGGGACGTATATTTATGAAAAATGAAAATGAAAATTTTGTGGTCTATTAAAATGATGAAAATGACCGTTTATGATAAACTAATGAACTCACCAACCTTTTGGTTGACACTTTAAAGCATGTTTCTTCTCTGGTGTGAAAGAAATCTTTCGCTGTGCATTAGCTCATTTTAGAGATCTTAATTGGAGTCATTCATGGCATATTTCGAAATACGTTGCATTCGAGTCATTGAGTTCATCAAGATTATTATTAAGTCAATTATAGTTGGATAGTGGATATCATAAAAGGGTATGCATTCCTGTCAATTTTCGATGCAAAGAAAGTGTGTCTTTTAAAAATGAATGCAATGTTTGTAAAATGTATCATATAGAGGTCAAGTACCTCGCGGTGTAACTAAATGTAATATATTCGTCCAGATGGATTAGGACAGGTCATTTCACTGTATGTGAACGGGTCATTTCAATTGGTATCAGAGCGGTGGTCTTAGCAAATTAGGTCTTGCATTAGTGTGTCTAACTGATAGTTGTTAAGATGCATTAGTGAGTCAGGACTTCGACCGTGTCTGCATGTCAAAAGTTTTGCTTATCATTTTGTGTCAAAAATTACCTGCTTATCATTCTTAGGGAATCATTTGCTTATCATTCTTAGTCTAGACACATCTTACTGCCCTGATTGCATGAATAGTGTATAGACAAAATTCATATCTTAGCGTATCTGTTACTGTAAACTTTTCCTGACATATTCCGTAAATTCCTCCGTATTCTATGAAATCTTTTGTTCTATATATATAGATATTCTATGTAATTAGAATACTATCCGATAGCCGAAAATTATTTCATACTGAAAAACCCTTTATTCAATCGTACGAAATGGAACTCGTCACTAGTTCAAGTTCTTCAGAACCCGACAGCTATTCCGACATGGATGTTCACCTAAGCTCCAGAAGCAGCATCACCAGAATGAATCAACCAATCAGTCATCCCCAATTCATCTGATGGATTCGTAGCCTACTTAATTATTGGAAACAAGAAGAAGGTGATCCCTTCCATCCACTATATTGCCCTCTTGGTGAAGAACCTGAAGCACTTACCGGCGAACCTGTTCGAAACACCATTTTCTCTCTCATTTCTAGAGTATCTCGTCATGATTATGTACTATCTCAAATTCTTGATCTTATTCATCCACTCATCCCAAACGACAATCATTCTGGAGTAATGGAAGAAGTCAACGAGCTTCGCACTCGAGTAATCAAGTTGGAGAATATGGTGCAAAACATACCAGCTTCAGTATTAACACCAGTACCACCAACAACCCAAGTTTCAACATCACATGCCTCAACATCACAATCTATACCACAAGCATAATCATCGTTCTACATGACGTTCTACATCATTTATCCTCGTTCGACATGGCGATTATGCAATCTCTAAAGTTTTGGAGATTATTCCTTCTAGTTCCAACCGAAAATCAGATGAGATTAATATCATATTAACTCATAAATCCATGATTACATCTGAAGAAAATATATATGTACATATGTTTTCATAAAGATTGTAATTAAAAATTCTTTTGTACAAAGTGTTAATGGTGAAAATATTTTAACGGGTAGGTAATACCCGAGGAATATTTAGATTTCACATTAATAAGTTACACTGTACATTCTTCCAATCTGATTCAACAGTCATTTACTATCCTACTTACATCCACAGATATACGAATCTGTTCACCGCGGAATAACCATTTTTAATCAATTTCATATTTAGATTTTGAATTATCAGAATCCAACAAGTGGCATAATGAAGAAAACGTTGGACAAAATAAAATTTGTTAGAAACAAACAAATTAACTATGAGAAATTTTGTTAAGAATTCACGCTAACGAAATCCTAGCTAACTGTTCCTAGCTAACTGATTACATTTTATTTATCGCAATTTATTTATCGCAATTTATATTCTCGCAATTTTATTTATCGTCATTTAATTTCTGTTATTTATTTTACGCACTTTAAATATCGGGACACGTATACAAGGTTTTGACATATCATATCGATGAACCTATATATATTATTTGGAATAACCATAGACACTCTATATGCAGTAATGTTCGAGTTAGCTATACAGGGTTGAGGTTGATTCTATAATAATATATATACTTTGAGTTGTGATCGAGTCTGAGACATGTATATAAAGGGTCACGATACGTATTAATTAATTCGAATATTATATATTAAACTATATATGAAATATTGAACTACTAACTGTGGATTACCAACATTGGACAATTAAAATGAATTAAAATATTGATTATAACATATGAAACTAAATATTTCTTCAAGTTTGCCACTTGATTTCATCTTAAACCTCATTTGTATCTTGACGATTACAATCTGCGTTCAAACCTTTCATGATTCTTGAAAACACTTCAATCGAGAGGATGATTCAACTACAGGTATCGGTGTCAGATCCTTTAGCATTGCTATTACTGAAAATAACTTGGTAATCCCTTTCAAATTAGCCAATTTTGTCATAGGTGCAGCAAATCAACTTCAATTTATCATTCAAATAAACTTTATTATCAAGATTACCCCTTCATCATCATTACCGGGAAACCGTTTATATTCCACCACATTAGCAGAAAACTTACCAACAACTTCATTGATCTCTGATTTTCCAAAGAATCATTATATCCATCGAAACCTTATCATATACTCACCCACATCTTATAACAAGAATGACCATACCAATTTCCCGGAATTAGCAATCAGTATTTCGAATCTCACAACATTTCTACATCAACAGTTATATGTATACATATAACATATATCTCTTAGCATTTTGATCTTCCACTCTAAAATTCTGAAAAACACCTAGCTTACGAATCAATACACTGAATTTTGTAAAAGCTGAATGAAGCAGCAGAAATTATAGACAACCGTAACTGTCAAAAGTTTAATGATAACGAATAGTATGTTGGCAAAGCTCAGAAATATTGGAACTGAAAAACGGATTGAGCAAACTATAAAGGAGACTGTGGACAAATCACAAAGACTAAACCTGTACTTAATGAATTCAGATGATTCTGTATCTGATGAACTCTTCAGTGAATATCTTGCTCTTTATTTATTATAAATCCTTGCGAAAGGATTTTCTTCATCAACCTTCGATATTAGAAATTCCAAAATATCATCATAAATATCTTCGATATTTCTGAAGATATTTTCATAACTATCCTTATCTGAAATCAGTTATCTTTTCACGTTATCTGTATTATATCAGAAAGGAAACTGTTTAGTTTCTATATTCTGTAAACTTTCGAATTTAAAATATGAATGTTACTGAAGTTGTGATGGGAACTGAAGCATGAGTTAGTATAATATAATGACACTTGATCAACGTGATTATATTACAGTAAGTCATGCTGAGTTTCTAATGGAATGTGATGATTCACAGATTATAACGTCATCATGTGCCATGTTACATGACTCTTACATTCTATCAAATCTATAAACATATTAAGAACATATTTTCTAGATAGTTCTATATTTTCTCCTGAATTCTGGTAATTTAACCAATCAAGATCGTGCTATTACAATCTCTCTCTTAGAACATTAGTCGTGTTCATTCGAAACTTCATACCTACGAATTCTGGACCATTATTCGCTTGATTTAAAGTGGGAAGAGAAAACAAAAGCATGGAGCTCCGAAATATAAAGAAGGATATAAAGCCCGATAACTACAAATAAATTACAAACCGTGTATGTCAATGTTTATCGCAACATAAAGACACGAGAGAATTAAAAAACACTATAACCCCAAGGGTGAAATAGAAGGAAATAGATTCCTCCAGGGAAAGTTGGAAAAGGAGAATGATTGTTGCGATAGTAAGGATAAGGACAAGGATCAGAACTGGACTAAGCATTTTTCACAGCCTTTTGAATTTAGGAATTGAGTATAGGAGAGGTAAAAGTAATGAAACGGAAAAAGTTTAATTTATAATGGAAATATCAGACAGAGTGATCGAGGCAGATCACCGTATTTAATTATAGAGATCTTAATTTCCTCATTCGCCAAAGAATCAAATATTTTATAGATTCGAAGATTTACATAATGGTTTACAATAATATTACACATCAATATATGCCTTCGAATGCAGTTTTTAAACAATATAATACAAGCATGGATATATTAGACGTATCTTTTGGGAGGTAAAAGTAATGAAATAGAAAAAGTTTAATTTATAATGGAAATATCAGATAGAGTGATCGAGGCAGATCACCGTATTTAATTATAGAGACCTTAATTTCCTCATTCGCCGAAGAATCAAATCTTTTATAGATTCGAAGATTTTCTTTAAATTCCTTGAATTTCAGAATTCAACAGTGACTACATCAGAAGTCAATATGAATCTTTATTTCTCATTTCACTCTTTTGTGATAGCTTCATTCGTACTCTTCGAGTAATCGAATTGTTTTATCCATATTACTCAACAGTAATAAAACTCTATTTATCAACTCATTTTCTTAATGAAAACATTTTATTATCAGCCATGACAACCTCGATCAAATTTCGGGGACGAAATTTCTTTAACGGGTAGGTACTGTGACGACCCCGAAATTTTTGACCAAATTTAAACTTAATCTATATGATTTCGACACGATAAGCAAAGTCTGTAATGTTGAGTCTCAAAAAGTTTGAACTGTTTTCATATATGCAATTACCCTGTTATTATTATTATTATTATTATTATTATTATTATTATTATTATTATTATTATTATTATTATTATTATTATTATTATTATTGTTATGTTATTGTTATTACTTACTAGTAATATTATATTACTAATTATTATCATATATTAATATTATTAGTATTAACACTATTATTATTATTTGTATTATTATTATTGTACCATTATTGTTATTATTAATTATTATAATTTAGATTATGGATATATTAATTATTTTTAATGCTAACTTAATATTATGAATATTATTATCACTAAAATAAGTAAAGTTATTATTATCATTATTATTAAGACTAGTATTAATATTATCATTAGTATTATAAGTGTTACTAGAAATATAAATTTTACCATTTTAGTATTAATATCATTATTATGAGTATGATTATATTATTATTATTATGAAAATAATACGATTTATTTTCATAAATATTAGTATTATTATCATTTTATAAGTATTAGAGTTATTATCATTAACATAAGTATTATTAATAGGATTATCATTATTAGTATTACTAACATTAAAAATTATTATAATTATAATCAAATACAACTTTTATTCACTATTATTAATATTATATATTATTATGTACATAAAAATATACTTAAAAGTAACATTACATATAATTATGAATTAATCATATTAACAATCGTTATATAAATATTCATATATAACAAATTAGGTATTTTTAATATATATATATATATATATATATATATATATATATATATATATATATATATATATATATATATATATATATATAATAATAATCATTTTTAAATATGTATATACAAATCAAATAACTAGTATATAAAGTTATAATATATGAAATTGTTCGATTACGATTATGTGTATTAATATATATATATAAATGATATAGGTTCGTGAATACGAGGCCAACCCTGCATTGTTCAATGTCATCATATATATTTTTACTACAAAATACAGTATAGTAAGTTTCATTTGATTCCCTTTTACTCTTTACATTTTTGGGACTGAGAATACATGCGCTGTTTTTACAACTGCTTTATTAAATGCTTTTGAAAAATATTTTGAACTGCGAATACATGAAATGCTTTTATAACTACTTTACGAAATAGACACAAGTAATCGAAACTACATTCAATGGTTGAATTATCGAAATCGAATATGCCCTATTTATCATGTCTGAAGTTTTCCCGGAATGATGGCGAATTTATCATGTCCGAAGTTTTCCCGGAATGATGGCGAATTTATCTTGTCCGAAGTTTTCCCGGAATGATAGGAAATTTATCATGTCCGAAGTTTTCCCGGAATGATGGCGAATTTATCATGTCTGAAGTTTTCCCGGAATGATGGCGAATTTATCATGTCCGAAGTTTTTCAGGAATGATGGTGAATTTATCATGTCCAAAGTTGTCCCGGAATGATGAGGATATTCTATATGCAACTTGTTAAGGTCGATTACCAGGTGTCCAATCCATATGAATGAATTTTATGCATGATGTTTATTGGAAATGGAAATATTAAATCTTGTGGTCTATCAAAATGATAAATTTTATTGTTTACGATAAACCTATGAACTCACCAACCTTTTGGTTGACACTTGAAAGCATGTTTATTCTCAGGTATGAAAGAAATCTTCCGCTGTGCATTTGCTTATTTTGGAGATATTACTTGGAGTTATTCATGACATATTTCAAAAGACATTGCATTCGAGTCATTGAGTTCATCAAGATCAATATTAAGTCATTCATAGTTTGGATATATTATGAAAGGATATACATATCTGTCAACTTTTGATGTAATGGGAGTTTGTCTTTTAAAAACGAATGCAATGTTTGTAAAATATATCATATAGAGGTCAAGTACCTCGCGATGAAATCAACTATTGTGAATCGTTTATAATGTATATGAACGGGTCATTTTATAGTATCCTTATTAGAAACGGAAACAAGTGGACTGCAGTAACAGTAAAATACGATAGGTTTTGTGATGCCTCGATCGTGATTAAATAGAAAACAAAAGGATAAGCAGAACACAGCTGTAGTTCGATGATGGGGCTGTTTTGGTGGTAGTTTTGTGGCTGTTTACAGCAGCATAAGAGACAGCAAACTTGCAGCAGAAAAATGGGTTTTGATTATGGTGGTTTTTCATTGATCGAAGGTTTTGATGATGGTGATGACTGAATAATAGCATTAACAGAAAAAAAATCTCACGATGATACATGAGTCTTTGGTTCATCATTAACGTTTGTCTCCATCATTGAATCATACGCAAACAATAACATCAATGAATCGAAATAAAACAATAGCGAATGCTCTTGGGGTAGTTCAGCCGTAAAAAAATATATATATATATAACAGAAGTAAACATGATCGGTTTTCATGGTGGTGGTTTACAATGATTGTCGATTTGTTGAAGGTGGTCGATGATGTGTGGTTGATGTATCTTCATGGCGATCGAATGGTGAGATTGTGGTGGTGAATCAACAAAGAAGATGGTGGTCAATTACTAACAATAAATAGAATAAATTTGATCGAATAGCAAAATGGAAAAAAGGATATGTATGCTTGTCTGCGAAGGGAAGAAGAAAAGAAAAATGTAATAATATTAAAGTGATAGTTAAGAAGAAGTTGGCAAGGTGTTTTTGATTGTGGGTTTATGCATCATAATGCACGTATATGAAGTATATATATATGACTAGATAAATGATAGTTAAATTATGATGCTCAAAAGAAACAAAAAGAAATAGTACACATTTAATAATGTTGTCTTCAATCAATTCCAATCAATTCACGGACATATGTTTGTCCAAATGAGAAAAGGAATGTATAAAATATAATAATAATTAATAAACGTGTGAATTAGAATTAGCAGCCATCTATTTTGAAATTATATGCCGACAGTTTTCACGGACTACTATTTCGTATCCCGTTGATAATTAGTGGCGAATAAAAGTGTTCAGAAAAATTCCATATTTTTAAAATAACTATATTTATTTATTTTGGTCATTATGGTATAAAATTCGATCATTAAATTATTAAATAAAAAATTACATCAACTGTCCCACTCGATTCTGGGTAAAATATAAAAAGTGTTAAAATTTAATAACTAGATCCTAAATACATTTTTAGTAAGCCTAAAATTTATAGGACACATTTTCAGATCACCGTTTATTTTAAAATCATATAAGTTCGAATTAAACTTCTTTAAATATAATCGAAACGTCCATCGAGTATTACAATTATTAAATAATTATATTCGATATATATATATATATATATATATATATATATATATATATATATATAGATTTATTTTAATAAAATTTTAATTATATCGTATATTATTATTTTAAGTTATTATATATATATATATATATATATATATATATATATATATATATATATATATTTATATGTATACATATTTATTTACAAATAATGGTTCGTGAATCGTCGAGAATGGTCGAAGGTAAATGAATACAAGAAAACAGTTCAAAAATTTTTGAGTCGCAACATAACGGACTTTACTTATCATGTCGGAATTATAAAATCGTATCGTGAGTTTGGTTCAAAATTAGTCGAAATTTTCTGGGTCGTCACAGTACCTACCCGTTAAAGAAATTTCGTCCCGAAATTTGAATATGATCGTCATGGCTAACAATAAGAATGTTTTCATGACGAATATGAGTTCATAAATAGAGTTTTATCATTATTGAGTAATATGGATAAAATGATTCGATTACGCGAAGAGTACGATGAGAAAAGAGAGATTCGTCTTAACTTTTGATATAGTCCCGGTTATTCTTCTGGATTTCAAGGGATTTAAAGAAAATCTTCGTAATCTATATAAGATTTGATTGTTCGGTGATTGAGGAATTTAGGATCCTCTTTAAATGCGATCATCTGTTTTGATTGCTCTGTCGGATATTTTACTATAAATCCACCAACTTCATTTCGTTTCAACTCACACCTTCCATTCTTTCTCCCTCAACTCATACTTTAAAACATTCGTCAATATGCTCCATCCCGTTCTGATCCTTGATATACTCCTAACTTTCATATCTGTCATTCTTCTCTTTCATCTACCACCGAAGGATTTTATTTACTTTTACTATTACCTTTGGGTTATAGTGTTTTTAATTCTTCCGTATCTTTACGTTACAATACGTATTGATATACACAGTTTATAATTTATGTGTTGCTGTCGGGCTTTATATTTTTCCTTATATTTCAAAGTCCCTGTTTCTGTTTCCTATAATCATTGTCATCCACAGTTAATGCTCTCTCCTATTTGCTGCGATTTATACTCCAATTTCTATTTCGGAGCTTCATTCTTTTGTTTTCTCTTCTTGTCATTTAGCACCGCATGTAATGGTTCAGAATTCGCAGATATGAATTTTGGAATGAACATAGTTAATGTTCTAAGAAGGAAATTGTAATGGCACGATCATGATTTGTCAAATTACCAGAATATCCTGGAAAAATAGAACTATCAAGAGGATATGTTCTTAATATGTTTGGAGTTTAGGTAAAATGTAAGAGTCGTGTAACATTGCACATGATGGCGGTATGGTCTGTGAATCATCATGTTTCATTAGAAACTCAGCATGACTTATTGTAATATAATCACGTTGCTCAAGTGTCGTTATATTATACTAACTCATGCTTCAGTTCCCAACACTACTTCAAAACATTCATATTTTAAACTCGAAGGTTTCAGAATTTAGAAACTAAAATAGTTTCTTTTATGATGTAATGCAGATAGCGCAAAGAGGTAAATGATTTCAGATAACAATAGTTATGAAGATATCTTCAGAACATCGAAGATATTTATAATGAAAGATATGATGATATCTTAGAATATCTAAGATCAGAGGATGATGAAGAATATTGTCCGCAGGGATTTAGTGTAAGGAGAAAGGTATTCGTTAATGACTTCAGCAGACATTGAATCATTTGGATTCTTTGAAGGTAGATTTTATCTTTGTGATTTGTCCACAGCCTCCTTCATAGTTTGCTCAATCTGTTTTTCAGTACCAAACCCTCTCTTTTCCTGAGCTTTGCCAACACACTACTCTTTATCATCAAACTTTCGACTGTTAAGATCGTTTACCATTTTTGCTGCTTCATCATCACTTTTCCAAAATTTCGAGAACTAGTTCGCAGTTTAAGGTGTTTTTCAGAAACTTCACATTCGAAGTATGTAAGTCTTGGAGATAGACGTTATATGTATATATATAACTGTTGGGGTAGAATTGCTGTGAAATTCTAGAATAATGATTCAAGCTTTTTGGTATGGCAACTACCATTACATGATGCAGATGAGTGTATGATAGGGTTTCAATGAATAAGTATAGTGATTTTTCGGAGAGGTTTAAAGATTAATGAATTTGTTGGTAAGTTTACTGCTAATGTGGCGAGACATAAAAGGTTCCTCGGTAACAATGATGAAGGAGTAATCATTATAATAAGGCTTATTCGAATGGACAATTGAAGTTGATTTGCTGGAGCTGTGACAAAACTGTCTATTTTGAAAAGGGATTGAAAAGTTATTTTTGGTAATAAATGCCAAAGGATCTGACACGGATACGTGTTAAACTATGACTTTGGTTTCGAGAGTTTTTTCAGGTGCATGACTGTGGGTAACATGTGGTTGGATCATCATCTCGATTGTTCATTATTTGAAGTGTCTTCAGGAATTTCGAGGGGTTTAAACACAGATTGTAATTGTTAATATACATATGATGTTCTAGGATTTTGGATGATACAAATATTTTTCTAGTTCTATGAATAGAAGTGATGTTCTAGTACAGTTTTGAATTCAAAGTATGGCTTTAAAAGATGTAGAAATCTAAGAGTGATGTCTTCTGTTAAATCTTGACTTGGATTTTGATTTGTCAAAATCAGAGTATGTAATTAAATTTGGATGAGAATGGTTGTTTTAATTTCTATGAAAGAATGTATATTGTTGGGAAAGTAGTGAGTATAGTTGATGATTGGTAAATCAGATTCAAAGAATGTAACATATTAATTGTGAATTTATATATCTCTCGGGTATTACCTACCCGTTAAAAAAATTTCACAAGTAACATTTTTGTATAAGTGAATTTTATTACAGTCTCTATGAAAATATATATGTATGTATATTTTCTTCAAATGTAATACAGATTTAATGAGTTAATATTAAGTTAAACTCATTTAATTTTCGGCTGGAACTAGAAATGAATAATCTCTAAAACTTTAGAAATTTCGTAATCTTCGCTGAGTATTTCTTCCACTTAAATGAAATTATGAATTTCTATTTCGTTATTCAACTATTGATATTTCTTTGATGAATGTTGTTGGTGTTCGTGGAATTCTTTTGAACTTCGCAAGACACGAATGATGATTTCTAGAAATTTTTGAGTATATTGAAAATTAAAGTGTAATATCAAACATATAATTGAATACTACACTTTGTTTATTTTGGAATTCATTGAATTGGAACAGAGATTGTAGTTAACACTGGTTAAGTTGTTAATGAAGGATGTACATCATAGCATATTAGTAATATGAATTTAACCGGGTAGTATCTACCTTTTTTCAATTCATACATAATAGCTTAGTACGAAAAGATTTAATTTTGATCTCAATATATATATATATATATATAAATATATATATATATATATATATATATATATATATATATATATATATATATATATATATATATATATATATATATATATATATATATATATATATAAAATATACATATAATTTCTTTAGAGGGAATGAGTTAATACTTCATAACTCGTTGATACAATATACGCGTTGTTGATTAGTGATGATGTTTGCGGTGATTATGGCTCTGGCGGAGCTTGTGATGTTGTAGATGCTGCTGATTCTGTTGATGCTGACGGCACTGACGGTGCTGGTGATACTGACGGTACTGTTGATGCTATTGGTAAAACTAGTCTAGCTTGTAAATCGTGCACTATTCTGGTCAGGGTTTCATTTCATCATTTCTATTCGCCCACTTATTTGGTTTATGATCAAGACTGGAATAGATAATCTCTGAAACTTTAGAGATTACATAATCGTCGCAGAATGTTTCTCCAATGAAGTTATGAAGCATTACTTCATCGGTTATTGCTACTGGTACTTCTTGGTCACTACAGTGCGTATGCGTTGATGCTCGAGGTACAGATTGTGATGTCGAGGTGTGGGATGCGGATGTTATTGTTGATGTGGTAATGGTACTGTTGGTGTTGATGATGGTGGTACTGTTAGTGTCGGTGATACTGCTGGTGATTGTGGTATTGAGGCTTGTGATGTGGAAGTTGTTAGTGGTACTGGTGTTGCTGATGATGCTTGTAATCTTCACACCATATCCTCCAAATCCAATACTCGAGTGCGAAGCTCGTTGACTTCTTCTATTACATCGGGATGATCGGTGGTTCGAACGAGCGGGTGAGTAAGATCTAAAATTTGAGATAATATATAATTGTGACGAGACACTCTAGAAATGAGAGAGAAAATGGTGTCTCAGACAGGTTCGCCGGTAAGTGCTTCAGGTTCTTCGCCAAGAGGGCAATGTGGTGGATGGAAGGGATTACCTTCTTCTTGTCTCCAATGACTAAGTAGACTACGAACACATCCCCAAATCATCCAGAATAGATGATGGCTAATTGGTTAATCCATTTCGGTCACACTGCTTTCGGAGCTCGAGTGAAAATTCATATCGGAATGGCTGTCGGAATTCAAGGAATTTGATCTAGTTGCGAGTTCCATCTTGTACGGTTAGATAAAAGGTTTTCGATATGAAATGATTTTCGAATATCAGATGATATTCAAATTACCTAGAATACCTATATATAGTACAGAGGATCCCGTAGATTAAGGAGGAATTTACGGAATATGTCAGGCAAAGTTTACAGTAACAGATACGCTAAGATATGAATTAGCAGATACACTAAGATATAAATTTCGTCTATACACTATTCATGCAATCAATGCAATAAGATGTGTCTAGACTAAGGATGATAAGCAGATGATTTCCGAATAGAAATGATAAGCAAAACTTTTGACATGCATACCAGGTTCAAGTCCAGACTTATTAATGCATCCTAACAACTACCAGTTAGACACACTAATGCAAGACCTGGTTCGCTAAGACCACCGCTCTGATACCACATGAGACGACCCGTCCTAATCCATAAGGACGAATACAATAACATATGGTTACATTGCGAGGTATTTGACCTCTATATGATACATTTTACAAACATTGCATTCGTTTTTAAAAGAAAAACTTTCATTACATCGAAAGTTAATAGGCATGCATACCATTTCATAATATCTAACTATAAATGACCTATTCTGTCATTTACTTAATAATAAACTTTATTGAACTCAACGACTTGAATGCAACGTCTTTTGAAATATGCCATGAATAACTCCAAGTAATATTTTTAAAATGAGCAAATGCACAGCGGAAGATTTCTTTAATACCTGAGAATAAACATGCTTTCTAGTGACAACTAAAAGGTTGGTGAGTTCATTAGTTTATCATAAACAATTATTTAATAGACCACAAGATTTTCATTTCCATTTCTCATAACATCAACTCATATCAGGCATTTCGCACTGCATAGAGATAAAAATCATTCATATGGTGAACACCTGGTAATCGACCCTAACAAGATGCATATAGAATATCCCCATCATTCCGGGACTCCCTTCGGACATGATAAATTCGAAGTACTAAAGCAGTTCAAATTCTCTGACTGGGGCTTGTTAGTGCCCATAGATCTATCTTTAGGATTCGCATCAATTAGGGGCCAGTTCCTTAATTCTTAGGCTACCAAGCTAAAAAGGGGCATATTCAATTCGATAATCCAACCATAGAATGTAGTTTCAATTACTTGTGTCTATTTCGTAAAACATTTATAAAAGCAGTGCATGTATTCTCAGTCCCAAAAATATATATTGCAAAAGCATTTAAAAAGGGATCAAATGAAACTCACAATACAATATTTTGTATAAAAATATTCATACGACAATACTGAACAATGCAGGGTTGACCTAGGATTCACGAACCTATATCAAGTATATATATTAACACATATAATCTTAATCGAATAAGTTTATATATTAATATTAGTAATATATTTATATTTTCATTTTCTATCTTGTTAATAAATAATTAATATCAATTTTTAACTTAAGTAAGTTCTTAATATTAATATATCAAATAATTATTAAACTACTTTAATTAACTAATTTATTGATAATTAATATATATATATAATAAATATAATACATCTAACTTAATATTTGTTTGGTAGAAATAATAATAATAATACTAAATAAAAAGTTGTATTATTTTTACAATAAAAACAATAATAGTGATAATAATACTTAAAAATAATATTGGATAATAATAATACTGATAATTATAATAACTATAAAACTAATAATTTTTCTGGTAATGATAATTATGATACTAGTTTAGTTGTAATAATAATCCTAATGGAAAAAGTGATAATAATAATAATAATAATAATAATAATAATAATAATAATAATAATAATAATAATAATTATTATTATTATTATAATAATGATATTAATAATAATAATACTAATAATATACTAATACTAATAATAATAATAATAATAATAATACTTATATTAATAATAAAAATGATAAAATTAATAATAATAATAATAATAATAATAATAATAATAATAATAATAATAATAATAATAATAATAATAATATTAATAATAATAATAATAATAATAATAATAATAATAATAATAATAATAATAATAATAATAATAATAATAATAATAATAATAATAATAATAATAATAATAATAATAATAATAATAATAATAATAATAATAATAATAATAATAATAATGTTAAGACTACCTTAAAAGACTTTAAAAAATAAAGTGCCCGAGCCGGGACTCGAACCCGCGACCTCATGCTAGACAACACAGCCTCTACGCCATTGAGCTGCTTGCTCACTTTCTAAAATTATATTAATCCCAAACGTATTAACCCGTATCTATCTGTTTCCATTATACTTCATCATCAACAGCTTCTGATGGCGTTTGGTTTCGGCCCACAATAGTAACATAGCAGCCCAATAAGAATTAGGAACATAGCGGCCCAACAAGTAAATCAAGCCCAACAATAGTCCGATTTATAAACAGATAACCTAACCCAAATGTTTCATTCAGTAATATAGCTCGAAGGATCTAGTCACGGTTAAAAAATATAAACGATAGCAGCGGCCATCAAAATACTTTGGTTCTTCTTCATCATCAAAACTTAAACACAGTATCATCGTTCATTGTTATCAACCTATAATCGATGGTAATCATTATCATGGCTCTCGGTTACCATCGAAGTTACCTTCACTCATCCTTGTCAGGTCCACCATCAGTATCACGATCCTTTTCTTCACAGACTCATCATTATTCATTTATATTTAATGTTATTGTTCATCATCTTCATATAACGACTTCGCTGTATCATCATATATCTATACCGTCATCGTCTTCACCTCTGTGAATCATCATTGTTTGTTATCACCATCATCCGTAATCATCATTAACATCGTAATACTTCATCATCACCATCATAATCACAACACCACTATTCATCATCTTCCTCGTCCTATAACATCATTATTCTTTGTCGTCCTCGTTATTGAATTTGTAACAGAAACAAAGGAGAGCAACAGTGTGTTTAGTTTCAACAGAATAGTAGGAAACATAGGCTCATAAACATGATGGTTATGGTTGAATAGGAACGAAACAGTAAGTGGTTTCTTGGGTTTGTGTTTTTTTGAACCAAACAGAAAATTTGCAGCTGCAGTTGCAGCGTAGTATCCTTATTAGAAACGGAAACAAGTGGACTGCAGTATGTAGTGCCCCGACTAAATCCATATGGATGAGAACATTACATGTGATTACATCGTGAGGTATTTGACCTCTATATGATACATTTTACAAACATTGCATTTGTTTTTAAAAGACAACCTTTCATTTCATCGAAGATTGACAGGTATGCATACCATTTCATAATATCCAAACTATAAATGACTTAATCTGTCATTTACTTAATAATAATATCTAATGAACTTCAACGACTCGAATGCAATGTCTTTTGAAATAGATCATGAATGACTCCAAGTAATATCTTTAAAATGAGCTAATGCACAGCGGAAGATTTCTTTCAAACCTGAGAATAAACATGCTTTAAAGTGTCAACCAAAAGGTTGGTGAGTTCATTAGTTTATCGTAATCATTTCATTTTAATCATTTCAATCATTTTAATAGACCACAAGATTTTCATATATTGTAAAACGTGCAGAAGTCCCATTCCAACTGCACAAAAAAAATATCTTTCATATGAAGAACATCTGGTGAGGATTCAAAATATAATAGTAACCATCTGTGCCGGTCTTTCACCCCACGGCTGAATACATGTGCCTTCAAAATATAGAACCTCTGTGCCGGTCTTTACACCCCACGGTTGAACACATGTTTATAAAATATAGGACAACCGGTGCCAAAAAGTGTCATAAATAATAAACCATCCACCCGGCTCGGGAGCTCATACGCTCTAATGGAAACCGGGGGCTAATGCGTGTCATAATAATCAACCCCAATCCCAGATAATTCTTTCATAGAATACAGTTAAGGCACTTGTGTCTATTGCATCAAACATTTATAAAAG
The DNA here is from genome assembly GCF_046630445.1 of Rutidosis leptorrhynchoides. Lineage (NCBI taxonomy): Eukaryota > Viridiplantae > Streptophyta > Magnoliopsida > Asterales > Asteraceae > Rutidosis > Rutidosis leptorrhynchoides. The sequence goes on from NC_092335.1 coordinate 212,253,657, forward strand.
CGCATGTATTCTCAGTCCCAAAAATGTAAAGAGTAAAAGGGAGCAAATGAAACTCACGCATATAAATATTGTAAAACAGTTAATAAAACATTTGCATGTATTCTCAGCCCAAAAATGTAATGATGTAAAAAGGGAGCAATGAAACTCACCATACTGTATTTTGTAGTAAAAATACATATAACATCATTGAACAAGTGTAAGGTTGGCCTCGGATTCACGAACCTATATTATTCATGTATTTATTAAAACATAATATCGTAATCGAATAAGTTTATATATTTTATTAGTAATGATATACTTGTTATTTTAGTAAACAATTTTATGTTATATTAATTAAATATATTTATTATATGTTTTAATTAAATTAAAAAATTAATAATATCAATTTGTTAAATACTTATTAATATATTATATAGTTCTAGTATATTTATACAAAATATTATATTATGATTATTTGATGATCATAATAGCATAGTTTTATCCAAAAATTTTGTATCTTATATATAAATATGTTTATTCATATTTAAATATATTTATACATGTAAACATTAGTTATATTTATAACTCTCATCTTATAAATATATTTACCATTTTACTACTGTTTCATTAATCTATGTTAAACTATATATATATTTATACATAACCCTTATTTATAATCGCAATATATTTTGTACCTTAATATATGCCTAATTTATATGTAACTAACAGTTACACTTTAAGATTATAATAATCGTTCTATATTAAAAGTAGTTTCATATTAATACTTATATTAAAGTTTAACCTTATGAGTTTTCTATACATCTATATATATATGCATATGTTACCTATAACTATATATTTTTAATCATCGCAAATCCTAATCTGCAAGCTATCCTATCATATGTACATATATATTCCTCCGAATTCTTTATACTTATCTTTTTATTTACGATCATATTCGTATTATATATTTATTTTCATATTTATCATAAGTTATCATTAATATTTACAATAATAATAATAATACTTATTATAATACAAATGATATATAAAGATATAAACTACCTTCTAAGCTCCTTTAAAAAGAAATGCACCAAGACGGGCTCGAACCAGCGACCTCTCGAAAAACACCAACACCCTAGATCATTTATCTGCTCATTGTTTTTCTGTCTTATACCCGCATTAAGATTATATAACCCACGTTTTTCTGTTTCTTATTTCTTGTTCTCTTTTCATTATCATCGTTATCATTATCATACATCATATCATCATCGTGTATTTTTACAGAACCATTATCATACTATCATGATCATAACACCGTTATCATTATCATTGTATTTTATTATCATCATCATCATCTTAACTTCATGCCTTCGATCTAGGTTAAAAGAAACAAAAGGTATCGTGACAGAGAAAAAAAATATAAGACGCCACTTTCTAACAACCTAGTTTGACAGCTCAACAGATCAATAACCGTGGCCCAACATTGAGGAATGAAATCACAGCTCAAAAGAGTACGCTGGTATAATCATGAATTCTAAACACTCTCGGTCCCATGCTAGATCGTTTACGTTTTCAGTTTAACCACCTATGATCAATATTAAATCTTGAAATCCTTAAGTGGTGAGTGGGGTTCGTTTGAAGATATGCACAACAAATACATCATGTTCTGCTTTACAGCTCACCATCAAATCATTTAATATCATTATTGAAATCGACACAAAAGGTAACAAGCTTGCAAGTGGGATGGTGATTTAAAAATGGAAACTATAGCCGCTAGTTTATAATCACAAATTGCTCAAGTGGATTGTGGGGTTATTTGGTTATGGGTTGTCGGTTATAAAGGGAAAAGAAAAAAATAATTCAGCAAGTGGTATACCCGAATTTATCCTAATAAAGCAAATGGTAGCAGTTGGTTGTTGTGGATTTCAAAATAGAAGTAATACAGAAAACGTAGCGGTAGTAGTTGCACTTGTTACCTCTGATATTTGGTAGTACTGGCTGCGGTTTGAAAGAAGAGAAATCAGTAAATGAGTTGAGCACAAACATTATAAGTGATGGAGTTTATGTTGATTATTGAGAAATTATGGAAAAAGCAACAGAAGATGGTTTCAAGTTTGTGATGATTTGATGGTGGTTTGGTTCACGTTTTGCGGCAGAAAACCGAAAGGAATGAAGAAAAAGAAAGAAGGGAAGAAAAAAATATATAGTTAGAAAGGTGGTGGTGTCCAAAGGTGATTTTATGGGGTGGTTGTTTTATGATCATAACCAAAGGTACATGAAACTATAGTAACTTCAAGAGATTCGAATCGTAGCGTGGTGGTGATAATGATGACGAGTGCTTGTGATAGCTGGAGTGGAGGTTTGTTTTAAGAGTGACGATGTAGCCGTGGTCGAGGTGGTTGTGGTAGTTGTGGGTTTGATATTTAAGAGTGAAAGTGGTGATCATGGTAGTCGTTTGTATCAAGGAACAGAAATAGATATGTAGATGGTTAAACGTGATTTTCTTGGGTGGTGGTGAGCGACGATGGACAAAGGTGATGCTTGTGATTTGTTGAAGTGTTAGCGAGTTGATGGTTTGTATCATGGTTTGGTTATGGTTGCAAATAGAAGACAAGTTAGTTAACATAATTAAGGAAGGTATATGTTTGTAATTACCTATACATTGTAATTATCTATATATCTATCTTAACCATGTGTGTATATATAAATATATATATATATGCTAGTGTATATAATATGCAAATCTAATTAATTCATAAAGTAAAAGTCAACAGATGCATGCATATTTACGTGTATATAAATAATAAGTGGGTTTTGATTGTAAGATTACTCTCAAACAAAAATTAGATACAGTATATATGGTACATGAATTGTGTTGATGATTGGTTCTCGTACAACAAGAAAGAAACTGAGAGAAGGAATATAAATAAAGATAGATTGTGATAGATATGGATTGATAACAGAAATTGATTGTTCCTTTGTTTTATACAGAAAAGGGGAATCAACATAATCACAATCAGGTAAACAGAAAGGAAAGAAAAAAAATTAAAGTAGATGGTGAAGCATAACTAATTTGTACCATTCTTTGACTTTAAGCTTATATAATTAATATTAATAATTAATAAAATTTAATTTTAATAATACTACTAATAATAATATCTAAAATAATAATAATAATAATTATAATAATTATAACATTATTATTGATAATAATCATAATACTAACTAATAAAGATAATAGTAATGTATGTAATAATAATATATCAAGTTATATCAAATTTCATATTTATATGTTATGTCTTTAAAATAATAATATTAATACTATAAATTTTGATATTGTCATTGAAGGTAAATAATAATATTACTATAGCAATTATATTTTAACTTGTAATAAAATTTAATGTATTAACCTTACATATTATAAATTATGTAATATTTACTAATATAATAATGTATATTGAATATTTAATATTTATAAATTTATATATATATAACAACATATATATAATAATATCTATGTATAGAATTCACATACATATATTTTCAAATTATAATATCTACAATTATGTTTTATCAAATTTTATTACATAGATAAGTATATTAAATATATGTTGAAACAGATAAATTTAAAGTATACATTTATATTTATATATATAAATATAAATATTTATTTACAAACAACTGTTCGTGAATCGTCGGGCATAGTCAAAGGTAATTGATTATATGAATATAGTTTCAAACTTTTCGAGACTCAACATTACAGATTTTGCTTATCGTATCGAAATCATATAAAGATTAAGTTTAAATTTAGTCGAAAATTCCCGGGTCATCATAGTACCTACCCGTTAAAGAAATTTCGTCCCGAAATTTGAGTGAGGTGGTCATGGTTAACAATAAATATGATTTCATGACGCATATGAGTTGATCAATTGAGTTTTATCAGTATTGAGTAATATGGATAAAACCATTTGATTATTCGAGGAGTACGAATGAAGCTGTCACAACATATTGAGATAGAGATTTAACTTTTGACGTAGTCACGGTGGAATTTAGAAAATAAGGTGCATTTTAGCTTTTGACGTTGTCTTGGTTGAATTCCGGAATTCAAGGGATTTAAAGAAAATCTTTAAAATCTAAAAGATCTGATTCTTCGTTGAATACGGTAATTAAGATCTCTTAAATTAAATGCGGATATCTGCCTTGATTGCTATGTCGGATACTCTTATTATAAATTTACCTCTACCGTTCCATTATTTTCACCACTTCTATATTTTCTTTCCTTGATTTACATTTCCAAGGATTGTGAAAATGCTTAATCCGGTTCTGATCATTGTTCTTATTCTGGCTATCGCAACATTCATTCTCCTCTTCCAACGCCCACCAGAGGATTCTGTTTTCTTCTACTTCGCTCTTGGGGTTATAGTATTTTTAATTCTCCTGTGTCTTTACGTTGCGATAAACATTGACATACACGGTTTGTAATTCCTGTGTTGTTATCGGGTTTTGTATACTCCTTTATATTTCGGGGCTCCATGCTTTTGTTTTCACTTCCCGACTTTAAGTTAAGCGAATAATGGTCCAGAATTTGTAGATATAGAGTTTCGAATGATTATAATGTTTTAAGTAGGAAGGAATATGATAGCACGATTTGATTTTTAAATTTAACAACATCACGAAAGATAGAACCATCAAGAATACATTTTCTTGATTTGTCCAGGAGTTAAGTAGAATGAAAGAGTTATGTAACATGGCACATGATGATGGTATGTTCTGTGAATCATCACGTTCCATTAGAGACTCAGCATGACTTACTGTAATATAATCACGTTGATCAAGTGTCATTATATTATACTAACTCATGCATCAGTTCCCAACATTACTTCAATAACTTTCATATTTTAAGCTCGAAAGTTTACAGAATATAGAAACTAACAGTTTCTATATAATGTAACACTGATAGTATGAAGATATTAATGATTTCAGGTAAGAATAGTTATAAAAATATCTCCAGAAATATGGAGGATATTTATAATTAAAGATACGATAATATCTCGGAATATCTAAGATCAGAGGGTGATAGAAACTATTGACTGCAAGGGTTTAGAGTAATGAGCAAGATATTCACTAAAGACCTTAGCAGACATTGAATCATTCGGATTCTTTGAATTCAAACTTATTCTTTGTAATTTGTCCACGGCTTTCTTCATAGTTTCGCATAATCTGCTTTTCAGTACTAAATTTTCTATTGAATGTTTCCATTATAATGATACATAGGAAGCACGAAGAGGTATATAATTTCAGACGAGAATATTTATGAAAATATCCTCAGAAATATCGAAGATATTGATGATGATATTTTGGAATTTCTAAGTTCGATGGTTGATGAAGAAAGATTTTCCGCAAGATTTTAATATGAGTACGGAGCAAGATATTTGTTGAAGATTTCATCGGATCCAGAATTAACTGGATTCTTTGAATATAGGGTATGGTCCTTGTATTTGTCCTTGGTCTCCTTCATGGTTAACTCTATTCGTTTTCCAGTTCCAACGTTTCTGAGCTTTTCCAACATATTATTCTTTATCATTAAACTTGCGACGACTAAGGTCGTTTACGGTTGCCTACAGTTTCTGCTGCTTCATTCAGCTTTTTTCAAAGTTCAATATATTGATTCGTAAGCTGGGTGCCTTTTCAAAATTTCAGAATGAAAGATCATAATTCTAAGAGATAAATGTTATATGGATACATATAACTGTTGATGTAGATATGCTGTGAGTTTTCAAAGTACTGATAGCTGATTCCCGGTAGTTGGTATAGCAGTATTCGTTACAAGATGCGGATGAGTATATGATAGGATTTCAATGAATAAATAAAATGATTTATCAGAGAGATTTAAACCAAGAAGCAATAAGGTTGCTGGTACGTCTGCTGGTAATATGGTAAAATATGAAGGGTTCCCCGGTAACAATAAAAGAGCACGTATGTATATCAAGGTTTTAATAAGGTTGTTTCGAATGAAAAGTCAAAGTTGACTTGTTGAAGCTATGACAATATTGGCTAATTTGGAAAGGTATTGAAATGTTATTTTCGGTAATAACATGCCAATGGAGCTAGCACAGATACGTGTTAAACATTTACTCAAGTTCCGAGTGTTTCCAGGTGCATAACTATGTGCATCAATCTTTTATTCCGTAGATGAAGTGTGGTAGGTTCATCATCTCGATTGAGGTGTTCTCAAGAATCATGAAAGGTTTGAACGCAGATTATAATTGTCAAGATACAAATGAGGTTTAAGATGAAAATCAAGTGGCAAACTTGAAGAATTGTTTAGTTTCATATGTTATAATCAATATTTTAATTTATTTTAATTGTCCACTATTGGCAGTCCTCAGTTGATTAGTCCATAGTTAGCTAGGAACAGTTAGCTAGGATTTTGTTAGCGTGGATTCTTAACAAAATTTCTCATAGTTAATTTGTTTGTTTCTAACAAATTTTATTCCGTCAAATGTTTTCTTCATTATGCCATTTGTTGGATTCTGATAGGTCAAAATCCAAATATGAAATTTGAATGAAAATGGTTATTCTGTGGTGAGCGGATTCATATATCTGTGGATGTAAGTAGGATAGAAAATGACTGTTGAATCGGAACTGAAGGATGTACAGTGTAACTTATTAATGTGAAATCTTAAATATTCCTCGGGTATTACCTACCCGTTAAAATATTTTCACCATTAACAGTTTGTACAAAAGAATTTTTAATTACAATCTTTATGAAAATATACTTGCATATATATTTTCTTCAGATGTGATCATGGAGTTAATGAGTTAATATGATATTAAACTCATCCGATTTACGGTAAGAACTAGAGTACATAATCTCTAAAATATTAGAGATTACATAATCATCATGTCGAACGAAGATCAATGATATAGAACATCATGTAGAATGAAGATAACCGATGTAGAACAAGATGTAGAACGAATATTATGCTCGAGGTATAGATTGCGATGTTGAGGCGTGTGATGTTGAAACTTGGGTTGTTAGTGGTACTGTTGGTGCCGGTGATGTTGATGAAGCTGGTACATTTTGCACCATATTTTTCAAGGCTACAACTCGAGTGCGAAGCTCGTTGACTTCTTCTATTACTCCGGGATGATTGGCGGTTGGAACAAGCAGTGAATAAGGTTTTGAATTTGAGATATTATATAATCATAGCGAGATATTCGGAAAATGAGGGTGAAAATGATGTTTCTAATAGGTTCACCGGTAAATGCTTCAGGTTCTTCGCAAAAAGGTGAATTTGGTTGGTGGAAAGGATCGCCTTCTTCTTGTCTCCAATGATTGAGTAGACTACGAACTCATCAGATGAATTGGGGATGGCTGATTGATTAATTCATTTTGGTGACGCTGCTTTCAGAGCTGGAGTGGGACTCCATATCGGAATCCGAGGGACTTGAACTAGTTGTGAGTTCCATTGCGTGCAATTGAATAAAGGATTTTTCGATATGAAATGATTTTCGGATATCGAATGATATTCGAATTACATAGGATACCTATACATAGTACAGAAGATCCCGTAGATTACGGAGGGAATTAAGGAAACGCGTCAGATAAAGTCTACAGTAATAGATACGCTAAGATATGAGTTTTGTCTATACACTATTCATGCAATCAATGCAGTAAGATGTGTCTAGACTAAGAAGGATAAGCAGGTAATTTTCTAAGGATGATAAGTAGATGATTTCCGACTAGTAATGATAAGCAAAACTTTTGACATGCAGACACGGTCGAAGTCCAGACTCACTAATGTATCCTAACGACTTATCAGTTAGACACACTAATGCAGACCTGGTTCGCTAAGACCACCGCTCTGATACCACCTGTAGTGCCCCAACCAAATCCATATGGACGAGAACATTACATGTGATTACATCGCGAGGTATTTGACCTCTATATGATACATTTTACAAACATTGCATTCGTTTTTAAAAGACAACCTTTCATTTCATCGAAGATTGACAGGTATGCATACCATTTCATAATATCCAAACTATAAATGACTTAATCTGTTATTTACTTAATAATAATCTCTAATGAACTTCAACGACTCGAATGCAATGTCTTTTGAAATAGATCATGAATGACTCCAAGTAATATCTTTAAAATGAGCTAATGCACAGCGGAAGATTTCTTTCAAACCTGAGAATAAACATGCTTTAAAGTGTCAACCAAAAGGTTGGTGAGTTCATTAGTTTACCGTAATCATTTCATTTTAATCATTTTAATAGACCACAAGATTTTCATATATTATAAAACGTGCAGAAGTCCCATTCCAACTGCACAAAAAAAATATCTTTCATACGAAGAACATCTGGTGAGGATTCAAAATATAATAGTAACCATCTGTGCCGGTCTTTCACCCCACGGCTGAATACATGTGCCTTCAAAATATAGAACCTCTGTGCCGGTCTTTACACCCCACGGCTGAACACATGTTTATAAAATATAGGACAACCGGTGCCAAAATGTCATAAATAATAAACCATCCACCCGACTCGGGAGCTCATACGCTCTAACGGAAACCGGGGGCTAATGCGTGTCATAATAATCAACCCCAATCCCAGATAATTCTTTCATAGAATACAGTTAAGGTACTTGTGTCTATTGCGTCAAACATTTATAAAAGCGCATGTATTCTCAGTCCCAAAAATGTAAAGAGTAAAAGGGAGCAAATGAAACTCACGCATATAAATATTGTAAAACAGTTAATAAAGCATTTGCATGTATTCTCTGCCCAAAAATGTAATGATGTAAAAAGGGAGCAAATGAACTCACCATACAGTATTTTGTAGTAAAAATACATATAACATCATTGAACAAGTGTAAGGTTGGCCTCGGATTCATGAACCTATATTATTCATGTATTTATTAAAACATAATATCGTAATCGAATAAGTTTATATATTTTATTAGTAATGATATACTTGTTATTTTAGTAAACAATTTTATGTTATATTAATTAAATATATTTATTATATGTTTTAATTAAATTAAAAATTTAATAATATCAATTTGTTAAATACTTATTAATATATTATATAGTTCTAGTATATTTATACAAAATATTATATTATGATTATTTGATGATCATAATAGCATAGTTTTATCCAAAAATTTTGTAACTTATATATAAATATGTTTATTCATATTTAAATATATTTATACATGTAAACATTAGTTATATTTATAACTCTCATCTTATAAATATATTTACCATTTTACTACTGTTTCATTAATCTATGTTAAACTATATATATATATATATATATATATATATATATATATATATATATATATATATATATATTATACATAACCCTTATTTATAATCGCAATATATTTTGTACCTTAATATATGCCTAATTTATATCTAACTAACAGTTACACTTTAAGATTATAATAATCGTTCTATATTAAAAGTAGTTTCATATTAATACTTATATTAAAGTTTAACCTTATGAGTTTTCTATACATCTATATATATGCATATGTTACCTATAACTATATATTTTTAATCATCGCAAATCCTAATCTGCAAGCTATCCTATCATATGTACATATATATTCCTCCGAATTCTTTATACTTATCTTTTTATTTACGATCATATTCATATTATATATTTATTTTCATATTTATCATAAGTTATCATTAATATTTACAATAATAATAATAATACTTATTATAATACAAATGATAAATAAAGATATAAACTACCTTCTAAGCTCCTTTAAAAAGAAATGCACCAAGACGGGCTCGAACCCGCGACCTCTCGAAAAACACCAACACCCTAGACCATTTCTCTGCTCATTGTTTTTCTGTCTTATACCCGCATTAAGATTATATAACCCACGTTTTTATGTTTCTTATTTCTTGTTCTCTTTTCATTATAATCATTATCATTATCATACATCATATCATCATCGTGTATTTTTACATAACCATTATCATACTATCATGATCATAACACCGTTATCATTATCATTGTATTTTATTATCATCATCATCATCTTAACTTCATGCCTTAGATCTAGGTTAAAAAAAACAAAAGGTATCGTGACAGAGAAAAAAAAAAATATAGGACGCCACTTTCTCACAACCCAGTTTGACAGCCCAACAGATCAATAACCGTGGCCCAACATTGAGGAATGAAATCACAGCTCAAAAGATTACGCTGGTATAATCATGAATTCTAAACACTCTCGGTCCCATGCTAGATTGTTTACGTTTTCAGTTTAACCACCTATGATCAATATTAAATCTTGAAATCCTTAAGTGGTGAGTGGGGTTCGTTTGAAGATATGCACAACAAATACATCATGTTCTGCTTTACAGCTCACCATCAAATCATTTAATATCATTATTGAAATCGACACAAAAGGTAACAAGCTTGCAAGTGGGATGGTGATTTAAAAATGGAAACTATAGCCGCTAGTTTATAATCACAAATTGCTCAAGTGGATTGTGGGGTTATTTGGTTATGGGTTGTCGGTTATAAAGGGAAAAGAAAAAAATAATTCAGCAAGTGGTATACCGGAATTTATCCTAATAAAGCAAATGGTAGCAGTTGGTTGTTGTGGATTTCAAAATAGAAGTAATACAGAAAATGTAGTGGTAGTAGTTGCACTTGTTACCTCTGATATTTGGTAGTACTGGCTGTGGTTTGAAAGAAGAGAAATCAGTAAATGAGTTGAGCACAAACATTATAAGTGATGGAGTTTATGTTGATTATTGAGAAATTACGGAAAAAGCAACAGAAGATGGTTTTAAGTTTGTGATGATTTGATGGTGGTGTGGTTCACGTTTTGCAGCAGAAAACCGAAAGGAATGAAGAAAAGAAAGAAGGGAAGAAAAAAATATATAGTTAGAAAGGTGGTGGTGTCCAAAGGTGATTTTATGGGGTGGTTGTTTTATGATCATAACCAAAGATACATGAAACTGTAGTAACTTCAAGAGATTCGAATCGTAGCGTGGTGGTGATAATGATGACGAGTGCTTGTGATAGCTGGAGTGGAGGTTTGTTTTGAGAGTGAAGATGTAGCTGTGGTCGAGGTGGTTGTGGTAGTTGTGGGTTTGATATTTAAGAGTGAAAGTGTTGATCATGGTAGTCGTTTGTATCAAGGAACAGAAATAGATATGTAGATGGTTGAACGTGATTTACTTGGGTGGTGGTGAGCGACGGTAGACAAAGGTGATGCTTGTAATTTGTTGAAGTGTTAGCGGGTTGATGGTTTGTATCAAGGTTTGGTTATGGTTGCAAATAGAAGACAAGTTAGTTAACAGAATTAAGGAAGGTATATGTATGTAATTACCTATACATTGTAATTATCTATATATCTATCTTAACCATGTGTGTATATATAAATATATATATGCTAGTGTATATAATATGCAAATCTAATTAATTCATAAAGTAAAAGTCAACAGATGCATGCATATTTACGTGTATATAAATAATAAGTGGGTTTTGATTGTAAGATTACTCTCAAACAAAAATTAGATACAGTATATATGGTACATGAATTGTGTTGATGATTGGTTCTCGTACAACAAGAAAGAAACTGAGAGAAGGAATATAAATAAAGATAGATTGTGATAGACATGGATTGATAACAGAAATTGATTATTCCTTTGTTTTATACAGAAAAGGGGAATCAACATAATCACAATCAGGTAAAGAGAAAGGAAATAAAAAAAAATTAAAGTAGATGGTGAAGCATAACTAATTTGTACCGTTCTTTGACTTTAAGCTTATATAATTAATATTAATAATTAATAAATTTTAATTTTAATAATACTACTAATAATAATATCTAAAATAATAATAATAATAATAAATATAATAATTATAACATTATTATTGATAATAATCATAATACTAACTAATAAAGATAATAGTAATGTATGTAATAATAATATATCAAGTTATATCAAATTTCATATTTATATGTTATGTCTTTAAAATAATACTATTAATACTATAAATTTTGATATTGTCATTGAAGGTAAATAATAATATTACTATAGCAATTATATTTTAACTTGTAATAAAATTTAATATATTAACCTTACATATTATAAATTATGTAATATTTACTAATATAATAATGTATATTTAATATTTAATATTTATAAATTTTTATACATATAACAACATATATATAATAATATCTATGTATAGAATTCACATACATATATTTTCAAATTATAATATCTACAATTATGTTTTATCAAATTTTATTACATAGATAAATATATTAAATATATGTTGAAACAGATAAATTTAAAGTATACATTTATATTTATATTTAAAGTATATATTTACAAACAATTGTTCGTGAATCGTCGGGCATAGTCAAAGGTAATTGATTATATGAATATAGTTTCAAACTTTTTGAGACTCAACATTACAGATTTTGCTTATCTTATCGAAATCATATAAAGATTAAGTTTAAATTTAGTCGAAAATTCCCGGGTAATCACACAGTAACAGTAAAATACGATAGGTTTTGTGATGCCTCGATCGTGATTAAACCGAAAACAAAAGGATAAGCAGAACACAGCTGTAGTTCGCTGATGGGGCTGTTTTGGTGGTAGTTTTGTGGCTGTTACAGTAGCATAATAGACAGCGAACTTGTAGCAGAAAAATGGGTTTTGATTATGGTGGTTTTTCATTGATCGAAGGTTTTGATGATGGTGATGACTGAATAATAGCATTAACAGAAACAAAAATCTCAAGATGATACATGAGTCTTTGGTTCATCATTAACGTTGGTCCCCATCATTGAATCATACGCAAACAATAACATCAATGAATCGAAATAAAACAATAGCGAATGAGCTTGGGGTAGTTCAGCCGTAAAAAAAATATAACATAAGTAAACATGATCGGTTTTCATGGTGGTAGTTTACAATGATTGTCAATTTGTTGAAGGTGGTCGATGATGTGTGGTTGATGCATCTTCATGGCGATCGAATGGTGAGATTGTGGTGGTGAATCAACAAAGAAGATGGTGGTCGATTACTAGCAACAAACAGAATAAATTTGATCGAATAGCAAAATGGAAAAATGGATATGTATGCTTGTCTGCGAACGGAAGAAGAAAAGAAAAATGTAATAATATTAAAGTGATAGTTAAGAAGAAGTTGGCAAGGTGTTTTTGATTGTGGGTTTATGCATCATAATGCACGTATATAAAGTGTATATATATATAGGACTAGATAAATGATAGTTAAATTATGATGCTCAAAAGAAACAAAAAGAAACAGTAAGTCACAGTACACATTTAATAATGTTGTCTTCAATCAATTCCAATCAATTCACGGACATATGTTTGTCCAAATGAGAAAAGGAATGTATAAAATATAATAATAATTAATAAATGTGTGAATTAGAATTAGCAGCCATCTATTTTGAAATTATATGCCGACAGTTTTCACGGACTACTATTTCGTATCCCTTTAATAATTAGTGGCGAATAAAAGTGTTCAGAAAAGTCTCATATTTTTAAATTAACTATATTTATTTATTTTGGTCATTATGGTATAAAATTCGATCATTAAATTATTAAATAAAAAATTGCATCAACTGTCCCACTCGATTCTGAGTAAAATATAAAAAGTGTTAAAATTTAATAACTAGATCCTAAATACATTTTTAGTAAGCCTAAAATTTATAGGACTCATTTTCAGATCACCGTTTATTTTAAAATCATATAAGTTCGAATTAAACTTCTCTAAATATAATCGAGACGTCCATCGAGTATTACAATTATTAAATAATTATATTTGATATATTCTCTCTCTATATATATAGATTTATTTTAATAAAATTTTAATTATATCGTATATTATTATTATAAGTTATTATATATATATTTATATTTATATTTATATTTATATTTATATGTATACATATTTATTTACAAATAATGGTTCGTGAATCGACTAGAATGGTTGAAGTTAAATGAATGCAAGAAAACAGTTCAAAAAGTTTTGAGTCGCAACATAACGGACTTTACTTATCATGTCAGAATTATAAAATCGTATCGTGAGTTTGGTTCAAAATTAGTAGAAATTTTTCCGGTCATCACAGTACCTACCCGTTAAAGAAATTTTGTCCCGAAATTTGAATATGATCGTCATGGCTAACAATAAGAATGTTTTCTTGACGAATATGAGTTGATGAATAGATTTTTATCATTATTGAGTAATATGGATAAAATGATTCGATTACGCAAAGAGTACGGGTGAAGCTATCACAAAAGAGTGAAATGAGAAAATAGAGGTTCGTCTTAACTTTTGACGTAGTCACGGTTATTCTTCCGGATTTCAAGGGATTTAAAGAAAATCTTCGTAATCTATATAAGATTTGATTGTTCGGTGATTGAGGAATTTAGGATCCTCTTTAAATGCGATCATCTGTTTTGATTGCTCTGTCGGATATTTTACTATAAATCCACCAACTTCGTTTTGTTACAACTCACACCTTCTATTCTTTCTCCCTCAACTCATACTTTAAAACATTCATCAATATGCTCCATCCCGTTCTGATCCTTGATATACTCCTAACTTTCATATCTGTCATTCTTCTCTTTCATCTACCACCGAAGGATTTTATTTACTTTTACTATTACCTTGGGGTTATAGTGTTTTTAATTCTTCCGTGTCTTTACGTTGCAATACGTATTGATATACACGGTTTATAATTTATGTGTTGCTGTCGAACTTTATATTTTTCCTTATATTTCAAAGTCCCTGTTTCTGTTTCCTATAATCATTGTCATCCACAGTTAATGCTCTCTCCTATTTGCTGTGATTTATACTCCAATTTCTATTTCGGAGCTTCATTCTTTTGTTTTCTCTTCTTGTCATTTAGCACTGCATGTAATGGTCCAGAATTCGCAGATATGAATTTCGGAATGAACATAGTTAATGTTCTAAGAAGGAAATTGTAATGGCATGATCTTGATTTGTCAAATTACCAGAATATCCTGGAAAAATAGAACTATCAAGAGGATATGTTCTTAATATGTTTGGAGTTTAGGTAAAATATAATAGTCGTGTAACATGGCACATGATAACGGTATGGTCTGTGAATCATCATGTTTCATTAGAAACTCAGCATGACTTATTGTAATATAATCACATTGATCAAGTGTCATTATATTATACTAACTCATGCCTCAGTTCCCAACACTACTTCAAAATATTCATATTTTAAACTTGAAGGTTTCAGAATTTAGAAACTAAAATAGTTTCTTTTATGATGTAACGCAGATAGCGCGAAGAGGTAAATGATTTCAGATAACAATAGTTATGAAGATATCTTCAGAAACATCGAAGATATTTATAATGAAAGATATGATGATATCTTAGAATATCTAAGATCAGAGGATGATGAAGAATATTGTACGCAAGGGTTTAGAGTAAGGAGAAAGGTATTCGTTAATGACTTCAGCAGACACTGAATCATTTTCGATTCTTTGAAGGTAGATTTCATCTTTGTGATTTGTCTACAGCCTCCTTCATAGTTTGCTCAATCCATTTTTCAGTACTAAACCCTCTCTTTTCCTGAGCTTTGCCAACACACTATTCTTTATCATCAAACTTTTAACTGTTAAGATTGTTTTACCATTTTTGCTTCTTCATCAGCACTTTTCCAAAATTTTGAGAACAAGTTCGCAGTTTAAGGTGTTTTTCAGAAACTTCACATTCGAAGTATGTAAGTCTTGGAGATAGACATTATGTGTATATATATAACTGTTGGGGTAGGATTGCTGTGAAATTCGAGAATAATGATTCAAGCTTTTTGGTATGGCAACTACCATTACATGATGCAGATGAGTGTATGATAGGGTTTCAATGAATAAGTATAGTGATTTTTTGGAGAGGCTTAAAGATTAATGAATTTGTTGGTAAGTTTACTGCTAATGTGGCGAGACATAAAAGGTTCCCCGGTAACAATGATGAAGGAGTAATCGTTATAATAAGGCTTATTCGAATGGACCATTGAAGTTGATTTGCTGGAGCTGTGACAAAACTATCTATTTTGAAAAGGGATTGAAAAGTTATTTTTGGTAATAAATGCCAAAGGATCTGACACGGATACGTGTTAAACTATGAATTTGGTTTCGAGAGTTTTTCAGGTGCATGACTGTGGGTAACATATGGTTGGATCATCATCTCGATTGTTCATTATTTGAAGTGTCTTCAGGAATTTCGAGGGGTTTGAACACAGATTGTAATTGTTAATATACATATGATGTTCTAGGATTTTGAATGATATAAATATTTTTCTGGGTCTATGAATAGAAGTGATGTTCTAGCACAGTTTTGAATTTAAAGTATGGCTTTGAAAGATGTAGAAATCTAAGAGTGATGTCTTCTGTTAAATCTTGACTTGGATTTTAATTTGTCAAAATCAGAGTATGTAATTAAATTTGGATGAGAATGGTTGTTTTAATTTCTATGAAAGAATGTATATTGTTGTGAAAGTAGTGTGTATAGTTGATGATTGCTAAATCAGATTCGAAGAATGTAACATATTAATTGTGAATTTATATATCTCTCGGGTATTACCTACCCGTTAAATTTTTTTTCACAAGTAACATTTTTGTACAAGTGAATTTTATTACAGTCTCTATGAAAATATATATGTATGTATATTTTCTTCAAATGTAATACAGATTTAATGAGTTAATATTAAATTAAACTCATTTGATTTTCGGCTTGAACTAGAAATGAATAATCTCTAAAACTTTAGAAATTTCGTAATCTTCGCTGAGTATTTCTTCCACTTAAATGAAATTATGAATTTCTATTTCGTTATTCAACTATTGATATTTCTTTGATGAATGATGTTGGTGTTCGTGGAATTCTTTTGAACTTCGCAAGACACGAATGATGATTTCTAGAAATTTTTGAGTATATTGAAAATGAAAGTGTAATATCAAACATATAATTGAATAGTACACTTGGTTTATTTTGGAATTCATTGAATTGGAACAGAGATTGTAGTTAACGCTGGTTAAGTTGTTAACGAAAGATGTACATCATAGCATATTAGTAATATGAATTTAACCGAGTAGTATCTACCCTTTTTCAATTCATACATAATAGCTTAGTACGAAAAGATTTAATTTTGATCTCAATATATATATATATATATATATATATATATATATATATAAAATATAATATACATATAATTTCTTCAGAGGGAATGAGTTAATACTTCATAACTCGTTGATACAATATACATGTTGTTGATTAGTGATGATGTTTGCGGTGATTATGGCTCTGGCGAAGCTTGTGATGTTGTAGATGCTGCTGATTCTGTTGATGCTGATGGCACTGACGGTGCTGGTGATACTGACGGTACTGTTGATGCTGTTGGTAAAACAAGTCTAGCTTGAAAATCGTGCACTATTCTGGTCAGGGTTTCATTTCATCATTTCTATTCACCCACTTATCTGGTTTATGATCAAGACTGGAATAGATAATCTCTAAAACTTTAGAGATTACATAATCGCCGCAGAATGTTTCTCCAATGAAGTTATGAAGCATTACTTCATCGGTTATTGTTGCTGGTACTTCTTAGTAACTATGATACGTATGCGTTGATGCTCGAGGTACAGATTGTGATGTCGAGGTGTGGGATACGGATGTTATTGTTGATGTGGTAATGGTACTGTTGGTGTTGATGATGGTGGTACTATTGATGTCGGTGATACTGCTGGTGCTTGTGGTATTGAGGCTTGTGATGTGGAAGTTGTTGGTGGTACTGGTGTTGCTGATGGTGCTTGTAATCTTTGCACCATATCCTACAAAGCCAATTGATGTGTGCGAGGTGTAGTACGAAATACTATTATTGTTTACTACGAAATACGGTAGAATTTTACACAAGTTATTTATTTATTTATTGAATGAGATATACCTAAACCTTGCTACAACACTATAGGCAGTGTACCTAATCGTAGAGTAGTATAGTTTTTAGTAAGTCCGGTTCGTTCCACAGGGAGACGGCTTATTTTACACTATATTTTTATATAACTATATTTGTACAATATATATATATATATATATATATATATATATATATATATATATATATATATATATATATATATATATATATATATATATGTATATATTACAATTATTATTATTATAAAAGGGGGTTAATGACCGGTTTGTCGATTTTTATATTTTAAGTCACAATTAAAACCTAATATAAAATATTATATATAACTTAATTTAAAGCGTAAAATAAATAACGATATTTAAATGACGAAATATAAAATTGCGATAAGAAATGAAATAAAATAATTATGCTTATTTAAACTTCTGTAATCATGATGTTTGACGTTTTAATTTTAATTTATTATCCTGGGTTAATTGTCCTTTGTCCTGGATTATTTGATAAGTCCATCTGGTTTTGTCCATAATAGTCCATCGGTCATAATTATAAAGTGCGAGGGTCTTCGCCAAATTAACCTTATACCCGAAGTCAAATATTCTAACTAATTGGGGATTTAAACCGTAATAAGGTCTTAATACATTGTTAATGATTACACTAGGTTATCTACTGTGTGTAATCCAAGGTTTTAATACTTTATTAACAATTACACCAATTACCCTTGAATGTAATCCACCCCTGTTTTAATGAGTCCATTGACTATTAATCCATCCTCGTGTCCGGTCAAATGAACAATTATTAGTATTTATAGATATCCTGCCTACCGTACCCGATCAAGCGTGTGTGATTATATATAAATACGTCAAGATGTAAATCTCTACATTAAATTAACAAGATATTATTTAGTTAATCGAATATAAAGCCCATTAATAGTCCATAGTCCAATTTCCACAAGTGTCGGTCTTTTGTCCAAACCCCAATTATGGTCCAAAGCCCAATAACCCCGTCTTAATATTTAGCCCAACATCACAATTACTTCGGCTCAAATAAGCATAATAATATCTTAAGTAATATACACAATTAAAAAGGGAGAATTTAGCTTACACTGATTATTAATCGCGTAGTGTTACAGGGACAGAGTTTATGTAGTGACCCGAACTTTTCCATGTTTATATATATATTAAATAAAATTGTTATTTTACATGATTAAGTGTTTCCAACATGTTAAGCAATCAAACTTGTTAAGACTTGATTAATTAAAATAGGTTTCATATAGACAATTGACCACCCAAGTTGACCGGTGATTCACGAACGTTAAAACTTGTAAAAACTATATGATGACATATATATCGTTATATATATAGTTAACATGATATTATGATAAGTAAACATATCATTAAGTATATTAACAATGAACTACATATGTAAAAACAAGACTACTAACTTAATGATTTTGAAACGAGACATATATGTAACGATTATCGTTGTAACGACATTTAATGTATATATATCATATTTAGAGATATTCGTACATCATAATATCATGATAATATAATAATTTAAAATCTCTTTTGATATTATAAACATTGGGTTAACAACATTTAACAAGATCGTTAACCTAAAGGTTTCAAAACAACACTTACATGTAACGACTAACGATGACTTAACGACTCAGTTAAAATGTATATACATGTAGTGTTTTAATATGTATTCATACACTTTTGAAAGACTTCAAGACACTTATCAAAATACTTCTACTTAACAAAAATGCTTACAATTACATCCTCGTTCAGTTTCATCAACAATTCTACTCGTATGCACCCGTATTTGTACTCGTACAATACACAGCTTTTAGATGTATGTACTATTGGTATATACACTCCAATGATCAGCTTTTAGCAGCCCATGTGAGTCACCTAACACATGTGGGAATCATCATTTGGCAACTAGCATGAAATATCTCATAAAATTACAAAAATATGAGTAATCATTCATGACTTATTTACATGAAAACAATATTACATATCCTTTATATCTAATCCATACACCAACGACCAAAAACACCTACAAACACTTTCATTCTTCAATTTTATTCATCTAATTGAGCTCTCTCAAGTTCTATCTTCAAGTTCTACGTGTTCTTCATAAATTCCAAAAGTTCTAGTTTCATAAAATCAAGAATACTTCCAAGATTGCAAGTTTACTTCCAAGTTTTCTAAATCCATTCCAAGTAATCATCCAAGATCAAGAAACCTTTGTTACTTATAGTAGGTTATCTTTCTAATACAAGGTAATAATCATATTCAAACTTTAATTCAATTTCTATAACTATAAAAATCTTATTTCGAGTGGAAATCTTACTTGAAATTATTTTCGTGTCATGATTCTGCTTCAAGAACTTTCAAGCCATCCAAGGATCCTTTGAAGCTAGATCCATTTTTCTCATTTCCAGTAGGTTTATCCAAGGAACTTGAGGTAGCAATGATGTTCATAACATCATTCGATTCATACATAAAAAGCTGTCTTATTCAACGTTATAAATTTGTAATCACTAGAACATAGTTTAGTTAATTCTAAACTTGTTCGCAAATAAAGTTAATCCTTCTAACTAGACTTTTAAAATCAAATGAACACATGTTCTATATCTATATGATATGCTAACTTAATGATTTAAAACCCGAAAACAGGATAAACACCATAAAACTGGATATACGCCGTCGTAGTAAAACCGGGGGCTGTTTTGGTTGGGATAATTAAAAGCTAAGAAGAACTTTGATTTAAAAGCTATACTTCTGGAAAAATGATTTTTCTTATGAACATGAAACTATATCCAAAAATCATGGTTAAACTCAAAGTGAAAGTATGTTTTTCAAAATGGTCATCAAGATGTTGTTCTTTCGACGGAAATGACAACCTCTTTCAAAAACGACTTGTAACTTGTATTTCCGACTATAAACTTATACTTTTTCTGTTTAGATTCATAAATTTAAGTTCAATACAAAATCGTGGCCACTGGAATCACTCAAAACGGATTAGAAACGAAGAAATGGCGAGTAAAACAAGATTGATAAAAACTACTCATTTTACCTACGTGAAAGTTAGTAATAAATCTATTTCAACCATAACCTAATCAACTTATATTGTATATTATGTAATCTTGAGATACCATAGACACGTATACAATGTTTCGACCTATCATGTCGACCCATCTATATATATATTGCGGAACAACCATAGATACTCTATATGTGAATGTTGGAGTTAGCTATACAGGGTTGAGGTTGATTTCAAAATATATATATAGTTTGAGTTGTGATCAATACTGAGATATGTATACACTGGGTCGTGGATTGATTCAAGATAATTTTTATCAATTTATTTCTGTACATCTAACTGTGGACAACTAGTTGTAGGTTACTAACAAGGACTGCTGACTTAATAAACTTAAAACATCAAAATGTATTAAAAGTTTTGTAAATATATTTTGAACATACTTTGATATATATGTATATATTGTTATAGGTTTGTGAATCAACCAGTGGCCAAGTCTTACTTCCTGACGAAGTAAAAATCTGTGAAAGTGAGTTATAGTCCCACTTTTAAAATCTAATATTTTTGGGATGAGAATACATGCAGGTTTTATAAATGATTTACAAAATAGACACAAGTACGTGAAACTACATTCTATGGTTGAATTATCGAAATCGAATATGCCCCTTTTTATTAAGTCTGGTAATCTAAGAATTAGGGAACAGACACCCTAATTGGCGAGAATCCTAAAGATAGATCTATTGGGCCCAACAAGCCCCATCCAAAGTACCGGATGCTTTAGTACTTCGAAATTTATATCATATCCGAAGGGTGTCCCGGAATGATGGGGATATTCTTATATATGCATCTTGTTAATGTCGGTTACCAGGTGTTCACCATATGAATAATTTTTATCTCTATGTATGGGATGTGTATTGAAATATGAAATCTTGTGGTCTATTATTATGATTTGATAATATATAGGTTAAACCTATAACTCACCAACATTTTTGTTGACGTTTTAAGCATGTTTATTCTCAGGTGATTATTAAGAGCTTCCGCTGTCGTATACTTAAATAAGGACGAGATTTGGAGTCCATGCTTGTATGATATTGTGTAAAAACTGCATTCAAGAAACTTATTTTCGTTGTAACATATTTGTATTGTAAACCATTATGTAATGGTCGTGTGTAAACAGGATATTTTAGATTATCATTATTTGATAATCTACGTAAACCTTTTTAAACCTTTATTGATGAAATAAAGGTTATGGTTTGTTTTAAAATGAATGCAGTCTTTGAAAAACGTCTCATATAGAGGTCAAAACCTCGCAACGAAATCAATTAATATGGAACGTTTTTAATCAATAAGAACGGGACATTTCAGTTGGTATCCGAGCGTTGGTCTTAGAGAACCAGAAAATTTGCATTAGTGTGTCTTATCGAGTTTGTTAGGATGCATTAGTGAGTTTGGACTTCGACCGTGTTTTCTTTAAAAAGAATTGCTTAATATTTTTGTTGGAAACTATATATTATTAACATGTAAATATTATGTGATATATTAATCTCTTAACATGTTTGATATTGTGTGATAGATGTCTACCTCTAGCACATATCCCATTGACTCACCTAATAATAACGAAGAGTCGAATATTTATTGGCAAGATTCACAAGTTCCCGAAGAGGAACCGGAAGAAGAGTCGGAACCGGAAGAAGAGTCGGAACCGGAAGAAGAGTCGGAACCGGAAGAAGAATCGGAACCGGAAGAAGAATCGGAACCGGAAGAAGAAATAGAACCAGTGGGGGAAATAATAAAACGGTTAAGTTGAAGAAAATCCTCAACCAACCGACCAAAGTTAATTATGGTCAATGGTGTTTCCGCCAAGGAAGCAAAGTATTGGAAGGATTACCAATTTTCCGAAGAATCGGATCCCGACAAGGATTCCGATGATGTTATAGAAATTACCCCAACACAATTTAATAAGGCAAAAGAGAACAATAACGGAAAGGGCATAAAAATAGAGAAATTTGATTCCAAACCCGATGAACTTTATATGTATCGTCAACACCCGTATTTCTTAAGTTGTGACAATAACCCGAGAACCTCTAAACCACAAAGTTTTTCTAAACCAATGTGGAAAATGACGGGTCGTATTAGGGGAACATCATATATCCCTAGAAACTTGGCAAACCGAACCAAAACCGAAGAAGAAGAAACGAGCGAGTCAGAATAAGATAGTTGTATTCGTGTGGTGTAATATATGTAATATAGTGTGCTTATGCTTTATGATATATGTAAAAATTGCTTGTATTAATAAGTATTTTTTTTTTATAAATCTAACTCTTGTCTATTTTACAGTATAAAAACACAAAATGGATAGACAACCCAATATTTTAAGAGACCTACCCGGAGACATGATTGATGAAATCTTGTCTAGAGTCGGTTAGAATTCCTCGGCACAACTATTTAAGGCGAGATCATTTTGTAAGACATTCGAAGAACGTTCCAAGAATGCCTTGGTTTATAAGAGACTTTCGTTTGAAAGATGGGGAATAACACATTGGGAAACCCATAAGTTACCATGTGTTTACTTTGACGCATATATTGCGGGGAACCCAAGTGCTATTTTACGCAACGGGTTAAGTTCACACGAGCCCGCTTCCATACAACAGGCATGTAGAATGGCTCACAAACTAGTGAACCAGATTGAAGAAAGAATTAAAGAATAGACTGCTGAAGAGGCCAATGTGAAGCAAGTTAAAAGAAAGTGGGAGGAAAACGGTGATAAGAATCACCAATACAACAACAACATCAATTACAACAATAATCGCAACAACTATCCCAACAATCGCAACATCAATCGCAACTACAACAAACGGCCCAACAACAACAACAACAACAACAACAACAACAATAACAACTACAACAATCATCCCAACAACAATAACAACCGTAACAACAACAACAACAATCAGAAGCAGCTATGCCAAAGGTGTGAAAAGTATCACTCGGGGTTCTGCACCAAATTTTGCAACAAGTGTAAAAGAAATGGTCATAGCGCGGTGAAGTGTGAGGTCTACGGACCAGGGGTTAACAGAACGAAAGGAACAAATGGTGTCAGAATGAGTAATGGTAGAGCAAGTAGTGTCGGAACAAGTTATGCCAATGTAGTTTGTTATAAATGTGGAAAACCGAGCCACATTATTAGAAATTGCCCGAACCAGGAGAACACAAATGGACAAGGCCGCGAAAGAGTTTTCAATATTAATGCGGCAGAGGCACAAGAAGACCCGGAGCTTGTTACGGGTACGTTTCTTATTGACAATAAATCTGCTTACGTTTTATTTGATTCGGGTGCGGATAGAAGCTATATGAGTAGAGATTTTTGTTCTAAATTAAGTGGTCCATTGACGCCGTTGGATAGTAAATTTTTATTCGAATTAGCAAACGGTAAATTAATTTCAGCAGATTATATATGTCGGAATCGAGAAATTAAACTGGGTAGCGAAATATTTAAGATTGATTTGATACCAGTAGAGTTAGGGAGTTTTGATGTAATAGTTGGCATGGACTGGCTGAAGAAGGTGAAAGCAGAGATCGTATGTAATAAAAATGCAATTCGCATTGTACGAGAAGAAGGAGAACCCTTAATGGTGTACGGAGAAAAGGGCAACACGAAGCTACATCTTATTAGTAATTTGAAGGCACAAAAACTAATAAGAAAAGGTTGCTATGCTGTTCTAGCACACGTCGAGAAAATACAAACTGAAGAAAAGAGCATCAATGATGTTTTTGTCGCAAAAGAATTTCCCGATGTATTTCCGAAAGAATTACCGGGACTACCTCCACATCGATCTGTTGAATTTCAAATAGATCTTGTACCAGGAGCTGCACCAATAGCTCGTGCTCCTTATAGACTCGCACCCAGCGAGATGAAAGAACTGCAAAGCCAACTGCAAGAACTATTAGAACGTGATTTCATTCGACCAAGCACATCAATGTGTGGTGCTCCTGTTTTGTTTGTCAAGAAGAAAGATGGTACATTCAGGTTGTGTATCGACTACCGAGAGTTGAACAAACTTACCATCAAGAACCGCTACCCACTACCGAGAATCGACGACTTATTTGATCAACTACAAGGCTCGTCTGTTTATTCAAAGATTGACTTACGTTCCGGGTATCATCAAATGCGGGTGAAAGAAGATGATATTCCAAAGACTGCTTTCAGAACACGTTACGGTCATTACGAGTTTATGGTCATGCCGTTTGGTTTAACTAATGCACCAGCTGTGTTCATGGACCTTATGAACCGAGTGTGTGGACCATACCTTGACAAGTTTGTCATTGTTTTCATTGATGACATACTTATTTACTCAAAGAATGACCAAGAACACGGTGAACATTTGAGAAAGGTGTTAGAAGTATTGAGGAAGGGAGAATTGTACGCTAAGTTTTCAAAGTGTGCATTTTGGTTGGAAGAAGTTCAATTCCTCGATCACATAGTGGACAAAGAAGGTATTAAGGTGGATCCGGCAAAGATAGAAACAGTTGAAAAGTGGGAAACCCCGAAAACTCCAAAACATATACGCCAGTTTTTAGGACTAGCTGGTTACTACAGAAGGTTCATCCAAGACTTTTCTAGAATAGCAAAACCCTTGACTGCATTAACGCATAAAGGGAAGAAATTTGAATGGAAGGATGAACAAGAGAAAGCGTTTCAGTTATTGAAGAAAAAGCTAACTACGGCACCTATATTGTCATTTCCTGAAGGGAATGATGATTTTGTGATTTATTGTGACGCATCAAAGCAAGGTCCCGGTTGTGTATTAATGCAACGAACGAAGGTGATTGCTTATGCGTCTAGACAATTGAAGATTCACGAACAAAATTATACGACGCATGATTTGGAATTAGGCACGGTTGTTTTTGCATTAAAGACTTGGAGGCACTACTTATATGGGGTCAAAAGTATTATATATATCGACCACAAAAGTCTCCAACATATATTTAATCAGAAGCAACTGAATATGAGGCAGCGTAGGTGGATTTAATTGTTGAATGATTACAACTTTCAGATTCGTTACCACCCAGGGAAGGCAAATGTGGTAGCCGACGCCTTGAGCAGGAAGGACAGAGAACCCATTCGAGTAAAATCTATGAATATAATGATTCACAATAATCTTACTACTCAAATAAAGGAGGCGCAGCAAGGAGTTTTAAAAGAGGGAAATTTAAAGGAGGAAATACCCAAAGGATCGGAGAAGCATCTTAATATTCGGGAAGACGGAACCCGGTATAGGGCTGAAAGAATTTAGGTACCAAAATTTGGAGATATGAGAGAAATGGTACTTAGAGAAGCTCATAAAACTAGATACTCAATACATCCTGGAACGGGGAAGATGTACAAGGATCTCAAGAAACATTTTTGGTGGCCAGGTATGAAAGCCGATGTTGCTAAATACGTAGGGGAATGTTTGACTTGTTCTAAGGTCAAAGCAGAGCATCAGAAACCATCAGGTCTACTTCAACAACCCGAAATCCCGGAATGGAAATGGGAAAACATTACCATGGATTTCATCACTAAATTGCCAAGGACAGCAAGTGGTTTTGATACTATTTGGGTAATAGTTGATCGTCTCACCAAATCAGTACACTTCCTTTCAATAAGAGAAGATGACAAGATAGAAAAGTTAGCACGACTGTATTTGAAGGAAGTCATCTCCAGACATGGAATACCAATCTCTATTATCTCTGATAGGGATGGCAGATTTATTTCAAGATTCTGGCAGACATTACAGCAAGCATTAGGAACTCGTCTAGACATGAGTACTGCCTATCATCCACAAACTGATGGGCAGAGCGAAAGGACGATACAAACGCTTGAAGACATGCTACGAGCATGTGTTATTGATTTCGGAAACAGTTGGGATCGACATCTACCGTTAGCAGAATTTTCCTACAACAACAGCTATCATTAAAACATTGAGATGGCGCTGTTTGAAGCACTTTATGGTAGAAAGTGCAGGTCTCTGATTTGTTGGAGTGAAGTGGGGGATAGACAGATTACGGGTCCGGAGATAATACAAGAAACTACCGAGAAGATCATCCAAATTCAACAACGGTTGAAAACCGCCCAAAGTCGACAAAAGAGCTACGCTGACATTAAAAGAAAAGATATAGAATTTGAAATTGGAGAGATGGTCATGCTTAAAGTTTCACCTTGGAAAGGCGTTGTTCGATTTGGTAAACGAGGGAAATTAAATCCAAGGTATATCGGACCATTCAAGATTATTAATCGTGTCGGACCAGTAGCTTACCGACTTGAGTTACCTCAACAACTCGCAGCTGTATATAACACTTTCCACGTCTCGAATTTGAAGAAATGTTTTGCTAAAGAAGATCTCACTATTCCGTTGAACGAAATCTAAATCAATGAAAAACTTCAATTCATCGAAGAACCCGTCGAAATAATGGATCGTGAGGTTAAAAGACTTAAACAAAACAAGATACCAATTGTTAAGGTTCGATGGAATGCTCGTAGAGGACCCGAGTTCACCTGGGAATGAGAAGATCAGATGAAGAAGAAATGCCCGCATTTATTTACAGAAGATACGTCAACACCTCCAACTGCTTAAAATTTCGGGACGAAATTTATTTAACGGGTAGGTATTGTAGTGACCCGAACTTTTCCATGTTTATATATATATTAAATGAAATTGTTATTTTACATGATTAAGTGTTTCCAACATGTTAAGCAATCAAACTTGTTAAGACTTGATTAATTGAAATAGGTTTCATATAGACAATTGACCACCCAATTTGACCGGTGATTCACGAACGTTAAAACTTGTAAAAACTATATGATGACATATATATCGTTATATATATAGTTAACATGATATTATGATAAGTAAACATATCATTACGTATATTAACAATGAACTACATATGTAAAAACAAGACTACTAACTTAATGATTTTGAAACGAGACATATATGTAACGATTATCGTTGTAAAGACATTTAATGTATATATATCATATTAAGAGATATTCGTACATCATAATATTATGATAACATAATATTTAAAATCTCTTTTGATATTATAAACATTGGGTTAACAACATTTAACAAGATCGTTAACCTAAAGGTTTCAAAACAACACTTACATGTAACGACTAATGATGACTTAACGACTCAGTTAAAATGTATATACATGTAGTGTTTTAATATGTATTCATACACTTATGAAATACTTCAAGACACTTATCAAAATACTTCTACTTAACAAAAATGCTTACAATTACATCCTCGTTCAGTTTCATCAACAATTCTACTCGTATGCACCCGTATTTGTACTCGTACAATACACAGCTTTTAGATGTATGTACTATTGGTATATACACTCCAATGATCAGTTCTTAGCAGCCCATGTGAGTCACCTAACACATGTGGGAACCATCATTTGGCAACTAGCATGAAATATCTCATAAAATTACAAAAATATGAGTAATCATTCATGACTTATTTACATGAAAACAAAATTACATATCCTTTATATCTAATCCATACACCAACGACCAAAAACACCTACAAACACTTTCATTCTTCAGTTTTCTTCATCTAATTGATCTCTCTCAAGTTCTATCTTCAAGTTCTAAGTGTTCTTCATAAATTCCAAAAGTTCTAGTTTCATAAAATCAAGAATACTTTCAAGATTGCAAGTTTACTTCCAAGTTTTCTAAATCCATTCCAAGTAATCATCCAAGATCAAGAAACCTTTGTTACTTACAGTAGGTTATCTTTCTAATACAAGGTAATAATCATATTCAAACTTTAATTCAATTTCTATAACTATAACAATCTTATTTCGAGTGGAAATCTTACTTGAAATTATTTTCGTGTCATGATTCTGCTTCAAGAACTTTCAAGCCATCCAAGGATCCTTTGAAGCTAGATCCATTTTTCTCATTTCCAGTAGGTTTATCCAAGGAACTTGAGGTAGCAATGATGTTCATAACATCATTCGATTCATACATAAAAAGCTGTGTTATTCAACGTTATAAACTTGTAATCTCTAGAACATAGTTTAGTTAATTCTAAACTTGTTCGCAAATAAAGTTAATCCTTCTAACTAGACTTTTAAAATCAACTAAACACATGTTCTATATCTATATGATATGCTAACTTAATGATTTAAAACCCGGAAACACGATAAACACCATAAAACTGGATATACGCCGTCGTAGTAAAACCGGGGGCTGTTTTGGTTGGGATAATTAAAAGCTAAGAAGAACTTTGATTTAAAAGCTATACTTCTAGAAAAATGATTTTTCTTATGAACATGAAACTATATCCAAAAATCATGGTTAAACTCAAAGTGAAAGTATGTTTTTCAAAATGGTCATCAAGATGTCGTTCTTTCGACAGAAATGACTACCTCTTTCAAAAACAACTTGTAACTTGTATTTCCAACTATAGACTTATACTTTTTCTGTTTAGATTCATAAATTTAAGTTCAATACGAAACCGTGGCCACTGGAATCACTCAAAACGGATTAGAAACGAAGAAATGGCGAGTAAAACAAGATTGATAAAAACTACTCATTTTACCTACGTGAAAGTTAGTAATAAATCTATTCCAACCATAACCTAATCAACTTTTATTGTATATTATGTAATCCTGAGATACCATAGACATGTATACAATGTTTCGACCTATCATGTCGACCCATCTATATATATATTGCGGAACAACCATAGACACTCTATATGTGAATGTTGGAGTTAGCTATACAGGGTTGAGGTTGATTCCAAAATATATATATATAGTTTGAGTTGTGATCAATACTGAGATACGTATACACTGGGTCATGGATTGATTCAAGATAATATTTATCGATTTATTTCTGTACATCTAACTGTGGACAACTAGTTGTAGGTTACTAACAAGGACAGCTGACTTAATAAACTTAAAACATCAAAATGTATTAAAAGTTTTGTAAATATATTTTGAACATACTTTGATATATATGTATATATTGTTATAGGTTTGTGAATCAACCAGTGGCCAAGTCTTACTTCCCGACGAAGTAAAAATCTGTGAAAGTGAGTTATAGTCCCACTTTTAAAATCTAATATTTTTGGGATGAGAATACATGCAGGTTTTATAAATGATTTACAAAATAAACACAAGTACGTGAAACTACATTCTATGGTTGAATTATCGAAATCGAATATGCCCCTTTTTATTAAGTCTGGTAATCTAAGAATTAGGGAACAGACACCCTAATTAACGCGAATCCTAAAGATAGATCTATTGGGCCCAACAAGCCCCATCTAAAGTACCGGATGCTTTAGTACTTCGAAATTTATATCATATCCGAAGGGTGTCCCGGAATGATGGGGATATTCTTATATATGCATCTTGTTAATGTCGGTTACCAGGTGTTCACCATATGAATGATTTTTATCTCTATTTATGGGATGTGTATTGAAATATGAAATCTTGTGGTCTATTATTATGATTTGATAATATATAGGTTAAACCTATAACTCACCAACATTTTTGTTGACGTTTTAAGCATGTTTATTCTCAGGTGATTATTAAGAGCTTTCACTGTCGCATATTTAAATAAGGACGAGATTTGGAGTCCATGCTTGTATGATATTGTGTAAAAACTGCATTCAAGAAACTTATTTTCGTTGTAACATATTTGTATTGTAAACCATTATGTAATGGTCGTGTGTAAACAGGATATTTTAGATTATCATTATTTGATAATCTACGTAAACTTTTTTAAACCTTTATTGATGAAATAAAGGTTATGGTTTATTTTAAAATGAATGAAGTCTTTGAAAAACGTCTCATATAGAGGTCAAAACCTCGCAACGAAATCAATTAATATGGAACGTTTTTAATCAATAAGAACGCCTTTTCGTATGCTTAGATATCTTGTACTTTGCATTTCGCGGCTTGTACTCTTGTCAATTTTAGACGTTTCTCATCAATAAATTGAACCACTTAGATTGTATCTTGTAAATTTGAGCTTTTTGGTCATTTGCGTCTTCAAATCGTCTTTTTCTTCTTTTGTCTTCTCACTTATTTATTTAAATGAATATTACTTGAAAATAGAACAATTGCAACTGAAAACTTTACATATTGGAAGGATATGGTGCCTAAATATATGTTCATTTGGAGCACTATTAAATATCCCCACACTTGAGCGTTGCTTGTCCTCAAGCAATACAGAATTTGAAATTAACTTTACTAGAATCACTTCTTTATTCTTCACACTTTGTACATCAGTGATTTTTATACGGCGGTATGAACAATGATAGTAACATAGTGGTTTACAGTTCCACATGACTATGAAAATTTAGATCCTTTAGGAAATTGGATCTTTATGAAAACATTTGATCTTTTGAAAATTCATTCTAGCTTTTACCCTAGATAAGTTTTTCGGAATAACCCTTCACCGGTGTTGCAAAATGTTTTTGTGGGTTACGTGGGTTTTAAATTTTAGCTCAAAACTTGCAGTTTTGTGTCACCCACTTGCTAACCTTGTATTAGGAAAGCAACACGTCCAGTATACGTGTTCCGTATATTACCTTCGGTAAACTACCTTCCGGTTGTAAAGGAAAGCATTGAACAAGCAACTGTTAAGGCAATGTCTAATGACATGCAGATGTTCATGGTCCACAACGTGTCGGATGCAATTACTATCCTTTGTAGGAGAAATAGTAAAGATCACCCTATAATTTTTCGGTCTGGCACAAGGTCCTGTCTTCGACCATGCTATGCAACCACCGTTCTTACGGTTGACACCTGATTTAGTTCAGGCGACCTAATGAATTCTGATGAATTCTTAGGATTTTACGTTCAATGGTAAGAATGCATTGAAAATATGTTTTCAAAAAACAAATCGTTTTTAATTTGATCAAAATATTTTATCGTTCAAGCTCGAGTTTAGATATCATCGAATTCCATGAGTTTGTAATTCTCAATCTTTAAGGTCAATCTCAAGGATTGAGTAATATCAGGCTTAAAAGCTAATTTTTAATCTTTAAGGAGATTATCCTTTCTGGGGGTCTGATTCATTAGTCTTATCAAGCTAATTTGCACGGCGCCCTCCCCATTTTACGAGACAGATCCTCTCATGGTTAGGATAAGTCTGACCACATGGTGACCCTGTTTGATGCTGATGTCCGTGGATTTCCTGCTGATTTTAGAGATGACTTTACTAGATTTTTCGTCAACCTACAGCTGGTCTGGACGACAACTTCCTGACCTAAATCAAGAAGCGCGTGTCTTTTTCGGAAGACTTTACTTCCTTTTAATGATGGAATTGATTCATCGTGTAGATCCATCTTTTCATTCATTTATATTCCAATTTTACGGGTAAAACAGTTAATTTAGTCCAAAACAAAAGCAACTGCAATAACTTTACAGAAACATGTGATAGATAGTTTTTAATTGAATAACTTGGTACATTTTCCCCACACTTGGCTTTTATTTATTTCTTTCTTTGCCTTTTTATTCTCCTCTTTTCCATTTTAAATGAATTCAAGCATTTTAGGTTGTTTCTCCATTTATGTCCTTTCCGAGGTAACAATAATTTCGGTATTAACACCTAGTTTTTATCGTTCATAAATATGTATAAACATGATTTTGAATTCATTTAGTTGAAAATTTTTCAAATTTTCACAAAATTTGGCAAATAAACCAAGTGCAAACCCGAGAGAATTTATAATCCTTCCCCACACTTGAGATCATGCAATGCCCTCATTCGCATGAAATCAGACTATAATTATAAATTCATGAGGGTGATTAGTGTAGAAAAGTGATTAAAATACCCAATTTGTAATTACTAAGATCGTCGAATGATAGATGGTGCGCCTCATCGTTCATTACTTTTGTTATTTTATCACTCATGTTTTTCTTCAAAAATGGTTGCTTTTCTGAACTCTTTGCTAATCTTTGAAAATACGTCTTTACCCTAACTCATCGTGTATTTTTATTAACGAGTTATGTATTAACCCGAACCCCGAATTTAACGTTAAGTGGGGTTAGACATCCCCACACTTAGCTGATGACATGTGAAGTCGGTAGAATAAGTTCCACGAATTAAAATAGTGAGCCAGTTATTTACATCTCAGGTGGTGTATAATATATCAATGGGTTTAAAGTTTAGACCCACCCGATTGGCACTAATTAATTCTTTTTTAAGTGTAGCTATTAGTAAATGAATATGTCTCTTTTCTGGTTCTTGGTCAAATGGATCGATATACACCGACATACATATTTCTATAGGGTGGACAATTCTTAACATTTCCTTCCGTTTATTCTCGGGATCAAAGTTTTCACCTCTATTACCGAATTGGGTGAAATCTGAGGTGTCAATATCTATTACATCTCGTAGTTCATCTTCGGTAGATGACTCGTCTATTGAGAATATTGGGTTGGAAGGTTGTGGAATGGTGAATTTCGGGATCGAAGAAAATTCTTCTTCTTTAACGGTCTTTATCGGTCCCACTATTTTGGTCTCGGGAGTAAAATTTTCAACGTTATCTTTTTTCCAAGAGTACCAATTTGTCACCCTTACTTCTTCTTCATTCATTGATGGATCGATGATTTCTTCGGTAGAGGCTAATGTGTCGATATGTTGTGAAATTAGTAAAACTGAATAAAAAGTATCATCGGGATAATTGGTGAGTTCGGAGCTCTCGAATTCATCAAAATTCGATGATATGAGATTTTCTTGCACATGACTACTCAGATCAACAGGTGTGTAGTCTGATAGAGTTTCAGTTTGCCAATTTGCAAACTCTCTTATCTGTTCATTTTGAGCGTCAAATTCTTCGAGTTTGATTTTCATATAATCTAAAAAATTTTCAGACACATAATTTTCCTCATCCTCTGGTTGTTGAGTTTGGATATATTCTTAGGAATAATCCCAATTTGAATCTTCATAATTGTTCCATTCAGGTTCCATGGGCGCATAATTTTCTATAGGAACGTAATAATAACATTCCCATGTTGAGTGATAATCTCCACAGATTTCCAACCAGTTATTGTTTCGTCATTCGTGATCCAAGATTGACCGAACGAATTTTCATCAACACTCTTTTGAGAGTATTGATTTAATTGATTTTGCATGTCAGAAAGAGTTTCCAAAATATTTTCGAGATTTTTCATAATACGCTTATTACTAAATTTTAGCTACAATGTGGTGCATTTACTAATTATCCTATTAGTTATAAAACTAAAAATTATATAAGTTATCAAATTAATAGACTTTTCTGCTTTTGCACACGTTTCGAATAGCCAAAAGATGCAGCAGGGAGCCAAGATTCGTTAAATCGGAAAATCCACAACTCAGCCACTAACAAATCCAACTATTACTACGAAGCAGGAAATTTTGGATGTCTATTAATTCAATCGCTTACAATAATTTTTCGTCGAAATTTAAAGATTTTAAAAATTCTATGTCCTATAAACTAGCGCGTAGAAACGAAAAAGAAAAAGAGCGTCGAAAAACGTCGAGAAAAAAAAATTAAAATAAAAATGAGAAAGAAAAATGTCGAAACTTAAAAGTCTAAAAACTAAATCTAAAAAGTTGCGCCTAAAGGTATTAAAACTTAAATGCAATTCTATTCGGAAAACGGCAATTACTTTAAAAAGTACTAAAATCTATAAACTGCGTCGCAAAATTCTAAAGCGCCTATATCTTAATTTTAAGGAAAAAGCACTTAAGGGATTTTACGGCTAAACCTAAAAATCTAGAAATATAAAATAACTAAGGCAAAAACTAAGTTTAGTACTAATTACGAACGATAAAAAAACAAATTATGAATTAAACGATTAATAAGATAAAAAAAGTAAAAATAAAATTAAAGTTATAAAAATACAATTTTTATAAAAATATTATTTTTATATTATTATTTTATAAAAGTATTAATCAATATAATTAATAATAATAATAACACTTAATATTACAAATTAATTATTAAAACTAAATACTAATATTAATAATATTAAAAACAAACCCTAATAATAAATAATTAAAAACTTTAACCCTAATTTTACAATAAATGCTTGGGTTGACGTGTCAGAACAGGCCACGCGATCGCGTGGATATTCACACTAATAGCTCAGCGATTGCAGAGTGATGCAGGTTCAGAAAGGCCTGCAGGTTCAAACTGGTTCGACTTTTTTTTCGAAAATTTATATTTTTAGAAAATCTAAATAAAATAAAATAAACTTATATTTCAAAAACTAAACATAAAAATAAAAATACTTTATAATTTTACAAAATCTTAGAAATATGCTTTTTTTCTTTTTTTTATATTTTTTTATTATATTTTTACAAATATAAACTAAAAATATAGTGTTTTAGCGCTCCCCGGCAGCGGCGCCAAAAACTTGGTGTGTGCGAGGTGTAGTACGAAATACTATTATTGTTTACTACGAAATACGGTACAATTTTACACAAGTTATTTATTTATTTATTGAATGAGATAAACCTAAACCTTGCTATAACACTATAGGCAGTGTACCTAATCGTAGAGTAGTATAGTTTTTAGTAAGTCAGGTTCGTTCCATAGGGAGACGGCTTATTTTACACTATATTTTTA
Organism: Rutidosis leptorrhynchoides; assembly: GCF_046630445.1. Taxonomy (NCBI): domain Eukaryota; kingdom Viridiplantae; phylum Streptophyta; class Magnoliopsida; order Asterales; family Asteraceae; genus Rutidosis; species Rutidosis leptorrhynchoides. The sequence continues at coordinate 212,289,281 of NC_092335.1, forward strand.
TATAACTATATTTGTACAATATATATATATATATATATATATATATATATATATATATATATATATATATATATATATATATATATATATATATATATATATATATATATATATATATATATATATATATATATAATTGTAAATATATATATATATATATATTACAATTATTATTATTATAAAAGGGGGTTTACCGTTTAATGACCGGTTTGTCGATTTTTATATTTTAAGTCACAATTAAAACCTAATGCAAAATATTATATATAACTTAATTTAAAGCGTAAAATAAATAACGATATTTAAATGACGAAATATAAAATTGCGATAAGAAATGAAATAAAATAATTATGCTTATTTAAACTTCTGTAATCATGATGTTTGACGTTTTGATTTTAATTTATTATCCTGGGTTAATTGTCCTTTGTCCTGGATTATTTGATAAGTCCATCTAGTTTTGTCCATAATAGTCCATTGGTCATAATTATAAAGTGCGAGGGTCTTTGCCAAATTAACCTTATACCCGAAGTCAAATATTCCAACTAATTGGGGATTTAAACCGTAATAAGGTCTTAATACATTGTTAATGATTACACCAGGTTATCGACTGCGTGTAATCCAAGTTTTTAATACTTTATTAACAATTACACCAATTAACCTTGAATGTAATCCACCCCTGTTTTAATGAGTCCATTGACTATTAATCCATCCCCGTGTCCGGTTAAATGAACAATTATTAGTATTTATAGATATCCCGCCTACCGTACTCGATCAAGCATGTGTGGTTATATATAAATACGTAAAGTTGTAAATCTCTAGATTAAATTAACAAGATATCATTTAGTTAATCGAATATAAAGCCCATTAATAGTCCAATTTCCACAAGTGTCGGTCTTTTGTCCAAACCCCAATTATGGTCCAAAGCCCAATAACCCCGTCTTAATATTTAGCCCAACATCACAATTACTTCGGCTCAAATAAGCATAATAATATCTTAAGTACAATACATAATTAAAAAGGGAGAATTTAGCTTACAGTGATTATTAATCGCGTAGTGTTACAGGGACAGAGTTCTGACTTTAAAACCCGTAAAATAACTGTTACATTGCCCAAACTAACTAATATAAAACTAAACTATATATATATATATATATATATATATATATATATATATATATATATATATATATATATATATATATATATATATATATATATATATATATATATTACTGAGGAGAGTAATATAGATATTGGTGTGTGTTTGATCGTCAGAATGAGTTGGCTTTTATAGGTAATTCTGTCCCAGGCAGCTCCGCGATCGTGGTACTTTTGTGCCTTGGAGCTCCGCGATCGTGGAGTTTCGCACTCCAGCTCACCATTTGAATTAAACATGGGCTGCTGTTAATTTTTTAATATATATAATATATATATATATATATATAATTATTTATATATTATATTATATTCTTGTGCATAGTTGACTTGTAATTTTAGGTCTGTTGACTCGCTCGTTGATGCTCGATTTACGTCTCGGTTCCGGATTTTCAAACGCCTTTTCGTATGCTTAGATATCTTGTACTTTGCGTTTCGCGGCTTGTACTCTTTTCAATTTTAGACGTTTCTCATCAATAAATTGAATCACTTAGATTGTATCTTGTACATTTGAGCATTTTGGTCATTTGCGTCTTCAAATCGTCGTTTTCTTCTTTTGTCTTCGCACTTATTTATTTAAACGAATATTACTTGAAAATAGAACAATTGCAACTGAAAACTTTACATATTAGAAGGATATTGTGCCTAAATATATGTTCATTTGGAGCACTATCACCAACACTCGAGCGCGAAGCTCGTTGACTTCTTCTATTACACCGGGATGATCGATGGTTCGAACGAGCGGGTGAATAAGATCTAAAATTTGAGATAATATATAATCGTGACGAGACACTCTGGAAATGAGAGAGAAAATGGTGTCTCGAACAGGTTCGCCGGTAAGTGCTTCAGGTTCTTCGCCAAGAGGGTAATGTGGTGGATGAAAGGGATCACCTTCTTCTTGTCTCCAATGACTAAGTAGACTACGAACACATCCCCAATTCATCCAGAATAGATGATGGCTAATTGGTTGATCCATTATGGTCACACTGCTTTCGGAGCTCGAGTGAAAATTCATATCGGAATGGCTGTCGGAATTCGAGGAATTTGATCTAGTTGCGAGTTCCATCTTGTACGGTTAGATAAAAGGTTTTCGATATGAAATGATTTTCGGATATCAGATGATATTCTAATTACCTAGAATACCTATATATAGTACTGAAGATCCCGTAGATTACGGAGGAATTTACAGAATATGTCAGGCAAAGTTTACAGTAACAGATACGCTAAGATATGAATTAGCAGATACGCTAAGATATAAATTTTGTCTATACACTATTCATGCAATCAATGCAATAAGATGAGTCTAGACTAAGAATGATTAAACATGCAATTTCCTAAGGATGATAAGCAGATGATTTCTGAATAGAAATGATAAGCAAAACTTTTAACATGCAGACCAGGTTCAAGTTCAGACTTATTAATGTATCTTAACAACTACTAGGGCGAAGTCCAGACTCATTAATGCATCCTAACAACTACCAGTTAGACACACTAATGCAAGACCTAGTTCGCTAAGACCACCGCTCTGATACCACATGAGACGACCCGTCCTAATCCATAAGGACGAATACAATAACATATGGTTACCTTGCGAGGTATTTGACCTCTATATGATACATTTTACAAACATTGCATTCGTTTTTGAAAGACAAACTTTCATTACATCGAAAGTTAACAGGCATGCATACCATTTCATAATATCTAACTATAAATGACCTAATCTGTCATTTACTTAATAATAAACTTTATTGAACTCAACGACTTGAATGCAACGTATTTTGAAATATTCCATGAATGACTCCAAGTAATATTTTTAAAATGAGCAAATGCACAGCGGAAGATTTCTTTAATACCTGAGAATAAACATGCTTTCAAGTGTCAACCAAAAGGTTGGTGAGTTCATTAGTTTATCATAAACAATCATTTAATAGACCACAAGATTTTCATTTCCATTTCTAATAAACATCAACTCATATCAGGCATTTTGCACTGCATAGAGATAAAAATCATTCATATGGTGAACACCTGGTAACCGACCTTAACAAGATGCATATAGAATATCCCCATCATTCTGGGTCTCCCTTCGGACATGATAATTTTGAAGTACTAAAGCAGTTCAAATTCTCTGACTGGGGCTTGTTAGTGCCCATAGATCTATCTTTAGTATTCGCGTCAATTAGGGGCCAGTTCCCTAATTCTTAGGCTACCAAGCTAAAAAGGGGCATATTCGATTCGATAATCCAACCATAGAATGTAGTTTCAATTACTTGTGTCTATTTCGTAAAGCATTTATAAAAGCAGCACATGTATTCTCAGTCCCAAAAATATATATTGCAAAAGCATTTAAAAAGGGAGCAAATGAAACTCACAATACAATATTTTGTAGTAAAAATATTCATACGACGATACTGAACAATGCAGGGTTGACCTCGAATTCACGAACCTATATCAAGTATATATATTAGCACATATAATCTTAATTGAATAAGTTTATATATTAATATTAGTAATATATTTATATTTTCATTTTCTATTTTTTTAATAAATAATTAATATCTATTTTTAACTTAAGTAAGTTCTTAATATTAATATATCAAATAATTATTAAACTACTTTAATTAACTAATTTATTGATAATTAATATATATATAATAAATATAATACATCTAACTTAATATTTGTTTGGTAGAAATAATAATAATAATACTAAATAAAAAGTTGTATTATTTTTACAATAAAAACAATAATAGTGATAATAATACTTAAAAATAATATTGGATAATAAAAATACTGATAATTATAATAACTATAAAACTAATAATTTTTCTGGTAATGATAATTATGATACTAGTTTAGTTGTAATAATAATCCTAATGGTAAAAGTAATAATAATAATAATAATAATAATAATAATAATAATAATAATAATAATAATAATAATAATAATAATAATAATAATAATAATGATATTAAAAGTAATAATACTAATAATATACTAATAATAATAATAATAATAATAATAATAATAATAATAATAATAATAATAATAATAATAATACTTATATTAATAATAAAAATGATAAAATTAATAATAATAATAATAATAATAATAATAATAATAATAATAATAATAATAATAATAATAATAATAATAATAATAATAATAATAATAATAATAATAATAATAATAATAATAATGTTAAGACTACCTTAAAAGGCTTAAAAAAATAAAGTGCCCGAGCCGGGACTCGAACCCGCGACCTCATGCTAGACAACACAGCCTCTACGCCATTGAGCTGTTTGCTCACTTTATGAATTTATATTACTCCCAAACATATTAACCCGTATCTATCTATTTCCATTATACTTCATCATTAACAGCTTATGATGGCGTTTGGTTTCGGCCCACAATAGTAACATAGCAGTCCAATAAGAATTAGGAACATAGCGGCCCAACAAGTAAATCAAGCCCAACAATAGTCCGATTTATAAACAGATAACCTAACCCAAATGTTTCATTCAGTAATATAGCTTGAAGGATCTAGTCACGGTTAAAAAATATAAACGATAGCAGCGGCCATCAAAATACTTTGGTTCTTCTTCATCATTAAAACTTAAACACAGTATCATCGTTCATTGTTATCAACATATAATCGATTGTCATCATTATCATGGCTCTCGGTTACCATCGACGTTACCTTCACTCATCCTGGTCAGGTCAACCATCAGTATCACGATCCTTTTCTTCACAGACTCATCATTATTCGTTTATATTTAATGTAATTGTTCATCATCTTCATATAACGACTTCGCTGTATCATCATATATCTATACCGTCATCGTCTTCACCTCTGTGAATTATCATCGTTTGTTATCACCATCATCTGTAATCATCATTAACATCGTAATACTACATCATCACCATCATAATCACAACACCACTATTCATCATCTTCCTCGTCCGATAACATCATTATTCTTTGTTGTCCTCGTTATTGAATTTGTAACAGAAACAAAGGAGAACAACAACGAGTTTAGTTTCAATAGAATAGCTAGAAACATAGGCTCATAAACATGATGGTTATGGTTGAAGAGGAACGAAACAGTAAGTGGTTTCTTGGGTTTGTGTTTGTTTGAACCAAACAGAAAATTTGCAGCTGCAGTTGTAGCGTAGTATCCTTATTAGAAACGAAAACAAGTGGACTGCAGTAACAGTAAAATACGATGGGGTTTGTGATGCCTCGATCGTGGTTAAACAGAAAACAAAAGGATAAGCAGAACACAGCTGTAGTTCGATGATGGGGCTGTTTTGGTGGTAGTTTTTTGGCTGTTTACAGCAGCATAATAAACAGCCAACTTGCAGCAGAAAAATGGGTTTTGATTATGGTGGTTTTTCATTGATCGAAGGTTTTGATGATGGTGATGACTGAATAATAGCATTAACAGAAGAAAAAAAAATCTCACGATGATACATGAGTCTTTGGTTCATCATTAACGTTTGTCTCCATCATTGAATCATACGCAAGCAATAACATTAATGAATCGAAATAAAACAATATCGAATGAGCTTGGGGTAGTTCAGCCGTAAAGAAAAAATATAACAGAAGTAAACATGATCGGTTTTCATGGTGGTGGTTTACAATGATTGTCTATTTGTTGAAGGTGGTCGATGATGTGTGGTTGATGTATCTTCATGGCGATCGAATGGTGAGATTGTGGTGGTGAATCAAAAAAGAAGATGGTGGTCGATTACTAGCAACAAACAGAATAAATTTGATGGAATAGCAAAATGGAAAAATGGATATGTATGCTTGTCTGCGAAGGGAAGAAGAAAAGAAAAATGTAATAATATTAAAGTGATAGTTAAGAAGAAGTTGGCAAGGTGTTTTTAATTGTGGGTTTATGCATCATAATGCATGTATATAAACTATATATATAGAACTAGATAAATGATAGTTAAATTATGATGCTCAAAAGAAACAAAATGAAACAGTAAGTCACAGTACACATTTAATAATGTTGTCTTTAATTAATTCCAATCAATTCACGGACATATGTTTGTCCAAATGAGAAAAGGAATGTATAAAATATAATAATAATTAATAAACGTGTGAATTAGAATTAGCAGCCATCTATTTTGAAATTATATGCCGACAGTTTTCACGGACTACTATTTCGTATCCCGTTGATAATTAGTGGTGAATAAAAGTGTTCAGAAAAATCCCATATTTTTAAATTAACTATATTTATTTATTTTGGTCATTATGGTATAAAATTCAATCATTAAATTATTAAATAAAAAATTACATCAACTGTCTCACTCGATTCTGGGTAAAATATAAAAAGTGTTAAAATTTAATAACTATATCCTAAATACATTTTTAGTAAGCCTGAAATTTATAGGACTCATTTTCAGATCACCGTTTATTTTAAAATCATATAAGTTCGAGTTAAACTTCTCTAAATATAATCGAAACGTCCATCGAGTATTACAATTATTAAATAATTATATTCAATATATTATATATATATATATATATATATATATATATATATATATATATATATATATATATATATATATATATGATAATGCTAAAAACGAACATATATTTTACAGCATTATTCCTCAAGAAAGACAAGCTTTTAGTTGCAATTGTTCTATTTACAAGTAATATTCGTTTAAATAATAAAAGGTGAAGACAAAAGACAGATTCGACGAATTGAAGACACAAACGACCAAAAAACTCAAAAGTACAAAGTACAATCAAAGTGGTTCAAATTATTGATGAGAAACGTCTCAAAATTACAAGAGTACAAGACGCAAAACGCAAAATACAAGATATTAAATTGTACGCAAGGACGTTCGAAAATCCGGAACTGGGACCAGAGTCAACTCTCAACGCTCGACGCAACGGACTAAAAATTACAAGTCAACTATGCACATAAATATAATATAATATTTAAATAATTCTTAAAATTATTTATATATTATATATATATATTTATATACCGTCGGTACAATGCAAACAAAGACATGTGACCTGGAAAAGCAGGCCATGCGATCGTATGGCCTGGATGAGAGAAATCCATGCGATCGCATGGCAGTAAGTACCAGGCCACATGCCTATAAATTTCGCAGTTTTGAGCAACATTACACCATCTTTTTCTCTTCCTATCTATCAACGTATATATATTTATATTTATATTATAATTTTAATTTTAATTTTAAATTCTAATAATAAGGGTATGTTAGCGAATGTTGTAAGGGTGTAAGTCGAAATTCTGTCCGTGTAACGCTACGCTATTATTAATCATTGTAAGTTATGTTCAACCTTTTTAAATTAATGTCTCGTAGCTAAGTTATTATTATGCTTATTTAATGCCGAATTAATCATGATGTTGGGCTAAATATTAAAATTGGGTAATTGGGCTTTGAACCATAATTGAGGTTTGGATAAAAGAACGACACTTGTAGAAATTAGACTATGGGCTATTAATGGGTTATATATTAACTAAAAGATACCTCGTTAATTTAATATATAGACTTATAATTTGACGTATTTATATATAACCACATACGCTTGACTGGGCACGGTGGGCAGGATATCTATACATACCAATAATTGTTCATTTTACCGGACACGGAACTGGATTAATAGTAAATAGACTTGTTGAAACAGGGGTGGATTACATTCAAGGGTAATTGGTGTAATTGTTAACAAAGTATTAAAACCTTGGTTTATACGCAGTCGATAACCTGGCGTATTCATTAAAAAAAGTATTAAGACCTTTGTTACAATTCGAATCCCCAATTAGTTGGAATATTTGAATTCGGGAATAAGAATAATTTGACGAAGACTTTCGCATTTTATGATTATGACTGATGGACTATTATGGACAAATCCGTATGGACATATCAAATAATCCAGGACAAAGGACAATTATCTCATGGTAATAAAACTAAAATCAATACGTCAAACATCATGATTACGGAAGTTTAAATAAGCATAATTCCTTTATTTTCATATTTAATTGCACTTTTAATTATCGCACTTTTATTTATTGTCATTGTATTTAATTGCACTTTTAATTATCGTACTTTTTAATTATCGCAATTTAATTTTATCGCATTTTTATTTATTAAAATTTCATTATCGTTATTTACTTTACGCTTTAAATTAAGTTATTTTTATTTTTAATATTTTACATTAGGTTTTAACTGCGACTAAAGTTTTAAAAATCGACAAACCGGTCATTAAACGGTAAAATCCCCTTTTATAATAATAATACTACTTATATATATTTTTGTATTTTTACAATTATAAGTTAAAAAAAATATAGCGTTAAACTTGGCTAGAGTTCCCTGTGGACGAACCGGACTTACAAAAAACTACACTACTGTACGATTAGGTACACTGCCTATAAGTGTTGTAGCAAGGTTTAGGTATATCCACTCTATAAATAAATAAATCACTTGTGTAAAATTGTATAGTATGTAATAGTATTTTGTAGTAAAAATATAACTATTTTATACACCACCTCGCACACATCAAGTATTTTTGGCGCCGTTGCCGGGGAACAACATAAACGCCGGAAGCGAAACGCTATAAAAAAAAGATTTTTATTAAAATTTTGTTAAGTTTTTTTTATTTTTTAAAAATTTTCGTTTTTAAAAATATAAAAAAAAATTACGAAAATATAAAAATAAAAGAAAAATAAAAATTTATATATTTTTAAGAGTTTGTTAAATATATATCAAATATTAAAGTTTCTTTATTTTAGTTTTTTTTTAAATTAAGTTTTTGATTGATGTATAAATTTAAAATAGAAAAAAATATAAAAGTTTACGGGCCACTACACTGTAGCAGCCCAACAACTGAACTGGATCCAAGAGCCATGCGATCGCATGGCCCATAGGCGTAGAACTCATGCGACCGCATGAGGCTGTCTGACACGCCAGGTTTGACTCTGCAACTGCATTAATTACGGAGTATATTTTAATTATTATTATTATTATTATTATTATTATTATTATTAAAACCCTAATTAGGGTTTATTAGTTAATTAATTTATACTATTAGTTTTAGTTTTATTTATTTAGTTTGCATTTTAAGTTTAATTAGTTTTATAAATATATAAAATTAATAGTTTTATAAAATAAATAATATAAAATAATATTTTTAAAAAAATTGTACTTTTTACAACTTTAAGTTTATTTTTATATTTTGTTTCTTTTTATTTGTTTTAGCGTAATTTTTGTATTTTTCGCTCGTAATTAGTTTTTAGTCATAGTTTTTGCCATAGTTATTTTTATTTCTAGATTTTTAGGCTTTGCCGTAAAATCCCTTAAGTGCTTTTTCTTTAGAATAAGATTTAGGTGCTTTAGAATTTTGCGACGCCGTTTTAATATTTTAGTACCTTTTTAAGTTTATACTGTTTTAGATATAGAATTCCTTTTAAGCTTTAATATTTTTAGACGCAACTTTTAATTCTTAGTTTTTAGTTCTTTTTTTAATTTCGACGCGCTACTTTCTTATTTTTATTTTTCGACGTTTTTCGACGCGCTCTTTTTCTTTCTTATTTTTCGCCACTCTAGTTTTTAGGACATAGAATTTTCTATTTCTTCTCTAAAATTTCTTTAAATTTCAACGAAAAATTATTTTAAGTGGTGAACGTACAATATGAATTTCAACTAAAATTTCGTAGTAATAGTTGGATTTGTTAGTGGCTGAGTTGTGAGCTTCCGATTTAAAGGGTTCTGGCTCCCTGCTGCATCTATTGGCTATTCGAAACGTGGAGAAAAGCAGAAAATTCTATTAATTTGATAACTTAAATAATTTTTATCTTTTATAACTAATAGGATATTCAGTGAATGCACCGAGCAAAACGTTCACCACCTTTTGTACGTTCACCACCTGTAACCAGATCAAGACATCTAGCCAATATTGTCGACGCTGATTTTTCTTTAGAATCGTCATCTAGTCGAAAAAGTACTCCAATTCAAATTTCCGATAATCCATTTTTTGAACCCAACCTCACAATTGAGAATCCGGAGAATATTCAGGGACAATTCATAGATCCTGAACCATTAATCTTTCCTCCGAAACCACCAATCATTCAAACAGAGATTGTCGAGGAACCAACCATTAAATCAAAATCCTCTAGTGATTCAGATTTAACAAATTCAATCATGGAGAATCTGGAACCTCTAAGTATGGAAGACCGAATGAGAGCTAAATGCACTGGCCAAGGTCACGCAATCACTCAACCAGACATTAATGCGCCAGATTATGAAATCAAAGGACAAATTCTACACATGGTAACTAATCAATGCCAATTTAGTGGTGCGCCGAAGGAAGATCCAAATGAACATCTTCGTACTATTAATAGGATCTGTACTTTATTTAAAATAAGAGAAGTGGAGGATGAACAGATATATCTCATGTTATTTCCCTGGACTTTAAAGGGAGAAGCCAAAGATTGGTTAGAATCATTACCTGAAGGGGCGATTGATACATGGGATGTTTTAGTTGAAAATTTTCTTAAACAATTTTTTCCGGCATCTAAAGCTGTGAGACTTCAAGGAGAAATAGTTACACGTTCACACAAAAGCCAAATGAAACTTTATATGAAGCATGGACAATATTTGGAAATTTATTGAGAGGATGTCCGCAACATGGTTTAGACACCTGTCAAATAGTACAAATATTCTACCAAGGATGCGACATCACTACAAGAAAAGACATAGATATAGCAGCTGATGGTTCCATTATGAAGAAAACAGCAACTGATGCTTACAAAATTATTGATAACACTGCTTCCCACTCACATGAGTGGCACCAAGAAAAAGATATCGTTAGATCATCTAAAGCAGCTAGAGCCGATTCTAGCCATGACTTAGATTCCATTTCCGCAAAGATAGATGCTGTCGAGAGTCGAATGGAAAAGATGAATAAGGATATACACTCAATACGAATTAGTTGTGAGCAGTGTGGAGGACCACATTTAACAAAAGATTGTCTCAGTATTGAACTAACAATGGAACAAAGAGAGAATGTTTCATACATGAACCAAAGGCCTGAAAATAATTATCAGAATAATTATCAACCGCCAAGACCAATCTATAATCAAAACCAGAATTATAACCGAAATGTTCCATATAACAACCAACAAGGTCCTAGCAATCAACAAGTATCCAATAATACTTATAACCAGCAAAGACCTATTTTTCAAAACAAACCACCACAAACCGATGATAAAAAGTCAAATTTTGAAGATATGATGTCGAAGCTAGTTGAATCCCAAACGCAGTTTTTCACATCTCAGAAACAAACCAATGAACAAAATGCTCAAGCATTTAGAAATCAACAAGCTTCTATTCAAAATCTGGAACAAGAAGTAAGCAACCTAGCAAGGTTGATAGGTGAAAGAAAACCGGGAAGTCTACCTAGCGATACAAATGCTAACCCCCGGAATGAAATAGCTAAAGCCATTACCACAAGAAGTGGTGTTACACTTAAACCACCTGAAATACCTGTAATTTCTGATGAAGCTATTCCTACTCCACAAGAACCACAATCTGAATAAGATAAGTAAAAAGAACCAGTAGTTGAAAAGGTTAATGAAGATAACACAGTTAAGGCTAAACCTTATGTTAAACCATACCAACCACCACTTCCTTACCCAAGTAAAATGAGAAAAGAGAGACTTGAAGTCGAGCAATACAAATTCTTTGATATGTTTAAACAAATAAATGTAAATCTTCATTTCATTGATGTGATATCAGGAATGCCTAGATATACTAAATTTCTGAAAGATCTAATCACAAATAGAAAGAAAATGGAAGAACTCTCGGCTGTTACAATGAATGCTAATTGTTCTGCAGTACTGTTGAATAAGATACCAGAAAAATTATCAGATCCATGAAGTTTCACAATTCCATGTTTTCTGGGTAGTCTTAGTTCAATAGAAGCATTGGCAGATTTAGGTGCTAGTATAAATCTAATGCCGTATTCACTATACGCTAAACTTGACCTTGGAGAATTGAAACCAACACGAATAAGTATACAACTAGCCGATCGATCAGTAAAATATCCTAGAGGGATAATGGAGAACATGCTAGTTAAAGTTGGTACTTTAGTATTTCCAGTAGATTTTGTTATTTTGGACATGGAAGAAGATTCTCGAGTTCCTCTCATATTAGGAAGACCATTCTTAAACACGGCTAAAGCAATAATAGACGTGTTCGGTAAGAAACGGACCCTAAGTATAGAGGACGAGAGTGTTACCTTTTCTGTTGATAGAGTAATGCAACAACCGCAATCTGCAGAAGATACATGTTATTATATTAAAACTATAGATTCACATGCAGAATTATTAGAAGAATTTCCAGAATTAAAAGGAACAGGAGAATGTTCTTTAGGAGAAGGTACTGAACCAATTGATGAAGCTGAAATGTTAGCTACACTTATGGCTAATGGATATGAACCAACAACAGAAGAAATTCTAATGCTAAAAGAAGAAGATAGATATCGATATAAATCATCGATAGAAGAACCGCCGACATTAGAATTAAAGCCACTTCCAAACCATTTAGAATATGCTTATTTACATGGTGAATCTGAATTACCTGTAATAATATCGTCTTCTCTTACTGAAAATGAAAAATCTCAACTCATTTTTGCGTTAAAAACTTATAAACCAGCTATTGCATGGAAGATTCATGATATTAAAGGAATAAGTCCTTCGTATTGCACACATAAAATCCTTATGGAAGAAGGTCATAAAACGTATGTGCAACTCCAACGAAGACTAAATCCTAATATGCAAGATGTTGTTAAGAAAGAAATTATTAAAATGCTAGATGCAGGTTTAATTTATCCAATCTCTGATAGTCCATGGGTAGGCCCAGTTCAATGCGTACCTAAGAAGGGTGGCATGACTGTCATCACAAATGAGAAAAATGAGCTTATTCCTACTAGGACTGTAACAGGATGGCGTGTTTGTATTGATTAAAGAAAATTAAATGACGCCACCAGAAAAGATCACTTTCCCTTACCTTTCATTGATCAAATGTTGGAAAGATTAGCCGAAAATAGTTACTATTGTTTTCTTGATGGTTTTTTCGGATATTTTCAAATTCCAATAGCACCCGAGGATCAAGAGAAAACCACTTTCACGTGCCCTTATGGTACTTTTGCATACAAACGCATGCCATTTGGACTTTGCAACTCCCCTGCAACCTTTCAAAGGTGCATGATGGCGATTTTTCACGACATGATAGAAGAATGCATGGAAGTTTTCATGGATGACTTTTCAGTCTTTGGTGATACATTTGAATCATGTCTAGTTAATCTTGAACGAATGCTTATTAGATGCGAGCAATCAAATCTAGTACTTAATTGGGAGAAATGCCATTTTATGGTTAAAGAAGGCATCGTTCTTGGTCATAAAATTTCAAAGGAAGGAATTGAAGTGGATAGAGCTAAAGTAGATGTAATTGCTAAACTTCCACATCCCACCAATGTTAGAGGAGTTAGGAGTTTTCTAGGGCATGCCGGTTTTTACTGACGTTTCATAAAAGATTTTTCTAAAATTACCACTCCTATGAATAAAATCCTAGAAAAGGATGCTCCATTCATCTTTTCAGATGAATGCATCAAATCTTTTAATATTCTTAAAGAAAAACTCACTAATGCACCGATCATGATAACTCCAAACTGGAATCTACCGTTTGAACTAATGTGCGATGCAAGTGATTTTGCAATGGGAGCCGTTTTAGGACAAAGGATTGAAAAATGATTTCAACCTATATATTATGCTAGTAAGACGTTACAAGGAGCACAAACGAATTATACAACTACTGAAAAAGAACTCCTTTACATTGTCTTTGCTTTTGACAAATTTCGTTCATATCTCGTTGTAGCTAAAACGGTGGTCTATACTGACCATTCTGCTCTTAGATACCTATTTTCAAAACAAGATGCTAAACCAAGATTAATCCGTTGGATCTTACTCTTACAAGAGTTCGATATTGAAATCCGAGATAAAAAGGGAGCAGAAAATCTCGCAGCTGATCATCTTTCTAGTCTTGAAAATCCCGGATTAGAAGTTCTGAATGAATCGGCCATACAAGACAACTTTCCTAATGAATATCTATTGAAGATAGATTATAATGAAATTCCATGGTTTGCAGACTATACAAACTACTTAGTATGTGGATTCCTTGAAAAAGGATTATCGTACCAAAAACGAAAGAAATTCTTTAGTGATATAAAACACTATTTCTGGGAAGATCCACATTTGTTTAAAAGTTGTCCCGATGGAATAATACGCCGATGTGTATTCGGAGATGAAGCCAGTCAAATCTTAAACCATTGTCACACAGGACCAACAGGAGGGCATTATGGGCCTCAACTTACAGCAAGAAAAGTTTACGATGCTGGATTCTATTGGCCTACAATTTTCAAAGACGCACACCTTCTTTGCAAATCCTTTGATGCTTGTCAAAGGGCCGAAAAAATAAGTCAACGTGATGAAATGCCACAAAATGTCATTCAAGTATGTGAAGTATTTGACATTTGGGGTATTGACTTTATGGGTCCATTTCCAAAATCTCATAATAATCTCTACATTCTCGTTGCCATTGATTATGTATCTAAATGGGCGGAAGCACAAGCTCTCCCAACTAACGATGCACGAGTTGTAGTCAACTTTTTAAAACGTCTTTTTGCCAGGTTTGAAACATCGAAAGCTTTAATAAGTGATCAGGGTACTCATTTTTGTAATAATCAACTTGAGAAAGTTCTTAAAAAATATGGAGTAACTCATAAAATCTCCACCGCTTATCATCCACAAACAAGTGGACAAGTTGAAAATACCAACCGAGCTTTAAAACGTATTCTAGAGAAAACCGTAGGATCAAATCCGAAGGAATGGTCCATGAAATTGGAGGATGCACTCTGGACTTTTAGAACAGCCTACAAAACTCCAATTAGAACCACACCTTTCAAACTCGTTTACGGAAAAGCATGTCATCTTCCAGTAGAAATTGAACACAAAGCATTTTGGGCTTTGAAGACATGTAATCTCGATTTACATGAAGCCGGACGTCTACGATTAAGTCAACTAAACGAATTAGAAGAATTAAGACATGAAGCATATGAAAATTCGTTAATCTATAAAGAAAGAACGAAGAAATGGCATGATAAAAGAATCAGAAGTTCAAAAGAATTTAAGGAAGGATACAGAGTTCTTCTTTTCAATTCAAGCTATTTCCTGGAAAATTGAAATCAAGATGGTCTGGACCATTTATAGTTAAAGGAGTTTTCCCATACGGAACAATAGAGTTAATAAATTCAAATGGGATTGAATTTAAAGTTAACGGTCACAGAGTTAAACATTACATACATGGTCCGATGGAAGTTGACAATGAAGTCAATCACAATTTCAACACCACAGCTAACTAAGTGTGGGGAGGTTCGAATCTTTTTAGGGTAATATGTATTTCTGTTAGAGTTAGATATTCTGTTTTTGGGTAGTTCTCGAGAATGGAATCCGAATGGTCTTTCCCTAGCAGACCCTAAAGAACTAGTCTTCTCCCCCCATTCTGAATTTTTATTTTTTTTAGGTTTTACGAGATGAAGAATTCCTTTGAACTAAACCATGGTCTAATGCTACATGCTTTGATCACTAAACGTAATAATGACACCCTTCCAAGTGAATTGGTATCATTAATCAGAGGCAAATTGGACGGAGTAAGAAAAGAATCCAGGAACGAAAATAATATGTTACATTTTGGTAAAGGAAAATCAAAATCCGCAGCGAAAAGAAGAGCACGACACCTTGAAAGATGTCACAAATGCGGAAAATGGTCACACGAAGGAAAATGCTCGACGAATCAGACATATTCCAATACCGAGTTCGTTACTTTATGCAGAGAAGGACTGTTCATATGTTTCAAAGAAAAATCATTGAATGCTCGAGGTTATGCCTATGTAGCTATGGAAAACCAATTAGTCCGACTATCTTATGAGTGGGCTAAAGTAGGTCTCTGAGAATTCTTTCTCATAGGTAAGTATGTATAGTTTTTATTTTTATTTTTATTGCTTTTAACCTTTTGATAATAAACGCTGAATCGTTCGCTATAAAGTATTAAATTGGTATTCAATAAAATTAGGTATGCGTAACCGAAATTATTGATATCATACAAAAATTTATTACATCACTGCGAAATTTACCGTTTATTCTTAAGGTATAAATATCTTTAATCAATCAACCCAAAATATTTCAAAAGTTCGTCAGGAGTAAAACTAGGTAATATAGCCAAAATTACTTTACCGAAAAGAGGGGCGTATATTTTTGATAATATTTGATTGATTAAAGTGGGATAAAATACCAAAAATATTTTTAATTTTTATTTTTACTTTGTTTTTAAAATTAATATATTAATATTAAATTATTATTGTAAACTTTTCAAATTAATATATTTAAGTTTGTAAATATAAAAAAATTAATTTTTTTAATATAAGTTTGTATTTATAAAAACAAAAATATAATATAAATTTAGTGTGAATTTTTAAAATTTTAATAATATGAATTTTTAATTTTATGCAATTTAAATTTAAGTTTGGTGTGAATTTAAAAACAAAAATTTACTTTATTTCGCTAAGTTAAAAATATGATTTTTAAAATTCGTCGTGAGTTGAAAACTAGGTCGTTGAACCGAAATTGCTCTACCCATGGGAGGGACGAGAATTTTTATTATCATTATTTTTAATCTTATTGAATTAAAGTATGCCAAAAACATATAAAAAAAAACTCAAAAATCTTTGCTTTTAAAACTGCGCTTAAAAAAATGACAAATTTTAAAATTTTGTCGAGGGACGGACTAGGACAACGATCCGAAACGCCCTCATCCTAAAAACAAAATTTTAATTTTTAATATATATGTTTTATTAGTAAAAGTTTAAAAAAAAAATACAGACCCCATGCGATCGCATAGGGTTTGGCCTGTAACCTCATGCGATCGCATGAGGCAGAATATCTGGGCAGATCAAATAGACAGACGAGTCTGTCTTCACCACAACACACACATATACACGAAAATAACCCAAAAATCACCTCTAAAATTCGCAATTTTTCACCATAATTCGTCAAATTTCTCGCTCTAATCATGAAATTGTTCAGAAGCTTTTCAAAGAAGGTAAAAATTTCATCCCTAAACCTCTTTAAATTTGATTTTTAGTGTTCTTAAGCTATAATTTACCTAATTTGATTTTGTTAATTTCTAGTGTAATTAGAGTTAAATTGTTAGTATATTATGCATGTATAACCTAGATTGATGCTATTTAACATGATCTGAAGCAAAAAAACTTCAAAATTTTTAGGAATCTAGGGTTTGTGTTCTTGAGCAATTTGGGGCTTTTTGATATAAATAGGTTATGGCCGATTTTTATCATGAATTATTGCTAAATTAAGTAGTGTAACATGTTTAGGTAGCTAAATGATCCAAACTTTGATCCTAAACATGATTTTTGAGAATTAAAGTGGACTTTTTAGGTATAAAATTCATGAACTTGATTAAATTGATGTAAATGCCATTTGAAACTTGTTTAATTGCTAGTAATGACTATTTTGACATGTTATTTGAGTTAAATGCTTAAGAACTTTGTATACATTTTCATATATGCTTATTTGAAAAAGTGTAGAATTGTAAAAATTGTGAAAATATGTATAAGTTTAATTTTGATTTAACATGTTATTGTAATTGTTTCAATTTGTTATTTTGCTAACACTAATGCATATTTGGATGCACGAATTTTGTGTTTAATGTGTTTTGCAGAGATTTACAGATACTGATGGTGCAACATCATCATCCAGGCAACCTGCTCCAGAACCTGAACCAGAAATGCAATATGAACCTGAACCGGAGCAACAACAGGAACCACAACAAAAACCTGATGAACACGTACCTTATTATGATCCGCTACAATTTGTTGATGCCTTTATAGTATTTCTGATGCATCCGCCTGTAGAATACCCAACGATTCCTGCACACACGTTGCATCCTAATCTGAGATTCGATAGAAGCTGGAGAGATTACTCAACATATCAAAGGAACAAATTCAAACTGATACCGAAAAATGTAGAAGTGCCAAGGGTAATCGATTGGGAGCCTTTAGAAAGGGTCCAACTTGCTAACTCAGTTAGACAGCATTTAATCCAAAGGTATGGCAGCTCTTCTTTTCACGATTGGGAACGTCTATTCACCATTCGTAGACCTGTATATAAGGAATGGTGTATTGAGCTTATGAGTACTATAGCATTAAATGCAGATGTAGATAGGTTAGATGATAGAAGTTTTCTTAGGTTTATACTTTGCCGTAGGATGTACAGGATGTCCATGATGGACATGACCAGGGCTTTGCAGATATATACTCCTAGTGAATTACTACTACCCGATTGTATGAATTTGATTTATCGTGGTGAAAGGGTAGATAGGAATTTTGACGCGAACGCCGTCTGGAGGCATATGTCAAATTATAATGTTTTTACGCTGGGAGGAAAACACTCCTACTTACATATTAACAAAGTCGAGCTTCGTATAATTCATAGATTTTTGGCTAACTCGATTACACAGAGAGGTCACAATAAGGAGAAAATGACCTTACATGATTTATTTTACCTAAAGTGTATTCGAGAACCAAGAGGCTTTGTTAATATCCCTTACTGTGTTGGTTTTTATTTGTCTAAGATGGTGGAAGGAATACAGGAAGGGGGAATAATAGGAGGAGGTATTTTTGTTACTCTCATTGGAGAGTATTTGGGTGTAGATAGGGAACAAGGGGGTCCACTTTTGGAATGTAGGGAATAGGTTGAGCCTTTAGGATTGAAGGTCTATCAAGGTGCTAAGGTATTAAAGAGCAGACGAAACCAGGCAGTACCCTATGAAGGTCGTCATCCACAGGTAGAGAGAGGATCAGATGAGGAAATGGAGGAAGCGGATGACATTAGGGATGTCATTAGGGAGGCTATGACTGACGTCTACCAGCGTGTAGATGAGGTAGATATGAAAAACGGGGAGAGATTTAGTCGGATGGAGCTGTGGCAAGCCCGGAATGATTACGAGCATTCCAGGCAACGACAGCATGATAGATGGGACTATCATCAGCGTCAGATTATGAGCCGGCTGTCACCTCAGGATCACTACGTCCCGACCCGACCTGCTTACTATCCTCCACACCAGCCCGATATGAGACCACCATATACTCTCTATGACCCTAACCAGGCCTACCAGTACACCTATCACCAACCATGGAACCCGAACGACGACATGAACTGGAACCCCTATCCAGATTGATATAGTTCCTGTTGGTAATTTTTATGATTTTTATCTTTTTATTATTTTTATTTATGTTTAAACATATGATATTGTAATACATTAATGTATTGTTTAAAATTTTTATTATGTTGTACTAATATTTCATATTTGATTTGAAAGTGGGATTTTAAGTCCCATTTCAAATTACCATGCATGTTTATATCTGTATTGTATGTATATTGTCAATTGTACGCAACAGGATAAAACAGCGCATTTTTAAAGACTGTCATTAAGTTCAGCAAAAGCTAGTACTTTTGACGACAAAACGAAAAACAAATGTGATGTAACAACAAGACGGAATGAACAAATGATGTGCACCATTTATCATTCAACAAACAAACGCCAATATGTTTGGAAACTTTGGTAAAATTTAATCATTTTTCTACGCTAATCACACTCGATAATTTAAATTGTTATTGATTTCTTGCAAATGAGGGCATTGCAAGATCTTAAGTGTGGGAAGGGGTTAAATTCTTTCGGATTTTTAAAAATTATAACTTATACACTTGGTTACCATTAAAAATACTAGTAACGCAGTAGTTGTATTAGAATCTAGTGCTCTCTGATAATAAAGAACAGCCCTAGTCTTATATATTGACTACCCAATTCTAGTAAAATTTTTCAAAATTTTCAATTAAATGAACTCAAAATCATGTTTATACATATTTATGAATGATAAAACTAGGTTTTAACATCGAAATTATTGTTACCTTGGAAAGGGCATAAATTGAGAAACAAACCAAAATGTTAGAATTCATTTAAAATGGAATAGAGGACAATAAAAAGGCAAAGAAAGGAAAATAAAAGCCAAGTGTGGGAAAAATTTACCAAGTTATTTAAAACATATATCACATATTTCTGTAACAAATAATTGAAGATACTTTTGCTTTGTACTAAACTAATCAGTTTTACCCGATTTACTGTAATATATTTGAAAGAAAGATGGATCTACACGATGAATCAATTCCATCATTAAAAGGAAGTAAAGTCTTCAGAAAAAGAAACGCGCTTCTTGATTTAGGTCAGAAAGTTGTCGTCCAGATCAGCTATAGGTTGACGAAAAATCTAGAAAAGTCATCACGAAAATCAGCAGGAAATCCACGGACCTCAGCATCAAACAGGGTCGCCAAGTGGCAGACTTATCCTAACCATGAGAGGATCTGTCTTGTAAAATGGGGAGGACGCCGTGCAAATTAGCTTGATAAGACTAATGAATCAGACCCTCAGAAAAGGATAATCTCTTTAAAGATCAAAAATCAGCTTTTAAGACTGATATTACTCAATCCTTGAGATTGACTTTAAAGATTGAGAATTACAAACTCATGAAATTCGATAATATCTAAAATCGAGCTTGAACGAGAAAATATTTTGATAAAAATTACAAACCGATTTGTTTTCTGAAAACCCTATTTTAACGCGTTCATTACCATTGAACGTAAAATCCTAGGAATTCACCTGGAATTCATTAGGTCACCTGAACTAAATCGGGTGTCAACCGTAAGAACGGTGGTTGCATAGTGATGTTATGCGAGGTGTATACAAAATAGTTTATATTTTACTAGGAAATACTATTAAATATGATACAATTTTATACAAGTTATTTATTTATTTATAGAATGGATATACCTAAACCTTGCTACAACACTTATAGGCAATGTACCTAATCGTACAGTAGTGTAGTTTTTAGTAAGTCTGGTTCATTCCACAGGGAGACTTAGCCAAGTTTAACGCTATATATTTTTTTTTAACTTATAATTGTAAAAATACAAAAATATATATAAGTAGTATTATTATTATAAAAAGGGGTTTTACCGTTTAATGACTGGTTTGTCGATTTTAAAACTTTAGTCGCAGTTAAAACCTAATGTAAAATATTAAAAATAAATATAACTAAATTTTAAAGCGTAAAGTAAATGATGATAATGAAATTGCGATAAATAAAAGTGCGATAAAATAAAATTGCGATAATTAAAAAGTACTATAATTAAAAGTGCAATTAAATAAAATGACAGTAAATAAAAGTGCGATAATTAAAAGTGCAATTAAATATGAAAATAAAGGAATTATGCTTATTTAAACTTTCGTAATCATGATGTTTGACGTGTTGATTTTAGTTTATTCCCATGGGTTAATTGTCATTTGTCCTGGATTATTCGATATGTCCATATGGATTTGTCCGTAATAGTCCATCAGTCATAATCATAAAGTGAGAGAGTCTTCGTCAAATTATTCTTATTCCCGAAGTCAAATATTCCAACTAATTGGGGATTCGAATTGTAACAAGGTCTTAATACTTTGTTTAATGAATACACCAGGTTATCGACTGCATGTAGTCCAAGGTTTTACTACTTTGTTAACAATTACACCAATTACCCTTGAATGTAATCCACCCCTGTTTCAACAAGTCTATTGATTATTAATCCATCCCCGTGTCTGGTTTAAATGAACAATTATTGGTATTTATAGATATCCCGCCCACCGTACCCAGTCAAGCGTATGTGGTTTTATATAAATACGTCAAATTATAAGTCTATATATTAAATTAACGAGGTATCGTTTAGTTAATATAAAGCCCATTAATAGCCCATAGTCTAATTTTCACAAGTGTCGTTCTTTTGTCCAAACCCCAATTATGGTACAAAGCCCAATTATCAAATTTTAATATTTAGCCCAACATCACGATTACTTCGGCATTAAATAAGCATAATAATAACTTAGCTACGAGACATTAATTTAAAAAGGTTGAACATAAATTACAATGATTAAAAATAGCGTAGCATTACACGGACAGAATTTTGACTTACACCCTTACAACATTCGCTAACATAACCTTATTATTAGAATTTAAAATTAAAATTAAAATTATAATATATATATATATATATATATATATATATATATATATATATATATATATATATATATATATATATATATATATATATATATATATATATATATATATATATTTACGTATGAGAGAAAGGAAAGAAAAAGATGGTGTAAAAGATCGCTCAAAACTGCGAAATTTATAGGCATGTGGCCACAAAAAGTGGCCCATGCGATCGCATGGAGAATAAGCCTACAGGCCATGCGATCGCATGGAGGTAGGTACCAGCTCACATCATTTTGTTTTCAAGTTAGTCGACGTTATTTTTAAATATATATAATATATAAATAATTTATATAATTATTTAATTATTTAAATAATATATTATATTCTTGTGCATAGTTGACTCATAATTTTTAGTCCGATGCGTCGAGCGTTGAGAGTTGACTTTGGTCCCGGTTCTGATTTTTCGAACGTCCTTGCGTATAATTTAATATCTTGTATTTTGCGTTTCGTGTCTTGTACTCTTGTAATTTTGAGACGTTTCTTATCAATAATTGGAACCACTTTGATTGTATTTTGTACTTTTGAGCTTTTTGGTCGTTTGCGTCTTCAATTCGTCGAATCTGTCTTTTGTCTTCACCTTTTATTATTTAAACGAATATCACTTGTAAATAGAACAATTGCAACTAAAAGCTTGTCTTTCTTGAGGGATAATGCTATGAAATATATGTTTGTTTTTAGCATTATCAAATATTCACACACTTGAGCGTTGCTTGTCCTCAAGCAATATAGTCTTGAAATAAAAATACTAGAATCACTTCTTTATTCTTCACACTTTGTACATCAGTGATTTCTATACGGCGGTATAAACAATGGTAGTAACGATGTTGTTTACAGTCCCACATGACTATGAAAATTTAGATCCTTAAGGAAATTGGATCTTTATGAAAACATTTGATCTTTTGAAAATTAAATCTAGTTTTTACCCTAGATAAGTTTTCTGGAATAACCCTTCACCGGTGTTGCAAAATGTTTTTGTGGGTTTGGTGGGTTTCAGATTTGAAAATTTTAGCTCAAAACTTATGGTTTTGTGTCACCCACTTGCTAACCTTGTATTAGGAAAGCAACACGTCAAGTATACTTTCTCCGTATATTACCTTTCGATAAATTACCGTCCGGTTGTAAAGGAAAGCATTGAACAAGCAACTGTTAAGGCAATGTCCCCTGACAAGCTTTTAATTATGGTCTATAACGTGTTGGATGCAATAGGAGCAATAGTAAAGCTCACCCTATAGTTTTTCGGTCTGGCACAAGGTCCTGTCTTCGACCATGCTATGCAACCACCGTTCTTACGGTTGATACCCGATTTGGTTCAGGTGACCTAATGAATTCCAGGTGAATTCTTAGGATTTTACGTTCAATGGTAATGAACGCATTAAAAATGGGTTTTTCAGAAAACAAATCGGTTTGTAATTTTGATCAAAATATTTTCTCGTTCAAGCTCGAGTTTAGATATCATCGAATTCAATGAGTTTGTAATTCTTAATCTTTAAAATCAATCTCAAGGATTGAGTAATATCAGGCTTAAAAGCTGATTTTTAATCTTTAAGGAGATTATCCTTTTCTGGGGGTCTGATTCATTAGTCTTATCAAGCTAATTTGCACGGCGTCCTCCCCATTTTACTAGACAGATCCTCTCATGGTTAGGATAAGTCTGACCACTTGGCGACCCTGTTTGATGCTGAGGTCCGTGGATTTCCTGCTGATTTTAGAAATGACTTTTCTAGATTTTTTGTCAACCTACAGCTGGTCTGGACGACAACTTCGTGACCTAAACCAAGAAGCGCGTGTCTTTTTTAGAAGACTTTACTTCCTTTTAATGATTGAATTGATTCATCATGTAGATCCATCTTTCTTTCAAATATATTACCGTAAATCGGGTAAAACTGATTAGTTTAGTCCAAAACAAAAGTATCTTCAGTTATTTGTACAAAAATATGTGATATATGTTTTAAATAACTTGGTAATTTTTCCCACACTTGGCTTTTATTTTCCTTTCTTTGCCTTTTTATTGTCCTCTATTCCATTTTAATTGAATTCTAACATTTTGGGTTATTTCTCAATTTATGTCCTTTCCGAGGTAACAATAATTTCGGTGTTAACACCTAGTTTTATCGTTCATAAATATGTATAAACATGATTTTGAGTTCATTTAATTTGAAAATTTTGAAAAATTTTACTAGAATTGGGTAGTTAGTATATAAGACTAGGGCTGTTCTTTATTATCAGAGAGCACTAGATTCTAATACAACTACTGCGTTACTAGTTTTTAATGGTAACCAAGTGTATAAGTTAAAAATTTTAAAAATCTGAAAGAATTTAACCCCTTTCCACACTTAAGATCTTGCAATGCCCTCATTTGCAAGAAATCAGTAACAATTTAAATTATTGAGGATGATTAGCGTAGAAAAATGATTAAATTTTACCAAAGTATCCAAACATATTGGCGCTTGTTTGTTGAATGATAAATGGTGCACATCATTTTTTCATTCCGTCTTGTTGTTACATCACATTTGTTTTTCATTTTGTCGTCAAAATTAGTAGCTTTTGCTGAACTTATTGCCAGTCTTTGAAAATGCGCTGTTTTACCCTGTTGTGTGCATTAAATAAAATACATACATACAAATAATAACATGCATGGTAATTTGAAATGGGACTTAAAATCCCACTTTCAAATCAAATATGAAATATTAGTACCAAATAATAAAAATATTAAACAATACATTAATTTATCACAATATCATATGTTTAAACATTAATAAATAAAAATAATAAATAATAAAAATCATAGAAATCACCAACAGGAACTATATCAATCTGGATAGGGGTTCCAGTTCATATCGTCGTCCGGGTTCCATGGTTGGTGATAGGTGTACTGGTAGGCCTGGTTAGGATCGTAGAGAGTATATGGTGGTCTCATCTCGGGCTGGTGTGGAGGATAGTAAGCGGGACGGGTCGGTACATAGTGATCCTGAGGTGACAGCCGGCTCATAATCTGACACTGATGATAGTGCCATCTATCATGCTGTCGTTGCCTGGAATGCTCGTAATCATTCCGGGCTTGCCACTGCTCCATCCGACTAAATCTCTCCTCGTTTTTCATATCTACCTCATCTACACGCTGGTAGACATCAGTCATAGGCTCCCTAATGACATCCCTAATGTCATCTGCTTCCTCCATTTCCTCATCTGAACCTCTCTCTACCTGAGGATGACTACCTTCATAGGGTACTGCCTGGTTGCGTCTGCTCTTTAATACCTTAGCACCCTGATAGACCTTCAATCCTAAAGGCTCAACTTGTTCCCTACATTCCAAAAGTGGACCCCCTTGTTCCCTATCTACACCCAAATACTCTCCAATGAGAGTAACAAAAATACCTCCTCCTATTATTCCCCCTTCCTGTATTCCTTCCACCATCTTAGACAAATAAAAATCAACACAGTAGGGGATATTAACAAAGCTTCTTGGGTCTCGAATACACTTTAGGTAAAATAAATCATGTAAGGTCATTTTCTCCTTGTTGTGACCTCTCTGTGCAATCGAGTTAGCCAGAAATCTATGAATTATACGAAGTTCGGCTTTGTTAATAAGTAAGTAGGAGTGTTTTCCTCCCAGCGTAAAAATATTATAGTTTGACATACGCTTCCAGACAGCGTTCACGTTAAAATTCCTATCTACCCTTTCACCACGATAAATCAAATTCATACAATCGGATTGTAGTAATTCACCAGGAGTATATATCTGTAAAGCCCTGGCCATGTCCAGCATGGACATCCTGTACATCCTACGGCCAAGTATAAATCTAAGAAAACTTCAATCATCTAATCTATCTACATCTACATTTAACGCTATAGTACTCATAAGCTCAACACACCATTCCATATATACAGGTCTACGAATTGTGAATAGACGTTCCCAATCGTGAAAAGAAGAATTGCCATACCTTTGGATCAAATGCTCCCTAACTGAGTTAGCAAGTTGGACCCTTTCCAAGGGATCCCAATCGATTACCCTTGGCACTTCTACATTTTTCGGTATCAGTTTGAATTTGTTACTTTGATATGTTGGGTAATCTCTCCAGCTTCTATCGAATCTCAGATTAGGATGCAACGTGTGTTCAGGAATAGTTGGGTATTCTACAGGCGGATGCATCGGAAATACTATGAAGGCATCAACAAATTGTAGCGGATCATAATAAGGTACGTATTGATCAGGTTGATGTAATTGTTCCTGTTGTTGTTCTTGTTCGGGTTCTGGCTCGTATTGCAGCTCATATTCTGGTTCAGGTTCTGGTTGTGGTTGTCTAGATGATGATGATGCACCTCCAGTTTCAGTATATTTCTGCAAAACACATTAAACACCAAATTTGTGCATCCAAATATGCATTAGTGTTAGCAAAATAACAACTTAAAACAATCACAATGACATGTTTAATCAAAATTAAACTTATGCTCATTTTCACAATTTTATTAATTCTACACTTTTTCAAATAAGCATATATCAAAATGTATACAAAGTTCATAAGCATTCAATTCAAATATCATGTTAAAACAACCATTACTAGCAATTAAACAAGTCTCAAATGGCAATTATATCAAATTAAACATGTTCATGAATTGTATACCTAAAAAGTCCACTTTAATCTCCAAAAATCATGTTTAGGATCAAAGTTTGGATCATTTAGCTACCTAAACATGTTACACTACTTAATTTAGCAATAATTCAAGACAAAAATCGGCCATAACCTGTTTATATCTAAAAGCTCGAAATTGCTCAAGAACACAAACCCTATATTCCTAAAACTTTTGAAGTTTTTAGGTTCAAATCATGTTAAATAGCATCAATCTAGGTTATACATGCATAATATACTAACAATTTAACACTAATTACACTAGAAATTAACAAAATTAAATTAGGTAAAATATTGGTAATTATCACAAAAACTAGAAAATTTTAGAGTTTAGAGGTGTAATTTTTACCTTTTTGTTGAAGAATCCGAACCTAGGCATGATTAGAGCAAGAAATTTGACGAATTACGGTGAAAATTTGCGAATTTTAGAGATGATTTGGGAGTATTTTCGAGTGTTTGTGTGTGTGGTGGTGTGAAGAACACAGCTCGCTGAGCTTTTTGATCCTGGCCTGATTTCCAGCACCATGCGATCGCATGGCTCTGAAGGCCAAATCCCATGCGATCGCATGGGGTTCGGGTACAGTAACTTTTTGCCTTTTTTTATATAAAAACCTTATACTAATAAAACATATAATTAATTAAAAAAAATTAAAATTTTGTTTATTTTTAGGAGGAGGGCTTTTCGGATCGTTGTCCTAGTCCGTCCCTCGACAAAATTTTAAAATTTGTCATTTTTTTAATCGCGGTTTTAAAAGTAAGATTTTTGGGTTTTTTAAATGTTTTTCGCATACTTTAATTCAATCTGATTAAAAATAATGATAATAAAAGTTCTCGTCCCTCCCTTGGGTAGAGCAATTTCGGTTCAACGACCTAGTTTTCAACTCACGACGAATTTTAAAAATCATATTTTTAACTTAACAAAATAAGGTAAATTTTTGTTTTTAAATTCACACCAAACTTAAATTTAAAATGCATAAAATTAAAAATTCATATTATTAAAATTTTAAAAATTCACACCAAATTTATATTATAATTTTGTTTTTATACATACAAACTTATATTAAAAACATAAATTTTTTCAAATATTTACAAACTTAAATATATTAATTTAAAAAGTTTATAATAATAATTTAATATTAATTTTAAAAACAAAGTAAAAATAAAATTAAAAATCTTTTTGGTCTTTTATTCCACTTTAATCAATCAAATATTATCAAAAATATACGCCCCTCTTTTCAGTAAAGTAATTTCGGCTATATTACCTAGTTTTACTCCTGACGAATTTTTGAAATATTTTGGTTTGATTGATTAAAGATATTTATACCTTAAGAATAAACGGTAAATTTCGCAGTGATGTAATAAATTTTTGTATGATATCAATAATTTCGGTTACGCATACCTAATTTTATTGAATACCAATTTAATACTTTATAGCGAACAATTTAGTGTTTATTATCAAAAGGTTAAAAGCAATAAAATAAAAACTGTACATACTTACCTGTGAGATAGAATTCTCAGTGACCTGCTTTAGCCCACTCATAAGATAGTCGGACTAATTGGTTTTCCATATCTACATAGGCATAACCTCGAGCATTCAACAATTTTTCTTCGAAACATATGAACGGTCCTTCTCTGCATAAAGTAACGAACTCGGTATTGGAATATGTCTGATTCGTCGAGCATTTTCCTTCGTGTGACCATTTTACGCATTTGTGACATCTTTCAAGGTGTCGTGCTCTTCTTTTCGCTGCGGATTTTGATTTTCCTTTACCAAAATGTAACTTATTATGATCGTTTCTGAGTTCTTTTCTTACTCCGTCCAATTTGGCTCTTATTACTGATACCCGGTCACTCGGGAGTGTGTCATTATTACGTTTAGTGATCAAAGCGTGTAGCATTAGACCATGGTTCAGATCAAAAGAATTCTTCATCTCGTAAAACTTAAAAAAAAAAAAATTCAGAATGGGGGGAGAAGACTAGTTCTTTAGGGTCTGTTAGGGAAAGACCATTCGGATTCCATTCTCGAGAACTACACGAAAACAGAATATCTACTCTAACAGAAATACATATTACCCTAAAATGATTCGAACCTCCACACACTTAGTTAGATGTGGTGTTGAAATTGTGATTAACGTTATTTTCAATTGGATCATCAATAACTTGTATATCTCTGACTTTTGCTTCAATCCATTTGTTGATTTCCTCCGTAACTTTCACAAATTCAACTAACATTGCCTTTTCTTTTGACGATAAATTGGATACTAATCGGTTACATAACTTAAAGTTTCCCTTAATCTTAGCATCGTGAATCCGTTTATAAAGTTTCTTCGTTGAACTGTTAAAAATGGGTTTATCTAATTTCGTATCATCAACGGGGTTCTTTGTGATCGGATCATCATTAAGTGTTTCTTCATCTTCCCCACACTTATGCATTTTTATTGGTCTAACAGTTTTGGTTGGTGGAGATCTAAACTTTCGGTTCACAAAGGTGATCGATTTATCACCATCCCTTAGTGTCATTCTACCTTTTCTTACATCAATGAACGCCTCGGTGGTTGCTAAAAATGGGCGAGCTAAAATTAGAGGAATATCAAGGTTTTCCTTCATATTAATCACTATAAAGTTTGCAACAAAGGTCAAACTTCCCACGTTAACAAGTAAATTACTTGCTATTCCAACCGGGTGTTTAATGGTTAGGTCAAATGATTGAACACCTATTTTGGTTGGTTTTAATTTACCCATACCTAATCTTTTGTATAAGGAAAGAGGCATAATATTTGCGCTTGCTCCTACATCTGCGAGTCCATTATATATAGCACCATCATTAAGCAAGCAAGAAATGATAAATTCGCCCGGGTCTCCTGCTTTAGTAAGTCGAGTTGGTTTGTAAACCTTTTTTGGGTGTTCTTTTCTTGGTTCTTTCACTTCTATTTGAACTTCTTGTTCACATTTTTCTTCGTTTCTTGGAATGGGAGGTTTGTATAAGAATTCTTCTTCATCACTCCAATTTGAAATCTCCCTATTTTCCAATTTTGATTTTTCACATGTTGTTGATAACATATTTATGTTTTCATTTTGAAGGTTTTCTTGGGTGGTGAAATTATGATTGACTTCATTGTCAACTTCCATCGGACCATTTATGTAATGTTTAACTCTGTGACCATTAACCTTAAATTCAATCCCATTTGAATTTATTAACTCTATTGTTCCGTATGGGAAAACTCTTTTGACTATGAATGGTCCAGACCATCTTGATTTCAATTTTCCAGGAAATAGCTTGAATCGTGAATTGAAAAGAAGAACTCTGTCTCCTTCTTTAAATTCTTTTGAACTTCTGATTCTTTCATCATGCCATTTCTTTGTTCTTTCTTTATAGATTAACGAATTTTCATATGCTTCATGTCTTAATTCTTCTAATTCATTTAATTGACTTAACCGTAGACGTCCAGCTTCATGTAAATCAAGATTACATGTCTTCAAAGCCCAAAATGCTTTGTGTTCAATTTCTACTGGAAGATGACATGCTTTTCCGTAAACGAGTCTAAAAGGTGTGGTTCCAATTGGAGTTTTGTAGGCTGTTCTAAAAGCCCAGAGTGCATCCTCCAATTTAATGGACCATTCCTTCGGATTTGATCCTACGGTTTTCTCTAGAATACGTTTTAATGCTCGGTTGGTATTTTTAACTTGTCCACTTGTCTGTGGATGATAAGCAGTGGAGATTTTATGAGTTACTCCATATCTTTTGAGAACTTTCTCAAGTTGATTATTACAAAAATGAGTACCCCGATCACATATTAAAGCTTTCGGTGTTCCAAACCTTGCAAAAACACGTTTTAAAAAGTTAACTACAACTCGTGCATCATTAGTTGAGAGAGCTTGTGCTTCCGCCCATTTAGATACATAATCAATGGCTACGAGAATGTAGAGATTATTATGAGATTTTGGAAATGGACCCATAAAGTCAATACCCCAAATGTCAAATACTTCACATACTTGAATGACATTTTATGGCATTTCATCACGTTGACTTATTATTCTGGCCCTTTGACAAGCATCACAGGATTTGCAAAGAAGGTGTACGTCTTTGAAAATTGTAGGCCAATAGAATCCAGCATCGTAAACTTTTCTTGCTGTGAGCTGAGGCCCATAATGCCCTCCTGTTGGTCCTATGTGACAATGGTTTAATATTTGACTAGCTTCATCCCCGAATACACATCGGCGTATTATTCCATCGGGACAACTTTTAAACAAATGTGGATCTTTCCAGAAATAGTATTTTATATCACTAAAGGATTTCTTTCGTTTTTGGTACGATAATCCTTTTTCAAGGAATCCACATACTAAGTAGTTTGCATAGTCTGCAAACCATGGAATTTCATTATAATCTATCTTCAATAGATATTCATCAGGAAAGTTGTCTTGTATGGCCGATTCATTTAGAATTTTTAATTCGGGATTTTCAAGACGAGAAAGATGATCAGCGGCGAGATTTTCTGCTCCCTTTTTATCTCGGATTTCAATATCGAACTCTTGTAAGAGTAAGATCCAACGGATTAATCGTGGTTTGGCATCTTGTTTCGAGAAAAGGTATCTAAGAGCATAATGGTCAGTATAGACCACCGTTTTAGCTAGAACGAGATATGAATGAAATTTATCAAAAGCAAAGACAATAGCAAGGTGTTCTTTTTCAATAGTTGTGTAATTCGTTTGTGCTCCTTGTAACGTCTTACTAGCATAATATATAGGTTGAAATCGTTTTTCAATCCTTTGTCCTAAAACGGCTCTCATTGCAAAATCACTCGCATCGCACATGAGTTCAAACGGTAGATTCCAATTTAGAGTTATCATGATCGGCGCATTAGTGAGTTTTTCTTTAAGAATATTAAAAGATTTTATGCATTCATCTGAAAAGATGAATGGAGCATCCTTTTCTAGGAGTTTATTCATAGGAGTGGCAATTTTAGAAAAATCTTTTATGAAACGTCGGTAAATACCGGCATGCCCTAGAAAACTCCTAGCTCCTCTAACATTGGTGGGATGTGGAAGTTTAGCAATTACATCTACTTTAGCTCTATCCATTTCAATTACTTCCTTTGAAATTTTATGACCAAGAACGATGCCTTCTTTAACCATGAAATGGCATTTCTCCCAATTAAGTACTAGATTTGATTGTTCGCATCTAATAAGCATTTGTTCAAGATTAACTAGACATGATTCAAAAGTATCATCGAAGACTGAAAAGTTATCTATGAAAACTTCCATGCATTCTTCTAGCATGTTGTGAAAAATCGTCATCATGCACCTTTGAAAGGTTGTAGGGGAGTTGCAAAGTCCAAATGGCATGCGTTTGTATGCAAAAGTACCATAAGGGCACGTGAAGGTGGTTTTCTCTTGGTCCTCGGGTGCTATTGGAATTTGAAAATATCCGGAAAAACCATCAAGAAAATAATAGTAACTATTTCCGGCTAATCTTTCCAACATTTGATCAATGAAAGGTAAGGGAAAGTGATCTTTTCTAGTGGCGTCATTTAATTTTCTATAATCAATACAAACACGCCATCCTGTTGCAGTCCTAGTAGGAATAAGCTCATTTTTCTCATTTGTAATGACAGTCATGCCACCCTTCTTAGGTATGCATTGAACTGGGCTTACCCATGGATTATCAGAGATTGGATAAATTAAACCTGCATCAAGCAGTTTAATTATTTCTTTCTTAACAACATCTTGCATATTTGGATTTAGTCTTCATTGGCGTTGCACATACATTTTATGACATTCTTCCATAAGGATTTTATGTGTGCAATACGAAGGACTTATTCCTTTAATATCATGAATTTTCCATGCAATAGCTGGTTTATGAGCTTTTAACACAGAAATGAGTTGAGATTTTTCATTTTCAGTAAGAGAAGACGATATTATTACAGGTAATTCTGATTCACCATGTAAATAAGCATATTCCAAATGGTTTGGAAGTGGCATTAACTCTAATGCCGGTGGTTCTTCTATCGATGATTTGTATCGATATTTGTCTTCTTCTTTTAGCATTTAAATTTCTTCTGTTGTTGGTTCATATCCATTAGCCATAAGTGTAGCTAACATTTCAGTTTCATCAATTGATTCAGTTCCTTCTCTTAAAGAACATTCTCCTGTTCCTTGTAATTCTGAAATTCTTCTAACAATTCTGCATGTGAATCTATAGTTTGAATATAATAACATGTATCATCGACAGATTGCGGTTGTTGCATGGCTCTATCAACAGAAAAGGTAACACTCTCGTCCTCTATACTTAGGGTCAATTTCTTACCAACCACGTCTATTATTGCTTTAGCCGTGTTTAAGAATGGTCTTCCGAATATGAGAGGAACTCGAGAATCTTCTTTCATGTCCAAAATAACAAAATCTACTGGAAATACTAAAGTACCAACTTTAACAAGCATGTTCTCCATTATCCCTCTAGGATATTTTACTGATCGATCGGCTAGTTGTATACTTATTCGTGTTGGCTTCAATTCTCCAAGGTCTAGTTTGGTGTATAATGAATACAGCATTAAATTTATACTAGCACATAAATCTGCTAATGCTTCTATTGAACTAAGACTACCCAGAAAACATGGAATTGTGAAACTTCATGGATCTGATAATTTTCCTGGTATCTTATTCAATAGCACTACAGAACAATTAGCATTCATAGTAACAGCCGAGAGTTCTTCCATTTTCTTTCTATTAGTGATTAGATCTTTCAGAAATTTAGCATATCTAGGCATTCCTGAAATCATATCAATGAAAGGAAGATTTACATTTATTTGTTTAAACATATCCAAGAATTTGGATTGCTCGGCTTCAAGTCTCTTTTTTCTCATTTTACTCGGGTAAGGAAGTGGTGGTTGGTATGGTTTAACATAAGGTTTTGCCTTAACTGTGTTATCTTCATTAACCTTTTCAACTACAGGTTCTGTTTCCTTATCTTGTTCAGGTTGTGGTTCTTGTGGAGTAGGAATAGCTTCATCAGAAATTACAGGTATTTCAGGTGGTTTAAGTGTAATACCACTTCTTGTGGTAATGGCTTTAGCTGTTTCATTCCGGGGGTTAGCATTAGTATCGCTAGGTAAAATTCCCGGTTTTCTTTCACCTATCAACCTTGCTAGGTTACTCACTTCTTGTTTAAGATTTTGAATAGAAGCTTGTTGATTTCTAAATGCTTGAGCATTTTGTTCATTGGTTTTTTTCTGAGATGTGAAAAACTGAGTTTGAGATTCAACTAGCTTTGACATCATGTCTTCTAAATTTGGCTTTTTATCATCGGTTTGTGGTGGTTTGTTTTGAAAATTAGGTCTTTGCTGATTGTAAGTATTGTTGGATACTTGTTGATTGCTTGGACCTTGTTGGTTGTTGTATGGAACATTTCGGTTATAGTTCTGATTTTTATTATAGATTGGTCTTGGCGGTTGATAATTATTCTGATAATTATTTCCAGGTCTTTGGTTTATGTATGAAACATTCTCTCTTTGTTCCATTGTTATTCAATACTAAGACATTCTTTTGTCAACTGTGGTCCTCCACACTACTCACAACTAATTCATATCGAGTGTATATCCTTAGTCATCTTTTCCATTCGTCTCTCGACAGCATCTATCTTTGCAGAAATGGAATCGAAATCATGGCTAGAATCAGCTCTAGCTGCTTTAGATGATCTAACGATATCTTTTTCTTGGTGCCACTCATGTGAGTGGGAAGCAGTGTTATCAATAATTTTGTAAGCGTCAGTTGCGGTTTTCTTCATAATGGAACCACCAGCTGCTATATCGATGTCTTTCCTTGTAGTGATGTCGCATCCTTGGTAGAATATTTGTACTATTTGACAGGTGTCTAAACCATGTTGCGGACATCCCCTCAATAACTTTCCAAATCTTGTCCATGCTTCATATAGAGTTTCATTTGGCTTTTGCGTGAACTTAACAATTTCTCCTTGAAGTCTCACGGCTTTAGATGCGGGAAAGAATTGTTTAAGAAATTTTTCAACTAAAACATCCCACGTATCAATCGCCCCTTCAGGTAATGATTCTAACCAATCTTTGGGTTCTCCCTTTAAAGTCCAGGGAAATAACATGAGATATATCTGTTCATCCTCTACTTCTCGGATTTTAAATAAAGTACAGATCCTATTAAAAGTACGAAGATGTTCATTTGGATCTTCCTTCGGTGCACCACTAAATTGACATTGATTAGTCACCATGTGTAGAATTTGTCCTTTGATTTCATAATCTGGCGCATTAATGTCTGGTTGAGTAATTGCGTGACCTTGGCCAGTGCGTTTAGCTATCATTCGGTCTTCCAGACTTAGAGGTTCCAGATTTTCCATGATTGAATTTGTTGAATCTGAATCACTATAGGATTCTGATTTAATGGGTTGTTCCTCGACAATTTTTGTTTGAATGATTGGTGGTTCCGGATGAAAGATTAGTGGTTCAGGATCTCTGAATTGTCCCTGAATATCCTCCGGATTCTCAATTGTGAGGTCGGGTTCTGATAAGGCTAAAAAGGAACATATATTTCATAGCAATATCCCTTCTAAATAATAGGTTTTCATATGTAATTGTATTATATTTTCATTGTAATTGTTTAAATAAATAAGTGCGAAGACAAAAGGCGAAAACGAAGATTTGAAGACACAAACGTCCAAAAAGCTCAAATGTACAAGATACAATTTAAAAGGTTCAATTTATTGATGAGAAACGTCTAAAAATGACAAGAGTACAAGTTACAAAACGCAAAGTACAAGATATTAAATTATACGAAAGGACGTTCGAAAATCCGGAACCGGTACCCGAGCCAACTATCAACGCTCGACGCAACGGAGCTGAAAGTACAAGTCAACTATGCACAAGAATATAATATAATATTTAAATAATTCATAATAAGAATAATAATAAATAATAAAAAGTTGTTAATTGAGCATAGTTAAGGGGTCATAAGTGAAAATTTCAATTCAATATTTGCCTATAAAAGGCAATTCATTTGATCGATTTATGTACACCTTTCTTCATATTTCTTTCTCTCTTCTGTAATATGTAATATATATTTATATTATAATTTTAATATAAGTTAATTTTAATAATAAAGTTATGGTTTAGTTGGGTTATTGTAAGAAATATTTTACGGGTTTTAAGTCGAAATTCTGTCCGTGCAACGCTACACGATTAATCACCACTGTAAGCTATGTTCTTCCTTTTTAATTTAATGCCTCGTAACTAAGTTATTATTATGCTTATTTAAAACGAAGTAATCGTGATGTTGGGCTAAAATATTAAGACGGGGTTATTGAACTTTGTACCATAATTAAGGTTTGGGCAAAAGACCGACACTTGTGGAAATTGGACTATTGACTATTAATAGATGGGGGGTATTGTCTAATTGAGTGACAACTCATTGGAGTCTGTCGAACCTATCTTCAAATTAATTATCCTAATAATTAATAATGATTATGGTTGTCCTATTTAGTGACGTTCATATGGAATCTATTATAATCATTTAATTAATTATTCGGGTTGGGTAATTGATTATTCAAACTGATCAAGTGGGTAAATTAATATTCATATCTAATCAAAACAGGGGTGGATTACATACAGTGATAACTGGTGTAATTGTTGACAGAAGTGATAACTGCGTCACAGTTTAAATCCTTAATTCATTGGAATATTTGACTTCGGGTATAAGGGTAATTTGACGAGGACACTCGCACTTTATATTTATGATCGATGGACTATTATGGACAAAAACCAGATAGGTATCAAATAAACCATGACAAAGAACAATTAACCCGAGTAACAATTAATTAAAATCAAAACGTTAAACATCATGATTACGGAAGTTTAAATAAGCATAATCCTTTTATTTCATATTCTATCACAATTTTATTTATTGTTATTTTATTTATCATCATTTATATATTTTACGCACTTTAATTATTATCATTTATCTTTACGCTTAAATATATAAAATCGACAAATCGGTCATTAAACGGTAAAAAACCCCCTTTTATAATAATATTACTACTTATATATATATATATATATATATATATATATATATATATATATATATATATATATATATATATATATTATATTTATATTTATATAAATATAGTTTTATAAAAATATAGTACGTAATCACTAGCTCCCTGTGGAACGAACCGGACTTACTAAAAACTACACTACTCTACGATTAGGTACACTGCCTATAGTGTTGTAGCAAAGTTTAGGTATATCCCATCCGTAAATTAATAAAACTTGTGTCATATTTTGTAGTATTTTGTATTAAAAATAATACTATTTCGTACCCTCACGCTACATCATCAAGTTTTTGGCGCCGCTGCCGGGGAGCGCTAAAACGCTATATTTTTAATTTATATCTGTAAAAATATAGTTATAAAAAAAAGTAATTTCGGGGACACTTTTTTGTGTTTTCACTGGGTATTTAAGTTTTTTTTTTAGTTTTTGATTGATTAAAGATATATTAATTTAAATATAATAATTTAATAAATATAATAATATAATAATATTAAAATAAAATATAATAATATTTTAGAATCAAATTTGATACGTAAAAGTTTTAAAAGTTTTAAAAAGTCGTATTTATTAAATATTTCAGGGGTATATTATGTAACTTGCAATTAATAATTTCTATGCTTTCATGTGAATAGTAAATTAATTAATTTCTTTTCATTTACTATTCATGAATAGTAAATGAGTTAAAAAAAAGTTTTGAAAAAAATAATAATAATAAAAAAATTATTAATTCTTTTAAAAAAAAAAATTTGTGTAAAAAAAAATCGTTTTCTTTTTAAAGAAAAAAAATTCGTTTTAAAAAAAATTTTTAAAAAAAATCATTTTTTTTTAAAGAAAATTTTTTTTTTTTAAAAACAAAAAGTTTTAAAAAAAAAATTTTTTTTTTAAAAAATTTTAAAATCCTTAAAAACGAAATATAAAAAAAAAATTAAAAAAAAGTTTTTTTTTTTATTACCTTTAGATTTTTAGACTCTAGTTACAATTTTTAGTATTAAGTTTAGTTTTGCCATAGTTATTTTTATTTCTAGAATTTTTAGGTTTGCCGTAAAATCCCTTAAGTGCTTATTCCTTAGACTAAGATTTATGTGCTTTAGAATTTTGCGACGCCGTTTTTCGCGCTACTTTCTTATTTTTATTTTTCGACGCCTATTTTTCGACCTTTTATTTTTCGACCTTTTTCGACGCATTTTTTTTCTTTCTTATTTCTCGCTATTCTAGTTTTAGGATAAGATTTTTATTCTACTTCTTATCTAAATTTCTTAAAATTACGAAAATTTATTTTAAGTGGTTAAATTGATAGACATCAAAATTTTCTGGTTCGTAGTAATAGTTGGATTTGTACGTGGACCGAGTTATTGGAGCCAAACAGTCCTCAATTATATTGAGACCAGACGAATCCTGCCCATCTGCTGCATCTTTTGGCTATTCGAAACGTGGGCAAAATCAGAAAAGTCTATTAATTGGATAACTTATATAATTTTTCTTTCCTTTTAAAAACTAATAGGATATTCAGTGAATGCACCGAGTAAAACGTTCACCACCTTTCATACGTTCACCACCTATAACTCGATCAAGACATCTAGCCAATATTGTCGCCGTTGATTTTTCTTTAGAATCATCATCTAGTTGACCAAGAACTCCAACTCAAATTTCCGATAATCCATCTTTTGAACCCGACCTCACAATTGAGAATCCGGAGAATATTCAGGGACAATT
Source organism: Rutidosis leptorrhynchoides (assembly GCF_046630445.1). NCBI lineage: Eukaryota > Viridiplantae > Streptophyta > Magnoliopsida > Asterales > Asteraceae > Rutidosis > Rutidosis leptorrhynchoides. The sequence continues at coordinate 212,328,125 of NC_092335.1, forward strand.
TCAAGATCCAGAACCACTAATCATTCCTCCTGAACCACAAACCATTAAATCAGAATCTTCTAGTGATTCGTATTCAACAAATTCAATTATGGAAAGTCTGGAACCTCTAAGTATGGAAGACCGAATGAGAGCCACACGCACGGGCCAAGGTCACGCCATTATTAAGCCAGACATTAATGCGCCAGATTATGAAATCAAAGGACAAATCCTACACATGGTAACTAATCAGTGCCAATATAGTGGTGCGCCGAAGGAAGATCCAAACGAACATCTTCGTACGTTTAATAGGATCTGTACACTATTCAAAATCCGAGAAGTTGAGGATGAACAGATCTATCTCATGTTGTTTCCCTGGACTTTAAAGAGAGAAGCCAAAGATTGGTTAGAATCGTTACCTGAAGGGGCGATTGACACATGGGATGTTTTAGTTGAGAAATTTCTTAAAAGATTCTTTCCGGCATCTAAAGCCGTGAGACTTCAAGGAGAAATTGTTACGTTCACACAAAAGTCAAATGAAACTCTATATGAGGCGTGGACAAGATTTGGAAAGTTGTTGAGAGGATGTCCTCAACACGGTTTAGACACTTATCAAATAGTACAAATATTCTACCAAGGTGTCAACGTTGCTACACGAAAAGACATCGACATAACAGCTGGTGGTTCCATTATGAAGAAAACCGCAACTGAAGCTTACAAAATTATTGATAACACAGCCTCCCACTCTCATGAGTGGCACCAAGAGAAAGATATATATCGTTCATCTAAAGCGGCTAGAGCCGATTCTAGCCATAACTTTGATTCCGTTTCCGCAAAAATAGATGCTTTCGAGAGACGAATGGAAAAGATGAATAAAGATATTCACGCAATACGAATCAGTTGTGAGCAATGCGGTGGACCACACTTAATGAAAGACTGTCACATTGAACAAACGATGGAACAACGTGAGAATGTTGTCTACATGAACCAAAGGCTGGAAAATAGTTATCAGAATAATTATCAACCGCCAAGGCCAAACTTCAATCGAAATCAAAACATTCTTTACAATCCAAAAGGACTCGACAATAACTCGTATAACCAACAAGGTCCGAATAACCAACCAACTCAAAACAACACTTTCAATCAACAAAGACCTGGCTTGTATAAACCACCACAACAAACCGAAGAGAAAAAGTCAAATCTGGAAGAAGTGGTATTTAAGCTAGTTGAATCTCAAACACAATTTATTGAAACTCAAACTCAAACGAATGAGAGGTTTGATCAGTCATTTAGAACTCAACAAGCTTCTATTTTGAATCTAGAAAAACAAGTAGGTACTCTTGTTAGATTGATGAGTGAAAGGGAACAAAGAAAGCTACCGAGTAATACTGAAGTAAATCCTCGGAATGAAAATGTTAATATGGTTTCAACAAATTCTGAAAAACCAGCATCAGAAGATGGGGAGGTTTTAGATGTAAGTAACAATGAAGAAGTTACACCACCACCACCACCTGAGTATGTAAAACAAGTGGTGACACCATACAAACCACCCATCCCGTTTCCAAGAAAAGGAGTTGAGTATGAGCAAGTGATAGGTAATAAAGATTGTGATACTTCTGAAAAGAAGAAGAAGAATAAGAAAGTACAAGAAACAAAAACCGTAAAGATAAACCCGGTGAAGACAGTTCCACCAAAACCTCCACCTAGGGTAGGTGATCCGGGTGAATTTATTGTTCCTTGTCTACTTAGCGATTGTGTCATGTATGATGCACTAGCAGATTTAGGTGCGAGTGTGAGTGTTATGCCTCTTTCATTATATAAAAGATTAGGAGTAGGTGAGTTAAGTCCAACGGATATGAGTGTTCGACTCCTTGATCAAACCATTAAACACCTAGTTGGAATTGCTGACAACCTACCCGTTCAAGTAGGTAATTTAACCTTTCTAGTCGAATTCATTGTCATTGACATAGAAGAGGACTCAAACGTTCCTCTAATTTTAGGTCGACCATTCTTAGCGTCCACCGAGGCGTTATTTGATGTAAGAAAGGGTAGAATGACACTTAGTAATGATGATAAATCGATCACCTTTATGATTCGAAAGTCTAAATATCCACAAACCAAAACCGTTGAACCGACAAAAACGATTGGTAAGAACCATGTTGTTTTACCAACTCCAACGGTAATGCTTAACAATAATAGAACACCTAAGTGTGGGGAAAATGAAGTAACACCTAATGATGACTTGATAATAAAGAACCCCATAGTTGATACGAAATTAAATGACCCCGTTATTAACAGTTCAATGAAGAAACTTTTTAAACGGGTTATTGATGCTAAAAGTAAGGGGAACTTTAAGTTATATAACCGGTTAGTATCCAATCTGTCGCTTAAAGAAAAGGCGAAGCTAGTTGAATTTGTGGATATTACGGAAAAAGCTGGTCACTAGCTTAAAGCAAAAGTCACAGATATGCAAGTTGATTATGGTCCAAGAGAAATTGACGATGAAGTTAATCACAATTTCGACACCACATCTACCTAAGTGTGAGGAGATTCAAATATTCTAAAAAGAAAATGCTGTTTGGAGTTAGTTGTTCTGTTCTCGTGTAGTTCCGAGAATGGAATCCGATTGGTCTTTTCCACTAGCAGACACTAAAGAACTAGTTTTCTCCCCCCATTCTGAATTTTTTTTGTTTTTTAGGTTTTATATGAAATTAATATGTTTTCTTTTTAAGTTTTGTGTGAATTTAAAAACAAAATTTTACTTTATTTCATTAAGTTGAAAAAAATGATTTCTAAAATTCGTCGTGAGTTGAAGACTAGGTCGTTGAGCCGAAATTACTTTACCCGAGGGCGGGGCGAAAAATTTCGTCATCATTATTTTTAATTTTATTGATTTAAAGTATGCAAAAAAAAAAAATATTTGATTTTATAAATTTTTGAACGTGGGGTAATATACCCAACTTTAAAAATATGTATATATGCTTGTATTTTATCATGTAAACAACAGGGTAAAACAACGCACTTTCAAAGACTAACATTAAGTTCAGCAAAAGCTACTGATTTTGACGACAAGATGCAAAACAACAAATGTGATATAATAAATGAAGGAATGAACGATGAGGCGCGTCATCTATCATTCGACGAGCTTTGTAATTACAAACTGGGTATTTTTAATCACTTTCCTACACTAATCACCCTCATGAATTTATAATTAAAGTCTGATTTCATGCAAATGAGGGCATTGCATGATCTCAAGTGTGGGGAAGGGTTATAAATTCTCTCGGGTTTATACTTGGCTTATTTTCTAAATATTATGAAAATTTTAAAATTTTTTAACTAAATGAATTCAAAATCATGTTTATACATATTTATGAACGATAAAACTAGGTTTTAATGGCGAAATTATTGTTACCTCGGAAAGGACATAAATTAAGAAACAACTAAAACGCTTGAATTTATTTATTAAGATATAAAAAGACGCATGAAAAAAGCCAAGTGTGGGGAGAATGTACCAAGTTATTCAATTAAAAACTATCTATCACATGTTTTTGTAAAGTTATTGCAGGTGCTTTTACTTTGGACTAAATTAACTGGTTTACCCGATTTACTGTAAGAAAGTTATTGCAGGTGCTTTTTCTTGATTTAGGTCATGAAGTTGTCATCCAGACCAGCTGTAGGTTGACGAAAAATCTAGAAAAGTCATCTCTAAAATCAGCAGGAAATCCACGGACCTCAGCATCAAACAGGGTCGCCATGTGGTCAGATTTATCCTAACCATGAGAAGGATTTATCTCGCACAATGGGGGGCACCATGCAAATTAGCTTGATAAGACTAATGAATCAGATCCCCAGAAAGGATAATCTCCTTAAAGATTAAAAATCAGCTTTTAAGACTGATATTACTCAATCCTAGAGATTGACCTTAAAGATTGAGAATTACAAACTCATGGAATTCAATGATATCTAAACTCGAGCTTGAACGAGAAAATATTTTGATCAAAAATAAAACCGATTTGTTTTCTGAAAACCTATTTTCAATGCGTTCATTACCATTGAACGTAAAATCCTGAGAATTCATCAGAATTCATTAGGTCACCTGAACCAAATCGGGTGTCAACCGTAAGAAACGGTGGTTGCATAGCATGGTCGGAGACAGGACCTTGTGCCAGACCGAAAAATCATAGGATGATCTTTACTATTGCTCCTACAAAGGATAGTACTAGCATCCGACACGTTTTAAGACCATAATCATATGCATGTCATTAGACATTGCCTTAACAGTTTCTTGTTCATCGCTTTCCTTTACAACCGGACGGTAGTTTACCGAAAGGTAATATACGGAACAAGTAAACTGGACGTGTTGCTTTCCCAATACAAGGTTAGCAAGTGGGTAACACAAAACCACAAGTGTTGAGCTAAAATTTTCAAATCTGAAACCCACACAACCCACAAAAATATTTTGCAAACACCGGTGAAGGGTTATTCCGGAAAACTTATCTAGGGTAAAAACTAGATTAAATTTTCAAAAAGATCAAATGTTTTCATAAAGATCCAATTTCCTTAAGGATCTACATTTTCATAGTCATGTGGGACTGTAAACCACCTTTCAAATGTGCACTTTGCTTTGGAAACCAAAAGTAAATCGGCTATTTGATTGCAAGTGTCGCTGACCTAAACCCGAGGCAACTGTGGATGACACACCCACCTTTAACCATGGTTCTATCGTTACTATCATTGTTTATACCACCATATCAAAATCACTAATGTACAAAGTGTGATGAATAAAAAAGTGATTCATGTATGTTTTTATTTCAAGTTCTGTATTGCTTGAGGACAAGCAACGCTCAAGTGTGGGGATATTTGATAAGGCTAAAAAGGAACATATATTTCATAGCAATATCCCTTCGAAATAATAGGTTTTCATATGTAATTGTATTATATTTTCATTGTAATTGTTTAAATAAATAAGTGCGAAGACAAAAGGCGAAAACGAAGATTTGAAGACACAAACGTCCAAAAAGCTCAAATGTACAAGATACAATTCAAAAAGTTCAATTTTTTGATGAGAAACGTCTAAAAATGACAAGAGTACAAGTTACAAAACGCAAAGTACAAGATATTAAATTATACGAAAGGACGTTCGAAAATCCGGAACCGGTACCCGAGCCAACTATCAACGCTCGACGCAACGGAGCTGAAAGTACAAGTCAACTATGCACAAGAATATAATATAATATTTAAATAATTCATAATAAGAATAATAATAAATAATAAAAAGTTGTTAATTGAGCATAGTTAAGGGGTCATAAGTGAAAATTTCAATTCAATATTTGCCTATAAAAGGCAATTCATTTGATCGATTTATGTACACCTTTCTTCATATTTCTTTCTCTCTTCTGTAATATGTAATATATATTTATATTATAATTTTAATATAAGTTAATTTTAATAATAAAGTTATGGTTTAGTTGGGTTATTGTAAGAAATATTTTACGGGTTTTAAGTCGAAATTCTGTCCGTGCAACGCTACACGATTAATCACCACTGTAAGCTATGTTCTTCCTTTTTAATTTAATGCCTCGTAACTAAGTTATTATTATGCTTATTTAAAACGAAGTAATCGTGATGTTGGGCTAAAATATTAAGACGGGGTTATTGAACTTTGTACCTTAATTAAGGTTTGGGCAAAAGACCGATACTTGTGGAAATTAGACTATTGACTATTAATAGATGGGGGTATTGTCTAATTGAGTGACAACTCATTGGAGTCTGTCGAACCTATCTTCAAATTAATTATCCTAATAATTAATAATGATTATGGTTGTCCTATTTAGTGACGTTCATATAGAATCTATTATAATCATTTAATTAATTATTCGGGTTGGGTAATTGATTATTCAAACTAATCAAGTGGGTAAATTAATATTCATATCTAATCAAAACATGGGTGGATTACATACAGTGATAACTGGTGTAATTGTTGACAGAAGTGATAACTGCGTCACAGTTTAAATCCTTAATTAGTTGGAATATTTGACTTCGGGTATAAGGGTAATTTGACGAGGACACTCGCACTTTATATTTATGACCGATGGACTATTATGGAAAAAAACCAGATAGGTATCAAATAAACGATGACAAAGGACAATTAACCCGAGTAACAATTAATTAAAATCAAAACGTTAAACATCATGATTACGGAAGTTTAAATAAGCATAATCCTTTTATTTCATATTCTATCGCAATTTTATTTATTGTTATTTTATTTATCGTCATTTATATATTTTACGCACTTTAATTATTGTCATTTATCTTTACGCTTAAAAATATAAAATCGACAAACCGGTCATTAAACGGTAAAAAACCCCTTTTATAATAATATTACTACTTATATATATATATATATATATATATATATATATATATATATATATATATATATATATATATATATATATAGTTTTATAAAAATATAGTACGTAATCACTAGCTCCCTGTGGAACGAACCGGACTTACTAAAAACTACACTACTCTACGATTAGGTACACTGCCTATAGTGTTGTAGCAAGGTTTAGGTATATCCCATCCGTAAATTAATAAAACTTGTGTCATATTTTGTAGTATTTTGTATTAAAAATAATACTATTTCGTACCCTCACGCTACATCATCAGGTTCAAAAAATGGATTATCGGAAATTTGAATTGGAGTACTTGGTCGACTAGATGACGTTTCTAAAGAAAAATCAACGGCGATAATATTGGCTAGATGTCTTGATCGAGTTATAGGTGGTGAACGTACAAAAGGTGGTGAACGTTTTGCTCGGTGCATTCACTGAATATCCTATTAGTTATAAAAATAAAAATTATATAAGTTATCAAATTAATAGACTTTTCTGATTTTGCCCACGTTTCGAATAGCCAATAGATGCAGCAGGAAACCAGAACCCTTTAAATCGGAAGCTCACAACTCAGCCACTAACAAATCCAACTATTACTACGAACCAGAAAATTTTGGATGTCTATCAATTTAACCGCTTAAAATAATTTTTCGTTGAAATTTAAAGAAATTTTAGAGAAGAAATAGAAAATTTCTATGTCCTAAAAACTAGAGCGTCGAGAAATAAGAAAGAAAAAATAGCGCGTCGAAAAACGTCAAAAAAATAAAAGGCTAAAAAATAATAGGCGTCGAAAAATAAAAATAAGAAAGTAGCGCATCGAAACTTAAAAAGGAACTAAAAACTAAAAATTAAAAGTTGCGTCTAAAGATATTAAAGCTTAAAAGAAAAACTATATCCTAAATGGCAATAACTTAAAAAGGTACATAAACTTAAAACGGCGTCGCAAAATTCTAAAGCACCTAAATCTTATTCTAAAGTAAAAGCACTTAAGGGATTTTACGACAAAGCCTAAAAATCTAGAAATAAAAATAACTATGGCAAAAACTATGACTTAAAACTAAATACGAGCGAAAAATATAAAAATATTGCGCTAAAACAAATAAAAAGATACAAAATATAAAAATAAACTTAAAGTTGTAAAAAGTATAATTTTTATAAAAATATTATTTTTATATTATTTATTTTATAAAACTATTAATTTTATAATTTATTAAAACTAATTAAACTAAAAATACAAATTAATAATAAAACTAAACTAAATAATTAAAAACTAAACCCTAATTAGGGTTTTAATAATAATAATAAATTTATACTCCATAATTAATGCTGTTGGATGGTCAAACCTGGCGTTTCAGACAGCCTCATGCGGTCGCATGAAATTTTGCCTTCGGGTTCATGCGATCGCATGGGCTAGGGTTTCGGGCCAGAGTTGGGCTGCTACAGTACCAGGCCGATAACTTATATATATATTTTTTTCTGTTTTAATTTTCTGTTTTAATATTTATAAAAAGTATTTATATAAATTAAATAAAACTTATATTTTTACAAACTAAAAATAGAAATAGAAATATTTTATAATTTTATATATTTTTGAACAACTCTTAAATATATATATATATATATATATATATATATATATATATATATATATATATATATATATATATATATATATATATATATATATTGTTTTTTTTATATTTTTGTATTTTTTAAAATTTAAAACGTATATTTTTATACAAAGAACCTAATAAAAAATACTTGATATTATGCGAGGTGTATACAAAATAGTTTATATTTTACTAGGAAATACTATTAAATATGATACAATTTTACACAAGTTATTTATTTATTTATAGAGTGGATATACCAAAACCTTGCTACAACACTTATAGGCAGTGTACCTAATCGTACAGTAGTGTAGTTTTTAGTAAGTCCGGTTCGTTCCACAGGGAGACTTAGCCAAGTTTAACGCTATATATATTTTTTTAACTAATAATTGTAAAAATACAAAAATATATATAAGTAGTATTATTATTATAAAAGGGGGTTTTACCGTTTAATGACTGGTTTGTCGATTTTAAAACTTTAGTCGCAGTTAAAACCTAATGTAAAATATTAAAAATAAATATAACTAAATTTTACAGCGTAAAGTAAATGTTGATAATGAAATTGCGATAAACAAAAGTGCGATAAAATAAAATTATGATAATTAAATAGTACGATAATTAAAAGTGCAATTAAATAAAATGACAGTAAAAAAAGTGCGATAATTAAAAGTGCAATTAAATATGAAAATAAAGGAATTATGCTTATTTAAACTTCCGTAATCATGATGTTTGACGTGTTGATTTTAGTTTATTCCCATGGGTTAATTGTCCTTTATCCTGGATTATTCAATATGTCCATACGGATTTGTCCATAATAGTCCATCAGTCATAATCATAAAGTGCGAGAGTCTTCGTCAAATTATTCTTATTCCCGAAGTCAAATATTTCAACTAATTGGGGATTCGAATTGTAACAAGGTCTTAATACTTTGTTTAATGAGTACACCAGGTTATCGACTGCATGTAGTCCAAGGTATTACTACATTGTTAACAATTACAAAAATTACCCTTGAATGTAATCCACCCCTGTTTCAACAAGTCTATTGATTATTAATCCATCCCTGTGTCCGGTTTAAATGAACAATTATTGGTATTTATAGATATCTCGCCCACCGTACCCAGTCAAGCGTATCTGGTTATATATAAATACGTCAAATTATAAGTCTATATATTAAATTAACGAGGTATCGTTTAGTTAATATAAAGCCCATTAATATCCCATAGTCTAATTTCCACAAGTGTCGTTCTTTTGTCCAAACCCCAATTATGGTACAAAGCCCAATTATCCATTTTTAATATTTAGCCCAACATCACGATTACTTCGGCATTAAATAAGCATAATAATAACTTAGCTACGAGACATTAATTTAAAAAGGTTGAACATAACTTACAATGATTAAAAATAGCGTAGCTTTACACGGACAGAATTTTGACTTACACCCTTACAACATTCGCTAACATACCCTTATTATTAGAATTTAAAATTAAAATTAAAATTATAATATATATATATATATATATATATATATATATATATATATATATATATATATATATATATATATATATATATATATATTACGTATGAGAGAAAGGAAAGAAAAAGATGGTGTAAAAGATCGCTCAAAACCACGAAATTTATAGGCATGTGGCCACAAAAAGTTGCCCATGCGATCGCATGGAGGATAAGCCTATAGGCCATGCCATCGCATGGAGGTAGGTACCACCTCACATCATTTTGTTTTCAAGTTTGTTGACGTTATTTTTAAATATATATAATATATAAATAATTTATATAATTATTTAAATATTATATTATATTCTTGTGCATAGTTGACTCATAATTTTTAGTCCGTTGCGTCGAGTGTTGAGAGTTGACTTTGGTCCCGGTTCCGGTTTTTCGAACGTCCTTGCGTATAATTTAATATCTTGTATTTTGCATTTGGTGTCTTGTACTCTTGTAATTTTGAGACGTTTCTTATCAATAATTGGAACCACTATGATTGTATTTTGTACTTTTGAGCTTTTTGGTCGTTTGCGTCTTCAATTCGTCGAATCTGTCTTTTGTCTTCACCTTTTATTATTTAAACGAATATCACTTGTAAATAGAACAATTGCAATTAAAAGCTTGTCTTTCTTGAGGGATAATGCTATGAAATATATGTTTGTTTTTAGCATTATCAAATATTCCCACACTTGAGCGTTGCTTGTCCTCAAGCTATATAGTCTTGAAATAAAAATACTAGAATCACTTCTTTATTCTTCACACTTTGTACATCAGTGATTTCTATACGGCGGTATAAACAATGGTAGTAACAATGTGGTTTACAGTCTCACATGACTATGAAAATTTAGATCCTTAAGGAAATTGGATCTTTATGAAAACATTTGATCTTTTGAAAATTAAATCTAGTTTTTACCCTAGATAAGTTTTCTGGAATAACCCTTCACCGGTGTTGTAAAATGTTTTTGTAGGTTTGGTGGGTTTCAGATTTGAAAATTTTAGCTCAAAACTTATGGTTTTGTGTCACCCACTTGCTAACCTTGTATTAGGAAAGCAACACGTCCAGTATACTTGCTTCGTATATTACCTTTCGGTAAACTACCGTCCGGTTGTAAACGAAAGCGTTGAACAAGCAACTGTTAAGGCAATGTCCCGTGCCATGCAGATGATTATGGTCTATAACGTGTCGGATGCAATTACAATCCTTGGTAGGAGCAATAGTAAAGCTCACCCTATAGTTTTTCGGTCTGGCACAAGGTCCTGTCTTCGACCATGCTATGCAACCACCGTTCTTACGGTTGACACCCGATTTGGTTCAGGTGACCTAATGAATTCTAGGTGAATTCCTAGGATTTTACGTTCAATGGTAATGAACGCATTAAAAATGGATTTTTCAAAAAACAAATCGGTTTGTAATTTTGATCAAAATATTTTCTCGTTCAAGCTCGAGTTTAGATATCATCGAATTTCATGAGTTTGTAATTCTCAGTCTTTAAAGTCAATCTCAAGGATTGAGTAATAGCCGGCTTAAAAGGTGATTTTTAATCTTTAAGGAGATTATCCTTTTCTGGGGGTCTGATTCATTAGTCTTATCAAGCTAATTTGCACGGCGTCCTCCCCATTTTATGAGACAGATCCTCTCATGGTTAGGATAAGTCTGACCACTTGGCGACCCAGTTTGATGCTGAGGTCCGTGGATTTTCTGCTAATTTTAGAGATGACTTTTCTATTTTTTTCGTCAACCTACAGCTGGTCTGGACGACAACTTCTTGACCTAAATCAAGAAGCGCGTGTCTTTTTCGGAAGACTTTACTTCCTTTTAATGAGGGAATTGATTCATCGTGTAGATCCATCTTTCTTTCAAATATATTACAGTAAACCGGGTAAAAATGATTAGTTTAGTCCAAAACAAAAGTATCTTCAGTTATTTGTACAAAAATATGTGATATATGTTTTAAATAACTTGGTAATTTTTCCCACACTTGGCTTTTATTTTCCTTTCTTTGCCTTTTTATTGTCCTCTATTCCATTTTAAATGAATTCTAACATTTTGGGTTGTTTCTCAATTTATGTTCTTTCCGAGGTAACAATAATTTCGGTGTTAACACCTAGTTTTATCGTTCATAAATATGTATAAACATGATTTTGAGTTCATTTAATTTGAAAATTTTGAAAATTTTTACTAGAATTGGGTAGTTAGTATATAAGACTAGGGCTATTCTTTATTATCAGAGAGCACTAGATTCTAATACAACTACTGCGTTACTAGTTTTTAATGGTAACCAAGTGTATAAGTTAAAAATTTTAAAAATCCGAAAGAATTTAACCCCTTCCCACACATAAGATCATGCAATGCCCTCATTTGTAAGAAATCAGTAACAATTTAAATTATTGAGGGTGATTAGCGTAGAAAAATGATTAAATTTTACCAAAGTTTTCAAACATATTGGTGATTGTTTGTTGAATGATAAATGGTGCACATCATTTGTTCATTCTGTCTTGTTGTTACATCACATTTGTTTTTCGTTTTGTCGTCAAAATTAGTAGCTTTTGCTGAACTTAATGCCAGTCTTTGAAAATGCGCTATTTTACCCTGTTGTGTGCATGAAATAAAATACATACATACAAATAATAACATGCATGGTAATTTGAAATGTGACTTAAAATTTCACTTTCAAATCCAATATGAAATATTAGTACCAAATAATAAAAATATTAAACAATACATTAATGTATCACAATATCATATGTTTAAACATAAATAAATAAAAATAATAAATAATAAAAATCATAGAAATCACCAACAGGAACTATATCAATCTGGATAGGGGTTCCAGTTCATGTCGTCGTCCGGGTTCCATGGTTGGTGATAGGTGTACTGGTAGGCCTGTTTAGGATCGTAGAGAGTATATGGTGGTCTCATCTCGGGATGGTGTGGAGGATAGTAAGCGGGTCGGGTCAGTACATAGTAATCCTGAGGTGACAGCCGGCTTATAATCTGACGCTGATGATAGTCCCATCTATCATGCTGTCGTTACCTGGAATGCTCGTAATCATTTCTGGCTTGCCACTTCTCCATCCGACTAAATCTCTCCCCGTTTTTCATATCTACCTCATCTACACGCTGGTAGACGTCAGTCATAGCCTCCCTAATGACATCCCTAATGTCATCCGCTTCCTCCATTTCCTCATCTGAACCTTTCTCTACCTGAGGATGACTACCTTCATAGGGTACTGCCTGGTTGCGTCTGCTCTTTAATACCTTAGCACCCTGATAGACCTTCAATCCTAAAGGCTCAACCTGTTCCCTACATTCCAAAAATGGACCCCCTTGTTCCCTATCTACACCCAAATACTCTCCAATGAGAGTAACAAAAATACCTCCTCCTATTATTCCCCCTTCCTGTATTCCTTCCACCATCTTAGACAAATAAAAACCAACACAGTAGGGGATATTAACAAAGCTTCTTGGGTCTCGAATACACTTTAGGTAAAATAAATCATGTAAGGTCATTTTCTCCTTATTGTAACCTCTCTGTGTAATCGAGTTAGCCAGAAATCTATGAATTATATGAAGTTCGGCTTTGTTAATATGTAAGTAGGAGTGTTTTCCTCCCAGCGTAAAAACATTATAGTTTGACATACGCCTCCAGACGGCATTCGCGTTAAAATTCCTATCTAACCTTTCACCACGATAAATCAAATTCATACAATCAGGTAGTAGTAATTCACCATGAGTATATATCTGTAAAGCCCTGGCCATGTCCAGCATGGACATCCTGTACATCCTACAGCCAAGTATAAATCTAAGAAAACTTCTATCATCTAATCTGTCTACATCTACATTTAACGCTATAGTACTCATGAGCTCAACACACCATTCCTTATATACAGGTCTACGAATGGTGAATAGACGTTCCCAATCGTGAAAAGAAGAATTTCCATACCTTTGGATCAAATGCTCCCTAACTGAGTTAGCAAGTTGGACCCTTTCCAAGGGATCCCAATCGATTACCCTTGGCACTTCTACATTTTTCAGTATCAGTTTGAACTTGTTACTTTAATATGTTGGGTAAACTCTCCAGCTTCTATCGAATCTCAGATTAGGATGCAACGTGTGTTCAGGAATCGTTAGGTATTCTACAGGCGGATGCATCGAAAATACTATGAAGGCATCAACAAATTGTAGCGGATCATAATAAGGTACGTGTTGATCAGGTTTATGTTGTTGTTCCTGTTGTGGTTCTTGTTCGAGTTCTGGCTCGTATTGCGGCTCATATTCTGGTTCAAGTTCTGGTTGTGGTTGTCTAGATGATGATGATGCACCTCCAGTTTCAGTATATTTCTGCAAAACACATTAAACACCAAATTTGTGCATCTAAATATGCATTAGTGTTAGCAAAATAACAACTTAAAAGAATCACAATGACATGTTTAATCAAAATTAAACTTATGCTCATTTTCACAATTTTATCAATTCTACACTTTTTCAAATAAGCATATATGAAAATGTATACAAAGTTCATAAGCATTCAATTCAAATATCATGTTAAAATAACCATTACTAGCAATTAAACAAGTCTCAAATGGCAATTATATTAAATTAATCATGTTCATGAATTTTATACCTAAAAAGTCCACTTTAATCTCCAAAAATCATGTTTAGGATCATAGTTTGGATCATTTAGCTACCTAAACATGTTACACTACTTAGTTTAGCAATAATTCATGACAAAAATTGGCAATAACCTGTTTATATCTAAAAGCCCCAAATTGCTCAAGAACACAAACCCTAGATTCCTAAAATTTTTGAAGTTTTTGGTTTCAAATCATGTTAAATAGCATCAATCTAGGTTATACATGCATAATATACTACCAATTTAACACTAATTACACTAGAAATTAACAAAATTAAATTAGGTAAAATATTGGTAATTATCACAAAAACTAGAAAATTTTAGAGTTTAGGGGTGTAATTTTTACCTTTTTGTTGAAGAATCCGAACCTAGGCATGATTAGAGCAAGAAATTTGACGAATTATGGTGAAAATTTGCGAATTTTAGAGATGATTTAGGAGTATATTCGGGTGTTTATGTGTGTGGTGGTGTGAAGAACATAGCTCGCTGAGCTTTTTGATCCTGGCCTGATTACCAGCACCATGCGATCGCATGGCTCTGAAGGCCAAATCCCATGCGATCGCATGGGGTTCGGGTACAGTAATTTTTTGCCTTTTTTTTTTTTATAAAAACCTTATACTAATAAAACATATAATTAATTAAAATAATTAAAATTTTGTTTATTTTTAGGAGGAGGGCGTTTCGGATCGTTGTCCTAGTCCATCCCTCGACAAAATTTTAAAATTTGTCATTTTTTTAAGCGCGGTTTTAAAAGTAAGATTTTTGGGTTTTTAAATATTTTTGGCATAGTTTAATTCAATAAGATTAAAAATAATGATAATAAAAGTTCTCGTCCCTCCCTTGGGTAGAGCAATTTCGGTTCAACGACCTAGTTTTCAACTCACGAAAATATTTTTAACTTAACGAAATAAAATAAATTTTTGTTTTTAAATTCACACCAAACTTAAATTAAAAATGCATAAAATTAAAAATTCATATTATTAAAATTTTAAAAATTCACACCAAATTTATATTATAATTTTGTTTTTATACATACAAACTTATATTAAAAACATAAATTTTTTCAAATATTTACAAACTTAAATATATTAATTTAAAAAATTTATAATAATAATTTAATATTAATTTTAAAAACAAAGTAAAAATAAAATTAAAAATCTTTTTCGTCTTTTATCCCACTTTAATCATTCAAATATTATCAAAAATATACGCCACTCTTTTCGGTAAAGTAATTTCGGCTATATTACCTAGTTTTACTCCTGACGAATTTTTTAAATATTTTGGTTTGATTGATTAAAGATATTTATACCTTAAGAATAAACGGTAAATTTCGTAGTGATGTAATAAATTTTTGTATGATATCAATGATTTCGGTTACGCATACCTAATTTTATTGAATACCAATTTAATACTTTATAGTGAATGATTTAGCGTTTATTATAAAAAGGTTAAAAGCAATAAAATAAAAACTGTACATACTTACCTGTGAGATAGAATTCTCAGTGACCTGCTTTAGCCCACTCATAAGATAGTTGGACTAATTGGTTTTCCATAGCTACATAGGCATAACCTCGAGCATTCAACGATTTTTCTTCGAAACATATGAACGGTCCTTCTCTGCATAAAGTAATGAACTCGGTATTGGAATATGTCTGATTCGTCGAGCATTTTCCTTCGTGTAACCATTTTCCGCATTTGTGACATCTTTCAAGGTGACGTGCTCTTCTTTTCGCTGCGGATTTTGATTTTCCTTTACCAAAATATAACTTATTATGATCGTTTCTGAGTTCTTTTCTTACTCCGTCCAATTTGGCTCTTATTACAGATACCAGGTCACTCGGGAGTGTGTCATTATTACGTTTAGTGATCAAAGCGTGTAGCATTAGACCATGATTCAGATCAAAGGAATTCTTCATCTCGTAAAACCTAAAATACTTTGGTTCTTCTTCATCATTAAAACTTAAACACAGTATCATCGTTCATTGTTATCAACCTATAATCGATTATCATCATTATCATGGCTCTCGGTTACAATCGACGTTACCTTCACTCATCCTGGTCAGGTCCACCATTAGTATCACGATCCTTTTCTTCACAGACTCATCATTATTCGTTTATATTTAATGTTATTGTTCATCATCTTCATATAACAGCTTCGCTGTATCATGATATATCTATACCGTCATCGTCTTCACCTCTGTGAATTATCATCACTTATTATCACCATCATCCGTAATCATCATTAACATCGTAATACTTCATCATCACCATCATAATCACAACACCACTATTCATCATCTTCCTCATCCTATAACATCATTATTCTTTGTCGTCCTCGTTATTGAATTTGTAACAGAAACAAAGAAGAGCAACAACGAGTTTAGTTTCAACAGAATAGCTGGAAACATAGGCTCATAAACATGATGGTTATGGTTGAAGAGGAAGGAAACAGTAAGTGGTTTCTTGGGTTTGTGTTTGTTTGAACCAAACAGAAAATTTGCAGCTGCAGTTGCAGCGTAGTATCCTTATTAGAAACGGAAACAAGTGGACTGCAGTAACAGTAAAATACGATGGGTTTTGTGATGCCTCGATCGTGATTAAACAGAAAACAAAAGGATAAGCAGAACACAGCTGTAGTTCGATGATGGGGCTTTTTTGGTGGTAGTTTTGTGGCTGTTTACAGTAGTATAATAAAGAGCGAACTTGCAGCAGAAAAATGGGTTTTGATTATGGTGGTTTTTCATTGATCGAAGGTTTTGATGATGGTGATGACTGAATAATAGCATTAACAGAAGAAAAAAAATCTCACGATGATACATGAGTCTTTGGTTCATCATTAACTTTTGTCTCCATTATTTATTCATACGCAAGCAATAACATCAATGAATCGCAATAAAACAATAGCGAATGAGCTTGGGGTAGTTTAGCCGTAAAGAAAAAATATAACAGAAGTAAACATGATCGGTTTTCATGGTGGTGGTTTACAATGATTGTCGATTTGTTGAAGGTGGTCGATGATGTGTGGTTGATGTATCTTCATGGAGATCGAATGGTGAGATTATGGTGGTGAATCAACAAAGAAGATGGTGGTCGATTACTAGCAACAAACAGAATAAATTTGATCAAATAGCAAAATGGAAAAATGGATATGTATGCTTGTCTGCGAAGGGAAGAAGAAAAGAAAAATGTAATAATATTAAAGTGATAGTTAAGAAGAAGTTGGCAAGGTGTTTTTGATTGTGGGTTTATGCATCATAATGCACGTATATAAAGTATATATATAGAACTAGATAAATGATAGTTAAATTATGATGCTCAAAAGAAACAAAATGAAACAGTAAGTCACAGTACACATTTAATAATGTTGTCTTCAATCAATTCCAATCAATTCACGGACATATGTTTGTCCAAATGAGAAAAGGAATGTATAAAATATAATAATAATTAATAAACGTGTGAATTAGAATTAGCAGCCATCTATTTTGAAGTTATATGCCGACAGTTTTCACGGACTACTATTTCGTATCCCGTTGATAATTAGTGGTGAATAAAAGTGTTCAGAAAAATCCCATATTTTTAAATTAACTATATTTATTTATTTTGGTCATTATGGTATAAAATTCGATCATTAAACTATTAAATAAAAAATTACATCAACTGTCTCACTCGATTCTGGGTAAAATATAAAAAGTGTTAAAATTTAATAATTAGATCCTAAATACATTTTTAGTAAGCCTAAAATTTATAGGACTCATTTTCAGATCCCCGTTTATTTTAAAATCATATAAGTTCGAGTTAAACTTCTCTAAATATAATCGAAACGTCCATCGAGTATTACAATTATTAAATAATTATATTCAATATATTCAATATATATATATATATATATATATATATATATATATATATATATATAGTGGACCAATCCATGGATAAGCACTATATGGGGCAAAAACTGGAGAAGTAAAATTTCAAAATTTTTTTTTTAAAAAAACGATCCTTTAATATGCAAATAGAAGAAAACGAAAAAATTTTAAAATTTTTTTAACAAAATCGTTCGAAAATCGATGATGAATGGTAAACATCGATGATGAATGGTAAAAATTGATGATGAATGGTAAAATTAACCATTCATCTGGTTAATTATCATTCATTTTTGTTCGCGATGAATGATAAAATTAATCAATGCTAAAAAAAGCAGATGAATGGTTAATTTAACCATTCATCTGTTTATGATGAATGATAAAAAAAATAGATGAATGGTTAATTTAACCATTCATCTGGTTTTTTTAGCATTGATTAATTTTATCATTCATCGTAAACAAGATGAATGATAAATTAACCCGATGAATGGTTAATTTTACCATTCATCATCAATTTTTGAAAGATTTTGAACTTTTTTTTTATGAAAAAAATTGATTAGAGGTGCATTTTAATGCAGATTTATGAATGTAAAAAAAAAGTCAAAAAAAAAAAATTTATTTTGCTTATCCCGTTTGTACTCCTTTTAAGCTTATCCATGGATCGTGCCTATATATATATATATATATATATATATATATATATATATATATATATATATATATATATATATATATATATATATATATATGATAATGCTAAAAACGAACATATATTTTATAGCATTATCACTAAAGAAAGATAAGTTTTTAGTTGCAATTGTTCAATTTACAAGTAATATTCGTTTAAATAATAAAAGGTGAAGACAAAAGACAGATTCGACGAATTGAACCAAAAAGCTCAAAAGTACAAAGTACAATCAAAGTGGTTCAAATTATTGATGAGAAATGTCTCAAAATTACAAGAGTACAAGACGCAAAACGCAAAATACAAGATATTAAATTGTACACAAGGACATTCAAAAATCCGGAACCGGGACCAGAGTCAACTCTCAACGCTCGACGCAACGGACTAAAAATTACAAGTCAACTATGCACATAAATATAATATAATATTTAAATAATTCTTAAAATTATTTATATATTATATATATATTTATAAACCGTCGGCAGAATGCAAACAAAGACATGTGACCTGGAAAAGCAGGCCATGCGATCGCATGGCCTGGATGAGAGAAATCCATGCGATCGCATGGCAGTAGTTACCAGGCCACATGCCTATAAATTTCGCAGTTTTGAGCAACATTACACCATCTTTTTCTCTTCCTATCTATCAACGTATATATATTTATATTTATATTATAATTTTAATTTTAATTTTAAATTCTAATAATAAGGGTATGTTAGCGAATGTTGTAAGGGTGTAAGTCGAAATTCTGTCCGTGTAACGCTACGCTATTATTAATCATTGTAAGTTATGTTCAACCTTTTTAAATTAATGTCTCGTAGCTAAGTTATTATTATGCTTATTTAATGCCGAAGTAATCATGATGTTGGGCTAAATATCAAAATTGGGTAATTGGGCTTTGGACCATAATTGGGGTTTGAATAAAAGAACGACACTTGTAGAAATTAGACTATGGGCTATTAATGGGTTTTATATTAACTAAACGATACCTCGTTAATTTAATATATAGACTTATAATTTGACGTATTTATATATAACCACATACGCTTGACTGGGCACGGTGGGCTGGATATCTATAAATACCAATAATTGTTCATTTTACCGGACACGAAACTGGATTAATAGTAAATAGACTTGTTGAAACAGGGGTGGATTACATTCAAGGGTAATTGGTGTAATTGTTAACAAAGTATTAAAACCTTGGTTTACACGCAGTCGATAACCTGGTGTATTCATTAAACAAAGTATTAAGACCTTGTTACAATTCGAATCCCTAATTAGTTGGAATATTTGACTTCGGGAATAAGAATAATTTGATGAAGACTTCCGCATTTTATGATTATGACTGATGGACTATTATGGACAAATCCGTATGGACATATCAAATAATCCAGGACAAAGGACAATTATCCCATGGTAATAAAACTAAAATCAACACGTCAAACATCATGATTATGGAAGTTTAAATAAGCATAATTCCTTTATCGTTGTATTTAATTGCACTTTTAATTATCGTACTTTTTAATTATCGCAATTTAATTTTATCACATTTTTATTTATCGCAATTTCATTATCGTTATTTACTTTACGCTTTAAATTAAGTTATTTTTATTTTTAATATTTTACATTAGGTTTTAACTGTGACTAAAGTTTTAAAAATCGACAAACGGTCATTAAACGGTAAAATCCCCTTTTATAATAATAATACTACTTATATATATTTTTTGTATTTTTACAATTATAAGTTAAAAAAATATAGCGTTAAACTTGGCTAGAGATCCCTGTGGACGAACCGGACTTACTAAAAACTACATTACTGTACGATTAGGTACACTGCCTATAAGTGTTGTAGTAAGGTTTAGGTATATCAACTCTATAAATAAATAAATCACTTGTGTAAAATTGTATCGTATGTAATAGTATTTTGTAGTAAAAATATAACTATTTTATACACCACCTCGCACACATCAATATATATATATATATATATATATATATATATATATATATATATATATATATATATATATATATATATATATTTCAATAAAATTTTAATTATATCTTATATTATTATTTTAAGTTATTATATATATATACACACATTTATTTACAAATAAATATATATATATATATATATATATATATATATATATACACATTTATTTACAAATAATGGTTCGTGAATCGTCGAGAATGGTCGAAGTTAATTGAATACAAGAAAACAGTTCAAAAATTTTTGAGACGCAACATAACGGACTTTACTTATCATGTCAGAATTATAAAATCGTATCGTGAGTTTGGTTCAAAATTAGTCGAAATTTTTCGGGTCTTCACACAATTTACCATAAGATTTTTGTTGTTCCGTTTTTACTTGGAAACACGTAACACATTGTTTAACATATTTAACCACATCACGTTTCATTCCGGGCCACCAATACTCTTTCTTTAAATCGAGGTGCATTTTCGTTGCACCTGAATGAATGGAATACTTTGACTTGTGCGCTTCATCAAGAAGCACCTTTCGGTAATCCCCCATCTTTGGTACCCACACCCTATCTTGAAAGGATAACAACACGTGAGGGCATAATTAAATAGACTCCGTTTCCCCCACAATTCGTTCTTCATGTTTGTTATTAACAAAAGCTTGAATTTGAATCTCACCGAGCTTAACAAGAAAATCCTTAGTAATTATCATACGTAACAATCCTAATCGTATCGCCAGATGTTGACTCTTTCGACTTAACGCATCCGCGACCACATTCGCCTTGCCCGGATGATAAAGTATCTCGCAATCATAGTCTTTTACCACATCCATCCATCTACGTTGACGATAATTCAAATCTCGTTGATCGAAAAGATGTTTCAAACTCTTGTGATCCGAATAAATCGTACACTTGACACCATACAAGTGGTGGCACCAAATTTTCAACGCATGTACCACCGACGCTAACTCAAGATCATG
Organism: Rutidosis leptorrhynchoides; assembly: GCF_046630445.1. NCBI lineage: Eukaryota > Viridiplantae > Streptophyta > Magnoliopsida > Asterales > Asteraceae > Rutidosis > Rutidosis leptorrhynchoides. The sequence goes on from NC_092335.1 coordinate 212,349,762, forward strand.
CGTCGGGTAATTCTTTTCATGTTCCTTCAATTTCCTAGAGGCGTAAGCGATAACTTTACCCCGTTGCATTAGAACACACCCGAGCCCATTTAGTGAGGCATCACAATACACCGTTAAATCTTCTACACCTTCCAGCAACACTAAGACCGGAGCTTGACACAAATTTTCTTTTAATAATTAGAAAGTGATCATTTGCTCATTTTTCCAATTAAATCTCGCGTTCTTCCTTGTCAAATTCGTCAATGGAGAAGCGATTTTAGAAAATTCTTGGATAAACCGACGATAATAACCGGCCAATTCGAGAAAATTTCGAATTTTTGTAGGCATAGTCGATTGTTCCCAACTCTTTACCGTCTCTATCTTCCCCGGATCTACTTGAATGCCTTCTTTGTTCACAATATGGTCGAGGAATTGAACTTCCCTTAGCCAAAATTCACATTTTGAGAATTTAGCATACAATTTCTCCTTCCGTAACGTCTTCAACACTTCGCGCAAAGGGTGTTCATGTTCCTTCATGCTCTTAGAATAGACAAGAATATCATCAATGAACACAATTACTGACTTGTCCAACACAGGTTGGCACACCCGGTTCATAAGATCCATGAATGCCGCCGGTGCATTCAGAAGACCAAAAGGCGTAACTACAAATTCAAAATGCCCATCACGAGTTCGAAAAGCCGTCTTCTCAATATCTTCCTCACGGACCCGCATTTGGTGATAACCGGACCGTAAGTCAATCTTTGAAAAATACGTCTCACATTGAAGTTGGTCAAACAAATCGTCAATCTGAGGCAATGTATAACGATTTTTAATCGTCACTTTGTTCAACTCCCGATAATCGATGCACATCTGCATACTTCCATCTTTCTTCTTCACGAATAAAACCGGAGCGCCCCATGGCGAAGCACTCGATCGGATAAAACCCTTTTCAAGCAACTCTTGGGTTTGATTTAACAATTCTTGCATTTCCGTTGGTGCTAAACGATAAGGATTTTTAGAAATGGGGGTAGCCCCCGGAACCAACTCAATGCGAAATTCAACTTGTCTTTCCGTCGGAACACCCGACAACTCATCCGGAAAAACGTCTTCAAATTCATTAACCACCGAAATTTTATGAATGGGTGGTAGCTTTTTACGAGTATCAACCACATGGGCAAGAAAAGCCATGCCACCACTACTAAGGAAACGGCGTGCTCGTGCATAAGTGCACAATGGCACAAGTCTTCTCCGTTTCTCGCCATGAATAATTAACTCTCCCCCACTTGGGGTCTTCACACAAATAAACTTTTCACGGCATGAAATATCGGCTCTATAACGATCGAGCCAATCCATACCCACAACAATATCAAACTCACCCAAAGTCATCGGAATAAGATCGATTTTAAAAGTTTCAGTACCAAACACAACATTACAATCTTTACAAACATCAACCCCTAGCACCGTCTTACCATCCGCTATTTCGACTTCTACCAGACGACTTAACTTAGCTAGCAGTTTATTAAGCTTAGACACAAATCCTGGAGTCACAAACAATAAATTAGCACCGCTATCAAATAGTATCCTTGCCGGATTAGAATTAACCATGAAAGTACCTGAGACAACTTCGTTAGATTGTTTGGCTTCATCGTTGGTCTTCAAATAGTTTCTTTCCCTTGCCGTACCCACTGCCCTCTCTAGCCTCTTTAATTGATCACTTCAGAGATCGGGGCAATCCGACTTCCGGTGCCCTTCTTTTTAACAATTAAAACACGTGATTGTATTAATAGGCGGTTTTGGGCAATCACGAGAGAAGTGACCATTTTGCCCACAATTAAAACATGTGATCATGTGACCACCGGAGACACCTTTCTTCACACTACCGACACATTCGGATGCACATCTACTTTTCTTGTTCTAATAACTCGCAACATCAAACTTTCTTTTGCTAGACCCATAACCTAATGAACTCGGAGTTTGCGCTTCAAACCCTTTCGCCACCGCCAATAGCTTAGCAAAAGTCTCAATATGACCAATACTAATCTTAACCTTCAAATCGTCTCTAAGGGTCGCATGAAAGTCTTCCATCAACAATTGGTCGTTCTCCACATACTCGGGGCAAAAACTCGCTTTGGCGAGAAAGTTGGTTTTGAGAGTGTTTAGGTCCAAAGACCCTTGACGCATGTTTCTTAACTCGTTGCGCAATTTAGAAAGATCCGCTTGTGTACGATACTCAAGGAAAAACTCCTTCTTGAACTCTTCCCAAGACAACCCTACAAACACCGTTTCACCTATCATGGCAAGTTTACCATCAAGCCAATCTTTAGCATTGCCTCTCATCAAACTAGTGGCAAGCCTTGTTTTCTTTTCGGGTGGGCATTCACTAGTATGAAAGCAACCCTCAACATCGGAGATCCAATCCGTACATTTCATGGGGTCGTGATCCCCATAAAAGGGAGGAGGCTTAGTTTCCATAAATTTTTTGCAGCTAAAAACCATCTCGCCCCCATTTTGAGGTCTAAGAAACCTCCTTTTAACTTCTTCTTTCACGGCGTCGGCCATTTGTTCCCGAATTAAATCGACAATATGTTTCGAAACCGACTCTTCAAGTATTTGCTTAACCTTTAAAGAGAATACCGAGACGTAGTTCTCTAGAGCGGCCTCTATTTTGGTACTCATTTCATCTTCCTCCACATGAGAGGGACCACCACCGTTATTTGTATCCGTTCCATTTCTCGTCTTCATTCTAAAAATTGAAATAGATTAGACGTCACGTCAAAATAATAAGGATATATATATACACATATGACCAAACGCACACCACACCTAGCTCAATACTTGTCGCACATCCTTGCTTGACTTGACTTACAACCATAATAGTGGTCGCGACTCACTATTACGCTCGTATGTCGTGCCATGCTCAAACGTATCACAACCATTTTGCTCGATATTCAAAACAATACGCATGATTAGTAACATCATAACATAGCATAGTTAGTCCACCTATGCACCAAGGCACTAATCAAAACCCGTACCGACCCGTAATCCTACAAGTCCCGCATATAAAATCACAACACAAAAGTCTAAGTCTAGGCACCTATCTCAAGTCACCTAAATCCCTTAGACCATGCTCTGATACCACTTGTAACGATCCAACCCGTTAACCAACCAAAAACATGAAATAAAAAAAATTGAAACAGTTCTGCCCAGACTGGGTGCGCGGCGCGCAACCTAGTCTGTGCGCGGCGCGCAGAAAGGCTGACAGCCCGCTGTCCAATTTTCATGATTTTCGTTTAAAGATCTCCCACTTCCCAGCACTTTTAGATGAAACGCTTTTTACAACATGTTATATTAAGTAAAACTAACACATTCCAATAATAAAACGAGTTTTACAACGCGGGGCCCAGATACGCCCAAAATACGCCCAAAATACCCTTAAGTACGAAGTACAAGTTTCGACCACAAAAGTTTAATTTCCAAACAATACTTAGAGCATGGTGTTTTAGGTTAAACTACCCATATCTTGGTCGAACTTCCAAAAAGCTAAAACCCCCGTGAGCCATTAATCCAAGCGAATACTTTTGCCCTTATCCAAGCCGGAGCCTAAAAAGGTAAACAACGAGAGGGTAAGTTAACGCTTAGTGAATGCAATAATTATACACTACATATATAATATACCTACTTGCAATCACTTACAAAAATACCTCATACACGCTATCAATTTATAGCATACCATCGCAAGTATAATGCTAAAACCTTCAAGACCACAAGCTAGCACAACAATAGCATATATAACTCGAATAATATAATATGCTACACTACAACACGTAACCATGGTTAACCAATGGTACAAGGGAATGGTACTTCGAATTTCCCATCGGTGTTCCCAACAACCGTTAGTGTACAACGAAATATATCACTAACCCCTGGGTGGTATCGATCGCCCGAACTTAAATCCCACCCGCTACGTAAAATGTGGTTTCGATCGCCCGAACTTAAGTCCACACTTTATGCCCACACATAATGATATGGTATCGATCGCCCGAACTTTAAACCCATATCACATTATAACTCGATGTGGTATCGATCGCCCGAAATTAAATCCCACATCGAATTTCGTACAAGTAAATAAATTATATACACACATGTATAATCATTCCACTCACCTTGTCGTCTTGGCGAGATTTTCAACAACAACTTGTAACCTTCAAAGCGAGTCATCTAATATAATTAATTCCCAATTAATTCACATAGCAAGTTGGACTATCCACCAACTAGCCCCACTAGTGCATTTATGACCCAAAAGGGTTTTTATGACCCATTTGCACTAGAATCACACCATCAAGGTCCAAATTGTAATGACCCAGAATTTTCCGACCAAATTATACTTATGAGATTAATATTTACATAAATTAAACCATACGAACATGATAAGCAATCCAAGTTGTTGAGACTTGTGTTTTTGAAAAGAGTTTTACACAACGTTTGACCGTTCAATATGACCGATGATATCACGAACTATATAACATACGATAATTATACGTTTGTGTATATATATGTATTTATATATATTTAACATGATCTAAGGATGGTTTAACATCTCATTGTGTACTAATGACAATGAGTTATAAGTATATTTTGAAACTACTAACTTAAGTTTTCAAAACCATAACTATACGTAACATTCTTTGATATATATACTTATAATCTATAATGCTTATACATGTATCGTATATATAATATATTTAATCACTTTTTAAGGACTTAAATACATAAAAAAATATAAGTATATTCACAAAAGATAGCTATATTTGAATTCTCGTTCCGTTTCCTCAAGATTTCAATACTTATATCTAGGGTATATGTACCCGTATCATACCCAGCTTCTATACGTATTTACTATTGGTATATACACATCAAATCAACATCCTAATCAACATTATTACTGCCCTAGATATGAGGTAACTAGGATTTGTCAAGTATTATGAATTATTAATAAGAAAACAAAATTAGGAATCCTTTTCTTTCTTTATAAACTAAAAACGTTTTTATAAATGAACACCATTTCTTCACTCCATTTTCTCATACCTACACCCTCATTTCTCTCTTAAAATACTCCTAACTTCATACTTGATCATCTCCAAGCATTTTCCCCATCATTTAGCTTCAATTACAAGCCTTAAACACCATAAGAAAACTCTTTCAAGAACATATCAAAGTAATCACCTATTTGAAGAAGTTTACTTCCAACCTTTTGATCTAGCTCCACCACTCTTTGATTCCAAGATTATTTCTTATCTTTTGCAGTAACTTTGTCCAAGTAACTTGAGGTAGTAACCTTGTTCATAATCTTATTCAATTCATATTCATATAGCTATCTTTTTTTGTGGTATAAAATTTTAACAACAAGAACATAGTTTGAATGATTCCAAACTTGTTCGCAAACTAAATAGATCCTTCTAACTTGACTTTTAAAACACTTCAAGACCTGTAATATATCATAATGATATGCTAACCTAACAAGATATAACTTGGTTTTACAAAGAACATCTTAAAAACTGAATCTACGTCGTCGGAGTGCAACCGGGGGCTGTTTTGGGTTAGATAATTAAAAACCATCTTGAACTTTGAATTGGAATTTCATGTTCTGGAAAAAAATGATATTTCTTATGAATATGTTAACACATAAAAATTTCATGGTTTAACTCAAAGTGTAAGTATTTTTAGAAAAATGATCATTAAATGTTGTTTTTATGATGGAAAATGATCACTTTCATAAGTTTCACCAAAGTTTGACCTATAACCTATGATTTCGAATACAAACTAAGGTATTTTCAGTTCATATTCTTAAAATTTGACTCGATCCAAGGAAGTGGCAAGTTGAACCAACAAAAACGGAGTTGTAATGAAGAAACTACGACTAAAACAAGATTAGGTATCCGAAGCTTGTTTAGCTACAAAAATATTTGGAGAAAAAGTAAATTAATCATATCTTTTCTAATTAATATGATATTTTATATATAATTACTTATGATTTGATTTTATATATTTCAGGACCACCCGTAAACAACACGAGAAGATTAATCATAAGACCTCATGATTGTACGCAATACGTCAATTGACAACACGGTACTTTATGTACGCAACACGTCATTTGACAACATGGTACCATGGGTCGAGATTAATTCTGATCAATACGAATACGATGGGATCTTTATTTATTTTATTTAAGCAACTAATTGTGAACCACTAACATCGGACTGCTAACTACGGACTAATAAAATATTAAAAGTATATATATATGTAACGATTACTTAAAAAGAAAATATGTTGATATATTATATATATGGTTAGGTTCGTGATATCTATCAGAGACCAAGTCGAATTAAATACCTTCAAGGCAAAAGTGAGTTTCATTTGCTCCCTTTTTAATTGCTTTTGCAATATATATTTTTGGGCTGAGAATACGTGTGCTGCTTTTATAAATGTTTACAAAATAGACACAAGTACTTAAAAATATATTCTACGTTGAGTTGTACCACTGGCATATTTCCCTGTAGCTTGGTAACTACTAGTTACATGGGTATTGTAAACGCGAATCCTGTTGATAGATCTATCGGGCCTAACAACCCCAACCGGACTGGACGACCAGTATTCAACGGTTGCACAGTACTTCGTTTTGGTGACTACACTTGGTACGGTGTAGTGAGATTTCATAATAAAGGGAATATGCGACGTTGATTAAATGTTAAGTATGGTTACCAAGTGCTCAACCACTTAGAATGCTTTACATACACTTGCGAGTGTATTATGTTTATGATTATGAAATCTTGTGGTCTATTAACATATTGAAATGATTGTTATGATAAACCTATGAATTCACCAACCTTTTGGTTGACACTTTAAAGCATGTTTATTCTTAGGTACGAATTAAGTCTTCCGTTGTGCATTTGCTCAATATAAGGACATTACTTGGAGCCGATCATCGCAATGGGACCAAATGTTGATGACTTTGTCCAGGTGGATTAGGACGGGTCCTTTCAGTTGGTATCAGAGCGGTGGTCATAGCGAACCAGGTCTTGCATTAGTGTGTCTAACTAGTAGTTGTTAGGATGCATTAATGAGTCTGGACTTCGACCGTGTCTACATGTCAAAAGTTTTGCTTATCATTTCTAGTCGGAAATCATCTGCTTATCATCCTTAGGAAATTACCTGCTTATCATTCATAAGTCTAGACACGTTTTACTGCATTTACTGCATTGATAGTGTATAGACGAATTCTTATCTTAGCATATCTGTTATTGCGAACTTTGACTGATACCTTTTCAAAGATTCTCCGTAATTTACGGGATTTTGGTATTATATATACATATGTAAATTATGTATTGAAGAGTACCAAATCTAACTCCTATAATCTATTCTATACCAAAAATTCATTTTCCCCATTATACAAGATGGATTCCGCATCTAGTTCGAATTCTTCAGATTCCGACAGTTATGCCGATATGGATTTCTATTCGGGATCCGAAAGCAGCGTCACCGGAATGGATCAACCAATTTCCCATCATCTATTCTGGATGAATTGGGGATGGGTTCGTAATATACTAAATCACTGGAGACAAGAAGAAGGTGATTGATAAGGCTAAAAAGGAACATATATTTCATAGCAAAATCCCTCAAAAAAGACAAGATTTTAGTTGCAATTGTTCCATTTTCAAGTAATATTCGTTTATTTTAAATAAGTGCGAAGACAAAAGGCGAAAACGACGAATTGAAGACACAAAGGTCCAAAAAGCTCAAAAGTACAAGATACAATCAAAAAGGTTCAAATTATTGATGAGGAACGTCTAAAAATGACAAGAGTACAAGTTACAAAACGCAAAGTACAAAATATAAAATTGTACGCAAGGACGTTCGAAAATCCGGAACCGAGACCAGAGTCAACTCTCAACGCTCGACGCAACGGTGTAAAAATTACGAGTCAGCTATGCACAAGAATAAAATATAATATTTAAATAATTCATAATAAGAATAATATTAAATAATAAAAAGTTGTTAATTGAGCATAGTTCAGGGGTCATAAGTGAAAATTCAATTTCTAAATTCGCCTATAAAAGGCTTTGTAATCGTAATGTAAAAACACACCTTTTTCTATCTTTTTCTTATTTATCAATATCAATTATCAATATCTATATTCTATATCTCTATCATAATGTTAACTTAATAAGATATAACAATAATCTTAATTTTAATTTTAAATTATGATAATAATAAGATTTATGATAGAGATCGTTTGAGTGTGTAAGTCGAAATTCTGTCCGTGTAACGCTACGCTATTTTTAATCATTGTAAGTTATGTTCAACCTTTTTACATTAATGTATCGTAACTAAGTTATTATTATGCTTATTTGAGCCGAAGTAATCGTGATGTTGGGCTAAAATATTAAGAAGGGGTTATTGAACTTTGGACCATAATTAAGGTTTGGGCAAAAGACCGACACTTGTGGAAATTGAACTATTGACTATTAATAGATGGGGGTATTGTCTAATTGAGTGACAACTCATTGGAGTCTGTCGAACCTATCTTCAAATTAATTAACCTAATAATTAATAATGATTATGGTTGTCCTATTTAGTGATGTTCATATGGAATCTGTTATAATCATTTAATTAATCAATTGGGTTGGGTAATTGATTATTCATTCTGATCAAGTGGATGAATTAATATTCATAAACTAATTAAAACAGGGGTGGATTACATACAGTGATAACTGGTGTAATTGTTGACAGAAGTGATAACTGCGTCACAGTTTAAATCCTTAATCAGTTGGAATATTTGACTTCGGGTATAAGGGTAATTTGACGAGGATACTCGCACTTTATTTTTATGACCGATGGACTATTATGGACAAAAACCAGATAGACGTATCAAATAAACCAGGACAAAGGACAATTAACCCATGGTAATAAATTAAAATCAACACGTCAAACATCATGATTACGGAAGTTTAAATAAGCATAATTCTTTTATTATATTTCTCATCGTATCTTTATTTACTGTCATTTTATTACTCGCAATTTTATTTACTGTCATTTTATTTATTGTCATTATTTTACGCACTTTAATTATCGTCATTTATCTTTACGCTTAAAATATAGAATCGACAAACCGGTCATTAAACGGTAAAACCCCCCTTTTATAATAATATTACTACTTATATAATTATATATATTTTGTATAAATATAGTTAAAAATATAGTAAGTATCACCAGCTCCCTGTGGAACGAACCGGACTTACTAAAAACTACACTACTCTACGATTAGGTACACTGCCTATAGTGTTGTAGCAAGGTTTAGGTATATCCCATCCGTAAATTAATAAAACTTGTGTCATATTTTGTAGTATTTTGTATTAAAAATAATACTATTTCGTACCCTCACGCTACATCATCAAGTTTTTGGCGCCGCTGCCGGGGAGCGCTAAAACGCTATATTTTTAATTATAATAATATTGAAATAAAATATAATAATATAATAATATTGAAATAGAATATAATAATATAATAATATTGAAATAGAATATAATAATATAATAATATTTTAGAATATATTTTGAATCTTTAAAAAGTCGTATTTATTAAATACTTCAGGGGTATATTATGTAAATTGTAATTAATAATTTCTATCATGTCGCTTTCATGTGAATAGTAAATTAATTAATTTCTTTTCATTTACTATTCATGAATAGTAAATGAATTAAAAAAAAAAGTTTTAAAAAAAAAATAATAATTATAAAAAAAAGTATTAATTTGTAAAAAAATCATTTTTTAAAAAAAAAAAAAAATTTGTAAAAAAAAAAGTTTTTTTTTAGAAAAAAAATTCGTTTTAAAAAAAAAAACTTAAAAAAAAAAAAAAAAAAAAAAAAAAAAACGTAAAAAAAAAAAACAAAAACGTAAAAAAAAAAAAAAACGTAAAAAAAAAAAAATTATTAAAAAAAAAATATATATTTTTTAAGATTTTGTCTATAAAAAAAAAATTGTTTTTTTTTAGTTTTATTACCTTTAGATTTTTAGACTATAGTCGCAACTTTTAGTATTAAGTTTAGTTTTGCCATAGTTATTTTTACTTCTAGAATTTTTAGGCTTTGCCGTAAAATCCCTTAAGTGCTTATTCCTTAGATTAAGTTTTAGGTGCTTTAGAATTTTACGACGCCGTATTTCGCACTACTTTCTTATTTTTATTTTTCGACGCCTATTTTTCGACCTTTTTATTTTTCGACCTTTTTCGACGCGCAATCTTTTTCTTTCTTATTTCTCGCCATTCTAGTTTTTAGGACTTAGATTTTTTTCTACTTCTTCTCTAAATTTCTTAAAATTACGAAAATTTATTTTAAGTGGTTAAATTGATAGACATCAAAATTTTCTGGTTCGTAGTAATAGTTGGATTTGTACGTGGACCGGGTTATTGGAGCCAAACAGTACTCAATTATATTGAGACCAAACGAATCCTGCCCCTCTGCTGCATCTTTTGGCTATTCGAAACGTGGGCAAAATCAGAAAAGTCTATTGATTGGACAACTTATATAAGTTTTTCTTATTTTTATAACTAATAGGATATTCTGTGAATGCACCGAGCAAAACGTTCACCACCTTTCATACGTTCACCACCTGTAACTCGATCAAGACATCTAGCAAATATTGTCGCCGTTGATTTTTCTTTAGAATCGTCATCTAGTCGAACAAGAACTCCAACTCAAATTTCCGATAATCCATCTTTTGAACCCGACTTGACAATTAAGAACCCGGAGCATATTCAAGGACAATTCCAAGATCTTGAACCACTAATTATTCCTCCTGAGCCACAAACCATTAAATCAGAATCCTCTAGTGATTCGTATTCAACAAATTCAATTATGGAAGTAACGGAACCTCTAAGTATGGAAGATCGAATGAGAGCCACACGCACGGGCCAAGGTCACGCCATTATTAAGCCAGAAGTTAATGCGCCAGATTATGAAATCAAAGGACAAATTCTACACATGGTAACTAACCAATGCCAATTCAGTGGTGCACCGAATGAAGATCCTAACGAACACCTTCGTACGTTTAAAAGAATTTGTACACTATTCAAAATCCGAGAAGTGGAAGATGAGCAGATCTATCTCATGTTGTTTCCCTGGACTTTAAAGGGAGAAGCCAAAGATTGGTTAGAATCGTTACCTGAAGGGGCGATTGACACATGGGATGTTTTAGTTGAAAAATTTCTTAAACAATTCTTTCCGGCATCTAAATCCGTGAGACTTCAAGGAGAAATTGTTACGTTCGCGCAAAAGCCAAATGAAACTCTATATGAGGCGTGGACAAGATTTGGAAAGTTGTTGAGAGGATGTCCTCAACACGGTTTAGACACTTATCAAATAGTACAAATATTCTACCAAGGTGTCAACGTTGCTACACGAAAAGACATCGACATAACAGCTGGTGGTTCCATTATGAAGAAAACCGCAACTGAAGCTTACAAAATTATTGATAACACAGCCTCCCACTCTCATGAGTGGCATCAAGAAAAAGATATTTTTCGTTCATCTAAAGCAGCTAGAGCCGATTCTAGCCATGACTTTGATTCCGTTTCCGCAAAAATAGATGCTTTCGAAAGACGAATGCAAAAGATGAATAAAGATATTCACGCAATACGAATCAGTTGTGAGCAATGCGGTGGACCACACTTAATGAAAGACTGTCACATTGAACAAACGATGGAACAACGTGAGAATGTTGTCTACATGAACCAAAGGCTGGAAAATAGTTATCAGAATAATTATCAACCGCCAAGGCCAAACTTCAATCGAAATCAAAACATTCTTTACAATCCAAAAGGACCCGACAATAACTCGTATAACCAACAAGGTCCGAATAACCAACCAACTCAAAACAACACTTTCAATCAACAAAGACCTGGCTTGTATAAACCACCACAACAAACCGACGAGAAGAAGTCAAATCTGGAAGAAGTGGTATTTAAGCTAGTTGAATCTCAAACACAATTTATTGAAACTCAAACCCAAACGAATGAGAGGTTTGAGCAGTCATTTAGAACTCAACAAGCTTCCATTTTGAATCTAGAAAAACAAGTAGGTACTCTTGTTAGATTGATGAGTGAAAGGGCACAAGGAAAGCTACCGAGTAATAATGAAGTAAATCCTCGGAATGAAAATGTTAACATGATATCAACAAATTCTGAAAAACCAATACTAGAAGATGGGAAAGTTTTAGATGTAAGTAACAATGAAGAAGTTACACCACCACCACCACCCGAGTATGTAAAGCCAGTGGTGGCACCATACAGACCACCCATCCCGTTTCCAAGAAAAGGAGTTGAGTATGAGCAAGTAATAGGTAATAAAGTTTGTGATACCTCTGGAAAGAAGAAGAAGAAGAATAAAAAAGTGCAAGAAACAAAAACAGTAGAAGTAAACCTGGTGAAGACAGTTCCACCAAATCCTCCACCTAGGGTAGGTGATCCGGGTGAATTTATTGTTCCTTGTCTACTTAGTGACTGTGTCATGTATGATGCACTAGCAGATTTAGGTTCAAGTGTGAGTGTTATGCCTCTTTCATTATATAAGAGATTAGGTGTAGGTGAGTTAACTCCAACGGATATGAGTGTTCGACTCCTTGATCAAACCATTAAGCACCCAGTTGGAATTGCTGACAACCTACCCGTTCAAGTAGGTAATTTAACCTTTCTAGTCGAATTCATTGTCATTGACATAGAAGAGGACTCAAACGTTCCTCTAATTTTAGGTCGACCATTCTTAGCGTCCACCGGGGCGTTATTTGATGTAAGAAAGGGTAGAATGACACTTAGTAATGATGAGAAATCGATCACCTTTATGATTCGAAAGTCTAAATATCCACAAACCAAAACCGTTGAACCGACAAAAACGATTGGTAAGAACCATGTTGTTAACTCCAACGGTAATGCTTAACAATAATAGAACGCCTAAGTGTGGGGAAAATGAAGTAACACCTAATGATGACTTGATAATAAAGAACCCCATAGTTGATACGAAATTAAATAACCCCGTTATTAACAGTTCAATGAAGAAACTTTTTAAACGGGTTATTGATGCTAAAAGTAAGGGAAACTTTAGGTTATATAACCGGTTAGTATCCAATCTGTCGCCTAAAGAAAAGGTGAAGCTAGTTGAATTTGTGGATATTACGGAAAAAGCTGGTCACTGGCTTAAAGCAAAAGTCACAGATATGCAAGTTGATTATGGTCCAAGAGAAATTGACGATGAAGTTAATCACAATTTCGACACCACATCTACCTAAGTGTGAGGAGATTCAAATATTCTAAAAAGAAAATGCTGTTTGGAGTTAGTTGTTCTGTTCTCGTGTAGTTCCGAGAATGGAATTCGATTGGTCTTTTCCGCTAGCAGACACTAAAGAACTAGTTTTCTCCCACCATTCTGAATTTTTATTTTTTAGGTTTTAATTAATATGCCTTTTAAATTTAAGTTTTGTGTGATTTTAAAAACAAAATTTACTTTATTTCATTAAGTTTAAAAAATTGATTTCTAAAATTCGTCGTAAGTTGAAGACTATGTCGTTGAACCGAAATTGCTTTACCCAAGGACGGGGCGATAAATTTTGTTATCATTATTTTTTTAATTTTATTGATCTAAAGTATGCAAAATATATATATATATATATATATATATATATATATATATATATATATATATATATATATATATATATATTATATTATATTTTATAAATTTTTAAACGGTGGATAATATATCAAACTTTAAAAATATGTATATATATGTTTGTATTTTATGTTATGTACAAAACAGGGTAAAACAGCGCACTTTCAACGACTAGCATTAAGTTCAGCAAAAGCTACTAATTTTGACGACAAGACGCAAAATATCAAATGTGATATGACAACAACATGTTTGCAAACTCGGTATTTTTAATCACTTTTCTACACTAATCACCCTCGTGAATTTATAATTAGAGTCTGATTTCATGCAAATGAGGGCATTGCATGATCTTAAGTGTGGGGAAGGGTTATAAATTCTCTCGGGTTTACACTTGGTTTATTTGCCAAATTTTGCGAAAATTTTGAAAAATTTTCAATTAAATGAACTCAAAATCATGTTTATACATATTTATGAACGATGAAAACTAGGTGATAATACCGAAATTATCGTTACCTCGAAAAGGACATAAATTGAGAAACACCCTAAAACGCTTGAATTCATTTAAAATGAAATAGAAGAAAATAAAAAGGCAAAGAAAGAAACTAAGTGTGGGAAGAATGTACCAAGTTATTCAATTTAAAACATATATCACATATTTTTGTACAAGATTATTGCAGGTACTTTTGCTTTGGACGATACTAATCAGTTTTACCCGATTTATTGTAATACTTTTGAAAGAAGAGATGGATCTACACGATGAATCAATTCCATCATTAAAAGGAAGTAAAGTCTTCCAAAAAAGACACGCGCTTCTTGATTTAGGTCAAGAAGTTGTCGTCCAGACCAGCTGTAGGTTGACGAAAAATCTAGAAAAGTCATCTCTAAAATCAGCAGGAAATCCACGGACCTCAGCATCAAACAGGGTCGCCAGGTGGTCAGATTTATCCTAACCATGAGAAGGATTTATCTCGTACAATGGGGAGGCACTGTGCAAATTAGCTTGATAAGACTAATGAATCAGATCCCCAGAAAGGATAATCTCCTTAAAGATTAAAAATCAGCTTTTAAGACTGATATTACTCAATCCTTGAGATTGACCTTAAAGATTGAGAATTCAAACTCATGGAATTCAATGATATCTAAACTCGAGCTTGAACGAGAAAATATTTTGATCAAAAATACAAACCGATTTGTTTTCTGAAAACCCATTTTCAATGCGTTCATTACCATTGAACGTAAAATCCTAGGAATTCACCTGGAATTCATTAGGTCACCTGAACCAAATCGGGTGTCAACCGTAAGAACGGTGGTTGCATAGCATGGTCGGAGACAGGACCTTGTGCCAGACCGAAAAATCATAGGATGATCTTTACTATCGCTCCTACCAAGGATAGTTCTAGCATCCGACACGTTAAAAGACCATAATCATCTGCATGTCACGGGACATTGCCTTAACAGTTTCTTGTTCATCGCTTTCCTTTACAACCGGACGGTAGTTTACCGAAAGATAATATACGGAACAAGTAAACTGGATGTGTACTTTCCGATACCGGGATAGCAGTGGATTACACGAACCTAAAAGTTTTAGCCAAAATATTGATCCACAAATATATTTTGCAACACCGATGATGGATCAAATCAGAAAACTTGTCTAGGGTAAAATCTAGCTTGAATTTTCAAAAGATCAAATGTTTTCATAAAGATCCAATTTCCTTAAAGGATCTAAATTTTTATAGTCATGTGGGACTGTAAACCGCCTTTCAAATGTGCACTTTGCTTTGGAAACCGAAAGTAAATCGGCTATTTGATTGCAAGTGTCGTTGTCCTAAACCCAAGGCAACTGTGGATGACACACCCACCTTTAACCATATCGTTACTATCATTGTTTATACCGCTCTATCAAAATCACTGATGTACAAAGTGTGAAGAATAAAGAAGTGATTCGTGTGATGTATTATATTATTTCAAGACTGTATTGCTTGAGGACAAGCAACGCTCAAGTGTGGGGATATTGATAAGGCTAAAAAGGAACATATATTTCATAGCAAAATCCCTCAAGAAAGACAAGATTTTAGTTGCAATTGTTCCATTTTCAAGTAATATTCGTTTATTTTAAATAAGTGCGAAGACAAAAGGCGAAAACGATGAATTGAAGACACAAAGGTCCAAAAAGCTCAAAAGTACAAGATACAATCAAAAAGGTTCAAATTATTGATGAGGAACGTCTAAAAATGACAAGAGTACAAGTTACAAAACGCAAAGTACAAAATATAAAATTGTACGCAAGGACGTTCGAAAATCCGGAACCGGGACCAGAGTCAACTCTCAACGCTCGATGCAACGGTGTAAAAATTACGAGTCAACTATGCACAAGAATAAAATATAATATTTAAATAATTCATAATAAGAATAATATTAAATAATAAAAAGTTGTTAATTGAGCATAGTTCAGGGGTCATAAGTGAAAATTCAATTTCTAAATTCGCCTATAAAAGGCTTTGTAATCGTAATGTAAAAACACACCTTTTTCTATCTTTTTCTTATTTATCAATATCAATTATCAATATCTATATTCTATATCTCTATCATAATGTTAACTTAATAAGATATAACAATAATCTTAATTTTAATTTTAAATTATGATAATAATAAGATTTATGATAGAGATCGTTTGAGTGTGTAAGTCGAAATTCTGTCCGTGTAACGCTACGCTATTTTTAATCATTGTAAGTTATGTTCAACCTTTTTACATTAATGTATCGTAACTAAGTTATTATTATGCTTATTTGAGCCGAAGTAATCGTGATGTTGGGCTAAAATATTAAGAAGGGGTTATTGAACTTTGGACCATAATTAAGGTTTGGGCAAAAGACCGACACTTGTGGAAATTGAACTATTGACTATTAATAGATGGGGGGTATTGTCTAATTGAGTGACAACTCATTGGAGTCTGTCGAACCTATCTTCAAATTAATTAACCTAATAATTAATAATGATTATGGTTGTCCTATTTAGTGATGTTCATATGGAATCTGTTATAATCATTTAATTAATCAATTGGGTTGGGTAATTGATTATTCATTCTGATCAAGTGGATGAATTAATATTCATAAACTAATTAAAACAGGGGTGGATTACATACAGTGATAACTGGTGTAATTGTTGACAGAAGTGATAACTGCGTCACAGTTTAAATCCTTAATCAGTTGGAATATTTGACTTCGGGTATAAGGGTAATTTGACGAGGATACTCGCACTTTATTTTTATGACCGATGGACTATTATGGACAAAAACCAGATAGACGTATCAAATAAACCAGGACAAAGGACAATTAACCCATGGTAATAAATTAAAATCAACACGTCAAACATCATGATTACGGAAGTTTAAATAAGCATAATTCTTTTATTATATTTCTCATCGTATCTTTATTTACTGTCATTTTATTACTCGCAATTTTATTTACTGTCATTTTATTTATTGTCATTATTTTACGCACTTTAATTATCGTCATTTATCTTTACGCTTAAAATATAGAATCGACAAACCGGTCATTAAACGGTAAAACCCCCCTTTTATAATAATATTACTACTTATATAATTATATATATTTTGTATAAATATAGTTAAAAATATAGTAAGTATCACCAGCTCCCTGTGGAACGAACCGGACTTACTAAAAACTACACTACTCTACGATTAGGTACACTGCCTATAGTGTTGTAGCAAGGTTTAGGTATATCCCATCCGTAAATTAATAAAACTTGTGTCATATTTTGTAGTATTTTGTATTAAAAATAATACTATTTCGTACCCTCACGCTACATCATCAGTGATCCATTCCATCCACCAAATTGCCCTCTTGGCGATGAACCTGAAGCACTTACCGGCGAACCTATTCGAAACACCATTTTCTCTCTCATTTCTAGAGTATCTCGTCACGATTATATACTATCACATATTACAAATCTTGTTCATTCGCTCGCTCCAACCGCCAATCATCCCGGTGTACTAGCAGAAGTTAACGAACTTCACGCTCGCGTGATGGCTTTGGAGAACATGGTGCGAAGGTTGCAAACACCAGCAGCAGCACCAGCAGCATAATCAGCACCACCATCAATAACATCAACAATACCATCATCACCACTAACAAAAAACATCCGCATCACATGTCTCGACATCATAATCTGTCCCACAAACATCAACATCATAGGCACCATATATACCAAGGAGTACCAACAATAATGAATGATGAAGTATTGATCCATAACTTCATTGATATTCTGCGAAGAATATGTGGTTTCAAAAAGTTTTAAAGATTTCTTATTCTAGCTCAAACCGAAAAGCAAATGAGATTAATATCATATTAACTCATTAAATTCATGATTTCATCTGAAGAAAATATATATGTATATATGTTTTCATAAAGATTGTAATTAAAAGTTCTTTTGTACAAAATATTAATGGTGAAATTTTTTTTTTAACGGGTAGGTAATACCCGAGGAATAATTAGATTTCATCTTAATAAGTTACATTGTACATTCGTCGAAGCTGATTCAACAGTCATTTACTATCCTACTTACAACCACCGATATACGTATCCGTTCACCACAGAATAACCATTTTCATTCAATTTCATATTTGGATTTTAAATTCCCAGAATCCAACAAGTGGCATATGAAGAAAACATATGACAAAATAAAATCTGTTAGAAACAAACAAATTAACTATGAAAAAATTTTGTTAAGAATCCACGCTAATTGTTCCAGCTAACTGTTCCTAGCTAACTGATTACATTTTATTTATCGCAGTTTATTTATCGCAATTTAATTATCGCACTTTTATTTATCGTCATTTAATTTCTGTAATTATTTTACGCACTTTAAATTTCGGGACACGTATACAATGTTTTGATATATCATATCGACGCATCTATATATATTATTTGGAATCACCATAGACACTCTATATGCAGTAATGATCGAGTTCTCTATACAGGGTTGAGGTTGATTCTACAATAATATATATAGTTTGAGTTGTGATCGAGTCTGAGACGTATACGGGTCACGACACGTATTAATTAATTCGTATATTATATATTAAACTATATATGAATTATTGGACTGTTACTGTGGACTATCGACTGTGGACTAATGACATTGGACAATTAAAATGAATTAAAATATTGATTATAACATATGAAACTAAACATTTCTTCAAGATTGCCAATTGTTTCATCTTAAACCTCATTGTATCTCGACGATTACAATCAGTGTTCAAATCTATCATGATTCTTAAAAATACATCAATCGAGAGGATAAACCAACCGCCCTTCATCTATGGAAGAAAAGATTGATGCATATAGTTATGCACCTGAAAAACCCTCGGAAACTGAGTAAACGTTTGACACGTATCTGTTCTAGTTCCTTTGACATTGTTATTACCGAAGATCGTTTTGCAATCCCTTTCCAAAGTAGCTAATTTTGTCACAGCTCCAGCAAGTCAACTCTGACTTTTCATCCGAAACAACTTTATTATAACCGCGATATATATGCGTACTCTTTATTGTTACTGGGGAACCTTTTATATTCAACAATATTACCATCAGCGATTAATCATTCTATAAAAAACAAAATTCTCCTGAAACTACCTCAGTTTGATAACCGATGACCTAGATCAGTTAACTTTGAAAATGCTAACGAAGCAGCATGTTGTAGATGATCTTAATAGCCAAAAGTTTGATGATAAAGAAAGGAGTGTTAGGAACGCTCGATAGAAAATTTAGTACCGAAAAGCGGATTATGCGAAACTAAGAAGAAAGCCGTGGACAAATCACAAAGAATAAGTTTACCTTCAAAGAATCCAAATGATTCTGTGCCTGCTGAAATCGTTAGAAAACATCTTATTTCTCATTTTAAATCTTCACAGACAAATCTTCTTCATCATCCATTGATATTAGAAATTCTAAGATATTCTCGTATGTTCTATTATAAATATCCTCCATATTTCTGGCGATATTTTCACAACTATTCTTATCTGAGATCATTTATCTCTCCGTAATATCTGCAACATAAAAGAAACTGTGTTAGTTTCTAAATTCTGAAACCTTCGAGTTTAAAATATGAATGTTTTGAAGTAGTGTTGGGAACTGAAGCATGGATTAGTATAATATAATGACACTTGATCAACGTCATTATATTACAGTAAGTCATGCTGAGTTTCTAATGAAGCATGATGATTCACAGTACCGTCATCCTGTGCCATTTACATGACTCTTACATTCTATCTAATCTCTAAACATATCAAGAGAATATTTTTCTGGATGACTCAGTCTTCTCCAGGGTATTCTGGTAATTTAACAAATCAAAATCATTCTATTACCATTTTCTTCTTAGAGCATTAGCTATGTTCATTCTGAATTTCATATCTACGAATTCCGAACCATTACTCGCTTGACTCGAAGTCGGGAAGAGAAAACGAAAGCATGAAGCTCCGAAAAATAATGAAGAATATAAACTCCGATAATAACCCCGAAATTACAAACCGTGTATATCGATGCAGATAGCAATATAGAGACACGGGAGAATTAGAAACGCTATAAACACAAGAGTATAGTAGAAGTAAATAGATTCTTCTGGTGGTAGATGAAAAAGAAGAATGACAGATATAAAAGTTAGGAGTATATCAAGAATCAGGACTGGATGGAGCATATTGATGAATGCTTTAAAGTAAGAATCAAGGGAGAAAGAATAGAAGGTGTGAGTCGTGGAAAATAAGGAAACGAAGGGGTGAATTTATAGTGAAATATCCGACAGAGCAATCGAAACAGATTATTGCATATAATCAAAGAAGATCCTGATTTCCTTAATCACCAAAGAACCAAATCTTATTACGTAAGATTCTCTTTAAATCCCTTAAATCCCGGAAATCAATCATAACTACGTCATCGGTTAAGACGAATATATTTTACTCATCTCACTCTTTTACGATAGTCTCATTTATATTCTTCGCATAATCGAATCGTTTTATCTACATTACTCAATGATGATAAAACTCCATTATCACCTTATATTTGTCATGAAAACCTTCTTATTGTTATCCATAACAACCTCTATCAAATTTCGGGGACGAAATTTCTTTAACGGGTAGGTACTGTAATGACTCGGAATTTTCCGACCAAATTATACTTATGAGATTAATATTTACATAAATTAAACCATACCAACATGATAAGCAATCCAAATAGTTGAGACTTGTGTTTTTGAAAAGAGTTTTACACAACGTTTGACCGTCCAATATGACCGATGATATCACGAACTATATAACATACGATAATTATATGTTTGTGTATGTAACGACCCGACCAAAACCGTTATTGACGGCGTCGTTAACTTAGGTCCCGTTGCGTGGTCGTAGTCCCTATATGAGACTCGTTGACCAAAATTATGTCGCGTTCATTTGAAAGGTACAAAGTTTAGTTTAACAAACGGATCGACAATAAGTTTAAGTTTACAAAGTTATAAAGTATGAATGAAATAACTTGCGACATAATTAGTTTGAAACCACAGTTGCTATAAATAGCGTAAGTAAGTAGACAAAAGTTTGAATCCAAAAATGCTATCCCTAGCGTATGCATGCATGGTAGACTCCAATCAAGTAATCAAAGAGTGCGGAAGCATGTATCAAATAGCCATGTGAAAACCTGAGAAAACATAGAAGAATCTGTCAACGCAAAAACGTTGGTGAAATCATAGGTTTGAGTAAGTGAGTGAAAGTAAAGTAAGTCGAACCACAAGATTTGAAAAGTTGAAATAATAGTAGTACATTCTAAAAGTTAATATTCACGAGCACCCAATTATCAAAGCTTAACATTCCATCCATTGTATACCCCATCCATAGTGCTAGAACAAACATTGATTCTCGAAAATATATTTCATCCGTAGACGGTAGCGAACCGTCAAAGATGAGGGTTGTCAAACCCATATGGCCATATAACATAAGTTCTCGCTTACACCATCTGATGTAACTAATGATAATCGGATTGAGGATTTCTGTTCTAAACTCGTATGTAGAATGTTTGTTTTCCTGTACTTGTGTTCACTTAGTAAAAGAAATGTTTATGTTTTCTCATCCCAAATGTAAGTTCAAAAGAGTAAAAGTGGGACTATGATCTCACCTCGAGTGCACGAGTATAAAGGTACTTCAACAAGTAAACGTGTGCATGAAAGTTGCTTAGCCTTGACCTAAACAAGTAAGTTATATCAATTAACCGGTTACGACACAAGGTCGGGTGAAATGTGTTCAATTAGTCCTATGGCTCGTTACGACTCGATTAATATAGCATGTGAATCAATTTGTCAAGTTTCATGCACGATACAAGTAGTTAAGTATGTTAGAACGATTGTATAATCGTTTGGTTAAGTTTGACTAAAAGTCAAACTTGGTCAAAGTCAAAGTCAACGGGGTCGGGTCGGGTATCCGACAATTTTCCCATGATGAGAAATCATTTATGAGCAGAATGGCCAAGTTTCATGTTAATCGGAGTTACGGTTAAGCGGGAAACATTTTGTGAAAGGAAAAATAAAAACAAAAATGAGCTGGGCATATGCGCGGCGCGCAATGGGTTGCGCGGCGCGCACCCAAGTGTAAATCCTGGTCAGAACTTAACCACGAAGGCAAACATCTGGGATTTCTAATTCTGCGCGGCGCGCGGGTATATGCGCGGCGCGCAATACCTGGGAAACATGCAGTTTGCAGAAAAATGGTCCAAGTCACGAACCAAAACTCAAATTAACATATTTCATGATCCGCAAACAATTAGAACATGTATCTTATATCATCGGAAAGGTATTTTGACAAGGAATACAACTAACCACTTTTCATCAAGCAAAAACATTATTTACAATAACCGAAAACTCGTCAATTGATCAAGAAAGGTTTATTTTCAAAGTTTCAAGTTCGTAAAACGTATTTTATGATTCGGGAATCCAATTTACACATACGATATGCCGTTTTGAAGGTAATGAAGCATACATTACTACTAAACACTAACAATTAACATTTCATGGCATTCAAGCATCAAAAGTTCATGTCAAGAACTATCAAACCCTAGTCAAACATCACAAAATCATTAATCGGGTTTTTGAAGTTTTCTTAATCAACCTACACATCAAAATGTGGCTAATGATACTAGTAACACAATTAAAACATGCACTTTAACAATTAAACAACATTTAATCATCCAAAATCAAAGATTAAGCACACCCATTTCAAAGTTCATACTAGTTACTCTAAATCAACAAATCGAGCAAACAAAACATATATTCATATTATACACGAGCCATAGACACTAACTAACACAATTTCAAGTCAAAAACACGAATTTAAAGAAAATTAGAGTTTTAGAAATGTTACCCAAACGAGATGAAGTTGGTATCAAATTGTAGAGGATGAAGAGAGGATTCCAAATATGTAATTTGTTTTGTTGCTAGCTCCCTAAACCGAATTTAGATGATGATTTTGTGTTTGAGGTTTTGAGAGAATAAAAATGGAAGTAATGAAATGGGGAGGTTGAAATGAATGGAGGAGGGTGAAGGTTGACTAGTTGACCTAGTCATCTCTTTGCCCTCTTGGCAAGTTTAGTCCCTCAAGTTTCAAAGCGGGTGCGGGAATTAACCAAACGAATATTTTAAAAACGCTCGTGTAAACGAGTGATGTTATAATTAAATAACGAGAATATTATGAACGTTTGTTAACGGAATCTACGAATATAAATAACGAAAGATATTATTTAAAAAAAAAGACAGTGTTAAAATAATTTTAACGGAAAAACGCGGGATGTTACATTACCTACACCTTAAAAGAAATTTCGTCCCGAAATTTAGTTGGAAGTAGTAGTTGTTGTTTCTTCCTCGAGATCTTGCGTTGTAAATTATACGGATAAGTGAAGGTACGTCCTTGGGCATTTCAACGAACTTCGACGGTCGGGATTTTTACGTTGGATTGAAGTTTGGTTTCACGATTCATGGTTTCAACCGGTCCTCCTAGGAATGAAGTTTATCGTCGATAGTAAGCTTATCGAAAAGGAATGACAAGTTCTTGTTTCGCAAAACACGTCTTTGAGTTGATACATCGAATGTAGGATAAACGGAGACCCAAAATGAGTCGGAAAAGTCTAAACGGCTAGCGACGGGTCCAAAACACCCCAAGAATTTAAAGGATCAAAATATCGCGGATTTAGCTTCCTACGTTTTCCCGAAACGGATTGCACTTTTCCAAGGTGCGACTCTTAACGTGACGCGGTTTCCCACGTGGAATTTGAAATGTTTACGTCTAACATCGGCGTAGCTCTTGGTGATTACGAGTCGCGTAGGGTTTTACCTGAATATGAATAAATTTTCTCGGTTGCTCATGAATAACCTCGGCCCCGGTGAATTGATCATCGTTTACTTGGTTCGACAAAGGAGAATGACGTTTCCGGTCACATGTGGTTTCAAAAGGAGTGACGTTAAAAATCGAATGAAAATCATTGTAGTACGAGGATTCGGATAAAGGAAAATACTTTTCTCAAGTAAATTTGAAGTTGGTAATACAAACCTGTAATTATGGTTTCCAAGGTTTAAATCGCATGTTTGTTCGGTCCGTCGGGTTATGGATGGTACGCGGTACTCATGTCTAAACGCGGTCCCGAGGCTTTTTGTAAGGTACTCCAAAATCTAGAAGTGAAACGAGGATCTCGATCCGAAACGAGGTACATCTCTTTAAGGTATATTGAACAAGTTTGCTAGGAATTGAAAACGTTAGCTAGGACAAGTTTCTCAAGAAAATTCGCGTCGCGGAAGATTTATCGGTTTCCAAAAACGTTCGTCGGGGCAAGTTCTTATCGGGTTTTGAAAACGATGGTTAGGACTATCCACCCTCGCGGCGAATACTTGTATGACGTGAAGAGTCGCTCTCCATTGAGAATTTAGAATAAGGACCTCCTGAACCGGAAGTACGAGGGTGATGCAAGAGAAGTTTCCGCCCCGATGTGAGCATAACGAGTAAATTGTAGTTAGTCAATAAGGCTGCGCGAGGACGAGCTAGTATACCCGTGTGACATACGGTTGAAGTCGAATGGAATCGGTAATTCATTCGGAAGCATAAATATAATTTGACAATAATTGAAGGTGTGTCCCCGGTATGGTTGTTATAAATATTCTCGGAGTTTTCGGATGTCCAAACCTGAAAAGATGAAGTCATGTACATGGCACATGGTGGTGTTTAGGTTGATCGAGTCTAACCACCATCACGCGTCACTAGAACTTTGGTATGTCTTATCGTATTATAACCACGTTGATCGAGTGTCGTTATATTACGCTAACTCATACCTCCATTCCCACATCACTCTATAGATTCAAGTTCGTGTAATCGTGAAGTTTAAAATAAACAAAGTGTAACGACGTCTCTAACGTGACTCGTATTGAATCGAAAGAATTAGTGAAACTATAAAGAAGCGTTCCCCGAGGGAAGTGTATAATGATTGTTCACGTCAATGTGGTTCGAGTCAGACAATAAGGTATTCAGGTATGAAAAGAGTAACGAGTCATGATAACGAGTAGCACGCAACCGTAGTGATAAATGTTGATGACAATACTCAACTAGAGTAGTGATGGTAGTAACACCAAAAAGTAGATAGTAAGAAACACCAGTGGGAAACCGATAGTAAGTTGAAACGGTGGCAAATAACAATCCGGGAGACAGAGTTCCCGAACAAGTGTGACTAATGAAGTCGTCGTCATCCATACGTGTATGAATCAGGAATTTACGTGTGTTACCAAAAAGTGGCGGAATACGAGTTCGTATGATGAAGGTTGGGTACCATTAAAAAGTTTGCCTAAGAATGATTCAAGTATAATGCACAAGTAGTCAAGTAAGTGCTATCTATAGCAAATGTATGTCAGAATGCAATGATTAACTATCCGGTTGTAGTCTAGACTCACTAATGCGTCCTAACGACTCTGTTAGACACACTAATGCACGTCCTAGTTCCCTACAACCAACGCTCTGATACCACTTGTAACGACCCGACCAAAACCGTTATTGACGGCGTCGTTAACTTAGGTCCCGTTGCGTGGTCGTAGTCCCTATATGAGACTCGTTGACCAAAATTATGTCGCGTTCATTTGAAAGGTACAAAGTTTAGTTTAACAAACGGATCGACAATAAGTTTAAGTTTACAAAGTTATAAAGTATGAATGAAATAACTTGCGACATAATTAGTTTGAAACCACAGTTGCTATAAATAGCGTAAGTAAGTAGACAAAAGTTTGAATCCAAAAATGCTATCCCTAGCGTATGCATGCATGGTAGACTCCAATCAAGTAATCAAAGAGTGCGGAAGCATGTATCAAATAGCCATGTGAAAACCTGAGAAAACATAGAAGAATCTGTCAACGCAAAAACATTGGTGAAATCATAGGTTTGAGTAAGTGAGTGAAAGTAAAGTAAGTCGAACCACAAGATTTGCAAAGTTGAAATAATAGTAGTACATTCTAAAAGTTAATATTCACGAGCACCCAATTATCAAAGCTTAACATTCCATCCATTGTATACCCCATCCATAGTGCTAGAACAAACACTGATTCTCGAAAATATATTTCATCCGTAGACGGTAGCGAACCGTCAAAGATGAGGGTTGTCAAACCCATATGGCCATATAACATAAGTTCTCGCTTACACCATCTGATGTAACTAATGATAATCGGATTGAGGATTTCTGTTCTAAACTCGTATGTAGAATGTTTGTTTTCCTGTACTTGTGTTCACTTAGTAAAAGAAATGTTTATGTTTTCTCATCCCAAATGTAAGTTCAAAAGAGTAAAAGTGGGACTATGATCTCACCTCGAGTGCACGAGTATAAAGGTACTTCAATAAGTAAACGTGTGCATGAAAGTTGCTTAGCCTTGACCTAAACAAGTAAGTTATATCAATTAACCGGTTACGACACAAGGTCGGGTGAAATGTGTTCAATTAGTCCTATGGCTCGTTACGACTCGATTAATATAGCATGTGAATCAATTTGTCAAGTTTCATGCACGATACAAGTAGTTAAGTATGTTAGAACGATTGTATAATCGTTTGGTTAAGTTTGACTAAAAGTCAAACTTGGTCAAAGTCAAAGTCAACGGGGTCGGGTCGGGTATCCGACAATTTTCCCATGATGAGAAATCATTTATGAGCAGAATGGCCAAGTTTCATGTTAATCGGAGTTACGGTTAAGCGGGAAACATTTTGTGAAAGGAAAAATAAAAACAAAAATGAGCTGGGCATATGCGCAGCGCGCAATGGGTTGCGCGGCGCGCACCCAAGTGTAAATCCTGGTCAGAACTTAACCACGAAGGCAAACATCTGGGATTTCTAATTCTGCGCGGCGCGCGGGTATATGCGCGGCGCGCAATACCTGGGAAACATGCAGTTTGCAGAAAAATGGTCCAAGTCACGAACCAAAACTCAAATTAACATATTTCATGATCCGCAAACAATTAGAACATGTATCTTATATCATCGGAAAGGTATTTTGACAAGGAATACAACTAACCACTTTTCATCAAGCAAAAACATTATTTACAATAACCGAAAACTCGTCAATTGATCAAGAAAGGTTTATTTTCAAAGTTTCAAGTTCGTAAAACGTATTTTATGATTCGGGAATCCAATTTACACATACGATATGCCGTTTTGAAGGTAATGAAGCATACATTACTACTAAACACTAACAATTAACATTTCATGGCATTCAAGCATCAAAAGTTCATGTCAAAAACTATCAAACCCTAGTCAAACATCACAAAATCATTAATCGGGTTTTTGAAGTTTTCTTAATCAACCTACACATCAAAATGTGGCTAATGATACTAGTAACACAATTAAAACATGCACTTTAACAATTAAACAACATTTAATCATCCAAAATCAAAGATTAAGCACACCCATTTCAAAGTTCATACTAGTTACTCTAAATCAACAAATCGAGCAAACAAAACATATATTCATATTATACACGAGCCATAGACACTAACTAACACAATTTCAAGTCAAAAACACGAATTTAAAGAAAATTAGAGTTTTAGAAATGTTACCCAAACGAGATGAAGTTGGTATCAAATTGTAGAGGATGAAGAGAGGATTCCAAATATGTAATTTGTTTTGTTGCTAGCTCCCTAAACCGAATTTAGATGATGATTTTGTGTTTGAGGTTTTGAGAGAATAAAAATGGAAGTAATGAAATGGGGAGGTTGAAATGAATGGAGGAGGGTGAAGGTTGACTAGTTGACCTAGTCATCTCTTTGCCCTCTTGGCAAGTTTAGTCCCTCAAGTTTCAAAGCGGGTGCGGGAATTAACCAAACGAATATTTTAAAAAACGCTCGTGTAAACGAGTGATGTTATAATTAAATAACGAGAATATTATGAACGTTTGTTAACGGAATCTACGAATATAAATAACGAAAGATATTATTTAAAAAAAAGACAGTGTTAAAATAATTTTAACGGAAAAACGCGGGATGTTACAGTGTATATATATGTATTTATATATATTTAACATGATCTAAGGATGGTTTAACATCTCATTGTGTACTAATGACAATGAGTTATAAGTATATTTTGAAACTACTAACTTAAGTTTTCAAAACCATAACTATACGTAACATTCTTTGATATATATACTTATAATCTATAATGCTTATACATGTATCGTATATATAATGTATTTAATCACTTTTTAAGGACTTAAATACATAAAACAATATAAGTATATTCACAAAAGATAGCTATATTTGAATTCTCGTTCCGTTTCCTCAAGATTTCTATACGTATATCTAGGGTATATGTACCCGTATCATACCCAGCTTCTATACGTATTTACTATTGGTATATACATATCAAATCAACATCCTAATCAACATTATTACTGCCCTAGATATGAGGTAACTAGGATTTGTCAAGTAGTATAAATTATTAGTAAGAAAACAAAATTAGGAATCCTTTTCTTTCTTTATAAACTAAAAACGTTTTTATAAATGAACACCATTTCTTCACTCCATTTTCTCATACCTACACCCTCATTTCTCTCTCAAAATACTCCTAACTTCATACTTGATCATCTCCAAGCATTTTCCCCATCATTTAGCTTCAATTACAAGCCTTAAACACCATAAGAAAACTCTTTCAAGAACATATCAAAATAACCACCCATTTGAAGAAGTTTACTTCTAACCTTTTGATCTAACTCCACCACTCTTTGATTCCAAGATTATTTCTTATCTTTTGCAGTAACTTTGTCCAAGTAACTTGAGGTAGTAACCTTGTTCATAATCTTATTCAATTCATATTCATATAGCTATCTTATTTTGTGGTATAAAATTTTAACAACAAGAACATAGTTTGAATGATTTCAAACTTGTTCGCAAACTAAATAGATCCTTCTAACTTGACTTTTAAAATACTTCAAGACCCGTAATATATCATAATGATATGCTAACCTAACAAGATATAACTTGGTTTTACAAAGAACATCTTAAAAACTGAATCTACGTCGTCGGAGCGCAACTAGGGGCTGTTTTGGGTTGGATAATTAAAAACCATCTTGAACTTTGAATTCGAAGTTCATGTTCTGGAAAAATGATATTTCTTATGAATATGTTAACACATAAAAATTTCATGGTTTAACTCAAAGTGTAAGTATTTTTAGAAAAATGATCATTAAATGTTGTTTTTATGATGGAAAATGATCACTTTTATAAGTTTCACCAAAGTTTGACCTATAACCTATGATTTCGAATACAAACTAATGTATTTTTAGTTCATATTCTTAAAATTTGACTCTATCCAAGGAAGTGGCAAGTTGAACCAACAAAAACGGAGTTGTAATGAAGAAACTACGACTAAAACAAGATTGGGTATCCGAAGCTAGTTTAGCTACGAAAACATTTGGAGAAAAAGTAAATTAATCATATCTTTTCTAATTAATATGATATTTTATATATAATTACTTATGATTTGATTTTATATATTTCAGGACCACCCGTAAACAACACGAGAAGATTAATCATAAGACCTCATGATTGTACGCAACACGTCATTTGACAACACGGTACTTTATGTACGCAACACGTCATTTGACAACATGGTACCATGGGTTGAGATTAATTCTGATCAATACGAATACGATGGGGTCTTTATTTATTTTATTTAAGCAACTAATTGTGGACCACTAACATCGGACTGCTAACTACGGACAAAGAAAATATTAAAAGTATTAAAATTATATATATATGTACCGATTACTTAAAAAGAAAATATGTTGATATATTATATATATGGTTAGGTTCGTGATATCTATCGGAGACCACGTCGAATTAAATACCTTCAAGGCAAAAGTGAGTTTCATTTGCTCCCTTTTTAATTGCTTTTGCAATATATATTTTTGGGCTGAGAATACATGCGCTGCTTTTATAAATGTTTAAAAAATAGACACAAGTACTTAAAAATATATTCTACGTTGAGTTGTACCACTGGCATATTTTCTTGTAGCTTGGTAACTACTAGTTACATGGGTATTGTAAACGCGAATCCTGTTGATAGATCTATCGGGCCTGACAACCCCAACCGGACTGGACGACCAGTATTCAACGGTTGCACAGTACTTCGTTTTGGTGACTACACTTGGTACGGTGTAGTGAGATTTCATAATAAAGAGAATATGCCACGTTGATTAAATGTTAAGTATGGTTACCAAGTGCTCAACCACTTAGAATGCTTTACATACACTTGCGAGTGTATTATGTTTATGATTATGAAATCTTGTGGTCTATTAACATATTGAAATGATTGTTATGATAAACCTATGAACTCACCAATCTTTTGGTTGACACTTTAAAGCATGTTTATTCTCAGGTACGAATTAAGTCTTCCGCTGTGCATTTTCTCAATATAAGGACATTACTTGGAGCCGATCATCGCAATGGGACCAAATGTTGATGACTTCGTCCAGGTGGATTAGGACGGGTCCTTTCACAAATCCCCAACCAATCATTAAATGCTAGTGATTAAGGTTCTAATGCTCTCATCAATACATATCTAGGGTGTTTTCATACCCAATTTATCCCGCTGGGTCAAACTTGCCCATTTGACCCATTTCAAGTCAACCATGAATCCTAGAAACACTTTTCACTAACACCAAAAGCGAGCTAGCGATTAACTAACCATTTAAGACTCATTAACACCAATTATTACTTTGAAACCCTAGGTTAGTCATCCTTGAGTCCTCATGACTCAATCTTAACCAAAAATCCCAATTTTCCAACAAGTGTGTTTTATGTTTATCTCTAACCCAAAACCCTAGCCCTTAAACAATTTAAACTAAGGAAATCAAGATTAGGACTTACCACCACAGTCAAAATGTAGCAAGTGAGGAGATGAACAACTTTATAACTCGAGCTAAGACCCAAAACAAGCTTCTTCTTCCTTTGGTTGAGCTTTCTCACACTAGAAATCTCTCTCTCTCTCTCTAAAATTAAAGTGAAAAGGATGAGGTAGTTGGAAGTGAAGTAATGACACCCCAAGATCTGATCTAGTGGCCTTAAACTCGTCCCCAAGTGAATTTACCAAAAAGCCCTTCTAAAATATCCATTTAAAAGAAACAGAAGCTGCCAGCTGAAAAGGGTGCGCGGCGCGCTCCCATACATGTACACGGCGTGCACAATGATCTGAACCATCTCTGATCACAGTTTAATTACACACAACTTCTCACACTTCATGCACCTTATTTACAATTTTGTACAATAAATATTAGGGTGTTACAACTTGGGAACAGTTTTATGCGAAGGTGTGTGAACAATATTGTAATGTGTTCGATATAAACAGAATCAAGATGGAGTTCCTAGAAATGCGGATGACGCCACAGATGTCAATTGATGAGGTGATTGAGAAATACCTGGACAAGTTAAGGTTTGTGCAACAATGGGTGCCTGATGAACAATCAAGAATCCAACATTTTGTGAATATGATCTTGCCGGAATACAAGATGTTTGTGAGGTCAGCACTGACATTGTCTCAAGCTTTTGTGATGGCAAAGATGGTGGAAAGGATGTAAGAGCAGCTAGGGGTATGAACTTTAGAAGTTTTGCACCGCAGGGTAGTCAGGCTACCAGTCAATCGGGTTCGAAGTCTAAGAAATCGTTTGGATTTAGACAAAAGGGTAAAAGTAATCAAGGTAGTTCAGGTTCAGGTTCTGGTAAGAGAGAATGGTGTAAAGTTTGTAAGTCTTCTCATAGTAGGCAGTGTTCTAAGGCAACGAGAAGATGTTTGAGATGTGGTATGGTAGGTCATGAATCTCAGGGGTGTTCCTTCAAGGAGAATGTATGTTGGAGTTGTCATCAGCCAGGTCATCGTTCAGCAAATTGTCAGGTGTCAAAGGGTGCAAGTTCTGGGGCAGGGTCAGGGGCGCGTTCGGCATCTATCGGGGGTTCCACAGCCTCAAGTGGACAGAAGAGAAAGAACCCGCTGAGTGCGGAAGCCAGGGCCTTTCAGATGACAGTTGAGGCCGCAACTAATAATGAAGACGTCATAACCGGTATGTTCTTGATCAACTCAGTACCTACTAGAGTATGTTTGATTTAGGTACAAATAGGACGTTTATGTCTGTAGATTTCTGTACTAAGTTTGGGTTACCTGCTACTGTGCTGCCTGAGCTTGTTAGAGTAGAGGTAGCTGATGGTAAGACGGTTCCAGTCACAACGTATATGTCTGGGGCTAGTATAGAAATTGATGGTAGACCGCTTGCTATGTCCTGTTTAGTGTTGCCTATCCCTAGTTTTGATGTAGTGTTAGGGATGAACTGGATGAGCCCATATAAGGCCCACATTAAGTGTGATAAAGAGATTGTAATTTTTTGTTTGACCTATGAAACCCGTATTGTGGCCCGAGGGGAACGAAGTGGGTTTAGTTTTCCATTGATCTCTATGATGAAGGCAAAGAAGTCACTTTCTAAGGGGTGTGAGTCTTTTATGGCTTATGTTATTGATGCTAAGATAGAGAAGAGATCTGTTACCGATATTCCATTGGTTTCGGAATTTCATGAGGTGTTTCCTGATGAGTTACCAGGGTTACCGCCGGTAAGAGAAGTAGAATATAAGATTGAGTTGGTTCCGGGAATAACTCCAGTGGCTAAGGCTCCTTATAGGTTAGCACCTTCTGAAATCCGAGAGATGATGTCTCAGATACATGAATTGTTAAACAGAGGGTTTATAAGACCGAGATCCTAGCCATGGGGGTGCGCCGGTGTTGTTTGTAAAGAAGAAAGATGGTACCCCGAGAATGTGTATAGATTATCGAGAATTGAATAAGAGAACAGTTAAGAATAAGTATCCGTTTCCTAGAATCGATGAGCTGTTTGATCAGCTTCAGGGTGCGTCATACTTTTCGAAAATAGATCTTAGATACGGGTATCATCAGGTTTGAGTTGCAGAATCAGATATACCGAAGACATCGTTTAGAACAATATATGGGCATTACGAGTTCTTGGTTATGCCATTTGGTTTGACAAATGCTCCGGCAGTCTTCATGGATCTGATGAACATGGTTTGTTAACCGTATTTAGATCAGTTTGTTATTGTGTTTATCGATGATATATTGGTGTATTCAAAGATAGAGGCCAAACATGCGACACACCTTCGATTAGTGTTAGAGTTATTAAAGAAAGAGCAGTTATACGCTAAATTCTCAAAATGCGAGTTTTGGCTTCGAGAGGTGCAGTTTCTGGGCCATGTTATTTGTGAGGCAGGTATTAAAGTGGATCCGTTGAAAATAGAAGCGGTAATGGGTTGGAATTTGCCGAAGACGCCGACAGAAGTTAAGAGTTTCTTGGGTCTTGCGGGTTATTATCGCCGATTTATTAAAGATTTTTCTAAAATAGAGGGTCCGTTGACTAAATTGACCAGAAAAGCGTAAGTTTTCGATGGAGTGACCAACAGGAACAGGATTTTCAGACGCTCAAACAGTTGTTGTGTCAAGCTCCGGTGCTAGGATTACCAGAGGGTTCAGATGACTTCGTGGTTTATTGTGATGCATCAATTGCCGGGTTAGGGTGTAAACTAATTCAGAGAGATAAAGTTATCGCATACGCTTCCCGTCAGTTAAAGACACACGAACGTAATTATTCGGTTCATGATTTAGAAATGGTCGCAGTGGTATTTGCGTTAAAGTTATGGAGACACTACTTATACGGTACAAAGTGTGTGATATGTACATACCATAAGAGCCTCCAGTATATTTTCATGCAGAAAGAACTGAATATTCGACATAGACGGTGGATTGAGTTATAAAAGACTACGATTGTGAAATAAAGTATCACCCAAGCAATTATTATTGCCGAAGCTTTAAGTCGTAAAAAGACCGTGGAGACCGTGAAATTTATGAGAACCGAAATAGTTTCCGACCTTATTGAACAGATAAAACAAGTTTAAGCCCAAGCTTTATTGAAGGAAAATTTAAAGACTGAATTGATGACCAAAATAAAAGACCAATTGATTGACGATTCCAGAGGACTTAAGACGTTTAAGAACCGAATTTGGGTGCCTATGCTTGGAGATTTAAGGAAATTGATCTTAAATGAAGCGCAAAAATCGAGGTTGACCATCCATCCGGGTAGTACCAAGATGTATAATGACTTAAAACCAATGTATTGGTGGCAAACGAAGAAGAAAGATATTGCTCAGTTGGTAGAAAAGTGTCATATTTGTGCTCAAGTTAAAGTCGAACACCAGAAACTCTATGGTTCGTCAGATTGAACGTACAATACAGACACTCGAGGATATGTTTAGGTCCTGTGTGTTAGAGTACGGTGGTCCGTGGGATATACATCTACCTTTGATCGAGTTCGCCTAAAATAATACTTATCATTCAAGTATTGGTATGCCGCCTTATGAGATGCTGTATAGTCACAAATGTAGAACACCGACTTGTTGGTTAGAAGCCGGAGAGAAACAGTTTGCAGGTCCAGAATAAGTTCAGATAACAGCAGACAAGGTAGCGATAGCACATGAAAAGTTAAAAGTGGCACGCGACAGACATAAAATGTATGCTGATCCACGTAGATGTCCGGTAAACTTTGAGGTGGGTGATCGTGTTTACTTGAGAGTTTCGCCGTGGAAGAGAGTGATCAGGTTTGGTAAATGAGGTAAATTAGCTCCAAGATACATTGGGCTGTTCAAAATTATCTAGAGGGTTAACGACCAGACTGTTGTGTTAGAGCTTCCAGTAGAGTTACAGGGATACATAACACATTCAATGTGTGTTACCTTAGGAAGTGTAAGGTCGATGATGAAACGCAGCTGGTTCCGTTGAGTGATTTGAGGGTGGACCTAAATCAAAGTTAGTTGAAGAACCGGTTAGGATTGCTGATAGAAAGGTGAAAAAATTGAGAAAGAAAGAGATCCATATGGTGCTTGTTGAGTGGAAGCATAGTTTAGGATTGAACCTTACGTGGGAGACCGAAGAGCCGATGAAGGCTCGTTATCCACGTTTGTTTGACCAAGACCAGATTCCGAGGACAGAATCTCTTTAAGGGGGTGGATTTGTAACATCCTCGGACATGGCTTAGATGTAAGATGACTATTTTTCCCTTAGACATATTTATGTGATTATTTATACTTTTATTTTATTTACATATGTAAGGTTATTTTATTATTTGATTAAGACCAGTTTGTGACAAGGGTCACAGAACATGTTCGTTTATTTAATTTGGACTCCGTTAGGGCAGTCAAATTAAGTACGAAAGATATCAGATAACTGGTAAATACCTGTGTGTCGTGGGGTATTGTGTTTTAACACAATTAAGTGGCTACCAACTGCTCATTTTATCATTTTCTAGATTTTTCTCCATCTCTCTCCATCCTAACTCGTTCTTCAATCTCTAACCCTAGCTTCCACCAAATCTTGTTATTGATCTTTGTTTTAGTTGGAAATAAGTGTCTTGTGATTTCTAATGTTCTAACAAGGTAATAATCGTTTCAATTTGTGGTTGAATCTATGTCAAAATGGGTTTAAAGTTAGGTTTTTTTTTGTCAAAGTGGGTTTTGGTGCCAAATTGGTTGATTTTGATGTTGTTTGAGTGTATGATTTGTGGGTTTAAGTCCCAAAAGGTTTTGTGCAAAAGATGTAACCATTTTCAGGGTAAAAAATGAGTCCAAAATCGAGATTTGGTGAATTGGAGGTGAAACCCGTGGGTTTTACAGCATCAGCTGTTGAAGAACACACTCGGCCGACTGTCTTTGACGATTGACCGAGTGACTCAGATGATCGACCGTTTGAGTGACACACTCGACCGAGTGTGTATGAGTTCTGGCCAGATGATTTAATTTAGTCAGTCGACTGTGTGAGTTGACACTCGACCGAGTGTGTGGACACAGTCGACTGACTGTGTGACTCAATCGGCCGAGTGTCTTTGTGGGCAGAATATTTTACTAAGTGTTGATGTCTAGCTGTTATGCTGTCCGTGTGACTTATGATAATCAGGATGTAAATACTGAAAATGCATAAGTGTTAGGTGGACTTTTAGTGGCACTTTGTTACTGATTTACTGTACTCTGC
Source organism: Rutidosis leptorrhynchoides (assembly GCF_046630445.1). Lineage (NCBI taxonomy): Eukaryota > Viridiplantae > Streptophyta > Magnoliopsida > Asterales > Asteraceae > Rutidosis > Rutidosis leptorrhynchoides. The sequence continues at coordinate 212,386,083 of NC_092335.1, forward strand.
TGTTTTGTGCTAACGAACAGAAACTAACTTGATTTGCCTTATGTTCAGGTAATAAGGATAAGGAAGTCGCTCAATGATAGATTATCTGAGCTAGTTACTGGTATTTGGTAAGTGGGTCTATCTCCGGATAGAGTATTAAGTAGCTGACACGCTACTTGTTCAGACTCTTTATTATTATGTTTATGCCATGTATGAATACCATGTGTAGTTAGATATTGTCATGCTAGTTAGGACGATTGCATGACTGATTATCTGTGATCTTATGTGCGTACTGTTAGTTGGACACCAACCGAGGTGGCAAGGTGAAATGTCCCGTTCTTATTGATTAAAAACGTTCCATATTAATTGATTTCGTTGTGATGTTTTGACCTCTATATGAGACGTTTTTCAAAGACTGCATTCATTTTAAAACAAACCATAACCTTTATTTCATCAATAAAGGTTTAAAAAGCTTTACGTAGATTATCAAATAATGATAATCTAAAATATCCTGTTTACACACGACCATTACATAATGGTTTACAATACAAATATGTTACAACAAAATAAGTTTCTTGAATGCAGTGTTTACACAATATCATACAAGCATGGACTCCAAATCTCGTCCTTATTTAAGTATGCGACAGCGGAATCTCTTAATAATCACCTGAGAATAAACATGCTTAAAACGTCAACAAAAATGTTGGTGAGTTATAGGTTTAACCTATATATATATCAAATCATAATAATAGACCACAAGATTTCATATTTCAATACACATTCCATACATAGAGATAAAAATCATTCATATGGTGAACACCTGGTAACCGACATTAACAAGATGCATATATAAGAATATCCCCATCATTCCGGGACACCCTTCGGATATGATATAAATTTCGAAGTACTAAAGCCTCCGGTACTTTGGATGAGGTTTGTTAGGCCCAATAGATCTATCTTTAGAATTCGCGTCAATTAGGGTGTCTGTTCCCTAATTCTTAGATTACCAGACTTAATAAAAAGGGGCATATTCGATTTCGATAATTTAACCATAGAATGTAGTTTCACGTACTTGTGTCTATTTTGTAAATCATTTATAAAACCTGCATGTATTCTCATCCCAAAAATATTAGATTTTAAAAGTGGGACTATAACTCACTTTCACAGATTTTTACTTCGTCGGGAAGTAAGACTTGGCCACTGGTTGATTCACGAACCTATAACAATATATACATATATATCAAAGTATGTTCAAAATATATTTACAACACTTTTAATATATTTTGATGTTTTAAGTTTATTAAGTCAGCTGTCCTCGTTAGTAACCTACAACTAGTTGTCCACAGTTAGATGTACAGAAATAAATCGATAAATATTATCTTGAATCAATCCACGACCCAGTGTATACGTATCTCAGTATTGATCACAACTCAAACTATATATATTTTGGAATCAACCTCAACCCTGTATAGCTAACTCCAACATTCACATATAGAGTGTCTATGGTTGTTCCGAAATATATATAGATGTGTCGACATGATAGGTCGAAACATTGTATACATGTCTATGGTATCTCAAGATTACATAATACACAATACAAGTTGATTAAGTTATGGTTGGAATAGATTTGTTACCAATTTTCATGTAGCTAAAATGAGAAAAATTATCCAATCTTGTTTTACCCATAACTTCTTCATTTTAAATCCGTTTTGAGTGAATCAAATTGCTATGGTTTCATATTGAACTCTATTTTATGAATATAAACAGAAAAAGTATAGGTTTATAGTCGGAAAAATAAGTTACAAGTCATTTTTGTAAAGGTACTCATTTCAATCGAAAGAACGACGTCTAGATGACCATTTTAGAAAACATACTTCCACTTTGAGTTTAACCATAATTTTTGGATATAGTTTCATGTTCATAATAAAAATCATTTTCTCAGAATAACAACTTTTATATCAAAGTTTATCATAGTTTTTAATTAACTAACCCAAAACAGCCCGCGGTGTTACTACGACGGCGTAAATCCGGTTTTACGGTGTTTTTCGTGTCTCCAGGTTTTAAATCATTAAGTTAGCATATCATATAGATATAGAACATGTGTTTAGTTGATTTTAAAAGTCAAGTTAGAAGGATTAACTTTTGTTTGCGAACAAGTTTAGAATTAACTAAACTATGTTCTAGTGATTACAAGTTTAAACCTTCGAATAAGATAGCTTTATATGTATGAATCGAATGATGTTATGAACATCATTACTACCTTAAGTTCCTTGGATAAACCTACTGGAAAAGAGAAAAATGGATCTAGCTTCAACGGATCCTTGGATGGCTCAAAGTTCTTGAAGCAGAATCATGACACGAAAACAAGTTCAAGTAAGATCATCACTTGAAATTAGATTGTTATAGTTATAGAAATTAAACCAAAGTTTGAATATGATTATTACCTTGTATTAGAATGATAACCTACTGTAAGAAACAAAGATTTCTTGAGGTTGGACGATCACCTTACAAGATTGGAAGTGAGCTAGCAAACTTGAAAGTATTCTTGATTTTATGTAACTAGAACTAGTAGAATATATGAAGAACACTTAGAACTTGAAGATAGAACTTGAGAGAGATCAATTAGATGAAGAAAATTGAAGAATGAAAGTGTTTTTAGGTGTTTTTGGTCGTTGGTGTATGGATTAGATATAAAGGATATGTAATTTTGTTTTCATGTAAATAAGTCATGAATGATTACTCATATTTTTATTATTTTATGAGATATTTCATGCTAGTTGCCAAATGATGGTTCCCACATGTGTTAGGTGACTCACATGGGCTGCTAAGAGCTGATCATTGGAGTGTATATACTAATAGTACATACATCTAAAAGCTGTGTATTGTACGAGTACGAATACGGGTGCATACGAGTAGAATTGTTGATGAAACTGAACGAGGACGTAATTGTAAGCATTTTTGTTAAGTAGAAGTATTTTGATAAGTGTATTGAAGTATTTCAAAAGTGTATAAATACATATTAAAACACTACATGTATATACATTTTAACTGAGTCGTTAAGTCATCGTTAGTCGTTACATGTAAGTGTTGTTTTGAAACCTTTAGGTTAACGATCTTGTTAAATGTTGTTAACCCAATGTTTATAATATCAAATGAGATTTTAAATTATTATATTATCATGATATTATCATGTGTGAATATCTCTTAATATGATATATATACATTAAATGTCTTTACAACGATAATCGTTACATATATGTCTCGTTTAAAAATCATTAAGTTAGTAGTCTTGTTTTTACATATGTAGTTCATTGTTAATATACTTAATGATATATTTACTTATAATAGTATCATGTTAACTATATATATATCCGTATATATGTCATCATATAGTTTTTACAAGTTTTAACGTTCGTGAATCACCGGTCAACTTGGGTGGTCAATTGTCTATATGAAACATATTTCAATTAATCAAGTCTTAACAAGTTTGATTGCTTAACATGTTAGAAACATTTAATCATGTAAATATCAATCTCAATTAATATATATATACATGGAAAAGTTCGGGTCACTACAGTACCTACCCGTTAAATAAATTTCGTCCCGAAATTTTAAGCTGTTGAAGGTGTTGACGAATCTTCTGGAAATAGATGCGGGTATATCTTCTTCATCTGATCTTCACGCTCCCAGGTGAACTAGGGTCCTCTACGAGCATTCCATCGAACCTTAACAATTGGTATCTTGTTTTGCTTAAGTCTTTTAACCTCACGATCCATTATTTCGACGGGTTCTTCGATGAATTGAAGTTTTTCGTTGATTTGGATTTCATCTAACGGAATAGTGAGATCTTCTTTAGCAAAACATTTCTTCAAATTTGAGATGTGGAAAGTGTTATGTACAGCCGCGAGTTGTTGAGGTAACTCAAGTCGGTAAGCTACTGGTTCGACACGATCAATAATCTTGAATGGTCCAATATACCTTGGATTTAATTTCCCTCGTTTACCAAATCGAACAACGCCTTTCCAAGGTGCAACTTTAAGCATGACCATCTCTCCAATTTCAAATTCTATATCTTTTCTTTTAATGTCAGCGTAGCTCTTTTGTCGACTTTGGGCGGTTTTCAACCGTTGTTGAATTTGGATGATCTTCTCTGTAGTTTCTTGTATAATCTCCGGACCCGTAATCTTTCTATCCCCCACTTCACTCCAACAAATCAGAGACCTGCACTTTCTACCATAAAGTGCTTCAAACGGCGCCATCTCAATACTTGAATGGTAGCTGTTGTTGTAGGAAAATTCTGCTAACGGTAGATGTCGATCCCAACTGTTTCCGAAATCAATAACACATGATCGTAGCATGTCTTCAAGCATTTGTATCGTCCTTTCGCTCTGCCCATCAGTTTGTGGATGATAGGCAGTACTCATGTCTAGACGAGTTCCTAATGCTTGCTGTAATGTCTTCCAGAATCTTGAAATAAATCTACCATCCATATCAGAGATAATAGAGATTGGTATTCCATGTCTGGAGACGACTTCCTTCAAATACGGTCGTGCTAACTTCTCCATCTTGTCATCTTCTCTTATCGGTAGGAAGTGTGCTGATTTGGTGAGACGGTCAACTATTACCCAAATAGTATCAAAACCACTTGCAATCCTTGGCAATTTAGTGATGAAATCCATGGTAATGTTTTCTCATTTCCATTCCAGGATTTCGGGTTGTTGAAGTAGACCTGATGGTTTCTGATGCTCAGCTTTGACCTTAGAACACGTCAAACATTCTCCTACGTATTTAGCAACATCGGCTTTCATACCCGGCCACCAAAAATGTTTCTTGAGATCCTTGTACATCTTCCCCGTTCCAGGATGTATTGAGTATCTGGTTTTATGAGCTTCTCTAAGTACCATTTCTCTCATATCTCCAAATTTTGGTAACCAAATCCTTTCAGCCCTATACCGGGTTCCGTCTTCCCGAATATTAAGATGCTTCTTCGATCCTTTGGGTATTTCATCCTTTAAATTTCCCTCTTTTAAAACTCCTTGTTGCGCCTCCTTTATTTGAGTAGTAAGGTTATTATGAATCATTATATTCATAGATTTTACTCGAATGGGTTCTCTATCCTTCCTGCTCAAGGCATCGGCTACCACATTTGCCTTCCCCGGGTGGTAACGAATCTCAAAGTCGTAATCATTCAACAATTCAATCCATCTACGCTGCCTCATATTCAGTTGTTTCTGATTAAATATGTGTTGAAGACTTTTGTGGTCGGCATATATAATACTTTTGACCCCATATAAGTAGTGCCTCCAAGTCTTTAATGCAAAAACAACCGCGCCTAATTCCAAATCATGCGTCGTATAATTTTGTTCGTGAATCTTCAATTGTCTAGACGCATAAGCAATCACCTTCGTTCGTTGCATTAATATACAACCGAGACCTTGCTTTAATGCATCACAATAAATCACAAAATCATCATTTCCTTCAGGCAATGACAATATAGGTGCCGTAGTTATCTTTTTCTTCAATTAGTGAAACGCTTTCTCTTGTTCATCATTCCATTCAAATTTCTTCCCTTTATGCGTTAATGCAGTCAAGGGTTTTGCTATTCTGGAAAAGTCTTGGATGAACCTTCTGTAGTAACCAGCTAGTCCTAAAAACTGGCGTATGTGTTTCGGAGTTTTCGGAGTTTCCCACTTTTCAACAGTTTCTATCTTTGCCGGATCCACCTTAATACCTTCTTTGTTCCAACAGTTTCTATCATATAGATATAGAACATGTGTTTAGTTGATTTTAAAAGTCAAGTTAGAAGGATTAACTTTTGTTTGCGAACAAGTTTAGAATTAACTAAACTATGTTCTAGTGATTACAAGTTTAAACCTTCGAATAAGATAGCTTTATATGTATGAATCAAATGATGTTATGAACATAATTACTACCTTAAGTTCCTTGGATAAACCTACTGGAAAATAGAAAAATGGATCTAGCTTCAACGAATCCTTGGATGGCTCGAAGTTCTTGAAGCAGAATCATGACACGAAAACAAGTTCAAGTAAGATCATCACTTGAAATAAGATTGTTATAGTTATAGAAATTGAACCAAAGTTTGAATATGATTATTACCTTGTATTAGAATGATAACCTACTGTAAGAAACAAAGATTTCTTGAGGTTGGATGATCACCTTACAAGATTGGAAGTGAGCTAGCAAACTTGAAAGTATTCTTGATTTTATGTAACTAGAACTTGTAGAATATATGAAGAACACTTAGAACTTGAAGATAGAACTTGAGAGAGATCAATTAGATGAAGAAAATTGAAGAATGAAAGTGTTTGTAGGTGTTTTTGGTCGTTGGTGTATGGATTAGATATAAAGGATATGTAATTTTGTTTTCATGTAAATAAGTCATGAATGATTACTCATATTTTTATTATTTTATGAGATATTTCATGCTAGTTGCCAAATGATGGTTCCCACATGTGTTAGGTGACTCACATGGGCTGCTAAGAGCTGATCATTGGAGTATATATACTAATATTACATACATCTAAAAGCTGTGTATTGTACGAGTACGAATACGGGTGCATACGAGTAGAATTGTTGATGAAACTGAACGAGGATGTAATTGTAAGCATTTTTGTTAAGTAGAAGTATTTTGATAAGTGTATTGAAGTCTTTCAAAAGTGTATAAATACATATTAAAACACTACATGTATATACATTTTAACTGAGTCGTTAAGTCATCGTTAGTCGTTACATGTAAGTGTTGTTTTGAAACCTTTATGTTAACGATCTTGTTAAATGTTGTTAACCCAATGTTTATAATATCAAATGAGATTTTAAATTATTATATTATAATGATATTATCATGTATGAATATCTCTTAATATGATATATATACATTAAATGTCTTTACAACGATAATCGTTACATATATGTCTCGTTTAAAAATCATTAAGTTAGTAGTCTTGTTTTTACATATGTAGTTCATTGTTAATATACTTAATGATATGTTTACTTATCATAGTATCATGTTAACTATATATATATATATCCATATATATGTTATCATATAGTTTTTACAAGTTTTAACGTTCGTGAATCACCGGTCAACTTGGGTGGTCAATTGTCTATATGAAACATATTTCAATTAATCAAGTCTTAACAAGTTTGATTGCTTAACATGTTGGAAACATTTAATCATGTAAATATCAATCTCAATTAATATATATATACATGGAAAATTTCGGGTCACTACACAAGGTTGGGAACCCACCGAGGCGGCAAGGTAGGGTTGGTGTGAGGTCGACCGTGGTAGCCTGGTCGGGTCTTGATGTTACTGATTGTTCAATATAGCTTAGAAGGACACATGTGTTGCGTCTGGACGGTTATGCAGTGGATTCTGTAAATCGGACTATCGGTAGACTGTAGTCTGATCAGCTAAGTCGTGTGCTTGTACAAGCCGCCGGTCCTCATATTGACAGTTGTTGTATGCTAGTTCAGGACGTTAGTATATATGTGACCCTTACATGTTCAGTTGCTTATGCTTGGTCTGTTAGATAGTATCCATTCACTTAGCAGTTGTGCTAATTCCCCCACATTTCCACCCATTGTAGGTTTAGGTAGTGCTGGCTAGAAGGGTAATACGGACGGTTTGAAGACATGTTTGACTATTAGCTGGACTTTGATGTTTTCTTATTTTGTACCGTTTTCACGTAACATCTATGTTTTGGAATATTGTAATAATGTTAACTAAGTTGATTTGTTAACTATGGTTTGTAAACGTTAACCAGGGTTATTTTAGTAATTAAATGTACTTCCGCTGTGTTATAAAAAAAAAATCAGAGTGTTACAATACTAAACCTAAAAAAGGTATCACTTAGCTTGTTAGCTCAGTTAAACAATATACAACCTTAAAATTGGTCAATAGTATAAACTAATATAAACACAAATTGATTAGTAAATTTGGTCACTGATATAAACACAAATTGGTCAATAGCTAGACACAAATTGATTAGTAAAATTAGTCACTGATAATTGATTAGTAAAATTAGTCACTGATATAGATATAAACACTGTCAATGGTATAGATTAATTATAAATAGATATAAACAAATACTCACAAAATACTGAGATACCGATTAACTAACTGATTAGTAAAATTAGTACACTGAGTCAAAATCAAGAGACAAATATTCACACAAAAAAGATGATCAGATTATAATTTATGAACAAACCTCAATATGTTGAGATAGAAGAGGAAGAAGAGTAGTCGACTATGTTGAATAACAAAATCAATTGAAGAAGAGGAAGAATAGTAGTCGACTAGTGTTGGAACGAAACCCTAGAAATAGTAGCACCAGGGAAGAAGAGGAAGAACTGTAGGCGCCAGAGAAGAAAAAGAAGAGTGTCGATGTGGAAGAAACCCTAGAAATCGAACGTATATCACTTTTTTAGAAGCGTTGACTTTTGTTGACCGAGTTTTTAGCGATTCTTGGACCTATTTTTCTTTTTGTGCCTTCAACTGAGTTCTCGCCGATAACTTAACTAAGTTGGCCGAGTTTTGCAACCCTTCCTGTAACACCCTGATTAATGGTCAAGATGAAACTTATAAATAATATTATTTTTATTATATGATATAAATATGATATCTAACAACAACAACAACAACAACAACAACAACAACAACGACAACAAAACTCAATCCACAAAAGTGGAGTATGGAAGAGGTAAGATGTAGACAATCCTTCCACTATCCTAGAATAAAGAGAAGTTTTTTCTCCACCCAGAGTGAAACATCCCAAGAGTAGAGAAAGTGCTTCTTCTCAATTATCTAAATTATGATATCTAAATTAGGTATAAATAATATGAATAAATTATAAAAGTGAAATAAATAATTATGAGTTGATAATTTATTAAGTGGTCTAATGAACACGCTTTGAGATGATATTCACAGAAAATATATGTTTGTGTGATCCGGAATTCGTTTGGAGTGCCTAACGGAAGCATTGTGTTTTAGATAACGAATATAATACTACAGTAAAATTTAAGGTGATCGCATTTAGTTAAAGAAAATGATCCGTCATGATTTATTTTCATACTTTTCAATCACAGGGACCAACTCATCTTGACTCATTATTTTATTTCAGTTTTTTCATTTCTTACACACACATTTATTATTTGATCCTATAATTCTAATTCAAGAAAGTTAGTGAGTGATTATATATTTTAATTGTTTAGTCAAGTCTTGCGAATCACCAAATGCTTAAATCATATATCTTTTATGTGATTATAATATTAGTTTTTTTATATCTTTTATGAAAATTTGATTTATATGCTTAAATTTAATTTTGTGATGTTTATGACTTTGATTCTCTAATTAAATTAGAAAGTTATTGGTGTTTCCGGTACATGTGAATAAAACTGAAATAAGGTGCATATGTATATGAATTTATATTGATTAATAATTAAGTTTTTTTTATAAGTTTATTATAAATAGGCCATATCATTGGATATAGTTAATTGCTGTTTAGTAAAATTGATGATCAACATAGACTATACTTGTCAAGAGCAGAGTGGTGGAAAGTGTTGTGTCGCAACCAAGTCAGGCAAATAGTCAGGCCAGTTCAAAGTCTAAGAAGTTAATTGGGTATAGACAGAAAGAGAACCCCGCTCAGAGTGGAACTGAGTCGAGTCCGAGGGTTTGGTGTCACTGTTGCAGGTCGTCACATAGTGGTCCTTGTTCAGCTTTAATAAAAAGATGTTTGCGGTGTGGAGTGGTGGGATGTGAGATTCAAGAGTGTTCGTTCAGAGTTAACGTGTAACGACCTAACTTTTTCGTTAACTTTTCGTTGAATATTTAACGACCGTCACGTGAATTTTATGTTTGTGCCTTAGATTTGATCTTTATGTTTATAAAAGTCTATTATTACTAAATGTAATGTTTGCTATGTGGTTACATGCTCTAAGTTATGAGTTTGCAGAACTTTTAGGAAAACGTGTCGGTTAGTTAAAGAGCGTTTCGCTTAGTTAAAGACCCAACACCTACTTCTATAACTTAGGAAACTTTAAATAATTATTCTATTAATTATTGTATGTCGTAATAAGAATACATGAAATACTTAAGAATTATTATGTTTAGGGTTTAATATAATAAAAATTGGACTAAAATCGCAAATCGCAATTTTTACCATAACACGACCAATTTAAACATATAAAGCCCTAAACACTAAACCTTAAACTCTAAACCCTAAACCCAAAACCCTAAACCCTAAACTCTAAACCGTTCGTGTTAAAAATTTAATCTAAATTCTAATTTCTAAATCCTAATAGCTAAACCCTAATTTTTAACACCTAATTTCTAAACCCTTAAAAAAACTCAGAAACAAAAAATTCATTGCAATGAATGTTGTTGGGGGAGAATGTGGGTTAATGCGAAATTATGCTTAATTACTATACTAATCTTAACCCATAACAATAAGTGTTTTGATGATAACATATGCACATTACTAGAGGTGATGGTAGACATCTTGACATAAATATACAAGTTCACTAATCCACACTTACTCTAGCAAAAGACCAAAACCAAACAGAGCTTAAAATGAAAACTTAGGCTACACGGTTAGGTCCGGTCGACTGCAGGTCAGACCGTGGAACCTTGAACCCTGGTTTATGAAACCAGGTGTGCACGATCGACCTCACGGTCAACCGTGGGTTGACCTTAAAAGGTTCTGTCCAAATTTCCACCGATTTTAGTTCGACCACTTCGGGGCATCTATAATTTATGAAACTTGATTAAACATGCTTAGAATAGTTGCCTCATTCATACCCAAAGGAGTTTTGGTCACTAGAACACTAATCTTTGTTCATCGCGTCTAATGACACCTTAATGAATTAAGCCTTGATTAAGGGATAACACATAAGTGTTATAGAAAAACATGTACATCTAAAATGTATTTAGACATACTTAGGATGGTCATCAAGTCCCGACCAAGAATTACTCCTTTCTTGTACATGTGTTTGTAACACCCTGATTTTTTTTTAAACACAGCAGAAGTAAATACTTAATTACCAAAATAGCCTTGATTAATGTTTGAATAACTTTGTTTACAAACCAACTTTATACAACAACGGTGTTACGTGAAAACATCATTAAAATAGATAACATCAGAGTTAATCACATAGTCAAACATTTCTTCAGACCCGTCCGCAACACCCATCCTAAACAGCAGTACCTAAACCTGCAAGGGTAGAAATATGGGGGAATTAGCACAACTGCTAAGTGAATGGATACTATCTAACAGATCAAGCATAAGCAACTGAACATGCAAAGGCCACATATATGCTAACGTCCGGAACTAGCATACAACAACAACTGACAATATGAGGATCGGCGGCTTGTACGAGCACACGGCTTAGTTGATCAAGCTACAGTCTACCGATAGTCCGCTTTACTGACTCCACTGCATAACCGTCCAGACGCAACACATGCGTCCTTCTATGATATACTGAACAATCAGTAACACCATGACCCGACCAGGCTACCACAGTCGACCTCACATCAACCCTATCTTGCCGCCTCAGTGGGTTACCAACCTTGCCGCCTCGGTTGGTGTCCAACTAACAGTGCGCACATAATAACACATATAATCAGTCACGCAATCGTCCTAACTAGCATGGCAATAACTAACTGCACATGGTATTCATACTGAACATAAACATAAGAGTAAAGAGTCTGAACAAGTAGCGTGTCAGCTACTTAATACTCTATCCGGAGATAGACCCACTCACCGAATACCAGCAATAAGCTCAGATAATCTATCACTGAGCGGCTTCCTTATCCTTATCACCTGAACATAAGGCAAATAAAGTTAGTTTCTGTCTGTTAACACAAAACAGCACAGTACAGAAAATCAGTCACAAAAAGCGCCGCAAAAAGTCCACCTAACAGCATAACGGCTAGAAAATAAATAAATTACACAATACTGCATCACTGATCTACATCCGTACGGTTGCACATGCATCCGTACGGTTGTAAGCCCATCCGTACGGTTGCATAGTGCATCCGTACGATTGCACACTTATGCCCGATTGCACCAACATCGCCGCATCCGTACGGTTGCACATGCAACCATACGGTTGCACCATGTACCCGTACGGTTGCAAGCTGCAACCGTACGGTTGTGTTCATCGTGCTGCAGCAGCAGAAAACTGACGGGTTTCGACCTAAAATCACCAATTGGTGCTCTAGAGCTCGTTTCTTACCTCTAAACTGACCAAATCATATAAACTTAACATCAATAAGCATAAACCCATAAGATTTTGACACAAACAACATCAAAATCAACCATTTTGACTCAAAATTACCCTTTTTAACCAAGTTAACACAAAATCTTCCTTTTTTCAAAGATTAGAGCTTGAAATACATAGATTCTTACCTCTATAGACTCAGTAAATCATAGAGAACAAGATGATATGAAAGATGTGAGCTCTAGAACAAAAATTAGAAATCTCGGGTTTCAAGTGGTAAGAAATTTAGGTACGGGATGTTTTTAGAAGGTTCAAGAAAAATGAGAAAAAGAGCTGGTCACAAGCTTATACATTTAAGCAAAATACAATACCCCATCACACACGGGTATTTACCAGTTATCTGATAACTTTCGTACATAATTTGACTGCCCTAACGGAGTCCAAATTAAATAAACAAAACTGTTCTCTGACCCTTGTCATAAACTAGTCTTAACCAAATAATAAAATAACACTAAACATATAATTAAAATAAAAGCATAATTAATCACACAATTATGCCTAAGGGCAATAAAGTCATCTTACATCTAGGCCCGATCTGAGGATGTTACAAATCCACCCCCTTAAAAAGATTCCGTCCTCGGAATCTGGTCTTGGTCAAACAGACGTGGATAACGAGCCTTCATCAGCTTTTCGGTCTCCCACGTAAGGGTCGATCCTAAACTATGCTTCCACTCAACAAGCACCATATGGATCTCCTTCTTTCTCAGCTTAGTTACATTTCTACCGACAATCCTAACCGGTTCTTCAACTAACTTTTGATTTAAGTCAACCCTCAAATCACTTAACGGAACCAGTTGTGTCTCATCATCAACCTTACACTTCCTAAGGTAACACACGTTGAAAGTGTTATGTATCCCTGCTAACTCTGTTGGAAGATCTAACACAACCGTCTGATCATTAATCCTTTGAATAACCCAATGTATCTCGGAGTTAACTTTCCCCGCTTACCATACCTGATAACACCCTTCTACGATGAAACTTTCAAGTAAACACGATCACCCACCTCAAAGTTTACTGAACGTCTACGTGGATCAGCGTACATTTTCTGTCTGTCACGTGCCGCTTTTAACTTTTCACGCGCTATCGCTACCTTCTCGACTATTATCTGAACTAATTCTGGACCTGCAAACTGTTTCTCTCCGGCTTCTAACCAACAAGTGGGCATTCTACATTTGCGACCATACAACATCTCATAAGGCGTCATACCAATACTCAAATGATAAGTATTATTGTAAGCGAACTCGATCAATGGTAGATGTATATCCCACGGACCACCGTACTCTAACACACAGTGAAATGTCCCGTTCTTATTGATTAAAAACGTTCCATATTAATTGATTTCGTTGCGAGGTTTTGACCTCTATATGAGATGTTTTTGAAAGACTGCATTCATTTTAAAACAAACCATAACCTTTATTTCATCAATAAAGGTTTAAAAAGCTTTACGTAGATTATCAAATGATGATAATCTAAAATATCCTGTTTACACACGACCATTACATAATGGTTTACAATACAAATATGTTACAATAAAATAAGTTAAATGCAGTTTTTACACAATATCATACAAGTATGGACTCCAAATCTCGTCCTTATTTAAGTATGCGACAGCGGAAGCTCTTAATAATCACCTGAGAATAAACATACTTAAAACGTCAACAAAAATGTTGGTGAGTTATAGGTTTAACCTATATATATCAAATCATAATAATAGACCACAAGATTTCATATTTCAATACACATCCCATACATAGAGATAAAAATCATTCATATGGTGAACACCTGGTAACCGACATTAACAAGATGCATATATAAGAATATCCCCATCATTCCGGGACACCCTTCGGATATGATATAAATTTCGAAGTACTAAAGCATCCGGTACTTTGGATGGGGTTTGTTAAGCCCAATAGATCTATCTTTAGGATTCGCGTCAATTAGGGTGTCTGTTCCCTAATTCTTAGATTACCAGACTTAAATAAAAGGGGCATATTCGATTTCGATAATTCAACCATAGAATGTAGTTTCACGTACTTGTGTCTATTTTGTAAATCATTTATAAAACCTGCATGTATTCTCATCCCAAAAATATTAGATTTTAAAAGTGGGACTATAACTCACTTTCACAGATTTTTACTTCGTCGGGAAGTAAGACTTGGCCACTGGTTGATTCACGAACCTATAACAATATATACATATATATCAAAGTATGTTCAAAATATATTTACAACACTTTTAATATATTTTGATGTTTTAAGTTTCTTAAGTCAGCTGTCCTCGTTAGTAACCTACAACTAGTTGTCCACAGTTAGATGTACAGAAATAAATCGATAAATATTATCTTGAATCAATCCACGACCCAGTGTATACGTATCTCAGTATTGATCACAACTCAAACTATATATATTTTGGAATCAACCTCAACCCTGTATAGCTAACTCCAACATTCACATATAGAGTGTCTATGGTTGTTCCGAAATATATATAGATGTGTCGACATGATAGGTCGAAACATTGTATACGTGTCTATGGTATCTCAAGATTACATAATATACAATACAAGTTGATTAAGTTATGGTTGGAATAGATTTGTTACCAATTTTCACGTAGCTAAAATGAGAAAAATTATCCAATCTTGTTTTACCCATAACTTATTCATTTTAAATCCGTTTTGAGTGAATCAAATTGCTATGGTTTCATATTGAACTCTATTTTATGAATCTAAACAAAAAAAGTATAAGTTTATAATCGGAAAAATAAGTTACAAGTCGTTTTTGTAAAGGTAGTCATTTCAGTCGAAAGAACGACGTCTAGATGACCATTTTAGAAAACATACTTCCACTTTGAGTTTAACCATAATTTTTGGATATAGTTTCATGTTCATAATAAAAATCATTTTCTCAGAATAACAACTTTTAAATCAAAGTTTATCATAGTTTTTAATTAACTAACCCAAAACAGCCCGCGGTGTTACTACGACGGCGTAAATCCGGTTTTACGGTGTTTTTCGTGTTTCCAGGTTTTAAATCATTAAGTTAGCATATCATATAGATATAGAACATGTGTTTAGTTGATTTTAAAAGTCAAGTTAGAAGGATTAACTTTTGTTTGCGAACAAGTTTAGAATTAACTAAACTATGTTCTAGTGATTACAAGTTTAAACCTTCGAATAAGATAGTTTTATATGTATGAATCGAATGATATTATGAACATCATTACTACCTTAAGTTCCTTGGATAAACCTACTGGAAAAGAAAAAAATGGATCTAGCTTCAACGGATCCTTGGATGGCTCGAAGTTCTTGAAGCAGAATCATGACACGAAAACAAGTTCAAGTAAGATCATCACTTGAAATAAGATTGTTATAGTTATAGAAATTGAACCAAAGTTTGAAATGATTATTACCTTGTATTAGAATGATAACCTACTGTAAGAAACAAAGATTTCTTGAGGTTGGATGATCACCTTACAAGATTGGAAGTGAGCTAGCAAACTTGAAAGTATTCTTGATTTTATGTAACTAGAACTTGTAATATATATGAAGAACACTTAGAACTTAAAGATAGAACTTGAGAGAGATCAATTAGATGAAGAAAATTGAAGAATGAAAGTGTTTGTAGGTATTTTTGGTCGTTGGTGTATGGATTAGATATAAAGGATATGTAATTTTGTTTTCATGTAAATAAGTCATGAATGATTACTCATATTTTTGTAATTTTATGAGATATTTCATGCTAGTTGCCAAATGATGGTTCCCACATGTGTTAGGTGACTCACATGGGCTGCTAAGATCTGATCATTGGAGTGTATATACCAATAGTACATACATCTAAAAGCTGTGTATTGTACGAGTACGAATACGGGTGCATACGAGTAGAATTGTTGATGAAACTGAACGAGGATGTAATTGTAAGCATTTTTGTTAAGTAGAAGTATTTTGATAAGTGTCTTGAAGTCTTTCAAAAGTGTATGAATACATATTAAAACAATACATGTATATACATTTTAACTGAGTCGTTAAGTCATCGTTAGTCGTTACATGTAAATGTTGTTTTGAAACCTTTATGTTAACGATCTTGTTGAATGTTGTTAACCCATTGTTTATTATAACAAATGAGATGTTAAATTGTTATATTATCATGATATTATGATATATAATATATCTCAGTATGATGTATATACAGTTAAATGTCGTTACAACGATAATCGTTACATATATGTCTCGTTTCGAAATCATTAAGTTAGTAGTATTATTTTTACATATGTATTTCATTGTTAATACACTTAATAATATATTTAATTATCATTTAACATAATTAACCAAGTGTATCAATATCTTAATATGATTCATATGTACCTAGTAAGACGTTGTTATAACGATAATCGTTATATATATCGTTTTCGAGTTTCTTAAATTAATAGTCTCATTTTTATGTATATAACTCATTGTTAAAATACCTAATGAGATACATACTTATAATAAAAACATGTTAACTATATATATAACCATATATATGTCATCGTATAGTTTTTACAAGTTTTAACGTTCGTGAATCACCGGTCAACTTGGGTGGTCAATTGTCTATATGAAACATATTTCAATTAATCAAGTCTTAACAAGTTTGATTGCTTAACATGTTGGAAACATTTAATCATGTAAATATCAATCTCAATTAATATATATAAACATGGAAAAGTTCGGGTCACTACAGTACCTACCCGTTAAATAAATTTCGTCCCGAAATTTTAAGCTGTTGAAGGTGTTGACGAATCTTCTGGAAATAGATGCGGGTATTTCTTCTTCATATGATCTTCATGCTCCCAGGTGAACTCGGGTCCTCTACGAGCATTCCATCAAACCTTAACAATTGGTATCTTGTTTTGCTTAAGTCTTTTAACCTCACGATCCATTATTTCGACGGGTTCTTCGATGAATTGAAGTTTTTCGTTGATTTGGATTTCATCTAACGGAATAGTGAGATCTTCTTTAGCAAAACATTTCTTCAAATTCGAGACGTGGAAAGTGTTATGTACAGCTGCGAGTTGTTGAGGTAACTCAAGTCGGTAAGCTACTGGTCCGACACGATCAATAATCTTGAATGGTCCAATATACCTTGGATTTAATTTTCCTCGTTTACCAAATCGAACAACGCCTTTCCAAGGTGCAACTTTAAGCATGACCATCTCTCCAATTTCAAATTCTATATCTTTTCTTTTAATGTCAGCGTAGCTCTTTTGTCGACTTTGGGCGGTTTTCAACCGTTGTTGAATTTGGATGATCTTCTCGGTAGTTTCTTGTATAATCTCCGGACCCGTAATCTGTCTATCCCCCACTTCACTCCAACAAATTGGAGACCTGCACTTTCTACCATAAAGTGCTTCAAATGGCGCCATCTCAATGCTTGAATGGTAGCTGTTGTTGTAGAAAAATTCTGCTAACGGTAGATGTCGATCCCAACTGTTTCCGAAATCAATAACACATGCTCGTAGCATGTCTTCAAGCGTTTGTATCGTCCTTTCGCTCTGCCCATCAGTTTGTGGATGATAGGCAGTACTCATGTCTAGACGAGTTCCTAATGCTTGCTGTAATGTCTGCCAGAATCTTGAAATAAATCTGCCATCCCTATCAGAGATAATAGAGATTGGTATTCCATGTCTGGAGACGACTTCCTTCAAATACATTCGTGCTAACTTCTCCATCTTGTCATCTTCTCTTATTGGCAGGAAGTGTGCTGATTTGGTGAGACGATCAACTATTACCCAAATAGTATCAAAACCACTTGCAGTCCTTGGCAATTTAGTGATAAAATCCATGGTAATGTTTTCCCATTTCCATTCCAGGATTTCGGGTTGTTGAAGTAGACCTGATGGTTTCTGATGCTCAGCTTTGACCTTAGAACACGTCAAACATTCTCCTACGTATTTAGCAACATCGGCTTTCATACCCGGCCACCAAAAATGTTTCTTGAGATCCTTGTACATCTTCCCCGTTCCAGGATGTATTGAGTATCTGGTTTTATGAGCTTCTCTAAGTACCATTTCTCTCATATCTCCAAATTTTGGTACCCAAATCCTTTCAGCCCTATACCGGGTTCCGTCTTCCCGAATATTAAGATGCTTCTCCGATCCTTTGGGTATTTCATCCTTTAAATTTCCCTCTTTTAAAACTCCTTGTTGCGCCTCCTTTATTTGAGTAGTAAGGTTATTATGAATCATTATATTCATAGATTTTACTCGAATGGGTTCTCTGTCCTTCCTACTCAAGGCATCGGCTACCACATTTGCCTTCCCCGGGTGGTAACGAATCTCAAAGTCGTAATCATTCAACAATTCAATCCACCTACGCTGCCTCATATTCAGTTGTTTCTGATTAAATATGTGTTGGAGACTTTTATGGTCGGTATATATAATACTTTTGACCCCATATAAGTAGTGCCTCCAAGTCTTTAATGCAAAAACAACCGTGCCTAATTTCAAATCATGTGTCGTATAATTTTGTTCGTGAATCTTCAATTGTCTAGACGCATAAGCAATCACCTTCGTTCGTTGCATTAATACACAACCGAGACCTTGCTTTGATGCGTCACAATAAATCACAAAATCATCATTCCCTTCAGGCAATGACAATATAGGTGCCGTAGTTAGCTTTTTCTTCAATAACTGAAACGCTTTCTCTTGTTCATCATTCCATTCAAATTTCTTCCCTTTATGCGTTAATGCAGTCAAGGGTTTTGCTATTCTGGAAAAGTCTTGGATGAACCTTCTGTAGTAACCAGCTAGTCCTAAAAACTGGCGTATGTGTTTCGGAGTTTTCGGGGTTTCCACTTTTCAACAGTTTCTATCTTTGCCGGATCCACCTTAATACCTTCTTTGTTCACTATGTGACCGAGGAATTGAACTTCTTCCAACTAAAATGCACACTTTGAAAACTTAGCGTACAATTCTTCCTTCCTCAATACTTCTAACACCTTTCTCAAATGTTCACCGTGTTCTTGGTCATTCTCTGAGTAAATAAGTATGTCATCAATGAAAACAATGACAAACTTGTCAAGGTATGGTCCACACACTCGGTTCATAAGGTCCATGAACACAGCTGGTGCATTAGTTAAACCAAACGGCATGACCATAAACTCGTAATGACCGTAACATGTTCTGAAAGCAGTCTTTGGAATATCATCTTCTTTCACCCGCATTTGATGATACCCGGAACGTAAGTCAATCTTTGAATAAACAGACGATCCTTGTAGTTGATCAAATAAGTCGTCGATTCTTGATAGTAAGCTTGTTCAACTCTCGGTAGTCGATACACAACCTGAATGTACCATCTTTCTTCTTGACAAACAAAACAGGAGCTCCCCACGGTGATGTGCTTGGTCGAATGAAACCACGCTCCAAAAGTTCTTGTAATTGGCTTTGCAGTTCTTTCATCTCGCTGGGTGCGAGTCTGTAAGGAGCACGAGCTATTGGTGCAGCTCCTGGTACAAGATCTATTTGAAATTCAACGGATCGATGTGGGGGTAATCCCGGTAATTCTTTCGGAAATACATCGGGAAATTCTTTTGCGACGGGAACATCATTGATGCTCTTTTCTTCAGTTTGTACTTTCTCGACGTGTGCTAGAACCGCATAGCAACCTTTTCTTATTAGTTTTTGTGCCTTCAAATTACTAATAAGATGTAGCTTCGTGTTGCCCTTTTCTCCGTACACCATTAAGGGTTTTCCTTTTTCTCGTATAATGCGAATTGCATTTTTGTAACAAACGATCTCTGCTTTCACTTCTTTCAACCAGTCCATACCGATTATCACATCAAAACTCCCTAACTCTACTGGTATCAAATCAATCTTAAATGTTTCGCTAACCAGTTTAATTTCTCGATTCCGACATATATTATCTGCTGAAATTAATTTACCATTTGCTAATTCGAGTAAAAATTTACTATCCAAAGGCGTCAATGGACAACTTAATTTAGCAAAAAAATCTCTACTCATATAGCTTCTATCCGCACCCAAATCAAATAAAACGTAAGCAGATTTATTGTCAATAAGAAACGTACCCGTAACAAGCTCCGGGTCTTCCTGTGCCTCTGCCGCATTAATATTGAAAACTCTTCCGCGGCCTTGTCCATTCGTGTTCTCCTGGTTCGGGTAATTTCTAATAATGTGGCCCGGTTTTCCACATTTAACAAACTACATTGGCATAACTTGCTCCGACACTACTTGCTCCGCCATTACTCGTTCCGACACCATTTGTTCCTTTCGTTCTGTTAACCCCTGGTCCGTAGACCTCACACTTCGCCGCGCTATGACCATTTCTTTTACACTTGTTGCAAAATTTGGTGCAGAACCCCGAGTGATACTTTTCACACCTTTGGCATAGCTGCTTCTGATTGTTGTTGTTTTTGCGGTTGTTATTGTTGTTGGGATGATTGTTGTAGTTGCTGTTGTTGTTGTTGTTGTTGTTGTTGTTGTTGTTGTTGTTGGGCCGTTTGTTGTAGTTACGATTGATGTTGCGATTGTTGGGATAGTTGTTGCGATTATTATTGTAATTGCTGTTGTTGTATTGGTGATTCTTATCACCGTTTTCCTCCCACTTTCTTTTGACTTGCTTCACATTGGCCTCTTCAGCCGTCTGTTCTTTAATTCTTTCTTCAATCTGGTTCACTAGTTTGTGAGCCATTCTACATGCCTGTTGTATGGAGGCAGGCTCGTGTGAACTTATATCTTCTTGGATTCTTTCCGGTAATCCTTTCACAAATGCGTCGATCTTCTCTTCCTCATCTTCGAATGCTCCCGGACACAATAGGCACAATTCTGTGAATCGTCTTTCGTACGTGGTAATATCAAATCCTTGGGTTCGTAACCCTCTAAGTTCTGTCTTGAGCTTATTGACCTCGGTTCTGGGACGGTACTTTTCGTTCATCAAGTGCTTGAATGCTGACCACGGTAGTGCGTACGCATCGTCTTGTCCCACTTGTTCTAGATAGGTATTCCACCATGTTAACGCAGAACCTGTGAAGGTATGCGTAGCGTACTTCACTTTGTCCTCTTCAGTACACTTGCTTATGGCAAACACCGATTCGACCTTCTCGGTCCACCGTTTCAATCCGATCGGTCCTTCGGTTCCATCAAATTCCAAAGGTTTGCAGGCAGTGAATTCTTTGTAGGTGCATCCTACACGATTTCCTGTACTGCTAGATCCAAGGTTATTGTTGGTATGTAGCGCAGCCTGTACTGCGGCTATGTTTGAAGCTAGAAAAGTACGGAATTCCTCTTCATTCATATTCACGGTGTGTCGAGTAGTCGGTGCCATTTCCTTCAAAATAGTCAAATGGAACAAGTTAATCATACAGAATATTAAGAGTAGTTAATAGTATTTCGTAGCATAATATGAACTCATTTATAAAAGCTTTTTCTTCATATAAGCATTTTATAAGTTTAAATTCGGGTAGTACCTACCCGTTAAGTTCATACTTAGTAGCTAATATACAATTCAACTACTACAATTCTATATGAAAAACTGATTATAATAATATTTCGCGTTCAAACTTTTATACAATATTTTACAAACTTACAATACCGCTTATTTTACATAAAGCATGAAATATAGCACACAATAACTTTGATACAAGATAGTTGTGAAGATAATTCTAGCTAGTACACAAGTCGTTCAGCAAAGGCAATAAAGACACGTAATTCATACGTCTAGAAACAAGTCATGCATTCTGGTTTTACTAGGATTACTTCCCATCCTTGGTCTTGTGGAACATAACCGTTATGGCCGTTGATAAAACAGCGTGTTGTAACGTCGTCAAAGGGACGAGGGTTATGTAATGTCCAACAGTCCCGTAACAATCTAAAAACCTCATTTCTTTCCCCAATTACCGACTCCGTCACTTGTGGAAACGTTTTGTTTAATAGTTGTAGCCCGATGTTCTTGTTCTCACTTTGGTGAGAAGCGAACATTACTAATCCGTAAGCATAACATGCTTCTTTATGTTGCATGTTAGCCGCTTTTTCTAAATCACGAAGTCCAATATTCGGATATATTGAGTCAAAATAATTTCTTAACCCGTTGCGTAAAATAGCATTTGGGTTCCCCGCAATATATGCGTCAAAGTAAACACATCGTAACTTATGGGTTTCCCAATGTGATATCCCCCATCTTTCAAACGAAAGTCTCTTATAAACCAAGACATTCTTGGAACGTTCTTCGAATGTCTTACAAACTGATCTCGCCTTAAATAGTTGTGTCGAGGAATTCTGGCCGACTCTAGACAAGATTTCATCAATCATGTCTCCGGGTAGGTCTCTTAAAATATTGGGTTGTCTATCCATTTTGTGTTTTTATACTGTAAAATAGACAAGAGTTAGATTCATAAAAAAAAATACTTATTAATACAAGCAATTTTTACATATATCATAAAGCATAAGCACACTATATTACATATATTACACCACACGAATACAACTATCTTATTCCGACTCGCTTGTTTCTTCTTCTTCGGTTTTGGATCGTTTTGCCAAGTTTCTAGGGATATATGATGTTCCCCTAATACGAGCCGTCGTTGTCCACATTGGTTTAGAAAAACCTGGTGGTTTAGAGGTTCCCGGGTCATTGTTACAACTTAAGGACTTCGGGGGTTGACGATACATATAAAGTTCATCGGGGTTGGAATTAGATTTCTCTATTTTTATGCCCTTTCCCTTATTATTTTCTTTTGCCTTTTTAAATTCAGTTGGGGTAATTTCTATAACATCATCGGAATTCTCGTCGGAATCCGATTCATCGGAGAATTGGTAATCCTCCCAATATTTTGCTTCCTAGGCGGAAACACCATTGACCATAATTAACCTTGGTCGGTTGGTTGAGCATTTTCTTTTACTTAACCGTTTTATTATTTCCCCCACCGGTTCTATTTCTTCATCCGGTTCCGATTCTTCTTCCGGTTCCGATTCTTCTTCCGGTTCCGACTCTTCTTCCGGTTCCTCTTCGGGAACTTGTGAATCAGTCCACGAATCATTCCAATTTACATTTAACTCTTCATTATTATTAGGTGAGTCAATGGGACTTGTTCTAGAGGTAGACATCTATCACATAATATCAAACGCGTTAAGAGATTAATATATCACATAATATTCACATGTTAAAAATATATAGTTTCCAACAAAATTTGTTAAGCAATCATTTTTCAAGTAAACACGGTCGAAGTCCAGACTCACTAATGCATCCTAACAAACTCGATAAGACACACTAATGCAAAATTTTGGTTCTCTAAGACCAACGCTCGGATACCAACTGAAATGTCCCGTTCTTATTGATTAAAAACGTTCCATATTAATTGATTTCGTTGCGAGGTTTTGACCTCTATATGAGATGTTTTTGAAAGACTGCATTCATTTTAAAACAAACCATAACCTTTATTTCATCAATAAAGGTTTAAAAAGCTTTACGTAGATTATCAAATGATGATAATCTAAAATATCCTGTTTACACACGACCATTACATAATGGTTTACAATACAAATATGTTACAACAAAATAAGTTAAATGCAGTTTTTACACAATATCATACAAGTATGGACTCCAAATCTCGTCCTTATTTAAGTATGCGACAGCGGAAGCTCTTAATAATCACCTGAGAATAAACATACTTAAAACGTCAACAAAAATGTTGGTGAGTTATAGGTTTAACCTATATATATCAAATCATAATAATAGACCACAAGATTTCATATTTCAATACACATCCCATACATAGAGATAAAAATCATTCATATGGTGAACACCTGGTAACCGACATTAACAAGATGCATATATAAGAATATCCCCATCATTCAGGGACACCCTTCGGATATGATATAAATTTCGAAGTACTAAAGCATCCGGTACTTTGGATGGGGTTTGTTAAGCCCAATAGATCTATCTTTAGGATTCGCGTCAATTAGGGTGTCTGTTCCCTAATTCTTAGATTACCAGACTTAAATAAAAGGGGCATATTCGATTTCGATAATTCAACCATAGAATGTAGTTTCACGTACTTGTGTCTATTTTGTAAATCATTTATAAAACCTGCATGTATTCTCATCCCAAAAATATTAGATTTTAAAAGTGGGACTATAACTCACTTTCACAGATTTTTACTTCGTCGGGAAGTAAGACTTGGCCACTGGTTGATTCACGAACCTATAACAATATATACATATATATCAAAGTATGTTTAAAATATATTTACAACACTTTTAATATATTTTGATGTTTTAAGTTTCTTAAGTCAGCTGTCCTCGTTAGTAACCTACAACTAGTTGTCCACAATTAGATGTACAGAAATAAATCGATAAATATTATCTTGAATCAATCCACGACCCAGTGTATACGTATCTCAGTATTGATCACAACTCAAACTATATATATTTTGGAATCAACCTCAACCCTGTATAGCTAACTCCAACATTCACATATAGAGTGTCTATGGTTGTTCCGAAATATATATAGATGTGTCGACATGATAGGTCGAAACATTGTATACGTGTCTATGGTATCTCAAGATTACATAATATACAATACAAGTTGATTAAGTTATGGTTGGAATAGATTTGTTACCAATTTTCACGTAGCTAAAATGAGAAAAATTATCCAATCTTGTTTTACCCATAACTTCTTCATTTTAAATCCGTTTTGAGTGAATCAAATTGCTATGGTTTCATATTGAACTCTATTTTATGAATCTAAACAGAAAAAGTATAGGTTTATAGTCGGAAAATAAGTTACAAGTCGTTTTTGTAAAGGTAGTCATTTCAGTCGAAAGAACGACGTCTAGATGACCATTTTAGAAAACATACTTCCACTTTGAGTTTAACCATAATTTTTGGTTATAGTTTCATGTTCATAATAAAAATCATTTTCTCAGAATAACAACTTTTAAATCAAAGTTTATCATAGTTTTTAATTAACTAACCCAAAACAGCCCGCGGTGTTACTACGACGGCGTAAATCCGGTTTTACGGTGTTTTTCGTGTTTCCAGGTTTTAAATCATTAAGTTAGCATATCATATAGATATAGAACATGTGTTTAGTTGATTTTAAAAGTCAAGTTAGAAGGATTAACTTTTGTTTGCGAACAAGTTTAGAATTAACTAAACTATGTTCTAGTGATTACAAGTTTAAACCTTCGAATAAGATAGCTTTATATGTATGAATCGAATGATGTTATGAACATCATTACTACCTTAAGTTCCTTGGATAAACCTACTGGAAAAGAGAAAAATGGATCTAGCTTCAACGGATCCTTGGATGGCTCGAAGTTCTTGAAGCAGAATCATGACACGAAAACAAGTTCAAGTAAGATCATCACTTGAAATAAGATTGTTATAGTTATAGAAATTGAACCAAAGTTTGAATATGATTATTACCTTGTATTAGAATGATAACCTACTATAAGAAACAAATATTTCTTGAGGTTGGATGATCACCTTACAAGATTGGAAGTGAGCTAGCAAACTTGAAAGTATTCTTGATTTTATGTAACTAGAACTTGTAATATATATGAAGAACACTTAGAACTTGAAGATAGAACTTGAGAGAGATCAATTAAATGAAGAAAATTGAAGAATGAAAGTGTTTGTAGGTGTTTTTGGTCGTTGGTGTATGGATTAGATATAAAGGATATGTAATTTTGTTTTCATGTAAATAAGTCATGAATGATTACTCATATTTTTGTAATTTTATGAGATATTTCATGCTAGTTGCCAAATGATGGTTCCCACATGTGTTAGGTGACTCACATGGGCTGCTAAGAGCTGATCATTGGAGTGTATATACCAATAGTACATACATCTAAAAGCTGTGTATTGTACGAGTACGAATACGGGTGCATACGAGTAGAATTGTTGATGAAACTGAACGAGGATGTAATTGTAAGCATTTTTGTTAAGTAGAAGTATTTTGATAAGTGTATTGAAGTCTTTCAAAAGTGTATGAATACATATTAAAACAATACATGTATATACATTTTAACTGAGTCGTTAAGTCATCGTTAGTCGTTACATGTAAATGTTGTTTTGAAACCTTTAGGTTAACGATCTTGTTGAATGTTGTTAACCCATTGTTTATTATAACAAATGAGATGTTAAATTGTTATATTATCATGATATTATGATATATAATATATCTCAGTATGATGTATATACAGTTAAATGTCGTTACAACGATAAGCGTTACATATATGTCTCGTTTCGAAATCATTAAGTTAGTAGTCTTATTTTTACATATGTATTTCATTGTTAATACACTTAATAATATATTTACTTATCATTTAACATAATTAACCAAGTGTATCAATATCTTAATATGATTCATATGTACCTAGTAAGACGTTGTTATAACGATAATCGTTATATATATCGTTTTCGAGTTTCTTAAATTAATAGTCTCATTTTTATGTATATAACTCATTGTTAAAATACCTAATGAGATACATACTTATAATAAAAATATGTTAACTATATATATAACCATATATATGTCATCGTATAGTTTTTACAAGTTTTAACGTTCGTGAATCACCGGTCAACTTGGGTGGTCAATTTTCTATATGAAACATATTTCAATTAATCAAGTCTTAACAAGTTTGATTGCTTAACATGTTGGAAACATTTAATCATGTAAATATCAATCTCAATTAATATATATAAACATGGAAAAGTTCAGGTCACTACACACAGGACCTAAGCATATCCTCTAGTATCTGTATTGTACGCTCACTCTGACCGTCGGTCTGTGGATGATACGCTGTACTCAGATTTACCCTCGTTCCCAAACTATTATGTAAACTATTCCAGAAGTTAGACACAAATCTAGAATCCCTGTCGGATACGATAGACAACGAAACTCCATGTTGACTAACTATTTCTTTCAAGTACAATTCTGCCAAAGTAGTCAACGAAGCTGTCTCTTTTGTAGCTAAGAAATGTGCACTCTTCGTCAGTCGATCAACAATTACCCATATCATATCATTACCTCTCTTTGATCTTGGTAATTTGGTTACAAAATCCATCGTAATATGATCCCATTTCCACTCTGGAATTTTCAACTGTTGTAACGAACCATAAGGTTTCTGGTGTTCGTCTTTAACTTGAGAACAAATATGACATCTTTCTACTAATTGAGCAACATCTTTCTTCATCGTTGGCCACCAATACATCGACTTTAGATCATTATACATTTTGGTACTACCCGGATGGACAGTCAACCTCGATTTGTTGCTTAATTTAAGATCAATTTTCTTAAATTTCCAAGCATAGGCACCAAAATTCGGTTTTTAAACGTCTTAAGTCCACGAGAATTGTTAGTCAATTGGTCCTAGATTTTGGTCATCAGTTCAGTCTTTAAGTTCTCCTCCATTAAAGATTGGGCTTAAACTTGTCTTATATGTTCAATAAGGTCTGAAACTATTTCGGTTTTCATAAATTTCACTGTCTCTACGGTCTTTTTACGACTTAAAGCATCGGCAACAACATTTGCTTTACCCGGGTGATACTTTATTTCACAATCGTAGTCTTTTATAAGCTCAATCCACCGTCTCTGTCGCATATTCATTTCTTTCTGCGTGAAAATATATTGGAGGCTCTTATGGTCTGTACATATCACACACTTTGTACCGTATAAGTAATGTCTCTAAAGCTTCAACACAAATACCACTGCAGCCATTTCTAAATCATGAACCGGATAGTTACGTTCGTGTGTCTTTAACTGACGAGAAGCGTACGAAATAACTTTATCTCTCTGCATCATTACACACCCTAACCCGGCAATTGACGCATCACAATAAACCACAAAGTCATATGAACCCTCTGGCAATGCTAACACTGGAGCCTAACACAACAACTATTTCAAAGTCTGAAAAGCCTGTTCCTGTTGATCAACCCATCGGAAACTTACATCTTTTCTGGTTAATTTGGTTAACGGACCCGCTATTTTAGAAAAATCTTTTATAAACCGGCGATAATAACCCGTAAGACCCAAGAAACTCTTAACTTCTGTCGGCGTCTTCGGCCAATTCCAACCCATTACCGCTTCTATTTTCGATGGATCCACTTTAATACCTGCCTCACAGATAACATGACCCCAAAATTGCACCTCTAGAAGCCAAAACTCACACTTCGAGAACTTAGCGTATAACTGCTCCTTCTTTAACAACTCTAACACAATTGGAGATGTATCGCATGATCAGCCTCTGACTTTGAATACACCAATATATCATCGATAAACACAATCACAAACTGATCTAAATACGGTTTACAAACTCTGTTCATCAGATCCATGAAAACTGCTGGAGCATTTGTCAATCCAAATGGCATAACCAAGAACTCGTAATGCCCATATCTCGTTCTGAATGCTATCTTCGGTATATCTAATTCTGCAACCCGAACCTGATGATACCCAGATCTAAGATCTATTTTCGAAAATTACGACGCACCCTGAAGCTGGTCAAACAGATCATCAATTCTAGGTAAAAGATACTTGTTCTTAACCGTCCTCTTATTCAATTCTCGATAATCTATACACATTCTCAGAGTATCGTCTTTCTTCTTTACAAAGAATACCGGCGCACCCCACGGTGAGGAACTCGGTTATAAAAACCCTTTCTAACAGTTCCTGTATCTGAGACATCATCTCTCTAATTTCAGAAGGTGCTAACCTATAAGGAGCCTTAGCTACTGGAGTTGTTCCCGGAACCAACTCAATCTTATACTCTACTTCTCTTACCGGCAGCAACCCTGGTAACTCATCAGGAAATACCTCAGGAAATTCTGAAACTACCGGAATATCGGTAACATATTTCTTCTATAACTTAGCTTCAATAACATAAGCCATAAAAGATTTAAACCCTTTAGAAAGTGACTTCTTTGCT
This sequence comes from Rutidosis leptorrhynchoides, assembly GCF_046630445.1. NCBI lineage: Eukaryota > Viridiplantae > Streptophyta > Magnoliopsida > Asterales > Asteraceae > Rutidosis > Rutidosis leptorrhynchoides. The sequence continues at coordinate 212,415,275 of NC_092335.1, forward strand.
TTCATCATAGATATCAATGGAAAACTGAACCCACTTCATTCCCCTCGGGCCACAATACGGGTTCCATCATTCAAACGAAAGGTTACAATCTTCTTATCATACTTAATGTGGGCCTTATGTAGACTCATCCAGTTCATCCCTAATACTACGTCGAAACTAGGGATAAGCAACACTAAACAGGACATAGCAAGTGGTCTACTATCAATTTCTATACTCGCTCCAGACACATACGTTGTGACTGTAACCGTCTTACCATCAGCTACCTCTACTCTAACAGGCTCAGGAAGCACATTAGCAGGTAACCCTAACTTAGTATAGAAATCTATAGACATAAACGTCCTATTTGCACACGAATCAAACAGTACTCTAGCAGGTATTAAGTTGATTAAGAACATGCCGGTTATGACATCATCATTATTAGTTGCGGCCTCAACTATCATCTGAAAGGCCCTAGCTTCCATAATCGGCGGGTTCTTTCTCTTCTGTCCATTTGAGGCTGTGGAACCCCCGACAGATGCCGAATGCGCCCTGACCCTGCCCCGGAACTTGTGCCCTTTGACGCCTGACAACTAGCTGAACGGTGACCTGGATGGTGACAACTCCAACACACATTCTCCCTGAAGAAACACCCCTGAGACTCATGACCTACCATACCACATCTCAAACATCTTCTCGTTGTCTCAGAACACTGCCCACTGTGAGAAGACTTACAACCTTTACACCATTATCTCTTTCCCGAACCAGAACCTGTGCTTGATTGATTAACTTTACCCTTCGGTCTAAACCCAAATGGTTTCTTAGACTTAGAACCTGACTGAGACTGACTGGTATCCTGACTACCCTACGGTACCACAATTCCTATATTCATGCCCCTTGCTGCTCTAACATCACTTTCTACCATATTTGCCATCAAAAAAGCCTGAGATAACTGTTGATGCATGTTCTGTAAGTCCCTAGACATCTTGCCTACGTTTGTGATTAGTACTTCAGTTTATAGGATACCATGATCGCTCGTTATTATCCTATCTAAGTTCATATGTGATTACAAGTACTGCAGGAATGCGATACGGATGTTTGACTATGTTATACTTAGTCAGACGTACGAGTGAGGCATCACTCGTACGGCTGATAGGCTCATACGCACGGTTGATGCTGAGCTAAGTCATAATTATAACCTGAATGAGAAGACACGAGTGAGTGATCACCCGTACTGTTGATGAAGCCAACTCGTACGTGCGATGGATGACTCGTACGGGTGAGTCAACAACAGGGGTATATAAAGTCTTATGTTCTTCATTTTAGGTTAAGCCTCTTTCACACACAATCACTCAGATCTGGTTTACCTGATCCGATTCTCTCTCAACCCAAATCACTCCTGGTAGTGAATAATAGCTCTAGGCATTAATCTAATCACAATCTTTGTTATGGTTTGACTAATTTGATCCCAAAAAGCTACCCATATTCATTTTGATTGGTTTGATTCACTAATTCCGCCTTTATGTGAATTAAACCTATTGATCTCGAAGTTCCTAGTCATGTTTCATCATTGGTATCAGAGCATTGGTTGTGATTTCAACATCATCAAGTGATTTTTGGTGATTAATAGGGTTTATTATTTGGGTTTTTGAGATAAAAGTGATTTTAATTAAAAAGGAATCATTTTTACGTGTGTAATTGTAATTAGAGAGTGTGTTTATGTTTATTTAGTGCTAATCCAGCTTTTGGATGAAGAAATTGAGGTTTAACATTAATTTTTAGGGTTTTTGGGTGAATTGAGCTGAACAGAAGTTCACACGAGTGGGTCAAATTTTTTGATCACACGCACGGTTGACTACACAGTTGACCACACGGTTGATCGTCACTCGTGAACTCACACGCACAGATTAGCATAACCTTTTGAGGTTAAGTGACTACAGTCTGATCACATGAGTAATCAAATGGTTGATTGTGACACGTACGAGTAATCACACGGGTGATTGTCACTCGCACGGTTGTTACTTGTGTTCGGTTTTGTTGGTTAATTAGGAACACATACGCTTGAGTCTGTGACACGTACGGTTGATACTTTTACACGTACGGTTGATACTATCACACGTACGGTTGATAACCTGAACCGCACGGTTTACCCTTTTGGTAAATTTTTCAAGATGTTTAATTCAAATGATTACGCGTTGGCCGCACCGTTAGTTCAGAGCATTACGAATATGACTCAACGATTACTCCTTGCTGAGAGTGAATCAGGAAGTGCTACGAAATGTCCGAGGTTACTGAATATGGATAATTATTCTACTTGGAAGTCGAGGTTTAAGATTTGGTCTGATGGTCAGGACACGAAGCTTTGGAAGTACATTGAAACCGAATTTCAATGGCCACATTCACCAGTTACGAATGAGTTGTATACATTACACAACATGCCTTCTGAAGAACGTGAGGAGTATAACTTGGAGAAAAAGATGTACTGTAATTTGACGAGTGCTCTTGATGGTCTGATTTTCCATCAATTTCTGTGTCATGATAATTCATTCAAGATATGGGAAGCACTTCGTACTTTCAATGAAGGAAATTCATCTTACAGAACTAGAAAAGGTTTAGAGCTGAAAGCTGAGTTTGATCGTTTTCACTGGCAAGTTGGAGAGTCTATTACAGAATTGGTTGAAAGATATCGTCAATTGCTAGCTGAAATACATAAGCATGATGTAACTATTGAAGAGAAAGACAAAGTGACATGTCTAGCTGGAGCATTACCGTTAGAATGGAATGGTTTTGTATTAACTATGAAAACTAGTGGAGAATTAGCTAATGCTACAGTGAACTCGTTTATTGCAAGACTTCAGGAAGAAGAACCAGAGTTGTTAAACAAAGTCAAGAGGTCTAAACAAGTTCAAGACACCAAAATGTACTGTCCAAATGGTTACACACCACCTAAGTTAGCTCATGCACCATTTCAAACAGCTTTTGCTACTAACAATCAGAATATGTATGGTTTGAATGTTAGCAGTGCACCTATTCAACAAACTTCGTATCCACCACAAGTTTCACCATGTTCACTCAACAATCAATCACAGCCTACTTCGAATACTACTGAGTCATCTACGCCGACTGCATCAGATGTTCTTTCTGCACTTAAGATCGAAAACATGAGGAAAGCTGAGAAAGAAAAGATTAGTGAAGATATAGCTTTGCTGTCAAGCCTTGTTAATTCTTATGATAGTTATCTTGATGGTTGCATAGGTAATATTCATCTAACAACTGAAGATTATCATCAACTTGATAAGAACGAAGCCGAGAAGATGGATATTATGTGGGGTATGACAAATCTTGTGAGACGTGCTAGAGATTATGAAGAGCGAACTGGGAAACCGATCATTTTGACCAAAGATACAAAACTGGGTTTTGATATGAATTCTGTTACTTGTTACAACTGTGGAGAATTAGGTCATTTTTCAAGACAGTGCACAAAACAGAAGAAGCAGGGTAATCGTAATCCGTTCAAGAATCAGAACTACAGTTCTCAGAGTCATTCAACTAAACGTGAGATCTACATTACTGATAAAGTAAATGAAGCTGATGCAGCTAAAAGTCCTAACAAAGCTTTGGTTGTTATTCATGGAGACGATGATGATTGGTCTATGAAGTTAAATGTGGCTGACCAACAACCTAAAGCCAATATGGCAAAGATCACCGAAGTAGAAGAAGACTGTGTCACTAGTCAAAATATAATTGAGAAGCTGACTGCTCATGCTGAAAGAGCTGAAGAATTGTCAAGAACCATTCGAAGAGAGAAGGTTCAGAAGCAAGTTGTGAGCAAATTCAAAAAGGCACGTGATTCAGTCCCTCGTACACCTGAATCTGGAAGTGTTTCATCGACATCATCAGAGGGCTACTACTTCAATAGTTGGAAGGATAAGTATGGTGATACCTCAGTGTTTGAAGACAGTCTAGAAGCAGATCATAGTGAAGAAACATTGGTTGATGCTGATAAGGAATTAGACAAATGGGGTAGAATGATTGCTGTTGAATTGGAGATGTTAGTTCTTTTGGGTGAAGGTTCAGATCTCGAGAGTGTAAATTTAGAAATTGATGATTCGGACAAGACGTCAGAATCAGAGGTTGAAGATAAAGTTGTCATAACCCGACCTTAACCATAAGGACGAATACAATAACATATGATTTCATCGCGAGGTATTGACCTCTATATGCGACATTCTTCAAAAACTGCATTCGTTTTTACAATACAAACCATAGCTTTTATTACAAATACAAGGTTTAAACAACTTAATAATGATTATCGTTTAGCGATAATCTTAGACTTACAAACTTTACATGTGATAATAACAATACGACCTCCAACATATTTTACATTACAAATCCTCCGATATGCAGTTTTATTTTTGACACAAATATGCATACTCAAGATCTTGCTTAAATTCAACATGTTGCAGCGGAAGCTTTTAGTTATCACCTGAGAATAAACATGCTTAAAACGTCAACATAAAGTTGGTGAGATATAGGTTTAATGCCGGCAGCGTTATAAATATAGACCACAAGATTTCATATATAAACGTTTTAATAAAAATATTCTAAGTTATTGAGCACTTGATAACCATACTTAACATTTAATCAACGTCGCATATTCCCTTTATTATGAAATCTTACTACACCGTACCAAGTGTAGTCACCGAAACGAAGTACTGTGCAACCGTTGAATACTGGTCGTCCAGTCCGGTTGGAGTTGCCAGGCCCGATAGATCTATCAACAGGATTCGCATTTACAATACCTCATGTAAATAATAGTTACCAAGTTACAGGGAAGTATGCCAGTGGTACAACTCAATGTAGAATATATTTTTTTAATCACTTGTGTCCATAACGTAAATCATAAAATGCGTGTATTCTCATCCCGAAATATTTAGAGTTTAAAAGTGGGACTATATACTCACTTTTGTCTTGAAGATAATAACACGACTTGGTCTCCGATTGATATCACGAACCTAACCATATATATGATATATCAACATATTTTCTTTTTAAGTAATCATTACATATATATATACTTTTAATACTTTTAATATTTTCTTAGTTCGTAGTTAGCAGTCTGATGTTAGTGGTCCACAATTAGTTGCTTAAAAAAAAAATAAAGACCCCATCGTGTTGATCGAAATTAATCTTGACCCACTATACCGTGTTGTCAAATGACGTGTTGCGTACATAAAGTACCGTGTTGTCAAATGACGTGTTGCGTACGTACATGAGGTCTTATGATTAATCTTCTCGTGTTGTTTACGGGTGGTCCTGAAATATATAAAATTAAATCATGAGTAAATATATATGAAATATCATATTAATTAGGAAAGATATGATTTATTTAATTTTTCTCCAATTATTTTCGTTGTTAAACAAGCTTTGGATACCCGATCTTATTTTAGTCGTAGTTTCTTCGTTACAACTCCGTTTTTGTTGATTCAACTTGCCACATCCTTGGATCGAGTCAAATTTTAAGAATATGAACTGTAAATACCTTGGTTTACATTCAGAATCACAGGTTATAGTCCAAACTCTAGGTGAATCTTATGAAAGTAATCATTTTTGTCATAAAAACAACATTTAATGGTCATTTTTCTAAAAATACTTATACTTTGAATTAAACCATGAAATTTTTATGTGTTAACATATTCATAAGAAATATCATTTTTCCAGAACATGAACTTCTAATTCAAAGTTCAAGATGGTTTTTAATTATCCAACCCAAAACAGCCCCTGGTTACACTCCGACGACATAGATTCAGTTTTAAGGTGTTCTTTGTAAAAACAAGTTGTATCTTGTTAAATTAGCATATCATTATGATATATTACAAGTCTTTAAGTATTTTAAAAGTTAAGTTAGAAGGATCTATTTAGTTTGTGAACAAATTTGAAATCATTCAAACTATGTTCTTGTTGTTAAAATTTTATATCACAAAATAAGATAGCTATATAAATATGAATCGAAAAAGATTATGAACAAAGTTACTACCTCAAGTTACTTGGACAAGATTGCTGTAAAATATGAGTAAAATCCTAGAACCAAAAGAGTGGTGGAGTTGGATCAAAGGTTGGAAGTAAACTTGTAAATTTGGAAGGATTTTTGAAGTGTTCTTGGAAAGGTTTTCTTATGATGTTTAAGTGTTGTTTTTGAAGCTAGATCTCCATGGTTGTGGGATGAGATGGTTAAGGTGTTTAAGGCTCATAAGGATGTGTGTTTTTAGCTAAGAAATGGAAGTAAAATTTGAATCAAAATGATGATCCTAACACTCCTTTAAAAACGTGTTTCAAGGGGGACAAAGACAAGATTTTTAAGTTGTAATTTTATGTAATTAGTCAACAAACTTCCAAATTCTAATTACCTTATACTTAGGGCAATAACATGGCTGATTAAAAGGTTGATTTTATGTGTATATACCAATAGTAAATACATCTTGAAGATGGGTATGATACGGGTACCTATACCCTAGGTGTACGTATAGAAATCTTTGAGAAAACAAAACGAGGATTCAAATATAGCTATCTTTTGTAAATATACTCATATTGTTTTATGTATTTAAGCCCTTTAAAAGTGATAAAATACATATCTATACGATGCATGTATAAGTATTATAGGTTATAAGTATTTATGTCAAAGAACGTTACGTATAGTTATCGTTTTGAAAACTTAAGTTAGTAGTTTCAAAATATACCTACAACTCATTGTTATTAGTACACAATGAGATGTTAAACATCCTTAGATCATGTTAAATATATATAAATACATATATATACACAAACATATAATTATCGTATGTTATATAGTTCGTGATATCATCGGTCAAATTGGACCGTCAAACGTTGTATAAAACTCTTTTCAAAAACATAAATCTCAATAATTTAGATTGCTTATCATGTTGGTAAGGTTTAATTTATGTAAATATTAATCTCATAAGTATAAAACGATCGAAAAATCCGGGTCGTTACAGTACCTACCCGTTAAATAAATTTCGTCCCGAAATTTTAAAGTTGTACCTATTTTGCGTTGTCGGGAAACAAATGTGGATACTTTTGTTTCATCTAATCCTCTCGTTCCCAAGTAAACTCGGGACCCCTTCGAGCATTCCAACGAACCTTGACGATTGGTATGTTGCTCTGCTTGAGTTGTTTAACTTCACGGTCCATGATTTCGACTGGTTCTTCTATGAATTGTAGTTTCTCGTCGACTTGGATTTCTTCAAGAGGAATGGTGAGATCTTCCTTTGCAAGACATTTCTTGAGGTTTGAGACGTGAAATGAATTATGTACCCCGGCGAGTTGTTGTGGTAACTCGAGTCGATAAGCTACCGGTCCGATGCGTTCGATGATCTTGAACGGGCCTACATACCTTGGGTTCAGTTTACCCCTTTTTCCAAAACGTATTACACTTTTCCAAGGTGACACCTTTAGCATAACCATGTCACCGATCTGAAACTCTAATGGTTTCCTTCGGACATCGGCGTAGCTATTTTGGCGACTACGGGCTGTTTTCAATCTCTCCTTGATTTGCACTATCTTCTCAGTAGTTTCATGGATGATCTCGGGACCAGTTAATTGTCGATCTCCTACTTCATTCCAACAGATAGGGGATCTACACTTCCTTCCATATAGTACTTCGAATGGTGCAGCTTTAATGCTTGCATGATAACTATTATTATACGAGAATTCTGCTAATGGTAGATATTTATCCCATCCGTTTCCAAAATCGATCACACATGCCCTGAGCATGTCTTCAAGAGTCTAAATTGTTCTTTCACTCTGCCCGTCAGTTTGCAGATGATATGCGGTGCTCATATCCAAATGGGTTCCCAGGGCCTCCTGTAGTGATTGCCAAAACTTTGATGTAAATCTACTATCACGATCGGATATAATGGAAATAGGTATTCCATGCATTGAAACAATTTCCTTTATGTATAATCGTAATAGTTTCTCCATTCTATCCGTTTCCTTTATAGGCAAGAAATGTGCAGATTTGGTGAGACGATCAACTATTACCCAAATGGTGTCATAACCTCAGGCAGTCTTAGGTAACTTTGTGATGAAATCCATGGTAATACCATCTCATTTCCATTCTGGGATTTCTGGTTGTTGAAGTAACCCTGACGGCTTCTGGTGTTCTGCTTTGACTTTGGAACAAGTTAAACATTCCCCAACATATGTTGCAACATCTGTCTTTAAATTAGGCCACCAATAATGCGTCTTAAGATCTTGATACATCTTTCCAACTCCAGGATGTATCGAGTATCTTGTCTTATGTGCCTCGTTCAATATCAACTTCCTTAATCCACCCAACTTCGGTACCCAAATACGGTTTGCAAAATATCGAATTCCGTCTTCCCGTATAACGAGTTGCTTCTCATACTTCTTCATTATTTCATTTCCTATGTTTTCTTTAGTAAGAGCTTCTCGTTGAGCCTCTTTGATTTGTGAGTTGAGATTCATGCGAATTTTTATGTTCATCGCTCGTACTCGAATTGGTTCCCGTTCCTTTCTGCTTAAAGCGTCGGCCACCACGTTCGCCTTCCCGAGATGATAACGAATTTCACAATCATAGTCGTTTATCAGTTCAACCCACCTACGTTGCCTCATGTTCAGCTGTTTCTGATCAAAAATATGTTGAAGGCTTTTATGATCAGTAAACACAGTGAATTTAACCCCATATAAATAGTGTCTCCATATCTTCAATGCAAACACTACTGCTCCTAATTCTAAATCATGCGTCGTATAATTCCGCTCGTGAATCTTCAGTTGTCGGGATGCGTATGCTATAACTTTCTTCCGTTGCATAAGGACGCAACCAAAACCTTGTCGCGAAGCGTCACAATATATCTCAAAATCATCGTTCCCTTAAGGTAACGATAAAATAGGTGCTATAGTCAACTTCTTCTTCAGTAATTGAAATGCACTCTCTTGCTCAGAAGTCCATTCGTACTTCTTCCCTTTTTGCGTTAACGCTGTTAATGGTTTAGCTATTCGGGAAAAATCTTGAATAAACCTTCTATAATAACCAGCTAAACCCAAAAATTGGCGTATCTGCGTTGGTGTCTTAGGAGTCTCCCATTTTTCAATGGCCTCAATTTTAGCTGGATCAACCTGAATTCCTTTGCTACTAACAACGTGGCCAAGAAATTGCACTTCTTTCAACCAAAATGCACACTTAAAAAATTTGGCGTATAACTGTTCTTTTCTTAACAATTCTAATACCAACCTTAAATGCTACTCATGCTCTTGCTCACTCTTGGAATAGATAAGAATATCGTCAATGAAAACGATAACAAACTTATCTAAATACGGACTACAAACTCGATTCATGAGGTCCATGAATACAGCTGGCGCATTAGTCAACCCAAACGGCATGACCAAAAATTCATAATGACCGTAGCGTGTCCGAAAAGCAGTTTTCAGAATATCTTCTTCTTTGACGCATAGTTAATGATAGCCCGACCTTAGGTCGATTTTCGAGTAAACACATGATCCTTGCAATTGATCAAATAAGTCATCAATTCTCGGTAGTGGATACCGATTCTTGATAGTTAACTTATTTAATTCACGATAATCTATACACATTCGGAAAGATCCATATTTCTTCTTGACGAATAAAATCGGAGCTCCCCACGGTGAAGTGCTCGGTCGAATGAAATCACGGTCCAGTAATTCTTGTAACTGGCTTTGTAACTCTTTCATCTCAGATGGTGCAAGTCTATATGGAGCACGAGCCACTGGTGCAGCTCCTGGTACTAGATCTATTTGAAATTCTACAGATCTAAATGGAGGTAATCCCGGCAACTCTTCCGGAAATACTTCAGGAAAATCTCTTGCCACAGGCACGTCGTTGATGCTCTTCACTTTTTCCTTCGTTTCGACTTTATTAACATGTGCTAGGATAGCATAGCACCCTTTCTTCAAGCACTTTTGAGCTTTCAAACAACTAATGAGTTTTAGCTTTGAGTTACCCTTCTCTCCATAAATCATTAATGGCGTTATATCCTTACGAGGAATGCGAATTGCCTTCTTGGCGCACACAACTTCAGCTCCTATTTTGGACATCCAGTCCATGCCGACTATTACATCAAAACTTCCTAATTCTACGGGTATCAAATCAATCTTAAATGTTTCTCCGGCTAAATTTATTTTACAATCACGGCAAATTTTATCTGCTTTAATTAGTTTACCATTAGCTAACTCAATCATGTACTTAGCATCTAGAGGTAATGATGAACAATTCAATTTAGCGTGAAAGTCTCTACAAACGTAACTTCTATCGGCACCAGTATCAAATATAATAGATTCGGATAAGTTATTAATGGTAAACGTACCCGTAACAAGCTCCGGGTCTTCATACGCCTCTCTAGCATTAATAACAAATGCTCTTCCACGTGCAGATCCGTTATTCTTCTCTGGATTCGGGCACACACTCTTATAATAACCCTATTTCCCACACCCATAACAAGTAACAGTGGCCAAGGTAGTTCTATTTGCATTGGTGGCAGGAGTCTTGGTAACGTTTGTATTTGTAGCGGGAACCCTACAATGTTCAGCAAGATGACCTTTTCAATTACAATTATTGCACACCACATTACAATAACCAGAGTGATGTTTGTGGCATCTGTTACATAAAGGATTTCGTCCTTTGTAACCTGAGTTTGAACCGCTACTCGCACCTTGCGTGGTTTCTTGTTTCTTGTTGGATTGTTGATGATTACCTTCCCACTTTCTTTTATTTCCCGATGTCTTGACATCGGTGTTCTTATCCAGAATAATCTGGTCCATCAACTCGTTCGACATGGTGATAGCTTCATGAATAGTCTTGGGTTTGGATGCTGTAACATTTGCCTTGACCTTTTTAGGCAAACCGTCTTTGTACAGTTCAATCTTCCGTTCTTCGGTTGGTACCAATTCGGGACATAGCAAAGCTAATTCCATGAATCTCTAATTGTAGTTGGTGAGTTCAGTACCAACAACTTTCAGGCTTCGTAATTCAGCTTCCAACTTCCTAACCTCGTTCCTTGGACAATATTCGTTGATTAGCATTGTTTTGAATTCTTCCCAAGGAGTATCATAAGCTACATCTCCTCCTACAGCCTTCACATAGTTTTTCCACCACGTGAGTGCACTATCTTGTAGGGTGCACGATGCATACTTGGTCATGTCCTTCTCAATACAACCACTGATTTTAAACACAGACTCAATCTTTTTGATCCACCGGGTTAAACCAACCGGTCCTTCTGTTCCACTGAATGATGAGGGCTTGCAACCTTGAAAAGTTTTGTAAGTGCACCCCACACGAGGATTTGGGTTAACTGCAGCACCTCTTGCAGCCTCGACCCATAACATTCTGTCGTTCACTCGCTGATTGATGAGTTCCTGGATTTCTTGTTCCGTCATTCGGTTCAATCGCGCCATAATTTTCAACAAGAATGAAAAAAAAAAAAAAATTATTCACATGGAATATTATAGATGTAGTATGTATTTACAGTACATCGTAGCTTATTAATAATATGAACCAGTTATTATTATAAAAGCCTTTTCTTCTTATTAGCGTTTTATAATTATATCTAGGGTAGTACCTACCCGTTAAAGTTCATACTTAATAGCTTAGTACGAAAATCAATTACTACCACCCAAATAATACTTAACCATGGAAAATTATTGCATTTCACACTTCACTATTTTACATATGCTTATCTTACATCAAACATTAAGCAAACCACACTAGTAATATTATACAAAACATTATATGATCCCATGGTTTAAAACAACAGCGCATCATTTAACCCAAAGCGTTTGTGTTCAAAGAAATCGCTTAAAGGTTATCCTGGTTGTCTCCCTGCGTTTTGGCTGAGGAACCGAAGAACTGGATGTCGGGATAGAACTAATAGGAATAGCGGGAATAGGTGTGGAAGTATCTGGTGGAGTTGGTGTGACAACATTCTCTCTAGACTCGGGATTTGGATTTTCCATTTCAGTAGCCTTTCGTTTCTTTCCTCGTTCTAACTTGTCTTTCGTAATTTCCTGTATTTCTTCCTCCTCAGGATCACTTTCTGGTTCCTCTTCAATTGATTCATCCGGAACTTGTGAGTCTTCCCCAAAGGTGTCGTTTTCATCATCGGATAGGTTAATGACTGGAACACCATCTGAAGATTCTGGTTCGGAGTCACTGAATGTGATAATAAGTTCTAAGCCAGACATCTATCACATAACAACTAGCACGTTAATACCACATAATATTTACATATTAACTTTTAACCAACAAGGATAAGCAATAGTTTTTGAAATCAAACACGGTCAAAGTCCAGACTCACTAATGCATCCTAACAAACTCAATAAGACACACTAATGCAAATTTTCTGGTTCTCTAAGACCAACGCTCTGATACCACATGTCATAACCCGACCTTAACCATAAGGATGAATACAATAACATATGATTTCATCGCGAGGTAATGACCTCTATATGCGACATTCTTCAAAAACTGCATTCGTTTTACAATACAAACCATAGCTTTTATTACAAATACAAGGTTTAAACAACTTAATAATGATTATCGTTTAGCGATAATCTTAGACTTACAAACTTTACATGTGATAATAACAATACGACCTCCAACATATTTTACATTACAAATCCTCCGATATGCAGTTTTATTTTTGACACAAATATGCATACTCAAGATCTTGCTTAAATTCAACATGTTGCAGCGGAAGCTTTTAGTTATCACTTGAGAATAAACATGCTTAAAACGTCAACATAAAGTTGGTGAGATATAGGTTTAATGCCGGCAGCGTTATAAATATAGACCACAAGATTTCATATATAAACGTTTTAAAAATATTCTAAGTTATTGAGCACTTGATAACCATACTTAACATTTAATCAACGTCGCATATTCCCTTTATTATGAAATCTTACTACACCGTACCATGTGTAGTCACCGAAACAAAGTACTGTGCAACCGTTGAATACTGGTCATCCAGTCTGGTTGGGGTTGTCAGGCCCGATAGATCTATCAACAGGATTCGCGTTTACAATACCTCATGTAAATAATAGTTACCAAGTTACAATGAAGTATGCCAGTGGTACAACTCAACGTAGAATATATATTTTTAATCACTTGTGTCCATAACGTAAATCATAAAATGCGTGTATTCTCATCCCGAAATATTTAGAGTTTAAAAGTAGGACTATATACTCACTTTTGTCTTGAAGATAATAACACGACTTGGTCTCCGATTGATATCACGAACCTAACCATATATATGATATATCAACATATTTTCTTTTTAAGTAATCATTACATATATATATATATATATATATATATATATATATATATATATATATATATACTTTTAATACTTTTAGTATTTTCTTAGTCCGTAGTTAGCAGTCTGATGTTAGTGGTCCACAATTAGTTGCTTAAAAAAATAAAATAAAGACCTCATCGTATTCATGTTGATCGGAATTAATCTTGACCCACGGTACCGTGTTGTCAAATGACGTGTTGCGTACATAAAGTATCGTGTTGTCAAATGACGTGTTGCGTACGTACATGAGGTCTTATGATTAATCTTCTCGTGTTGTTTACGGGTGGTCCTGAAATATATAAAATTAAATCATGAGTAAATATATATGAAATATCATATTAATTAGGAAAGATATGATTTATTTAATTTTTCTCCAATTATTTTCGTTGTTAAACAAGCTTTGGATACCCGATCTTATTTTAGTCGTAGTTTCTTCGTTACAACTCCGTTTTTGTTGATTCAACTTGCCACTTCCTTGGATCGAGTCAAATTTTAAGAATATGAACTGTAAATACCTTGGTTTACATTCGGAATCACAGGTTATAGTCCAAACTCTAGGTGAATCTTATGAAAGTAATCATTTTTGTCATAAAAACAACATTTAATGGTCATTTTTCTAAAAATACTTATACTTTGAATTAAATCATGAAATTTTTATGTGATAACATATTCATAAGAAATATCATTTTTCCAGAATATGAACTTCTAATTCAAAGTTCAAGATGGTTTTTAATTATCCAACCCAAAACAGCCCCCGGTTACACTCCGACGACATAGATTCAGTTTTAAGGTGTTCTTTGTAAAAACAAGTTGTATCTTGTTAAATTAGCATATCATTATGATATATTACAAGTCTTGAAGTATTTTAAAAGTTAAGTTAGAAGGATCTATTTAGTTTGTGAACAAATTTGAAATCATTCAAACTATGTTCTTGTTGTTAAAATTTTATATCACAAAATAAGATAGCTATATAAATATGAATCGAAAAAGATTATGAACAAAGTTACTACCTCAAGTTAATTGGACAAGATTGCTGTAAAAGATGAGTAAAATCCTAGAACCAAAAAAGTGGTGGAGTTGGATCAAAGGTTGGAAGTAAACTTGTAAATTTGGAAGGATTTTTGAAGTGTTCTTGGAAAGGTTTTCTTATGATGTTTAAGTGTTGTTTTTGAAGCTAGATCTCCATGGTTGTGGGCTGAGATGGTTAAGGTGTTTAAGGCTCATAAGGATGTGTGTTTTTAGCTAAGAAATGGAAGTAAAATTTGAATCAAAATGATGATCCTAACACTCCTTTAAAAACGTGTTTCAAGGGGGACAAAGACAAGATTTTTAAGTTGTAATTTTATGTAATTAGTCAACAAACTTCCAAATTCTAATTACCTTATACTTAGGGCAATAACATGGCTGATTAAAAAGTTGATTTGATGTGTATATACCAATAGTAAATACATCTAGAAGATGGGTATGATACGGTTACCTATACCCTAGGTGTACGTATAGAAATCTTTGAGAAAACGAAACGAGGATTCAAATATAGCTATCTTTTGTAAATATACTTATATTGTTTTATGTATGTAAGCCCTTTAAAAGTGATAAAATACATATCTATACGATGCATGTATAAGTATTATAGGTTATAAGTATTTATGTCAAAGAACGTTACGTATAGTTAACGTTTTGAAAACTTAAGTTAGTAGTTTCAAAATATACCTACAACTCATTGTTATTAGTACACAATGAGATGTTAAACATCCTTAGATCATGTTAAATATATATAAATACATATATATACACAAACATATAATTATCGTATGTTATATAGTTCGTGATATCATCGGTCAAATTGGACCGTCAAACGTTGTGTAAAACTCTTTTCAAAAACATAAATCTCAACAATTTAGATTGCTTATCATGTTGGTAAGGTTTAATTTATGTAAATATTAATCTCATAAGTATAAAACGATCGAAAAATCCGGGTCGTTACAAAAGCTGATCATACTGGGGTATATCAAACTGATTTTGAAGCATTGAACAAGCAAGCAGTAGACTTATTGAAGATGTGCTTATCAGCTAGTGATCTTGAAAAGGTTTCCGGTTTGACAAAAGCTAAGGATATATGGGATAGACTTGAGCAGATTCATTTGGGTAAAGATGCTGATACTTCAGAGTTTCTTACAGACTCGTCAGAATCAGAAGATGAGCTCGATGATGGGAAGAAGACAGATTTCTTTGCATTTATGGTTGAGACTTCCTCATCAAATAATGCTTAACAGGTATCTTCTGATCCATCTACTGTTATTCAATGTGTTAAATATGCTGAATCTAAGATAACAATAGATAATTTAACTAAGGCATATGCGGAGTTGAAAGAAAAATGGCATGCTGACCATGTGACCACTAAGGTTGAAAATGAGTTGAAAGAGCAAATCAAAGTTTATAAAAAAACAACTTCACGATCTTAAATGTTATAACTTTGATATAAATCAAGCTTTAGTTAAACGTGTTGACACAATAAACGAATTGAAGAAAGAAAATGAATGTGTTAAAGCTAATTTAGAAGCTATGTCAATTAAGATGAAATGTTAGGCAAGTGCGTCACAATGGAATGCATTAATGGTGGAATTAAATGGTACCAAGGGAAAGGGTATTGGTTTAAAGGCCGCAGCTCCACCATTTCAGAACAAATTTGTTAATGCAAATGTTGTTGATGGATGACCAGAAGACTGTATTCCACCTAGTTATGAGGACTATGTTGAGATGAACAAAAAGTGTAGCTCAACTGAGAATGCACCTTCTGATGATACCACTGAAGGATCTTTAGATCATGAGGAAGATAAGAAAACTGGTCTAGGAGATAAGTCGGAGAAAAGGAAGGTGATAACACCTGATGAGCCAATTCGGATTATGAAAAATCCAAAGTTTGCTAATAGAGTGGTTCCACCGGTTACACCTAAACCTGTATCTAAACCTGTTCCTAAAAAGAGTTGAAACGGTTCTCTTGTGTTTGCAAAAACACAAGATCCCTCTTCCTCTAACTCTAATAATCAATATCAATCTAGAGGATATAGAGAATTTCGACAATGTTTTAGTTGTGGTGTGTTTGGAAACATTGCTGCTAACTGTCCTACAAGGTATAGAACACCAAGACGTAAGATTGACCTCTCATATGATGATCACCGATCACCTCATGCTCACAGAACAGGTTCACCTGTTCGTGATGAAGTTCGCACTAGAAGACATACGACAAATGTTGTCTATGGAGACTATAAGAGAAAGAACTTCAATATGTCAATTTCCCCTGTGAAGATTAAGGTTCCTAAGAAGGATACCGAGGCAAGATTTTCCGAATCAAGTGATCGAGGTAAAGCCTATGAATTTAAGGCACGATCACCTTCGCAAAAAGCTAGTCATAGGAAATATTTTTCCCGTACCAGATCACGAGTGAATCGCCCTGAAGATGAGAAAAATGTGAAAAACCAGAAGAGTAATGTTGCTTCTTCTAAACTGTCTAAGTTTATGGTTTAAGACGATGAGGTTCCACATGACTCAAATGGGAAATGGATGGAAGTTCAAGCTATGGGTGTTAATGGACAACCTACTGCCGTCCGAGCGTGGGTTCCCATTATCAATTAATTCTTTTAATTTGATATACAGGGAACCAGGCTACCTGCAAATAACACCTGGATAGTGGATAGTGGCACTTCGAGACATATGACTGGACAGCTATCTCTTCTCTCGGATGTACGCCCAATTAAGGGAGGTTATATTGCATTTGCTGGAGATAAAGGAGGTCACATTTTAGCTCAAGGTTTATTGAAGAATGATAAAGTTAGTTTTGACAAAGTAAACTACTGTCAAGAGCTTGCAAAAAATTTGTTATCGGTTTCACAAATCTGTGAAAAATCCTTCAAAGTAGCATTTGATGACAATTTCAGCTACATTTTTAAACCAGAGTTTGTGATTCCTCCAGAAATGATTTTGATGAAGGCTCCTAGACAAGCTGATTTATACATGCTGGATATGAATGTTGCTACTTCAACTGCTGAACATCATCAAGCTTTTGTTTCTAAAGCGACTGAACAAGATTATATTACATGGCACAAACGCATGGGTCATTTAAGTTTTTAGAAGATGAACCATTTGGTTCACAAGAATCTTGTAGAAGATGTTGATCTTCGATCTTTTCAGATTCCAAGAACATGTGTTTCGTGTAAGAAGGGTAAGTAGAGCAAGAAAGCTCATAAGTTGGTGAAGTACAATCATATCTCTGCTCCACTTGAATTATTACATATGGATCTTTTCGGTCCAATCCATTTTAAAAGCATTGATGGAAGTAAGTATTGTCTGGTGGTAACTGATGATTATTCAAGATTCTCTTGGGTAATGTTCTTGAAAGTTAAGTCCGATACATATAAGAACTTGAAAGTGCTAATCAATCGATTAGAAACAGGTTTTAATTTGAAAGTCAAAAAGATTCGTTGTGACAACGGTACAGAATTCAAGAATCGGTTTCTTGCAGGTTTTTGTATCGAAAAAGGTATCAATATGCAATTCAGTTCTGCATACGCTCCACAGATGAATGGTGTTGCTGAAAGAAAGAATAGGGTTTTGATTGAGACTGCTAGAACTATGCTAGCTGATTCATCTTTACCTGTTTATTTTTGGGGTGAAGCTGTTGCAAATGCTTGTTACACTATGAATCAGGTATTAACTGTTAAACGACTGGGTAAAACATGCTATGAGTTATTGCATGGGAGAAAACCATCATTGAAGCATCTAGAACCATTTGGTGCCCCGTGTACCATTTTGAAGAGAAAACCAGGAAGTAAGTTTGATTCGAAAGTGGTCACTGGAGTATTTCTCGATTACAGTTCTCCTAACAAGCGAGTTTTCAACAATGAGACGAGATGTGTTGAAGAATGGTCTGAAGTAGACATCCAACGGAATTACACAAAGACTGCTACCAAAAGTCATCCTTGGATCTACAACTATGATGAGCTGATTGATTCATTTAATCTTGCTCCAGATCAGACGGAGAATGAAGTAGAGTTACAAATGCTATTTGATTTACAGATCGAGCCAGAAGTGTCTGTACCTACTCCAACTCCATTACCTATTGTCGTTGAACCAGCACAAGATTCAGATCAAGATGTTGATCCAGTGTATGATACCTGCGGATCTGATATTTCGAGTGACAATTTTGATAATCCTGAAGATGGAGATACCACGAATCTACATCGAGAAATACCTGTTCCCGCACACCCAGTTCCCAGAACTACAGCTGCTAATCCTAAAGAAAATATAATTGGAGATCCGAATGCATGCGTTAGGACAAGAAGACAAGTTCAGTTTGATGGTCAAGTTGATTCTCATATGACAGCCGCTGCTGCATATTACGAGTACTCATGTCATACTTCTAGAATAGAGCCAAAGACAACAAAAGAAGCTTTGAAGCATGTTGATTGTGTCATGGCTATACAAGAAGAGATTCAGCAATTCCATCGTCTAGATATTTGGAAGTTAGTTACTAAGCCGCATGGTGCGAAAGTAATCGACCTCAAATGGGTTTGGAAGTGCAAATTCGATGAAGATGGCAATGTTACCCGTAACAAAGCAAGATTAGTTGCTAAAGGTTATCAGCAAGATCCTGAATTTGATTACGATGAAGTTTTCGCTCCTGTTGCCAGATTGGAAGCGATTCGCATTTTCTTGACTTTCGCGTCTTTTATAAAGTTTAAAGTTTATCAAATGGATGTTAAGAGTGCATTTCGTTATGGCAAGCTAAATGAAAGAGTATATGTCAATCAACCTCCGGGTTTTGAAGATCATCTTCATCCTGACATAGTTTACCGATTACGTCGAGCCCTTTATGGTTTACATCAAGCTCCTAGAGCTTCGTACAGACGGTTATCGAGTTATCTGATTGAAAACGGATATCAAATGGGCACGGTAGACTGTACTCTGTTCACAAAAGTTCAAGTTGATGACATTATTTTAGTCTATATTTATGTTGACGATATTATCTTCGGTGCTACTAAGTAGGAACTCGTTGATGAGTTCGAACAGGTGATGAAGGACGAGTTCGAAATGAGTAAATTGGGTCTCTTACACTACTTTCTTGGTTTACAAGTTGAACAGACTAGTAATGGTATTTTTCTTCATCAAGCAAAGTATGTAAATGATATACTCGAACGATTCGGTATGACTCAAGAACGTCCTGTGTCAACTCTGTTAGCTGTGAATCATGGTATTTCGCTAGAGTGTGAAGGAGAACCTGTTGATCCTATGTATTATCGAGCAATCATCGGATCGCTCATGTATCTCACTGCGTCTAGGCCGGATATTATGTTCGCAACATGTCTGTGTGCTCGTTATCAAGTTAATCCGAATACAGTTTATCTTACAGCTGCCAAAAGAATTCTACGTTATCTATTGCATTCACCAAATCTTGACATCTGGTATTCGAACGATGAGAAGTTTGATCTTGTAGCTTATAGCGATTCAGATTATGCTGGTTGCAAAATCAACAACAAGTCTACATCAGGAGGATATCAATTTCTAGGTGAAAGGCTGGTGACCTGGCAATGCAAGAAACAAACTGCAGTTGCTCTTTCCACATGTGAAGCTGAATATATAGATGCTGCTAGTTTTTGTTCGCAAGTTGTTTGGATCCAACAACAACTTCGCGATTACGGGCTAAGAATCTCTTTCTCTCCTCTTTATATTGATAATACTGCTGCTATAGCAATTACTAAGAATCCTGTGCAAAATTCTAAGACTAAACACATAGGTGTTAAATATCATTTTCTTAGAGATTGTCATGAGAAAAAGATTATTGAGGTTAAGAGAATAGGTACTAAGGACCAAAAGGCTGACCTATTCACTAAGGCTTTTGATAAACCTAGGTTCTTACTCCTACTAGAGATGAATGACATTGTTGATCGAGACAAAGTAATTACGGATGTTGTGTGTGAGGGTTAGTCAAGCTTTTAGTCTTTGCATGTAGGATGCATGACATGTAGATTTTTGGTTGTTAATTATCTGTATTGCATATTTTTGCTTTCTGTCTGCATTCCTTTGCATGATTTATTTTATGTTTGCATGCTAGTCTGTAGTTATTTTCTGTTTGGTTAAAATGCTAAAACACAAAAAGATTTTATATTTCAGCATTTTAGGGGGAATATATGTTATCAGCAGAAAATACCTAAAAAGTGAAAAATGCCTCACCAGAAAATCTTAAAAAGTTGAAAAATCCGAAAATGAGCTTGTTTTGATTAATATGATGGACATGAAGAAATTACTGTACTGAGAATTGATATATTTGATTAGTAATGACTGATTTGAACGTTTATATCTATCTGTTGTGTGATGTACTGATAGATGTGACTTATGAATTCTTGGCATTAGGCAATCATAATAAGAATAACGATCATCTAAGATTCAGAAGTCATGGATGATCTGTAGCGTTTGAAGGTAATCACCTAATTATCTTCGAAACTGTATGAAATGATAGTTGTTGAGGAACTCAACGATCGGTTGAGGGTATCCCCTATCATAGTTGATAATCGTTAGAGAAAGTTGGTGTTGGATGTCCCCAAGCAATATTCAACGTTGCTCTACCAATTCAGCTTCACAGCTATGATTGGGACATTCAATAGTTCATTTAAGGGGTTGAGGATTATCAGCTTCACAGCTGGTGCATACCACGTTGTCACGGGCCTGAGACTTAATAATCGAAACTAAACCCTGAAAATACAGAGAAAATTAGTTTATGTCGAAAGTAAGTGTCCCTTCTCACTTAAGGTCGAAAAGTATAATTCCTTATGTGGACCGTTCAACATTTAAGGGAGAACACCTTCGAGTGATCTGAGCACACAACAAAGAAACATGAGTTCATGCATAAAAATGGAAAATCCATTCATGATGGCGTTCAAAATCAATATATCAAAAGACAGTGATATGCTGAAAAATAAAATATCATAAGAAAATTAATGTCAATAAAATTGGCGTGGCAAAGTCCTGAAAGTATGAAGAATGCTGATTCAAGATGTGCTCATAAAGAACTCAGATCATTCTTAGTGTGACGCCCCCACGCAGCTTGAATTGTTTAATCACGACGTTCACACTGAACTATCAAGATTCTTGTCGTCTGCAATTTAGAGTTATATCCATTAAGACTGTAAGTTGGAAAGATACTTATCTAGATATACTCTAATCAAATATATATATGAAAGTTTAACTTTCGATTCCATTTTCCATGACAACTTGAACATAAAGAAGTTAAGGTCCTCGAGATTTATTTCGTGTGACGACTGGTCATCAGGCAAGTCTGCTTTAACTGTAGACCAATCCCGGTGGTAAATATTGCGCCTATTCAGATAATCCAATATACTCTGAGATCAGCCGAGCCAACTAGATTGAAGATTGTCAACACATTGGTAGAAGCCAAAGGCTGACAGGGTTATTCAAAATGCCGTGAGAACCATCCTGTTCAATTTTAATGAAGTACATGGAAATAGATAACGAAAAGTTACGTGTAATGAATTGACAACCTAATAAAAACGCACAATCATAAGTGATGGAAGAATCAAGGATTAATGAACTTAGCATGATCTCAAAAATCATTGCTTTGTAGTGTTCAAGTAATTAATGCCAACATGATTGTCGACATGTTCGGAATGAATATGTTCATGTTTAATGAGGATTGATATCAGTAATTACATGATAATAGACATAGACTGGATAATTAGGAATGAACAACAAAAATTGATTCAATATGTCAGTTCTGATCCATTTTTAAATAGTTAACCATCTTGCTCACAAAAAGAATGTGGATCTGTATGTCTTATATTTCTGTACAGTTAATTTGTTTGAATTGAAAACTATAAAACAACAAAAAGATTTTGGTTTGCATGTTATTGCATTTCATGATAGATTGTCTTTCATTTGCATAATTTTAGTTGCATGACATTTTTCATCAGAAAATCCATAAAGATTCTATCATTTCCTTGTTTTTCTGATTATCCTCTGAGTGCATAACGACATCTGAAAGAACTTTGTTGAGATCAAGATTTTGGGCCACCAAATCCATGTGCTTGTGACTGTTTGAAGGACATTGATGATTTAGATTGCTATTGAACTTAAGTTGACATTACACTGTAGGATTTACTCTTGGATCACGGAATGATTAGAGTAATAACCTTGTTTAGGTTAGGATTTTATCGGTCTAAGTGTTAATGGTCATTTCTTCAAGGTTTAGTGTTTTTCGACTCAAGTTGAAAGTGCTTGTTAGATCTAAGATTGCCGAACGAGTCGAAATCCTAAGGTTGTAGAATTTTGAAGTTTTAAAATTGCCTAAGTGCTCAAACGCACGCTTGATGTGTGAACCGTACGATTAACTACACGTTTGAGGTTAACCGTACGGATGACCCTGATCAAACTTGTCCTAAGACAATTAGGTCACACGCACGTGTGATTTAGGTGAGACGCGTGTTTGATGGTGGATCGTGTGATCAACCACACGGTTGATCACGAGAGTATAAAGAGGGGTGATGAGCTGAACAGCTCACACTTGTGCACCCAACTCGTTTTCTCTCTCTAAATTCGATCATCGCCGATCAAGCATTCCTTTGCAACGAACGTTAAGCATCTTTAGACGAATCCAGCGCCACCTATTAGGTATGATTTCATCGAGTTTTAGTACCTTAATTTGTTGTTTTAATGAGTCAAAACCCTAAGTGTGTACAACTCGAATTTCATGAAATTGAAGGTTGTTTTGATGCGTATTTGTAATTGTTTTGTGTTTAACGGTACATTATTATGCTATCGTGATGTAAATCGGTCCAAAAAATGCACAATTATGTGATTTTGTTAATTTGAAAAAGGCATTTAATATTCGGTTTCATCAGACATGCACGAGTGATGTCACTCGCACGCGTGAGACATGACTCGCACGAGTCAGTGCACGGTTGATGATTGATGTTATGCGAGGGGTATATGAAATAGTATTAATTTTTACAAGGAAATACTATTAAATACGATACAGTTTTACACAAGATATTTATTTATTTATAGAATGGATATATCTAAACCTTGCTACAACACTTATAGGCAGTGTACCTAATCGTACAGTAGTGTAGTTTTTAGTAAGTCCAGTTCGTTCCACAGGGATCTTTTAAACAAGCTTAACGCTATATTTTTAACTTATAATTGTAAAAATACAAAAATATATATAAGTAGTATTATTATTATAAAAGGGGGTTTTTACCGTTTAATGACCGGTTTGTCGATTTTTAAAACTTTAGTCGCAGTTAAAACCTAATGTAAAATATTAAAAATAAATATAACTTAATTTAAAGCGTAAAGTAAATAACGATAATGAAATTGCGATAAATAAAAGTGCGATAAAATAAAATTGCGATAATTAAAGAGTACGATAATTAAAAGTGCGATTAAATAAAATGACAATAAATAAAAGTGCGATAATTAAAAGTGCAATTAAGTATGAAATATATAAATTATGCTTATTTAAACTTCCGTAATCATGATGTTTGACGTGTTGATTTTAGTTTTATTACCATGGGTTAATTATCCTTTGTCCTGGATTATTCGATATGTCCATACGGATTTGTCCATAATAGTCTATCAGTCATAATCATAAAGTGCGAAAGTCTTCGTCAAATTATTCTTATTCTCGAAGTCAAATATTCCAACTAATTGGGGATTCGAATTGTAACAAGGTCTTATTACTTTGTTTAATGAATACACCAGGTTATCGACTGCGTGTAGACCAAGGTTTTACTACTTTGTTAACAATTACACCAATTACCCTTGAATGTAATCCACCCCTGTTTCAACAAGTCTATTAACTATTAATCCAGTTCCGTGTCCGGTAAAATGAACAATTATTGGTATTTATAGATATCCCGCCCACCGTGCCCAGTCAAGCATATGTGGTTATATATAAATACGTCAAATTATAAGTCAATATATTAAATTAACGAGGTATCGTTTAGTTAATATAAAACCCATTAATAGCCTATAGTCTAATTTCCACAAGTGTCGTTCTTTTATCCAAACCCCAATTATGGTACAAAGCCCAATTACCCAATTTTAATATTTATCCCAACATCACGATTACTTCGGTATTAAATAAGCATAATAATAACTTAGCTACGAGACATTAATTTAAAAATAACATTAACCATAACTTACAGTGATTAAAAATAGCGTAGCGTTACACGGACAGAATTTCGACTTGCACCCTTACAACATTCGCTAACATACCCTTATTATTAGAATTTAAAATTAAAATTAATATATATATATATATATATATATATATATATATATATATACGTTTGATAGATAGAGAGATGGATGGATATATATTTGAAATTGAGCCAAAACACGCGAATTTATAGCATGTGGCCAACTTTTCAGGGCCATGCGATCGCATGGCTTTTGTGCCTCCAGGCCATGCAATCGCATGGAGGTAGGTATCAGCTCACACTCCTTTGTTTTTTTGTTTGCCGACGTTTATAATATATAATATAATATATATATTAATTTTAAGAATTAATTATATATTATATTATATTCATGTGCATAGTTGACTTGTAATTTTTAGTCTGTTGCGTCGAGCGTTGAGAGTTGACTTTGGTCCCGATTCCGGATTTTCGAACGTCCTTGCGTACAATTTAATATCTTGTACTTTGCGTTTCGCGTCTTGTACTCTTGTAATTTTGAGACGTTTCTTATCAATAATTGGAACCACTTTGATTGTACTTTGTACTTTTGAGCTTTTTGGTCGTTTACGTCTTCAATTCGTCGAATCTGTCTTTTGTCTTCACCTTTTATTATTTAAACGAATATCACTTGTAAATAGAACAATTGCAAGTAAAAGCTTATCTTTCTTGAGGGATAATGCTATGAAATATATGTTTGTTTTTAGCATTATCAAATATTCCCACACTTGAGCGTTGCTTGTCCTCAAGCAATATAGTCTTGAAATAAAAATACTAGAATCACTTCTTTATTCTTCACACTTTGTACATCAGTGATTTCTATACGGTGGTTATGAACAATGATGGTAACGATGTGGTTTACAGTCCCACATGACTATGAAAATTTTAGATCCTTTAGGAAATTGGATCTTTATGAAAATATTTGATCTTTTAAAAATTTAATCTAGTTTTTACCCAAGATAAGTTTTCTGGAATACCCTTCACCGGTGTTGCAAAATGTTTTTGTGGGTTTGGTGGGTTTCAGATTTGAAAATTTTAGCTCAAAACTTGCGGTTTTGTGTCACCCACTTGCTAACCTTGTATTAGGAAAGCAACACGTCCAGTATACTTGCTCCGTATATTACATTTCAGTAAACTACCGTCCAGTTGTAAAGGAAAGCGTTGAACAAGCAACTGTTAAGGTGATGTCCCCTGACATGCTTTTAATTATGGTCTATAACGTGTCGGATGCAATTACTATCCTTTGTAGGAGCAATAGTAAAGCTCACCCTATAATTTTTCGGTCTGGCACAAGGTCCTGTCTTCGACCATGCTATGCAACCACCGTTCTTACGGTTGACACCTGATTTGGTTCAGGTGACCTAATGAATTCCAGGTGAATTCCTAGGATTTTACGTTCAATGGTAATGAACGCATTAAAAATGGGTTTTCAGAAAACAAATCAGTTTGTAATTTTGATCAAAATATTTACTCGTTCATGCTCGAGTTTAGATATCATTGAATTCCATGAGTTTGTAATTCTCAATCCTTAAGGTCAATCTCAAGGATTGAGTAATATCAGGCTTAAAAGCTGATTTTTAATCTTTAAGGAGATTATCCTTTCTGGGGGTCTGATTCATTAGTCTTATCAAGTTAATTTGCACGGCGTCCTCCCCATTGTACGAGACAGATCCTCTCATGGTTAGGATAAGTCTGACCACTTGGCGACCCTATTTGATGCTGAGGTCCGTGGATTTCTAGCTGATTTTCGAGAAAACTTTTCAAGATTTTTCGTAGACTCTACAACTGGTCTGGACGACAACTTCCTGACCTAAATCAAGAAGCGCGTTTCTTTTTCAGAAGACTTTACTTCCTTTTAATGATGGAATTGATTCATCGTGTAGATCCATCTTTTCTTTCAAATATATTATAATAAATCGGGTGAAACTGATTAGTTTAGTCTAAAGCAAAAGCATCTTCAGTTATTTGTACAAAAATATGTGATATATGTTCAAAATAACTTGGTAAATTTTTCCCACACTTGGCTTTTATTTTCCTTTCTTTGCCTTTTTACTGTCCTCTATTCCATTTTAAATGAATTCTAACATTTTGGTTTGTTTCTCAATTTATGTCCTTTCCGAGGTAACAATAATTTCGGTGTTAACACCTAGTTTTATCGTTCATAAATATGTATAAACATGATTTTGAGTTCATTTAATTAAAAATTTTGAAAAATTTTACTAGAATTGTGTAGTCAGTATATAAGACTAGGGCTGTTCTTTATTATCAGAGAGCACTAGATTCTAATACAACTACTGCGTTACTAGTATTTTTAATGGTAACCAAGTGTATAAATAAAAAAAATTTCAAATCCGAAAGAATTTAACCCCTTCCCACACTTAAGATCTTGCAATGCCCTCATTTGCAAGAAATCAGTAACAATTTAAATTATTGAGGTGATTAGCGTAGAAAATTGATTAAATTTTACCAAAGTTTCCAAACATATTGGCGTTTCTTTTAAAAGCAAAGATTTTTGGTTTTTTTTTAATGTTTTTGGCATACTTTAATTCAATAAGATTGAAAATAATGATAATAAAATTTCTCGTCCCTCCCTCGGGTAAAGCAATTTCGGTTCAACGACCTAGCTTTCAACTCACGACGAATTTTAAATATCAAATTTTTAACTTAATGAAATAAAGTAAATTTTTGTTTTTAAATTCACACCAAACTTAAATTTAAAATGCATAAAATTTCATATTAATATTATTAATATTTTTGTACATTAATTTTACAAACTTATATTAAAAATATTAATTTTTAAAATACTTAAAAACTTAAATATATTGATTTTAAACGGTTTAAAATATCAATTTAATATTTATATATTAATTTTAAAAACAAGGTAAAAATAAAATTAAAAATCTTTTTGGTCTTTTATCCCACTTTAATCAATCAAATATTATCAAAAATATACGCCCCTCTTTTCGGTAAAGTAATTTCGGTTCAACGACCTAGTTTTACTCCTGACGAATTTATGAAATATTTTGGGTTGATTGATTAAAGATATTTATACCTTAAGAATAAACGGTAAATTTCGCAATGATGTAATAAATTTTTGTATGATATCAATAATTTCGGTTACGCATACCTAATTTTATTGAATACTAATTTAATACTTTATAGCGAACGATTTAGCGTTTATTATCAAAAAGTTAAAAATAATAAAATAAAAATAAAAACTGTACAAACTTATCTGTGAGATAGAATTCTCAGTGACCTGCTTTAGCCCACTCATAAGATAGTCGGACTAATTGGTTTTCCATAGCTACATAGGCGTAACCTCGAGCATTCAACATTTTTTCTTCGAAACATATGAACGGTCCTTCTCTGCATAAAGTAACGAACTCAGTATTGGAATATGTCTGATTCGTCGAGCATTTTCCTTCGTGTGACCATTTTCCGCATTTGTGACATCTTTCAAGGTGTCGTGCTCTTCTTTTCGCTGCGGATTTTGATTTTCCTTTACCAAAATGTAACTTATTATTTTCGTTCCTGGATTCTTTTCTTACTCCGTCCAATTTGCCTCTGATTAATGATACCAATTCACTTGGAAGGGTGTCATTATTCCGTTTAGTTATTAAAGGTGTAGCATTAGACCATGGTTTAGTTCACAGGAAGTCTTCATCTCGTAAAACCTAAAAAAAATAAAAATTTAGAATGGGGGGAGAATACTAGTTCTTTAGGGTCTGCTAGGGAAAGACCATTCGAATTTTATTTTCGAGAACTACACGAAAACAGAAAATCTAACTCTAATAGAAATACATATTACCCTAAAAAGATTTGAACCTCCCCACAGTTAGTTGAAATTGTGATTAACGTTATTTTAAATTGGATCATCAACAATTTGTATATCTCTGACTTTTGCTTCAATCCATTTATTGATTTCCTCCGTAGCTTTCACAAATTCAACTAACATCGCCTTTTCTTTTGGCGATAAATTGGATACTAATTTGTTACATAACTTAAAGTTTCCCTAAATCCTAGCATCGTGAATTCGTTTATAAAGTTTCTTCGTTGAACTATTAAAAACGGGTTCATCTAATTTCGTATCATCAACGGGGTTCTTTGTGATCGGATCATCATTAAGTGTTTCTTCATCTTCCCCACACTTATGTATTTTTATTGGTCTAACAGTTTTGGTTGGTGGAGATCTAAACTTTCGGTTCACAAAGGTGATCGATTTATCACCATCCCTAAGTGTCATTCTACCTTCTCTTACATCAATGAACGCCTCGGTGGTTGCTAAAAATGGGCGACCTAAAATTAGAGGAATATCAAGGTTTTCCTCCATATTAATCACTATGAAGTTTGCAACAAAGGTCAAACTTCCCACGTTAACAAAAAATTATTTTCTATTCCAACCGGGTATTTAATGGTTAGGTCAAATGATTAAACACCTATTTTGGTTGGTTTTAATTTACCCATACCCAATCTTTTGTATAAGGAAAGAGGCATAATATTTGCACTTGCTCCTAAATCTGCGAGTCCATTATATATAACACCATCATTAAGCAAGCAAGAAATGATAAATTCACCCGGGTCTCCTGCTTTAGTAAGTCGAGTTGGTTTGTAAACCTTTTTCGGGTGTTCTTTTCTTGGTTCTTTCACTTCTATTTGAACTTTTTGTTCACATTTTTCTTCGTTTCTTGGAATGGGAGGTTTGTATAAGAATTCTTCTTCATCACTCCAATTTGAATCCTCCCTATTTTCCAATTTTTATTTTTCATATGTTGTTGATAACATATTTATGTTTTCATTTTGAAGGTTTTCTTGGGTGGTGAAATTATGATTGACTTCATTGTCAACTTCCATCGGACCATGTATGTAATGTTTAACTCTGTGACCATTAACTTTAAATTCAATCCCATTTGAATTTATTAACTTTACTGTTCCATATGGGAAAACTCTTTTGACTATGAATGGTCCAGACCATCTTGATTTCAATTTTCTAGGAAATAGCTTGAATCGTGAATTGAAAAGAAGAACTCTGTCTCCTTCTTTAAATTCTTTTGAACTTCTGATTCTTTTATCATGCCATTTTTTTCGTTCTTTCTTTATAGATTAACGAATTTTCGTATGCTTCATGTCTCAATTCTTCTAATTCGTTTAATTGACTTAACCGTAGACGTCCGACTTCATGTAAATCAAGATTACATGTCTTCAAAGCCCAAAATGCTTTGTGTTCAATTTCTACTAGAAGATGACATGCTTTTCCGTAAACGAGTTTAAAAGGTGTGGTTTCAATTGGAGTTTTGTAGGCTGTTCTAAAAGCCCAGAGTGCATCCTCCAATTTCATGGACCATTCCTTCGGATTTGATCCTACGGTTTTCTCTAGAATACGTTTTAAAGCTCGGTTGGTATTTTCAACTTTTCCACTTGTCTGTGGATGATAAGCAGTGCAGATTTTATGAGTTACTCCATATCTTTTGAGAACTTTCTCAAGTTGATTGTTACAAAAATGAGTACCCCGATCACTTATCAAAGCTTTCGGTGTTCCGAACCTTGCAAAAAGACGTTTTAAAAAGTTGACTACAACTCGTGCATCGTTAGTTGGGAGAGCTTGTGCTTCCACCCATTTAGATACATAATCAATGGTAACGAGAATGTAGAGATTATTATGAGATTTTGGAAATGGACCAATAAAGTCAATACCCCAAATGTCAAATACTTCACATACTTGAATGACATTTTGTGGCATTTCATCACGTTGACTTATTTTTCCAGCCCTTTGACATGCATCACAGGATTTGCAAAGAAGGTGTGCATCTTTGAAAATTGTAGTCCAATAGAATCCAGCATCGTAAACTTTTCTTGCTGTGAGTTGAGGCCCATAATGCCCTCCTGTTGGTCCTGTGTGACAATGGTTTATGATTTGACTAGCTTCATCTCCGAATACACATCGGCGTATTATTCCATCGGGACAACTTTTAAACAAATGTGGATCTTCTCAAAAATAGTGTTTTATATCACTAAAGATTTTCTTTCGTTTTTGGTACGATAATCCTTTTTCAAGAAATCCACATACTAAGTAGTTTGCATAGTCTGCAAACCATGGAATTTCATTATAATCTATCTTCAATAGATATTCATCAGGAAAGTTGTCTTGTATGGCCGATTCATTTAGAACTTCTAATTCAGGATTTTCAAGACGAGAAAGATGATCAGCGGTGAGATTTTCTGCTCCCTTTTTTTCTCGGATTTCAATATCGAACTCTTGTAAGAGTAAGATCCAACGGATTAATCTTGGTTTAGCATCTTGTTTTGAAAATAGGTATCTAAGAGCAGAATGGTTGGTATAGACCTCCGTTTTAGCTAGAACGAGATATGATCGAAATTTGTCAAAAGCAAAGACAATAGCAAGGAGTTCTTTTTCAATAGTTGTATAATTTGTTTGTGCTCCTTGTAACGTCTTACTAGCATAATAAATAGGTTGAAATCGTTTTTCAATCCTTTTTCCTAAAACGGCTCCCATTGCAAAATCACTTGCATCGTACATTAGTTCAAATGGTAGATTCCAATTTGGTGTTATCATGATCGGCGCATTAGTAAGTTTTTCTTTAAGAATATTAAAAGATTTGATGCATTCATCTAA
Source organism: Rutidosis leptorrhynchoides (assembly GCF_046630445.1). NCBI lineage: Eukaryota > Viridiplantae > Streptophyta > Magnoliopsida > Asterales > Asteraceae > Rutidosis > Rutidosis leptorrhynchoides. Next base: position 212,446,495 of record NC_092335.1, read on the forward strand.
AAAGATGAATGGAGCATCCTTTTCTAGGAGTTTATTCATAGGAGTGGGAATTTTAGAAAAATCTTTAACGAAACGTCGGTAAAAACCGGCATGCCCTAGAAAACTCCTAACTCCTCTAACATTGGTGGGATGTGGAAGTTTAGTAATTACATCTACTTTAGCTCTATCCACTTCAATTCCTTCCTTTGAAATTTTATGACCAAGAACGATGGCTTCTTTAACCATGAAATGGCATTTCTCCCAATTAAGTACTAGATTTGATTGTTCGCATCTAATAAGCATTCGTTCAAGATTAACTAGACATGATTCAAATGTATCAATGAAGACTGAAAAGTCATCCATGAAAACTTCCATGCATTCTTCTATCATGTCGTGAAAAATAGCCATCATGCACCTTTGAAAGGTTGCAAGGGCGTTGCAAAGTCCAAATGACATGCGTTTGTAAGTAAAAGTACCATAAGGGCACGTGAACGTGGTTTTCTCTTGGTCCTCGGGTGCTATTGAAATTTGAAAATATCCGGAAAAATCGTCAAGAAAACAATAGTAACTGTTTCCGGCTAATCTTTCCAACATTTGATCAATAAAAGGTAAGGGAAAGTGATCTTTTCTGGTGGTGTCATTTAATTTTCTATAATCAATACAAACACGCCATCCTGTTACAGTCCTAGTAGGAATAAGCTCATTTTTTTCATTTGTGATGACAGTCATGCCACCCTTCTTAGGTACGCATTGAACTGGGCTTACCCATGGACTATCAAAAATTGGATAAATTAAACCTGCATCTAGCAGTTTAATAATTTCTTTCTTAACAACATCTTTCATATTAGGATTTAGTCTTCGTTGACGTTGCACATACATTTTATGACCTTCTTCCATAAGGATTTTATGTGTGCAATACGAAGGACTTATTCCTTTAATATCATGAATCTTCCATGCAATAGCTGGTTTATGAGCTTTTAGCACAGAAATGAGTTGAGATTTTTCATTTTCAGTAAGAGAAGACGATATTATTACAGGTAATTCAGATTCACCATGTAAATAAGCATATTCCAAATGGTTTGGAAGTGGCTTTAACTCTAATGTCAGTGGTTCTTCTATCGATGATTTATATCGATATCTGTCTTCTTCTTTTAGCATTTAAATTTCTTCTGTTGTTGGTTCATATCCATTAGCCATAAGTGTAGCTAACATTTCAGTTTCATTAATTGGTTCAGTTCCTTCTCCTAAAGAACATTCTCCCGTTCCTTGTAATTCTGGAAATTCTTCTAACAATTCTGCATGTGAATCTATAGTTTGAATATAATAACATGTATCATCTATAGATTACAGTTGTTGCATGGCTCTATCAACTGAAAAGGTAACACTCTCGTTCTCTATACTTAGGGTCAATTTCTTACCGAACACGTCTATTATTGCTTTAGCCGTGTTTAAGAATGGTCTTCCTAATATGAGAGGAACTCGAGAATCTTCTTCCATGTCCAGAATAACAAAATCTACTGGAAATACTAAAGTACCAACTTTAACTAGCATGTTCTCCATTATCCCTCTAGGATATTTTACTGATCTATCGGCTAGTTGTATACTTATTCGTGTTGGTTTCAATTCTCCAAGGTCTAGTTTAGTGTATAGTGAATACGGCATTAAATTTATACTAGCACCTAAGTCTGCCAATGCTTCTATTGAACTAAGACTACCCAGAAAACATGGAATTGTGAAACTTCCTGGATCTGATAATTTTTCTGGTATCTTATTCAACAACACTGCAGAACAATTAGCATTCATAGTAACAGCCGAGAGTTCTTCCATTTTCTTTCTATTTGTGATCAGATCTTTCAGAAATTTAGCATATCTAGGCATTCCTGAAATCACATCAATGAAAGGAAGATTGACATTTATCTATTTAAACATATCCAAGAATTTAGATTGCTCGGCTTCAAGTCTCTCTTTTCTCATTTTACTAGAGTAAGGAAGTGGTGGTTGGTATGGTTTAACATAAGGTTTAGCCTTAACTGTGTTATCTTCATTAACCTTTTTAACTACCGGTTCTGTTTCCTTATCTTGTTCAGATTGTGGTTCTTGTGGAGTAGGAATAGCTTCATTAGAAATTACAGGTATTTTAGGTGGTTTAAGTGTAATACCACTTCTTGTGGTAATGGCTTTAGTTGTTTCATTCCGGAGGTTAGCATTTGTATCACTAGGTAGACTTCTCGGTTTTCTTTCACCTATCAACCTTGCTAGGTTACTTACTTCTTGTTCCAAATTTTGAATCTAAGCTTGTTGATTCCTAAATGCTTGAGCATTTTGTTCATTCGTTTGTTTCTGAGATGTGAAAAACTCCGTTTGAGATTCAACTAGATTTGACATCATATCTTCTAAATTTGGCTTTTTATCATCGGTTTGTTGTGGTTTAATTGAAAAAATAGGTCTTTGCTGATTGTAAGTATTGTTGGATACTTGTTGATTGCTAGGACCTTGTTGGTTGTAGTATGGAACATTTCGGTTATAATTCTGGTTTTGATTGTAGATCGGTCTTGGCGGTTGATAATTATTCTGATAATTATTTCCAGGCCTTTAGTTTATGTATGAAACATTCTCTCTTTGTTCCATTGTTAGTTCAATACTGAGACAATCTTTTGTTAAATGTGGTCCTCCACACTGCTCACAACTAATTCGTATTGAGTGAATATCTTTAGTCATCTTTTCCATTCGTCTCTCGATAGCATCTATCTTTGCGGAAATGGAATCGAAGTCATGGCTAGAATCGGCTCTAGCTGCTTTAGATGATCTAACGATATCTTTTTCTTGGTGCCACTCATGTGAGTGGGAAGCAGTGTTATCAATAATTTTGTAAGCGTCAGTTGCGGTTTTCTTCATAATGGAACCACCAGCTGCTATATCGATGTCTTTTCTTGTAGTGATGTCGCATCCTTGGTAGAATATTTGTACTATTTGACAGGTGTCTAAACCATGTTGCGGACATCCTCTCAATAACTTTCCAAATCTCGTCCACGCCTCATATTGAGTTTCATTTGGCTTTTGTGTGAACGTAACTATTTCTCCTTGAAGTCTCACGGCCTTAGATGCCGGAAAGAATTGTTTAAGAAATTTTTCAACTAAAACATCCCATGTATCAATCGCCCCTTCAAGTAACGATTCTAACCAATCTTTGGCTTCTCCCTTTAAAGTCCAGGGAAATAACATGAGATATATCTGCTCATCCTCCACTTCTCTTATTTTAAATAAAGTACAGATCCTATTAAATGTACGAAGATGTTCGTTTGGATCTTCCTTCGGCGCACCACTAAATTAGCATTGATTAGTTACCATGTGTAGGATTTGTCCTTTGATTTCATAATCTGGCGCATTAATGTCTGGTTGAGTAATTGTGTGACCTTGGCCAGTGCATTTAGCTCGCATTCGGTCTTACATACTTAGAGGTTCCAGATTCTCCATGATTGAATTTGTTGAATCTTAATCACTATAGGATTCTGATTTAATGGTTGGTTCCTCGACAATCTCCGTTTGAATGATTGGTGGTTTCGGAGGAAAGATTAGTGGTTCAGGATCTATGAATTGTCCCTGAATATTCTCCGGATTCTCAATTGTGAGGTCGGGTTCAAAAAATGGATTATCGGAAATTTGAATTGGAGTACTTGGTCGACTAGATGACGATTCTAAAGAAAAATCAACGGCGACAATATTTGCTAGATGTCTTGATCGAGTTACAGGTGGTGAACGTATAAAAGGTGGTGAACGTTTTGCTCGGTACATTCACTGAATATCCTATTAGTTATAAAAATAAAAAAAATATATAAGTTATCAAATTAATAGACTTTTTTTGATTTTGCCCACGTTTCGAATAGCCAAAAGATGCAGCAGAGGGGCAGGATTCGTTTGGTCTCAATATAATTGAGTACTGTTTGGCTCCAATAACCCGGTCCACGTACAAATCCAACTATTACTACGAACCAGAAAATGGATGTCTATCAATTTAACCACCTAAAATAATTTTTCGTTTTGAAATTTTAGAGAAGAAATAGAAAAAAATCTATATCCTATAAACTAGAGCGTCGAGAAATAAGAAAGAAAAAGATTGCGCGTCGAAAAATGTCAAAAAATAAAAGGTCGAAAAATAAAAAGAAAGTAGCGCGTCGAAACTTAAAAAGTCTAAAAACTAAGAATTAAAAGTTGCGTCTAAAAATATTAAAGCTTAAAAGAAAAACTATATCCAAAACGGCAATAACTTAAAAAGGTACTAAAATATATAAAACGGCGTCGCAAAATTCTAAAGCACCTAAATCTTAGTCTAAAGAAAAAGTACTTAAGGGATTTTACGGCAAAGCCTAAAAAATCTAGAAATAAAAATAACTATGGCAAAAACTATGTCTTAAAACTAAATACGAGCGAAAAATACAAAAATTACGCTAAAACGAATAAAAAGATAAAAAATATAAAAATAAACTTAAAGTTGTAAAAAGTACAATTTTTATAAAAAATATTATTTTTATAATATTTATTTTATAAAACTATTAATTTTTATATAATTTATAAAACTAAATAAACTAAATAATACAAATTAAATAATAAAACTAAAACTTAAATAATAAATAAATAAAAACCTAATTAGGGTTTAATTAAATAATAATAATAATAATAATAATAATAATAATAATAATAATAATAATAATAAAAATAATAATAATAATAATAATAATAATATACTCCGTAATTAATGCTGGATTAGGTCAAAATGTGGCGTGTCAGGTATGATCATGCGATTGCATGAAGTTTTGCCTTCGGGCTCATGCGATCGCATGAGCTAGGGTTTAGGGCCAGAGTTGGGCTGCTACAGTACCGGGCCTCGTGGTTTTTATATTTTTTTTCAGTTTTCTGTTTAAATATATATATATATATATATATATATATATATATATATATATATATATATATATATATATATATATATATAATATTTATATAACTTAAATAAAAATTTAATTTTAAAAACTAAAATAAAAATAAAGAAACTTTATAATTTTATATATATATATATATATATATATATATAACAAACTATTAAAAATATATAAATATTTTGTTTTTCTTTTCTTTTTATATTTTCATATATTTAAAACGTATTTTTACAAAAGCGTATATTTATAAAAGTAAACTAAAAATTAATAAAAATCTTTTTTTTTTATATATAGCGTTGCGCTTCCGGTGTTTAAGCAAGTAGTTCCCCGGCAGCGGCGCCAAAAATACTTGATGTTATGTGAGGGGTATATGAAATAGTATTAATTTTTACAAGGAAATACTATTAAATACGATACAATTTTACACAAGATATTTATTTATTTATAGAATGGATATACCTAAACCTTGCTACAACACTTATAGGCAGTGTACCTACTCGTACAGTAGTGTAGTTTTTAGTAAGTCCGGTTCGTTCCACAGGGATCTTTTAAATAAGCTTAACGCTATATTTTTAACTTATAATTGTAAAAATACAAAAATATATATAAGTAGTATTATTATTATAAAAGGGGGTTTTTACCGTTTAATGACCGGATTGTCAATTTTTAAAACTTTAGTCGCAGTTAAAACCTAATGTAAAATATTAAAAATAAATATAACTTAATTTAAAGCGTAAAGTAAATAACGATAATGAAATTGCGATAAATAAAAGTGCGATAAAATAAAATTGCGATAATTAAAGAGTACGATAATTAAAAGTGCAATTAAATAAAATGACAATAAATAAAAGTGCGATAATTAAAAGTGCAATTAAATATAAAATATATAAATTATGCTTATTTAAACTTCCGTAATCATGATGTTTGACGTGTTGATTTTAGTTTTATTACCATGGGTTAATTGTCCTTTGTCCTGGATTATTCGAGATGTCCATACGGATTTGTCCATAATAGTCCATCAGTCATAATCATAAAGTGTGAAAGTCTTCGTCAAATTATTCTTATTCCCGAAGTCAAATATTCCAACTAATTGGGGATTCGAATTGTAACAAGGTCTTATTATTTTGTTTAATGAATACACCAGGTTATCGACTGCGTGTAGACCAAGGTTTTACTACTTTGTTAACAATTACACCAATTACCCTTGAATGTAATCCACCCCTGTTTCAACAAGTCTATTAACTATTAATCCAGTTTCGTGTCCGGAAAATGAACAATTATTGGTATTTATAGATATCCCGCCCACCGTGCCAGTCAAGCGTATGTGGTTATATATAAATACGTCAAATTATAAGTCTATATATTAAATTAACGAGGTATCGTTTAGTTAATATAAAACAGATTAATAACCCATAGTCTAATTTCCACAAGTGTCGTTCTTTTATCCAAACCCCAATTACCCAATTTTAATATTTAGCCCAACATCACGATTACTTCGGCATTAAATAAGCATAATAATAACTTAGCTACCAGACATTAATTTAAAAATAACATTAACCATAACTTACAGTGATTAAAAATAGCGTAGCGTTACACGGACAGAATTTCGACTTACACCCTTACAACATTCGCTAACATACCCTTATTATTAGAATTTAAAATTAAAATTAAAATTAAAATATAATATATATATATATATATATATATATATATATATATATATATATATATATATATATATATATATATATATATATACGTTTGATAGATAGAGAGATGGATGGATATATATTTTAAACTGAGCCAAAACACGTGAATTTATAGCATGTGACCAACTTTTCAGGGCCATGCGATTGCATGGCTTTTGTGCCTCCAGGCCATGCGATCGCATGGAGGTAGGTATCAGCTCACACTCCTTTGTTTTTTTGTTTGCCGACGTTTATAATATATAATATAATATATATATTAATTTTAAGAATTAATTATATATTATATTATATTCATGTGCATAGTTGACTTGTAATTTTTAGTCCGTTGCGTCGAGCGTTGAGAGTTGACTTTGGTCCCGGTTCCGGATTTTCGAACGTCCTTGCGTACAATTTAATATCTTGTAATTTGCGTTTCGCGTCTTGTACTCTTGTAATTTTGAGACGTTTCTTATCAATAATTGGAACCACTTTGATTGTACTTTGTACTTTTGAGCTTTTTGGTCGTTTGCGTCTTCAATTCGTCGAATCTATCTTTTGTCTTCACCTTTTATTATTTAAACGAATATCACTTGTAAATAGAACAATTGCAACTAAAAGCTTGTCTTTCTTGAGGGATAATGTTATGAAATATATGTTTGTTTTTAGCATTACCAATGATAAACCGTATGCAAGAGCTGACACGTATGATTAACCACACGAGTCACCACACAGTTGACTCACTCGCGTAGAATTTTTGCCTCAACCGTGTACATTGTCTAAAACCATATTACTGCTCAAACGTGTCAATAGTGACACGAGTGACTATGTCACTCACACGGTTGATCTCTCAGCCACACGTGTGACACTTTCACTCGCACGTTTCATTCTGTTCAACATTTTTATGATACGTTGATGCAAATGCTTTAATGCTTTATGTTGATTGATTTATATATCTAACATCTCTGTTAATGTCTCAGTTTCTGTTTAGATATCATCAAATGGCAGAACAACAAGTAAACGTTCTGGTTGTTAACATTGAAGGATAGGGGGAGCAACAAGTTAATCCATAAGCTAATCCTCAAGTGATTCCGGTCATCCCACCTGCTCAGCAAGAGATTCCTCTAGAGAAGGGTGAACTAAACAATCAAGTCGCTCTCTATGACAATACTTTAGAGAGAGGTTCTCCCTTTAAGGAGATTATCGAATTTCTTAAGAGATCAAGGATACACACTGCTATTTCTACTGAATGCACTGCATACTACAGTCATCAGAGAGAGTTCTGGAGAAATGCTGTGTTGGATGTTGATGAAAATAAGCTTGTTAGTAAGATTCAAGGACATGATACTACTGTTTCTAAGGATGTAATTGAGAAGGATGATGGAAGCATACAGTTTGACAATGTGAGGATTCTAGATCCTATGTGGCTGAGGAACTTGTCAAGATTTGATGTGGAGACTCTTCACCGCCATCACATTACATTCAGAGACGATCGAAAGGAGGAAGCTATGAGATATCAACGTGTGATCGATGTCCTCTATGCATACCTCAACAGAGAAAGTGATGCTCAAAGCTCAAACCAAGTTCAAGCCAGCTAATGTGTGTCGAATACTGTGATGCTAGTTAGTAATTTTGTTTGCTTTTTTTTTTATGATGATGTATTTTGGAGAGAGAGAATCTGGATATGTAATTGATATTAGACTGATGTTACTTTTGGACTTATGTGTATATCACGAACGTTTACTTTATTGTAATTGATGTTCTAGGTCCTAGGGGGAGTTGTTGATGCATGTTCTGTAAGTCCCTAGACATCTTGCCTACGTTTGTGATTAGTACTTCAGTTTATGGGATACCATGATCGCTCGTTATTATCCTATATTTGTTCGTATGTGATTACAAGTACTGCAGGAATGCGATACGGATGTTTGACTATGTTAGACTTAGTCAGACATACGAGTGAAGCATCACTCGTACGGCTGACAGGCTCATACGCACGGTTGATGCTGAGCTAAGTCATAATTATAACCTGAATGAGAAGACACGAGTGAGTGATCACCCGTACGGCTGATGAAGCCAACTCGTACGTGTGATGGATGACTCGTACGGGTGAGTCAACGGCAGGGGTATATAAAGTCTTATGTTCTTCATTTTAGGTTAAACCTCTCTCACACACAATCACTCAGATCTGGTTCACCTGATCCGATTCTCTCTCAACCCAAATCACTCCTGGTAGTGAATAATAGCTCTAGGCATTAATCTAATCACAATCCTTGTTGTGGTTTGACTAATTTAATCCCAAAAAGCTACCCATATTCACTTTGATTGGTTTGATTCACTAATTCTGCCTTTGTATGAATTAAACCTGTTGATCTCGAAGTTCCTAGTCATGTTTCATCAATAACGTCGGTGCTGACCTCACAAACGTCCTGTATTCCGGCAAGATCGTATTCACAAAATGCTGGATTCTTGACTGTTCATCAGGCACCCATTATTGCACAAATGTTAACTTGTCCATGTATTTCTCAATCACCTCATCAATTGACATCTGCGGCGTCATCCGCATTTCTAGGAACTCCATCTTGATTCTTATCATATTGAACACATTACAATACTGTTCACATACCTTCGCATAAAATTGTTCCCAAGTAATCATTCTAACTTGCTCTGGAGGGACACTAGCTATCACAGAATCCCACCACACCATTGCTCTATCTTTCAACAACCTACTCGCATAAGTTACCTTTAATTCTGGCTCACACTGACAAGCCTCAAATGCTTTTTCAACCTCCTTTAACCAATTGAGAGTCATAGCTGGGTCAGAACTTCCCGAGAACGGAGATGGTCCACAATCTCTGAATTGTTTAAAGGTGCATCTTTTTGGTGGTTGGTATTGTTGTTGAAATTGTTGTTACGGAAATGGTTGTTGATATATGGGTTGCTGAACTTGATTCATCATCATGGGATTTTGATACTGGTAATAATTATGTGGTGGCATGACATGCTGAGGGAATTGGTTCAGTAATGGGTATTGGTACTGGTTCTGGTGTATTTGAGGTACTGTGTGTGATTGAGCAGTGGCAAAACCTGATGGTGTATCCTCATTACCCGACTGTCTAGCTTACTCAAGCTCAGTAATCTTTTCCTGAGCTTCCTTAAGTTTACTTTTAAGCTCATGCACATAATCAACCTCGTAAACCTCTGCCTCATCCTTCACATCTGGAGCACTGAACGTTCCGAGGTGGATCGGTTTGTAGCATTTGCATCCCTGTCATCTGCCATCTGTGCTACAAAACACTCGCACAAAAGCTTAGTGGATAACTGTTAGTTTACTAAACACTAACATGCACCAAATCCTACATTCAATTAGCCCCACCCCACAGACATGTTTGACTTAACTCAGGGTTTAGGAACAAATATGCGCACATACTTGCTGCTAAACCACGCTCTGATACCAAGTTGTAACACCCTAATTTTTTTAAACACAGCGGAAGTAAATACTTAATTATCAAAATAGACTTAATTAACGTTTATATAACTTTGTTTACAAACCAACTTTATACAACAACGGTATTACGTGAAAACATCATTAAAATAGAAAACATCAGAGTTAATCACATAGTCAAACATGTCTTCAGACCCGTCCGCAACACCCATCCTAAACAGCAGTACCTAAACCTGCAAGGGTGGAAATGTGGGGGAATTAGCACAACTACTAAGTGAATGGATACTATCTAACAGATCAAGCGTAAGCAACTGAACATGCAAAGGCCACATATATGCTAACATCCGGAACTAGCATACAACAACTGAAAATATGAGGATCGGCAGCTTGTACGAGCACACGACTTAGTTGATCAAGCTACAGTCTACCGATAGCCCGCTTTACTGACTCCACTGCATAACCATCCAGACACAACACATGACCCGACGAGGCTACCACAGTCGACCTCACATCAACCCTACCTTGCCGCCTCGGTGTGTTCCCAACCTTGCCGCCTCGGTTGGTGTCCAACTAACAGTGCGCACATAATAACACAGATAATCAGTCATGCAATCGTTCTAAATAGCATGGCAATAACTAACTACACATGGTATTCATACTGAACATAAACATAAGAGTTAAGAGTCTGAAAAAGTAGCATGTCAGCTACTTAATACTCTATCCAGAGACAGACCCACTCACCGAATACCAGCAATAAGCTCAGATAATCTATCACTGAGCGGCTTCATTATCCTTATCACCTGAACATAAGGTAAATCAAGTTAGTTTTTGTCTGTTAACACAAAATAGCACAGTACAGAAAATCAGTCACAAAAAGTGCCGCTAAAAGTCCACCTAACACTTATGCATTTTTAGAATTTACATCCTGATCATCATAAGTCACACAGACAGCATAACAGCTAGAAAACAATTAAATTACACAATACTGCATCACTGATCTACATCCGTATGATTGCACATGCATCCGTACGTTTGTAAGTCCATTCGTACGGTTGCATAGTGCATCCGTACGGTTGCACACTTCTGCCCGATTGCACCAACATCGCCGCATCCGTATGGTTACACATGCACCCGTGTGATTGCAAGCTGCAACCGTACGATTGTGTTCATCGTGCAGCAGCAGCAGAAAAATGACGAGTTTTGACCTAAAATCACCAATTGGTGCTCTAGAGCTCGTTTCTTACCTCTAAACTAACCAAATCATATACACTTAACATCAATAAGCATAAACCCACAAGATTTTGACACAAACAACATCAAAATCAACCATTTTGACTCAAAATTGCCCTTTTTAACCAAGTTAACACAAAATCTTCATTTTTTCAAAGATTAGAGCTTGAAATACATAGATTCTTACCTCTATAGACTCAGTAAATCGTAGAGAACAAGATGATATGAAAGATTTGAGCTCTAGAACAAAAATTAGAAATCTAGGGTTTCAAGTGGTAAGAAATTTAGGTACGGGATGTTTGTAGAAGGTTCAAGAAAAATGAGAAAAAGAGCTGGTCACAAGCTTATATATTTAAGCTAAATACAATACCCCATCACACACGGGTATATACCAGTTATCTGATATCTTTCGTACTTAATTTGACTGCCCTAACGAAGTCCAAATTAAATAAACGAAACTGTTATGTGACCCTTGTAACAAACTAGTCTTAACCAAATAATAAAATAACACTAAACATATAATTAAAATAAAAGCATAATTAATCACACAATTATGCCTAAGGGCAATAAAGTCATCTTATATCTAGGCCCGATCTGAGGATGTTACAGTGTTGGACATTAATGTATACTTATACATTAATCTTTCAAATGTCACTTTGCAAGTAAAACTTAAATAGCCTTTATTTAATGCTATGTTATCATGATATGTTTAACCCTAGATTAATTAGTGATCTCTTTCTAGTCATTACATGAATATTACTTGACTACTTGCTATTAATACATGTGTATTATTTGACTATGTGCTGAGTGCTAAATGCTAAGTAGTTACTTAATATGTATATGAATGAACCTTGTCTTGCTATGTGTTACAAGTTGTAATTCCATCAACTTGTATTTGGACTACTTCAATATATACTTATGATACTTGGATAATGCTTAATATGACATAATCTAGTAATCTTAAAAGATAATGAATCATTAACACACATATGTTTGCTTAAGTCTAAAATCAAACTTATGAATGGTTTAGACTTAATTTTAACTTGATGTCTTACAACTTGCTTAATTGATATTACTTGCTTGAATTGTCAAGACATCATTAACACACTTAGTTAATTCACAAACAAGTTTAAATTTGAATACTAGAATGCTTTGTGATTAAAGTGGGTTGTTGTCATCAATGACATGTTGACCAACCAATAGGGATTTAGCAAATGTGTTAATTACAAACAAAAGATTATGACAAAATTGAGATTGCCTCAAATGATTATCATGACTTGTATCCAAGAATGTTAGACTTTCCACTTTGAGCATGACAAGTCACCATCAAGGCAATACATCCAAGGTAATGAACATTTAATGCATATAGTACTTGTATAACATGTTGGGTATCTTTTGCAGGTGTTAAATGAAGTAAAGAGTCCAACGATTAATGTTTATAATTGATTCAAATAGCTATATAACGGATAAGTGATTTGGACTACACCGCGTGCGGTCGACCCAAGGTCGACTGTGGTCCCAGCCGCATCAATGACTAGTTTTTTTTTCTTTCCATATAAATAGCAAGACTTGGAGAACTTTGAAGACTTGGACCTCTTGCATGCTACAACTCAAAATCATTAGAGAATCACAAGAATATAACACTCACACATATGTTTGTGATCAGCAAGAGACGTTCTATAATCTCATAGATTATAGTAGCGGTTGTAAACTTACTTTCAAATTACCATCTTCGTGAGTTTACATAGTCTTGTATTAATCCTTAGAATTGTCTTGGGATTATCATCACTAGAAAGGGTAAGTCTTGTACTTTGTAACTAGAAGCATATGCTAGCTTAGCTATCATCTTCCTTAAAGGGAACTAGGGAGTTGATTAATTCCATTGGGGATTAATACTTGTCCAAGGTGAAGACAAGTTGATATAAGTTAGAGGTAATCTTTCAAAGGGATAGAAGGATTATGTTTGTTATCTTAGAAGAAGTACAAGGCTTGTAAATCGGATCTCCGCCGGATTTAGAGAAAGGTACTTAGTGAAGCAAAACTCCCAATTAGTGAATCGAGGAGTGGATTAAGGTGGAATAGTTAACATCTACCCGAACCACTATAAATCCTTGTGTTTATGTTCGTCACTTTACATTCCGCATTACTACAAACATAAACACGTCACACACTGGTTTGAGTTGATTAAAGTGATCAAGGATTATTCAAATCTTGTTGATCATTGAAAAAGTTTTAAAAATCATATCACGTAACTATTCATCCCCCTCTAGTTACTTACAAATGTTATCAGATTGGTTGCTCGAACATTTGTTCTATAAATGTTTTTGATTGAGTCAAAAACCATTTTGTGCAAAAACCCGAGTCAAACGTTCTTGGGATCAACTCAAACAATGTCATATCTTGAAAGATTGGCTAATGAAGCACCAATCTTTGATAGAGAGGATGTCTATGTGTGGAAGATAAGATTTGAGATCTATGTCAAATCAAAGGATCATGACATATGGGGGATCATCAAGGGAGGAAATCTTGTTCCTCGAGAATCTTCAAACATGGTGAACTCAACGTTACAAAATGTTGAAGTAGTAAATAAAGTGCTAAAGCAGTTTGATGCTATATCACTACTTCATAGAGTTCTTCCAAGTGAAGAAAGGGTTAAAATGCTTTCATGTGAAAGTGCAAAGGAATGTTGGGATACATTATGTCTTCAAGTTGAAGATGCCTCAAGTTGCTTGATGAAGAATGGGATCAAGGAAAAGGTAACAAGACTTGAATGTCTTAGTGGAAATTGGTTAGATGATCAAGATGGAGATGAAGATGAAGACTTTTGTCTCATGGGTTCAAGATACTCTCCAAGCCAAGACACTCGTACTGAAGATGAGGTTGAATCTTGCTACCAAGAAGAAGAAGGTGAAAGCTCAAGCGTTCAAAGAAATGAGGTACATGTATTCTATCCTTCTAATTATGAAGATTTGCTAGATGAGTACAAAGCGGTGAAATTTGTGTATACTAGAAGTTGTGACAAAGTAAAATAGTTGGAAAAAAAATTACAAAAGATTAATCAACTCAACAGAATTTTAAGTGATGAAAACAATTATTTGAAAATGTCTTTAAATGATAAAAATTGTTTTGAAAACAAAATTGTGTTGAAATCTAGTAGGCATAAACAAGGTACTCTAAGTCCAAGGTCAATCATTAGGAAAGTTGAAAACCTAGGAAGGGTAAAAAAATCTAGCAAATCAATGGGAAGGATAAGTTAAAGGTTGGGTAATCTTAGGATCAATGAGAATCAATGATCACATGATAAGAAAAGAGGATTGTGAATTTAAAACTTAATGTGTTTTAAGTCAATGTGTCACTACTTCAAATTGCACATCCTCAAAATGATTATAAGGATTACTCAATAAGATTATGCTTAGCTTAGGAATGAATGCTTACTTGAAAAGATTGCATGCTAGTTGTAGGACAATGTGCCTTATGTGTATAATATATGTGTAACTAACTATATATATATATATATATATATATATATATATATATATATATATATATATATATATATATATATATATATATATATATAAACATCAGTTGGATGTGATCATACAATGTTAAGCAACAAAAACTTGTCCTCGAGTACTCTATAGAACAAAAAATTGCCAAAACGCGCTCGACGTGAAGAATCAGACAAAGTTCACTATTCCAAGCTGAACGGTTGAATCAAACCAGACTGCATGATCAACTGCAGAAACTTTACCCTCCATTATCAACCCCACGGTCGACTGCAGTTCGACCACACGGGTCCTGACTGCCTTTTGTTCTACTTCTAGCCCTCATTCTTCATTCTATTCAAAATCTATTTTCACTCCCTCTCTTCCACAGCTCAAGACCTCCAATCGTACAACGAAGAATTTGCTCTTACTCATCCTTAATCTTCACTCTCGGTAAGATTAATCCATGAATTCCGTTCATTCAATTGTGTTGGTATGATGAATTCTTCAAACATTGTTTGAAGAAACCCTAATTAAAAAATTCTACTCAAATTGATGCTAATAATCAATTGTGTTCATGAAAACTTCTAAAACCTTTGAAATCATAATTAACATTGTATCAATTCAAGAGTATGAATTCTAGGGTTCATCATACAACTAGATTAGGTTTTCATAAGTTCATTGTTCACATGGTTTAAGCACATTGTCACTAATGAAGAGTAATAATGTAGAAATTGATAACATTTTAACACTTGTGTATTGATGAAAATCAAATTTGCAAAACATGAATCCATGTGAACATTATGAAAACCACAAATAATCTAAAGTGCAAACGCATTGTCACCAAAATAGGGTGAGAATGTGAAGAATGTTAACATCAAAACACTAGGTATTGATGATAACCAAGTTTAAAAATCATTTTCATGTATAAATATTGTGAAAATATGCATTCATACATTTGCAAACACATTCTTACCAAAAGATGATGAGAATGTGAAGAAAGTTAACACTAGAACACACTTGTGCTTATGTTAGCTAAGTTTGAAAAACAGTGATTACACAATTGACTCATTTGTACGTTCACTTTGATTCAAATTGAAGTGTTGTAGGAAATGGCAAGGACCAAAGATGCCAAATCAAGAGACCAAGGAATCTATAAACCACCCAAAAGTGTGAAATCAAGAATTTCTTAAAATAAGAAATGGATTAGCAAAAGAAAGATCATAGAAGAAAGAATGGTCAATTGCAAAGCTTTTCCTGAAGTAGTTGACAAGTTTTCGCATCTGGGACTAACAACATTTGTTGTCATCGAAGGAATGTGTCATAACCTATCCTAATCCACCTGGACGAAATCATCAACATTTGGTCTCATTGCGATGATCGACTCCAAGTATTGTCCTTAAAATGAGCTAATGCACAGCAGAAGGTTTCTTTCATACCTGAGAATAAACATGCTTAAAAGTGTCAACCAAAAGGTTGGTGAGTTCATAGGTTTATCATAACAATCATTTCAATATCTTAATAGACCACAAGATTTCATAATCATAAACATAATACACTCGAAAGCGTATATAAAGCATTCTAAGTGGTTGAGCACTTGGTAACCATACTTAATAATAATCAACATTGCATATTCCCTTTATTATGAAATCTCACTACACCGTACCAAGTGTAGTCACCGAAACGAAGTACTGTGCAACTGTTGAATACTGGTCGTCCAGCCCGGTTAGGGTTGTCAAGCCCGATAGATCTATCAACAGGATTCACGTTTACAATACCGCATGCAAATGGTAGTTACCAAGCTACAAGGAAGTATGTTAGTGGTACAACTCAACGTAGAATGTATTTTAAGTACTTGTGTCTATTTCGTAAACATTTATAAAAGTAGCGCATGTATTATCAGCCCAAAAATATATATTACAAAAGCAATTAAAAAGGGAGCAAATGAAACTCACCATACTGTATTTTGTAGTAAAAATACATATGATGTCATTTAACAAGTATAGGGTTGGCCTCGGATTCACGAACCTATATCATTTGTTTATTTATTAAAATACATAATTGCGATCGAATAAATATATATAAATTTATTAGTTATGTCCTTTTTATATTAGTAATATACATATATATGTTTCATATATTTATAAAAATTTTAAATTTTGTTATGTTATATGTATTAAATATATTTATATATAATTAATATTTATTTGTTATAATATTAATAATAAGAATAATATTATTGATAATGATACTTATAATAATAATAATATTAATGATAATACTAATAATAATGTTGATATTGATAAACATGATAATAATAATAATAAAATATATAAAGTTTTTAATAATGATAATAATGATAATATAAAGCTTAATTTAAAAAAATGAATTTAATAAAGATACTAACTTTACTAAAAATGTTAAGTTTTTAATAAAAATTATAGTTTTAATAACAATGATAACTTTGATATTTGTAGTTATGATACTTTTAATAGAATGATAATAATAATAATAATAATAATTCTAATAATAAAATAATAATGATAATTTTGTAAAGGTGATAATAATACTTGTTAATAACAATACTTATTAATGATAATCATAATAGAAACGGTTTTATCGATAATGATACTTATGTTAATCATAATGATAATAATGATACTAATATTTATAAAAACTATAGTAATCCTAATATTAATGATAATAATAATCATGTTATTAATATTAGGGATAATAACAACAATAAATAATAATAATAATAATAGAAAACTACCTCAAAGATTAAGTTTCAAAAAAATAAGTGCCCATGTCCAGGCTCGAACTCGAGACCTCTCGTTTTAACCCAACACCCTAAGCTACTGCTCTGTTCGTCAATTTCTGTTTTAATATTGTATTAAATTGATATAACCCATCATTCCTTGCCATTCGATCAGTCCAATAGACAGCTTTCGGCCCAACAGACAACTTTTGGCCCAATTACACACACATGGCAGCCCAATATTGTTAAATTGTGTTTCACTTCCTTCTTCTTTTTGTAAAAAAATATATAATAAAATGCCCCCATCTGAGGCTCAAACCCGAGACCCTTGCCTAAGCACCAACACTCTAGACCATCCATCTGTCTTCGTTTATCTGGATTAATTCACAGCTTATATCTTTTTAATCTTTATTATAGCTGTTTCTTCTTCTTCCTCAATAAACATCATCGCCCAAAAAAATATATTCTTCAATTCGTTTTCTTTCTTTTATCGATCCTCCTCATTCATCACTTAACAACACGATCATCATTCATTATCATCGCCCTCAAATCATCATCATCATCGTTAGTTACAGCAACCGGGTTTAAGTTCGTGTTGGGTTTGGTCTTGTCAACAAGATATCGATAATAGTAGCAGTAGTAAATCTAGTAGGATTGATGGTGGTTTTGTGGTGGTTAATGATAATATTCGAACATGGTGATGGTGATTCTCGGTTACTAAACAGAAACGAAAAAAAACAGTGGTGGTGATTGAGTGGGTTTAGGTTGATGAAAGGTGGCGGTGAAGATGGTTGTTGGGTTGTAGTTCGAACCTTAAGAACAAAAATAAATATAAATGATGGTCGTGGCTTGGTTTCTCACATCCGAAAAGAAAATAGAGATAGAGGAAGTAGAGATAGAGTAAAGGGATGGTTCGATGGTGATGTGAGGTTGTACCCGGTGGTGGCAATTTGGTTAGGTCTTCGAACAAGAATAGAAGAAGGGTGGCGGATGGTTGTGATCAAGGGTGGTGGTGGAGATCGATGGTTGTACATGGTGGTTCAAGGATGGAATAAATGGTGATCATGATTGGTTCTTGGTTGTCGAAGCAAGAGAGGAGAGGAAAAAAAATGGGTGTTGTTTTTCACATTCATATGCATACTGCATATATATGTATACATATAACATGGATGGTGGGACAACAAGGACAAAACAAATAACAGTAATATTTACATTTAAGTTGAAATAGCAAACAGTGTAGCAGATTAATCATTCCTAAATTTACGGATATAATTCAATCAGTTTAAAGTAATAATATAATTTAATAAGAATAATAATAAATAATAAAATCATAAACGCACAATGACCAATAGTATAGCAGTTGGTTGTTTAGATTTATATGTGTCGACATGAATTTAAATTTAAGTGCTAATATATCGTGCTTCTTTGCTAAACAGCTTATACATAAAAGTTTTTCGAAAAATCTCCAATTTTTTTAAAATTAAGTCCATTTATTTATTCAGGTCATTAAATGTTTGAAACCTGAGCAAAAAGTTCGTCTAATATTTATCTTTATTTCCAGATAATGTGTACGGGGTATTAAAACTCAAGTTAACAAGGTAGAAATAGTTTTTAACAAGTCTTAATATTTACGTAGTCTATTAATGAACTTACATTTATTTTTAAAATCACATAATTTTGGAATTTAACTTGTTTAAATAATCATCGAATGATAAACGAGTGCTACAATCTTTTACTAATTAAGCTCGTAATCATTCATTTTCCATTTATTCTCTCTCTATATATAATCAGTTTTAAATAACAAGTTTTATCACATAAATATATATTATATATTTTTAAACAAATAGATTTAATATTATTTTATATATTTCCAAGCAGCATTTATATACACATTTATATACACACACATATATATTTATCTATTTATAAATAGTTGTTCGTGAATCGTCGAGAACAGTCGAAGGTCAATTGAATATATGAAACAGTTCAAAATTTTTGAGATTCAACCTATCAGACTTTGCTTATCGTGTTAAAAATACAATATCGTATTGAGAGTTTGGTTTAAAATTAGTCGAAATTTTCCGGGTCGTGACAGTACCTACCCGTTAAAGAAATTTCGTCCCGAAATTTGATCGAGGTCGTCATGGCTAACAATAAAAATGTTTTCATGAAGAATATGAGTTGATAATTAGAGTTTTATCACCATTGAGTAATATGAATAAAACAATTCGATTTCGCGAAGAGTACGAGTGAAGCTATCACAAAATAGTGAGATGAGGAAAATAAGATTCGTCTTGACTTTTGACATAGTCAATGTTAAATTTCGAAATTCAAGGTATTTAAAAGAAAATCTTGGAAATCTATAGGATTTGATTCTTCGGGATTTATGGAAAATTAAGATCCTCTTTAATTTAATGCGATTATCTGTCTCGATTGGTTTGTCTGGTATCTTCTCTATAAATGAACTTCTTTCGTTCCATTATTTTCACCACTCCAATTCTTTCTTTCTCGATCCATACTTTCGAACGATTGTGAAAATGCTTAATCCAGTTCTGATCCTTGTCCTCATCCTTACTATCGCAACATTCATTCTCCTTTTCCAACTTCCACCAGAGGAATCTACTTTCTTCTACTTCGCCTTTTAGGGTTATAGTGTTTTTAATTCTCCCGTGTCTTTATGTTGTGATAAACATTGACATACACGGTTTGTAATTTATGCGTTGTTATCGGGCTTTATATTATCCCTTATATTTCGAAGCTCTATGCTTTTGTTTTCTCTTCCCGACTTCAAGTCAAGCGAATAATGGTCCAGAATTCGTAGATATAGAATTTTGAATGATTATAATGTTCTAAGCAGGAAGGAACGTGATAGCACGATTTGATTTTCAAATTTATCAAAATTACTGAAGATAGAACTATCAAGAATATATTCTTCTTGATATGTTCGAAGGTTATGTAGAATGAAAGAGTTATGTAACATGGTACATGATGACGTTATGATCTGTGAATCATCATCACGTTTCATTAGAATTTTCAGCATGACTTACTGAAATATAATCACGTTGGCCAAGTGTCATTATATTATACTAACCCATGCTTCAATTCCCAACACTTCTCCATAATTCATTCATAATTCATACTTAGATTTTACAGAAGTTTCCAATATAATGAAATACAGAAAACACGAAGAGGTAGATAATTTCGGACAAGAATATTTATGAAAATATCCTCAGAAATATCGAAGATATTTTATGATGATATTTTGGAATTTCTAAGTTCGAAGGTTGATGAAGAAAATTTTTTCCGCAATATTTTAACATGACTTCGGAGCAAGATATTCTCTAAAGATTCCATCGGATCCATAATTACCTGAATTCTTTGAATACAGGGTCTGGTCCTTGTATTTGTCCTTGGTCTCCTTCATGGTTAGCTGAATCTGTTTTTCTGTTCCAAATTTTCTATCAAGCGTTCCTAACACTCCATTCTTCATCATCAAACTCTTGGCCGTTCAGGCCATCTGCGATTTTGCTGTTTCCTCTGCATTTAATGCTACCCACATCATGTTCTTACAAGGAGTTCATGAATTGTAAGCCTCCATCCTTCAATGGAAATGAAGAGGCAGTTGAGTTAACTCGTTGGTTCGAAAAACTCGAATCAATCTTTCGTATATGTAACTGTGCGGAGGCCGAAAAAGTGAAGTATGCCACTCACACACTAGGTGGCCTTGCTTTGACTCGGTGGAACGCCTATGCCCAAGCTGTGGGGCTAGATGCTGCTAATGCTATTCCATGTGCTGTTGTGAAAAGAATGATGACAGATAAGTTTTGCCCAAGGAACCAAATTCAAAAGCTAGAGGTTGAGTTTTGGGAATTGAAGGTTAATGGTACAAATATTGAAGCTTATACCAACAGATTTATAGAGTTGGTTTCATTGTGCCCGGACATGGTGCCCACTGAACAAAAGAAGATCGAGCGATACATAGAAGAGGTAGTTTCAGGAGAATTGTGTTTTTAGATTATTAAACGCTGATGGTAATATGGTGGAATATAAAAGGTTCTCCGGTAACGATGAGGAAAGCCAATCGTATATATCAAAGTTATAATAAGACTTATTCGAATGAAAGGTCAAAGTTGCTCTGCTGGAGCTGTGACAAAATTGGCTAATTTGAAAGGGATTACCCAAATTATTTTGGGTAATAATAACACTAAAAGAATTAGCACAGCTACGTGTTAAACGATAACTCAGTTTCCGAGAGTTTTTCAGGTGTATAACTATATGCATCAATCTTTTCTTTCATAGATGAAGTACGGTTGGCTCATCCTCTCGATTGAGGTGTCTTCAAGAATCATGAAAGATTTGAACATGGATTGGAATCGTCAAGATTCAAATGAGGTTTAAGAAGAAATCAAGTAGCAAACTTGAAGAATTGTTTAGTTTCATATGTTATAATCAATATTTTAATTCATTTTAATTGTCCAATAATGGTAGTCCTTAGTTGATAGTCCATTAATCGGTTTATATATATATATAATCTTAGAATTACCCAACGACGTATTGTATACGTATTGTCTTTACATCAACCAAGAGACGTATTGTATACGTATTGTCTTAGAATTAACTAAGACGTATTGTGTACGTATTGTCTTAGGATTTATCAAAACATATTGTATACTTATTGTGTTAGGATGTACCAAATATTCGAATTAATAAATACGTATCATGACCCATTGTACAACTTATTGTCTCAGAATTAATCCGACGTATTGTGTACATGTGTCCCGATTTATCCGACGATATGTAAAGTGCGTAAAATAAATAACAGAAATTAAATGACGATAAATAAAATTACGATAAATAAATTGTGAATAATAAAATGTAATCAGTTAGCTAGGAACAGTTAGCATGGATTCTTAACAAAATTTCAATTAATTAATTCGTTTGTTTCTAACAAATTTTATTTTGTCCAATGCTTTCTTCATTATGCCACTTGTTGGATTCTGATAGGTCAAAATCCAAATATGAAATTGAATGAAAATGGTTATTCTGCGGTGATCGGATTCGTATCTTCGTGGATGTAAGTAGGATAGTAAATGACTGTTGAATCGGATTTGAAGAATGTACAGTGTAACTTATTAATGTGGAACCCAAATATTCCTCGGGTATTACCTACCCGTTAAAATATTTTCATCATTAACAGTTGGTACAAAAGAATTTTTAATTACAATTTTTATGAAAATATACATACATATATATTTTCTTCAGATGTAATAATGGATTTAATGAGTCAATAAGATATTAAACTCATTTGATTTATCATTAATACTAGATTACATAATCTCTAGAACTTTAGAAATTACATAATCACCATGTTGAGGGGAGATAATCGATGTAGAACGATATGTAGAACGAAGATAAAGTAGATAGAATGATACGTAGAACGATGATTATACTCGAGGTACAGAATGAGATGTTGAGGTGTGTGATGTTGAAACTTGGGTTGTTGGTGGTACTGGTGTTGATGTTGGTGGTACTGTTTGTAGTGACCCGAACTTTTCCATGTTTATATATATTAATTGAGATTGATATTTACATGATTAAATGTTTCCAACATATTAAGCAATCAAACTTGTTCAGACTTGATTAATTGAAATAGGTTTCATATAGACAATTGACTACCCAAGTTGACCGGTGATTCACGAACGTTAAAACTTGTAAAAACTATATGATGACATATATATGGTTATATATATAGTTAACATGATATTATGATAAGTAAACATATCATTAAGTATATTAACAATGAACTACATATGTAAAAACAAGACTACTAACTTAATGATTTTGAAACGAGACATATATGTAACGATTATCGTTGTAACGACATTTAATGTATATATATCATATTAAGAGATATTTGTACATCATAATATCATGATAATATAATAATTTAAAATCTCTTTTGATATTATAAACATTGGGTTAACAACATTTAACAAGATCGTTAACCTAAAGGTTTCAAAACAACATTTACATGTAACGACTAACGATGACTTAACGACTCAGTTAAAATGTATATACATGTAGTGTTTTAATATGTATTCATTCACTTTTGAAAGACTTCAAGACACTTATCAAAATACTTCTACTTAACAAAAATGCTTACAATTACATCCTCGTTCAGTTTCATCAACAATTCTACTCGTATGCACCCGTATTCGTACTCGTACAATACACAGCTTTTAGATGTATGTACTATTGGTATATACACTCCAATGATCAGCTCTTAGCAGCCCATGTGAGTCACCTAACACATGTGGGAACCATCATTTGGCAACTAGCATGAAATATCTCATAAAATTACAAAAATATGAGTAATCATTCATGACTTATTTACATGAAAACAAAATTACATATCCTTTATATCTAATCCATACACCAACGACCAAAAACACCTACAAACACTTTCATTCTTCAATTTTCTTCATCTAATTGATCTCTCTCAAGTTCGATCTTCAAGTTCTAAGTGTTCTTCATAAATTCCAAAAGTTCTAGTTTCATAAAATCAAGAATACTTTCAAGTTTGCTAGCTCACTTCCAATCTTGTAAGGTGATCATCCAACCTCAAGAAATCTTTGTTTCTTACAGTAGGTTATCATTCTAATACAAGGTAATAATCATATTCAACTTTGGTTCAATTTCTATAACTATAACAATCTTATTTCAAGTGATGATCTTACTTGAACTTGTTTTCGTGTCATGATTCTGCTTCAAGAACTTCGAGCCATCCAAGGATCCGTTGAAGCTAGATCCATTTTTCTATTTTCCAGTAGGTTTATCCAAGGAACTTAAGGTAGTAATGATTTTCATAACATCATTCGATTCATACATATAAAGCTATCTTATTCGAAGGTTTAAACTTGTAATCACTAGAACATAGTTTAGTTAATTCTAAACTTGTTCGCAAACAAAAGTTAATCATTCTAACTTGACTTTTAAAATCAACTAAACACATGTTCTATATCTATATGATATGCTAACTTAATGATTTAAAACCTGAAAACACGAAAAACACCGTAAAACCGGATTTACGCCGTCGTAGTAACACCGCGGGCTGTTTTGGGTTAGTTAATTAAAAACTATGATAAACTTTGATTTAAAAGTTGTTATTCTGAGAAAATGATTTTTATTATGAACATGAAACTATATCCAAAAATTATGGTTAAACTCAAAGTGGAAGTATGTTTTCTAAAATGGTCATCTAGACGTCGTTCTTTCGACTGAAATGACTACCTTTACAAAAACGACTTGTAACTTATTTCTCCGACTATAAACCTATACTTTTCTGTTTAGATTCATAAAATAGAGTTCAATATGAAACCATAGCAATTTGATTCACTCAAAACGGATTTAAAATGAAGAAGTTATGGGTAAAACAAGATTGGATAATTTTTCTCATTTTAGCTACGTGAAAATTGGTAACAAATCTATTCCAACCATAACTTAATCAACTTGTATTGTATATTATGTAATCTTGAGATACCATAGACACGTATACAATGTTTCGACCTATCATGTCGACACATCTATATATATTTCGGAACAACCATAGACACTCTATATGTGAATGTTGGAGTTAGCTATACAGGGTTGAGGTTGATTCCAAAATATATATAGTTTGAGTTGTGATCAATACTGAGATACGTATACACTGGGTTGTGGATTGATTCAAGATAATATTTATCGATTTATTTCTGTACATCTAACTGTGGACAACTAGTTGTAGGTTACTAACGAGGACAGCTGACTTAATAAACTTAAAACATCAAAATATATTAAAAGTGTTGTAAATATATTTTAAACATACTTTGATATATATGTATATATTGTTATAGGTTCGTGAATCAACCGGTGGTCAAGTCTTACTTCCCGACGAAGTAAAAATCTGTGAAAGTGAGTTATAGTCCCACTTTTAAAATCTAATATTTTTGGGATGAGAATACATGCAGGTTTTATAAATGATTTACAAAATAGACACAAGTACGTGAAACTACATTCTATGGTTGAATTATCGAAATCGAATATGCCCCTTTTTATTAAGTCTGGTAATCTAAGAATTAGGGAACAGACACCCTAATTGACGCGAATCCTAAAGATAGATCTATTGGGCCTAACAAACCCCATCCAAAGAACCGGATGCTTTAGTACTTCGAAATTTATATCATATCCGAAGGGTGTCCCGGAATGATGGGGTTATTCTTATATATGCATCTTGTTAATGTCGGTTACCAGGTGTTCACCATATGAATGATTTTTATCTCTATGTATGGGATGTATATTGAAATATGAAATCTTGTGGTCTATTATTATGATTTGATATATATAGGTTAAACCTATAACTCACCAACATTTTTATTGACGTTTTAAGCATGTTTATTCTCAGGTGATTATTAAGAGCTTCCGCTGTCGCATACTTAAATAAGGACGAGATTTGGAGTCCATGCTTGTATGATATTGTGTAAAAACTGCATTCAAGAAACTTATTTTGTTGTAACATATTTGTATTGTAAACCATTATGTAATGGTCGTGTGTAAACAGGATATTTTAGATTATCATTATTTGATAATCTACGTAAAGCTTTTTAAACCTTTATTGATGAAATAAAGGTTATGGTTTGTTTTAAAATGAATGCAGTCTTTGAAAAACGTCTCATATAGAGGTCAAAACCTCGCAACGAAATCAATTAATATGGAACGTTTTTAATCAATAAGAACGGGACATTTCAGTTGGTATCCGAGCGTTGGTCTTAGAGAACCAGAAAATTTGCATTAGTGTGTCTTATCGAGTTTGTTAGGATGCATTAGTGATTCTGGACTTCGACCGTGTTTTCTTTAAAAATGATTACTTAACATTTTTGTTGGAAACTATATATTTTTAACATATGAATATTATGTGATATATTAATCTCTTAACGTGTTTGATATTATGTGATAGATGTCTACCTCTAGAACAAGTCCCATTGACTCACCTAATAATAATGAAGAGTCAAATGTAAATTGGAATGATTCGTGGACTGATTCACAAGTTCCCGAAGAGGAACCGGAAGAAGAGTCGGAACCGGAAGAAGAATCGGAACCGGAAGAAGAATCGGAACCGGTGGGGGAAATAATAAAACGGTTAAGTAAAAGAGAATCCTCAACCAACCGACCAAGGTTAATTATGGTCAATGGTGTTTCCGCCAAGGAAGCAAAATATTGGGAGGATTACCAATTCTCCGATGAATCGGATTCCGACGAGAATTCCAATGATTTTATAGAAATTACCCCAACTGAATTTAAAAAGGCAAAAGAAAATAATAAGAGAAAGGGCATAAAAATAGAGAAATCTAATTCCAACCCCGATGAACTTTATATGTATCGTCAACCCCCGAAGTCCTTAAGTTGCAACAATGACCCGGGAACCTCTAAACCACCAGGTTTTTCTAAACCAATGTGGACAACGACGGCTCGTATTAGGGGAACATCATATATCCCTAGAAACTTGGCAAAACGAACCAAAACCGAAGAAGAAGAAACGAGCGAGTCGGAATAAGATAGTTGTATTCGTGTGGTGTAATATATGTAATATAGTGTTCTTATGCTTTATGATATATCTAAAAATTGCTTGTATTAATAAGTATTTTTTTATGAATCTAACTCTTGTCTATTTTACAGTTTAAAAACACAAAATGGATAGACAACCCAATATTTTAAGAGACCTATCCGGAGACATGATTGATGAAATCTTGTCTAGAGTCGGCCAGAATTCCTCGGCACAACTATTTAAGGCGAGATCAGTTTGTAAGACATTCGAAGAACGTTCCAAGAATGTCTTGGTTTATAAGAGACTTTCGTTTGAAAGATGGGGGATAGCACATTGGGAAACCCATAAGTTACGATGTGTTTACTTTGACGCATATATTGCGGGGAACCCAAATGCTATTTTACGCAACGGGTTAAGAAATTATTTTGACTCAATATATCCGAATATTGGACTTCGTGATTTAGAAAAAGCGGCTAACATGCAACATAAAGAAGCATGTTATGCTTACGGATTAGTAATGTTTGCTTCTCACCAAAGTGAGAACAAGAACATCGGGCTACAACTATTAAACAAAACGTTTCCACAAGTGACGGAGTCGGTAATTGGGGTAAGAAATGAGGTTTTTAGATTGTTACGAGACTGTTGGACATTACGTAACCCTCGTCCTTTTGACGATGTTACAACACGCTGTCTTATCAACGGCCATAACGGTTATGTTCCACAAGACCAAGGATGGGAAGTAATCCTAGTAAAACCAGAATGCATGACTTGTTTCTGGACGTATGAATTACGTGTCTTTATTGTCTTTGCTGAACGACTTGTGTACTAGCAAGAATTATCTTCACAACTATCTTGTATCAAAGTTATTGTGTGCTATATTTCATGCTTTATGTAAAATAAGCGGTATTGTAAGTTTGTAAAATATTGTATAAAAGTTTGAACGCGAAATATTATTATAATCAGTTTTTCATATAGAATTGTAGTAGTTGAATTGTATATTAGCTACTAAGTATGAACTTAACGGGTAGGTACTACCCGAATTTAAACTTATAAAACGCTAATATGAAGAAAAAGCTTTTATAAATGAGTTCATATTATGCTACGAAATACTATTAACTACTCTTAATATTCTGTATGATTAACTTGTTCCATTTGACTATTTTGAAGGAAATGGCACCGACTACTCGACACACCGTGAATATGAATGAAGAGGAATTCCGTACTTTTCTAGCTTAAACATAGCCGCAGTACAGGCTGCGCTACATACCAACAATAACCTTGGATCTAGCAGTACAGGAAATCGTGTAGGATGCACCTACAAAGAATTCACTGCCTGCAAACCTTTGGAATTTGATGGAACCGAAGGACCGATCGGATTGAAACGGTGGACCGAGAAGGTCGAATCGGTGTTTGCCATAAGTAAGTGTACTAAAGAGGAAAAAGTGAAGTACGCTACGCATACCTTCACAGGTTCTGCGTTAACATGGTGGAATACCTATCTAGAGCAAGTGGGACAAGATGATGCGTACGCACTACCGTGGTCAGCATTCAAGCACTTGATGAACGAGAAGTACCGTCCCAGAACCGAGGTCAATAAGCTCAAGACAGAACTTAGAGGGTTACGAACCCAAGGATTTGATATTACCACGTACGAAAGACAATTCACAGAATTGTGCCTATTGTGTCCGGGAGCATTCGAAGATGAGGAAGAGAAGATCGACGCATTTGTGAAAGGATTACCGGAAAGAATTCAAGAAGATATAAGTTCACACGAGCCCGCCTCTATACAACAGGCATGTAGAATGGCTCACAAACTAGTGAACCAGATTGAAGAAAGAATTAAAGAACAGACTGCTGAAGAGGCCAATGTGAAGCAAGTCAAAAGAAAGTGGGAGGATAACGGTGATAAGAATCACCAATACAATAACAACAGCAATTACAACAATAATCGCAACAATTATCCCAACAATCGCAACATCAATCGCAACTACAACAAACGGCCCAACAACAACAACAACAACAACAACAACAACAACAACAACAACAACAACAACAGCAACAGCAACTACAACAATCATCCCAACAACAATAATAACCGCAACAACAACAACAATCAGAAGCAGCTATGCCAAAGGTGTGAAAAGTATCACTCGGGGTTCTGCACCAAATTTTGCAACAAGTGTAAAAGAAATGGTCATAGCGCGGTAAAGTGTGAGGTTTACGGACCAGGGGTTAATAGAACGAAAGGAACAAATGGTGTCGGAACGAGTAATGGCGGAGCAAGTAGTGTCGGAGCAAGTTATGCCAATGTAGTTTGTTATAAATGTGGAAAACCGGGCCACATTATTAGAAATTTCCCGAACCAGGAGAACACGAATGGACAAGGCCGCGGAAGAGTTTTCAATATTAATGCGGCAGAGGCACAGGAAGACCCGGAGCTTGTTACGGGTACGTTTCTTATTGACAATAAATCTGCTTACGTTTTATTTGATTCGGGTGCGGATAGAAGCTATATGAGTAGAGATTTTTGTGCTAAATTAAGTTGTCCATTGACGCCTTTGGATAGTAAATTTTTACTCGAATTAGCAAATGGTAAATTAATTTCAGCAGATAATATATGTCGGAATCAAGAAATTAAACTGGTTAGCGAAACATTTAAGATTGATTTGATACCAGTAGAGTTAGGGAGTTTTGATGTGATAATCGGTATGGACTGGTTGAAAGAAGTGAAAGCAGAGATCGTCTGTTACAAAAATGCAATTCGCATTATACGAGAAAAAGGAAAACCCTTAATGGTGTACGGAGAAAAGGGCAACACGAAGCTACATCTTATTAGTAATTTGAAGGCACAAAAACTAATAAGAAAAGGTTGCTATGCTGTTCTAGCACACGTCGAGAAAGTACAAACTGAAGAAAAGAGCATCAATGATGTTCCCATTGCAAAAGAATTTCCCGATGTATTTCCGAAAGAATTACCGGGATTACCCCCACATCGATCCGTTGAATTTCAAATAGATCTTGTACCAGGAGCTGCACCAATAGCTCGTGCTCCTTACAGACTTGCACCCAGCGAGATGAAAGAACTGCAAAGCCAATTACAAGAACTTTTAGAGCGTGGTTTCATTCGACCAAGCACATCACCGTGGGGAGCTCCTGTTTTGTTTGTCAAGAATAAAGATGGTACATTCAGGTTGTGTATCGACTACCGAGAGTTGAACAAACTTACCATCAAGAACCGCTACCCACTACCGAGAATCGACGACTTATTTGATCAACTACAAGGCTCGTCTGTTTATTCAAAGATTGACTTACGTTCCGGGTATCATCAAATGCGGGTGAAAGAAGATGATATTCCAAAGACTACTTTCAGAACACGTTACGGTCATTACGAGTTTATGGTCATGCCGTTTGGTTTAACTAATGCACCAGCTGTGTTCATGGACCTTATGAACCGAGTGTGTGGACCATACCTTGACAAGTTTGTCATTGTTTTCATTGATGACATACTTATTTACTCAAAGAATGACCAAGAACACGGTGAACATTTGAGAAAGGTGTTAGAAGTATTGAGGAAGGAAGAATTGTACGCTAAGTTTTCAAAGTGTGCATTTTGGTTGGAAGAAGTTCAATTCCTCGGTCACATAGTGAACAAAGAAGGTATTAAGGTGGATCCGGCAAAGATAGAAACTGTTGAAAAGTGGGAAACCCCAAAAACTCCGAAACACATACGCCAGTTTTTAGGACTAGCTGGTTACTACAGAAGGTTCATCCAAGATTTTTCCAGAATAGCAAAACCCTTGACTGCATTAACGCATAAAGGAAAGAAATTTGAATGGAATGATGAACAAGAGAAAGCGTTTCAGTTATTGAAGAAAAAGCTAACTACGGCACCTATATTGTCATTGCCTGAAGGGAATGATGATTTTGTGATTTATTGTGACGGATCAAAGCAAGGTCTCGGTTGTGTATTAATGCAACGAACGAAGGTGATTGCTTATGCGTCTAGACAATTGAAGATTCACGAACAAAATTATACGACGCATGATTTGGAATTAGGCGCGGTTGTTTTTGCATTAAAGACTTGGAGGCACTACTTATATGGGGTCAAAAGTATTATATATACCGACCACAAAAGTCTTCAACACATATTTAATCAGAAACAACTGAATATGAGGCAGCGTAGGTGGATTGAATTATTGAATGATTACGACTTTGAGATTCGTTACCACCCGGGGAAGGCAAATGTGGTAGCCGATGCCTTGAGCAGGAAGGACAGAGAACCCATTCGAGTAAAATCTATGAATATAATGATTCATAATAACCTTACTACTCAAATAAAGGAGGCGCAACAAGGAGTTTTAAAAGAGGGAAATTTAAAGGATGAAATACCCAAAGGATCGGAGAAGCATCTTAATATTCGGGAAGACGGAACCCGGTATAGGGCTGAAAGGATTTGGGTACCAAAATTTGGAGATATGAGAGAAATGGTACTTAGAGAAGCTCATAAAACCAGATACTCAATACATCCTGGAACGGGGAAGATGTACAAGGATCTCAAGAAACATTTTTGGTGGCCGGGTATGAAAGCCGATGTTGCTAAATATGTAGGAGAATGTTTGACGTGTTCTAAGGTCAAAGCTGAGCATCAGAAACCATCAGGTCTACTTCAACAACCCGAAATCCCGGAATGGAAATGGGAAAACATTACCATGGATTTCATCACTAAATTGCCAAGGACTGCAAGTGGTTTTGATACTATTTGGGTAATAGTTGATCGTCTCACCAAATCAGCACACTTCCTGCCAATAAGAGAAGATGACAAGATGGAGAAGTTAGCGCGACTGTATTTGAAGGAAGTCGTCTCCAGACATGGAATACCAATCTCTATTATCTCTGATAGGGATGGCAGATTTATTTCAAGATTCTGGCAGACATTACAGCAAACATTAGGAACTCGTCTAGACATGAGTACTGCCTATCATCCACAAACCGATGGGCAGAGCGAAAGGACGATACAAACACTTGAAGACATGCTACGAGCATGTGTTATTGATTTCGGAAACAGTTGGGATCGACATCTACCGTTAGCAGAATTTTCCTACAACAACAGCTACCATTCAAGTATTGAGATGGCGCCGTTTGAAGCACTTTATGGTAGAAAGTGCAGGTCTCCGATTTGTTGGAGTGAAGTGGGGGATAGACAGATTACGGGTCCGGAGATTATACAAGAAACTACCGAGAAGATCATCCAAATTCAACAACGGTTGAAAACAGCCCAAAGTCGACAAAAGAGCTACGCTGACATTAAAAGAAAAGATATAGAATTTGAAATTGGAGAGATGGTCATGCTTAAAGTTGCACCTTGGAAAGGCGTTGTTCGATTTGGTAAACGAGGGAAATTAAATCCAAGGTATATTGGACCATTCAAGATTATTGATCGTGTCGGACCAGTAGCTTACCGACTTGAGTTACCTCAACAACTCGCGGCTGTACATAACACTTTCCACGTCTCGAATTTGAAGAAATGTTTTGCTAAAGAAGATCTCACTATTCCGTTAGATGAAATCCAAATCAACGAAAAACTTCAATTCATCGAAGAACCCGTCGAAATAATGGATCGTGAGGTTAAAAGACTTAAGCAAAACAAGATACCAATTGTTAAGGTTCGATGGAATGCTCGTAGAGGACCCGATTTCACCTGGGAGCGTGAAGATTAGATGAAGAAGAAATACCCGCATCTCTTTCCAGAAGATTCGTCAACACCTTCAACAGCTTAAAATTTCGGGACGAAATTTATTTAACGGGTAGGTACTGTAGTGACCCGAACTTTTCCATGTTTATATATATTAATTGAGATTGATATTTACATGATTAAATGTTTCCAACATATTAAGCAATCAAACTTGTTAAGACTTGATTAATTGAAATAGGTTTCATATAGACAATTGACTACCCAAGTTGACCGGTGATTCACGAACGTTAAAACTTGTAAAAACTATATGATGACATATATATGGTTATATATATAGTTAACATGATATTATAATAAGTAAACATATCATTAAGTATATTAACAATGAACTACATATGTAAAAACAAGACTACTAACTTAATGATTTTGAAACGAGACATATATGTAACGATTATCGTTGTAACGACATTTAATGTATATATATCATATTAAGAGATATTTATACATCATAATATCATGATAATATAATAATTTAAAATCTCTTTTGATATTATAAACATTGGGTTAACAACATTTAACAAGATCGTTAACCTAAAGGTTTCAAAACAACATTTACATGTAACGACTAACGATGACTTAACGACTCAGTTAAAATGTATATACATGTAGTGTTTTAATATGTATTCATTCACTTTTGAAAGACTTCAAGACACTTATCAAAATACTTCTACTTAACAAAAATGCTTACAATTACATCCTCGTTCAGTTTCATCAACAATTCTACTCGTATGCACCCGTATTCGTACTCGTACAATACACAGCTTTTAGATGTATGTACTATTGGTATATACACTCCAATGATCAGCTCTTAGCAGCCCATGTGAGTCACCTAACACATGTGGGAACCATCATTTGGCAACTAGCATGAAATATCTCATAAAATTACAAAAATATGAGTAATCATTCATGACTTATTTACATGAAAACAAAATTACATATCCTTTATATCTAATCCATACACCAACGACCAAAAACACCTACAAACACTTTCATTCTTCAATTTTCTTCATCTAATTGATCTCTCTCAAGTTCTATCTTCAAGTTCTAAGTGTTCTTCATAAATTCCAAAAGTTCTAGTTTCATAAAATCAAGAATACTTTCAAGTTTGCTAGCTCACTTCCAATCTTGTAAGGTGATCATCCAACCTCAAGAAATCTTTGTTTCTTACAGTAGGTTATCATTCTAATACAAGGTAATAATCATATTCAACTTTGGTTCAATTTCTATAACTATAACAATCTTATTTCAAGTGATGATCTTACTTGAACTTGTTTTCGTGTCATGATTCTGCTTCAAGAACTTCGAGCCATCCAAGGATCCGTTGAAGCTAGATCCATTTTTCTATTTTCCAGTAGGTTTATCCAAGGAACTTAAGGTAGTAATGATGTTCATAACATCATTCGATTCATACATATAAAGCTATCTTATTCGAAGGTTTAAACTTGTAATCACTAGAACATAGTTTAGTTAATTCTAAACTTGTTCGCAAACAAAAGTTAATCCTTCTAACTTGACTTTTAAAATCAACTAAACACATGTTCTATATCTATATGATATGCTAACTTAATGATTTAAAACCTGAAAACACGAAAAACACCGTAAAACCGGATTTACGCCGTCGTAGTAACACCGCGGGCTGTTTTGGGTTAGTTAATTAAAAACTATGATAAACTTTGATTTAAAAGTTGTTATTCTGAGAAAATGATTTTTATTATGAACATGAAACTATATCCAAAAATTATGGTTAAACTCAAAGTGGAAGTATGTTTTCTAAAATGGTCATCTAGATGTCGTTCTTTCAACTGAAATGACTACCTTTACAAAAACGACTTGTAACTTATTTCTCCGACTATAAACCTATACTTTTCTGTTTAGATTCATAAAATGGAGTTCAATATGAAACCATAGCAATTTGATTCACTCAAAACGGATTTAAAATGAAGAAGTTATGGGTAAAACAAGATTGGATAATTTTTCTCATTTTAGCTACGTGAAAATTGGTAACAAATCTATTCCAACCATAACTTAATCAACTTGTATTGTATATTATGTAATCTTGAGATACCATAGACACGTATACAATGTTTCGACCTATCATGTCGACACATCTATATATATTTCGGAACAACCATAGACACTCTATATGTGAATGTTGGAGTTAGCTATACAGGGTTGAGGTTGATTCCAAAATATATATAGTTTGAGTTGTGATCAATACTGAGATACGTATACACTGGGTCGTGGATTGATTCAAGATAATATTTATCGATTTATTTCTGTACATCTAACTGTGGACAACTAGTTGTAGGTTACTAACGAGGACAGCTGACTTAATAAACTTAAAACATCAAAATATATTAAAAGTTTTGTAAATATATTTTAAACATACTTTGATATATATGTATATATTGTTATAGGTTCGTGAATCAACCGGTGGTCAAGTCTTACTTCTCGACGAAGTAAAAATCTGTGAAAGTGAGTTATAGTCCCACTTTTAAAATCTAATATTTTTGGGATGAGAATACATGCATGTTTTATAAATGATTTACAAAATAGACACAAGTACGTGAAACTACATTCTATGGTTGAATTATCGAAATCGAATATGCCCCTTTTTATTAAGTCTGGTAATCTAAGAATTAGGGAACAGACACCCTAATTGACGCGAATCCTAAAGATAGATCTATTGGGCCTAACAAACCCCATTCAAAGAACCGGATGCTTTAGTACTTCGAAATTTATATCATATCCGAAGGGTGTCCCGGAATGATGGGGTTATTCTTATATATGCATCTTGTTAATGTCGGTTACCAGGTGTTCACCATATGAATGATTTTTATCTCTATGTATGGGATGTATATTGAAATATGAAATCTTGTGGTCTATTATTATGATTTGATATATATAGGTTAAACCTATAACTCACCAACATTTTTGTTGACGTTTTAAGCATGTTTATTCTCAGGTGATTATTAAGAGCTTCCGCTGTCGCATACTTAAATAAGGACGAGATTTGGAGTCCATGCTTGTATGATATTGTGTAAAAACTGCATTCAAGAAACTTATTTTGTTGTAACATATTTGTATTGTAAACCATTATGTAATGGTCGTGTGTAAACAGGATATTTTAGATTATCATTATTTGATAATCTACGTAAAGCTTTTTAAACCTTTATTGATGAAATAAAGGTTATGGTTTGTTTTAAAATGAATGCAGTCTTTGAAAAATGTCTCATATAGAGGTCAAAACCTCGCAACGAAATCAATTAATATGGAACGTTTTTAATCAATAAGAACGGGACATTTCACTGTTGGTGCTGGTGATGTTGATGGAGGTGTTAAGTTTTGCAACATATTCTCCAAAGTCACTACTCGAGCGTGAAGCTCGTTGACTTCTTCTAATATTCCGGGATGATTGTCGGTCGGAACGAGCGGATGAATAAGGTTTAGAATTTTAGATAGAAGATAATCGTGACGAGCTACCCTGGAGATGAGGCTAAAAATGGTGTTTCAGATAGATTCACCGGTAAGTGCTTCAGGTTCTTCGCCGAGGGTGCAGGTTGGTGGGTGGAAAGGATCGCCTTCTTCTTGTCTCCATTGGTTAAGTCGACTACGAACCCATCAGATGAATTGGGGATGGATGACTGGGTGATTCCTTCTGGTGACGCTGCTTTCGGAGCTTAGGTGAAACTCCATATCGGAATCCGAGGGACTTGAACTAGTGGTGAGTTCCATTTCGTACGATTAGATAAAGGGTTTTCGATATGAAATGAATTTTGGATGTCGGATGATATTCTATCTACATAGAATACCTGTACGTAATACAGAAAATCCCGTAGATTAATAAGGAAATTAAGGAAACGTGTCAGACAAGGGCTAATGTGATGGGATATGAATACGTCTGTACACTATCTATGCAATAGTTGCAATAAGACGTGCCGAGACTGAAAGTAGATATTTTTTGACAAATGGTGGTAAGCAAAAACTTTTAACATGCAGACCAGGTTCAAGTCTAGACTCATTAATATAACCTAACAACTACTAGGTCGAAGTCCAGACTCATTAATGTATCCTAACAACTCCTAGTTAGACACACTAATGCAAGACCTAGTTCGCTACAACCACCGCTCTGATACCACATGTCATAACCCGTCCTAATCCACCTGGATGAAATCATCAACATTTGGTCCCATTGCGATGATTGACTCCAAGTAATGTCCTTAAAATGAGCTAATGCACAACGGAAGGTTTCTTTCATACCTGAGAATAAACATGCTTAAAAGTGTCAACCAAAAGGTTGGTGAGTTCATAGGTTTATCATAACAATCATTTCAATATCTTAATAGACCACAAGATTTGATAATCATAAACATAATACACTCGAAAGTGTATGTAAAGCATTCTAAGTGGTTGAGCACTTGGTAACCATACTTAACAATAATCAACGTTGCATATTCCCTTTATTATGAAATCTCACTACACCATACCAAGTGTAGTCACCGAAACGAAGTACTGTGCAACTGTTGAATACTGGTCGTCCAGCCCGGTTGGGGTTGTCAAGCCCGATAGATCTATCAACAGGATTCGCGTTTACAATACCGCATGTAAATAGTAGTTACCAAGCTACAGGGAAGTATGCTAGTGGTACAACTCAACGTAGAATGTATTTTAAGTACTTGTGTCTATTTCGTAAACATTTATAAAAGTAGCACATGTATTCTCAGCCCAAAAATATATATTGCAACAGCAATTTAAAAGGGAGCAAATAAAACTCACCATACTGTATTTTGTAGTAAAAATACATATGACGTTATTTAACAAGTATAGGGTTGGCCTCAGATTCACAAACCTATATCATTTGTTTATTTATTAATATACATAATTGCGATCGAATAAATATATATAAATTTATTAGTTATGTCCTTTTTATATTAGTAATATACATATATATGTTTCATATATTTACTTTGTACATAAAAATTTTAAATTTTGTTATGTTATATGTATTAAATATATTTATATATAATTAATATTTATTTGTTATAATATTAATAATAAGAATAATATTATTGATAATGATACTTATAATAATAATATTAATGATAATACTAATAATAATGTTGATATTGATAAACATGATAATAATAATAATAATAAAATATATAAAGTTTTTAATGATGATAATAATGATAATATAAATGTTAATTTAAAAAAAATGAATTTAATAAAGATACTAACTTTACTAAAAATGTTAAGTTTTTAATAAAAATTATAGTTTTAATAAAAATGATAACTTTGATATTTATAGTTATGATACTTTTAATAGAATGATAATAATAATAATAATAATTCTAATAATAAAATAATAATGATAATTTTTGTAAAGGTGATAATAACACTTGTTAATAACAATACTTATTAATGATAATCATAATAGAAATGGTATTATCGATAATAATACTTATGTTAATCATAATGATACTAATGATACTAATATTTATAAAAACTATAGTAATCCTAATATTAATGATAATAAAAATCATGTTATTAATGTTAGGGATAATAACAACAATAAATAATAATAATAATAATAATAATAATAATAATAATAATAGAAAACTACCTCAAAGATTAAGTTTCAAAAAAATAAGTGCCCATGTCCGGGCTCGAACTCGAGACCTCTCGATTTAACCCAACACCCTAAGCTACTGCTCCGCTCGTCAATTTCTATTTTAATATTGGATTAAATTGATATAACCCATCATTCCTTGCCATTCGATCAGTCCAATAGACAGCTTTCGGCCCAACAGACAATTTTCGTCCCAATTACACACACATGGTAGCCCAATATTGTTAAATTGTGTTTCACTTCCTTCTTCTTTTTGTTAAAAAAAAAATATATAATAAAATGCCCCCATCTGAGGCTCGAACCCGAGACCCTTCCCTAAGCACCAACACTCTAGACCATCCATCTGTCTTCGTTTATCTGGATTAATTCATAGCTTATATCTATTTAATCTTTATTATAGCTGTTTCTTCTTCTTCCTCAATAAACATCATCGCCCAAAAAAAAAAATATTCTTCAATTCGTTTTCTTTCTTTTATCGATCCTCCTCATTCATCACTTAACAACACGATCATCATTCATTATCATCACCCTCAAATCATCATCATCATCGTTAGTTACAGCAACCAGGTTTAAGTTCGTGTTGGGTTTGGTCTTGTCAACAAGATATCGATAATAGTAGCAGTAGTAAATCTAGTAGGATTGATGGTGGTTTTGTGGTGGTTAATGATAATATTTGAACATGGTGATGGTGATTCTCGGTTACTAAACAGAAATGAAAAAAATAGTGGTGGTGATTGAGTGGGTTTAGGTTGATGAAAGGTGGCGGTGAAGATGGTTGTTGGGTTGTAGTTTGAACCTTAATAATAAAAAAATATATAAATAATGGTCGTGGTTTGCTTTCTCACATCCGAAAAAAAAAGAGAGATAGAGGAAGTAGAGATAGAGTAAAGGGATGCTTCGATGGTGATGTGAGGTTGTACCCGGTAGTGGCGATTTGGTTAGGTCTTCGAACAAGAATAGAAGAAGGGTGGCGGATGGTTGTGATCAAGGGTGGTGGTGGAGATCGATGGTTATACATGGTGGTTCAAGGATGGAATAAATGGTGATCATGATTGGTTCTTGGTTGTCGAAGCAAGAGAGGAGAGGAAAAAAAATGGGTGTTGTTTTTAACATTCATATGCATACTGCATATATATGTATACATATAACATGGATGGTGGGACAACAAGGACAAAACAAATAACAGTAATATTTACATTTAAGTTGAAATAGCAAACAGTGTAGCAGATTAATCATTCCTAAATTTACGGATATAATTCAATCATTTTAAAGTAATACTATAATTTAATAAGAATAATAATAAATAATAAAATCATAAACGCACAATGACCAATAGTATAGCAGTTGGTTGTTTAGATTTATATGTGTCGACATGAATTTAAATTTATGGGCTAATATATAGTGCTTCTTTGCTAAACAGCTTATACATAAAAGTTTTCCAAAAAATCTCCAATTTTTTTAAAATTAAGTCCATTTATTTATTCAGGTCATTAAATATTTGAAACCTGATCAAAAAGTTCGTCTAATATTTATCTTTATTTCCAGATAATGTGTACGGGGTATTAAAACTCAAGTTAACAAGGTAGAAATAGTTTTTAACAATTCTTAATATTTACGTAGTCTATTAATGAACTTACGTTTATTTTTAAAATCACATAAGTTTGGAATTTAACTTGTTTAAATAATCATCGAATGATAAATGAGTGCTACAATCTTTTACTAATTAAGCTCGTAATCATTCATTTTCCATTTATTCTCTCTCTATATATAATCAGTTTTAAATAACAAGTTTTATCACATAAATATATATTACTCCCTCAGTCTCATTCCAATAGTCCACAGACAAAAAACACGCAGTTTTAGGAAATCCCACTAACTTCATTTCTCCACCAGTGAAATATTTTCTCTCTCCAGATCCACCAATGAAATATCTTCTTTCCTTTCTATTTATGGAAGTGGACTATTAATTTGGGACAGCCCAAAATGGAATACTGGACTATTGGAATGAGACGGAGTTAGTATATATTTTTAAACAAATAGATTTAATATTATTTTATATATTTCCAAGTAGCATTTATATACACATTTATATACACACACATATATATGTATCTATTTACAAATAGTTGTTCGTGAATCGTCGAGAATAGTCGAAGGTCCATTGAATATCTGAAACAGTTCAAAATTTTTGAGACTCAACCTATCAGACTTTGCTTATCGTGTTGAAAATACAATATCGTATCGAGAGTTTGGTTTAAAATTAGTCGAAATTTTTTGGGTCGTGACAGAATGGTCTATCCAGAACTTGTGAAAGAATTCTATGACAACTTTAGTTTTGAAGATGACATAGTAAAATTTCATCTATGCAATCGATGGCATGAACTCACTCAGGAGAAATTTAGTAAAATCTTGAGTATTCCTACTACGGGGCTTTGCTTCTACAGTAGGAGACACAAGATGGAAAATCTGCCTGAGTACATACAGGCAACTGACTTTCTGAAACACTTCTGCAACCTCGACGCCGACCAGTCAGAAATTCTTGCTAATTGTAAGATCCTGATTTTGCTTCAGCTGGAACGCACTCCGCGAACTTGGCCGCGCGCCGCGTAAAACCTGCTGGCAGACTAGATCGTGGTTTTTGAT
Source organism: Rutidosis leptorrhynchoides (assembly GCF_046630445.1). Lineage (NCBI taxonomy): Eukaryota > Viridiplantae > Streptophyta > Magnoliopsida > Asterales > Asteraceae > Rutidosis > Rutidosis leptorrhynchoides. The sequence continues at coordinate 212,487,615 of NC_092335.1, forward strand.
ATATTAAAAGGGCATTTGGGTCTTTTCACTTGAGGGCCAGTTTTGAGCCACTAAAAATGATCCATTGATCATCCTTATCCTCATTTCACCTCTTTCACACAATTTCATCTAGAGAGAGAGGGACAACTTAGAGAGATAAAGCTTGATTTGGAGAAGAAGAAGTGGGATTTTCGACAAAGTCCAAGTGTTAAAGTTGTTCGTCTCGTTCTTGGCTACATTTTGGTGGTGGTGGTAAGTCCTAACTCCGAATTTCATTTGTTTGATGTGATGTTCATGTTAGGGTTTGAGTTTAAAGGTTCTTGAGAAAACACATCTAGCTCATTAATGGAAGTTTGAAGCTAGCAATTGGTGTTGTTAACCCTCGTTGTTGGATCTTGGGTTGGTTAATAATTTAACCATGTTTAGGACTTGTAATTCGGGTTTAATCACTAGGTTTAGTGATTATGGAAGTATTGGAACCCATTTGGGTGTATTTGAAAGACTAATTTTGAAATGGGTCAAAATTAGGGTTTATGGGTAAAATTGGGGAAGACAAGTATTTAATACTTGTGTTTCGGTTTAATTGGCGTTATAGGACCATTTTCACTAGTGTTACGTGATTATTGGTTAGTTATATTGCTCAAAATATACATATTAATCTTCGTAATATCTCCCTACTTTCGTGGCATTTCGATACGGGTTGTGATGATTAGTGAGCGGTTTGTGGTATTTAGTCGTTTTGGGAAGAAAAAAAAAGTGGTCTAAAAGTTCATATTTATGCTAAGGAATAACCCTTGGACCAAAGGAATGAACCAAGTGAAGTTTTGGAGTGAAAATGAAATTCTAGGGTCAAAAGCGGCGCTTCTAAGGTCAAAAGCAGCGCTCTTATGTGCTAAAACGAGAGTTAAAAAGATCAGAAGCCAAAAGCGCCGCTCCAACACAAAAGCGCCGCTCCTATGTGCCAAAAGCGCCACTCCTATCCAAAAGCGCCACTCCTGACGCTGATTCAGCCAAAAATTCAGCCGACCTATAAAAGCATATTTGGGGTTTTTTGAGTGGAGAGCTGCAACTTAGGCCGTTTTGGAACCCTAAATGGGTTCCAATCATGATTCCATCAAGATCAAAGCCTAGTTTTATGTCCCAAGTCAAAGATTAGTGAAGCTAGAAGCTAGATCTTCATCATCCATCTCCATTTTTGTAATCTCTTTCCTTTTTAACACTAGTTCTTCTCCATTTTAGTTGTAATAATGAATGCTTTAGTTTTAATTGATTTTGTTCTTGTTTATCTTATGATTATAGCTTAGATTGCTTGTGCTCACTTGATTTGTAAACTTGATGCTTGGATTTTGCCCTGATCTATGAATTGGATGTTTGAATGAGTTGATGCTTATTGTGCTTGCTTGATGATCCATTGCTATGCATTTGTTTTAGGCTTTACTTTGATTACATAGATTGTGTAGCTCTCTTAGTGATTTGAGAAGTGAATAAATTTGTGCTTCAACACTTATAGTGATCTAAATAACTAGATTAAGGATTTCAAGTGATTGTGTTCTTGATTTTTGTTGGTTTTCAATTGGTCTTTAGTCAACATAGTAGTGTTTGATTATCTTATGTGATTTTGATAATTAAAGGATTTTAAGTGATTTTAATCCAAAATCGAGTCTCAATGATCTCACTCAAAACATAGTTTGAACTTTTGAAATGAGTCTACGTGAGTTATTGAATTTCATTTGATTGAGGTTTTATGGAAGTTGACGAATGGAAATGAAACTATATGTTTCGTGTAATGACTGAATTGGGTAAACCATGGCAAAAAGTGGAATAATTAAGTGGACATGTTTTTATCTTATTTGTTAATCTCTATTAGTTTAAGTTTAGCTTAATCAACACTTTATCAAATCTTTCTTAAAACCCCCCAATCAACTTAGGATAATTACTAGTGTTTTGAGATTCATGTAAATTTCTCAATGTGGAACGAACCTTGCTTGGATACTTGTTAGTTGCTATAATGATCAGGTTATTGTTGCCCGAGCATTTGTGTTAATTGGTTAAGTGTTTGATCATTGTTTTTATATAATTAAAAGTTGAACACGAAACGAACGACCAAATCAGTTAGTTTCAGCATTGGTTTTGCTTGGAAGTGAAATTGAATCAAAATTGCACTATGTGTCAATTTTGGTTGTTTTGCAATCCACCCTAATTGTGTTGTTTGTTATGTAATAAATGGAATAGGTACTTTCCATTGGAGGATTTCGGACTCGGTTTGCATTCATCAAAGCAAATATATTATATGCGTATGTATGCATAGGATGGGTGCGGGTAGGGTAGAGTGATCATTGGGCATTCGGGATCACTTTACATGTGCGTGGGATGATGGACTCTATGAGTTTTTGGTCCATGTGGCATGTTTGTGCGTTTTGGGTTACCACCCTTGGGGTAGTGAATCTCGTGAGTTTGGGATTCACATTGACAAGTAGCTCAACCCCGTTGATCTTGTTGAGGTGATTGTGGGTAGTGATTCTCGTGTAGTTCGGCTTCACTAGTGAATCTCGTGTAGTTCGGATTCACGATGTCGCGTGTAGTTCGGACGTTCCCATTGTTGTTGTTGCGGCCTAGGGTAGTGATTCTCGTGTAGTTCGGCTTCACTAGTGGATCTCGTGTAGTTCGGGTTCACAATGTCTCATGTAGTTCGGACATCCCTATTGTCTATGAGATGGAGGTAGTGAATTGCGTGTGGTTTCTGATTCACTTAGGCACGTGTGGTTCGGCCAATCTTCATGTGTTTGAGGTTAAGGGGTTAACCTCGGGATTTTTGGGTAGACATATATATATATATATATATATATATATATATATATATATATATATATATATATATATATATATATATATATATATATATATATATATATATGGCAGGATCAATGGGGAAGTAACCAATCGAGGGGAAGCGGTGGGAAGCAAAATTTTTTTTTTTCGTTTTTTGAAAAAACTTTGTACACGAACATTATAGATTGGTTAAAAATATGAACATTTAGAAAAGACACTTCGTGATGAATGTTATTATTTTGGCTGGAAAACGATTGACAAAAATAACATTCAAGATAATATTGTTCGTGAAGAATGTTAACGTTTTTTTTCCATGTTTTGTGAAGTAAAATTTAGCCCGATTTAGAGTTTAGGGTTTAGGTTTAGGTTTAGGGTTTAGGGTTTAGGGTTTGGTGTTTTGGGTTTAAACCATTCGTGTTAAAAACTCAATTTAAATCCTAAATCTAAACCCTAAACCCTAAATTTCTAAACCCCAATATCTAAACCCTATAAACCCTAATATCTAAACCATATCTAAACCCTAATGTCTAAAACCTCAACATACGCTCGAAAAACACTATAATTGTTATATATTACTTCTTCGAGCGTTTTTCCGCCAAAATAAAAACATTTATCACAAAGTGTCTTTATTAAATGTTCATATTTTCATCTAATCTATAATGTTCGTGAACAAAGTTTTTTCAAAAAACGAAAAAAAAATTTGCTTCCCCCCGCTTCCCCCCGATTGGTTACTTCCCTCTTGATCTTACCACTATTATTATATATATATATATATATATATATATATATATATATATATATATATATATATATATATATATATATATATATATATATATATATATATATATATATATATTATTAATTAAATATATATATATATATATATATATATATATATATATATATATATATATATATATATATATATATATATATATATATATATTGTTTTGTTGTAGCTAATCTTGCGGATTCGGCATGGTGGTACGTAATGTATAGTTTACTAGTTATACTTGGATGCAGTATGTGTTTATTATTTATGTTGGTGATACGTATTCATTTTATACATATGTATGTATATAGTATGTTTATCCTCACTAAGCTTTATAGCTTACCCTCTCGTTGATATTATTTTTATAAGTTCGCAAGGGATGGCTCGGGTAAGCGTGGGAACTAGTGAACTTTTGTAGGTTGCTTTAGAAGACGTGATTTCGGATTGGGCAGTGTGTCCCCAATCGCCATGCTCGGTCTTTTATTGTTTTTAGACGAAACGGGTCGAAATTGTCACTTTCATGTAATTATGGGTCGTTGGAGTCCCAAAGGTCGTAATGTACTTTTATCCTTTAAAACCCATTAAATTAATGTTTGAAAAGTGTTGGTTTTTGATTGGGGATTTATGAATCTCGGTTTGGGCGAATATGGTTTATCATGTTAAAAATGGGCTGAACTGATCTCCCAGTTATAGAGCGTGCCGCACGTAGGCATGCGCGCCGTGCAAATGGCCATTTGCTGGTGGTCAGGTCAGTTGCTAACTTCTGAATTTGTTTTACGTTATAGCACGCGGTTGTTGTTGTTATAAAAAAAAGAGTCGTGTTTTCTTGTAAAGAGTTTTTGGGTCGTTACAATTTTGATGGGAAGTGATCTATTCATGCCACGCAAATATTTGTCATATGGGCTATTGAGTTTGATCAAACCATCCATGCGCTTTCCTTATGGCCTCAAGAATGAACAAGGTGCTCAATGAATCGACCAGAGGGCTTCCCTACGGTCTACATCTCAGCATGTTTGTAACACCCTGATTTTTTTTATCACAGCAGAAGTATATACATAATTACCAAAATAACCTTAGTTAATGTTCACAAACCTTAGTTAAGAAATCACTTTGTTAACATTCATTACAGCTTTCCAGGACGACAGTGTTACATAAAAACAGTACAATGTAAGAAAACATCAGAGTTAAGCTCGTAGTCAAACATGTCGAGTTCGTAACACCCTTCTAACCAGCAGTACCTAAACCTGCAATGGGTGAAAATGTGGGGGAATTAGCACAACTGCATAGTGAATGGATACTATCTTACAGACCAAGCATAAGCAACTGAACATGTAAGGGTCACAGTTATGCTAACGTCCTGAACTAACAAATAACAACAACTGACAATATGAGGATCGACGGCTTGTACGAGCACACGACTTAGCTGATCAGGCTAGAGTCTACCGATAGTCCACTTTACTAAATCCACTGCATAACTGTCCAGACGCAACACATGCGTCCTTCTATGCTATACTGAACAATCAATAAAATAATGACCCGACCAAGCTATCGTTGTCGACCTCACACAAACCCTACCTTGCCAACTCAGTGGGTTCCCAACCTTGCCGCCTCGGTTGGTGTCCAACTAATAGTGCGCACATAGGATCACAGATAACCAGTTATGCAATCGTCCTAACTAGCATGACAATATCTAACTACACATGGCAATCATACTGAATATAAACATAATAATAAAGAGTCTGAACAAGTAGCGTGTCAGCTACTTAATACTCTATCCGGAGATAGACCCACTCACTGAATACCAGCAACTAGCTTAGATAATCTATCACTGAGCTGCTTCCTTATCCTTATCACATGAACATAAGGCAAATCAAGTTAGTTTCTGTCTGTTAGCACAAGACAGCACAATACAGCAAATCAATATCAAAAGTGCCACTAAAAGTCTACTTAACACTTATGTATTTTCAGAATTTACATTCTATTTATCATATGTTACGCGGACAGCATAACGGCTAGAAACAACCAAATTAAACAACTATGCAGTACTGATCTACATCCATACGGTTACATACTCATTCGTAAGGTTGCATACTCATGGCCCGGTTACACAAACACCACTGCATCCGTACGGTTGCGTATGTACCCATACAGTTGCAAAATGTTCCCGTACGGTTGTAGGCTGCAACCGTACGGTTGTGTTCATCGAGCAACAGCAGCAGAAACTGACGGGTTTCGAACCAAAATCACTCAAATCTTGATCTTGGACCTATTTTTGACCTCAAAACCGACTATAACTTGTACACAAAATATTTATAAGTATAAACTCACAAGTTTTGAGCCAAAACATCACCAAGTTAAACATTATGACATCAAAATCACATTTATCAAAACTCTAACTTCAAACCCAAATAAAACACTAATTTGGACATGAAATCACACAAATCTTACCTTGATAAACTCACAATGACAAAAGAAAATTGATTTCTAACACAATTCAAGCTCTAAATCAAGATTTAGAGATTAGGGTTTGTAAGAGAGAAAGAGTTAGGTATGGGGTGTTTAGGAATATTCAAGAAAATGAGAGAAATGAGTTGTGACAAGCTTATATATTTCAGTTAAACACAATACCCCATCACACACGGGTATTTACCAGTTATCTGATAACTTTCGTACTTAATTTGACAGCCTTAACGGAGTCCAAATTAAATAAATGAACCTGTTCTGTGACACTTGTCACAAACTAGTCTTAACCAAATAATAAAATAACACTAAACAGTTAATTAAAATAAAGGCATAAATAATCACATAACTATGCCTAAGGGAAAAAAGGTCATCTTACATCTAAGCACGATATGAGGATGTTACAAATCCACCCCCTTAAGAAGATTTCGTTCTCAAAATCTGGTCATGGTCAAACAGACGTAGATAACGAGCCTTCATCAACTCTTCGGTCTCCCACGTAAGGTTCGATCCTAAACTATGCTTCCACTCGACAAGCACCATTCGGATCTATTTCTTTCTTAAGCTTGTGACCTTTCTATCGACAACCTAACCGGTTCTTCAACTAGCTTTTGATTCAGGTCCACCCTCAAATCACTTAACGAAACCATTTGCGACTCTTCACCGATCTTACGCTTCCTAAGGTAACACACGTTGAAAGTGTTGTGTATTCTAGCCAACTCTCCCGGAAGTTCTAACACAACTGTCTGATCATTAAATTTCTGAATAATCTTGAATGGCCCAATGTATCTAGGAGCTAACTTACCCTGCTTACCAAACCGGATAACTCCCTTCCACGGCGAAACTTTCAAGTAAAAACGATCTCCAACCTCAAAATTTACCGCACGTCTACATGGATCGGCATACATTTTCTATCTATCACGTGCCGCTTTCAACTTTTCACGTGCTATCTCTACCTGATCTGCCATTATCTGAACTATTTCTGGACCAGTAAGCTGTTTCTCACCGGCTTCTAACTAACAAGTCGGTGTTCTACATTTGCGACCATACAACATTTCATAAGGCGGCATACCAATACTCGAATGATAAGTATTATTATATGCAAACTCAATCAAAGGTAAATGTATATCTCACGGATCGCCGTACTCTAACACACATGACCTAAGCATATCCTCTAGTGTCTGTATTGTACGTTCACTCTGACCGTCGGTCTGTGGATGATACGCTGTACTCAGATTTACCCTCGTTCCTAAACTTTTATGTATACTGTTCCAAAAGTTAGACACAAATCTAGAATCCCTGTCAGATACGATAGACCACGGAACTCCATGTCGATGAAGTATCTCCTTTAAGTATAACTCTGCCAAAATACTTAACGAGCCTGTTTCTTTTGTTGCTAGAAAGTGTGCACTCTTTGTCAATCGATCAACAATTACCCAAATCATATCATTACCTCTCCGAGTTCTGGGAAATTTTGTCACAAAATCCATTGTAATATGATCCCACTTCCACTTTGGAATTTTCAACTGTTGTAACAAACCTCAGGATTTCTGATGTTCAGCTTTAACCTGAGCGCAAACGTGACACCTTTCTACCAATTGAGCAACATCTTTCTTCATCATTATCCACCAATACATCAGTTTTAAGTCATTATACATCTTGGTACTACCCAAATGAATAGTCAACCTCGATTTATGCGCTTCATTTAAGATCAATTTCCTTAAATATCCAAGCATAGGCACCCAAATCCAGTTCTTAAATGTCTTAAGTCCACGGGAATTGTCAGTCAGTTGGTCTTAATTTTAGTCATCAATTCAGTCTTTAAATTTTCCTCCAATAAAACTTGGGCTTGAACTTGTCTTATCTGTTCAACAAGATCTGAAACTATTTCGGTTCTAATGAATTTTACGATTTCCACAGTTTTCTTACGACTCAAAGCATCGATAACAACATTCGCTTTGCCCGGATGATACTTTATTTCAAATCATAGTCTTTTACAAGCTCAATCCACCGTCTCTGTCGCATATTCAGTTCTTTCTACGTGAAAATATACTGGAGGCTCTTATGGTCTGTATGTATCACACACTTTGTACCATATAAGTAGTGTCTCCATAATTTAAATGCAAATGCCACAGCTGCCATTTTAAAATCATGAACCGTATAATTACGTTCGTGTGTCTTTAACTGAGGAGAAGCGTACGCGATAACTTTATCTCTCTGCATTAGTACACACCCCAACCCGGTAATTGACGTATCACAATAAACCACGAGGTCGTCTGAACCCTCTGTCATAACTCCAACAAGTCAACTTCGACTTTTCGTTCGAAACAACCTTATTATAACCTTGATATATATGCGTGCTCTTTTATTGTTACCGGGGATCCTTTTATATTCCACCACATTATCAGCAGATGTACCAACAACTTCGGTACGCTTTGGCGTAAGCCTCTCCGAAAAATCATTATATGTACTCATTGAAACCCCATCATCTACTCATCTGCATCTTGTAACAATAATTTCCATACCAATTACCGAGAATCAGCAACCAGTATTTCGAATCTCGCAGCGTTTCTACAACAAAAGTTATATGTATACATATAACATTTATTTCTTAGAATTATGATCTTCCATTCTGAAATTCTGAAAAGCACACAGTCTACAAATCAATACTCTGAATTTTGAAAAAGTTAAATGAAGCAACAAAAACTGTAAAACGACCTTAACAGTCGAAAGTTTGATGATAAAGAATAGTATGTTGGCAAAGCTCAGAAATATTGGAACTGGAAAATGGATTAAGCAAACCATGAAGGAGGCTATGTACAAATCACAAAGATTAAACCTGCCTTCAAAGAATCCAAATGATTCAGTATATGCTGAAGTTATTAACGAATACCTTGCTCATGACTCTAAACCTTTACGGACAAATCTTCTTCATCATCCATTGATATTAGAAATTCTAAAATATCATCGTATCTTTCATTATAAATATCCTCGATATTTCTGAAGATATTTTCATAACTATTCTTATCTGAAATCACTTATCACTTCGCGATATCAGTATTACATCATAAAGGAAACTGTTTTAGTTCGAAATTCTGAAAAATTCGAATTTTAAAGTATGAATGTTTTTGAAGTAGTGTTGGGAATTGAAGCATGAGTTAGTATAATATAATGACACTTGATCAACGTGATTATATTACAGTAAGTCATGCTGAGTTTCTAATGAAATGTGATGATTCACAGAATATAACGTCATCATGTGCCATGTTACACGACTCTTACGTTCACCTAATCTCCAAATATATCGAGAATATATCTTCCTGATAGTTCTATCTTTTCTCTTAAATTTTGGTAATTTAACCAATCAAGATCGTGCTATTACAATCTCTCTCTTAGAACATTAGTCATGTTCATTCGAAACTCCATACCTACGAATTCTAGACCATTACTTGTTGTACTTAAAGTCGGGAAGAAAAACATAAGCATGGAGCTCTGAAATATAAGGGAAGGTATAAAGCCCGACAACAACACTTAAATTACAAACCGTGTATATCAATATGTATTGCAACGTAAAGACACGGGAGAATTAAAAACACTATAACCCCAAGATAATAGTAGAAGAAGATAAATTCCTCCGGTGGTAGATGAAAAAGAAGAATGACAGATATAATGGTCAGGAATATATTCAGAATTAAAACCGGATGGAGCATATTGATGAATTCTTAAAAGTATGAATTGAGGGAGAAAGAATTAAAGGTTTGAGTTGTGGAAATAAGGAAATGAAGAGGGTGGATTTATAGTGAAATATCCGACAGAACAATCAAAACAGATCATCGTATTTAACCAATGAGAATTCTAATTTCCTTAATTACCGAAGAACCAAATCTTATTACGAAGATTTTCTCTAAATCCCTTGATTTCCAGAAATCAACCGTGACTACGTCACCGGTTAAGACGAACCTTCATTTACTCATTTCACTCTTTTGCGATAGCTTCACTCGTACTCTTCACATAATCAAATTGTTTTATCCATATTACTCAATGATGATGAAACTCTATTTATCAACTCATACGAGTCATGAAAACATGCTTATTGTCAACCATGACGATCCCAATCAAATTTTGGGACGAAATTTCTTTAACGGGTAGGTACTGTGACGACCCGGAAATTTCCGAACAAATTTAAACTTAATCTTTATATGATTTCGACACGATAATCAAAGTCTGTTAAACTGAATCTCAAAATTTTTGAACTGTTTTAATGAATTCATTTAACCTTCGACTGTTTCCAACGATTCACGAACCACTGTTTATAAATAACATGTATTTATATATATATATATATATATATATATATATATATATATATATAAGTATTTTGAAATAATAAAGTACAATTTAATCATTAGAATTAAGTATGAAAAATAATATATAAGATAATAATGTTGTAATTAAAATGAATATATATATATATATATATATATACATATATATACATATATATATATATATATATATATATATATATATATATTCTATACATAATTATTATTATATGTAATATATATTAAAATGTATAAAAATTTAATACTCAATATAAGTTATTAGATAATATATAGTTATATTACATAATCAATAATATGTAATACTGATATATTAAAAATTACAAGTTAAAATACAATTGTTATATCTTAATTATCACTTGTATATATTATTATTACCGTTATCATTAAAAGACATAAATTTTATTATTATAATCAATAATAAAATTATTATTATCATGATTATTATAACTATCATTATCATTATTAATGATAATATTATTATTATTAATATAATTATTATTATAATTATCAATATTATTAACTCTATTATTATTATCATTAGTATTATTTTTACATTATTATTATCAATAATATTATTAATTCTATTATTATTCTTATGAGTTTCATTATTGTTATTAAAATTAATATTAAATAGTAATAATTATATAATTAATATTATTAGGTTTCTTTATATAATTAATATAAAATATATATAAATAATCGATATATAATTATACAAAAACAGATATATAAGTAAATACATATACATATACAGAATATTATTATATGTATTTATAAATACATATACATATATATAAATAAGTAAATACCGTATATATATAATAAATACTGTTATATACTTAAAAATTATATAAACTTGAAATAAATACGTATTCTGTTGCAAATCGTTTTCAAAGCTGTAGATGATTTGTTTTCTGTCTATTAACCAGTACATATCAGTGTTGAATTACTTGAACAAAATCCAAAAATCTGTTAGCAATCGACATCGTTCTTTATTTTTTTATTTTTTTGTGTACAATTGATTCTTCCTGTCGAGCTCCATTTTTATAAAAATTGATTAATTCTAGTGTTAAGGGATACCAGTCGACCTCACATTATCAATTATCACTCACCATTACTTTTTACAGCTTTAATTCGATTGAAATTATCAAAAAGTTCAAGAACACAGGCGACTGCCCTGTTCTTGTTCTATTTTTTAAAAAGCTCGAAATTGAAATTAATTTCAAAATCTATAAATGCAAAGTTGTTAGAAATATTTCACTTAAACTTCCTGTAAAGTTTCAAATCTCAATTCCTAATATCGAGTTCCAATTTTGGAGTCAAAGTTGATTTTCTAAAAGTCAAACGTTACGATTATAGCAAAATTTGTAATCAATTTGATTTTTCAAGCTAAATTGACAATCAAGAAAGTTTCTAGGAAAGATTTGAAACATAATTCATGTTGTGATCGTGGTCTAAAATGTCCTAGAATTTGAAATTTGATTTAGAGTTCATCGTGTTCTTCAGAAGACTGTTACAGTCTTTAATTTTTTCTTCCTTTTCTGTGTTGATAAAAAATTCATTCACATCTGGATTGGTTACGTTTCATTTTCAAAACTTAAATAAATCCTAAACTTGTGATTATTACTCTGATCGTTTATGAAGAAGAAGATGAAAAAGGGATTATAAATAATACGGGTTAGATATAATTCGATTGTAATAATTTTAGAAAAACAAAACGGGAAGAATGGTTAAGGTGTTAGCGGGTGAGCGAGAGGTGAAATGTCCCGTTCATATCGATTATAAACGTTTCATATTAATTGATTTCCTTGCGAGTTATTGATCTCTATATGAGACGTTTTTCAAAGACTGCATTCGTTTTTAAAACAAACCATAACCTTTATTTTATCGTTAAAGATTTTAAAATCATAACGTAGATTATCCAATAATGATAATCTAAAAGATAACACTTTTCACACGACCATTACATGATGGTATACAATAATATTACAAAACGATTTAAATCTCCGAATGCAGTTTTTAAACAATATATTACAAGCATGCTGACTCCAATTCTTGTCCTTAATTAGCATACAACAGCGGAAGCTCTTAATAATCACCTGAGAATAAACATGCTTAAAAACGTCAACAAAAATGTTGGTGAGTTATAGGTTTAACCTATATATATATATATATATATATATATATATATATATATATATATATATATATATATATATATATATATATATCAAATTGTAATAATAGAACGCAAGATTTCATTTTCCATAAACATCCATCTCATATCAGGCATTTCGCATAAACTGCATAGAGATAAAAATCATTCATATGGTGAACACCTGGTGACCGACATTAACATAAACTGCATAAAGATTTCATTTTTCATAAACATCCATCTCATATCAGTATATGCTGAAGTAGAATCATGACACGAAAATAAGTTCAAGTAAGATTACTACTTGAATTAAGATAGTTATGTTTATAGAAATTGAACCAAAGCTTGAATATGATTCTTACCTTTGATTTAGAATGAAAACCTACTGAGATTAACAAAAGTTTCTTGATCTTGGATGATTACCTGGAATGGATTTGAAAGCTTGGAAGTAATCTAGCAAGTTTGAAAGATTTATTGAAGTGTTCTTGAATGGTTGTTTTTATGATGATTAAAGCTTGTAATTGAAGATAAATTTGGAGTGTAAGTATGAGAAAATGGAATGGAAAAATGAGGTGAAATCATAAAAACGTTTTTACTCATTATAAAAAAGAAAAGATTCTTAAGTTTGTTTTCTTACTAAATAATTCATGCTAGTTGACAAATGGTTGGTTCCACATGTTCCTTAATCATTTAAGGCTGCTAAGGAGTAGATTTTTATGTGTATATACCAATAGTGTGTACATCTAGGAGCTGGGTATTGTACGAGTACGAATACGGTTGCATATGAGTAGAATTGTTGATGAAAATGAATGAGGATGTAATTGTAGGAATTTTTGTTAAGTAGAAGTACTTTGATATATGTCTTGAAGTCTTTCAAAAGTGTATTAATACATCTAAATACACTACATGTATATACATTTTAACTGAGTCGTTAAGTCATCGTTAGTTGTTACATGTAAGTGTTGTTTTGAAACCTTTAAGTTAACGATCTTGTTAAATGTAATTAATTCATTGTTATTATACTTAAATGAGATGTTAAATTGTTATGTTAACATGATAAAATGGTGCATGAATATATCTTAACATCATATATATATGTTAAAATACTATTACAACGATAATCGTTACATATATATATATATTGTTTCGAAATCCTTAAGTTAGTAGTCTCATCTTACTTGTATAGTTCATTGTTAATACACTCAATGATATACTTAATTATCATTTTATCATGTTAAATATAGTATATCAATATCTTAATACAATACATATGTATTTAGTAAGACGTTGTTATAACGATAATCGTTATGTATATCATTTCGAGCTTCATAATTCAATATTTTAATTTTTTATGTATATAACACATTGTTAATATACTTAGTAAGATACTTACTTATCATAATCTCATGTTAACCATATATATATGTCCATATATATATATATATATATATATATATATATATATATATATATATATATATATATATATATATATATATATATATATATATATATATATATATATATATATATATATATATATATATATATATATCATCATCATCATCATCATCATGTCGTTTTTGCAAGTTTTAACGTTCGTGAATCGCCGATCAACTTGGGTGGTCAATTGTCTACATGAAACTCATTTCAAATAATCAAGTCTTAACAAGTTTGATTGCTTAACATGTTGGAAACATTTAATCATGCAAATATAGTTTTCATTTAATATATAATCATGGAATAATCATGGAAAAGTTCGGGTCACTACAGTACCTACCCGTTAAATAAATTTCGTCCCGAAATTTTAAGCGGTTGAAGGTGTTGACACATCTTCTTCTGGAAATAAGTGTGGGTATTTCTTCTTTATCTAGTCTTCACATTCCCAGGTAAACTTGGGTCCTCTACGAGCATTCCATCGAACCTTAACAATTGGTATCTTGTTTTTCTTAAGCCTTTTAACCTCACGATCCATTATTTCAACGGGTTCTTCGATGAATTGAAGGTTTTCATTGATTTGGATTTCATCTAGCGGAATAGTGAGATCTTCTTTAGCAAAACATTTCTTCAAATTCGAGACGTGGAAAGTGTTATGTACAGCCGCGAGTTGTTGAGGTAACTCAAGTCGGTAAGCTACTGGTCCGACACGATCTATAATCTTGAATGGCCCGATGTATCTTGGATTTATTTTCCCCCGTTTACCAAATCGAACAACACCTTTCCAAGGTGAAACCTTAAGCATGACCATCTCTCCAATTTCAAATTCTATATCTTTTCTATTAATGTTCGCATAGCTCTTTTGTCGACTTTGGGCGGTTTTTAACCGTTGTTGAATCTGGATGATCTTCTCGGTAGTTTCTTGAATTATTTCTGGATCCGTAATTTGTCTATCCCCAACTTCACTCCAACAAATCGGAGACCTGCACTTTCTACCATAAAGTGCCTCAAACGGTGCCATCTCAATACTCGAGTGGTAACTGTTGTTGTTGGAAAACTCTGCTAACGGTAGGTGTCGATCCCAACTGTTTCCAAAATCAATAACACATGCTCGTAGCATGTCTTCAAGCATTTATATCGTCCTTTCGCTCTGCCCATCAGTATGTGGATGATAGGCAGTACTCATGTCTAGACGAGTCCCCAATGCTGGTTGTAACGTTTGCCAAAACCTTGAGAGAAATCTGCCATCCCTATCAAAGATAATAGAGATTGGTATTCCATGTCTGGAGACAACTTCCTTCAAGTATAGTCGTGCTAACTTCTCCATTTTATCATCTTCTCTCATTGGCAGAAAGTGCGCTGACTTGGTGAGACCATCGACTATTATCAAAATAGTATCATTACCACTTGCAGTCCTTGGCAATTTAGTAATGAAATCCATGGTAATGTTTTCCCATTTCCATTTCGAGATTTCAGGTTGTTGAAGTAGACCTGATGGTTTCTGATGTTCAGCTTTGACCTTAGAACACGTCAAACATTCTCCTACGTATTTAGCAATATCGGCTTTCATACTCGGCCACCAAAAGTGTTTCTTGAGATCTTTTTACATCTTCCCCGCTCCGGGATGTATTGAATATCTGGTCTTATGTGCTTCCTTAAGTACCATTTCTCTCACATCTCCAAACTTTGGTACCCAAATTCTTTCAACCCTATATCGGGTTCCGTCTTCCCGAATATTAAGATGTTTCTCCGATCCTTTGGGTATTTCATTCTTCAAATTTCCTTCTTTTAAAACTCTCTGCTGCGCCTCTTTTATTTGAGTAGTAACGTTAGTACGAATAATTATATTCATAGCTTTTACCCGCATAGGTTCTCTATCCTTCCTACTCAACGCATCGGCTACCACATTCGCCTTCCCCGGGTCGTATCGAATCTCAAAGTCATAATCGTTCAATAGTTCAATCCACCTACGTTGCCTCATGTTTAGCTGTTTCTGATCAAATATAATTTGGAGACTTTTGTGGTCGGTATATATGATACTTTTGACCCCATATAAGTAATGTCTCCAAGTCTTTAATGCAAAAACAACCGCGCCTAATTCCAAATCATGTGTCGTATTATTCTGCTCGTGAATCTTCAATTGTCTGGACGCATAAGAAATTACTTTCGTTCATTGCATTAATACACAACCAAGGCCTTGCTTTGAGGCGTGACAATATATCACAAAATCATCATTCCCTTCAGGCAATGACAATATAGGTGCCGTAGTTAACTTTTTCTTCAACAATTGAAACGCTTTCTCCTGCTCATCCTTCCATTCAAATTTCTTCCCTTTATATGTTAATGCAGTCAAGGGTTTTGCTATTTTGGAAAAATCTTGGATGAACCTTCTGTAGTAACCAGCCAATCCTAAAAATTGGCGTATTTGCATCACAGTTTTCGAGGTTTCCCATTTCTCAACGGTTTCAATCTTTGCCGGATCAACTTGAATACCTTTTTTACTCACTATGTGACCGAGGAATTGAACTTCTTTCAACCAAAATGCACACTTTGAAAATTTAGCATACAGTTTCTCATTCCTCAACTATTCTAGCACTTTTCTTAAATGTTCTTCGTGCTCTTGCTCTTTCTTTGAGTAGATAAGGATGTCATCGATGAAAACAATAACAAACTTGTCAAGATATGGCCCACACACTTGGTTCATGAGATCCATGAACACAGCTGGTGCGTTAGTCAATCCAAACTGTATAACCATAAACTCATAATGACCGTAACGCGTCCTAAAAGCAGTCTTTGGAATATCATCTTCCTTCACCCGCATTTGATGATACCCGGAACGTAAATCGATCATTGAATAAACCGACGAGCCTTGTAGTTGATCAAATAAGTCGTCGATTCTCGGTAGTGGATAACGGTTTTTGATGGTAAGTTTATTCAACTCTCTATAGTTGATACACAACCTGAATGTACCATCCTTCTTTTTAACAAACAAAACAGGAGCTCCCCACGGTGATGTACTTGGTCGAATGAAACCACGCTCTAAAAGTTCTTGTAATTGGCTCTGGAGTTCCTTCATTTCGCTGGGTGTGAGTCTGTATGGCGCATGAGCTATCGGTGCAGCCCCGGGTACAAGATCTATTTGGAATTCAACGGATCGATGTGGAGGTAGTCTCGGTAATTCTTTCGGAAATACATCGGGAAATTCTTTTGCAACGGGAACATCACTGATGTTCTTTTCTTCGGGTTGACTTCCTCGATGTATGCTAGAATGATATAGCTACCTTTTCTTATTAGTTTTTGCGCCTTCAAACTACTAATAAGATTTAACTTCGCGTTGCTCTTTTCTCCGTACACCATTAAAGGTTTTCCTTTTTCGCGTACAATGCGAATCGCATTTTTGTAACATACAACCTCTACTCTATCTTTTTTCAACCAGTCCTTTCCAATTGTTACATCAAAACTTCCTAACTCTACTAGTATCAAATTAATCTTAAATGTTTCACCAACCATTTTAATTTCTCGGTTTTGACATATTTTATCCGCCGTAATAAACTTACCGTTTGCTAATTCGAGTAAAAACTTATTATCCAAAGGCGTTAACGAACAACTTAATTTGGCACAAAAATCTCTACTCATATAGCATCTATCCACACCCGAATCAAATAAAACATAAGCAGGTTTATCGTCAATAAGAAACGTACCCGTAACAAGCTCCGAGTCTTCTTGCGCTTCTATCACATTAATGTTGAAGACTCTTCCTCATCCTTAACCATTTTTATTTTCCTGATTTGGGCACCTAGTTTTGTTGTGGCCCTTCTTTCCGCATCCGAAACAAATAATGTTGGCATTTTCTGTTCCTTTATTCCCTGGTCCGTAAACTTCACACTTTGCTGCACTATGCCCCATTCTATTACACTTGCATGAAATTTTCTGATTTTTGTTGCCATTGTTGTTATTGAGATGGTTGTTATTGCAATTGTTATTATTGTTGGGACGGTGGTTGTAGTGGTTGTTGTTGTTGGGATTATTGTTGTTGCGAAAATTGGTGCGATTGTAGTTGTGATTGTTGTGTTGGTTGTTGAAGCGATAGTTACTGTTGTTGTGTTGGTGACTTTTGTCACTATTTTCTTCCCACTTCCTCTTGACTTGTTTCGTGTTGGCTTCTTCGGCTGCCTGCTCTTTAATTCTTCCCTCAATTTGATTTATGATTTTATGAGCCATTCGACTTGCCTTTTGTATGGAGGCGGGCTCGTGTGAACTCACATCTTCTTGAATTCTTTCTGGTAACCCTTTTACAAATGCGTCGATCTTCTCTTCTTCATCTTCGAACGCTCCCAGACACAATAGGTACAATTTTGTGAATCGTCGTTCGTACGTGGTAATGTCAAACCCTTGTGTTCGTAACCCTCTAAGCTCTACCTTGAGCTTATTGACCTCGTTTCTGGGACGGTACTGCTCGTTCATTAAGTGTTTGAATGTTGACCACGGTAGTGCGTAAGCAGCATCTTGTCCCACCTGCTCGAGATAGGTGTTCCACCATGTTAACGCAGTACCTGTGAAGGTATGCGTAGCGTACTTTACTTTATCTTCTTCAGTGCACTTATTTATGGCAAACATCGATTCGACCTTCTCGGTCCACCGTTTCAATCTGATTGGTCCTTTGGTTCCATCGAATTCTAGAGGTTTACAGGCAGTGAATTCTTTGTAGGAGCATCCTACATGATTTCTTGTGGAATTAGTTCCACTGCTAGATCCAGAGTTATTGTTGTTGTTTTGCATTGCATCCTGTACTGCGGCTATGTTTGCTGCAAGGAAAACACGGAAGTCTTCCTCGCTCATATTCAAATTCTGACGAGTCGTCGGTGCCATTTCCTTCAAAAATAGCCCCAAAGAATTAAGTTAATCATATAGAATATTAAGAGTAGTCAATAGTATTTTGTAGCATAATATGAACTCATTTATAAAAGCTTTTTCTTCATATTAGCATTTTATAGTTTTAATTCGGGTAGTACCTACCCGTTAAGTTCATACTTAGTAGTTAACATACAATTCAACTACTAAAATTCTATATGATAAACTGATTACAATAAATTTCACGTTCAAAATTTTATACAATATTTTACAAATTTACAATACCGCTATTTTACATATAGCATAAAATATAGAACACAATAACTTTGATACAAAACAGTTGTGACAAAAATCCTAGTTAATACATAAGTCGTTCAGCAAAGGCAATAAAAACACGTAATTTATAAGTCCAGAAACAAGTCATGCATTCTGGTTGTACTAATATTATTTCCCATCCTTGGTTATGTGGCAGATAACCATTGTGACCCTTATCTAGGCAGCATGTTGTAACGTCGTCAAAAGGATGGGAGTTTCGTAATGCCCAACAGCCCCGTAACAATCTAAAAACCTTGTTTCTCACCCCAACTACCGAATCCGTCACTTGTGGGAAGGTTTTATTTAAAAGTTGTAATCCGGTGTTCTTTTTCTCACTTTGGTGAGAAGGGAACATCACTAACCCGTAAGCATAACATGCTTCTTTATGTTGCATGTTAGAAGCTCTTTATAAAGCACGAAGTCCTATGTTGGAATATGTTGAGTCAAAATAGGTTCTTAACCCGTAGCGTAAAATTGCACTTGGGTTCCCCGCATTTAACGCTTTAAAGAAAACACGGCGTAACTTAAGGTCTCCCCAATGTGATATACCCCATCTTTCAAAAGAAAGCCTTTTATAAACTAAGGCATGCCTGGAACATTCTTCAAATGTTCTACAAACTAATTTTGCAGTAAACAATTATGCCGACGAATTCTGACCGACTCTTGACAAGATTTCATCAATCATGTCCCCGGGTAGGTCTTCTAAAATTTTTGGTTTTCTATCCTTAACATCCATTTTGTGTTTTTATACTGTAAAAATAGACGAGGGTTAGATTCATAAAAGATACTTAACAAACAATACAAGCAATTTTTACATATATCAAAAAAGCACAAGCACACTATATTACATATATTACATCACATGATTACAACTATTTATTCCGACTCACTTGTTTCTTCTTCTTCGGACTTGGTTTGTTTCGCTAATTTCCTAGGGATATATGGTGTTCCCCTAATACGAGCTGTTCTTTTCACAAATTGTCTAGAAAAACCTGGTGGCTTAGATGTTCCCGGGTTATAGCTAAAACTTAAGAAATACGGATGTTGATGGTATTTTCTATCGGGACATTTCATGTTAACATAGAGGTCATCGGGGTTGGACTCGGGTTTTTCTATTTTTATGTCTTTTCCCTTATTATTTTCTTTCGCCTTTTCAAATTGTATCGGGGTAATTTCTATAACATCATCGAAATCCTCATCGGGATCCGATTCATCAGAAAATTGGTAATCTTCCCAATATTTTGCTTCCTTGGCGGAAACACCATTGACCATTATTAATTTTGGTCCATTGGTTAAGGGTTTTCTTTTATTTATCTATTTTTCAGTGGTTTCTAATATTTCCTCCCCCGGAAGCTCTTCTTCTTCGGGTTCCTCTTCTTCGGTTTCCTCTTCTTCCGGTTCATCTTCTTCCGGTTCCTCTTCGGAAATTTGTGAATCTTCCCGATATATATTCGACTCTTTATTATTATTAGGTGAGTCGATGGGATTTGTACTAGAGGTAGACATCTATCACACAATATCAAACACGTTAAGAGATTAATATATCACATAATATTTACATGTTAATAATTTGTAGTTTCTAACAAAAAGTGTTAAGCAATTGTTTTTAAAGAAAACATGGTCCAAACAAACTCAATAAGGCACACTAATGCAAATTTCTAGTTCTCTAAGACCAACGCTCGGATACCAACTGAAATGTCCCGTTCATATCGATTATAAACGTTTCATATTAATTGATTTCCTTGCGAGGTATTGATCTCTATATGAGACGTTTTTCAAAGACTGCATTCGTTTTTAAAACAAACCATAACCTTTATTTTATCGTTAAATATTTTAAAATCATAACGTAGATTATCCAGTAATGATAATCTAAAAGATAACATTTTTCACACGACCATTACATGATGGTTTACAATAATATTACACATCGATTTAAATCTCCGAATGCAGTTTTTAAACAATATATTACAAGCATGCTGACTCCAATTCTTGTCCTTAATTAGCATGCAACATCGGAAGCTCTTAATAATCACCTGAGAATAAATATGCTTAAAAACGTCAACAAAAATGTTGGTGAGTTATAGGTTTAACCTATATATATCAAATTGTAATAATAGACCGCAAGATTTCATTTTTCATAAACATCCATCTCATATCAGGCATTTCGCATAAACTGCATAGAGATAAAAATCATTCATATGGTGAACACCTGGTAACCGACATTAACAGAACGCGTCTAGAATATCCCCATCATTCCGGGACTCTCATCGAACATGATAAAATTGAAGTACTAAAGCATCCGTAACCCGAATGGGGTTTGTTAGGCCCAATAGATCTATCTTTAGGATTCTCGTCAATTAGGGTTTCTGTTCCCTAATTCTTTGATTACCACACTAAAAAGGGTGATATTTGGTAATAATAATTCAACCACAGAATGTAGTTTCGCATACTTGTGTCTATTTTGTAAAACATTTATAAAACTGCATGTATTCTCATCCCAAAATATTAGATTTTAAAAGTGGGACTATAACTCACTTTCACAGATTTTTACTTCGTCGGAAATTTAAGACTTGGCCACGGATCGATTCACGAACCTATAACAAATATGTACATATATATTAAAGTATGATTGAAATATATTCACAACATTTTTATTACGTTTTATGATTTAAGTTTGTTAAGTTAGCAGTCCTTGTTAGTAACCTACAACTAGTTGTCCACAGTTAGATGTACAGAAATAAATCAATATATATTATCTCGAATCAATTCACGACCCAGTGTATACAAGTCTCAGGCTAGATCACAACTCAAAGTATATACATTATTTTGCAATCAACCTCAACCCTGTATAGCTAACTCAAACATTACTGCATATAGAGTGTCTATGGTTGTTCCAAATAATATATATAGATGGGTCGATATGATATGTCAAAACATTGTATACGTGTCTATGTATCCCAATATTACATAATATATGTTAGAATATATGTATAATACAATATAACTAGTTAAGTTATGGTTATTCTGGATTTGTTACAAAATTTTCGTAGCTAAAACTAGCAAATTTATCCAATTTTGTTTTACCCGTCATTTCTTCGTTTCAAATCCGTTTTGAGTGATTCAAGTTACTATGGTTTCATAATGAACTGAAATTTATAAAACTAAACAGTAAAAATATACATTTATAGTCGAAAATACAGGTTACAAGTCATTTTTTAAAGAGGTAGTCATTTCCGTCGAAAAAAACGACATCTTGATGACCACTTTGAAAAACATACTTCAACATTGTGTTTAACAATGATTTTTGGATATAGTATCATATTCATATGAAATATTATTTTTCCAGAAAAGAAACTTCCAATTCAAAGATTAAGATAGTTTTTATTTTTCTAACCCAAAACAGCCCCCGGTTTCACTACGACGGCGTATGTCCGATTTTACGGTGTTTTTTCGTGTTTTCAGGCTTTAAATCATTACGTTAGCATATCATATAGATATAGAACATGTGTTTAGTTGATTTTAAAAGTCAAGTTAGAAGGATTAACTTTGTTTGGGAACAAGTTTAGAATTAACTAAACTATGTTCTAGTGATTACATGTTCAAATCTTCGAATAAGATAGTTTTATATATATGAATTGAATGACGTTATGAACATCATTACTACCTCAAGTGTAGTAGGTAAACCTACTGAAAATGATGAAAAATAAAACTGAGCTTCAAAGGATCTTCGATGGCTTGGAAGTTCTTAATGTAGAATCATGACACGAAAACAAGTTCAAGTAAGATTACTACTTGAATTAAGATTGTTATGTTTATAGAAATTGAACCAAAGCTTGAATATGATTCTTACCTTTGATTTAGAATGAAAATCTACTAAGATTAACAAAAGTTTCTTGATCTTGGATGATTACTTGGAATGGATTTGAAAGCTTGGAAGTAATCTAGCAAGTTTGAAAGATTTATTGAAGTGTTCTTGAATGGTTGTTTTTATGATAATTAAAGCTTGTAATTGAAGATAAAAGATGGTGAAATGCTTGGAGATGATCAAGTATGATGTTAGGAATATTTTGAGAGAGAATTTGGAGTATAAGTATGAGAAAATGGAATGGAAAATGAGGTGAAATCATAAAAACGTTTTCACTCATTATAAAGAAAGAAAAGATTCTTAAGTTTGTTTTCTTGCTAAATAATTCATGCTAGTTGACAAATGGTTAGTTCCACATGTTCCTTAATCATTTAAGGCTGCTAAGGAGCAGATTTTTATGTGTATATACCAATATTGTGTACATCTAGGAGCTGGGTATTGTATGAGTACGAATACGGTTGCATATGAGTAGAATTGTTGATGAAAATGAATGAGGATGTAAATTGTAAGCATTTTTGTTAAGTAGAAGTACTTTGATATGTGTCTTGAAGTCTTTCAAAAGTGTACTAATACATCTAAATACACTACATGTATATACATTTTAACTGAGTCGTTAAGTCATCGTTAGTCGTTACATGTAAGTGTTTTTTTGAAACCTTGAAGTTAACGATCTTGTTAAATGTAATTAATTCATTGTTATTATACTTAAATGAGATGTTAAATTGTTATGTTAACATGATAACATGGTATATGAATATATCTTAACATCATATATATATATATATATATATATATATATATATATATATATATATATATATATATATATATATATATATATATATATATATGTTAAAATACTATTACAACGATAATCGTTACATATATATATTGTTTCGAAATCCTTAAGTTAGTAGTCTCATCTTACTTGTATAGTTCATTGTTAATACACTCAATGATATACTTAATTATCATTTTATCATGTTAAATATAGTATATCAATATCTTAATACAATACATATGTATTTAGTAAGACGTTGTTATAACGATAATCATTATGTATATCGTTTCGAGCTTCATAATTCAATATTCTCATTTTTTATGTATATCATACATTGTTAATATACTTAGTGAGATACTTACTTATCAGAATCTCATGTTAACCATATATATGTCCATATATATATCATCATGTCGTTTTTACAAGTTTTAACGTTCGTGAATCGCCGGTCAACTTGGGTGGTCAATTGTCTACATGAAACTTATTTCAAATAATCAAGTGTTAACAAGTTTGATTGCTTAACATGTTGGAAACATTTTATCATGAAAATATAGTTTTCATTTAATATATAATCAAGGAAAAGTTCGGGTCACTACAAGAGGTCATGGGTTTGAGCCCGGTGTGAGGCATATTTTTTTTGGAAAAGCTTTTGAGGTAGTTTTCTATTTGTTATTATTATTGTTATTATTATTATTGTTATTGTATTAGTATTACTAGTATTATAAATATTATTAGTATTATAATTATTGTTTTAGTTACAAGTATTAAAACCATTATTATTATTATTATTATTATTATTATTATTATTATTATTATTATTATTATTATTATTATTATTATTATTATTATTATTATTATTATTATTATTATTATTATTATTATTATTATTATTATTATTATTATTATTATTATTATTATTATTATTATTATTATTATAAATATTATTAATGTTATTAATATTATTAATTTAACATTCTAGTATTATTATCATTATTAAGATTGTGGTTATTATTATAATTATTATTATGAAAATAATAAAATTATTATTATTTTCATAAATATTGGTATTATTATCATTCTATAACTATTAGTATTATCATTATGTATTATTATTATTATTATTATTATTATTATTATTATTATTATTATTATTATTATTATTATTATTATTATTATTATTATTATTATTATTATTATTATTATTATTATTATTATTTTTATTATTATTATTATTATTATTATTATTATTATTATTATTATTATTATTATTATTATTATTATTATTATTGTTGATAGGTCAGATCATGATGAGACTGAGAGAAATGATAAGATAGAGTGAGATTCGGTATGCAAGAAGGAGACTCGGTATGAGAGAGAATCGGTAAAATTACATTCCACAGCTTCTAGGACTCATTTACAATGCAATGGCTATCTAATTAGGACTACTTAGGTTCTTTATATAGCCCTCTTCTAAGGAACCTTCATTTAAGTTTATTCACATTAACACTATACAACTTCGGGGTCCTAACAATCTCCCCCTTAGTGTTAAATGTGAACTTTACAATATAATCCTATCAAAAATATCTAAAGGAACTTTGTTCCTCTGAAGTGAACTTTAGATTTGAATCCCTTGAGATTCTCATATCTTCGTATATTCACTCTTGTCTTGAGACGACTTTTCAATCTTGTGAGAATGTATTTGACAATCTCATTATCTTCAGTTGAATAGCAATTATTGATCAGTCTCCATCTCATGTATTTGAAAGCATACATCAACGTTCCGTCTGAGTATCTTCTGAAATCTGAGACTCTGATGAAGATCTTTGTATAATGAGACTTGACAAATGCAAACCCATATGGACAGTCGCTCACTTCAAGTAAGGACATGTATCTTAGCTCTTCAATCACTTGATTTGGCGGTTTGATTTCGAGCTTTTTGTGTCCATATTCCAATCCCATTTGAAAATCATGAATAGACATCTATCTCATCGAATCAAGAATAAACCTGTAGACTGCCTTCATTGCAGTAGCATGATATTGTTGCAGATTCATTCAAGTTAATCAGATAATTGTAAATGAAAATAATGTCGTCCATCTTTAGTTTATGAAAATCCGCTTCTGAAAACTGATAATCCTCATCATCCATTCTTGTAACTTGAAACAATGGCATCTTCACTCCATCCTTATTAATCATCAAAACCTTATTAATGCTTTTGATATCTGAATTCCGCTGAATTTGAAGTTTCTCTTCATTCTTCAATTTGAATTTATTGCGAACACTCAGATAAGCTTTGAGATATTTTGGCTTCTTATGAAATTTCCATGCACCCAGAACACTCATTGATGCAGAAAGAACGAGATCAGAATCACCATAGATTCTATACGCTTGTTGTTCAATGAATGATGAACGAATAATCTTTTTCTCTTCATCCTCACTTAGTTGGTAATCAGCATCACGCTCAAGAACAATCTCTGCAGTTTGAAATGGAACATTCAAATCAGGAGGAGTCGTAGTATCTTCTTTGCCATTAGAGAAAATCTCCTTTTCGAAGTGTATTCCAAATTCATCAGTTGGAGATGTTAAGTTAACAAATTGATGATCATTGAATTCATTGGCGATACTCGATGACCCCTTCAAAATATCTTAAATGTTGTCAAAGTTTTGATTGTTCTCTTGAGATGACTTATTCTCTGATTGATCAGCTGTATCCATAATCATTAACATTCCTGAGTCACCCTCTCTCTGACTTTCTGATTCATCTAGAAAACTTTCACACTGGATTTCCTCAATTTCGACACTACCAGAATCAGATATATCAACAACATCTTTATCCTTCTGTTGACTAGATGTACCAGCTTCATAACCACTGGACCTATGACCACTTTGTCTATTCTCCCCCTCATGAAGATTTTCGGGAACAAAATCATCATGATCAGGCATGTGAATTGGTCCAGGTGAGTTGCATGGAGAGAAAGGATACACTATCCTTGCTTGCTCAAGATAAATCATCATAGTCTCGCGAACTTCATCAAGATCAGTCCGTTTAGAAAACTCAGCAAGATTGAGCTCCTCCACCTTATTGTCAGAGAGATACTGTAATCCATATCTATTTGAAATCCGAGAAGGTAACCCAGTTGGTGAAACAACGGTGTAACCATGAACAAAAGCAGCATCAGCAGTATCTATTGAAGGCGATGTCGATGGAAGTGTTTGAGTTGCCGTGAGGGCCGGTAAGAATGATTGTGCGGTATTATTCTTATATGTAGGGCTATACATACTACTAGTCAGATTCATGATATCCCCTTCTGATGGAGGTTGGGTAAAAACCGGAGTTGTCACCGGCGAAGTTTCTTTCGAAGCATCTACCTTCATGACTTTAGTCTCATGGGACTCTGACAGAGTAGCAGAACTACCCGTTGGTTTAGCTCTCGCAGAGATATTATTATCTCTGACTCCTGAAATTATTGATATACCATGAGGTGGCACATCTCTTTTAGTTAAAGACTCTTCCTCCAGACCCTGAGATTCAGAATCCAGAAGAGAAGTGGTTTGATCCAATGGATCACTTTCACGAACCAAGGGATCAGTCTGCTGGAAGTCTGATAAATATCCCGAAGGATTGTCATGTTGACTTGTTTCCATAGGACGCGGCAGATCTCCCTCATCAAGATAAGCCGAACCTCGAGACCCTATTGTACGTTGAGGCACAGGAGGATTTCTAGCCGATACGCAGGGTGCCTTTTCAAGACTTTTCGGCTCCCCTTCGGCCGTTATGGACTTCAATAATTGAGTTTCCTCAATCGATTGAGTCAACGCAGACTTTTCTGCAGAGGAAGACTTTACTTCCTTAGATGCTGAAGCACCTTGCTTTATAGGATCTATTATTAAGTCCTGTTTAGATTGGATGGGCTTAGTGGTCTTTTTACCATCCGTGCGTTTAGATCTCTTGCCTACCGAAGCTTTCGCTTCATTTAGCGTAGGGCTTACTGTTATTATTGGATGTGATACGGAAATGGGTGAGGGTAACCTAATTGATTCTATGTCTTGGTCTGTATCACCAACGGTTGTAGTAACTGCTTGGCGAACGATAGGTGTCGAAGTCCTAGATCTAGTTACTTGTTGGATTGGCAGAGTCTGAATCATCTCATCAGGTATATATCGAGTTCTCTTAGGAGAATGTTTGGGAGACGATTCAGATGCTGTTGCTGAAGTGTCGGTGTCACTGCTCACTTCGGGTGTTGTGGAAAGGGTTGGTTCAATCCTAGTTGGACTAGGTTCCCTGATCCTCCTGGGTTGAGCTTGGTGTGCTGCCCTAGAACGTTTAAGGTTCACCCTAAGTGGAGGATTAGCTGGTCCAGGTGGTTGTACTACAGGTTCCTCTACAACCTCTGAGGCTGGAACCGCGGTGGGTTCAACTTGTTCTTGTTGTACCGGGTTCGGAAGAGATATTCCTACAGCCTCAAAATAAGAACGCATACGAGCGTCTTGGGGTTCAGTTAGCCTCACTAGCCAATTTGGAATCGGTGCAGTGAATTGATTATCAGATACCATCGGGGTATTCATCTTCAGCTCCCCAAATCGTTTCATCTGTAATCCATGTGTACCTGGTACAAATATATTTGCATTTCTGCAAGCATTTATAGCATCATGGATAAAGAAACAGAAAAGCCTTTCGCAAGGGATGTATGAACCCCTTGGTTTATCAACTTGAGCTTGAACCAAATCCCATACTAGTTCTGCATAGTCAGGAGCTTATACTCTTATGAAAGAGTAGAACAACTTCAGCATAGGCACAGTCAGGCTGTCAGATCCACTCCTTGTCATCAGCAAGCATCTGTTGATGATTGAGAAGATCACATACCACCTTGAGTGCAGATATTTCTTCTGAAACTTAGCCGGAGGAACATTGCTGGCTCCAACATAACCAAGATCGAAGACAGATGACATCATCTGCTGAGTAGCAGGAAAAGCAGGAGCATTCTGCACAACAGGAAGTCTGAATATCCTCCTGAAATCAGCCTTAGTGATACTCCTCCTCCCTTGAACTCCTCTCAGTTGAAATTCAAAACGAGCTTGTGTTCCTTCTGGATTTTCAGCAGTAGGTTGTGTAGCTTCCACAAATCTAATTGTTCTGTTAAGTTGCTCCAGATCTGTTACAGGTACACTGACTGTAGAGTTTAGAGCAGGCCACAGAGTGTGTCTCTCTAGAATTGCAGTCCAATAGTTGCAGGGAATGTTGGTTTCAGAGTTGATGAAGTGATTGTTCGTCATTTAGCTGTATAAATAAGAAATAGAAGACCACAAGATATTTAACATAAAGCATATATCTCTATTCATATTTGCCTTTGAAATCCTTTGTATATGTTTTATCTTTTATATTTTATGATTTTTATGATTTTTCAAAGATATAAAAATCCTTTATACTCAAATATGAACAAGTAATTGACAATCATGACATTCATATGATATTCATCACAATACAAATTCATCATGCAAAATCAATTATATAACACAAAGAATCAGAACAACACTTAGTCAATTTTTAAACACAATACAAGCAGATTTGGTAGTCTTGAAAACTTGAGATTCTGTAACCAAATATGCTTGAGTTTTCAGATCAGAAAGATATAAAATAAACATGTTAAGTGTTTGAAGAAAAAAATCAGAATGTTTCAAGGTACCAAAAGTTAGACTCGTTATCAAGAGAAGAACAGATTCGGTATCTCCAAAATTAACATAAAGTCACTCAAACATGCATATTCTATCATGTAAAATCACAACCATAATCAAGTAACCACTCAATTAGAAGCAGATCAACATGTTAATCGTATGAACAGACTCGGTACTATAGATAGAACATATTCGGTAGATACAGAATCCATCAAACAATCAATTAAACATGTAATCAATCTTGGTCAAATGATAGATCAATTAATATAACTCAGAGTAGACAAGAATTCACGTTAATTAACCAAATCAATTGAGTTTAATCAAAGATTAGTAGAATACGACTCAGACGCGGTATAATTAACAAAATTTCAAAATTGAGAGTCACAATCCAGTTATTTTGATCTT
Source organism: Rutidosis leptorrhynchoides (assembly GCF_046630445.1). Taxonomy (NCBI): domain Eukaryota; kingdom Viridiplantae; phylum Streptophyta; class Magnoliopsida; order Asterales; family Asteraceae; genus Rutidosis; species Rutidosis leptorrhynchoides. The sequence continues at coordinate 212,517,484 of NC_092335.1, forward strand.
TTCTGGTTGAAAAACATTTAATTATCTCAGATCTACACGTATGTATCTAAAGCAATGATTAAAATGAAATTATACCAAAGATTTGAAGAACAGAAGAACGGATTCGGTAGATTAGGCAGATTCGGTATGTTCAATAAGACTCGGTAGGTAATTAAGCACAGTAAGAGAGTTAGTTTGACTTGGACCCTCGTTTTATAGATACCGAAGATAAAGTACCGAATGGGCTTTACCGAATGGGCCTATTTTACCGAATATAGTCCACTTTTCAAAATTTTATCAATTTAACTTCTAAATCTTGACAAATTGATTTTTCCTATTAAAATTCATTTCAATCTTTTCATGATAAACAATTCTGAGACAATTTTTAAAAACTTTGAACTTACCGAATCTGTACTGTTGGATGTCAGATTCGGTATAATGCTAAAAATAGCATTTATTCACTAAAAATCAAATATTTTTGGATTTTATCTTTTCCAATTTTTATGAATTTTTTTAAAATAAGATTTGTACTTAAAAGAACTTTGCATTAGTGAACAAAGTACAAATCTTCAGTGATACCAATTGTTAAAACGGGTTGCATACTGAGATGTATACAAGCCTTAGTGAATTATTTCAGATATAAAGCAAAGAATTTATGAATTCACTTTTTGAAAAACAATATTTTTGAGTAATTTTCTCATTTTCTCCCTTTTTCTCCCCCTCAAAATGTGAGATACAAGAAAGTAAATCAGCATTTTAATTAAATTTCCAAGAAAATGAATCAACTCCCCCTTGAAATATGGTATCAATGAGTTACCTCCCCCTTACGTGACCATTGAACAATTATATGCAGGAAGTTATCATAAATCTAAAGGCTCCCCCTCAAAAGATGATATCCAAAGGATATGAAAGTAGTTGCTCCCCCTAGAATGTATCTACTCCCCCTAAACACAAGATCCCAAGAATAAGTCCCAATAGATCTAAGGAATATCAAGCACTATACTCTACCATGCCAATCTCTTTGATCAAGAACTTTAGCCTAAGTTCATCTAAGGGCTTAGTAAAAATGTCAGCTAATTGCACTCTGGTAGGCACAAAGTATAACTGTACATCCCCTTTCTCTACATGGTCCTCAATGAAATGATAGCGAATATCTATGTGTTTAGTCTTAGAATGCTGGACCGGGTTGCTTGTTATTGCAACAGCACTTTGTGAATCACAGTAAATCGGGGTCTTAGAAAACTTAAAGCCATAGTCTGAAAGTTGAATTTGCATCCACAAAACTTGTGAACAACAATGAGCTGCAGCAATGTACTCAGACTCAGCTGTTAATAAAGACACACAGTTCTGCTTTTTGGATGACCAACCAACTAGCCTATTCCCCAACATCTGAATTGATCCAAATATGCTTTTTCTATCAACATGGCAACCGCCATGATCCGCATTAGTGTAGGCAGTGAGATTGAAATCGGATCCATGAGGATACCAGATCCCAAGGTTAGGTGTACCTTTAAGGTACTGAAAAATCCTAACAACCGCTTTGGAATGAGATTTCTTAGCGTTTGACTGAAAGCGGGCACAGACAGTTACAGCAAGTGTAATGTCAGGTCGACTTGCAGTCAGATACATTAAAGAACCAACCAGGCTTCGATAAAGCGTAATATCAAAGGGTTCCCCATTAGTATCAGCATCCAGTAAAGTTCTCATTGGGGTTGTCATTGGTTTTAAAGCAGTCATTTTAAAACGTGTTAGCATATCATTGATATACTTTGTTTGACTGAGAAAAATCCCGTTTGGAAATTGTTTTACTTGTAACCCCAAAAAGAAATTTAACTGGTCAAGCATGCTCATTTCTAATTTGTTGGCCATAAGGTCACCAAATTCTTTGCATAAGGCCGGGGATGTGGAACCAAAAATAATGTCATCAACGTAAATTTGAACCAAGAGAATGTGACCGTGGTTTTTACGGATGAATAGCGTTGTATCAATCGTTCCACGAGAGAAGCCATTGTCCAGCAAATACTTTGTTAAGGTCTCGTACCATGCACGCGGTGCTTGCTTCAGACCATATAAAGCTTTCTCCAAGTAGTATACGTGATTTGGATGAATGGGATCGACAAAGCCTTCTGGTTGATCGACATAGACTTCCTCTTGAAGATGACCGTTCCGAAAAGCAGTTTTGACGTCCATTTGAAACACTGTGAACTTCATATGAGAAGAAAATGCAAGTAAAAGACGAATAGCCTCAATCCTAGCAACTAGAGCAAACATTTCATCATAATCAATACCCTCTTGTTGTCGATATCCCTTGACCACAAGACGTGCCTTATTCCGAACTACAATTCCATCAGAATCCTTCTTGTTCTTAAAAATCCACTTAACCCCTATTGGTCGTTGACCCGTTGGTCTTGGAACTAATTGCCATACTTTCAACCGTTCAAATTGATTGATCTCTTCTTGCATTGCAACCACCCAGTTCGGATCTAGTAAAGCTTAAGCAACCGTTGTTGGTTCAATCTTACTAAGAAAGGCAGTGTATAAACACATATTCCAAGTAGCCCTTCGAGTTGAGACTGGAGCAGATGCATCACCAATAATAAGATCTATTGGATGACTTTTAGTCCATTGGTTGTGTGGAAGATGTTGTACATCAGTGGCATCCATTGAAACATCAACCATTGTTGACGTTGAGCCTTGATCCGCTTGATCTTATGTAACATGATATAATGGATTCAATTGATTTTCTGGAGAAACAGCTGGAGTTGTATCAACTGATGAATCTTGAATTGGTTCAAGATTATCAGTAGCAGGAGGTGGTAGGGAGGATGAAGAAGCAACAGGTGAATCAGTTGGTGTTGTATCTTCATCAAAAAGACTTTGTTGAGTCTCCACAGTAGTTGACTGTGATGGTGTAACTGGTACGGCTTGAACATTTGAATTCTGTTGAGGAGCATAAAGACTATCAAACAAAATATCCAGTTCCTCTGATGTTACCGTAGGAACACCCTTCGTCGAGAAAATTGAGTTTTGCGCGGAAGAAGTGGCCAGGTTAGGATCGGGTTTTGAACTGAGTTGTTCAAAAGCCATTCCCAAAAATTCATCGAACTTGACATTGATGCTCTCTTTAATTATTTTTGTCCGTTTGTGATAAACCCGATAAGCAACTTTGTTCGAAGAATAACCGAGAAATATGACTTGATCGCCATTTGGATCAAACTTTCCGAGGCTGTCAAAATTGTTAAGCACATAGCATATACAACCAAAGACACGGAAATATTTGACATTCGGGCGTCTACCATATAATAACTCATATGGAGTTTTATCAAAATGTTTATTAACAATACAATGATTTAGGGTATAGCATGCAGTTGAAATGGCCTTCCCCCACATTTTTGGAGGTAGTTTGGAGTAAGCAAGCGTCGTTCGAGCTGCTTCGCACAACGTACGATTACGTCATTCAACTACTCTATTCTGTTGGGGGGTCCGAGCAGCAAAGAACTGATGTTCAATGCCTTGGTCTTTCAAATAACTATCAAGCGGGGCATTCTTAAATTCCGTCCCATTATCAGTTCGAATGCTCTTAACATGTTTGTTAAAAGAGCGTTGAGTCTTTTTAATGAACTCAATGATAATGGCGGGGGTTTCTGACTTAGTTTGCAAAATAAAAATCCATGTAAACCGGGTATAGTCATCGACAATGACAAGCACATGTTTCTTGCCACCGAGGCTAGATATACGCATGAGTCCACATAAGTCCATATGCAATAATTGCAAAGATGATGAAGTACTGGGGTTTTACTTAAGCGGATGATTAGACCGTTTCAGCTTACCCATTGCACATGATGGACACACATGATGCTTATCATATTGAAAGGTTGGAATACCATCAACTAAGTCTTTAGAGACTAGTCGATTGATACCCTTGTAATTCAGGTGTGACATCCGATGATGCCATAACCATGAATTTTCTTTGGTAGAACGAGTAGCCAAACACATGGTTTCATGTGAAGGTGCATCATTGAGGTCAATAGTGTATAGTGAAGCACAACGTTTACCAACAAGAAGATCATTTACTTCAGTGGATTGCACCGAGCATTGTCGACGTTCAAACAGAACTTTAAGATCTCCATTGCAGAATTGACTCCCACTAAATAAACTGCACCCCAAACCTTCAACATATGAAACCCGTTTGATTGTTATGCCATTTTGCACATAATCTCCGTAACCCGTTATCGCTGCAATTTCATCATTTCCAAAAGTAACCATTCCTAGGAATTTGTCAATGAAGTTGACAAGCAAGGATTTATCGCCCGTCATGTGTCGAGAACAACCGGAATCGATATACCAAACACAGACGTCGAAACCCTGTAAATGTGAATTTCCTAGAGTTTAGGTACCCAAAGTTTCTTGGGTCCTCTACGGTTAGTACCAGCAATAAACTTTGGATCAAAAACAAGATAATCACTTAAAGCATCATGCAGTTTAGACAATAAAGCATCATTTAAAACTACATTACATGAAGCATCATACGCAATATCAAGTTTTACATCGTTATCAAAAGTCTTAACACACAATTTATTCCAAGTAGATGTTTTGTTCACAGACGAAAATTGAAAAACATGATATGATTTCCTAGGCCGACTAGCAGATTGCGTTGGTTTGGTTGCTACTTTCTTAGTCATGGACTTAGGAACCCATACAGATTTGTAATTCAAGTTTGGATTATGACCTGTGACACGAAAAACACCTTTGTTAGTTAGACGTCCAAACTTTTCAGTTGACACTTGAGATGATTGATTTTGCAAAATTTCCAATTTGATTTTACGTTCTTTTGCATCATACTCACTTAAATCATTTTTAGGACTTGTGTGTTGTGTGGACTTAACTGATGTTGGTAAAAGACTCGCTTTTGATGTTTTTGACATTAGAATCATAGGAATCTTTTCAGTTGACACAGAACCATCGGGACAATGAACCTTTTTGACAACAAATTGAGTTGTAGAAACAACTTTTGAACCACGATTCCCAAATTGAGAACGTAGAGGATTTTTAAGAATAGTAATGGGTTTTACATCCTTAGATGTTGTTGTTCCCTTCCCCTTCTTAGTAATCCCACCAATACATTCAAGCACATTGGTTGCAACATTAGACGATTGCTTAAGTGTGTTAGCCTGTTTCAGTTGAATTATCTTTTGTTTAAGCTTTTAATCTCAAGAAATAATTCTTCAGCAGAAACTATCACTTCACCCTCCTTAGAAGCATAGGTACATTCTTTCTTAGGCAGTGAAGGCAATTTATTACACAAAGCAAGCATTTGTTCTAATGATTGGCACTTAAGTTGCAAGTCAATATTCTCCTGTTCTAGTTGAGCTACTATACAATTCAAATTACGTACAGTAGGTAAATGCAAATAATAATCGTGCAAAGGATCAAGTTGACTTTCAAAATCTATCAAAGGTTCAATGATTGGTTCATTATGAGGTTCTACTTTTTCATCTAAAGACTTTTGACCTAGAGATTCTGTCTCAAAGAAAACAGTTAGTTCATGTGCTAGGTCTTCACGGAAAACATTATCAGAACATGCAGGTAAAGCAGGTAGAATTGGTTTCACATCAAAAGTTGATTCATCAAACACCTCATCTATGTTAACAATGCTAGAACTAGGTTTATTAAACACTTCATTCTCAAGGATTAAAATGTATTTCTCTAGCATGAGTGTAGGAATGTAAACCAATCTACGTGTTGGCAGATAATTAGCACATTGCACATTCTTTTCAGTTTCAACAAGTTCCTTCAAGAAATCAGGATTTGATTTACCCATTTTTGCATTAATTTTCTCATACATTAAGCTAATTTGATGGTATTTTTTAGATTTGCGATTAACAATAATATCATCAAAATCAGCATCAGAAGAATGCACAAAATGCGGTGGTAAACCAGCTTGAAAGTAATCAGAATGATATAATCCTGGAATCTTTTTGGAAGCTCCATCTAAGATCTTAGGATCTTCATAACCCAACCCCCACTTTTCACCATGAATCGTTTTTGGTCTATTCATGAAAATCATTTGTTTTGAAAGTTCCATATCCATGATAGCTTTGGATTGCTCTGTTCGATAGAGTTTCTCCTCATATCGAGCAAGTTGTGTTTTCATTTGAACAGACTCTTTTGACAATGAAGAAATTTCAGTGTCTTTTTCAATTATGGCATTTTTCAAATGAATAATTTTCTTGTTTAGCTTTGAAAGTGTGGGTTCATGTTGGTTTTTTAAATCAGAAAGATCTTTTTCTAAGAATTGAACTTTTTCTGCAAGTCGTTCAGATTTTAAATGATAATCAGTTCGTTCGACTTTAATCGGATGAATTGTCTTTTTAAGATCTTCCAACTCAGTTTCCATAGAGTTGAGTTGGAGAGTCAATCGTTGCACATCCGTTTGCATTTTGGATGAGGAAGGTCTGGTCTCATTTAGTTTGATTTTATCTTTTAAAATCTTGTTTTCAGATTTTAAGCCTTTGACTTCTTTTGACATTGAGACCAGATTCTTCATCAAGTCATTTTGTATTTTTATAAAATCAGGTGAGATTTCAGTTGATTGCACCTCATCATCGTCAGATGTTGAGTCAGAATTCTCCAATGCTTCCTTAGCTTTGATGAGCTTAGTCACCTTGCAGACATTTGCATGTTCCACCTCTGAGTCTGAATCATCAGTCCAGTTAAACCAAGTATCATCAACCAATTTCAGCTCTCCCCCAGTTTCCACAATCTTAGCCATCAATATTTTCTTCTTGTAGTAAGCTGCGTCCTTCTTCTTAGGCATCTTGCACTCACGAGAGTAATGGCCAGCTTTGCCACAATTGAAACAGATTGAATCTTCCTTCTTGGAATCATCAGCACGTTGCTGTTTGGATTGATCACCTTTCTTGTAGTATGAGGAAGATGATGAGTGTTTGCGTTGATTGCTTAATTTGCCTTTAAACTTGTGTTTGTTCAAGGCGTTTGTGAACATGGCTGCCATCTTGACTAATTCAAGGTGAGAATCATCAATATCAGAAAGATTCAACTCTTCAGAATCAGTTGATTATTCAACAAGCACTTTCTTGGACAAGCTTTTGGAAGTCGTAAATGATTTGCTCTTCTTTTTGGCAATTAGGGCAAGAGGATCGCTCGGAGAAGACTCTTTCCTTCCTTCTTGAAGTTTAGACACCTCAGGTTGGTAATGCATAAGAACTCCAACAAGCTCATGAATAATCAACTTGTCAATCTCTTTAGTAGATCGAACAATGGTTCCATAAGGAAGCCAATCAGCATTGAGCTTTTTGAGGAATTTCATGTTGACTTCAGCATGTACTTTTACAATCTTACACCTTTTCAACTCATTGAGAACACCATTGAAATGACGGTAGGTATCCTTGAGTTATTCTTCTGGTTCCTGCTTGAAATCTTCATACAATCCCAGAGCCTTATTCAATTTAGTAACGTCTGACATGTCATAACCTTCTTGTTGTCGTTTGATCACATCCCATATATCTTTTGCAGTAGTGTTGCTATCAACATTTTCAAATAGCTCATATAGGATAGCTTGTATGACAATATTCTTAGCCTCTATGTCACCCTGAGCTCTTTCACGTTTATCACCAGAAAGTTCATAGACTGGAATTGGCATACCAGTATCCGGATGAAAATCAACAACTGGACCATCTCTCAGAGAAGCCCATATATGTTTAGCTTTCTCACCCTTATAGTCTATGTACTGAGTGATACGATGAAGCCACTGAGTGTACTTGCCATCAAACAACACTGGAGGTCGGGAATCTGATCTAATGATAAGAGTATCTTGTGTAGACATCTTAAATTGAGGTAGATTCGGTATAGATTCGGTATTAAACACAATCTATGATCAGGGTTCAGTATAAAATCTAATAAGAATGTCTGATTCGGTAAAGATTCGGTACTGTAGCAGATTCGGTAAGTGGTTCGGTACTGTAGCAGATTCGGTAACAATTCGGTAAACCAGATTCTGTATCAGAAACTGATAAAAATTACAAGTAACACACCCAAATTCGGTATGGATTCGGTATCCACACAACTTGAAGCCTCAGAATACTTAAAACCAAAGAATTAAGTGAAACCGAGTTTCTGATTCGGTAAATGACTCGGTAGTCAAATTCTGTAAAATATTATGTGTAAACTCAATCCAATACCCTTTAATTAGATTCGGTAACCTTGCTGCACAAGAACACAAGTTAGTAACAAACAGAATATCAATGATGCCGAAGATTCAGGATACCGAATGTCAACTGTAGCAGTTGACAATACCGAGTCTAAGTCTAAAACTTAGAAATATAACAGAATCCTTTCTCAAACCACACCAATTAGCTGCGTATGATCAAACCGAATGTGATAAAATCACAAACACACCACAATCTGCAACATTTAAGATGAATTTTCAGTAATGAAGCAGATTCGGTATGACAGTTACGATACCGAGTGTTGATCAAATCTTCAAAACTTGAAGAATTGGAGAAATTGAACCAACAGAAATGTGATTTAACACCTCACGAACACAACTGAATCTTTAAATCTTCACAAAACACCAGAATCAAGCTTGAATTAAGCAATACCGAGAGTTTTAGCCACAAACTCTAAAAATCAACTTGATTCTCCATAATTGAAGTTAAAAAGCTGTAATGATGATCAAAAATCTTTCTAATAGACCTAATACACCTTCGTTGAACTTATCACAAGAATCTGAACGTCAAATTATCAAATTCGATAATTCCGAATCTGATTCATTTTACCGAGAGTATTCAGATTCTGTAATCTACAATCTCTGGATCGATATAGTGATGTAGAATCACTTCCTGGAAGCTCTGATACCAAATGATAGGTCAGATCATGATGAGATTGAGAGAAATGATAAGATAGAGTGAGATTCGGTATGTAGGAAGGAGACTCGGTATGAGAAAGAATCGGTAAAATTACATTCCACAGCTTCTAGAACTCATTTACAATGCAATGGCTATCTAATTAGGACTACTTAGGTTCCTTATATAGCCCTCTTCTAAGGAACCTTCATTTAAGCTTAATTCACATTAACACTATACAACTTGGGGTCCTAACAATTATTATTATTATTATTATTATTATTATTATTATTATTATTATTATTATTATTATTATTATTATTATTATTATTATTATTATTATTGTTGTTATTATTATTATTATTATTATTATTATTATTATTATTATTATTATTATTATTATTATTAATATTACCAGATTAATATAAGTATTATTATTAATAATATCATGAGTATCATCATTATTATACCACTAGTAGGATCATTATCTTAACTAGTATTAGCAGTAAAATTATTTTTTTTATAGTTAATATTATTATCAGTATTATCTATATCAATATTATAAAAATAATTATGACTATGAAAATAAAAGTTTTAATGGCATTATTAATATTATAAGTATAAAAATAAAGACTATATATACATAAATATATATTAAATTCACATAACTTAACTATATTAATAATTCTATGTATAAAATGAGAATATATAATTAGATAATAAAACTTATAAATTATTATATATAACAATTACATCCCTAATAATAATATATAAATTTATTCAATTACGATTATGTGTTAATATATATATAAATGATATAGGTTCGTGAATTCGAGGCCAACCCTGCATTGTTCAGTATCGTCGTATGCATATTTTTATTACAAAATATCGTATCGTGAGTTCATTTGATTCCCTTTTACTCTTTACATTTTTGGGACTGAGAATACATGCGCTGTTTTTATAACTATTTTATTAAATGCTTTTGCAATCTATATTTTTGGACTGAGAATACATGAAATGCTTTTATAAATGTTTGACGAGATAGACACACGCAAAACATTTCTCGAATGAATTATTATACAGACGAGAGGTTATGTTGATTATTATATCTGAATTAGTTGGACGTTATAATTGCCACTAATTGATGTGAATATTTTCCCCTGATTATTATAGCTTGGTAACTTAAGAATTAGGAAACGGATATGGCCCCTAATTTACTTGAATCCTAAAGGTAGCTACCGGGTTTAACACCCCCACCCAGAATGTTCACTAGACGGAAGAGCAAGTGGGCGTGGTGTTTAGTACTTCGAGGTTTATATATTTATTACAGACAGAAAGTTCTGTTTATTTTGGGGATACTTATGATGCACATTAAATGTTAAGGTTGGTTACCAAGAAAAGAAAGCAAAGTAAATGTTATATATCGAGAGAATGATTTTTATACACAGGTTATGTGTATGATATTTTATACACGAGATATGTGTACGGTTATTAAGCATTTTGAAAAATGATTTCGTACACGAGATATATGTACTGTATTTAAAGGAAATCGCATGTACATTACAGGTGGGTGTAGGATTCGGGCCCATTTGTACCATGCACATTTAAATCTTGTGGTCTATCAAAATGAAGAATTTTATTGTTTATGATAAACCTATGAACTCACTAACCTTTTGGTTGACACTTTTAAAACATGTTTATTCTCAGGTATTAAAGAAATCTTCCGCTGTGCATTTTTTTCTCATTTTAGAGATATTACTTGGAGTCATTCATGAATATTTCAAAAGACGTTGCATTCGAGTCGGTGAGTTCAACAAGATTATTATTAAATCATTTATAGTTTGGATATATTATGAAATGGTATACATGTCTGTCAACTTTCGTTGAAATGAAAGTTTGTCTTTTAAAAACGAATGCAATGTTTGTAAAATGTAACATATGGAGGTCAAATACCTCGCAATGAATCCAATTATTATGTAACGTTTATAATCGATATGAATGGGGCATTTCACAAATGGCATAACTAAGAACTCATAATGCCCATATCTCGTTCTAAGCATTGTCTTCGGTATATCTGATTCTGCTACCTGAACCTGATGATACCCGTATCTAAGGTCTATTTTCGAAAAGTACGACGCACCCTAAAGATGATCAATTAGATCATCGTTTCTAGGTAAAGGAATACTTATTCTTAATCGTTCTCTTATTCAATTCTCGATAATCTATACACATTCTCAGAGTACCGTCTTTCTTCTTTACAAACAACACAGGCGCACCCCACTTCGAAGAACTCAGTCTTATAAACCCTCTGTCTAACAATTCCTATATCTGAGACATCATTTCTCTAATTCTAGAAGGAGCTAACCTATAAGGAGCCTTAGCTACTGGAGTTATTCCTGGAACTAACTCAATCTTATACTCTACTTCTCTTACTGGCGGCAACCTCGGTAACTGATCAGGAAATATCTTGGGAAATTCTAAAACCACCGGAATATCGATAATAGATCTCTTCTCTATCTGAGCATCAGTAACATAAGCCATAAAAGAGTCACACCCCTTAAAATTTGACTTCTTCACCTTCATCATAGAAATCAACGGAAAACTGAACCCACCTCGTTCCCCTCGAGCCACAACTCGGGTTCCATCATTCAAATGAAAGGTCACTATCTTCTTATCACACTTAATGTGGGCCTTATGTAGGCTCATCCAACTCATCCCTAACACTACATCAAAACTAGGAATTGGCAGCACTATACAGGACATAGCAAGCAGGCTACCATCAATTTCTAGACTAGCTTCAGACACATACGTTGTGAAGTGGAACTATCTTACCATCAGCTACCTCTACTCTAATAGGCTCAGGCAACACAGTAGCAGGTAACCCTAACTTAGTACAGAAATCTATAGACATAAATGTCCTATTTGTGCCAGAATCAAATAATACTCTAGCAGCTATTGAGTTGATCAAAAACATACCGGTTATGACATCATCATTATTAGTAGCGGCCTCCACATTCATCTGAAAGGCCCGTGATTTCGCAGTTAGCGGGTTCTTTCTCTTCTGTCCACTAGAGGCTGTGGAACCCCCGACAGATGCTGAATGCGCCCCTGGTCCAAACTTGCACCATTTGATGTCTGACAACTTGCTGAACGATGACCCGTCTGATGACAACTCCAACAGAAATTTTCCCTAAAGGAACACCCCTAAGACTCATGTCCTACCATACCACATCTTAAACATCTTCTCGTTGCCTTAGAACACGGCCCACTATGAGAAGATTTACAACCCTTACATCATTCTCTCTTTCCCGAACCAGACCATGTGCTTTCTTGATTACCTTTACCCTTTTGCCTAAACTCAACGCTGCCTTAACATCACTTTCTACCATCTTTATCTTTACAAAATCCTGAGATAATATCGGTGCTGACCTCACTGATATCGCTCAATTTATATATGTTTATCTCGTGATATATACCTCACTTTGCTCGGTTTTTGACTATCTTGAGACTCATTTAGTGTGTTATTGAGCTATTTGGTAAATATTGGGCTAAGGAGTTGATTTGGTGTAAAATTGACCAAATCTTAGGCAAAATTGGCATAGAAAATGACAAGTGCAGGAAACAGCTCCAAAAGCGTCGTTCCTGGCCTAAAAGCGCCGCTCCTACATGATCAAAAGTGCCGCTCCAGAACTAAAAGCGCCGCTATTATGCACGATTTGTCTTCATTTCTTATCAGTGGGCAAAAGCGACGTTCTTTAAGCTAAAGCGTCGTTCCTAATCAGAGCTAACAGCGACACTATTCATCAAAAGCGCCGCTCCTGAAGATAGCCAAAAGCGCCGCTCCTGAAGCAAAAGCGGCGCTCCTGCCGCTGTTTCAGCCCAGATTTTCAGCACTATAAAAGGGACGAGATTAGGTCAGTTTTCATATGCATCTTTTGTAGAAGCTACCTAGGGTTCGATTTTCACACACAAAATCTTAATTTCATCATCTATTAGAGATTAAGGGAGGATTCAAAGGAGAATGTTCAAGATTCATCATCACTTAGCATAGATCTTCATCTTCTTTGTATTTTGGATTGTAATCTTTACTTCACTTTAATTAATTTGCAATATTTAGTTGTAATCATTATTTTAATCTTAATACTTTCTTTGATTACTTGTAATAGCTTGAATATGATGATGATTTACATTTCTATGCTTATTATTAGTTTAGTTTTAGCCATGATTGGCTAAATTTCTTGTGTTGCTTATCTATGAATCTCTAATGCTAGTGTTTGTCCCAAATCAATTGATTATTGTTGTTTGAATGAATTACATGATCATGTGTTGTTGAGTTAGCTAAAGATCCATTGCTATGAGTTTGTTTTAGGCTTGACTTTGATTACATATGTTGAGTAGCTCTCTTAGTGATTTGAGAAGTGAATCAATGTGTGCTTCAACACCTTGGGTGATCTAGACAACTAGCTTAGGAATTGCAACTGATTGTGTTCTTAATCTAGGTTGGTTTTCAATTGGCCTTTAGTCAACATAGTAGTGCCGATTATCTTAAGTGATTTCGATAGTTGGGGGTTTTAAGTGATTTTAACCCAAGCTCAATCTCAATGACCACATCATGCTTAACTCAATCTTAGGATACAATGCTTATGTAAATTCGCAGAGTGTTATTTGATTTGAGGTTTAGTAGTGATGCTAAACATTTAATAGTTCAACAACTAGTGCGATAGCAATTTGGGTAAAACGGGTCAATCCAAGCTTAGAGAGGATTAGGTAAGTGAACACTACTTAGTTAATTGGTTTAAGTTCTTAACATTTAGTTATTCTTTACTTGTTACTAGTCTTAATTGCTAAGTTTAAGTTTGATTATTTGCGCACGTTTTAGTTGTTAATTACAATCAATCAAACCCCCCCCCCCCCCCCACAATCAAACAAACCCTAGGACAATTAATAGTTTTAAATAACCAACTTACACCGCTTCCCTTGGGATGAACTTGCTAAGAATACTTGCATTAAAGTGCTATAACAACCGGCTTTTAAGTGCTCGTTAGTTTCGTGTGCTTGATTGTAGTGTTTAAGTCAAATATAAATTTAGAGGGTAAAAAGATGTATTGTAACGCACGTAACATCAAACTTTCTTGGCGCCGCTGCCGGGGAATGTGGTTAGCCTAGTGGGTTATTTGGTTTAAACTTTTAATTGTTCGATCCTTTCGTAAGGGCTTGCCCTTGCGGAAGTTACTTTTCGCATTTTATATATTATTTTTGTTTGGAAAAACCGTTGTGTTTGTGTTGTGATTGAAGGATAGGTGCCTTTGGTGTATGAAAACAAGATCTCACTAGGATCAAGAGTTCACACATCTATTTTCCGATCTGGAACGATACGTGCACGGGGTTTATAATCGTAGAGAAGCAAGGGTATTAAGGAAAAACTTTGAAGCTTTGCCATTTTGTTTAGAAGAGATGGATCCAAACGGTAATCCAATTATTAATGAAGAGGGTGATCCTAATGGTCATCCGATTGATCAAGAAGTATTGAATGATCCAAACGATACTCCAATGTGGACCGCTAGATTGGTTGCACCAACATTGATAGCACCGGCTATAAGTAAACCACCAATTGAAGCGGAAAATTGGAAGATCGAGGGTAAATTTTTCACATTGATCAAGGATACTTATTTTCATGGGTTGATAGATGAAAATCCATTCGAGCATATTCAACACTTTAATGAGCTTTGTGATATTTACAAAACCAAAGATGTCACCGATGACGCTTTTAAGTTAAGGGCATTCCCCTTTACACTTCAAGGAGACGCGAAAGCTTGGATGCGTAATTTACCATCCGATTCCATAAGAACTTTTCAAGAGCTAACAAACGAGTTTATCAATCATTTCTTTCCACCATCCAAGGTAGAGCTATTAAGAATGGAGATTAATGGGTTCACCCAACGGGGTGATGAGAGTTCATATGATGCATGGGTTAGATTCAAGAAGTTACTAAGAGCTTGTCCACCACATGGTTTGACATAGAAGGAATACCTTAACACATTTTATCGCGGTTGTAATATGCAAACAAAGCGACATCTTGATTCTTCATCCGGTGGGGTATTTATGTACAAATCACCAAATGGTCAAAGTTATGCTAGAAGATATCTCGGTCAATACATATGAATGGGTACCTTCACCACGAGATTTAGCAAGGACGAATGTAGCACAAATCGAGAGTGAAAATGGGCAAGTGAAGCTTGCAAGCTTGAATAATCAATTTTAATCATTCAGGAAGGAGTTGAAGAAGATTCAACAAACGGTAGTTGCAATGCAAGTTGGTTGTCAAAGATGCGAGGGTCCCCATCTCACAAAGAATTGTCCTTAAATTACTCAATGCAATCATGTTGATCTAGATGACATTCCCATGAATTCGGATGCTCATGTGAACTACGTGGTTAATCAAAGCTAACAAAGGGGAGGATCATCTAATCAAAGCTACTACAATCCTAACCAAAAACAAGTGTTATTCAATAACCAAACCAATACACCACCCGGATTCACAAACCAAAACCGAAATCAAAGTTATAACAACAACTACAACCAAAATCGAAACAACAATTCCCAATACCAAAACCAACAACCTTACAATAACCAACCTTATAACAACCAAAGAAATTCAAATTATCAAAATAATCAAGGTTATAGTCAAGCACAAAATAACCAAGGTTACAATCAACAACCTTAACAAAACATTCAACAATCCCAACCTTTGAAGAGCTTAGAAGAAATCATGCAAAACTACATCAAGAAGGTAGAAACAACCGAAGCATTCCTAATGAAAGAGAATGAGTTCTTAAAGCAAAAAATCCGAAACCAACAAGTTTCATTCCAAAACCTTGAGAGCACCGTTGGAAGAATTTCAAATCAAGTTGCCGAAAGACCACAAGGAACTTTACCTTCCAACATACAAATCAACCCCAACAACAATTACAACAAGATCCAAAACCAACAAAACCAAAACAATGCAAGAACTATCCCAATTGAAAGTGTCAACCAAATTGAATTTTTCAATGTTATTTCAACAAGAAGCGGTTTAACTTATGAGGAACCACAAATCCCAACAACCCCAACACAAACACCAAATCCTACTACACCTACTTCGCAAACCGTTGAGAATGAATCAAGTACTAACGGGGATTCGCAAGAAGCAAGGGTTGAAAAGGATGCACTACGAAGGGTTAAGGGTAAAAAGAATGAAGAAGCCCCTTTGAGGAAGTACATGGATCCGATTCCATATCCGCAAGCTTTGGGGAAGGAAAAATTTGAATCGCAATGAAAGGACTTCATGGAAATGATGAAACAAGTTCATGTCAACATGCCGCTCATCCAAGTGCTTAAGGGCATGCCTAATTATGGGAAGTTTATTAAAAATCTTTTATCTTCAAAAGGAAAATTTGAGGAGGTGTCAGCTACGTTTCTCGTAGAGGAATGTTTGGCCATCTTGCAAAAGCAAAAGATGCCTCCCAAATTGGGTGATCCGGGTCATTTTGTAATCTCATGCAATATGGGCAGGTCAGAAGTTTATGACGCACTTGTCGACTTGAGGGCTAGTGTAAATCTTATGCCCTATTCAATTTATAAAAAGGTAAATCTTGGGAAACTAAAATCGACCCGGCTGGTTTTAAAAATGGGAAACCAAACGTTTGATACACCAATCGGCATAGCCGAAGACCTTATGGTCAAAGTTGGTAAATTGACCTTTCCGGCAGATTTCGTGATCCTCGAAATGCTCGAGGATGAACATGTACCAATAATTTTGGGACGACCTTTTCTAAAAACCGCCGATACAATTATTTTTGTGCAACAAAACAAACTAAGTATCAGGGTGAAAGATGAGAGACTTGACTTTTATGTGCGTGAAGTTGATAAGAAACAAAATTTGTCAAATATTGAGTCTTTTTGTCAAATCGAGGTCATGAATTCGTGTGAAGAAAATGACTTTAAAGCTTTATTGGCGGTTGACACTCCGGATGTTGACCAATTTGATAAGAATGAGGATTTTGATGTTGATAAAGAGTTTGAATTGTTTATGAAATCTTGCGATGAAAACGGTTTTAAAAATGCTTGTGAAAGTATTATTGATGGGAAACTTTGTGAAAATGCTTTAAGTAACCCCAAAATGGTCAAGGAAATGAATTTAGACCCAATTGTAAGGGGGGATGTTGGTGAAAAGGTTATTTTGGACCCAATTGTGGAAAATGTTGTTGGGAAGGTGGTTAAACCCACCCAAGTTCTTAAAAAGGATGAAAAATGTGGTTTTGAGAAAGTTAAAAAGAAGTCATTGCAAAAACCGGTCTTAAAAGAAAAAGTCAAGGTCGATAATTACTTTGTGAAACACCTAAGGTTCAGACTGGGTGACAAGGTCTTGTTATTTAACCTTGATTTCAAAAAGTCACCCGGTCGGTCTAAGTCAAGATGACATGTGCTGTTTGTTGTTAAAAGCATACTTGAAAACTGATTCATTGAGTTGATTGGAAAGGGCAACCCATTTAAAGTTCACGAGAATCATTTGAAACTCTTCAACAATGAAGTCAAGCCAATCGGGCTTGATGACATCGCTTTTAAACCACCATGACCACCTTTGCGCTAAAACGGGTCAAGTGATAGACCCGTGATCAAAACAATCACATTTGTGTATATTTGTGCATTTAGGATTGCATTTCATATAGACTTGTATGATATTATGTTTTTCATAGGTTGCATTTGCATATAGTTGCATTTCATGCATTTGGGTAAATTGGAAAAAACTGCAAAAATAGCTTTTGATTGAGTTGAAATGGTTAAATTGAAATGACAAAAGGACGTTAATAAATGGTTATTAAGAACAAGAAAAGGATTACATATATAAAATGGTTTATATCAAAGTAATGAAATTGGCTTTATTTCATGACATGAAATATGGATTTCAAATGAACCACACGCTAAATGCATGTTGGTGTATGGTATAAAGGTTTTCCTAAACTAGAAATAATGAAAACTTAAAATCCCTTATTAACAAGGCAAACAAGTTAAACGCCATCCTTTTGTGTGACACTTAGGCATATTAGGGAACTTATAATGGGATAAAGGTCACCTAACCGTTATGAGCAAACTAATATGATTAAGGTAAATTTCGCACGCTTGTGGGATAAAGGTCACCTAACCACTTGTATGTTAAATTTACACGTCTATACAAGTAGGGCAACTTAATTTGGGAATCATGAACTTAGGGTCACCGAAGCATGATGAACAAATAGGCGTTGATAGGATAAATATGTCATACAAATGGGTTGTATGATCCCATACTCTAGAAGTTGCAAAAGGATTGCAATTGTCATATAATGACTACCTAGCTAAATCAAATAAGGGGATAAAGGTCACCTAACCGAATTTTGGTTTACCGTTAGATTCTAAAATTTAATATATATCAATTGGATTTAAAAGGGTATTGATTGTCAAATTAAAATTGATACTTAAACGAACTTTGTTAAATTTTGTAGATGGCCGCCAATAACAACAACATTCCAAATGCACCAATCAACTTTAATAACCTGTCTTTAAGGTCCTTACTCGAAAAGGAAAAACTCAACCACACGAACTTCATGGATTGGTATCGCAATCTAAGAATTGTCCTCAAGCTTGAGGATAGAGCGTATGTGTTGGAAGACCTCATTCCCGACCAACCCGAGGAGGAGGATGCAAGGTATGGCATATTGGGAGAAATATTGCACCGATTCGGTGCAAGTTTCTTGCCTTATGCTTGGGACCATGATCCCCGAACTGCAAAAGGACTTCTATCATCATAGTGCATATGACATGATCACACAATTGAAGGAGATTTTCCTTCAACAAGCTCGTGTCGAGCGCTTTGAAACAGTTCGAGCGCTTCATGCATGTCAAATGGACGACTCCCAATCCGTTTCATCTTATGTCCTTAAGATGAAAAGCCTAATTGATCGATTGCACCGTCTGAACTGTAATGTGTCTAATGAACTAGCCACGGACCTTATTCTCAACTCTTTGTCAAAAAGGTTTGACACATTCGTGATGAATTACAACATGAATGGTTGGGATAAGAGCATTAGCGAATTGCATGCCATGCTTAGGATGGCTGAATCAAGCATGGGTAAAAGGGCTTCACCCGTGCTTATGAACAATGAAGGTGAGTCCAAGAACAATTCCACTTCTAAGCCAAATGTGGCCAAGAAAAAAGGACCCCCCCATGGCAAGGGCAAGGGAAAGGGAAGATGGTTACCCCAACTAACAAAAACAAGAAGCAAAAGGTTACTGGACAAGCAAACCCCAAGAAAGATCCGTGCTTTGGTTGCGGTGAGATGAGTCATTGGAAACGTAACTGCCAGATCTACCTAAAGGAGTTGAAAGAAAAGAGGGATACAGGGAAAACCTCAGGTAAGGTATATATGGTATACGTTGAGCTTAGTATTACTTCTTCTAATACATAGGTATTAGACACAGGATGTGGAACTCACATTTGCAATTCTTTACAGGGGTTCAAAAAAAGTAAATAAGATGCGGGAACAACAAGTCTCTTCATGGGAAATGGTGTAAAGTTGCACGTAGAAGCTCAAGGAGACTTTGTTTTGGAGCTACAAACTGGTTTGGAGCTTGTTTTGAAAAATGTTTTGTATGCTCCTGATTTAACTCGAAACATTATTTCTATTTCCCGTTTAAGACAATGTGGTTTTGATTTTAATTTTATTGATGATGATATCCATGTTTCTTTAAATAGTGTGTTCTATTTTAAGGCTTCGCCTTTAAATGGTATTTATGAATTGGTTCATGATGACACATCATACAATAGCTCAATGTTCCATGCAAACACCAAGAAACTCAAAAGGGATTTAAGTGATTCCTACTTACGGCATTGTCACATTGGTCACATAAACAAGAACCGAATGCATACACTTAAAAAAATGGACTTTTGAAATCAAATGAACTAGACTCGTTTGATGTATGTGAATCTTGTTTATAAGGAAAAATGACTAAAGCACCATTCAAAGGGACCTATGAAAGGGCTAAAGACTTATTGGGACTAATACATTCGGATGTATGTGGACCCTTTAAGCCCATGACTAGGAAAGGTGAAAGATACATCGTCACTTTCATTGATGACTTCAGTCGTTTCAGATATGTCTATTTATTAAGACACAAGGACGAAACTTTTGAAGCATTCAAAGAATATCAAAACAAAGTACAAAATCAACTCAACAAGATAATCAAGGTACTTCGTACCGATAGAGGAGGTGAATACCTAAGCAATGCTTTCCAAGATCATCTTAAAAGCTGTGGGATTATCTCGCAACTCACTCCTCCTGGAACACCCCAACTTAATGGAGTTTCCGAAAGGAGGAACCGAACCCTAATGGATATGGTTCGATCTATGATGGCAAGAAGCTCGTTACCTCTATCATTTTGGGGTTATTGTCTGTGCTCCGCGGCTCATATTCTAAATATGGCCCCAACCAAGAAAGTGGAACGAACTCCTCATGAGATGTGGTTTGGAAAATCTCCATCTCTGTCATACTTAAAGGTATGGGGATGTGAATCTTATCCTAAGCGTTACGTCCCTAATAAGTTGAATGCTCGATCCACGAAGTGTATCTTCATAGGATATCCCAAGGATGATATGGGATACTATTTCTATGATCCATCCGAGCAAAATGTATTTGTTGCTCGGAAGGCTGAGTTCCTTGAAACTAAGTTCCTAATGGAAGGCAATAGTGAAAGGAAGATAGATCTTGAAGAGGTTCAAGATCAAGTAGATGATACACAATTGGTTGACACTAGCACTCAACATGAAAATGTTGAGAATGATCAAATGGATGATCAAAGTATACAAAACGTTCATAGATCTAATAGGATTAGTAATCCTCCTGAGAGATATGGATTTCTCATGGATGATTGCTATGTGGTTGATTTGGACGAACCAACCAACTACCAAGATGCTTTATCACTGATTGATAAAGATAAATGGCAAGAAGCCATGAACGCTGAGATGCAATCTATGTATGACAACCAAGTTTGGGAACTGGTTGTACAACCTGCTAGCTCCAAGTTAGTTGATTGTAAATGGATTTTCAAGATAAAAACCGACATGCATGGAAACTTAAATACATACAAAGCTAGACTTGTGTCAAAAGGTTTCACTCAAACTCAAGGGATTGACTATGATGAAACTTTTTTACCTGTGGCAATGCTAAAGTCTATCAGGATATTATTTGCCATTGCTGCTCATTATGATTATGAGATATGGCAAATGGATGTCAAGACCGCTTTCCTAAATGGATATCTTGAGGAAGATGTTTATATGGTTCAGCCTGAAGGTTTTGTTGATCCGAAATATCCTAACAAAGTATGTAAGTTAAAGAAGTCAATCTACGGATTGAAACAAGCATCTAGAATGTGGAATCATCGTTTTAATGAGGAGGCCAAGAAATTTGGCTTCATTAAAAATGGTGATGAAGCTTGTGTATACAAGAAATCTAGTAGGAGCACTATCATGTTCCTTGTATT
The DNA here is from genome assembly GCF_046630445.1 of Rutidosis leptorrhynchoides. Taxonomy (NCBI): domain Eukaryota; kingdom Viridiplantae; phylum Streptophyta; class Magnoliopsida; order Asterales; family Asteraceae; genus Rutidosis; species Rutidosis leptorrhynchoides. The sequence continues at coordinate 212,538,879 of NC_092335.1, forward strand.
ATATGTGGATGATATATTATTATTTGGAAATGATATCCCGACGATGCAAGGTGTTAAAACTTGGCTAAAAGCTGCTTCTCCATTAAGGATCTTGAAGAAGCACAATACATTTTGGGGATTAGGATCTATAGGGATAGATCCAAGAAATTGATAGGTTTGAATCAAAGTGCATACATTGAAAAGGTCTTGAAAAGGTTCAAGATGGAGAACTCTAAGAAAGGTTTGGTACCTATTCAAAGAGGGATGCTTCTCAGTTCATCTCAGTGCCCTACCACGAAAGATGAACAAGATAGAATGAAGAAAGTCCCATACGCATCTGCTATTGGGTCAATCATGTATGCAATGATATGCACTAGACCGGATGTGTCATGCGCTCTCAGCTTGACAAGTAGATACCAGAATAACCATGGAAACAGTCATTGGGTTGCTGTTAAAAGTATATTGAAATACCTTAGGAGGACTAAGGATATGTTTCTTATATACGGATCTAGTGAGGAGGAACTCGCAGTAAAAGGTTACGTGGACGCGAGTTTCCAAACTGATCGAGATGATTCTTGATCACACTCCGATTATGTCTTCATGTTAAATGGAGGTGCGGTCTCTTGGAAGAGTTCAAAACAAGATGTTGTTGCATTATCCACTACAGAGTCAGAGTACATTGCCGCTTCATTGGTATCTCAGGAAGGTGCATGGATAAAAAATTCATCGACGACTTAGGAGTGGTCCCTTCCATTCAGGACCCTCTTGTGATCTTTTGTGACAACGAGGGTGTGATTGCTCAAATCAAGGAACCTCGTGCTCACCAAAAGACCCGTCACATTGAGCGGAGATTCAACTACATAAGGGATGAAGTTGAAAAAGGAAAGATATGTATTTGCAAAGTTCACACAGATCTTAATATAGCGGATCCACTCACGAAGCTCTTACATGGAGCAAAATATGAAGGACATGTTTGTGCATTATGGCTTCGATATTCTAGTGATTGGCTGTGATCTGTTTTATGTATTGTAATTGAACGAAGTTGTTCAAACTCATTAATATAATTATGGTGTTAATTTATTAAATTTGAGTTATGTTCCTATTTTGCATATTTTATCCATGAATAAGCTATTATTCTAAATTCCGTAGTCAATCACGTTTATGGGAACAAGTGTGAGGTTTAGACCATTATGAACTTGGATTGGTATACATTCACAAGCTGAATATGGGGCAAGGTTGCTACCAAGGTTTGTAGACATTTGTGGGATACAAATGTTGGAAGACCCGCTCTCAAGATTTACTAAATGGAGCCTTTGTGGTTGATCACATGTAATCTTGAGTAAAGGCGAATATCATAGTATCCTCTGACCTGAGATACATATTGGGTTCGGATATTCACTAAGTATTGTACCTTGATTCTTTCCTTCGCAATTCTGAAATATGGTAGTTCATAAGGAAGAGCTCAGGTATGATACAAAGTATATATTTGGGATGTGTGTAGTCAAGATGGAATTTATCCCTCTTATTCGTTGAGACTCTGTGTCTCTTGGATTTAACATGACATCTAGGATGAAAGGATATAATGAAAAGATTCACCTATTCATATTCGAGATGAGAACTCGAAAGGGATAATGTTATTGAATGGCACAAAGTCATAACATATTGGGGGTGATGGATGGTCGTTAGGTGGTATCCATCACTTGCATTAGTTTCTTATGTTTCTCGTGCAAGTGGGAGATTGAAGGTATTTCGTATGCCCGAGAGACATATTAAATTAACGTGGCTAATATGTTTTGATCCAAGTTAGGTCATACCCAATAACAAGCTTACCGACACCTTATTCGTATTTGATCTTAGCGATTGGATCGTTGATTAAATACGCGACACTTGAACTTTAAGAAAAATGGTTTTCTGAAATATTACTTGATGTGTATATATATATATTATGGAATAATTTATATAATTTGGATTTAATTATTTATAGGTTAAATAATTAATTAATTTATGTTACATTTTATATAAATTGGTTTTATATAATGAAATGTACATAAAAATTAATATGGAAGTTTTATAAAACAAATTTTATAAAATATAACTTTTATAAAATTAATTTTATAAACTAATGGGAGTGGCATGGGAGTTGAAGCTCACATGCACTTAGATTCCTTTCTTGATCAAAAACATTCCCATTCTCCATAAGCATGTCTAGCCACACTTGTTACAAGAGATACACATGCAAATATATCAAAAGAGCAAGCAAAATTCTGCTCTCTTTGAGCTGATTCTGGCCGTGGCCTTTTGAAGCCAAAAAGAGGTTCTTAAATTTAATTTTGCAAGCTCATTCAAGTGTGTAACAAATCCTAACCAAAAACAAGGGTGTTGGGGTTAAAAGCTTGGGGTATTACAACTTGAGGCTTCATCTTTTGGAGCTCCATTCATCATCATCTTCATCACTCACTACCTAGCTTGGAATAGGTATAAACTACTTTCTTTCTTGTAGTTTGTAAGTATGTTTCACAACTTGATCCTAATTGGGATTTAACTTTAAATGGTTAAGGATTAACAAGTTTCAAAATAGTAATATATATGGTTCCTCTATGTTTAATCTTCAATTGTTTTAAGTATATTATGAACTTGTTAAATCCCAACAATATCTACCTCACTTTGCTCGGTTTTTGACTATCTCGAGACCCATTTAGTGTGTTATTGAGCTATTTGGTAAATATTGGGCTAAGGAGTTGATTTGGTGTAAAATTGACAAAATCTTAGGCAAAATTGGGGATGAGGTTCCTAAGTTTCTCCACCACCTCAGACACATCTTTCACTATGGAAACCTTAAGATAATTGTGAAATGTTTGGCCAACAGTATCTGAGTCTAATATCCTCTGCACAAGACCAGGAATACCAGTTCTCAACTTTGTCAGATTCTTCTGAGTAGCAGCAGCAAGGGTGGCTGATATGACCGAAACAGATGGTTTTATTTATGCGATGCCGTTAGGCTGCAAGGCATCAGAATCAGCTATCGGGAGGTGAGAGCAATAGTTTTAAAGTTATATTTGGTGGGGCCTAAATCGTACTACTCCTTATTATGGTGCGTAAGGGAAGTGTGAACTAGAGTCGAATTTTTAAGATATTAGTAGAATCGAACCTATAACTAAAGCTTAAGATAATCCTAAAGTGAAGAAGTAGTGGAATGTGAACTAATTTTGGTTTTTCTAGTTACAAAATAAAGTAAATACGATTAAATTTGAAATTCAGATAAGATTAAAGCAAGTGCATACTATGGTTTCGTTAGTTACCGTGCCGAGATTATTGAATGCTGGCTCATGAATAGGTAGTGACCTTGCATTCACTACATTGGTCCTAACGCCTCTGTTATAAGACAAATCACTGGGTAATGCGTTAGGCTTGAAGATTCTGAATAGACAGCAACGTCCCTTACCCCCAACGCCCGTGCAGTCTGACTACAGGCATACATGTTCAAACGACTCATCCAATTGAGCGACTGTCTAAACTTTCTTAAGCACAATTAAATACAAGGTATGCCATATCCGAGAGACGTGATGTGTTTCGATGCTTTCGTTAATGCTTGAGTTTAAAAAGATAGTTAGGCCCTTAAAAAGAGTTTAACCATAAAGAACACCATGGCCAAGTTGGTTTGACTTCCATGAAAACGTTCAGTTATCCTAAGAGTCTAATCCTTTATGTGTTTAAATAAACAATTCCTTAATTAACTAAGAATCCCTCAAGCGGGATGTAATGCTTAAGACTGCGTAATGATGAAGTGTACTAATCAGCACTGACCGGGTTCAATGGCCTTACTTAGTAGAGCTACAGCTTATGTCAACCGTTGTGCTTCAGCGTGCATGTACGAAGTTTATATGCTTGGTGACTACACTAGCATGGTCTAAGACCAACAATGTACTATGGGGCTATTTAGATGTTTCACTCCGAAAGAGTCCTCAGTCGAAATCCAAGGCTCGGTGGACTTACTACAACCGGTGTGCCTTAGTCAAACTTACGTTATATTCGATAGACTTCTCTTACCAAGGGGTGACACAGATAGTGTACTCTGAACCGGGGTTCGCGACTTCCCAATAACAGAGCCGATAACTACGTTCGATTAGTTGGAAAATGGATTGAGTTTAAAGCATAATCAGAAAGTATCTTGACAACATACATAAACCATAATATTATTTCGGCATTATAACTGACTACATCATAGCATACACTAAAGATAACTACTTGCTAATCATGGTAACATTATCACAAATCATAATGATAGAAAATATTAGATAAAGACAAAGGATAGAAGTACCAGTAGATTACACGAGTTCCGAATACAAAAGTGACAACTTCAAACTCCTGACCGCTCCTAATACAATCTTCAGTGTTCTTCTCCGGGTACTAGTTTTCCAGCACGGAGTTGTAGACTTTGAAAGTATGACTAATATTGTAGATAGAGAGAGAGAGAGAGAGAAGTGAATTGATTTGTGTGTAAAAATGAATTAAAAATGCCCTTTAAATAAGCAAGAGTTTTGCTATCATACGGCTGGCAGGCTGTATGGCAAGCCGTATGGCCTGGCCGTATGACCAGGCAAACCCTTTGGCCTGGCCGGATGCATGGCATGTCGTTTCCCATATGACAAGCAGTATGGCAAGCCGGATGGCAGGCCGTATGGCTACTCTGGCTTGCTATTTTTCTTAGATCGTTTCGCTCGTTCCTTGGATCGTAACAAGGTTTTCTGGGGTCGTAACTTGTCTTTCACTGTTTTCGCTTTAGAATCTTCATTTTAACTCCGATTCTCTTGATTCTTTTTGCACCAGCTTCGTAATTACTCGATCTTCACTTTTAACCAACAAAGTGAGTATTTTGGAGATAATTCTTGAAACTTTATTGTTTTTGGGCCTCAATACCGGGGTGAAAATGTGATTTGTAGCCGATATCAAATATCTCACACTTAGACTTTTCTTGTCCTCAAGCAAACTTCTCATTTTGAAATTCAAGAAATCTTTTTGGAGTTTCATTTCTATTGGCCTAAGCGGTTTGTTTTTTATTTTAAGAGCGAAAAATAAGGTAAGTTATATATGTTATGGATGAAACTATCTATACAAGCATGCGAGGAGGTTACATGACTTAGGCTAGCTTTTACGGATTGCGCAAATCACACAAATGTTTAGGGTTCCCTATAGATCTAAGAATTGAATTCACTCATAGCCAGTCATGTTGCACCAATCGTCATAGGCTTGATAAAGACTCAAATCCTTGCTACTAAATCGAAAACAATAATAACCATAGCTTCTAGGTCATTTGTCTATTTAGAAGGATGAAAAGGAATTTTGGAGTTGTGGTGAAGTTTTTTTAAGGGTGAGAAAGGGTAATATAGTCTTTTTAAAGACTTTTATTCTGAATTTCAGAAATGAAAGATAGATAGGAGTGCTGATATATTTGAGAAGCACTTTTGAACTTATCGCCTTCTAGAGTGATAAGCATTTTGCGGTCGAGTTCTTCTTTGGTGTTTCTCTTTATAAGTTCTGCTTCTTTTCTCAGAACTTTGAAAATACTCATTTTTTTTTTTTAGATTTTATCTCAAGAAACTTTCTGCCGGTAAATTTTTTGCAAGATCTTTTTCGTGATACTTAAGAAGTTCATAACATCCGGTTTTTCAGAAGGAATCTCATTTTCTGAATTTTTTGAGTGTTAGTAAAGATGATGTGAATGATGGTTTGATGTGGTAGAAGTGGTGGAAGGTGTGAAGGGTTTATTTTGGATAAATGGCTATCTCTTCTGATTATACACGAATCACATTTCGTTACTTGGAAATACAGATCTAGAGCAAGTTCTAATTTTGAGTACAAACATCAGCAATCTCAACGAAAACAAGTGAAGCATTAAAGATGAATGCTTATATGATCTTATTTGGGTGCCTCACCATAATCAATTTAGGTCGATAATTGTGAAGACCCTGACCTAATCCTCCTGGACGAAGTCATCAACATTTGGTCCCATTGCGATGATCGACTCCAAGTAATGTCCTTAAAATGAGAAAATGCACAGTGGAAGACTTAATTCGTACCTGAGAATAAACATGCTTAAAAGTGTTAACCAAAAGGTTAGTGAGTTCATAGGTTTATCCTAATAATCATTCCAATATATTAATAGACCACAAGATTTCATAATCATAAACATAAAACACTCGCAAGTGTATGTAAAGCATTCTAAGTGGTTGAGCACTTGGTAACCATACTTAACATTTAATCAACGTCGCATATTCCCTTTATTATGAAATCTCCCTACACTGTACCAAGTGTAGTAACGAAACGAAGTACTGTGCAACCGTTGAATACTGGTTGTCCAGTCCGGTTGGGGTTGTCAGGCCCGATAGATCTATCAACAGGATTTGCGTTTACAATACCCATGTAAATAGTAGTTACCAAGTTACAGGGAAATATTCCAGTGGTACAACTCAACGTAGAATATATATTTAAGTACTTGTGTCTATTTCGTAAACATTTATAAAAAAAACAGCGCATGTATCCTCAGCCCAAAAATATATATTGCAAAAGCAATTAAAAAGGGAGCAAATGACACTCACCATACTGTATTTTGTAGTAAAAATACATATGACGTCATCGAACAAGTATAGGGTTGACCTCGGATTCACGAACCTATATCAAGTAGATATATTAACACATATACTTGTAATCGAACAACTAAATTTCAAGTTATATTAGTTATTAGTTTGAATATATTTATTTTTATATATATTATGTACTACAATCTCTTAATGTTTTCATACATAACTATATTATTATCTTATAATATGTATATTCATAGAAATGTTTATTTGTTATGATAATATAAAAATAATAATAGTAAATATGATAATACTTATAATAAATATGTAAATTTTTAAATGATATTTTTAGTGATAATAATGATAATATGTCAGAATAATGATTTTTACTTCTAATGTTAATTCTAAATAAAATGATAATTTTAATTAGTGATAATGATAATAATAATATTTATATTCCTAATAATGATATAATAATAATAATAATAATGGTAATAGTAATACTACCTCATAGAAGTAGCCCTTTTAAAAAAAATGCCCAAGTCCGGGTTTGAACCCGCGATGTCCCGCTAACCCGATAATATCCTTAACCATTACTCCATCTTGTTTCTTTCTGAAATTATTATTACTTTATTACTTTTAACTCTATTTTTACTATCTTCATCTAAATACTAACCCACTTCTATACATCATCATTTATAATCACTATCATTTGTTCGATCATCATCATTATGAAAGATCATCACATTTCATCATCACAGTTTCATAGTCGTCTCCACTAGATTATCATCATCGCGATCATCTTAATCGTCATAATCATAATCATACCCTTATCGTAATATTATCATCATTCGAAATCACTTCATCATCAATCTTATTCTAACCATCATCATAACTATCATCTCATGTTACATCATCATCAATATCATCATAACCGATCTATGATATCATTATCATCGCCTTATGTCATTCATTGTCATCGTTTCTATCTATCATCATCATACATCATAAACCTTAAAACTATCCTTATCATGTATTCTTTACTACCATTACCTCCCAACCTGATTATCTACGTGGTTTAAACATTGTAAAATTGTGTGTTGGCGTCGATTAAGAAATCATAAATTCATAGATTGCAAATCGTAGCCTATGTTGTTTCAAGAATTCCATAGCAGCCAGTTACAACACAGACTAGTTGGCCCAACAACCAACTAAAAGCTTCACGGCCCAATCTAGCAAAACATGAATAAGAGCCTGGCCCAACGATGTAAAAAGAAAGTATTCGGTATCCAGGTATTTTTAAGAAGTAGAAGTCGAAATTTATAGAAGATAAAAGGTTCCAGTAACATCATCTTGTCTTTCCTGTCTTCACCTATCCTTCTATAATCACTTCACTCTATTAATTTAACATTATAGCCGCCCTACCATGATTCAAAATGATGCGTGTATTAAGCAATAATTCCCGTTTATTTGTAGGCCCATTCCTTTACACTTGCATTACCTACTACACCTTTCTTTATTGACTAAACTATTTGTAACCCACTAAAATATAAAGGTAAGTAGAGTGGAGTATATCTTTAAAGATTGTCTGCATAAAGCATGGATTTGATAGGTTTTTGGGTTGGTTTTTGGGTCTCGCCAACAAACAGAAATAGAAGCAAGGATCGAATATAGCAGCTGCAGATTTCGGTTTGGTTTTGTGTGGTGGTTTGAAAGAAAACAGAAAAGATTCGAGCAGCAACAATACAAGTAGTAGCTGAACAAAAACATTAACTAAATGGGTCTAACTGGTGACTGTTTGTGGTTGTCGAGGAAACAGAAAAATAGAAGACATTCGAGTAGCATAACAGTAGTTTAAATGGAAATTTTTATGTTGGTTCAAGAGTTTAATGGAAGTGGTGGTGGTTTTAAAACAAGAAAATTATGATCAAAGATAGTGGTAATAATATGGTGCTCGATGGATTTTTGGTGGTTATGAACCGTAAGTGGTTGCAATTTATGGTGGGTTCAAGGTAGTGAGTCTGGTGTTCATGGGTGGTTGTATAAAGGTGGTCGAGCATTATAACCTAAATGGGTTCGGTTGTATGCAAACAGAAAAAGTTAATTAACGCGTGAGTTACACATTGAATAATGAAGTTGGTGTTTGGGCTTTGGTTTATGCTAGCTCGAAGGTGTTATTTGGTGGTGACGGGTTTGAGTTGTAGAGTGGCGGTCATGGGTTGATCGTGAGTATTTTGTGATGGTGCTTCTTGGTTAACAAGAACCCACTTAGCAGAAGCATGTAACAAAGATGATGGTGATCTAAAGTTGGTTTTCGGTTAAGGTGGCTGAATGGTGTCGATTTAAAGATGGTGTGGCACCATGGTGGTTCTTGGTTACAAATAACAGAGAGAATGAGAGGAAGGTAATGAAGAAGATGATAGTTCACAAGAGAGAAAAAAAAATAACAAAGTGATGGTTGTATCAATCTATCTGTTATGTATAGGTATATATATAATTTATATCTAAAGATAGAAAACAAAAGTAAAACAGTGACAATAAATGATAATTCACCTTCACGGGCAAAAGAATTGAAACAAGTGGATTTGTCAAGGTGGCGATATTTGTAATTATAGATGGATAAATAATATAATATACATAAACTATAAATATGGGTGAAATGAATTGAAAACAGAAAACACAGTAATCCCTTGTTATGCATAGTGTAGCCGCCGATATTATTGAGTTAATTCATTTCACGGGCTAGATCTCATACTTCGTTGTGAATCAATGGCGGAAAAAAAGTGTTTAGAAAAATCCCATATTTTTATAGTAATTATCTTTAATTATTTTGGTCATTTTGGTATAAAATTCAATCATTAACTATTAAATAAAAATTACATCAACTGTCCCTCTCACTTATAGGTAAAATATAAAAAGTGTTATATAACTAGGTCCTAAATACATTTTTAATATGCCCAAAATTTTGTAGAACTCATTTTCGGATCACCGTTTATTTTAAAATCAGATAGGTTTGAATTCAACTTTTCATATTGATCGAATGACAATTAAGCATTATTGTCGCTTACAAAGATAAATCCAAAATTATATATATATTCAATATATTTCATTTATATGTATAGATATGTTTTATATATTATTTTATTCTACCTTATTAATTCTAACAATTACCTCATATAATATTTCAATTTATATTTCCAATTATTATATATATATATATATATATATATATATATATATATATATATATATATATATATATATATATATATATATATATATATATACACACACACACATATCTATATACAATTAGTTGTTCGTGAATCGTCTAGAATGATCGAAGGTCAATTGAATATATGCAACAGTTCAAAATTTTTTAGACTCTACCTAACAGACTTTGCTTATCGTGTCAAAGATATAATATCGTATCGAGAGTTTGGTTTAAAATTAGTCGAAATTTTCCGGGTCGTGACAGTACCTACCCGTTAAAGAAATTTTGTCCAGAAATTTGATCGAGGTCGTCATGGCTAACAATAAAAATGTTTTCATGATGAATATGAGTTGATACATAGTGTTTTATCATTATTGATTAATATAGATAAAATGAGTCGATCATGTGAAGCGTACGAGTGAAGCTATCACAAAAGAGTGAAAAGTTTTGTCTTAACTTTTGACGTAGTCATGGTGGATTTATGGAATTCAAGGAATTTAAGAAAATCTTCTAATCAGTAGGAAAATTTAATAGCACAATTTATTAGCAATGTTGGAATTACGGAAGAATAGAAATATCAAGGAAATATTTCCGTGTTATGCTTAGAGATTAAGTAGAATGAAAGAGTCGTGTAACATGGCACATAATGACGTTATGATCTGTGAATCATTATCACGTTTCATTAGAATTTTCAGCATGACTTACTGTAATATAATCACGTTGGCCAATCGCATTATATTATATTAACTCATGCTTCAGTTCCCAACACTTCTCTACAATTCATTCATAATTTATACTTAGATTTTACGGAAGTTTCCAATACAATGAAATACAGAAAACAAGAAGAGGTAGGTAATTTCGGACAAGAGTATTTATGAAAATATCCTCAGAAATATCGAAGATATTTATGATGATATTTTAGAGTTTCTAAGTTCGAAGTTTGATGAAGAAAATTTTTTTGCAAGATTTTAACATGACTTCGGATCAAGATATTCTCTAAAGATTTCATCGGATCCAGAATTACCTGGATTCTTTGAATGTAGGGTTTGGTCCTGGTATTTGTCCTTGGTCCCCTTTATGGTTAACTCAATCCATTTTTTTTCAGTACCAAATTTTCTATCGAGCGTTCCCAACACTCCATTCCTTATCATCATCTCTTGGCCATTTAGGCCACCTTCAATTTTACTGTTTCCTCTGCATTTAATGCAGCCATATCTGAATCATCGATTATCAATCCGAGGTGGTTTCAAGAGAACTGTGTTTTTAGATGATTAATTGCTAATGGTAGTATGGTGGAATATAAAAGGTTCTCTGGTAACAATAAATGAACACGCATATATAACAATGTTATAATAAGGTTGTTTCGAACGAAAAGTTGGAGTTGTCTTGCTGGGGCTGTGACAAAATTTGCTACTTTGAAAGGGATTACCAAATTATTTTGGGTAATAATAACGCTAAAGGAATTAGCACAGCTACGTGTTAAATGTTTACTCAGTTTCTGAGGGTTTTTTAGGTGCATAACTATATGCATCAATCTTTTCTTCCGTAGATGAAGTGCGGCTGGTTCATCCTCTCGATCGAGGTGTTTTCAAGAATCATGAAAGATTTGAACATGGATTGGAATCGTCAAGATTCAAATGAGGTTTAAGAAGAAATCAAGTGGCAAACTTGAAGAATTGTTTAGTTTCATATGTTATAATCAATATTTTAATCCATTTTAATTGTCCAATAATGGCAGTCCTTAGTTGATAGTCCAATAATTGGTTTATGTATATATAATCTTAGAATTACCCAACGACGTATTGTATACGTATTGTCTTTGCATCAACCCAGAGACGTATTGTAGACGTATTGTCTTAGAATTAACGAAGACGTATTGTGTACGTATTGTCTTAGGATTTATCAAAACGTATTGTATGCTTATTGTGTTAGGGTGAAAGGACCCGTCCTAATCCATTCGGACGAAGTCCATATAGATTATAAACGAATCACAATAGTTGATTACATCGCGAGGTATTTGACCTCTATATGATACATTTTACAAACATTGCATTCGTTTTTAAAAGACAAACTTTCATTTCATTGAAAGTTGACGACATGCATATCATTTCATAATACATCCAACTATAATTGACTTAATAATAATCTTGATGAATTCAACTACTCGAATGCAACGTCTTTTGAAATATGTCATGAATGACTCCAAGTAATATCCTTAAAATGAGCTAATGTACAGCGGAAGATTTCTTTCAAACCTGAGAATAAACATGCTTTCAAGTGTCAACCAAAAGGTTGGTGAGTTCATTAGTTTAACATAAATAATCATTTCATAATTTTAATAGACCACAAGATTTCATATTTTCATTTCTCGTAAACATACGTCCCATGCATAGAGACAAAAAATATCATTCATATGGATTGAACACCTGGTAACCGACATTAACAATATGCATATAAGAATATCCCCATCATTCCGGGATCCTCCTTCGGACATGATATAAATTTCGAAGTACTAAAGCATCCGGTACTTTGGATGGGGCTTGTTGGGCCCGATAGATCTATCTTTAGAGTTCGCGTCAATTAGGGTGTCTGTTCCCTAATTCTTAGATTACCAGACTTAATAAAAAGGGCATATTCGATTAGATAATCCAACCATTGAATGTAGTTTCGATTACTTGCGTCTATTTCATAAAGCATTTATAAAAGCAGCGCATGTATTCTCAGTCCCAAAAAAATATATTGCAAAAGCATTTAAAACGGGATTAATGAAACTCACCTAATGTATTTTGTAGTAAAAATACATATGACTATATTGAACAATGCAGGGTTGGCCTCGGATTCACGAACCTAGATCATTCGTATATATATATATATATATATATATATATATATATATATATATATATATATATATATATATATATATATATATATATATATATATATATATATATATATATATTAAAACAGATAATCGTAATCAAACAAGTGTATACATATTATTTTATGTAATTAAGATTAATATCCTTATATATAATTTTATTAATACTTTCTTTACATTATAATACTTATTTGATGTTTAATTAATGTTACTAGTTAAAACGAAATTTTTATGTAGTATTAGTATACTTTATTTAATAGATATATTTATATTTATATATGAATATATCTTTTGTTTTATAAGATTAACAATTGTCTTAATACTAGTTTAAGGATAATAATAATACTGATAATAGTAATTTAAAAATGATAATTTATATATATATATATATATATATATATATATATATATATATATATATATATATATGATAAAATAGAAATAATAGTTTTAATAAACATAATACTTTTAATAATAAGGTTAGTTATAATAATAATAATAATAATGATAATAATAATAATACTAGTAATAATAATAATCATAATTGTAATGATAACAATAATAAATGGAAATAATAATAATATTAAATTATACCTTTGTAGCATTAAAAAGAATTAAATTGCTGGAGACGGGACTCGAACCCGCGACCACCCGCTCATTCACTAACAACTTAACCCTTGCACCATTCCCGTTTTTCTGTAACTACTAGCACCCCGAATATATATATAACTCGATTAACTAACTGTTTTCAGCTTCTAATCTGCTACTAACCCAGTTAGGGTTCGGCCCAACTTAAAAATATATCTCATCTCAGCCCAATCCATGGACTTAAACCATCTGTACGTTTTACTTTATTTTATTTTATTTTTTTATTTTTTTATTTTTTTATTTTTTTTAAACGCAAAAAAAGAAGAAGATACAAGCTGTAGTATCACAATCATCATCTTCGTTATCAATATCAATATCGACGAACATCATCTTCATTCATCTCTCGGTCATTTTCATCATAACCACTATTCATCATCTTCCCCATTAATAACGTCACCAACCTCGCAGTCTCCATCATCTTGCAACATCTATTATCCATCACCATCATAATTGTACACCATCCTCATTATCATCGTGTTCACAGTCCTCCTCATCTAATCCGCTACTGTTCATCGTCATCATAATCTTTAAATAAATAGAAAAACCCAGTTGCAGTTGGCGGTTTCGTGTGGTGGTTTTCGGTTGTAGTTTGGAACAGGAACCAGCGGTAGCAGTTCACGTAGAAAACAGAAACTAGAGAGTGTGGTTCAAACAGTGGTTCTAAACAGAAATGACCAGTGGTCTGGGGTGGTAGTGGCTGTGGTCAGACAGGAGACAGAAACGTGTACAGTCGCAGTAGCAGTGAGCGTATTAGTAATGGTGGAGTGATTTAAGATAAATAGATGGAGAGAGAAAGGGTGATAGAGAGATGGAGGTAGGGTGATCTCTAATGGTGGTTCGATTGTGGTTGTAGGATCATGGTTTAGAAGTGGGTTTCGAATGAACAGACAATACGTAAGTAGTAGCAGCAGTAACCCACAATAGCAAGCGGATTTCGTTTGTTGACCGTGTTTAATCAAAGAGAAGAAACAGAAAAAGAAACGAGAAGTTGGTGAGGGTGGCGATGGGTTCTAATGGTGGTTTGAGTGCCGGTGATTGGTGGTGATCTAGTATGGTTACCGGCGGTGGTAGGGTGATCCACGATGAAGGTGAGATGGCTGGGATGATGTTTGATGTCGAGTAGAAGCTAGAGGATATATGTATATATCATATTACTATATGTATAAGATAAGAGGTAATAATAATAATAATTAAAGTATTAATATAATATTACTTATAAAAATAAAACGTGCCACACTATCTTTTTCTCTGCCGACACTTACCAAGGGTATTATAACGTGTCCCTTGCTAAACAGTTACGGATAAATTTAATTCAGAAAAATCCCATATTTTTAAATTAAATATATTTAATTATTTCACTCATTAACTGATTTAAACCTGATCAAAAAGGTTCGGTAATTATTTATTTTCTGTACCAAATAACATGTACGGAGTACTAAAATTTTAACTAAAAGATAAAAATATTTTTGGCAAATCTAAAATCTTCGTAATCAATTTACAGTTCAACTTTTATTTTAAATTTTCATAAACTCATATTAGATCTATATGAACATTAACGAAACGTCAACCGAGTGTCACTGACATTTACTAATTAGGCTTGAAATCATTTATTTTCCATTTACTCTCTCTCTAAAAATAACCAGTTTTAAATAACAAGTTTTATCACATAAATATATATTATATATTTTTAAACAAATAGATTTAATATTATTTTATATATTTCTAAGTAGTATTTATATACATATTTATATACACACACACACACACACATACACACACACACACACACACACACATATATATATATATATATATATATATATATATATATATATATATATATATATATATATATATATATATATATATATATATATATATATATATATATATATATATAATAGTAGTTTTCATTATATCGCATATTATTTTACATATTTATTTCCAATCAATTAAATCATATATTATTTCAAATAATATTTCAAATTATTATATATATGTATCTATTTACAAATAGTTGTTCGTGAATCGTCGGGAATAGTCAAAGGTCAATTGATTCTATGTAAACAGTTCAGGGTTTTCGAGACTCAGTTTAATAGACTTTACTTATCGTATCAAAATCATATAAAGATTAAGTTTAAATTTGGTCGAAAATCTCCGGGTCATCACATAGGGCGTACCAAATATTCGAATTAATAAATACGTATCATGACCCGTGTACAACTTATTGTCTCAGAATTAATCCGACGTATTGTGTACATGTGTCCCGATTTGAAGTGCGTAAAAGTAAATAACAGAAATTGAATGACGATAAATAAAATTGCGAGAATATAAATTGCGATAATTAAATTGCTATAAATAAAATGTAACCAGTTAGCTAGGAACAGTTAGCATGAATTCTTAACAAAATTCTTTATAATTAATTTGTTTGTTTCTAACAAATTTTATTTTATCCAATGTTTTCTTCATTATGCCACTTGTTGGATTCTAATAGGTCAAAACCCAAATATGAAATTGAATGAGAATGGTTATTCTGTGGTGTACAGATTCATATATCGGTGAATGTAAATAGGGTAATAGATGATCATTGAATCAGATTTGAAGAATGTACAGTGTAACTTATTAATGTGAAATCTAAATATTCCTCGGGTATTACCTACCCGTTAAAATATTTTCACCATTAACAGTTTGTACAAAAGAATTTTTAATTACAATCTTTATGAAAACATACTTACATATATATTTTCTTCAGATGTAATTATGGATTTAATGAGTCAATAAGATATTAAACTCATTTGATTTATCATTAGTACTAGATTACATAATCTCTAAAACTTTAGAAATTACATAATCGCCATGTCGAGCGAAGATAATCGATGTAGAACGAAGATAAAGTAGATAGAATGATACGTAGAAGATGATTATGCTCGAGGTACAGAATGAGATGTTGAGGCATGTGATGTTGAAACTTTGGTTGTTGATGGTACTGGTGTTGATGTTGGTGGTGTTGTTGGTGCCGATGATGTTGCTGAAGCTGGTAGGTTTTGCACCATATTTTCCAAAGCTACAACTCGAGCGCGAAGTTCGTTGATTTCTTCTATTATTCCAAGATGATTGGCGGTTTGAACAAGAGGATGAATAAGGTTTAGAATTTTAGATAGAAGATAATCGTGACAAGCTACCCTGGAGATGAGGCTAAAAATGGTGTTTCGGATAGATTCATCGGTAAGTGTGATAAGGCTAAAAAGGAACAGATATTTCATAGCATTATCCCCCAAGAAAGACAAGATTTTAGTTGCAATTGTTCCATTTTCAAGTAATATTCGTTTATTTTAAATAAGTGCGAAGACAAAAGGCGAAAACGACGAATTGAAGACACAAAGGTCCAAAAAGCTAAAAAGTACAAGATACAATCAAAAAAGGTTCAAATTATTGATGAAGAACGTCTAAAAATGACAAGAGTACAAGTTACAAAACGCAAAGTACACGATATAAAATTGTATGAAAGGGCGTTCGAAAATCTGGAACCGAGGCATGAACCAACTTTCAGCGCTCGACGCAACGGTGTAAAAATTACGAGTCAACTATGCACAAGAATAAAATATAATATTTAAATAATTCATAATAAGAATAATATTAAATAATAAAAAGTTGTTAATTGAGCATAGTTCAGGGGTCGTAAATGAAAATTTCAATTCTAATTTCGCCTATAAAAGCTATGTAATACGATCATATTTTATATACCTTTTTTCGATCATATTTTCTATCCCTTTTTCGATCCATCTATCAAATATCTATATCTAATATCCAATATCTATATTCTATATCTCTATCATAATGTTAACTTAATAAGATATAACAATAATCTTAATTTTAATTTTAAATTATGATAATAATAAGATTTATGATAGAGATCATTTGAGTGTGTAAGTCGAAATTATGTCCGTGTAACGCTACGCTATTTTTAATCATTGTAAGTTATGTTCAACCTTTTTACATTAATGTCTCGTAGCTAAGTTATTATTATGCTTATTTAATCCGAAGTAATCATGATGTTGGGCTAATTACTAAAATTGGGTAATTGGGCTTTGTACCATAATTGGGGTTTGGACAAAAGAACGACACTTGTGGAAATTAGACTATGGGCTATTAATGGGCTTTATATTTGTTTAACTAAATTATAGTTTGTTAATGTTAATATAAAGATTTACAATTGGGCGTCCCTATAAATTACCATATACACTCAATCGGACACGATGGGCGGGGTATTTATATGTACGAATAATCGTTCATTTAACCGGACACGGGAATGGATTAATAGCCACTAGAATAATTAAAACAGGGGTGAAATTATGTACAAGGACACTTGGTATAATTGATAACAAAATATTAAAACTTTGGGTTACACTCAGTCGACATCCTGGTGTAATTACTAAACAAAGTATTAAAATCTTGTTACAGTTTAAGTCCCCAATTAGTTGGAATATTTAACTTCGGGTATAAGAATAATTTGACGAGGACACTCGCATTTTATATTTATGACTGATGGACTGTTATGGACAAAAACCAGACGGACATATTAAATAATCCAGGACAAAGGACAATTAACCCATGGGCATAAAACTAAAATCAACACGTCAAACATCATGATTACGGAAGTTTAAATAAGCATAATTCTTTTATTTCCTTTATTTTATATTTAATTGCACTTCTAATATTCGCATTTTTATTGTTATTGTATTTAATTGCACTTTTAATTATCGTACTTTTTAATTATCGCAAGTTTATTTTATCGCACTTTTATTATTCGCAATTTCATTATCGTTATTTACTTTATGCTTTAATTTAAGTCGTAGGATTTATTTTTAATATTTTACATTTGGTTTTAACTGCGACTAAAGTTTTAAAATCGACAAACCGGTAATTAAACGGTAAAAACCCCCCTTTATAATAATAATATTACTTATATATATATATATATATATATATATTTGTATTTTTACAATTATTGTGTGTAAAAAAATATAGTGTTATACTTCACGAGCTCCCTGTGGAACGAACCGGACTTGCTAAAAACTATACTATAATACGATTAGGTACACTGCCTATAAGTGTTGTAGCAAGGTTTAAGTATATCCACTCGATAAATAAATAAATAACTTGTGTAAAATTGTAGCATATTTAATAGTATTTCGCACTAAAAATAATACTATTTTGTATACACCCCCTACGACATCAAGTATTTTTGGCGCCGCTGCCGGGGAGCGCTAAAACGCTATATTTTTAAATATAATAATATTGAAATAAAATATAATAATATAATAATATTGAAATAGAATATAATAATATAATAATATTTTAGATAGAATATAATAATATAATAATATTTTAGAATCAAAATTTGATACGTAAATTTTAAAAAAGTCGTATTTATTAAATACTTCAGGGGTATATTATGTAACTTATAATTAATAATTTCTATAATGTCGCTTTCACGTGAATAGTAAATTAATTAATTTCTTTTCATTTACTATTCATGAATAGTAAATGAGTTAAAAAAAAATTTGTGTAAAAAAAACGTTTTTTTTAAAGAAAAAAAAAATTCGTTTTTTATAAAAAAAAAATTGTAAAAAAAAAACGTTTTTTTAAGAGAAAAAAAATTCGTTTTTAAAAAAAAAAAATTGTAAAAAAAAATCGTTTTTTTAAAAAAAAAAAAATTAAAAAAAAAATAATAAATAATAATATTTTTTTTTTTAAGTTTTATTACCTTTAGATTTTTAGATTATAGTCGCAACTTTTAGTATTAAGTTTATTTTTGGCGTAGTTATTTTTTTTATTTCTAGATTTTTAGGCTTTGCCGTAAAATCCCTTAAGTGCTTATTCCTTAGACTAAGATTTAGGTGCTTTAGAATTTTGCGACGCCATTTTTCGTGCTACCTTCTTATTTTTATTTTTCGACGCTTATTTTTCGACCTTTTTATTTTTCGACACTTTTCGACGCGCAATCTTTTTCTTTCTTATTTCTCGACGCTCTAGTTATAGGATATAGAATTTTCTTTACTTCTTATCTAATTCTTCAAACGGAAAGAAAAATTATTTAAGCGGTTAAGTTAATAGACGTTGACATTTTTCTGGTTCGTAGTAATAGTTGGATTTGTTAGTGGCAAGTTGTGGGCTTCCGATTTAAAGGGTCCTGGCTTCCTGCTGCATCTTTTGGCTATTCGAAACGTGGGCAAAATCAGAAAAGTCTATTAATTGGACAACTTATATAAGTTTTTCTTATTTTTATAACTAATAGGATATTCTGTGAATGCACCGAGCAAAACGTTCACCACCTTTCATACGTTCACCGCCTGTAACCAGATCAAGACATCTAGCCAATATAACCGCCGTTGATTTTTCTTTAGAATCGTCATCTAGTCGACCAAGAACTCCAACTCAAATTTCCGACAATCCATCTTTTGAACCCGACTTCACAACTAAGAACCCGGAGGATATTCAAGGACAATTCAGAGATCCTGAACCACTAATTATTCCTCCTGAACCACAAACCGTTAAATCAGAATCTTCTAGTGATTCGGATTCAACAAATTCAAATATGGAAGTAACGGAACTTCTAAGTATGGAAGATCGAATGAGAGCCAAACGCACTGGCCAAGGTCATGCAATTATTCAACCAAACGTTAATGCGCCAGATTATGAAATCAAAGGACAAATTCTACACATGGTAACTAATCAGTGCCAATATAGTGGTACGCCAAAAGAAGATCCCAACGAACATCTTCGAACCTTTAATAGGATTTGTACTCTATTTAAGATTAGAGAAGTTGAGGATGAACAAATCTATCTCATGTTATTTCCCTGGACTTTAAAGGGAGAAGCCAAAGATTGGTTAGAATCGTTACCTGAAGGGGCGATTGACACATGGGATGTTTTAGTTGAAAAATTTCTTAAACAATTCTTTCCGGCATCCAAAGTCGTGAGACTTCAAGGAGAAATTGTTACGTTCTCGCAAAATCCAAATGAAACATTATATGAGGCGTGGACAAGATTCGGAAGGATGTTGAGAGGATGTCCTCAACACGGATTAGATACTTTTCAAATAGTACAAATCTTCTATAAAGGCGTAGACATCGCCACACGAAAAGACATCGACATAACCGCTGGTGGATCCATTATGAAGAAAACCGCAACTGAAGCTTACAAAATTATTGATAACACAGCCTCCCACTCGCATGAGTGGCACCAAGAAAAAGATATCTTTCGATCATCTAAAGCGGCTAGAGCCGATTCTAGCCATGACTTTGATTCTGTTTCCGCAAAAATAGATGCTTTCGAAAGACGAATGGAAAAGATGAATAAAGATATTCACGCAATACGAATCAGTTGTGAGCTATGCGGTGGACCACACTTATTGAAAGATTGTCACATTGAACCAACCATGGAACAACGAGAGAATGTTTTCTATATGAACCAAAGGCCGGGAAATAATTATCAAAATAATTATCAACCGCCAAAGCTAAACTTCAATCGAAATCAAAACATTCTTTACAATCCAAAAGGACCCGAAAATAACTGGTATAACCAACAAGGTCCGAATAACCAACCGACTCAAAACAACACTTTCAATCAACAAAGACCTAGCTTGTATAAACCACCACAACAACCCGAAGAGAAAAAGCCAAATCTAGAAGAAATGATGGCAAAGCTGATTGAATCTCAAACACAATTCATTACATCTCAAACCCAAACGAACGAGAGGTTTGATCAGTCATTAAGAACTCAACAAGCTTCCATTTTGAATCTAGAAAAACACGTAGGTACTCTTGCTAGCATGATGAGTGAGAGGGAACAAGGAAAGCTACCGAGTAATACTGAAGTAAATCCTCGAAAAGAGAATGTTAATATGGTGTCAACGAATTCTGAAAAACCAGCACCAGAAGATGGGAAGGTTTTAGATGAGAGTAACAATGAAGAAGTTACACCACCACCACCCGAGTATGTAAAGCCAGTGGTGGCACCATACAAACCACCCATCCCGTTTCCAAGAAAAGGAGTTGAGTATGAGCAAGTAATAAGTAATAAAGATTGTGATACTTCTGGAAAGAAGAAGAAGAAAAAGAATAAGAAAGTACAAGAAATAAAAGCCGTAGATGTAAGCCCGGTGAATACAGTTCCACCAAAACCTCCACCTAGGGTAGGTGATCCGGGTGAATTTATTGTTCCTTGTCTACTTAGTGATTGTGTCATGTATGATGCACTAGCAGATTTAGGTGCAAGTGTAAGTGTTATGCCTCTTTCCTTATATAAGAGATTAGGTGTAGGTAAGTTAAGTCCAACGGATATGAGTGTTCGACTCTTTGATCAAACCATTAAGCACCCAGTTGGAATTGCTGACAACCTACCCGTTCAAGTAGGCAATTTAACCTTTCTAGTCGAATTTATTGTCATTGACATAGAAGAGGACCCAAACATTTCTCTAATTTTAGGTCGGCCATTCTTAGCGTCCACCAAGGCGTTATTTGATGTAGGAAATGGAAGAATGACACTTAAAAGTGGTGACAAATCTATCACCTTTATGATTCGAAAGTCTAAATCTCCACCAACCAAGACCGTTGAACCAGAAAAAACGATTGGTAAGAACCATGTTGTTTTACCAACTCCAACGGTAGTGCTTAATAATAATAAAACGCCTAAGTGTGGGGAAAATGAAGTAACACCTAATGATGACATGATAACAAAGAACCCCGTTATTGATACGAAATTAAATGACCCCGTTATTAACAGTTCAATGAAGAAACTTTTTAAACGGGCTATTGATGCTAGAAGTAAGGGGAACTTTAAGTTATGTAACCGGTTAGTATCCAATCTGTCGCCTATATAAAGGGCGAAGCTAGTTGAATTATGGGATATTACGGAAGAAGCCGGACACTGGCTTAAAGAAAAAGTCACAGATAGGCAAGTTGATTATGGACCAAGAGAAATTGACAATGAAGTTAATCACAATTTCAACACCACAGCTACCTAAGTGTGGGGAGATTCGAATGTTCTAAAAAGATAATGCTGTCTAAAGTTATTTGTTCTGTTCTCGTGTAGTTCCGAGAATGGAATCCGATTGGTCTTTTCCGCTAGCAGACACTAAAGAACTAGTCTTCTCCCTCCATTCTGAATTTTTTTTTTTTTTAGGTTTTATTTGAAATTAATATACATTTTAATTTATGTTTTATTGTGATTTTAAAAAAACAAAATTTACTTTATTTCTTTAAGTTAAAAATATGATTTTTAAAATTCGTCGTAAGTTGAAGACTAGGTCATTGAACCGAAATTGCTTTACCCGAGGGAGGGACGAGAGTTATTATTATCATTATTTTTAATCTTATTGATTTAAAGTATGCCAAAAAAATAAAAAAAAAAAAAAACCCAAAAATCTTAGCTTTTAAAACAATCGCTACAAAAAGACAAATTTTAAAATTTTGTCGAGGGACGGACTAGGGCATCGTTCCGAAACGCCCTCATTCTTAAAAGAAACAAATTTTTAAAATTAATTAATATTTGTTTTATAAGTTAAAGGTTTTATAAAAAAAAATAGTATGTATATATTTGTTTGTAGTTTATCTTACAAGACAGGGTAAAACAACGCGTTTTCAAAGACTGGCATTAAGTTCAGCAAAAGTAACTAATTTTAACAACAAGATGCAAAATTATATGTGATGTAACAACAAAAGGAATGAACAAATGACGTGCACCATTTATCATTCAAAACAAACGCCAATATGTTTGGAAGTTTTGGTAAAATTTAATCACTTTACTACACTAATCACCCTCAATAATTTAAATTGTTACTGATTTCTTGCAAATGAGGGCATTGCAAGATCTTAAGTGTGGGAAGGGGTTAAATTCTTTCGGATTTTAAAATTTTTTTTTTTTGATTTAAACACTTGGTTACCATTAAAAATACTAGTAACGCAGTAGTTGTATTAGAATCTAGTGCTCTCCGATAACAAGGAACAGCCCTAGTCTTATATACTGACTACCCACTTCTAGTAAATTTTTCAAAATTTTCAACAAAATGAACTCAAAATCATGTTTATACATATTTATGAACGATGAAAACTAGGTGATAATACCGAAATTATCGTTACCTCGAAAAGGACATAAATTGAGAAACACCCTAAAACGCTTGAATTCATTTAAAATGAAATAGAAGAAAATAAAAAGGCAAAGAAAGAAACTAAGTGTGGGAAGAATGTACCAAGTTATTCAATTTAAAACATATATCACATATTTTTGTACAAGATTATTGCAGGTACTTTTGCTTTGGACGATACTAATCAGTTTTACCCGGTTTACTGTAATACATTTGAAAGAAAGACGGATCTACACGATGAATCAATTCCATCATTAAAAGGAAGTAAAGTCTTCCGAAAAAGACATGCGCTTCTTGATTTAGGTCAGGAAGTTGTCGTCCAGACCAGCTGTAGGTTGACGAAAAATCTAGAAAAGTCATCACTAAAATCGGTTGGAAATCCACGGACCTCAGCATCAAACAGGCGAAAGAATTTAACCAAGGAATAGCCCTAGTCTTATATACTGACTAACCACTTCTAGTAAATTTTTCAAAATTTTCAACAAAATGAACTCAAAATCATGTTTATACATATTTATGAACGATGAAAACTAGGTGATAATACCGAAATTATCGTTACCTCGAAAAGGACATAAATTGAGAAACACCCTAAAACGCTTGAATTCATTTAAAATGAAATAGAAGAAAATAAAAAGGCAAAGAAAGAAACTAAGTGTGGGAAGAATGTACCAAGTTATTCAATTTAAAACATATATCACATATTTTTGTACAAGATTATTGCAGGTACTTTTGCTTTGGACGATACTAATCAGTTTTACCCGGTTTACTGTAATACATTTGAAAGAAAGATGGATCTACACGATGAATCAATTCCATCATTAAAAGAAAGTAAAGTCTTCCGAAAAAGACACGCGCTTCTTGATTTAGGTCAGGAAGTTGTCGTCCAGACCAGCTGTAGGTTGACGAAAAATCTAGAAAAGTCATCACTAAAATCGGTTGGAAATCCACGGACCTCAGCATCAAACAGGGTCGCCATGTGGTCAGATTTATCCTAACCATGAGAAGGATTTATCTCGTACAATGGGGAGGCACCGTGCAAATTAGCTTGATAAGACTAATGAATCAGATCCCCAGAAAGGATAATCTCCTTAAAGATTAAAAATCAGCTTTTAAGACTGATATTATTCAATCCTAGAGATTGACCTTAAAGATTGAGAATTCAAACTCATGGAATTCAATGATATCTAAACTCGAGCTTGAACGAGAAAATATTTTGATCAAAAATTACAAACCGATTTGTTTTCTGAAAAACCATTTTCAATGCGTTCATTACCATTGAACGTAAAATCCTAAGAAATTCACCTGGAATTCATTAGGTCATCTGAACCAAATCGGGTGTCAACCGTAAGAACGGTGGTTGCATAGCATGGTCGGAGACAGGACCTTGTGCCAGACCGAAAAATCATAGGATGATCTTTACTATTGCTCCTACCAAGGATAGTTCTAGCATCCGACACGTTAAAAGACCATAATCATCTGCATGTCACGGGACATTGCCTTAACAGTTTCTTGTTCATCGCTTTCCTTTACAACCGGACGGTAGTTTACCGAAAGGTAATATACGGAACATGTAAACTGGATGTGTGCTTTCCAATACCGGGATAGCAGTGGATAACACGAACCTAAAAGTTTTTAGCCAAAATATTGATCCACAAACATATTTTGCAACACCGATGGTGGATCAAATCAGAAAACTTGTCTAGGGTAAAATCTAGCTTGAATTTTCAAAAGATCAAATGTTTTCATAAAGATCCAATTTCCTTAAAGGATCCAAATTTTTATAGTCATGTGGGACTGTAAACCGCCTTTCAAATGTGCACTTTGCTTTGGAAACCGAAAGTAAATCGGCTATTTGATTGCAAGTGTCGTTGACCTAAACCCAAGGCAACTATAAAAGACACACCCACCTTTAACCACATCTTTACTACCATTGTTTATACCGCCGTATTGAAATCAATGATGTACAAAGTGTGAAGAATAAAGAAGTGATTCAAGTGTTTTTCAAGACTATATTGCTTGAGGACAAGCAACGCTTAAGTGTGGGAGTATTGATAAGGCTAAAAAGGAACAGATATTTCATAGCATTATCCCCCAAGAAAGACAAGATTTTAGTTGCAATTGTTCCATTTTCAAGTAATATTCGTTTATTTTAAATAAGTGCGAAGACAAAAGGCGAAAACGACGAATTGAAGACACAAAGGTCCAAAAAGCTAAAAAAGTACAAGATACAATCAAAAAAGGTTCAAATTATTGATGAAGAACGTCTAAAAATGACAAGAGTACAAGTTACAAAACGCAAAGTACACCATATAAAATTGTACGAAAGGGCGTTCGAAAATCCGGAACAGAGGCATGAACCAACTTTCAGCGCTCGACGCAACGGTGTAAAAATTACGAGTCAACTATGCACAAGAATAAAATATAATATTTAAATAATTCATAATAAGAATAATATTAAATAATAAAAAGTTGTTAATTGAGCATAGTTCAGGGGTCGTAAATGAAAATTTCAATTCTAATTTCGCCTATAAAAGCTATGTAATACGATCATATTTTATATACCTTTTTTCGATCATATTTTCTATCCCTTTTTCGATCCATCTATCAAATATCTATATCTAATATCCAATATCTATATTCTATATCTCTATCATAATGTTAACTTAATAAGATATAACAATAATCTTAATTTTAATTTTAAATTATGATAATAATAAGATTTATGATAGAGATCATTTGAGTGTGTAAGTCGAAATTCTGTCCGTGTAACGCTACGCTATTTTTAATCATTGTAAGTTATGTTCAACCTTTTTACATTAATGTCTCGTAGCTAAGTTATTATTATGCTTATTTAATCCGAAGTAATCATGATGTTGGGCTAATTACTAAAATTGGGTAATTGGGCTTTGTACCATAATTGGGGTTTGGACAAAAGAACGACACTTGTGGAAATTAGACTATGGGCTATTAATGGGCTTTATATTTGTTTAACTAAATTATAGTTTGTTAATGTTAATATAAAGATTTACAATTGGGCGTCCCTATAAATTACCATATACACTCAATCGGACACGATGGGCGGGGTATTTATATGTACGAATAATCGTTCATTTAACCGGACACGGGAATGGATTAATAGCCACTAGAATAATTAAAACAGGGGTGAAATTATGTACAAGGACACTTGGTATAATTGATAACAAAATATTAAAACTTTGGGTTACACTCAGTCGACATCCTGGTGTAATTACTAAACAAAGTATTAAAATCTTGTTACAGTTTAAGTCCCCAATTAGTTGGAATATTTAACTTCGGGTATAAGAATAATTTGACGAGGACACTCGCATTTTATATTTATGACTGATGGACTGTTATGGACAAAAACCAGACGGACATATTAAATAATCCAGGACAAAGGACAATTAACCCATGGGCATAAAACTAAAATCAACACGTCAAACATCATGATTACGGAAGTTTAAATAAGCATAATTCTTTTATTTCCTTTATTTTATATTTAATTGCACTTCTAATATTCGCATTTTTATTGTTATTGTATTTAATTGCACTTTTAATTATCGTACTTTTTAATTATCGCAAGTTTATTTTATCGCACTTTTATTATTCGCAATTTCATTATCGTTATTTACTTTATGCTTTAATTTAAGTCGTAGGATTTATTTTTAATATTTTACATTTGGTTTTAACTGCGACTAAAGTTTTAAAATCGACAAACCGGTCATTAAACGGTAAAAACCCCCCTTTATAATAATAATATTACTTATATATATATATATATATATATATATATATATATATATATATATATATATATATATATATATATATATATATATATATATATATATATATCTATTTGTATTTTTACAATTATTGTGTGTAAAAAAATATAGTGTTATACTTCACGAGCTCCCTGTGGAACGAACCGGACTTGCTAAAAACTATACTATAATACGATTAGGTACACTGCCTATAAGTGTTGTAGCAAGGTTTAAGTATATCCACTCGATAAATAAATAAATAACTTGTGTAAAATTGTAGCATATTTAATAGTATTTCGCACTAAAAATAATACTATTTTGTATACACCCCCTACGACATCAAAGTGCTTCAGGTTCTTCGCCAGTAGGGAAATTTGGTTGATGAAAAGGATCGCCTTCTTCTCGTCTTCATTGATTTAGTCGACTACGAACTCATCAGATGAATTGGGGATGGCTGATTGATTGACTCATTCTGGTGACACTGCTTTCGGAGCTGAAGTGGGACTCCATATCGGAATCTGAGGGACTTGAACTAGTGGTGAGTTCCATTGCGTACGATTGAATAAAGGATTTTTCGATATGAAATGAATTTCGGATATTGGATGATATTCTAATTACATAGAATACTATGTATAGTACAGAAGATCTCGTAGATTACGGAGGGAATTAAGGAAACGTGTCAGACAAGGTCTAATGTGATGGGATATGAATTCGTCTGTACACTATCTATGCAATAATTACAATAAGACAAGCCGAGACTAAAAGTAGATATTTTTCGACAAATGGTGGTAAGCGAAAACTTTTAACATGCAGACCAGGTTCAAGTCCAGACTTACTAATATAACCTAACAACTACTAGGTCGAAGTCCAAACTCACTAATGCATCCTAACAACCCCAAGTTAGACACAGTAATGCAAGACCTGCTTCGCTACGACCACCGCTCTAATACCACCTGTGAAGACCCCGACCTAATCCTCCTGGACGAAGTCATTAACATTTGGTCCCATTGCGATGATCGACTCCAAGTAATGTCTTTAAAATGAGCAAATGCACAGCGGAAGACTTAATTCGTACCTGAGAATAAACATGCTTAAAAGTGTCAACCAAAAGGTTGGTGAGTTCATAGGTTTATCCTAACAATCATTTCAATATATTAATAGACCACAAGATTTCATAATCATAAACATAATACACTCGCAAGTGTATGTAAAGCATTCTAAGTGGTTGAGCACTTGGTAACCATACTTAACATTTAATCAACGTCGCATATTCCCTTTATTATGAAATCTCCCTACACTGTACCAAGTGTAGTAACGAAATGAAGTAATGTGCAACTGTTGAATACTGGTCGTCCAGTCCGGTTGGGGTTGTCAGGCCCGATAGATCTATCAACAGGATTCGCGTTTACAATACCCATGTAAATAGTAGTTACCAAGTTACGGGGAAATATGCCAGAGGTACAACTCAACGTAGAATATAGTTTTAAGTACTTGTGTCTATTTCGTAAACATTTATAAAAAAACAGTGCATGTATTCTCAGCCCAAAAATATATTTTGCAAAAGCAATTAAAAAGGGAGCAAATGAAACTCACCATACTGTATTTTGTAGTAAAAATACATATGACATCATCGAACAAGTATAGGGTTGACCTCGGATTCACGAACCTATATCAAGTGTATATATTAACACATATACTTGTAATCGAACAACTAAATTTCAAGTTATATTAGTTATTAGTTTGAATATATTTATTTTTATATATATTATGTACTACAATCTCTTAATGTTTTCATACATAACTATATTATTATCATATAATATGTATATTCATAGAAATGTTTGTTTGTTATGATAATATAAAAATAATAATAGTAAATATGATAATACTTATAATAAATATGTAAATTTTTAAATGATATTTTTAGTGATAATAATGATAATATGTCAGAATAATGATTTTTACTTCTAATGTTAATTCTAAATAAAATGATAATTTTAATTAATGATAATGATAATAATAATATTTATATTCCTAATAATGATATAATAATAATAATAATAATAATAATAATGGTAATAGTAATACTACCTCATAGAAGTAGCCCTTTAAAAAAAATGCCCAAGTCTGGGTTTGAACCCGCGACGTCCCGCTAACCCGATAATATCCTTAACCATTACTCCATCTTGTTTCTTTCTGAAATTATTATTACTTTATTACTTTTATCTCGATTTTTACTATCTTCATCTAAATACTAACCCACTTCTATACATCATCATCTATAATCATTATCATTTGTTCGATCATCATCATTATGAAAGATCATCACATTTCATCATCACAGTTTCATAGTCGTCTCCACTAGATTATCATCATCGCGATCATCTTAATCGTCATAATCATAATCATACCCTTATCGTAATATTATCATCATTCGAAATCACTTCATCATCAATCTTATTCTAACCGTCATCATAACTATCATCTCATGTTACATCATCATCAATATGATCATAACCGATCTATGATATCATTATCATCGCCTTATGTCATTCATTGTCATCGTTTCTATCTATCATCATCATACATCATAAACCTTAAAACTATCCTTATCATGTATTCTTTACTACCATTACCTCCCAACCTGATTATCTACGTGGTTTAAACATTGTATAATTGTGTGTTGGCGTCGATTAAGAAATCATAAATTCATAGATTGCAAATCGTGGCCTATGTTGTTTCAAGAATTCCATAGCAGCCCATTACAACACAGACTAGTTGGCCCAACAACCAACTGAAAGCTTCACGGCCCAATCTAGCAAAACATGAATAAGAACCTGGCCCAACGATGTAAAAAGAAAGTATTCGGTATCCAGGTATTTTTAAGAAGTAGATGTCAAAATTTATAGAAGATAAAAGGTTCCAGTAACATCATCTTGTCTTTCCTGTCTTCACCTATCCTTCTATAATCACTTCACTCTATTAATTTAACATTATCACCGCCCCACCATGATTCAAAATGATGTGTGTATTAAGCAACAATTCCCGTTTATTTATGGGCCCATTCCTTTACACTTGCATTACCTACTACACCTTTCTTTATTGACTAAACTATTTGTAACCCACTAAAATATAAAGGTAAGTGGAGTGGAGTATATCTTTAAAGATTGTCTGCTTAAAGCATGGATTTGATAGGTTTTTAGGTTGGTTTTTGGGTCTCGCCAACAAACAGAAATAGAAGCAAGGATCGAATATAGCAGCTGCAGATTTCGGTTTGGTTTTGTGTGGTGGTTTGAAAGAAAACAGAAAAGGTTCAAGCAGCAACAATATAAGTAGTAGCTGAATAAAAACATTAACTAAATGGGTCTAACTGGTGACTGTTTGTGGTTATCGAGGAAACAGAAAAACAGAAGACATTCGAGTAGCATAACAGTAGTTTAAATGGAAAATTTTATGTTGGTTCAAGAGTTTAATGGAAGTGGTGGTGGTTTTAAAACAAGAAAATTATGATCAAAGATAGTGGTAATAATATGGTGCTCGATGGATTTTTGGTGGTTATGAACTGTAAGTGGTTGCAATTTATGGTGGGTTCAAGGTAGTGAGTGTGGTGTTCGTGGGTGGTTGTGTAAAGGTGGTCGAGAATTATAACCCAAATGGGTTCGGTTGTATGCAAACAGAAAAAGTTAATTAACGCGTGAGTTACACTTTGAATAATGAAGTTGGTGTTTGGGCTTCGGTTTAAGCTAGCTCGATGGTGGTATTTGGTGGTGACGGGTTTGAGTTGTAGAGTGGCGGTCATGGGTTGATCGTGAGTATTTTGTGATGGTGCTTCTTGGTTAACAAGAACCCACTTAGCAGAAGCATGTAACAAAGATGATGGTGATCTAAAGTTGGTTTTCGGTTAAGGTGGCTGAATGGTGTCGATTTAAAGAAGGTGCGGCACCATGGTGGTTCTTGGTTACAAATAAGAGAGAGAACGAGAGGAAGGTAATGAAGAAGATGATAGTTCACAAGAGAGAAAAAAATAACAAAGTGATGGTTGTATCAATCTATCTGTTATATATAGGTATATATATAATTTATATCTAAAGATAGAAAACAAAAGTAAAACAGTGACTATAAATGATAATTCACCTTCACGGGCAAAAGAATTGAAACAAGTAGATTTGTCAAGGTGGCGATATTTGTAATTATAGATGGATAAATAATATAATATACATAAACTATAAATATGGGTGAAATGAATTGAAAACAGAAAACACAGTAATCCCTTGTTATACTTAGTGTAGCCACCGATAATATTGAGTTAATTCATTTCACGGGCTAGATCTCATACTTCGTTGTGAATCAATGGCGGATAAAAAGTCTTTAGAAAAATCCCATATTTTTATTGTAATTATCTTTAGTTATTTTGGTCATTTTGGTATAAAATTCAATCATTAACTATTAAATAAAAATTACATCAACTGTCCCTCTCACTTATGGGTAAAATATAAAAAGTGTTAAAATTATATAACTAGGTCCTAAATACATTTTTAATAAGCCCAAAATTTATAGAACTCATTTTCGGATCACCGTTTATTTTAAAATCATATAGGTTTGATTTCAACTTTTCATATTGATCGAATGACAATTAAGCGTTATTGTCGCTTACAAAGATAAATCCGAAATTAAATATATATTAAATATATTTCATTTATATGTATAGATATGTTTTATATATTATTTTATTCTACCTTATTAATTCTAACAATTACCTCATATAATATTTCAATTTATATTTCCAATTATTATTTATATATATATACACACATATCTATTTATAATTAGTTGTTCGTGAATCGTCGAGAATGATCGAAGGTCAATTGAATATATGCAACAGTTCAAAATTTTTGAGACTCTACCTAACAGACTTTGCTTATCGTGTCAAAGATATAATATCGTAGCGAGAGTTTGGTTTAAAATTAGTCAAAATTTTCCGGGTCGTGACAATAATGCCCAGTCATGCAATGCTCTATTAGAGATTCGGTTCGTCCCAACAAGATTTCTACCTTACTTAAGCCTTAATTTTTTATTTACAAACGTTTTTTGGTTTTCGAAAGTACTTTTTCGGAAAAGCTTTATTTTATTAAAATTTTTGAAATTTGGCTTAAGAACTCGGAATATCTTTGTGATGGGGTTTAATACAGTATAAAAAGATTATACCAACATCTCACACTTAGACGAACATTGTTCCCAATATTCCTAGTGTATCTCACACTTAGAAGTTTTAGTTAACGATTTTTGGGAATATTTTTCTAGTGTTTATTTGGGTTGGAATCTCACACTTAGCGATAAGCTAGGATGTCGTATAATTTAAATTTGAGCTAGTAATGAGTGGAAAGGAATGAGTACTCCCCAGCGGATTATCGTGGTTGCTTGGGAAGAAACTGGATGGTTTGTGAAGGCATGTTGTTTCAACAATCTTGGAAGTTACGCCCTTTATTGATCGGCTCGTTTGTCATCCTTTATTCTTTTACTCTACTTTATTGCACGGGTTGCCTCCCGAGAAGCGCTTTTGTTTAAGGTCGTTGGCTCGACCATAATGATGCCTAAAAAGCAGACATTCCCCTCTGGTAGTTGTAATCGTGGTCTTCTCGAGGGAATGTGAGTCTTGTTGGATAGATTTGGAGAAAATGCCGAACCAAGAGTGGTAGAAGATCCGGTATTTTTCTCGAAGGTCTTCTGAAAGAGAGAGATAGTGTGCGGTTTCAACTCGTGACAAATCTTGAAAACCAATGAGAACATGGTCTATGGCTCTGCTGATTGATCCATGAATGTCAATCATCGAGGCCGTGCTTGTGGTGATTGTTTCTCTGATGGGATGTTCATTTCGAAAGTCTTCAAATAGTGTCAAAATTTGTATCTTCAGAATCTCAAAATCTTCTGAACAGTGGTCTCCACAGTTGGAGTCCGTAGCTTTGCACAAATTTGTTAAGAGGCGAAGCTGAAAATAAGTGAAAAGCAGTCCTGACCCAAGCATTAATGTCACCTTCTTCGAATATATCTCCCGACATCCAGCTTTGAATGTGAAACTAGGATCAGTGGTTTCGTGGAAGATACGTGCTAACTGCTTTGTAACAAAGGTGGCAATGTTGACTCGGTTTGGTTCCAGGTGTGAGAATAGATTGTTGCGTCTTCCTTCTTCTCCTACTATGTCTCGTAACTCCTTGATAATCAGATCAGCGTGGTGATCAAATGTTACGTAAATCACTAGTCTGTCTAGTGTGCTTTTGAAATTATCTCTTTCTAAGAGAATGAAGAGGCTGTGAATATCTTCGATTATTTGAGAGTCAGAGTGATAAGTCGGGCGACCGGTAGAATGATTCATATGCTTCCAGATGAGATTCAGTTGTGCACGTTGGTTTTCTGAGAACGGAAGTGCATATCCGACTAAGGCATTATAAACCTTAGAGTAAATGATCTTCTGATGTCGAAAAAATCTTGTTTCGAGAATAGTGCGAACCACTTAATTATGCTCTCGTTTCCTTTCTTCATAGTAGATATGATCGTGAAGAGTGTTGATAAAGTCTTGAATGCGCCCTTCTTAGATTTCAACATTATCATCTTCTCTTGGTAGATAAAGGTTGTTTCATCTTCGATAGCCTTGATTCTCTCCTTTAAACGAGGTGTGAAAATGATTGTTGATTTACGGATGACTTCGAGAATATCTTCAAATTCATCGGTGTCATTGATGAAGGTTTTTCATGTCGGCTAGATTAGATATGACCGGATCTGATCTGAAGAAGAGTCCGGCTCCTCCAGATCTGGTGCGGGTGGTGAATATGAATCATCCAGAATGTCTTCATTTTGCTCTTCTTCCTCGTCATCATCGGTATAGTTTTCTTCTGCAAATTCATCTAATGAACAGGCTTCTTCAGTATTCTAGTGTTTCACTTCGACACTGGCGGGGTCAATCTCTATATCTCGAACTTCATCCTTAGCATTTTTCTTTTTAAATCGAATAATTAAACTGTGATCCTCTGTCTCTAGCCTCATTAATTCTTCATGACGATTGTGATTTGCTTCTAAGCTTTGAGATGGTACTATCGCAGTTTCTTTTATGTCTCCCATTTCTTATTCTCCCTCGGAGTCTTCCTCTTCCTCTATTTCTTTGCTGGGATCCTCTTCTTCCATTTCTGGGTCGTCGGCGGACTGTGATACGACACCCATTTCGATATCATCGGTTGGTAGTAGGGACTCTGTAGTGACCCAAACTTTTCCATGTTTATATATATTAAATGAAATTTTTATTTACATGATTAAGTGTTTCCAACATGTTAAGCAATCAAACTTGTTAAGACTTGATTAATTTAAATAGGTTCCATATAGACAATTGACCACCCAAGTTGACCGGTGATTCATGAACGTTAAAACTTGTAAAAACTATATGATGACATATATATGATTATATATATAGTTAACATGATATTATGATAATTAAGTATCTCATTAGGTATTTTAATAATGTGTTATATACATACAATTGAGTTTATTGAATTAAGAAACTCGAAACGATATATATAATGATTATCGTTATAACAACGTCTTACTAAATACATATGAATCATATTAAGATATTTATACACTATGTTTAATCATGATAAATGATAAGTAAACATGTCATTAAGTGTATTAACAATGAACTACATTTGTAAAAACAAGACTACTAACTTAATG
Source organism: Rutidosis leptorrhynchoides (assembly GCF_046630445.1). Classification (NCBI taxonomy): domain Eukaryota; kingdom Viridiplantae; phylum Streptophyta; class Magnoliopsida; order Asterales; family Asteraceae; genus Rutidosis; species Rutidosis leptorrhynchoides. The sequence continues at coordinate 212,573,827 of NC_092335.1, forward strand.
ATTTCGAAACGAGATATATATGTAACGATTATCGTTGTAACAACATTTAACTGTATATATATCATACTAAGATATATTAATATATCATAATATCATGATAATATAATAATTTAACATCTCTTTAGATATAATAAATAATTGGTTAACAACATTTAACAAGATCGTTAACCTAAAGGTTTCAAAACAACATTTACATGTAACGACTAACGATGACTTAACGACTCAGTTAAAATGTATATACATGTAATGTTTTAATATGTATTCATACACTTTTGAAAGACTTCAAGAAACTTATCAAAATACTTTTACTTAACAAAAATGCTTACAATTACATCCTTGTTCAGTTTCATCAACAATTCTACTCGTATGCACCCGTATTCGTACTCGTACAATACACAGCTTTTAGATGTATGTACTCTTAGTATATACACTCCAATGATCAGCTCTTAGCAGCCCATGTGAGTCACCTAACACATGTGGGAACCATCATTTGGCAACTAGCATGAAATATCTCATAAAATTACAAAAATATTAGTAATCATTCATGACTTATTTACATGTAAACAAAATTACACATCCTTTATATCTAATCCATATACCAACGACCAAAAACACCTACAAACACTTTCATTCTTCAATTTTCTTCATCTAATTGATCTCTCTCAAGTTCTATCTTCAAGTTCTAAGAGTTCTTCATAAATTCTATAAGTTCTAGTTTCATAAAAATCAAGAATACTTTCAAGTTTGCTAGCTTACTTCCAATCTGGTAAAGTGATCATCCAACCTCAAGAAATCTCTCTTATTTATAGTAAGATATCTTTCTAATACAAGGTAATACTCATATTCAAACTTTGATTTAATTTCTATAACTATAACAATCTTATTTCGAGTGGAAATCTTACTTGAACTTGTTTTCGTGTCATGATTCTGCTTCAAGAACTTTCAAGCCATCCAAGGATCCTTTGAAGCTAGTTCTATTTTTCTCATTTCCAGTAGGTTTATCCACAAAACCTAAGGTAGTAATGATGTTCATAACATCATTCGATTCATATATATAAAACTACCTTATTCGAAGGTTTAAACTTGAAATCACTAGAACATAGTTTAGTTAATTCTAAACTTGTTCGCAAACAAAAGTTAATCCTTCTAACTTGACTTTTAAAATCAACTAAACACATGTTCTACATCTATATGATATGCTAACTTAATGATTTAAAACCTGAAAACACGAAAAACACCGTAAAACTGGACATACGCCGTCGTAGTAACACCGCGGGCTGTTTTGGGTTTGATAATTAAAAACTATGATAAACTTTGATTTAAAAGTTGTTCTTCTGGGAAAATGATTTTTCTTATGAACATGAAACTATATCCAAAAATCATGTTTAACTCAAAGTGGAAGTATGTTTTTCAAAATGGTCATCAAGACATTGTTCTTTTGACTGAAATGACTACTTCTTTTTAGATTCATAAAATAGAGTTCAATATGAAACCATAGCAATTTGATTCACTCAAAACGGATTTAAAACGAAGAAGTTATGGGTAAAACAAGATTGGATATTTTTTGGTTTTTGTAGCTACGGGAAATATTGTAACAATTCTATACAAATCATATCCTAGCTAACTTATATTGTATTATACATGTATTCTAATATATTATGTAATCTTGGGATACCATAGACACGTATGCAAATGTTTTGACATATCATATCGACCCATCTATATATATTATTTGGAATAACCATAGACACTCTATATGCAGTAATGTTGGAGTTAGCTATACAGGGCTGAGGTTGATTCCAAAAATATATATACTTTGAGTTGTGATCTAGCCTGAGACGTGTATACACTGGGTCGTGGATTGGGTCAACATAATATATATCAGTTTATTTTTGTACATCTAACTATGGACAACTAGTTGTAGGTTACTAACGAGGACAGGTGACTGAAAATATTTAAAACATTAAAACGTATTAAAAATGTTGTAAATATATTTTTAATATACTTTGATATATATGCATATATTTGTTATAGGTTCATGAATCGACCAGTGGCCAAGTCTTACTTCCCGACGAAGTAAAAATCTGTGAAAGTGAGTTATAGTACCACTTTTAAAATCTAATATTTTTGGGATGAGAATACATGCAGCTTTATAAATGTTTTACAAAATAGACACAAGTACATGAAACTACTTTCTATGGTTGAATGATCGAAGCCGAATATGCCCCTTTTGCTTGGTAGCCTAAGAATTAGGGAACATCACTAATTTTGAGAATTAGTGCACGCCTAATTGACGCGAATCCTAAAGATAGATCTATTGAGCCTAACGAACCCCATCCAAAGTACTGGATGCTTTAGTACTTTGAGTTTTATATCATGTCCGATGGATGTCCCGGAATGATGAGGATATTCTTATATGCATCTTGTTAATGTCGGTTACCAGGTGTTCACCATATGAATGATTTTTATCTCTATGTATGGGATGTATATTGAAATATGAAATCTTGTGGTCTATTATTACGATTTGATAAATATATAGGTTAAACCTATAACTCACCAACATTTTTGTTGACGTTTAAAGCATGTTTATTCTCAGGTGATTATTAAGAGCTTCCGCTGTTGCATGCTAATATATGGACAAGATTTAGAGTCAGCATGCTTGTATAATATTGTTTAAAACTGCATTCGAAATTTACTTTGTTGTAACATATTAATATTGTAAACTAATATGTATTGGTAGTGTGTAAGTGTGATATTTTTTTAGATTATCATTTCTGATAATCTAGGTGGTGTCCTTTTAACCTTGTCGATAAAATAAAGGTTATGGTTTGTTTTTAAAAACGAATGCAGTCTTTGAAAAATGTCTCATATAGAGGTCAAAACCTCGCAACGAAATCAATTAATATGGAACGTTTATAATCAATATGAACGGGACTTTTCAGTTGGTATCCGAGCGTTGGTCTTAAAGAACCAGAAATTTGCATTAGTGTGTCTTATCGAGTTTGTTAGGATACATTAGTGAGTCTGGACTTCGACCGTGTTTTCTTTAAAAACGATTGCTTAACACTTTTGTTGGAAACTATATGTAATTATTATGTGATATATTAACCTCTTAATATGTTGATATTGTGTGATAGATGTCTACCACAAGTACAAATCCCATCGACTCACCTGATAATAATGAAGAGTCGAATATACTTTGGGAAGATTCACAAATTCCCGAAGAGAAATCAGAAGAGGAGGAACCGGAAGAGGAGGAACCGGAAGAAGAGGAACTGGAAGAAGAGGAACCGGAAGAGAAGAAACCAGAAGAAGAAGAGGTTCCGAAGGAAGAAATATTGATACCTACAGTAAATCGATTAAATAAAAGAAAATCCTCAACCAACGGACCAACGTTAAAAATGGTCAATGGTATTTCCGCCAAGGAAGCAAAATATTGGGAAGATTACCAATTTTTTGATGAATCGGATCCCGATGAGGATTCCGATGATATTATAGAAATTACCTCGACCCAATTTAATAAAGCAAAAGAAAATAATAAGGGAAAAGGTATAAAAATAGAGAAACCTGATTCCAACCCCGATGAACTTTATATGTATCGGCAACGTCCGTATTTCCTAAATTGTAACAATAACCCGGGAACCTCTAAACCACCACGTTTTTCTAAACCATTATGGAAAACGACGGCTCGTATTAAAGGAACACCATATATCCCTAGAAAATTAGGAAAACGAACCAAGTCTGAAGAAGAAGAAACCAATGATTCAGATTAGAGGGTTGTAATCATGTTGTGTATTATGTGTATTGTAGTGTGCTTGTCCTTTTATGTTCTATGTAAAAATTGCTTGTATTGTTTGTTAATTATCTTTTATGAATCTAATCCTTGTCTATTTTACAGTATAAAAACAAAATGGACGTTAAGGGTAGACAATCGAATATTTTAGAAGACCGACCAGAGGATATGATTGTGGAAATCTTGTCTAGAGTCGGTCAGAATTCATCAGCACATTTAGTTATGGAGAAATTAACTTGTCAAACATTTGAAAGATTTTCCAGAAATGCCTTAGTTTATAAAAGGCTTTCCTTTGATAGGTGGGGTATATCACATTGGGGAGACCGTAAGTTACGGCGTGTTTTCTTTAAAGCGTTAAATGCGGGGAACCCAAATGCAATTTTACGCTACGGGTTAAGAACCTATTTTGACTCAACGTATCCCAACATAGGATTTCGTGAGTTAGAAAGAGCTTCTAACATGCAACATAAAGAAGCATGTTATGCTTACGGGTTAATAATGTTCGCTTCTCATCAAATTGAGAAAAAGAACATTGGGTTGCAACTTTTAAATAAAACATTCCCACAAGTGACGGACTCGGTAGTTGAGATGAGAAACAAGGTTTTTAGATTGTTACGGGGCTGTTGGGCATTACGAAACCCTCGTCCTTTTGACGACATTACAACATGCTGCTTAGCCAATGGTCATAACGGTTACTTTCCACAAAACCAAGGATGGGAAGTCGTCTTAGTAAAACCATAATGCATGACTTGTTTCTGGACTTATGAATTACGTGTCTTTATTTCTTTTGCTGAACAACTTGCGTATTTACTAGAATTGCCTTTATAGCTGCCGAGTAGCAATGTTATTATGTGTTATATTTCATCCTATATGTATAATAGCGGTATTGTAAGTTTGTAATATTTTGTATAAAGTTTGAACGCGAAATTTTATTATAATAAGTTTTTCATATAGAAGCGTAGTAGTTAAGTTGTATAGTAGCTAGTAAGTATGAACTTAACGGGTAGGTACTACCCGAATTAAAACTATAAAATGCTAATATGAAGAAAAAGCTTTTATAAATAAGTTCATATTATATTACGAAATACTATTGACTACTCTTAAATTCTATATAATTAACTCAATTCTTTTGGCTATTTTTGAAGTAAATGGCACCGGCAACTCGTCAGAATTTGAACATGAGTGAGGAAGACTTCCGTGTTTTCCTTGCAGCAAACATAGCCACAGTACAGGCTGCGATGCAAAATAACAATAACTCTGGATATAGCAGTGGAACTAATTCCACAAGAAATCGTGTAGGATGCTCCTACAAAGAATTCACTGCCTGCAAACCTTTGGAATTTGATGGAACCGAAGGGCCAATTGGATTGAAACGGTGGACCGAGAAGGTCGAATCGGTGTTTGCCATAAGTAAGTGTACTGAAGAGGAAAAAGTTAAGTACGCTACGCATACCTTCACAGGTACGACATTAACATGGTGGAATACCTATCTTGAGCAGGTAGGACAAGATGCTGCTTACGCACTTCCATGGTCAGCATTCAAGCAATTCATGAACGAGCAGTACCGTCCTAGAAACGAGGTCAATAAGCTCAAGGCAGAGCTTAGAGAGTTACGAACATAAGGGTTCGACATTATCACGTATGAACGACGATTCACAGAGTTGTGCCTATTGTGTCCAGGAACGTTCGAAGATGAAGAAGAGAAGATCGACGCGTTTGTAAAAAGGTTACCAGTAAGGATTCAAGAAGATGTGAGTTCACACGAGCCCGCTTCCATACAGAAGGCCAGCTGAATGGCTCATAAATTCATAAATCAGATTGAGGGGAGAATTAAAGAACAGGCGGCCGAAGAAGCCAACACGAAACAACTCAAGAGGAAGTGGGAGGAAAACAGTGACAAGAGTCACCAGTACAACAATGACAACAACAATTACAACCACAATCGCAACAACTATCCCAACAATCGCAACATAAATCTCAACAACAACAATCGCAATCCCAACAACAACTACTACAACAAACATCCCAACAACAACAATTACAATAATCGTCCCAACAACAATAACAACCACAACAACAACAATAATCAGAAACAGCAATGCCAAAGGTGTGAAGAGAATCACCCGGGGTTCTGCACAACATTTTGCAACAGGTGTAAATGAAATGGTCATAGCGCGACAAAGTATGAGGTCTACGGACCAATATATAACAGAACTAAAGGAACAAATAATGTCAGAACGAGTAATGTCGAAACAAGTAGTGTCAGAGCAAGTACTGCCAACGTAGTCTGTTATAAATGTGGAAAATCGGGCCAAATTATTAAAAATTGCCCAAATCAGGGGAATACTAATGGGCAGGGCCGCGGAAGAGTTTTCAATATTAATACGGCAGAAGCACAGAAAGACCCGGAACTTGTTACGGGTACGTTTCTCATTGACAATAAATCTGCTTATGTTTTATTTGATTCGGGTACGGATAGAAGCTATATGAGTGGAGATTTTTGTGCTAAACTAAGTTGCTCACCGACGCCCTTGAATAATAAATTTTTACTCGAATTAGCAAATGGTAAATTAATTACAGCGGATAATATATGTCGGAATCGTGAAATTAAACTGGTTAACGAAACATTTAAGATTGACTTGATACCCGTAGAGTTAGGGAGTTTTGATGTGATAATCGGTATGGACTGGTTGAAAGAAGTGAAAGCAGAGATTGTTTGTTACAAAAATGCAATTCGCATTATACGAGAAAAAGGAAAACCCTTAATGGTGTACAGAGAAAAGAGCAACGCAAAGTTAAACCTTATTAGTAACTTGAAGGCACAAAAACTGATAAGAAAAGGTTGCTATGCTGTGCTAGCACACGTTGAAAAAGTCAATTCCGAAGAAAAGAACATCAATGATGTTCCCGTCGCAAAAGAATTTCCCGATGTATTTCCGAAAGAATTACCGGGACTACCTCCACATCGATCCGTTGAATTTCAAATAGATCTTGTACCGGGAGCTGCACCAATAGCTCGTGCTCCATACAGACTCGCACCTAGCGAAATGAAGGAACTTCAGAGCCAATTACAATAACTTTTAGAGCGTGGTTTCATTTGACCAAGCACATCACCGTGGGGAGCTCCTGTTTTTTTTTGTCAAGAAGAATGATGGTACATTTAGGTTATGTATCAACTACCGAGAGTTGAACAAACTTACCATCAAGAACCGCTACCCAGTACCAAGAATCGACGACTTATTTGATCAACTACAAGGCTCGTCGGTTTATTCGAAGATTGATTTACGTTCTGGGTATCATCAAATGAGGGTGAAGGAGGATGATATTCCAAAGACTGCTTTTAGAATGCGTTACGGTCATTACGAGTTTATGGTTATGTCGTTTGGGTTGACTAATGCACCAGCTGTGTTCATGGACCTCATGAACCGAGTGTGTGGACCATACCTTGACAAGTTTGTCATTTTTTTCATCGATGACATACTTATTTACTCGAAGAACGATCAAGAGCACAAAGAACATTTGAGAAAAGTACTAGAGTTGCTGAGGAAAGAAAAACTGTACGCTAAGTTTTCAAAGTGTGTATTTAGGTTGGAAGAAGTTCAATTCCTCGGTCACATAGTGAAGAAAGAAGGTATTCAGGTGGATCCAGCAAAGATTGAAACTGTTGAAAAGTGGGAAACCCCGAAAACTCCGAAGCATATACGCCAATTCTTAGGACTAGCTGGTTACTACAGAAGGTTCATCCAAGATTTTTCCAGAATAGCAAAACCCTTGACTGCATTAACGCATAAAGGGAGGAAATTTGAATGAAAGGATGAACAACAAAAGGCGTTTCAATTATTAAAGAAAAAGTTAACTACAGCACCTATATTGTCATTACCTGAAGGGAATGATGATTTTGTGATATATTGTGATGCCTCAAAGCAAGGTCTCGGTTGTGTATTAATGCAGCGAACGAAGGTAATTGCTTATGCGACTAGACAATTGAAGATTCACGAGCAGAATTATACGACGCATGATTTGGAATTAGGCGCGGTTGTTTTTGCATTAAAGACTTGGAGGCACTACTTATATGGGGACAAAAGTATTATATATACCGACCACAAAAGTCTTCAACACATATTTAACCAGAAACAACTGAACATGAGACAGCGCAGGTGGATCGAATTATTGAATGATTACGACTTTGAGATTCGTTACCACCCGGGGAAGGCAAATGTGGTAGCCAACGCATTGAGCAGAAAGGACAGAGAACCCATTCGAGTAAAAGCTATGAATATAATGATTCACAATAACCTTACTACTCAAATAAAGGAGGTGCAACAAGGAGTTTTAAAATAGGGAAATTTAAAGGATGAAATACCCAAAGGATCGGAGAAGCATCTTGATATTCGAGAAGACGGAACCCGGTATAGGGCTGAAAGAATTTGGGTACCAAAATTTGGAGATATGAGAGAAATGGTACTTAGAGAAGCTCATAAAACCAGATACTCAATACACCCTGGAACGGGGAAGATGTACAAGGATCTCAAGAAACATTTTTGGTGGCCGGGTATGAAAGCCGATGTTGCTAAATACGTAGGAGAATGTTTGACATATTCCAAGGTCAAAGCGGAGCATCAGAAACTATCAGGTCTACTTCAACAACCCGAAATCCCGGAATGGAAATGGGAAAACATTACCATAGATTTCATCACTAAATTGCCAAGGACTGCCAGTGGTTTTGATACTATTTGGGTAATAGTTGATCGCCTCACCAAATCAGCACACTTCCTGCCAATAAGAGAAGATGACAAGATGGAAAAGTTAACACGATTGTATTTGAAGGAAGTCGTCTCCAGACATGGAATACCAATCTCTATTATCTCTGATAGGGATGGCAGATTTATTTCAAGATTCTGGCAGACATTACAGCAAGCATTAGGAACTCGTCTAGACATGAGTACTGCCTATCATCCACAAACTGATGGGCAGAGCGAAAGGATGATACAAACGCTTGAAGACATGCTACGAGCATGTGTTATTGATTTCGGAAACAGTTAGGATCGACATCTACCGTTAGCAGAATTTTCCTACAACAACAGCTATCATTCAAGCATTGAGATGGCACCGTTTGAAGTACTTTATGGTAGAAAGTGCAGGTCTCTGATTTGTTGGAGTGAAGTGGGGGATAGACAGATTACGAGTCCAGAGATAATACAAGAAACTACCGAGAAGATCATTCAAATTCAACAACGATTGAAAACCGCCCAAAGTCGACAAAAGAGCTACGCTGACATTAAAAGAAAAGATATAGAATTTGAAATTGGAGAGATGGTCATGCTTAAATTTGCACCTTGAAAAGGCGATGTTCGATTTGGTAAACGAGGGAAATTAAACCCAAGGTATATTGGACCATTCAAGGTTATTGATCGCGTCGGACCAGTAGCTTACCTACTTGAGTTACCTCAACAACTCACGGCTGTACTTAACACTTTCCTCATCTCAAATTTGAAGAAATGTTTTGCTAAAGAAGATCTCACTATTCCGTTAGACGAAATCCAAATCAACGAAAAACTTCAATTTATCGAAGAACCCGTCGAAATAATGGATCGTGAGGTTAAAAACTTAAGCAAAACAAAATACCAATTGTTAAGGTTCGATGGAATGCTCATAGAGGACCCGAGTTCACCTGGGAATGAGAAGATCAGATGAAGAAGAAATACCCGCACTTATTTCCAGAAGATACGACAACACCTCCAACTGCTTAAAATTTCGGGACGAAATTTATTTAACGGGTAGGTACTGTAGTGACCCGAACTCTTCCATGTTTATATATATTAATTAAAATTGTTATTTACATGATTAAGTGTTTCCAACATGTTAAGCAATCAAACTTGTTAAGACTTGATTAATTTAAATAGGTTTCATATAGACAATTGACCACCCAAGTTGACCGGTGATTCACTAACGTTAAAACTTGTAAAAACTATATGATGACATATATATGAATATATATATAGTTAACATAATATTATGATAAGTAAGTATCTCATTAGGTATTTTAATAATGTGTTATATACATAAAACTGAGTTTATTGAATTAAGAAACTCGAAACGATATATATAACGATTATCGTTATAACAACGTCTTACTAAATACATATGAATCATATTAAGATATTGATAAACTATGTTTCATCATGATAAATTATAAGTAAACACATCATTAAGTGTATTAACAATGAACTACATATGTAAAGAACAAGATTACTAACTTAATGATTTCGAAACGAGACATATATGTAACGATTATCGTTGTAACAACATTTAACTGTATACATATCATACTAAGATATATTAATAAATCATAATATCATGATAATGTAATAATTTAACATCTCTTTAGATATAATAAACAATGGGTTAACAACATTTAACAAGATCGTTAACCTAAAGGTTTCAAAACAACATTTACATGTAACGACTAACGATGACTTAACGACTCAGTTAAAATGTATATACATGTAATGTTTTAATATGTATTCATACACTTTTGAAAGACTTCAAGACACTTATCAAAATACTTTTATTAACAAAAATGCTTACAATTACATCCTCGTTCAGTTTCATCAACAATTCTACTCGTATGCACCCGTATTCGTACTCGTACAATACACAGGTTTTAGATGTATGTACTATTGGTATATACACTCCAATGATCAGCTTTTAGCAGCCCATGTGAGTCACCTAACACATGTGGGAACCATCATTTGGCAACTAACATGAAATATCTCATAAAATTACAAAAATATAAGTAATCATTCATGACTTATTTACATGTAAACAAAATTACGCATCCTTTATATATAATCCATATACCAACGACCAAAAACACCTACAAACACTTTCATTATTCAATTTTCTTCATCTAATTGATCTCTCTCAAGTTCTATCTTCAAGTTCTATGTGTTCTTCATAAATTCTATAAGTTCTAGTTTCATAAAAATTAAGAATACTTTCAAGTTTGCTAGCTTACTTCCAATCTTGTAAAGTGATCATCCAACCTCAAGAAATCTTTCTTATTTACAGTAAGATATCTTTCTAATACAAGGTAATACTCATATTCAAACTTTGATTCATTTTCTATAACTATAACAATCTTATTTTGAGTGAAAATCTTACTTGAACTTGTTTTCGTATCATGATTCTGCTTCAAGAACTTTCAAGCCATCCAAGGATCCTTTGAAGCTAGATCTATTTTTCTCATTTCCAGTAGGTTTATCCACAAAACTTGAGGTAGTAATGATGTTCATAGCATCATTCGATTCATATATATAAAACTACCTTATTCGAAGGTTTAAACTTGAAATCACTAGAACATAGTTTAGTTAATTCTAAACTTGTTCGCAAACAAAAGTTAATCCTTCTAACTTGACTTTTAAAATCAACTAAACACATGTTATATATCTATATGATATGCTAACTTAATGATTTAAAACCTGGAAACACGAAAAACACCGTAAAACCGGACATACGCCGTCGTAGTAACACCGCGGGTTGTTTTGGGTTTGATAATTAAAAATGACGATAAACTTTGATTTAAAAGTTGTTCTTCCGGAAAAATGATTTTTCTTATGAACATGAAACTATATCTAAAAATCATGGTTAAACTCAAAGTGGAAGTATGTTTTTCAAAATGGTCATCAAGACGTCGTTCTTTCGACTGAAATGACTACCTCTTACAAAAACGACTTTTAACTTATTTTTCTGACTATAAATCTATACTTTTTCTATTTAGATTCATAAAATAGAGTTCAGTATGAAACCATAGCAATTTGATTTACTCAAAACGGATTTAAAACGAAGAAGTTATGGGTAAAACAAGATTGGATATTTTTTGATTGTTGTAGCTACAGGAAATATTGTAACAATTCTATACAAATCATATCCTAGATAACTTATATTGTATTATACATGTGTTCTAATATATTATGTAATCTTGGGATACCATAGACACGTATTCAAATGTTTTGACATATCATATCGACCCATATATATATATTATTTGGAACAACCATAGACACTCTATATGCAGTAATTTTGGTGTTAGCTATACAGAGTTGAGGTTGATTCCAAAATATATTTATACTTTGAGTTGTGATCTAGCCTGAGACGTGTATACACTGGGTCGTGGATTGGGTCAAGATAATATATATCAATTTATTTCTGTACATCTAACTATGGACAACTAGTTGTAGGTTACTAACTAGGACAGCTGACTGAAAATATTTAAAACATTAAAACGTATTAAAAATGTTGTAAATATATTTTGAACATACTTTGATATATATGTACATATTTGTTATAGGTTCGTGAATTGACCAGTGGCCAAGTCTTATTTCCCGACGAAGTAAAAATCTGTGAAAGTGAGTTATAGTCCCACTTTTAAAATCTAATATTTTTGAGATGAGAATACATGCAGCTTTATAAATGTTTTACAAAATAGACATAAGTACATGAAACTACTTTCTATGGTTGAATGATCGAAGCCGAATATGCCCATTTTGCTTGGTAGCCTAAGAATTAGGGAACATCACTAATTTTGAGAATTAGTGCACGCCTAATTGACGCGAATCCTAAAGATAGATCTATTGGGCCTAACGAACCCCATCTAAAGTACCAGATGCTTTAGTACTTCGAGTTTTATATCATGTCAGCTGACTTAATATATATATGGATGTCCCGGAATGATGGGGATATTCTTATATGCATCTTGTTAATGTCGGTTACCAGGTGTTCACCATATGAATGATTTTTATCTCTATGTATGGGATGTATATTGAAATATGAAATCTTGTGGTCTATTATTACGATTTGATAAATATATAGGTTAAACCTATAACTCACCAACATTTTTATTGACGTTTAAAGCATGTTTATTCTCAGGTGATTATTAAGAGCTTCCGCTGTTGCATGCTAATATATGGACAAGATTTGGAGTCAGCATGCTTGTATAATATTGTTTAAAACTGCATTCGAAATTTACTTTGTTGTAACATATTAATATTGTAAACCAATATGTATTGGTAGTGTGTAAGTGTGATATTTTTTTAGATTATCATTTCTGATAATCTAGGTGATGTCCTTTTAACCTTGTCGATAAAATAAAGGTTATGGTTTATTTTTAAAAACGAATGTAGTCTTTGAAAAACGTCTCATATAGAGGTCAAAATCTCGCAACGAAATCAATTAATATGGAACGTTTATAATCAATATGAACGGGACATTTCAGACTCATCATCAGAAGTGATCTATCCGGTGGAAATAGCAAACATCTCTGCCTGTCCAGAAATATCGGTTGGTCGGTCAATTTTGAAGGTAACGCTCTCCCCATGTGATCGCAAGATCAAGGTTTGATTGTACACATCAATGACACTCCTAACTGTGTTCATGAAAGGTCTCCCTAATACTATTGGCGTATGTAGGTCTTCCTTAATATCCATCACTATGAAATCTGTAGGATACAAGAATTTTTCGATTTTCAACAAGATGTTCTCAACTATGCCCTTAGGAGGCAATGTAGCAACCCTAATTTTTCTGTCACCTCCGTTAACTGTCTATTAATTATTTTAACGGTGATTACTTGACTTTATATGTGTTTAAGTGTATTAAATGCGTACTTGATCCTTGGTGGGTTGCTTTAATTAATATGGGTTAATATTTATGGATAAACTTATTTCGGATAATGAAATACGATAAAAATGAAACGGTTGGAATAACTGCAAAAAATACACTCGGGTTTATTTTAATAATTATTTTAATAATTATTAACTTTGAATAATATTTAATTTATTAAGTGTTTTAATAAATTAGACTTATTTGTTGCGTTTTAACGATCGGTTTAGCGTTCCGGGACTTCGGTACGTTTAAACGACACTTGAAACGGACCACGAGTACACAGAATTGGAAAACGAGTGCCCGGGAACACCCTTTGGGCCCCATTCGTCCGACCACCCCAATTCCCCCTTTAATATTCTTGTTCTGGCTTGTAATTGTCACTAGTGGGTTGTTTTATGCCCTAAATTATATATACTAGTAACCTAATCACACTGCATAATTATCCTAAACCTAAATTAGTCGCCAGTTTTCTCCTCCTCCTACTGCTTCTTCGTCGACCACCGTCACCACCCAATCACCACTATATTTTGATTTTTAGCTTTAACCTTCAACACAAAGATTGTAATTCCCATCGATACCTACACGTTGGTATAAACAATTTCTTGATCAAATGTATAATTCTATGAACCCTAATTTTTATAAATCTGATTTTGATGAACTTTCATAGTGTTTGATGTCAATTGCTCAAGTCTATACGTGTATATGTAAATTGCATGCATTAAATTGTTCGTTTGATGTGATTAGGGTTAAACCTGAATTTAAATTGAATGATTACAGAAACTTAAACTTTTTTAATGTTAAATATTACTACCTCCGTCCCATTCTAATAGTCCACAGACAAAAAACATGCAGTTTTAGAAAATCCCACTAACTTTATTTCTCCACCAATGAAATATCTTCTCTCTCCAGATCCACCAATGAAATATCTTCTTTCCTTTCTATTTATGGAAGTGTACTATCAGAATGGGACAGCCCAAAATGGAATACTGTCCCATTGAAATGAGACGGAGGTAGTATTACATATTCAGAATCCTATTGAAAAACTAATAATTTTAGGCTTTGAAATTGCGTATTTTCGTTACCGTATGTGCAAGTTATGATTAAATGAACTTTTGTTGTCAAATCTATGATAAATCCGAAATCTGGACAAATGGGTGATGAATTGAGTTATGAAATGATTTTCATTGTGTAGATAATTTAAAAATATTCAATTTGGACTAGGATAACATGCGTTTTGGAGTCGTAAAACTCATTTTATGCCTAAATAATTGATCATGGTAAAACTAGTTTGCTCGGTAGCATAAAACAGATTTTAAAAGCAATTTGAAATATGATATTGAATCAAATCTTTGCATTTCTGTAAAATTCATATGTTGTAGATGACTTTTCATCTAGTCCTTGTGATGATTGGATATGTATAGCTTGCGTAATGTGCGTGCGAAAACGACTACCTGTATTCTGTCCGAATCTGCCAAGTATGCACCTGTAGCTCTATAAGTTAAGTTATGGATAGTTTAAGGACTTGATACATACACTTTATATGTTATGGAAAAAAAGTCTAGTTTATGTCAAACCTTTTAACCTGATACATTATGCATAATGAGGTCAAAGATTTGATAATTACTGAATTGGACTGAAACAGAACGTCTGACATGCCGGAATAAACTGTACCAATTGGTTAAACTAAATCACCTCATCTTTTGATATGTGTTAGTTTAGCTTGTCTTGAAATTTATCCACTGACCTTGCTTGATTTGCATACTCCTAGCTCCGGTTATGCCCAATATAAATCTGATGCGCAGATTAAAACTGATTTCGTGCAATGTGTATTGTGGATGCGAGTATGTGCTTCGTGCTAGGGACATAACTTTGAACTTGTGAATGAATGTGGATTACATACTGATCATTAACATTTCATAAGTGAAACTTGATTGTCATGTGTTCATATGTGTCTTGGTTGCACACTACTTAACATGCGGTATGACAATGAAATCGGTAATCGATGAAACTTGAAACTGAAACTGAAAATGAATGATACGAACCAAGTTTGACTATTTGACCAACATTGACATGGACCTACTGATGTGTTGACTTTGGTTGACCACTTTGACTAAGTTTGACTTTTGTTTGACCTTGGTTGACTTATGTTGACTTGCATGAACTAGTTGACTATGTGTTGACTTTTACATTGAAACTCGTCGGTCTGAGCAATAGGACAACTTACTCTATGTAATATCTATTGTATTAGATACAACTATTGACCAACCTAAATATGTATATCTAGGTTGCATTACGCGACTATAGTCAGTACAGGCTACTTACTGCTTGCTTTTCATGCCGAGCATTTCAAAGGTGAGTCTACAGTCCCGCTTTTTACATATTTTCGGGGATGAGAGTACACTTACATTTACGTTATTACAAATGCTTTTACTTTTGACACGAGTACTATTATACATGTTGAGGTTCGGAAAGCCCCTAGCTTGAATACTTTAATTACCTTCGGGTAAGCACAAATTAGATGGACGGATCCGTTAGGTTAGACAAACCTCACCCTACTATAACTGTGGCGCATTTACTTTGAACTATATATACACTCGAACAAGTGTATACGATATACGGGGTAAAGGATAAGTGTAGTTGTAAACTATACGCAGGTCTTTATGCTTGTATACAAGTGCTCATGGATGTATGTACATTTTTGCAACGCTTGGGTTGTGCTTATTGAAATCTTGTGGTCAAATGCAAATGAACTCTTTTTCTGAATAATGTTTTTCAGATACTATTTTACATTACTTAAAACTGTGGTTTGCAAATAAGAAAAATAAAACCTGACATGGTATTGTCTACGAACATTTAAAACTTGACATGATATTGTCTACAAACATTTGAAACAGGACCCAGTGATGTCTACAAATTTTAAATATGAAACATTTGTGGTCTCATACGTTTTTACAAGCAGGAGAAACAAATCATTTTTGAATGTCATACATAGCTGACACTTGACATTGATGTTCACAAACAGACTAAAAACTTAACATTTGCTGTATGCAAACTTTTGACATTAAACCTTGGTGGTTTATACTTTATACTGATAAATGTTACTGATTTCTGAATACTGATTTTCGGATACCGATTACTGATAAACGATGCTGATAACTGATTTTTCGATAAACGAATGGAAACTGTTTTATGAAACATACGATGAACTGTTTACCTAAACCTGTAGATTCACTCAACAATATTGTTGACCCGTTTTGCGTGTTATTTCTCAGGTATTAATTGCTTCCACTGTAGATATTTGCTGTGATATATAGAAGTCAAGCCATGTGCTGGGACCAGAGTTAACATCGCTGATGCGTGTAGAACAATACATCAATTACCCTCAAACTTATACAAGATTCAAATACTACAAATAAGCACATACAACTGACGAGCACTTAGAACCCGATTATTATAGCACTTTTTATGTAAGTATTCGTTTCAAGTTTGTCCCAAGAGAGCGGTGTAAGTAGAATAATTGAAACTATTAATTGTCCTAGGGTTTGTTTGATTGGGGGGGGGGGTTGATTGATTTTAATTATCAACTAAAACGTGCGCAAGTAAACAAACTTAAACTTAACAATTAAAACTAGTAACAAGTAACTAAGTATTAAGGACTAAATCAATTAACTAAGTAGTGTTCATTTACCTAATCCTCTCTATGCTTGTATTGCCCCGTTTTACCCAATTTGCTATCGCATTAGTTGTTGAACTATTGAATGTTTAGCATTACTACCAAACCTTAATCATATTACACTTTGAAAACTCACATAAGCATTGTATCCTAAGATCAAGTTAAGTATGAGCGGTTATTTAGATTATGCTTGGGTTGAAATCATTTAAAACCCTTCAACTATCAAAATCACTTAAGATAATCGAACAGCACTATGTTGACTAAAGGCCAATTGAAAACCAACCTAAATTAAGAACACAATCACTTGAGATTCCTAATTTAGTTGTCTAGATCACTTGAAGTGTTGAAGCACAAATTGATTCACTTCTCAAATTACTAAGAGAGTTACACAATCTATGTAATCAAAGTAAAGCCTAAAACAATGCATAGCAATGGACCTCATAGCTAACACAATAACACTTGCGCACATATTTCATTCAAACAACTTCATTCAATTGATTTAGGGCAAATCCTTACACTAGAGATTCATATATAAGCAAACACAATCAAATTAGCCAAGCATGGCTAAGATTACACTAATCATAAGCATTGAAATACAAATAAACATCATATTAATTTATTATAAGTATTCAATTCAAAACTAGAGAAATAAAGGTGGAGATTACAATCTAAATTAAAAGAGAAGAAGATCTAGAGCTAAACTATGATGGTACTTGAGCTTGTCTCCTTCAAATCACCTTCAAACTCCAATGGATGATGAAATTGGGGTTTTGGAAGTGAAATTTAGACTTAAAATTGTAGCTCTCCTTGAAATGACCTAATTTCTTTCCTTTTATAGTGCTGAAAATTCTAGGTTGAATAGGGACACCAGTGCCGCTTTTGGTTCAGCAGTGGCGCTTTTGTCTACTGGTGAAAAATGGGGCCAAAACGAATACAAGAACGTCACTTTTCTCTGAGGTGCAGTGCTTTTGACAATTAGGAGCGGCGCTCTACTATTAAGAGCGGCGCTTTTGGTGCTGATTTCTGCACTTGTCATTTTCTTTCCCTCTTTTGATTAAGACTTGGTCAATTTTGCACCAAATCAAGTTTTTAGTCTTGAACCGACACTTTAGCGCAAATAAACAACTTTCAGACCCAATGATCCTCAAATCTAATTGAAATGAGGGAGATATTGCGAGATAAAACGTGTATAATTAGAGTAATATCAAACCCCCTACATTTGAACCTTGCTTATTCTCAAGCAAGCAAATCAATAAAACAAGACTTGGAGATAAATAGCATTCAATGATCAAAGCCAAAGTGCAATATTTGGACAATAAATGGTACCTCCATGGATGAGCACTTTGATGGCTAGAATGAGCTCCCAACACTTGCATTTGCTAAGGACCAAGCATACATCATTTCTTCTTCTTCTACTACTAATAAAAACTCAATTCAACGCTTCAAACAATCTTTAAATACCATTAAAATCAACCACAATTCAAGCCTAAAGTAACGATCTCCGTATCCTCTCAATCTCCTCAAACAATCAAGCAAACAAACACATATATATGCTCCCTAGGAAGGTTCAATAATCTACAAGTTGTGCACTTTAAGAGTAAACATACCAAGATTCGAGCTTTATAGTGCAAACCTTCTTAGGAGCTTCTTCAAACCATAGGATCAACGAGTTTTCATCTCCACCATCTCATTCTTCAAACCTCAATCGAACAAAAACTACCCACAAGCTTCACTTTGGTTAAATGGAGCACCAATTTACATGAGTTACCCAAGAAAAATGTTTAAGCCCTAGAAAAGACAAGGCTTTTTAAAGAAAACCATTTTCGTTTAAGAAAGGGAAAACGAGTAAAGTAGCAAAACGAGACAAGTTTTTCGAAAATTTTTGGTTTAAATCTATGTGCATTCCAAAGCTATCCTGGTTTTGGGATAACTGCACAGGTAGCTACTTCCCCAGTATATCACCAAAATGAACTACCTTCTTGAATTGAAGGCGATACTTGGAAGACATTATTCCAAGCTTAGGTCTTTTTGGGATCGAACTTAACTTGAGAGACTTTACTCCCAAGCTTGGAACATAATAAAACTTGGAAGACTTTACTTCCAAGTTTGGAAGACTTGACTTCCAAAATGAAACGTTGAGAGGGCTCAACTCTCCCGGGAGTGTCAAAGCTCAAAGCTTTTATTCAGTCGGCTACTTCCCACATAACAAGCTTTTATGCTTATTTTGAGAAAAGATAAGAAGTAGAAACTACCTTTCCATAATTAATCGAACACAAAGGGTGCCATAACTTTTGGATATGGCGTGTATTGTCTAGTAACACTAGCACGAAGCCATTGCTCTTCATCAAGAAGATAGCACACGGTGAAGCTCGGTGACTCCTCTTCCCATGGTATGATACATCGATTGAAACATCATGAAATGATGAGACAACCAATGTCAATATAAAATGGTGCGGATTAGGAAGTCTCACACACCAAGTGAAACGAAATTCGGGAGACTTGACTCCCTATCATGGATGGACTTGACTCATCTGGAAGTGTTAAAGCATAACGCTTTAGACACTTGGTTTTTGGAATAACACATGGAAGACTTTACTTCCATGCAAAAGCAAGGAAAAGACTTTACTTTCAAAAAAATTTACATGTTTTAACCATTTTAGTGATTATGATTTGTATTAATGATTGTTAAAAACTTGTTTCAAAAATTGATCAACATTGCAAGTTTTAATCTTTGTAAAGTATATGTGACAAGTTTAACAGAAAAAGTTTAAAATGACCATATATTTAAACTCTCCCCCTTACATATCGTTTCATGCAATACCCTCATTGCATTGAAAGGATAGAACAAGTAAAAATGAGGGGCATTTTTTTAAACTAGAATAGATGAGAGAAAAGAAAGTAAAAAACCGGATTAGATCAAACGATCTTTGTTGTCTAAAAACCAAGTGTGGATGTGGGGCGGTACATGAAGTAGTACTATGCTCCCACAAGTCAATCATCTCAAATCCAAATCCATCCAATTGTGATGATTAAATACTCAAAGTTATCCAATACAAACCAAATACAAATCATTGTTCTAAATGTACAAAAGTAGCTATAAGTGAGCTACCGTGTACCAAATACAAATTCGTCCAAATGCTAACAAATTCAAACATTGTTTCCAAACATCAATCACCACAAACAAATGTTCAACAAGATCCACAAATCAACAATCATAAGTTTAATTAAACAACCAATAAGGAGAGTGAGAGCACAACATATAGAGTTACCAATTATAACCACCATAGTAGGAACTCCCAGATTGGTCCGGGTTCGGATAGTCTTCATAGTTATGTGGCGTACTCCATGCATCTTGACCTTGTTGTTGTTGTTGTCTTAACCTCTCGAACTGCTCAAACTCTCGAGCTCTCCTTAAAGCTTCGTTGTGGTCATAATCGATTAGGGATTGGCTCTGTGGGTGCTCAAAATCATATGGGTTATAAATGGGGGAAAATGGCATCGGGGCATTTGGATCCGAGCGGTGTAGTTGATCACAATGGACTTGCCATTGTTATACAGCTCGGAGGCCCGAAAAGTTGTAACGGGCTTCATATTCTTGGTTGCCTTGATTAATATAAATTTGGAAAAATTGGTTGACAAACTAATAGTGGTCATAATCCCCCGGAACACCACTACCCAAACCCGGTGCCCCACTTCTAGACCCAACGTTCCCCATTTCATACTCATTCCTAACCCGCCCTTCCTCTTCTTGCTCATCTTCCTCCCCCATATCCATATACTTCGTATCGAACCATCTCCTCAACACCTTGTTTTAGTCCCTCATTAGAATCGTACCTCCCTTATAATCCACGTAGTTGAATTTAGCCATCGCTTTAGCCTTACATCCCTCTAGATTAGTCCCGAATTGCCTAGCTATCCGGGTCACAAAAACACCACCTACCGTTCCCTTTTTACCCTTGTTCCCATGTTTATCAAATAGAAAATCGGCTAGTATGTGTGGGATACGAACATGGGCCTTGTTGTCGATTCGTTCGGTAAGCCAAATGTCTAAATATGACATTTTTTTGTTGCTATTATAACGGTAATTCACCGTATTAGCGAAAAAGCGGTCCATGACCCTAAGTGGTATGGTCCTCAAGGTATTGGCCACGGTCTTGCCCGGGCTAAATCGTTCGGTGCTAATTCGGTGCCAAACACTGGGATAGTCAAATTGACTATGGTCGATGGAGGGGACTTCGCACTCACTAAGATAGGCCCAAAGGATGTCAGTATGGTTCCTAAATTCGAGGTAGATCCCTAAGGCCTTAATGAATTGAAGCATGCTCATGTTTTGGGGTTATCCTGCAAGGTAGAAGTGCATGTAAGATGGGCAATCAATTGAGTCTACCTTAAAGTTGACCCTTAAGGTAGATGTGAACTCTAAGGTGGGGACAACGTAAACCTGCACATTTAGGCTAAAAAGTGGGATCCAATGGGTAAGTACTAAACCTTTGTAATCAGCCTTAAACAGGTTTTCACACTCCTCACACATACCTACTTCATCCAGGAGGGACTAATCAATGTACTTGCCCGAGTCGAATTCATCCCTAAGCCTGAGTTCGAGGCCAGGTCTATAACGCTCAATCATTAAAAGTTGTTGTAACCAAAGGTTCGTTGAAAGTTTTTGTATATCCTCTGAGATCATAGTCTCTTCTTCTTCTACTTCTTCATGTTGTTCTTGAGTTGGTGCTTGTCGCTTCCCCTTACCATTTACCCCAATTATCTTTTGTCGTTTCGTTCCACTTCCGGTTACACCGTGTGTTCTTTGGGTATCCTTGGTATACAAAACAAAATTTACAAGAAAAACATTGTGGAGAGGTATAGGTTAGCATATAAACAATTTGCATTCAAGTTTCAATCATCATCACCAATTTGATTCCAATATTCATCATGCAAATCATGTGAGTAGATATCATACATGACTAAAACAATTGCAATTAAGCATGGTAAAGCATAAAATCAACCAAGGATAATCCACGTGGCACAATTTAAAATTCATCAAAAAGTTGCAACATTTAGCTCATGCAATCAAATGTCAAATCATATGTAATATCACAAGCTAAGCATGCATTATCATCAACCATTAAGCTTCACTCAGTCAAACATGGTCAACATGAAATGCAAAAAGTCGACCCTAGTCAAAGTCTAATTCATTCAAAATTTGGCTAAGAAAAAGAGCATTAATCAAATTATCACAGTTCTTCATGTTATAACATCCATAGGCTGCAAACAAGTACAACATCACTAATCACATCCTTAGATTGGTCAAACCAAGTCAAACCTTAAACTTATGAACTCTAATTTGCAATTTCAATTCATACAAGCATGTAAGATGGATTCAAAGCAAGATAATCATGGAAACCTATCAATTAAGCATCAATAACATCAATTAAGCATCAATGTAAATAATCATGCAAATCATGTTAATAAACATCAATGTAACCTAGATTCATCAACAATTCGACCATTAAAATCATTAATCAAGCATAATCAACAAATCAAATATAAAGAGAAAATTAGCAAAAATCACAAGAATCATGTTAAAGATTGAATTTAAGTAATGAATTCTTACTTTTCCCATGTTAATGATTGAAGATATGCAAGAAAATTGAAGAAATTTGAAGTTTGATAGTGATTAGGGTCGATTAGGGTTTGAGAAACGTCGCTGTAATACACCATCAGAATCCACTAACGGGATATTAACTCCTGGTCCCACAGTTTAGCGGTCACGCCCTCTATATGAGAAGTTTCCGAAAAGTATTCGCATTAATTATCAAATCATAGTCATTTATTAAAGAAAATGTAACTTGAAAACATTTGACATAAACGACTAATGTATATGAACCCAAATCATCTCGAATAAAATAGTTTTAATGCGAATATTTGTTCTTGAAATAAAACGATAAAATATGCTGGACGCCGTCCAGTTCTAGCAGCAAACAGCATTATCACTTCAGTTAAGCGGAATCACTACCTCTAAGTACCTGAGATGAAACATGCAAAACGTCAACGAAAAACGTTGAGTGAAACTACAGGTTTAGTAAATCATTTCGTAAGTTAGGCCACAAGATTTTCTTTGAAAACATCATAGGAAAAGTATACATTATCATGAGCACTTGATTATAAAGCTTTAACCTTTGCGTGAGCCGAGCACACATCTTTAGTTTACCCTATCATTGCGCTACACCAATCAAGTGTACGAGTAACAACAGAATAGACGCCTGTCATGTTTAGGCGAGGTTTGTCAAACCTAACGGTACCGTCCCTAAAAGTCGAGCTTACAAAGTAACTAATATAATCAAGCTAAGGGATTTTTGATCTGAACTCATATGTATATTCTTTGTAAGTTACTTGTGCCTAATATGTAAAACATTTGGAAAAAGCATGCATCTCATCCCTGTAAAAATGTAGTAGGGACTGTAGACTCACCTTAGCAAAAGCACTTGTAATTTCTTAGCAAAACGTACGGTTGTCGAACAATCTCGACTGAACAACGCAACCTAAATAAGTAAATTATCTTAAGTATACACTTATAGGTCAAATCATGTCAACCCAGACTATACGCAAAGCCCTAGTGCTCAGACTGACTCAACGAACAAGTAAAAGTCAAGTAATCCAAGCAAGTCAACCAAAGTCAAACCAAAAGTCAACTCGGTCAAACTGGTCAACTAAAGTTAAACATCTTAGTAGATCATGCAAACATGATCAATAAGTCAAATCTAGGTCAAGTATCACTTTACGAGTCATAATTAAGCATATTGCACTTTTGCACCTTAAAGCACGCCTTAGAAATTCATACGTCGTAGAAAGATCCAACTATAGCTCATAGCACATAAATAATTAAATCATGATAAACTCCAGATATTAACTACACTTAAAATAAATTCTGAAAATTCTAGCCAAAGCCTCATACAATAAATAAAAGTCAGAAGTCAGAAGGGGTCTAATTACGGTTTACTAAATCAGTTTCAGCACGCGCATCAGTTTTGAAATATTTCTCAGAAAATATTGAAAATAGATTTTGATGAACGGCCAATTGGAATCATCTCAAAACATCTCAAAATTTTAGTGATAAAATAATCAGAAACATTGCTTTCGACTATTTGTACAATTTGTCAAACTTTTACCGACTCATCAGTTTTGTTCATCAAACAGACATATCATTTAGACGAGCATATATCTCATGGAAAATCACGTTCTCGCAAGATGCATATAAATGAAACATGTCAAGTAACATACATACTAACATATTCCAGAAGATCAAAGTCTCAATCAACTCCTAGTTCACTCTAGCAATTTTTATGTAACTTTTAAAAACGATTCAGCTCACTTTAAAAACCAAATCTTCGTTTTGACATAACGGGAGCATTACATAACCTTTTGACGCAAATCTTAAGTCTAAATTGCATAACTTTTCATAAGGAATACAGTAGTACACTTTATATAAGATAAAACACAAAGCATGCAACTTAGAAAATTCGGATTATGCACATAACCTAGTCAAACCTTCGATTAAGCATATCTTAAGCATACGATAACGAAATCACGCAAAATTGGAGTCTAAAATTAATAACTTTTCGATATATTTCTATTTAAACATACTACAAGGTCAGATCTCATGTCAATTAAATCAGATCAACAAGAAACAAATTCATTTTTCGTACATACAACGTTAATTACGCAATCAAACGATAAATACAACACTAGACACTACTAATTGAGCACTAGACTTGATTAAACTATGTAATTGAACAAAAAACTGAATTAATAAAATTAGGGTTACTAGTTATACCTTAAAATATCAAATTGTTCATACAATCGCGTAGAGAACGACAAGGGGATCAACGTTAATGCATGAGACTTTGTTAAATTTCAAGATTTGATGGTGGTTTTGTGGTGGTGAAGGGCGACGACACAAAGGGGGGAGGGGAGAGCAAATAATCGGTAAAAAGAAATAAAGGGGAGGGTTTATGGGATTAAGCTTCTATTTATAGTTAGATTTAGGGCCTTAATTTAATCCCTAATTAAACGTAAGCCCAAAGTGTAGTCCATAAGGGGTATATGGGGGAGGGTTCCGCCGAATGGTCCACCTAGGGGTGTCTTGGGCTCGTTTTACTTATTTACTTGAATACGCGTGGTCCGTTTCGCATGCTGTTAACCGTACTGGGCTCTCCGGAACGTTAACTAGTCGTTGAAACAAAATCACCGGATTTAATTCATTAAATAAATAATAAATTAAATTAGTTTTTCTTAAAGTTAATAATTATTGAAAATAATTATTTCGTCATTTTTCTGAGTTCCGTAAAATAAAAAGCTTTCTAGGCGATTAACTTAATCGTAACGTTTTCTAGTTATTTCACCTTCCGAAATAAATTCATAAATTAATATAACCTATTAATTAAAGAATCTCTCTAATAAGCATGTATTTAATTCTATTAAACACACAAGTCTAAGTGAACACCGTTAAATACTTAACTGACAAGTAACGATAGTAAACAGAAAAAGTCGGGTTGTTACATTACCCACCTGTTATGAAAAATTTCGTCCCGAAAATTTAGTACTCATCCGCCGTAGTCGTCTCCTCGGGAAACAGTTACGGATACTTAAGTCTCATCTGATCTTCACGTTCCCACGTGTATTCTGGTCATCTACGGGAATTCCATCTAACCTTAACAAGCGGAATTCTGCTTTGCTTTAGTTGCTTAACCTCGCGATCTATAATCTCAACAGGTTCTTCGATGAAATTAAGCTTAGGATCAACTTGCACTTCATCTAAAGGAATTACCAAACTTTTGTCTGATAAACATTTCTTCAAATTGGAAACATGAAATGTATCGTGAATCTCACTGAGTTCTTGCGGTAGCTTTAGTCTATACGCTACTGGACCAATTCTTTCGTTAATGACAAACGGTCCAATATACCCCGGACTTAACTTTCCTCTCTTGCCAAAACGCGCTACACCCTTCCAGAGTGATACCTTGAGCATAACTTGGTCTCCAACCTGAAATTCTAAATCTTTCCTTCTAATATCAGCATAACTCTTTTGACGATCCCGCGCTATTTTCATTCTCTCTCGTATCTGCGCGATCTTCTCAGTCGTTTCGTGTACAATCTCAGGACCAGTTAACTGACTATCTCCTAACTCAGTCCAACATATAGGTGATCTGCACTTTCTGCCATATAGGGCTTCAAAAGGGCTGCCTTTATACTTGCGTGATAACTATTGTTGTAAGAAAACTCTACTAACGGTAAATTTCTATCCCATCCAATTCCAAAGTCAATAACACATGCCCTTAACATGTCTTCTAATGTCTGAATGGTTCTCTCGCTTTGACCATCAGTCTGTGGATGGTATGATGTACTCATGTCTAAACGAGTTCCCATGGCCTCTTGCATAGCTTTCCAGAATCTAGATGTAAATCTACTATCTCTGTCGGAAATAATGGATAGATGCACTCCATGTCTAGAAACTACTTCCTTTATGTAGATCTGTGTCAAACTCTCCATCTTATCCATTTCCTTAATCAGTAGAAAATGAGCAGACTTCGTAAGATGATCAACGATAACCCAAATCATATCATAACCTCCTACCGTTTTAGGAAACTTAGTGATAAAATCTATTGTAATATTCTCCCACTTCCATTGTGGAATCTCTGGCTGTGTCAACAAACCTGGCAGTTTCTGATGCTCTGCCTTAACTCTAGCATAAGTCAAGCACTTATCAACATAAGTAGCGTTATCATCTTTCATATTAGGCCACCAATACAGTGCCTTAAGATCTTGGTACATCTTGTCGGATCCAGGGTGAATATGTAGTGACCCAAACTTTTCCATGTTTATATATATTAAATGAGATTGATATTTACATGATTAAATGTTTCCAACATGATAAGCAATCAAACTTGTTAAGACTTGATTATTTGCAATGAGTTTCATATAGACAATTGACCACCCAAGTTGACCGGTGATTCACGAACGTTAAAAACTTGTAAAAACTACATGATGTTATATAAATGGATATATATATGGTTAACATGAGATTATGATAAGTAAGTATCTCCATAAATATGTTAACAATGAGTTATATACAAACAAATGAGATTATTGATTTAAGAAACTCGAAAATGATATATATAACGATTATCGTTATAACAACGTCTTACTGAATACATATGTATCATATTAAGATATTGTTACACTATATTTAACATGATAAAATGATAATTAAGTAAATCATTAAGTGTGTTAATAATGAACTACATATGTAAAAACAAGACTACTAACTTAAGGATTTCGAAACGAGGCATATATATAACGATTATCGTTGTAATAGTATTTTAACACACATATATATATATATATATATATATATATATATATATATATATATATATATATATATATATATGATGTTAAGATATATTTATACACCATGTTATTATGATAACATAATAATTTAACATCTTATTTAAGTATTATAACAATGGATTAATTACATTTAACAAGATCGTTAACTTAAAGGTTTCAAAACAACACTTACATGTAACGACTAACGGTGACTTAACGACTCAGTTAAAATGTATATACATGTAGTGTATTAATATGTATTAGTACACTTTTGAAAGACTTCAAGACACATATCAAAGTACTTCTACTTAGCAAAAATGCTCACAATTACATTTTCATTCATTTTTATCAACAATTCTACTCGTATGTACCCGTATTCGTACTCGTACAATACACAGCTTCTAGATGTATTTACTATTGGTATATACACCTTTAATCATTCATTCTTAGCAGCCATCTTAGAGTCAAAAACATGTGGAACCATTATTTAACAACTTGTATGACTAATGAGCTAAATATAAACTTAAGGATCTTTTTTTTCTTTATAACAAGTAATCCCATTTTTATGATTTCACCCCATTTTTCCATTCCATTTTCTCATACTTACACTCTAAATTCTCTCTCAAAATACTCCTAACATCATACTTGATCATCTCCAAGCATTTTCACCATCTTTTAGCTTCAATTACAAGCTTTAATCATCATAAAAACAATCATTCAAGAACACTTCAAGAAATCTTTCAAACTTGCTAGCTTACTTTCAATCTTGCAAATCCATTTCAAGTGATCATCCAATCTCAAGAAATCTTTCTTATTTATAGTAAGATATCTTTCTAATTCAAGGTAATACTCATACTCAAACTTTTATTCAATTTCTATAACTATAACAATCTTATTTCGAGTGGAAATCTTACTTGAACTTGTTTTCGTGTCATGATTCAACTTCAAGAACTTTTAAGCCATCCAAGGATCCTTTGAAGCTAGATTTATTTTTCTCTTTTCCAGTAGGTTTACCCACAAAACTTGAGGTAGTAATAATGTTCATAACATCATTCGATTCATATATATAAAGCTATCTTATTCGAAGATTTAAACTTGTAATCACTAGAACATAGTTTAGTTAATTCTAAACTTGTTTGCAAATAAAGTTCATCCTTCTAACTTGACTTTTAAAATCATCTAAACACATGTTCTATATCTATATGATATGCTAACTTAATGATTTAAAATCTGGAAACACGAAAAACACCGTAAAATCGGACATACTCTGTCGTAGTAACACCACGGGCTGTTTTGGGTTAGTTAATTAAAAACTCTGATAAACTTTGATTTAAAAGTTGTTCTTCTGGGAAAAACATTTTTCATATAAACATGAAACTATATCCAAAAATCATGGTTAAACTCAAAGTGGAAGTATGTTTTTCAAAATGGTCATCAAGACGTCGTTCTTTCGACTGAAATGACTACCTCTTATAATATTGACTTGTAACCTGTATTTATGACTATAAACTTATACTTTTTCTGTTTAGATTCATAAACTTAAGTTCAATATGAAGCCATAGCAATTTGAATCACTCAAAACGGATTTAAAACGAAGAAGTTATATGTAAAACAAAATTGGAAAATTTTACTTGTTGTAGCTACGAAAATTTTATAACAAATCCATATTAATCATATCCTAGCTAACTTATATTGTATTATAGATGTATTATGTAATCTTGGGATATCATAGACACGTATACAATGTTTTGACATATCATATCGACCCATGTATATATATTATTTGGAACAACCATAGACACTCTATATGCAGTAATGCTTGAGTTAGCTATACAGGGTTGAGGTTGATTCCAAAAATATATATACTTTGAGTTGTGATCTAGCCTGAGACGTGTATACATTGGGTTGTGGATTGATTCAAGATAATATATATATATTGATTTATTTCTGTACATCTAACTGTGGACAACTAGTTCTAGGTTACTAATGAGGACAGCTAACTTAATAAACTTAAATCATTAAAATGTAATAAAAAATATTGTGAATATATTTCGATCATACTTTGATGTATATGCACATATTATTATAGGTTCCTGAATGGACCAGTGGCCAAGTCTTATTTCCGGCAAAGTAAAAATCTGTGAAAGTGAGTTATAGTCCCACTTTTAAAATCTATTATTTTGGGATGAGAATACATGCAGTTTATAAATGTTTTACAAAATAGACACAAGTAATCAAAACTACTTTCTTTATTGGATTATCGAACTGAATATGCCCCTTTTTAGCTTGGTAGCCTAAGAATTAGGGAAATGGCCCCTAATTGACGCGAATCCTAAAGTTAGATCTATTTGTCCCAACAAGCCTCATCCGAGTACGGATGCTTTAGTACTTCAAATTATCATATCCGATGAGAGTCCCGGAATGATGGGGATATTCTATATGCATCCTGTTAAGGTCGGTTACTAGGCGTTCAACATATGAATGAATTTTTATCTCTATGCAGTTTGCGAAATACCTGATATGAGATGTATATTTATGGAAAAAATGAAATCTTATGGTCTATTATTATGATTTGATAACATATAGGTTAAACCTATAACTCACCAACATTTTTGTTGACGTTTTAAGTATGTTTATTCTCAGGTGATTATTAAGAGTTTCCGCTATTTCATATTAAATTAAGGACAAGATTTGTAGTCCATGATTGTATGATATTGTGTAAAAACTGCATTCAAGATCTTAGTTCGATGTAACATATTTTTATTGTAAACCATTATGTAATGGTCGTGTGTAAACGGTATATTTTAGATTATCATTTCTTGATAATCTACGTAATGTTTTTTTAAACCTTTATCGATAAAAATAAAGGTTATGGTTATTTTAAAAATGAATGCAGTCTTTGAAAAACATCTCATATAGAGGTCAAAACCTCGCGACGAAATCAATTAATATGGAACGTTTATAGTCAATATGAACGGGACATTTCAGAATAGAATACCTTGTCTTGTGTGCCTCTTCTAGCACTAGTTCCCTTAATCCGCCAAACTTCGGCACCCAAATTCTGTCGATAAAATATCGAGTTCCATCATCTCGAGTAATGAACTTCATATCGATTCCTTGAAGCGATTCGTTAGCAACATTCTCTTCTTTCAACGCCTCTAACTGTGCGTCACGTACCTGAGAAGTAAGGTTCCTTCGAATAGTCAAGTACAATGCACTAACTCGAATAGGCTTAACTCTCTCCTTCCTACTCAAAGCATCTGCCACTACATTAGCCTTACCAGGATGGTAGCTAATGTCGCAGTCGTAGTCGTTCAATAGTTCGATCCAACACCTTTATCTCATATTAAGCTATTTCTGATTGAAAATATGCTGCAAACTCTTGTGATCCGTGAATATAGTAAACTTAGAACCATACAGATAGTGTCTCCACATCTCCAATGCAAAGACTACAGCACCAAGTTCTAAATCGTGAGTCGTATATTTCAACTCATGTATATTCAACTGTCGCGATCCATGAAATGTCCCGTTCATATTGATTATAAACGTTCCATATTAATTGATTTCGTCGCGAGGTTTTGACCTCTATATGAGACGTTTTTCAAAGACTGCATTCATTTTTAAAACAACTATAACTTTTATTTTATCTATAAAGGTTTAAAAAGCATTACGTAGATTATCAAATAATGATAATCTAAAATATACTGTTTACACACGACCATTACATAATGGTTTACAATAAGAATATATTACATCAAAAATAAGTTTCTTGAATGCAGTTTTTACATAATATCATACAAGCATGGACTCAAAATCTTACCCTTATTTTAGTATGCAACAGCGGAAGCTCTTAATAATCACCTGAGAATAAACATGCTTAAAACGTCAACAAAAATGTTGGTGAGTTATAGGTTTAACCTATATATTATCAAATCATAATAATAGACCACAAGATTTCATATTTCAATATACATCTCATACATAGAGATAAAAATCATTCATATGGTGAACAACTGGTAACCGACATTAACAAGATGTATATAAGAATATCCCCTATCATTTCGGGAAATCCTTCGGACATGATAAAAACGAATTCGAAGTATTAAAGCATTCGGTACTTTGGATGGGGTTCGTTAGGCCCAATAGATCTATCTTTAGGATTCCCGTCAATTAGTAGATTGGTTTACTAATTCTTAGGTTACCAAGTAAAAGGGGCATATTCGGCTTCGATCATTCACCCATATAATGTAGTTTCATTTACTTGTGTCTATTTCGTAAAACATTTATAAAACTGCATGTATTCTCATCCCAAAATATTAGATTTTAAAAGTGGGACTATAACTCACTTTCACAGATTTTTACTTCATCGGGAAGTAAGACTTGGCCACTGGTCGATTCACGAACCTATAACAAATATTTACATATATATCAAAGTATGTTCAAAATATATTTACAACATTTTTAATACGTTTTAATGTTTTAAGTTTATTAAGTCAGATGTCCTCGTTAGTAACCTACAACTAGTTGTTCACAATTAGATGTACAGAAATAAATCGATATATATTATCTTGAATCAATCCACAACCCCGTGTATACAAATCTCAGGCTTGATCACAACTCAAAGTATATATATTTTTGGAATCAACCTCAACCATGTATAGCTAACTCTAACATTACTGCATATAGAGTGTCTATGGTTGTTCCAAATAATATATGGGTCGATATGATATGTTAAAACATTTGCATACGTGTCTATGGTATCCCAAGATTACATAATATATTAGAATACATGTATAATACAATATAAGTTAGCTAGGATATGATTTGTATAGAATTGTTACAATATTTCCCGTAGCTACAATAATCAAAAAATATCCAATCTTGTTTTACCCATAACTTCTTCGTTATAAATCCGTTTTGAGTGAATCAAATTGCTATGGTTTCATATTGAACTCTATTTTATGAATCTAAACAGAAAAATAATAGGTTTATAGTCAGAAATATAAGTTACAAGTCATTTTTGTAAGAGGTAGTCATTTCAGTCGAAAGAACGACGTCTTGATGACCATTTTGAAAAACATACTTCCACTTTAAGTTTAACCATTATTTTCGGATATAGTTTCATGTTCATAAGAAAAATCATTTTCCCAGAAGAACAACTTTTAAATCAAAGTTTATCATAGTTTTTAATTATCAAACCCAAAACAGCCCACGGTGTTACTACGACAGCGTATGTCCGGTTTTACGGTGTTTTTTGTATTTCCAGGTTTTAAATCATTAAGTTAGCATATCATATAGATATAGAACATGTGTTTAGTTGATTTTAAAAGTCAAGTTAGAAGTATTAACTTTTGTTTGCGAACAAGTTTAGAATTAACTAAACTATGTTCTAGTGATTTCAAGTTTAAACCTTCGAATAAGATAGCTTTATATGTATGAATTGAATGATGTTATGAACATCATTACTACCTCAATTTTTTTGGATAAACCTACCGGAAAAGTGACAAATGGATCTAGCTTCAAAGGATCCTTGGATGGCTTGAAAGTTCTTGAAGCAGAATCATGACACGAAAACAAGTTCAAGTAAGATCATCACTCGAAATAAGATTGTTATAGTTATAGAAATTGAACTAAAGTTTGAATATGAGTATTACCTTATATTAGAAAGATATCTTATTGAAAATAAGAAAGATTTTTTGAGGTTGAATGATCACTTTACAAGATTGGAAGTAAGCTTGCAAACTTGGAAGTATTCTTGATTTTATGAAACTATAGCTTATAGAATTTATGAAGAATACTTAGAACTTGAAGATAGAACTTGAGAGAGATCAATTAGATGAAGAAAATTGAAGAATGAAAGTGTTTGTAGGTGTTTTTGATCGTTGGTATATGGATTAGATATAAAGGATGTGTAATTTTGATTACATGTAAATAAGTCATGAATGATTACTAATATTTTTGTAATTTTATGAGATATTTCATGCTAGTTGCCAAATGATGGTTCCCACATGTGTTAGGTGACTCACATGGGCTGCTAAGAGCTGATCATTGGAGTGTATATACTAATAGTACATACGTCTAAAAGCTGTGTATTGTACGAGTACGAATACGGGTGCGTACGAGTAGAATTGTTGATGAAACTGAACGAGGATGTAATTGTAAGCATTTTTGTTAAGTAGAAGTATTTTGATAAGTGTCTTAAAGTCTTTAAAAAGTGTATGAATACATATTAAAACACTACATGTATATACATTTTAACTGAGTCGTTAAGTCATCGTTAGTCGTTAGATGTAAATGTTGTTTTGAAACCTTTAGGTTAACGATCTTGTTAAATGTTGTTAACCCATTGTTTATTATATCTAAAGAGATGTTAAATTATTACATTATCATGATATTATGATATATTAATATATCTTAGTATGATCTATATACAGTTAAATGTTGATACAACGATAATCGTTACATATATGTCTCGTTTCGAAATCATTAAGTTAGTAGTCTTGTTTTTACATATGTAGTTCATTGTTAATACACTTAATGACATGTTTACTTATAATTTATCATGATTAAACATAGTGTATCAAAATCTTAATATGATTCATATGTATTTAGTAAGACGTTGTTTAACGATAATCGTTATATATATCATTTCGAGTTTCTTAATTCAATAAACTCAATTTTATGTATATAACTCATTGTTAAAATACCTAATGCGATACATACTTATCATAATATCATATTAACTATATATATAATCATATATATGTCATCATATAGTTTTTACAAGTTTTAACGTTCATGAATCACCGGTCAACTTGGGTGATCTATTGTCTATATGAAACCTATTTCAATTAATCAAGTCTTAACAAGTTTGATTGCTTAACATGTTGGAAACATTTAATCATGCAAATATAGTTTTCATTTAATATATAATCATTGAAAAGTTCGGGTCACTACAGCAAATAGGGATCGCTTGTTTAGACTTGTTCCACGCTATTGAATACTATTTGAATATTATTGTTAATTATTTGATATTCACACATACATTGCTAGATGTGGTTTTACTTATGTGGTTTTGCGTATGACATGGGAGATATGTTACTTACATTGGTTATGCATGATGTTTGGACAAGATTTTTATTACATTAAGTGTTGGGTTTATTAATGATTGATCATGCTTAGTGTTGCTACTACTACTGTTAATTAGTGATAATGCTACTAGTGTACATTGTTCTTACTACTACTACTACTACTACTAAACGCTATGTATCGCTATTACTTACCACTAGTCCTACTAGAATCACTATGATTTAATATTATCTACTATGCATCACTCCGTTGCTAGTATAATTTTTATATGTCGATTTCATTGACGCTAACCGAATGTGTTATCTTGACCAGAAAGATAATGCCGCCCAAGCCAGTTTCCCAAGCTGATGTTAGTCAGTGGATCTCCGAAGGATTGACTGAGGCTGTGGCAGAACTCCGTAATGGAACCACCAATAACAATGTGAACGCTACTAATTAGTGAAACCAAGATGCAACTAATACTCAGAACAATGGACAAGCAGGGTGTACGTATAAGGCTTTCTTGAGTTGTGAACCACACTCGTTTAATGGCACCGAAGGTCCAGTTGGTTTAACTCGCTGGTTT
Source organism: Rutidosis leptorrhynchoides (assembly GCF_046630445.1). Lineage (NCBI taxonomy): Eukaryota > Viridiplantae > Streptophyta > Magnoliopsida > Asterales > Asteraceae > Rutidosis > Rutidosis leptorrhynchoides. The sequence goes on from NC_092335.1 coordinate 212,608,993, forward strand.
GAGAAACTTGAGTCTGTTTTACGTATCAGCGGTTGTAGAGATGCGGATAGAACGAAGTTTGCATCATGTAAGCTATCTGATGGCGCTTTAACATGGTGGAATACTTATGCAAATTCCGTAGGTATGGATCAGGATTTTGAGATTCCATGGGAGGATTTGAAACGACGGATGATCGAAGAGTATTGTCACTACACTGAAACTATTAAGATGGAGCGGGAACTCCAAAACTTGAAGCTAGTGGGTAACAATCTGGCCAGTTACAACAAGAGATTCTTTGAGCTTGCTCTCATGTGTCTGTATATGGTTACTCCTGAACGCCGCAAGATCATTCTTTATGTGAAAGGTTTGACCGAGAATATTCAAAGTGGTGTGACTACTTCGAAGCCGAGAACTATACAAGAGGCTGTTGAGAAGGCTAGTGAGTTGATAGACCAAGTTGAATAGCGAGGAAAGACTCATGCCTTAACTAAGACTAAAACTTATGATAACAAGAGGAAATGGAACAATAATAACAACTCGGGGAAGAATTTCAACCAGCAGCCATTTAAGAAACAAGATACTGCTAAGGGTAACACTGCAACTCCGAATGCTAGTTCTGGTTATAAGGGAAAGTTATCGTTGTGTGCTAAGTGTAATAGGCATCACCCAGGAGATTATATGAAGATGTGTGATAAGTGTAAGAAGAATGGACATGTGGCTATCAAGTGTAGAGCTGGTACGAACATGTGTTATGGGTGCAGAAAAGAAAGTCATTTCCGGAAGGATTGTCCAACTACTAGTAAGACTGCTGAACCTGCTAGAGGAAGGGCTTTCAACATTAACTCTAATGAAGCTCGTGATGATCCTAAGCTAGTCACGGGTACGTTTCTTCTCGATAATCAACATGTTTATGTAGTTTTCGATTCTAGAGTTGATAGAAGTTTTCTGTCTAGAGATTTTTGCCATAATCTTAAGAATCTTGTATCGTCATTAGAAAACTTATACTCTATAGAACTAGGGAATGGTAATCTAATAAGTGCTGATAAGGTTTACTGTGGTTGTACTTTGACATTGGCTGGAATGTCATTTAAGATAGATGTGATACCGATTAAGCTAAGAAGTTTCAACCTTGTTGTTGGAATGGATTGGTTAGCCGAGAATAGGGCCGACATCGTTTGTTATCAGAAGGCAATTCGCATTCCGGTTATTGAAGGTGAACCTCTAATGGTGTATAGAGAACGAAGCAATATGCCGTTACATTTTATTAACTGTTTGAAGGTGAAAAAGCACATGAGAAAGGGTTATCTTGCTATGCTAGTTCATGCTAGCAAAACTGAATCTGAAGGCAAGAAAGTTGAAGATGTGCTCATTGTTAGAGAATTTCCTGATGTTTTCTCGATGAGTTACCCGGATTACCTCCACGTAGAGATGTAGAGTTTTAGATTTATTTAATTCCCGGAGCAGCACCAGTAGTGTGTGCACCGTATAGACTTGCACCACCAGAATTGCAAGAGTTGTCTAATCAGCTGCAAGAGCTTTTAGACAAAGGATTCATTCAACCGAGCTCGTTGCCATGGGGAGCTCCAGTACTGTTTGTGAAGAAGAAGGATGGATCTATGAGACTCTGTATTCACTACAGGGAGTTGAATAAGTTAACTATCAAGAATAGATATTCGTTGTCGAGGATTGATGATTTATTTGATCAATTGCAATGATCGGCGTGTTACTCTAAGATCGATCTGAGATCAGGTTATCATCAGATGAGAGTGAAAGAGGCAGATATACCGAAGATAGCGTTTAGGACACACTATGGTCATCATGAATTTACTGTAATGCCGTTTGGATTGACGAATGCACCGGCTGTGTTCATGGATCTCATGAACCGTGTGTGTAAGCGATATCTAGACAAGTTTGTTTTTGTGTTCATCGATGATATTCTGGTATACTCCAAGAGTGAGAAGGAACATGAACAACATCTCCGTTTGTTACTAGAGATGCTCAGGAAGGAGCAGTTGTACGTGAAATTTTCGAAATGTGACTTTTGGCTGCAAGAAGTGCAATTTTTGGGTCATATCGTAGGTGTCAATGGTATTCAAGTTGATCATGCGAAGATAGAGATGGTTAAGAAATGGGAGACTCCTAAGTCACCAACACAAATACGACAATTCTTAGATCTCGTCGGTTATTATAGAAGATTCATTGAAGGATTTTCTACTATTGCCCCACCGTTAACAGCATTGACTCATAAGGGTAAGAAGTATGAATGACTCATAAGGGTAAGAAGTATGAATGGACAGAGTTGCATGAAGCTGCATTCCAGTTATTAAAAGAGAAGTTGACGACTGCACCAATTTTGTCTTTACCCGAAGGAACTGAGGATTTCGTGGTTTACTGCGACACTTTGCGATAGGGTTTTGGTTGAGTGTTGATGCAGCATACGAAGGTGATTGCTTATGGATTGTAGTGACCCGAACTTTTCCATGATTATATATTAAATGAAAACTATATTTGCATGATTAAATGTTTCCAATATGTAAAGCAATCAAACTTGTTAAGACTTGATTAATTGAAATAGGTTTCATATAGACAATTGATCACCCAAGTTGATAGGTGATTCATGAACGTAAAAACTTGTAAAAACTATGTGATGACATATATATGATTATATATATAGTTAACATGATATTATGATAAGTAGGTATCTCATTAGGTATTTTAACAATGAGTTATATACATAAAATTGAGTTTATTGAATTAAGAAACTCGAAATGATATATATAACGATTATCGTTAAACAACGTCTTACTAAATACATATGAATCAAATTAAGATATTGATACACTATTTTTAATAATGATAAATTATAAGTAAACATGTCATTAAGTGTATTAACAATGAACTACATATGAAAAACAAGACTACTAACTTAATGATTTCGAAACGAGACATATATGTAACGATTATCGTTGTAACAACATTTAACTATATATATATATATCATACTAAGATATATTAATATATCGTAATATCATGATAATATAATAATTTAACATCTCTTTAGATATAATAAACAATGGGTTAACAACATTTAACAAGATCGTTAACCTAAAGGTTTCAAAACAACATTTACATCTAACGACTAACGATGAATTAACGACTCAGTTAAAATGTATATACATGTTGTGTTTTAATATGTATTCATACAATTTTGAAAGACTTTAAGACACTTATAAAAATACTTCTACTTAACAAAAATGCTTACAATTACATCCTCGTTCAGTTTCATCAACAATTCTACTCGTACGCACCCGTATTCGTACTCGTACAATACACAGCTTTTAGACGTATGTACTATTGGTATATACACTCCAATGATTAGCTCTTAGCAGCCCATGTGAGTCACCTAACACATGTGGGAACCATCATTTGGCAACTAGCATGAAATATCTCATAAAATTACAAAAATATTAGTTATCATTCATGACTTATTTACATGTAAATAAAATTGCACATCCTTTATATCTAATCCATATACCAACGACCAAAAACACCTAAAAACACTTTCATTCTTCAATTTTCTTCATCTAATTGATCTCTCTCAAGTTTTATCTTCAAGTTCTAAGTGTTCTTCATAAATTCTATAAGTTATAGTTTCATAAAATCAAGAATACTCCCAAGTTTGCTAGCTTACTTCCAATCTTGTAAAATGATCATCCAACCTCAAGAAATATTTCTTATTTACAGTAAGATATCTTTCTAATACAAGGTAATACACATATTCAAACTTTGGTTCAATTTCTATAACTATAACAATCTTATTTCGAGTGATGATCTTACTTGAACTTGTTTTCGTGTCATGATTCTGCTTCAAGAACTTTCAAGCCATCCAAGGATCCTTTGAAGCTAGATCCATTTGTCTCTTTTCCAGTAGGTTTATCCACAAAACTTGAGGTAGTAATGATGTTTATAACATCATTCAATTCATACATATAAAGCTATCTTATTCGAAAGTTTAAACTTGAAATCACTAGAACATAGTTTAGTTAATTCTAAACTTGTTCTCAAACAAAAGTTAATCCTTCTAACTTGACTTTTAAAATCAACTAAACACATGTTCTATATCTATATGATATGCTAACTTAATGATTTTAAACCTGGAAACACGAAAAACACCGTAAAACCGGACATACGCCGTCGTAGTAACACCGCGGGCTGTTTTTGGTTTGATAATTAAAAACTATGATAAACTTTGATTTAAAAGTTGTTCTTCTGGGAAAATGATTTTTCTTATGAACATGAAACTATATCCGAAAATCATGGTTAAACTCAAAGTGGAAGTATGTTTTTCAAAATGGTCATCAAGACGTCGTTCTTTCGACTGAAATGACTACCTCCTACAAAAACGACTTGTAACTTATATTTCCGACTATCAACCTATACTTTTTCTATTTAGATTCATAAAATGGAGTTCTTCCAACCAAAATGCACACTTTGAAAACCTAGCGTACAGTTTTTCTTTTCTCAGCAACTCTAGCACTTTTCTCAAATGTTCTTCGTGCTCTTGATCATTCTTCGAGTAAATAAGTATGTCATCGATGAAAACAATGACAAACTTTTCAAGATATGGCCCACACACTCGGTTCATGAGGTCCATGAACATAGCTGGTGCGTTAGTCAATCCAAACGGCATAACCATAAACTCGTAATGACCGTAACGCGTCCTAAAAGTAGTCTTTGGAATACATCCTCCTTCACCAGCATTTGATGATATCCAGAACGTAAATTGATCTTCGAATAAATAGACTAGCCTTGTAGTTGATCAAATAAGTCGTCGATTCTCGGTAGTGGGTTGCGGTTCTTGATGGTAAGTTTGTTCAACTCTAGGTAGTCGATACACAACCTGAATGTACCATCTTTCTTCTTGACAAAGAAAAAAGAAGCTCCCCATGGTGATGTGCTTGGTCGAATGAAACCACGCTCTAAAAGTTCCTGTAACTGACTTTGTAATTCTTTCATTTCGCTGGATGCAAGTCTGTATGGAGCACGAGCTATTGGTGCAGCTTTTGGTACAAGGTCTATTTGAAATTCAACGGATCGATGTGGGGGTAATCCCGGTAATTCTTTCGGAAATACATCGGGAAATTCTTTTGCGACGGGAACATCACTGATGTTCTTTTCTTCAGGTTTAACTTCCTCGATGTGTGCTAGAATGACGTAACAACCTTTTCTTATTAGTTTTTGCGCCTTCAAACTACTAATAAGATTTAATTTCGCGTTGTTCTTTTCTCCGTACACCATTAAAGGTTTTCTTTTTTCACGCATAATGCGAATCACATTTTTGTAACAAACGACCTCTGCTCTCACCTTTTTCAACCAGTCCATGCCAATTATTACATCAAAACTCCCTAACTTAACTGGTATTAAATCAATTTTAAACGTTTCATCCCCCAGTTTAATTTCTCTCTCCCGACATATATTATCTGCTGAAATTAATTTACCGTTTGCTAATTCGAGTAAAAATTTACTATCCAAAGGCATCAATGGGCAACTTAATTTAGTACAAAATTGTCTACTCATATAGCTTCTATCCGCACCCGAATCAAATAAAACATAAGCAGATTTATCGTCAATAAGAAACGTACCCGTAACAAGCTCCAGGTCTTCCTGTGCTTCTGCCGCATTAATATTGAAAACTCTTCAACGGCTCTGTCCATTAGTATTCCCCTGATTCGGGCAATTTCTAATAATGTGGCCCGGTTTTTCACATTTATAACAAACAGCGTTGTAATTACTTGCTCCGACACTATTCATTTCAGCATTACTTGTTCTGACATTATTTGTTCCTTTAGTTCTGTTAAACTTTGGTCCGTAGACCTCACACTTTGTCGCACTATGACCATTTCTTTTACACCTGTTGCAAAATGTCGTGCAAAACCCCTGATAATTTTCTTCACACCTATGACATGGCTATTTTTGGTTTTTGTTGCCGTTGTTTTTTATTGAGGTTGTTGTTGGGGTTGTTATTGTTGTTGAAATGGTTGTTGTAGTTGTTGTTGTTGGGATGTTTGTTGTAGTTATTGTTAGGATTGCGGTTATTGTTGCGATTGTTGTTGCGGTTGTTGGGATAGTTGTTGCGATTATGGTTGTAATTGTTGTTGTTGTTGTTGTTGTACTGGTGGCTCTTGTCACCATTTTCCTCCCACTTCCTCTTGAGTTGTTTCGTGTTGGCTTCTTCGGCCGCCTGCTCTTTAATTCTTCCCTCAATCTGATTTATAAGTTTAAGAGCCATTCGACTTGACTTCTGCATAGAAGCGGGCTCGTGTGAACTCACATCTTCTTGAATCCTTACTGGTAACCCTTTTACAAACGCATCGATCTTCTCTTCTTCATCTTCGAATGCTCCCGGACACAATAGGCACAACTCTATGAATCGTCGTTCATATGTGGCAACATCGAAACCTTGTGTTCGTAACTCTCTAAGTTCTGCCTTGAGTTTATTAACTTCGTTTCTAGGACGGTACTTCTCGTTCATCAATTTCTTGAATGCCGACCACGGTAGTGCGTAAGCAGCATTTTGTCCTACCTGTTCAAGATAGGTGTTCCACCACGTTAACGCAGTACCTGTGAAGGTATGCGTAGCGTACTTAACTTTGTCTTCTTTAGTACACTTACATATGGCAAACACCGATTCGACTTTCTCGGTCCACCGTTTCAATCCAATTGGTCCTTCGGTTCCATCAAATTCCAAAGGTTTGCAGGCAGTAAATTCTTTGTAGGAGCATCCTACACGATTTCTTGTGTCGTTAGCTGCATTGCTAGATTCAGAGTTATTGTTGGTATGTAGCGCAGCCTGTACTGCGGCTATGTTTGCAGTAAGAAAGGTACAAAATTCCTCTTCGCTCATATTCATGGTGTGTCGAGTAGTCGGTGCCATTTCCTTCAAAATAGCCAACTGAATCGAGTTAATCATACAGAATATTAAGAGTGGTCAATAATATTTCGTAGCATAATATGAACTCATTTATAAAAGCTTTTTCTTTATATTAGCGTTTTATAAGTTTAAATTCGGGTACTACCTACCCGTTAAGTTCATACTTAGTAGTTAATTACAATTCAACTACTAAAATTCCATATGAAAAATTGATTATAATAATATATCACATACAAATATTCTTCAAACTTACAACTTCGCTATATTACATATAACATGAAATATAGTACACTATGATACATGACAGTTTTGAAGATAAATCTAGTTAATACGCAAGTTGTTCAGCAAAGGAAATAAAGACACGTAATTCCTAAGTCCAGAAACAAGTCATGCATTCTGGTTTTACTAAGACGACTTCCCATCCTTGGTCTTGTGGAAAATAACCGTTATGACCATTGGCTAGGCAGCATGTTGTAATGTCGTCAAAAGGACGAGGGTTTCGTAATGTCCAACAGCCCCGTAATAATCTAAAAACTTTGTTTCTCACTCCAACTACTGAATCCGTCACTTGTGGGAAGGTCTTATTTAAAAGTTGCAATCCGATGTTCTTTTTCTCACTTTGGTAAGAAGCTAACAACACTAACCCGTAAGCATAACATGCTTCTTTATGTTGCATGTTAGAAGCTCTTTCTAATTCATGAAATCCTATGTTGGGATATGTTGAGTCAAAATAGGTTCTTAACCCGTAGCGTAAAATTAAATTTGGGTTCCCCGCATTTAACGCTTTAAAGAAAACACGGTGTAACTTACAGTCTCCCCAATGTGATATACCCCACCTATCAAAGGAAAGCCTTTTATAAACTAACGCATTTCTGGAAAGTCTTTCAAATGTTTGACAAGTTAATTTTGCCATAATTAATTGTGCTGATGAGTTCTGACCGACTCTAGACAAGATTTCCTCAATCATATCCTCTGGTAGATCTTCTAAAATATTCAGTTGTCTACCCTTAACGTCAATTTTATTTTTATACTGTAACATAGACAAGGATTAGATTCGTAAAAGATAATTAACAAACAATACACGCAATTTTTACATAGAACATAAAAGTACAAGCACACTACAATACATATAATACACAACATGATTACAACCCTCTAATATGAATCACTGGTTTCTTCTTCTTCGGACTTGGTTCGCTTTCCTAATTTTCTAGGAATATATGGTGTTCCTCTAATACGAGCCGTCGTTTCCCACAATGGTTTAGAAAAACCTGGTTGTTTAGAGGTTCCCGGGTCATTGTTACATTTTAGGAAATACGGATGTTGTCGATACATATAAAGTTCATCGGGGTTGGAATCGGGTTTCTCTATTTTTATACCTTTTCCATTATTATTTTCTTTCGCTTTATTAAATTGGGTCGAGGTAATTTCTATAACATCATCAGAATCCTCATCGGGATCCTATTCATCGGAAAATTGGTAATCTTCCCAATATTTTGCTTCCTCGGCGGAAACACCATTGACCATTATTAACTTTGGTCCATTGGTTGAGGATTTTCTTTTATTTAATCGATTTACTATAGGTATCAATATTTCTTCCTCCGGAACCTCTTCTTCTGGTTCCTCCTCTTCCGATTCCTCCTCTTCTGGTTCCTCTTCTTCCGGTTCCTCCTCTTCCGTTTCCTCTTCTTCCGATTCCTCTTCGGGAATTTGTGAATCTTCCCAAAATATATTCGTCTCTTCATTATTATTAGGTGAATCAATGGGATTTGTACTAGAGGTAGACATCTATCACACAATATCAAACACATTAAGAGATTAATATATCACATAATATTTACATGTTAATAATATATAGTTTCCAACAAAAAATGTTAAGCAATCGTTTTTGAAGAAAAACATAGTCGAAGTCCAGACTCACTAATGCATCCTAACAAACTCGGTAAGACACACTAATGTAATTTTCTGGTTCTCTAAGACCAACGCTCGGATACCAACTGAAATGTCCCGTTCATATTGATTATAAACGTTCCATATTAATTGATTTCATCGCGAGGTTTTGACCTCTATATGAGACGTTTTTCAAAGACTGCATTCATTTTTAAAACAACCATAACTTTTATTTTATCTATAAAGGTTTAAAAAGCATTACGTAGATTATCAAATAATGATAATCTAAAATATACCGTTTACACACGACCATTACATAATGGTTTACAATAAGAATATATTACATCAAAAATAAGTTTCTTGAATGCAGTTTTTACATAATATCATACAATCATGGACTCCAAATCTTGTCCTTATTTTAGTATGCAATAGCGGAAGCTCTTAATAATCACCTGAGAATAAACATGCTTAAAACGTCAACAAAAATGTTGGTGAGTTATAGGTTTAACCTATATATTATCAAATCATAATAATAGACCACAAGATTTCATATTTCAATATACATCCCATACATAGAGATATGAAATCATGTATGGGATGTATATTGAAATATGAAATCTTGTGGTCTATTATTATGATTTGATAATATATAGGTTAAACCTATAACTGACCAACATTTTTGTTGACGTTTTAAGTATGTTTATTCTTAGGTGATTATTAAGAGTTTCCGCTATTGCATACTAAAATAAGGACAAGATTTGGAGTCCATGCTTGTATGATATTATGTAAAAACTGCATTCAAGAAACTTATTTTTGATGTAATATATTCTTATTGTAAACCATTATGTAATGGTCTTGTGTAAACGGTATATTTTAGATTATCATTATTTGATAATCTACGTAATGCTTTTTAAACCTTTATAGATAAAATAAAGGTTATGGTTGTTTTTAAAATGAATGCAGTCTTTGAAAAACGTCTCATATAGAGGTCAAAACCTCGCGACGAAATCAATTAATATGGAACATTTATAATCAATATGAACGGGACATTTCATTTGCGTTTTTGAAGCTCCATCAACAAATACTCGACCATCTTCTCCAAGTTTTCGACTCGCAACGTGAGGCCACTAGGGTTGTTGTCATTTGCTGCAGCAGTGGAGGTACTAGGTTTAGAAGTAGATGTAGAAGCATCATAGGGATGAAAACGGTGACACATCTCAAGTGACTGGTTATCATAGCGAAAACTCTTGTAAAATGGGTTTCTAGTTCGAGCAGGTCCTTTCGGTATCCTACAGTGGCCTCTCAGTCCGTAGGGGTTAACATAGTCGGGATTAACAAAAGGTAACTGGAGCGAATCAGGTAAGTCAGGTTTGGATTCGGATTCGGGCTCCGAGTCTTCCTCGGGATCCTCTTCTGGTTCTTTTTCCTTGGGCTCATCCTCGTGCTCGGTTTCCATTTAGGGTTCCAACTCGGTATCATCTACAAACTCGAATATCATATTTCCTTGCGCTTGCATGGTTTCCTCGGATTCCGTGTCGAAGTCGGTAAGAATAATAGGATTGTAAGAAGTCATCTAGCACTCAAAGAAAACACAAAGTTAGTTCATCTAGTAATCATGTCATTATAGAAATCAAGTAGCTTAGCAATTAGTTTAACTAGGGTTTATGTAACTTAACAAGTCTAAGGTTACAGTCTAGACTCAATAGATGTCCTAATGTTCAACTCTCTAATGCAGTCTAGTCCTAGGTAACCGATCTGCTCTGATACCAAATGTAATACCCCGTCAGAATCTACTAACGGAATATTAACTCCTGGTCCCACAGTTTAGCGGTCATGCCCTCTATATGAGACGTTTTCGAAAAGTATTCGCATTAATTATCGAATCAAAGTCATTTATTAATGAAAATGTAACTGGTAAACGACTATGTATATGATCATCTCAAATAAAATAGTTTTAATGCGAATATTTGTTCTTGAAATAAAACGATAAAATATGCTGGACGCATTCCAGTTCTAGCGGCAAACAGCATAATCACTTTAGCAAACAGCAAACGTCAATGAAAAACGTTGAGTGAAACTACAGGTTTAGTAAATTATTTCGTAAGTTAGGCCACAAGATTTTCTTAGAAAACATCATAGGAAAAGTATACATTATCATGAGCACTTGATTATAAAGCTTTAACCTTTGCGTGAGCCGAGCACACGTCTTTAGTTTACCCTATCATTGCGCTACACCAATCAAGTGTAGAGTAACAACAGAATAGACGCCTGTCATGTTTAGGCGAGATTTGTCAAACCTAACGGTACCGTCCCTATAAGTCGAGCTTACAAAGTAACTAATATAATCAAGATAAGGGATTTTTGATCTGAACTCATATGTATATTCTTTGTAAGTTACTTGTGCCTAATATATAAAATATTTGGAAAAAGCATGCATCTCATCCCTGTAAAAATGTAGTAGGGACTGTAGACTCACCTTAGCAAAAGCACTTGTAATTTCTTAGCAAAACGTACGGTTGTCGAACTATCTCGACTGAAAAACGCAACCTAAATAAGTAAATCATCTTAAGTATGCACTTATAGGTCAAACCATATCAACCCATTGTGTACGCAAAGTCCTAGTGCTCAGACTGACTCAACGAACAAGTAAAAGTCAACTAATCCAAGCAAGTAAACAAAAGTCAACCAAAGTCAAACCAAAAGTCAACTCAGTCAAAGTGGTCAACTAAAGTCAAAAATCTCAATAGGTCATGCAAACATGATCAATAAGTCAAATCTAGGTTAAGTATCAATTTACGAGTCATAATTAATCATATTGCACTTTTGCACCTTAAAGCACGCCTTAGAAATTCGTACGTCGTAGAAAGATCCAACTATAGCTCATAGCACATAAATCATTAAATCATAAAAAACTCCAGATCTTAAATACACTTAAAATAGATTCCAAAAAGTCCAGCCAAAGCCTCATACAATAAATAAAAGTTAGAAGTCAGAAGGGGTCTAATTACGGTTTACTAAATCAGTTTCAGCACGCGCATCAGTTTTGAAATATTTCTCAGAAAATATAGAAAATAGATTTTGACAAACGGCCAATTGGAGTCATCTCAAAACATCTCAAAATTTTATTGATAAATAATCAGAAACATTTCTTTAGCCAATTTGTACAATTTTGCAAACCTTTACAGACTCATCATTTTTGTTCATCAAACAGACATATCATTTAGAAGAGAATATATCTCATGGCAAATCACATTCTCGCAAGTTTGCATACAAATGAAACATGTCAAGTAACATAGATACTAACATATTTCAATATATCAAACTCTCAATCAACTCCTAGTTCACTCTAACAATTTTTATGTAACTTTGAAAAACGATTCAGCTCACCTTAAAAACCAAATCTTCGTTTTGACATAACAGGAGCATTACATAACCTTTTGACGCAAATCTTAAGTCTAAATTGAATAAATTTTCATAAAGAATACAGTAGTACACTTTATATAAGCTAAAACACAAAGCATACAACTCAAAAAATTCGGATTATGCACATAACCTAGTCAAATCTTCGATTTAGCATATCTTAAGCATACGATAACGAAATCACTCAAAATCGAAGTCTAAAATTAATAACTTTTAGATATCTTTCTATTTAAACATATTACAAGATCAGATCTCATGTCAATTAAATCAGATCAACAAGAAACAAATTCGTTTTTCGTACATACAACGTTAATTAAGCAATCAAATGATAAATACAACACTAGACACCACTATTGAGCATTAGACTTGATTACACTATGTAATTGAACAAAAAACTGAATTAATAAAATTAGGGTTACTAGTTATACCTTAAAATATCAAATTGTTCACACAATCGCGTAGAGAACGACAAGGGGATCAACGTTAATGCACGAGACTCTGTTAAATTCCAAGCTTTGATGGTGATTTTGTGGTGGTGAAGGGCGACGACACAAAGGGGGGAGGGGAGAGCAAATAATCGGCCAAAAAAATAAAGGGGAGGGTTTATGGGATTAAGCTTCTATTTATAGTTAGATTTAGGGCCTTAATTTAATCCCTAATTAAACATAAGCCCAAAGTTTAGTCCATAAGGGGTATGTGGGGGAGGGTTCGGCCGAATGGCCCACCTAGGGGTGTCCTGGGCACGTTTTGCTTATTTACTTGAATGCGCGTGGTCCGTTTCGCATGCTGTTAACCGTACCGGGTCTCCGGAAACTAGTCGTTGAAACAAAATCACCGGATTTAATTCATTAAATAAATAATAAATTAAATTAGTTTTTCTTAAAGTTAATAATTATTGAAAATAATTATTTCGTCATTTTTGTGAGTTGCGTAAACTAAAAAGCTTTCTAGGCGATTAACTTAATCGTAAAGTTTTTTAGTTATTTCACCTTCCGAAATAAATTCATAAATTAATATAACCTATTAATTCAAGAACCTCTCGAATAAGTATGCATTTAATTCTATTAAACACACAAGTCTAAGTGAACACCGTTAAATACTAAACGGACAAGTAACGATAGTAAACGGAAAAAGTCGGGTTGTTACAGCCGCTATTAGAGACAAAACATGAGTTGTGGGTGAAAAGGTAAAGTGCTTGGTCGTGCAGAGAGTTTAAGTACACAGGTCCAGGAGCACCGCTTTTAATTCAAAAGCGTCGTTCCTGTCAAAGAAAAGCGTCGCTCTTTCCTACTGTCCATTTTTGTTCTCCCAAAACTCAATCAAAAGCGTAGCTTTTTGAAACATGAGCGCCATTTTTTAAGAGCAAAAGCGCCGCTTCTAGATAAAAAAACGCCGTTTTTGTGCCTGAATGCAGTTTTTTTTCAGTTTTAAGTTCATTTTGACCCGTTCACAAACTATTTTTGGTATTTTCCAGTTTACCCATATGCATGAAATGCAACTACATGGAAATGCAACTAACAAAAGGAATATCATACAATCCTAAATGCAATGCAACTAAAAGAATTTATGTACATGATTGCGGAAAGTTTTTTAATGAGTCTATCACCCGACTCCCATCCTCTTGAAATTTCAAATAATACCGGGGTGGTAAACATCCCCTCCCTTTGAACTAAGGGAAACGTTTTCATGATGACCATCATCTAGAATTAACACTAACTAATCCTTTGTTACTTTAGCTTCATTAATATACCCCTTGAGTTTGACTTTTTCACATTTTGACAAGTTCAAAACTAGGCGTTTTCTCAAATGTGCATCCCTTTTGGATGAAGCCCGATGTACCCGTCCATACAATTTCCTCATGGACTTATCAATAATGTCAATTTGATCTTTGGGCTTCCTTGGGGTTCCTTTGGTCAATCCCCCACCACATTTAGTTGATGAACCAACTTGTTTTGTGCTTATGATGCATTGCACACTAACAACAATTTGTGATGTGGTCAAGGGTGTTCATGACGATTTAACATATTTGCTTCGTATGCTCATGCATTTGGCCTTGTCTCTAAGAGTTAATTTCCCGGTTCTAAAGTCAAAGAAAAAACCCGCGATTACCAAGAATGGCCTTCCCAAAACAAGGGGTACAACCGGGTCTTTCTTAATATCGACAATGACAAAATCAATTGGAAATTCCATGTCCCCTACCTTCACAATTAGGTTTTCGCCAATCCCCACACTAGAGCTAATGGATTGATAAATTAACTTTACTCCCATTGTAGTAGGTGAAAGGTCACCTAGGTCTAGTCTTCGGCAAATAGAATAGGCCATAAAATTAATTCTAGCCCCCGAGTCGGCTAAAGATGTAAACATCTCTGACCCGTTCACATTACAAGGGATAAGGAAAGGTCCGGGATCACCCATTTTTTATGGTAGGTTACACTTCTTTAAAATCCTATCACACTCCTTTTTCAAGAAAGCGGTGGATTTTGCTCAACATCTCGCTTTATGGCCATAAGTGTCTTCAAAAATTTTCCATAATTGGGCATATTCTCAAGCACCTCCGCTAATGGGAGTTTAACATAAATGTTTTCGTTATCGGTTAGAGTTGACTTACAATCCACATCCTTTAGATGTGTAGGATTCAATGGTTGAGGATGTGAGACCGGTGTCTCATTTTTCTCCTTGGTTGATGTAGCAAAAACCTCGACCTCGTTCCTTTGCTCCTTTGCATGTAAGTCCTTTTCGACTTTTCCAAATTTGATTCACTTAAAATCACACTTTAATTCCTCGCATGTCGACTCGGCAGCCTCCATGGACATTACACTTTTAACTTGATAGGAATGAACTTTGCATCTTTCGAATCAACCGAAAATTTAAATTCCCCAAAATCCATTGTATCGATTTCCAATGCTTCACCCAAATCAAACTCGTCCTCTCTAACGTTGAATGAGTAAAAATGAGGGTATTCGAGTTGATCCTCTTTGGTTGAAGCAATCGAGTTCACTTGAGCATAATTATTATTGAGATTTGATGAACTGGCTTGGTTGTTGTTTTGATTGGTTGTGTTGCTCTCGACAGGAAAAACTCTCGTGCTAGTGTGATTTTGGTTTTTTTGGTGTTGTTAGGAGTGTTGGTTGTTTCGATTGTTGTTGTAAATGTTGTTTGGGTTAACTTGAGTGTTTGAAGGTAAAGTTCCTTGTGGTCTTTCGGTAACTTGATTTGAAAGTCTTCCAATGGTACTTTCAAGGTTTTGAAATGAGGCTTGTTGGATTCATATTTTTTGCTTCAAGAACTCATTCTCTTTTGTTAGAAAAGATTCGGTTAATTCCACCTTCTTGATATAATTTTGCATCATCTCCTCTAGGCTCTTCGAAGGTTGGGATTGTTGAGTGTTTTGTGGAGGTTGTTGATTGTAACCTTGGTTATTTTGTGGTTGACTATAACCTTGGTTGTTTTGATAATTCAGATTAGGTTGGTTGTTATAAGATTGATTGTTGTATGGTTGTTGGTTTTGGTATTGAAAGTTGTTGTTTCAGATTTGGTTATAGTTGTTGTTGTAACTTTGGTTTCAGTGTTGGTTTTGGTTTGTAAATCCGGGTGGTGTATTAGTTTGATTGATGAACGAGACTTGCTTTTGGTTAGGATTGTAGTAGCCTTGATTTGATGTTCCACCCCGTTGATAGTTTTGATTGCTCACGTAGTTGACATGAGCATCCGAATTCATGGGAATGTCATCTAGATCAATATGGTTGCATTGACTAATTTGGGGACAATTCTTGGTGAGATGTGGCCCTTCGCACCTTTGACATCCTACTTGCATCGCGATGATCGAGTCTTGTAGCTTTTTCAACTCTTTCCTATACATTTGAAATTGATTATTTAAGCTTGCAAGTGTGACTTGCCCATTATCACTCTCTACTTATGCTACACTTTTCCTTGGTAAATCTCGAGGTGAAGGTGCCCATTCGTATGTATTAACCGACATGTCCTCTAGCAAAGTTTCGGCCGCATTTGGCGATTTATACATAAATACTCCACCCGAAGATGAATCAAGATATTGTCTAGTCAAAGCATTGGTACCCCAGTAGAATGTGTTGATGTACTCCTTTTTAGTCAAACCATGTGGTGGGCAAGCTCTTAGCATCTTCTTGAAACGTACCCATGCATCATACAAAGTCTCATCACCCCATTGAGTGAATTCATTAATTTCCATCCTAAGTCGTTCCACCTTTGATGGCGGAAAGAAGTGATTGATAAATGCAGCGGTTAAATCTTGAAAAGTCCTAATAGAATCGGGTGGCAAATTCCTTAACCAAGCTTTCGCATCTTCTTGAAGTGTAAAGGGGAATGCCCTTAACTTAAAAGCGTCATCGGTGACATCTTTGGTTTTGTAGATATCACAAATATCATTAAAGTGTTGAATGTGTTCGAAAGGATTTTCTTCTATTAACCCATGGAAGAACATATCTTTGATCATTGTGAAGAATTTTCTCCCAATCTTCTAATTATCGGCTCCAATTGGTGGTTTTGTAATAGATGGAGGTACCACGGTAGGCGCCACCAATCTAGCATTCCACATCGGCGTGTCATTTGTATCATCTTATTGCTCTTGATTAACCGGTATTTCGTTGATTGGATCACCCTCTTCATTGTGAATTGGTTGACCGTTAGGATCCATCTCTTTTAAACAAAATGGTAAAGCTTCGAAATTTCTTTTTAATACCCTCGCTACTCTACGCTTGTAAACCTCGTGCACGTGTTTCTCCGGATAGGAAAATGGATGTGTAAACTCTTGATCCTTTAAGGATCTTGTTTTCATACACCAAAGTACATATCCTTCAATCACAACACAAACACAAACGGTTTTCCAAACACAAAGTAAAAACAAGAAAAGTAACTTTTGTAAGGGTGAACCCTTACAAAAGGATCGAACAATTAAAAGCTTAAACCAAATATTCCACTAGCTAACCACTCCCCGGAAGCGGCGCCAAGAAAGTGTGATGTGTGTGGAACAATACATCAATTACCCTCAAATTTATACAAGATTCAAACACTACAAATAAGCACACACAACTAACGAGCACTTAGAACCCAATTATTATAGCACTTTTTATGTAAGTATTCATTTCAAGTTCGTCCAAAGAGAGCGGTGTAAGCAGAATAATTAAAACTATTAATTGTCCTAGGGTTTTTTTGATTTGGGGGGGGGGGGATTTGATTGATTTTAATTAACAACTAAAACATGTGCAAGTAAACAAACTTAAACTTAACAAGTAACAAGTAACTAAGTATTTAGGACTAAATCAATTAACTAAGTAGTGTTCACTTACCTAATTCTCTATATGCTTGGATTGCCCCGTTTTACGCAATTTGCTATCGCATTAGTTGTTGAACTTTTGAATGTTTAGCATTACTACCAAACCTTAATCATATTACACTTTGCAAACTCACATAAGCATTGTATCCTAAGATCAAGTTGAGTATGAGCGGTGATTTAGATTATGCTTGGGTTGAAATCACTTAAAACCCTTCAACTATCAAAATCACTTTAGATAATCGAACACCACTATGTTGACTAAAGGCCAATTGAAAACCAACCTAAATTAAGAACACAATCACTTGAGATTCCTAATTTAGTTGTCTAGATCACTTGAAGTGTTGAAGCACAAATTAATTCACTCCTCAAAACACTAAGAGAGTTACACAATCTAAGTAATCAAAGTAAAGCCTAAAACAATGCATAGCAATGGACCTCATAGCTAACACAATAACACTTGCTAATATATTTCATTCAAACAACTTCATTCAATTGATTTAGGGCAAATCCTTACACTAGAGATTCATAGATAATCAAACACAATTAAATTAGCCAAGCATGGCTAAGATTACACTAATCATAAGCATTGAAATACAAATAAACATCATATTAATCTATTACAAGTATTCAATTCAAAACTAGAGAAATAAAGGTGGATACCCAAATTGAAAGAGAAGAAGATCTAGAGCTAAACTATGATGGAACTTGAGCTTGTCTCCTTCAAATCACCTTCAAACTCCAATGGATGATGAAATTAGGGTTTTGGAAGTGAAAATCAGACATGGAATTGCAGCTCTCCTTGAAATGACCTAATTTCTTTCCTTTTATAGTGCTGAAAATTCTGGGCTGAACAGCGACAGGAGTGCCGCTTTTGGTTCAGGAGCGGCGCTTTTGTGGTGAATTGCGGTGCTTTTGTCTACTGGTGAAAAATGGTGCCAAAACGTATACAAGAACATCACTTTTCTCTGAGGTGCGGTGCTTTTGACAATTAGGAGTGGCGCTCTACTATTAAGAGCGGCGCTTTTGGAGCTGATTTCTGCACTTGTCATTTTCTTTGCCTCTTTTGATTAAGACTTGGTCAATTTTGCACCAAATCAAGTTTTTAGTCTTGAACCGACAATTTAGCGCAAATAAACAACTTTCGGGCCGAATGATCCTCAAAACTGAATGAAATGAGGGAGATATTACGAGATAATGCGTGTATAATTAGAGCAATATCAATCGCCTTTGATGGATTTTGACGAGGTGTTATAGGTAAGTTGGATTGTCATTTTGGTTGGTGACAAGTCTCCTAGCTCTAATCTCTTGTGGAGAGAATAGAGAATTAGGTTGATACTTGCTCCTAAATCTGCTAGCGCATGAATGGTTCCAAATTGGTAGATTGAACATGGGAAAATGAATCGGCCCGTATCTCCTAGTTTCTTCAGTAGAGAGTTTCTGAGTAATGCCGAGCATTCTTCATTCAGTGGAATTTTGTTAGAATCTGGTATCATTCCCTTTGTAGAGAGAAGTCTTCGAATGTATCTCTTCTGGTTGGGAACTTTGGACATGGTGTCGAGGAATATTTTGTCAAGTTTGTAGGTATCAAGCTAGGATGGTTCTTCTAGTAGACTTCCAGGATAAGGTATATGAACTAGAGTTTGAGTGGGCAGCTTCTGAGTATATGTCTTTTTGTCCTTGAGCCTAGCTGACCTTCTCCGTGGTTCTTCTTGGGGATTATGGAATCCATTTGCTTAGTTTCCTCTATGTGGGTATTTTGGATAGCATTACTAGGTAATCTTCCTTGTGGTCAGGTTTCAAGGTATTGTGATAACTGTCCAAGCTGCGTTTCTACACTTTTAAGCAGAGCCAATTGGTTTCACATGAGAATCTCTTTCTTAGTCTTGTCTAGATGCAGTTCTCTGATTTAGTTGTTGTTTTCCTTAAATGAACTGAGTCAACTGATCACAGTCCCAAAGGCAGGGTTGGTTACTGAAATGTCCCATTCTTATTGATTAAAAACGTTCCATATTAATTGATTTCGTTGCGAGGTTTTGACCTTAGAACACGTCAAACATTCTCCTACGTATTTAGCAACATCGGCTTTCATACCCGACCACCAAAAATGTTTCTTGAGATCCTTGTACATCTTCCCCGTTCCAGGATGTATTGAGTATCTGGTATTATGAGCTTCTCTAAGTACCATTTCTCTCATATCTCCAAATTTTGGTACCCAAATCCTTTCAGCCCTATACCGGGTTCCGTCTTCCCGAATATTAAGATGCTTCTCCGATCCTTTGAGTATTTCATCCTTTAAATTTCCCTCTTTTAAAACTCCTTGTTGCGCCTCCTTTATTTGAGTAGTAAAGTTATTGTAAATCATTATATTCATAGATTTTACTCGAATGGGTTCTCTGTCCTTCCTGCGCAAGGCGTCGGCTACCACATTTGCCTTCCCCGGGTGGTAACGAATCTTAAAGTCGTAATCATTCAACAATTCAATCCACCTACGCTGCCTCATATTCAGTTGTTTCTGATTAAATATGTGTTGAAGACTTTTGTGGTCGGTATATATAATACTTTTGACCCCATATAAGTAGTGCCTCCAAGTCTTTAAAGCAAAAATAACCGCGCCTAATTCCAAATCATGCGTCATATAATTTTGTTCGTGAATCTTCAATTGTCTAGACGCATAAGCAATCACCTTCGTTCGTTGCATTAATACACAACCGAGACCTTGCTTTGATGCGTCACAATAAATCACAAAATCATCATTCCCTTCAGGCAATGACAATATAGGTGCCGTAGTTAGCTTTTTCTTCAATAACTGAAATTCTTTCTCTTGTTCATCCTTCCATTCAAATTTCTTCCCTTTATGCGTTAATGCAGTCAAGGGTTTTGCTATTCTGGAAAAGTCTTGGATGAACCTTCTGTAGTAACCAGCTAATCCTAAAAACTGGCGTATGTGTTTCGGAGTTTTCGGGGTTTCCCACTTTTCAACAGTTTCTATCTTTGCCGGATCCACCTTAATACCTTCTTTGTTCACTATGTGACCGAGGAATTGAACTTCTTCCAACCAAAATGCACACTTTGAAAATTTAGCGTACAATTCTTCCTTCCTCAATACTTCTAACACCTTTCTCAAATGTTCACCGTGTTCTTGGTAATTCTTTGAGTAAATAAGTATGTCATCAATGAAAACAATGACAAACTTGTCAAGGTATGGTCCACACACTCGGTTCATAAGGTCCATGAACACAGCTGGTGCATTAGTTAAACCAAACGGCATGACCATAAACTCGTAATGACCGTAACGTGTTATGAAAGCAGTCTTTGGAATATCATCTTCTTTCACCCGCATTTGATGATACCCGGAACGTAAGTCAATCTTTGAATAAACAGACGAGCCTTGTAGTTGATCAAATAAGTCGTCGATTCTCGGTAGTGGGTAGCGGTTCTTGATGGTAAGTTTGTTCAACTCTCGGTAGTCGATACACAACCTGAATGTACCATCTTTCTTCTTGACAAACAAATCAGGAGCTCCCCACGGTGATGTGCTTGGTCGAATGAAACCATGCTCTAAAAGTTCTTATAATTGGCTTTGCAGTTCTTTCATCTCGCTGGGTGCGAGTCTGTAAGGAGCACGAGCTATTGGTGCAGCTCCTGGTACAAGGTCTATTTGAAATTCAACGGATCGATGTGGGGGTAATCCCGGTAATTCTTTCGAAAATACATCGGGAAATTCTTTTGCGACGGGAACATCATTGATGCTCTTTTCTTCAGTTTGTACTTTCTCGACGTGTGCTAGAACAGCATAGCAACCTTTTCTTATTAGTTTTTGTGCCTTCAAATTAATAATAAGATGTAGCTTCGTGTTGCCCTTTTCTCCGTACACCATTAAGGGTTTTCCTTTTTCTCGTATAATGCGAATTGCATTTTTGTAACAAACGATCTCTGCTTTCACTTCTTTCAACCAGTCCATACCGATTATCACATCAAAACTCCCTAACTCTACTGGTATCAAGTCAATCTTAAATATTTCGCTAACCAGTTTAATTTCTCGATTCCGACATATATTATCTGCTGAAATTAATTTACCATTTGCTAATTCGAGTAAAAATTTACTATCCAAAGGCGTCAATGGACAACTTAATTTAGCACAAAAATCTCTACTCATATAGCTTCTATCCGCACCCGAATCAAATAAAACGTAAGCAGATTTATTGTCAATAAGAAACGTACCCGTAACAAGCTCTAGGTCTTCCTGTGCCTCTGCCGCATTAATATTGAAAACTCTTCTGCGGCCTTGTCCATTCGTGTTCTCCTGGTTCGGGCAATTTCTAATAATGTGGCCCGGTTTTCCACATTTAAAACAAACTACATTGGCATAACTTGCTCCGACACTACTTGCTCCGCCATTACTCGTTCCGACACCATTTGTTCCTTTCGTTCTGTTAACCCCTGGTCCGTAGACCTCACACTTCGCCGCGCTATGACCATTTCTTTTACACTTGTTGCAAAATTTGGTGCAGAACCCCGAGTGATACTTTTCACACCTTTGGCATAGCTGCTTCTGATTGTTGTTGTTGTTGCGGTTATTATTGTTGTTAAGATGATTGTTGTAGTTGATGCTGTTGTTGTTGTTATTGTTGTTGTTGGGCCATTTGTTGTAGTTGCGATTGATGTTGCTAATGTTAGGATAGTTGTTGCGATTATTGTTGTAATTGCTGTTGTTGTTGTATTGGTGATTCTTATCACCGTTTTCCTTCCACTTTCTTTTGACTTGCTTCACATTGGCCTCTTCAGCAGTCTGTTCTTTAATTCTTTCTTCAATCTGGTTCACTAGTTTGTGAGCCATTCTACATGCCTGTTGTATGGAGGTGGGCTCGTGTGAACTTATATCTTCTTGGATTCTTTCCGGTAATCCTTTCACAAACGCGTCGATCTTCTCTTCCTCATCTTCGAACAGAATTGTCTTTCGTACGTGGTAATATCAAATCCTTGGGTTCGTAACCCTCTAAGTTCTGTCTTGAGCTTATTGATCTCGGTTCTGGGACGGTACTTCTCATTCATCAAGTGCTTGAATGCTGACCACGGTAGTGCGTAAGCATCATCTTGTCCCACTTGCTCTAGATAGGTATTCCACCATGTTAACGTAGAACCTGTGAAGGTATGCGTAGCGTACTTCACTTTGTCCTCTTCAGTACACTTACTTATGGCAAACACCGATTCGACCTTCTCGGTCCACCGTTTCAATCCGATAGGTCCTTCGGTTCCATCAAATTCTAAAGGTTTGCAGGCAGTGAATTCTTTGTAGGTGCATCCTACACGATTTCCTGTACTGCTAGATCCAAGGTTATTGTTGGTATGTAGCGCAGCCTGTACTGCGGCTATGTTTGAAGCTAGAAAAGTACGGAATTCCTCTTCATTCATATTCACGGTGTGTCGAGTAGTCGGTGCCATTTCCTTCAAAATAGTCAAATGGAACAAGTTAATCATACAGAATATTAAGAGTAGTTAATAGTATTTCGTAGCATAATATGAACTCATTTATAAAAGCTTTTTCTTCATATTAGCGTTTTATAAGTTTAAATTCGGGTAGTACCTACCCGTTAAGTTCATACTTAGTAGCTAATATACAATTCAACTACTACAATTCTATATGAAAAACTGATTATAATAATATTTCGCGTTCAAACTTTTATACAATATTTTACAAACTTACAATACCGCTTATTTTACATAAAGCATGAAATATAGCACACAATAACTTTGATACAAGATAGTTGTCAAGATAATTCTAGCTAGTACACAAGTCGTTCAGCAAAGGCAATAAAGACACGTATTTCATACGTCCAGAAACAAGTCATGCATTCTGGTTTTACTAGGACTACTTCCCATCCTTGGTCTTGTGGAACATAACCGTTATGGCCGTTGATAAGACAGCGTGTTGTAACGTCGTCAAAGGGACGAGGGTTACGTAATGACCAACAGTCTCGTAATAACCTAAAAACCTCATTTCTTACCCCAATTACCGACTCCGTCACTTGTGGGAACGTTTTGTTTAATAGTTGTAGCCCGATGTTCTTTTTCTCACTTTGGTGAGAAGCGAACATTACTAACCCGTAAGCATAGCATGCTTCTTTATGTTGCATGTTAGCCACTTTTTCTAAATCATGAAGTCCTATATTTGGATAAATTTAGTCAAAATAATTTCTTAACCCGTTGCGTAAAATAGCATTTGGGTTCCCCGCAATATATGCGTCAAAGTAAACACATCGTAACTTATGGGTTTCCCAATATGATATCCCCCATCTTTCAAACAAAAGTCTCTTATAAACCAAGACATTCTTGGAACATTCTTCGAATGTCTTACAAACTGATTTCGTCGTAAATAGTTGTGCCGAAGAATTCTGACCGACTTTAGACAAGATTTCATCAATCATGTCTCCGGGTAGGTCTCTTAAAATATTGGGTTGTCTATCCATTTTGTGTTTTTATACTGTAAAATAGACAAGAGTTAGATTCATAAAAAAAATACTTATTAATACAAGCAATTTTTACATATATCATAAAGCATAAGCACACTATATTACATATATTACACCACACGAATACAACTATCTTATTCCGACTTGCTCGTTTCTTCTTCTTCGGTTTTAGTTCGTTTTTCCAAGTTTCTAGGGATATATGATGTTCCCATAATACGAGCTGTCGTTTTCCACAACGGTTTAGAAAAACCTGGTGGTTTAGAGGTTCCCGGGTCATTGTTACAACTTAAGGGCTTCGGGGGTTGACGATACATATAAAGTTCATCGGGGTTAGAATTAGATTTCTCTATTTTTATGCCCTTTCCCTTATTGTTCTCTTTTGCCTTTTTAAATTCAGTTGGGGTAATTTCTATAACATCATCGGAATCCTTGTCGGGATCTGATTCATCGAAGAATTGGTAATCCTCCCAATACTTTGCTTCCTTGGCGGAAACACCATTGACCATAATTAACTTTGGTCGGTTGGTTGAGGATTTTCTTCTACTTAACCATTTTATTATTTCTTCTTCCGGTTCCGATTCTTCTTCCGGTTCCGATTCTTCTTCCGGTTCCGACTCTTCTTCCGGTTCCTCTTCGGGAACTTGTGAATCTGTCCATGAATCATTCCAATTTACATTTGACTCTTCATTATTATTAGGTGAGTCAATGGGACTTGTTCTAGAGATAGACATCTATCAGATAATATCAAACGCGTTAAGAGATTAATATATCACATAATATTCACATGTTAAAAATATATAGTTTCCAACAAAATTTGGTAAGCAATCACTTTTCAAGTAAACACGGTCGAAGTCCAGACTCACTAATGCATCCTAACAAACTCGATAAGACACACTAATGCAAAATTCTGGTTCTCTAAGACCAACGCTCTGATACCAACTGAAATGTCCCGTTCTTATTGATTAAAAACGTTCCATATTAATTGATTTCGTTGCGAGATTTTGACCTCTATATGAGACGTTTTTCAAAGACTGCATTCATTTTTAAAACAAACCATAACCTTTATTTCATAAATAAAGGTTTAAAAAGCTTTACGTAGATTATCAAATAATGATAATCTAAAATATCCTGTTTACACACGACCATTACATAATGGTTTACAATACAAATATGTTACATCGAAATCAGTTTCTTGAATGCAGTTTTTACACAATATCATACAAACATGGACTCCAAATCTTGTCCTTATTTTAGTATGCAACAGCGGAAGCTCTTAGTATTCACCTGAGAATAAACATGCTTTAAACGTCAACAAAAATGTTGGTGAGTTATAGGTTTAACCTATATATATCAAATCGTAACAATAGACTACAAGATTTCATATTTCAATACACATCCCATTCATAGAGATAAAAATCATTCAAATGGTGAACACCTGGTAACCAACATTAACAAGATGCATATATAAGAATATCCCCATCATTCTGGGACACCCTTCGGATTTGATATAAATTTCAAAGTACTAAAGCATCCGGTACTTTGGATGGGGTTTGTTAGGCCCAATAGATCTATCTTTAGGATTCGCGTCAATTAGGGTGTCTGTTCCCTAATTCTTAGATTACCAGACTTAATTAAAAGGGGCATATTCGATTTCGATAATTCAACCATAGAATGTAGTTTCACGTACTTTTGTCTATTTTGTAAATCATTTATAAAACCTGCATGTATTCTCATCCCAAATATATTAGATTTTAAAAGTGGGACTATAACTCACTTTCACAGATTTTTACTTCGTCGGGAAGTAAGACTTGACCACTGGTTGATTCACAAACCTATAAAAATATATACATATATATCAAAGTATGTTCAAAATATATTTACAAAACTTTTAATACATTTTGATGTTTTAAGTTTATTAAGTCAGCTGTCCTCGTTAGTAACCTACAACTAGTTGTCCACAGTTAGATGTACAAAAATAAATCGATAAATATTATCTTGAATCAATCCACGACCCAGTGTATACGTATCTCAGTATTGATCACAACTCAAACTATATATATATTTTGGAATCAACCTCAACCCAGTATAGCTAACTCCAACATTCACATATAGAGTGTCTATGGTTGTTCCGCAATATATATAGATGGGTCGCATGATAGGTCAAAACATTGTATACGTGTCTATGGTATCTCAAGATTACATAATATATTAGAATACATGTATAATACAATATAAGTTAGCTAGGATATGATTAATATAGATTTGTTACCAATTTTCACGTTGCTACAATAAGAAAAATTATCCAATCTTGTTTTACCCATAACTTCTTCATTTTAAATCCGTTTTGAGTGAATCAAATTGCTATGGTTTCATATTGAACACTATTTTATGAATATAAACAGAAAAAGTATAGGTTTACAGTCAGAAATATAAGTTACAAGTCATTTTTGTAAAGGTAGTCATTTTAGTCGAAAGAACGACGTCTAGATGACCATTTTATAAAACATACTTCCACTTTGAGTTTAACCATGATTTTTGGATATTGTTTCATGTTCATAAGAAAAATCATTTTCCCAGAAGAACAACTTTTAAATCAAAGTTTATCATAGTTTTTAATTAACTAACCCAAAACAGCCCGCGGTGTTACTACGACGGCGTAAATCCGGTTTTACGGTGTTTTTCGTGTTTCCAGGTTTTAAATCATTAAGTTAGAATATCATATAGATATAGAACATGTGTTTAGGTTATTTTAAAAGTCAAGTTAGAAGGATTAACTTTTGTTTGCGAACAAGTTTAGAATTAACTAAACTATGTACTAGTGATTACAAGTTTAAACCTTCGAATAAGATAACTTTATATGTATGAATCGAATGATGTTATGAACATCATTACTACCTCAAGTTTTCTGGATAAAGCTACTGGAAATGAGAAAAATGGATCTAGCTTCAAAGGATTCTTGGATGGCTTGAAAGTTCTTGAAGCAGAATCATGACATGAAAACAGTTCAAGTAAGATTTTCACTCGAAATAAGATTGTTATAGTTATAGAAATTGAATCAAAGTTTGAATATGAGTATTACCTTGTATTAGAAATATATCTTACTGTAAATAAGAAAGATTTCTTGAGGTTGGATGATCACTCTACAAGATTGGAAGTAAGCTAGCAAACTTGGAAGTATTCTTGATTTTATGAAACTAGAACTTGTAGAATTTATGAAGAACACTTAGAACTTGAAGATAGAACTTGAGAGAGATCAATTATATGAAGAAAATTGAAGAATGAAAGTGTTTGTAGGTGTTTTTGGTCGTTGGTGTATGGATTAGATATATAGGATATGTAATTTTGTTTTCATGTAAATAAGTCATGAATGATTACTCATATTTTTGTAATTTTATGAGATATTTCATGCTAGTTGCCAAATGATGGTTCCCACATGTGTTAGGTGACTTACATGGGCTGCTAAGAGCTGATCATTGGAGTATATATACCAATAGTACATACATCTAAAAGCTGTGTATTGTACGAGTACGAATACGGGTGCATATGAGTAGAATTGTTGATGAAACTGAACGAGGATGTAATTGTAAGAATTTTTGTTAAGTAGAAGTATTTTGATAAGTGTCTTGAAGTCTTTCAAAAGTGTATGAATACATATTAAAACACTACATGTATATACATTTTAACTGAGTCGTTAAGTCATCGCTAGTCGTTACATGTAAGTGTTGTTTTGAAACCTTTAGGTTAACGATCTTGTTAAATGTTGTTAACCCAATGTTTATAATATCAAAAGAGATTTTAAATTATTATATTATCATGATATTATGATGTACGAATATCTCTTAATATGATATATATATATATATACATTAAATGTCGTTACAACGATAAGCGTTACATATATGTCTCGTTTCAAAATCATTAAGTTAGTAGTCTTGTTTTTACATATGTAGTTCATTGTTAATATACTTAATGATATGTTTACTTATCATAATATCATGTTAACTATATATATAACCATATATATGTCATCATATAGTTTTACAAGTTTTAACGTTCGTGAATCACCGGTCAACTTGGGTGGTCAATTGTCTATATGAAACCTATTTCAATTAATCAAGTCTTAACAAGTTTGATTGCTTAACATGTTGAAAACACTTAATCATGTAAATAACAATTTCATTTAATATATATAAACATGGAAAAGTTCGGGTCACTACAGTTACTTTCGTAATTTGGGTGGTTGGAGAATTTTCCTCAGCTGGTGGTCCAGTGAGTGGAAGTGGTTAATCATAGGTCAATTGAGATTGTTGGGGTGGATAAGGTAGGTAACGATAGCAAAAAGGCTGGTTGTTTCTTTGAAATTGGTTAACCCTAGGTTATTGATTGAATCTGGGATTTGATTGATGAGCTGGATATTAAATGTAACAGACTGAACCGTCAGGATTCTTGTACTCAACTTGATATTCTTCAATGGGTTACAAGTTGCAGTTAACACTTGCCTGAGCCTGGTTAACCTTGCGGCTGCATCTTCAATTCTCCGAGTTGTTTGGCAAGAGACTTCATCTTGTCCGTAAGGGATTTGATGGCCTCTATTTTATTATTAAGTTTGAAGAGTGGAGTATATGATGAGGTTGTTTCAACACTGTTCCAGTCATGATGATGCATTGTCATGTTCTCGAGGAACTCCCATGCTTCGTCCGTGGTTTGGTTCATCAGATTTCCTTGAGCTGTTGCGTTGATCGTCGTCCTATGATTTACCATAAGACAATTGTAGAAGGTACAGATTTGGGCTGACCATTCTAGCTGGTGATTAGGGCATTTATTTCAGCAGGGTTTTGAATCACTCTCATGCGGTATAAAGAGATTCATCATAACTTTTTTTTGAGTTAATGATGTCATTCTTAAGCTTAGGAATTTATAGAGATATAAATTTATCAAGGTAAGAGTTAGGATCGTCATTCGATAGTCCATGAAATTGACAGCCATTTTGGATGAGCTGTATAATATGATGCTTTAACTCGAACGAGTGTCCTAAAATCTCCAGGAATCTGATTGGTCCTCCTCGACCTTCAATTGAGGGTTTGGTGTTTTCTGCTAGAGTAACGCGTAACGCCATTAGATTTCTGATTCGTTCTTCTTTACGTGTTTTAGAGATTATTGCGTCTGGATCAGGTACCAATAACAACGACCCTGGTCTAGATCGGGTCTAGGTCATACACTGAGTATGCCCTTTTTTAAAAAAAATTTAGGTACATAAGCTAAGTTCCTAATTTAGTCTAAAAGTAAACTAAGGCGATCTTAATCTATGGTAATCTAAGGTAATTATCCTAAGTTTAATTATGTTTTTGGTTCTTGCTACCAATTCCCTGGTATTTCGATAACAGAGCTTCACACGAACTATTCAACAAACCAAGTGGCCAGGCTGACTATGGAGAGGCAGGATCCTTTTAGTTCCAATGTAATTGGAGACTCTTCGGAAAATGCAACAACCAAGTCCGTATATAATTGTCTTTCTTAGACACCACTAAATGCTTGCAAATAGGTTTGATAGAAGCAATATTATCTGATACCAAGTCCCCGGCAGCGGCACCAAAAACTTACTTCCACCCTGATATGACCGAAATGGACGGTTTTATTTATGCGATGTCGTTAGGCCGCAAGGCGTTAGAATCAGCTATCTGTAGGTGAGAGCAATAGTTTAAATTTATATTTAGCGGGGCCTAAATCATACTACTCCTTATTATGGTGAGTAAGGGAAGTATGACCTAGGGTCAAATTTTTAAGATATCAGTATAATCGAACCTATAACTAAAGCTTAAGATAATCCTAAAGTAAAGGAGTAGTGGTATGTTACCTAATTTTGGATTTTTTAGTTTATAAGATAAAATAAAGTAAATACGATAAAATTTATAATTTAGATAAGGTTAAAACAAGTGCATACTATAGTTTCGTCAGTTACTGTGCCGAGATTATGGAATGTTGGCTCATGAATTGGTAGTGACCTTGTATTCATTTCACTGGTCCTAATGCCCCTATCATAAGAAATGTCATTGGGTAATGCGTTAGGCTTGAAGATTCTGAATATACAACAACGTCCCTTACACTCGACGTCCGTGCAGTCTGACTACAGGCATACACGTTCAAACGGCTCATCCAATTGAGCGACTAGGTTGGGAGATGTATTAACATTACACAAAGGTCTAAATTTTCTTAAGCACAATGAAATAAAAGGTATGCGATATCCGAGAGACGTGATGTATTTCGATGCTTTCGTTAATGATTGGGTTTAAAAAGATAGTCAGGCCCTTAAAAATAGTTCAAACATAAAGAACACCATGGCCAAGTCAGTTTGACTTCCATGAACATGTTCAGTTATCCTAACTGTCCAATCCTTTATGTGTTTAAAGAAACAGTTCCTTAATTAACTAAGAATCCCTCAAGCGGGGTGCAATGCTTGAGACCGTTGATATCGGCTAAATAGTCACGTTTTTACCCCCAATATTAGCCCCATTTATGATAAAGTAATTGACTTTATTATCTAAATAAGCATTTATTTGCTTCATTTGATAGATTATGTCATTACAAAGGCTATGTTTCAAGAATCACTAAAAACGGATGAAAAACGAGGAAAAACGAGCAAAATCGGCTAAGACGATTAACTCGCGTTTAAATAACTATTTTCATAATTTTTGAAAAAGTTTATTTATTTAAGATCACGTTGTAGTATATTTAATTATAAACGCGTGGGCGCAAGAATCGTCAGAAACGGAGCTAAAACAAAGATTCTAGAGCGAAAACGGTGAAAGACAAGTTACGATCCAACAAATGGCTTACCAAACGGCACGCCAAACGGTCTGCCATAAGGGAAAATGGCTTTCCATCAAACGGGCACCAAAAACGTCCTCGAAAAACGGCTTGCCAAATGGCCTGCCAGTGATTTTTCAGCCATTTATTTACAACTTTGCCATCAAACATTTCCTATAAATGGGGGCTTCATCCCACCATTTCAACACACACCATTCTTCACTTCTCTCTCTAAATTTCTCTCTATTGTCGCTCTCTAGCGATCAGTAGGATATTATTTCTCTCTCTACTTTCTCTCTCTAGTTTTTAGAGAGAGAAAAGTACAGAGATTAGGAAATCTAATTATCTCTCTATTGTCGCTCTCTAGTGATCAATAGGAGATTAGTATGTAGTTAGTAGTAGAAGTTATCAAGCATTGTAACACTACGGATATTATGAAGAACTACAAGTGTTATTCTACCGACATTATTCGGTAATGTAGTGACCCAAACTTTTCCATGTTTATATATATTAATTGAAATTGATATTTATATGACTAAATGTTTCCAACATGTTAAGCAATCAAACTTGTTAAGACTTGATTAAATGAAATAAGTTTCATATAGACAATTGATCAACCAAGTTGACCGGCGATTCACGAACGTTACAAAATGGTAAAAACTACATGTTGTGGTATATATAGACATATATATATGGTTGACATGAGATTATGATGAGTAAGTATCTCACTAAGTATATTAACAATGTGTGATATACATAATAAATGAGATTACTAAGTTAAGAAACTCGAAATGATATATATAACGATTATCGTTATGATAACGTCTACTAAATACATATGTATTATATTAAGATATTGATACACTATATTTAACATGATAAAATGGTATTTAAATATATCATTAAGTGTATTAACAATGAACTACATATGTAAAAACAAGACTACTAACTCAAGAATTACGAAACGAGATTTATATGTAATGATTATCGTTGTAACGATATTTTAATGTATGTATCATATTAAGAGATATTCATACATCATAATATCATGATAATATAATAATTTAACATCTCATTTGATATAATAAACATTGGGTTAACAACATTAATTGAGATCGTTAACTTAAAGGTTTCAAAACAACACTTACATGTAATGACTAACGAAGACTTAACGACTCCATTAGAATGTATATACATGTTGTGTTTTGATATGTATTCTTACAATTTTGAAAGACTTCAAGACACATATCAAAGTACTTCTACTTAACAAAAATGCTTACAATTACATCCTCGTTCAGTTTCATCAACAATTCTACTCGTATGCACCCGTATTCGTACTCGTACAATACACAGCTTTAAGATGTATGTACTATTGGTATACACACTCCAATGATCAGCTCTTAGCAACCCATGTGAGTCACCTAACACATGTGGGAACCATCATTTGGCAACTAGCATGAAATATCTCATAAAATTACAAAAATATTAGTAATCATTCATGACTTATTTACATGAAAACAAAATTACATATCCTTTATATCTAATCCATATACCATTGACCAAAAACACCTATAAATACTTTCATTCTTCAATTTTCTTCATCTAATTGCTCTCTCTCAAGTTCCATCTTCAAGTTCTAAGTGTTCTTCATAAATTCCATAAGTATAGTTTCATAAAAATCAAGAATACTTCCAAGTTTGCAAGTCTACTTCCAAGCTTTCTAATCCATTCCAAGTAATCATATAAGATCAAGGAACATTTGTTATTTACAGCAAGTTATCTTTCTAATTCAAGGTAATATTCATATTCAAACTTTGATTAAATTTCTACAACTATAACAATCTTATTTCGAGTGAAAATCTTACTTGAACTGTTTTCGTGTCATGATTCTGCTTCAAGAACTTTCAAGCTATCCAAGGATCCTTTGAAGCTAGATCCATTTTTCTCATTTCCAGTAGTTTTATCCAGAAAACTTGAGGTAGTAATGATGTTCATAACATCATTCGATTCATACATATAAAGCTATCTTATTCGAAGGTTTAAACTTGTAATCACTAGAACATAGTTTAGTTAATTCTAAACTTGTTCACAAACAAAAGTTAATCCTTTAACTTGACTTTTAAAATCAACTAAACACATGTTCTATATCTATATGATATGCTAACTTAATGATTTAAAACCTGGAAACACGATGAACACCATAAAATTGGATATACGCCGTCGTAGTGAAACCGGGGGCTGTTTTGGTTTGGATAATTAAAAACTATGATAAACTTTGATTTAAAAGTTGTTCTTCTGGAAAAATGATTTTTTCATATGAACATGAAACTATATCCAAAAATCTTGGTTAAACTCAAAGTGAAAGTATGTTTTTCAAAATGGTCATCAAAATGTCGTTCTTTCGATGGAAATGACTACCTCTTTAGTAATTGACATGTAACTTAAATTTTTGACTATAAACCTATACTTTTTCTGTTTGGATTCTTAAATTAGAGTTCAATATGAAACCATAGCAATTTGATTCACTCAAAACGGATTTAAAATGAAGAAGTTATGGGTAAAACAAGATTGGATATTTTTGATGTTTTTAGCTACGGGAAATGTTTAGCAAATCTATACAAATCATATCCTAGCTAACTTATATTGTATTATACATGTATTCTAATATATTATGTAATCTTGGGATACCATAGACACGTATGCAAATGTTTTGACATATCATATCGACCCATGTATATATATTATTTGGAACAACCATAGACACTCTATATGCAGGAATGTTGGAGTTAGCTATACAGGGTTGAGGTTGATTCTAAAAATATATATACTTTGAGTTGTGATCTAGCCTGAGATGTGTATACACTGGGTCGTGGATTGATTCAAGATAATATATATCGATTTATTTCTGTACATCTAACTGTGGACAACTAGTTGTAGGTTACTAACGAGGACAGCTGACTTAATACACTCAAATCTTTAAAACATAATAAAAATGGTTGTAATTATATTTTGATCATACTTTGATATATATGTACATATTTGTATAGGTTCGTGAATCGATCCGTGGCCAAGTCTTATTTTCGAGGAAGGAAATATCTGTGAAAGTGAGTTATAGTCCCACTTTTAAGATCTAATATTTTTGGGATGAGAATACATGCAGGTTTTATAAATGATTTACAAAATAGACACAAGTACGTGAAACTACATTCTATGGTTGAATTATCGAAATCGAATATGCCCCTTTTTATTAAGTCTGGTAATCTAAGAATTAGGGAATAGACACCCTAATTGACGCGAATCCTAAAGATAGATCTATTGGGCCTAACAAACCCCATCCAAAGTACCGGATGCTTTAGTACTTCAAAATTTATATCATATCCGAAGGGTGTCCCGGAATGATGGGGATATTCTTATATATGCATCTTGTTAATGTTGGTTACCAGGTGTTCACCATATGAATGATTTTTATCTCTATGTATGGGATGTGTATTGAAATATGAAATCTTATGGTCTATTGTTATGATTTGATATATATAGGTTAAACCTATAACTCACCAACATTTTTGTTGACGTTTAAAGCATGTTTATTCTCAGATAAATACTAAGAGCTTCCGCTGTTGCATACTAAAATAAGGACAAGATTTAGAGTCCATGTTTGTATGATATTGTGTAAAAACTCCATTCAAGAAACATATGTTGATGTAATATATTTCTATTGTAAACCATTATGTAATGGCCGTGTGTAAACAGTATATTTTAGATTATCATTATTTGATAACCTACGTAATGTTTTTAAAACCTTTATTGATAAAATAAAGGCTATGGTTGTTTTAAAAATGAATGCAGTCTTTGAAAAACGTCTCATATAGAGGTCAAAACCTCGCAACAAAATCAATTAATATGGAATGTTTATAATCAATATGAACGGGACATTTCAGGTAACATCTATCCTTTCATTTATTAAATTATTATAATATTCTTGTTCGATGTTTGTGATTTATTAATATTAGAAATGCTTGTTGCCATGATGTGTGAGTAATTGCTTGATTGTTTGCCATGATTTAATAATGTTAGTTAAGGATGATTATAGTTTCGTACTCACTTTTTATCTATGATATTATACCTCGTTATTATCGTCCTTCCACCAATAAACGTGATTAAAACCTTTTATAAAGTCGACAATTATAAGGTAATTAAATATCTTTGTTTATACATTGGTCAAGGTATGAACCCATCGGAAATACTATAAATACATGGGGAATTACCATAGGACCAGATCAAGACATTGGTCAAGAGTATAAGACTCGAGGAAATACTGTTGCAACAGTACAGTACAGTGTTGATGTACTATAGGACCACTTGAGCATGGTCAAGGTTAGAAGCTATGGGACCACTATAAGTCTAGTACATGGTGGATAATTAAGGGATTTATTGGGAAGATTTAAGTAAGGGCTGGTTTAAATCATAAATGGGAATTTAACGCACTACAATACAAACTAAGCTTATAAATCTCTAAGGATGACTGAGAACTATCAAAGGTTATAATTTGTCTGCAAAATCTTAGATTTTACCAAACCATTGACAGAAAGAAATTCGAAAAACAATCATAACCACTCACTTGGGTGATACACTAAGGTGTCAAGAAAGGTTGGATATTTTATCTATATGGCTATGCTACTTTATTAATGCACCCAAGGTATGAATTGCATCCAAGATGGGCCGCTTATATCCTTAAACCGGATAAAGCGTCCTGGGTTGAGCATAATCCATCCTATCAGAATCACGATAGCCTAGTTCCTTATGACATGCTAATTAAGAAATCAATTAGTAGGCAATCTAGTGTTTACACCAAGGTATATATATCCAATGAGTGTCTCGCAATCATCCCGACAGTACGTTATCTTAAATTATGGTGAACCACGTCTTCTCTGTCCTTAGCTGTTGCATGCTAGCTAGCTTATTTTAATTATATTATTTTAATATCTTAATTACAATTATATAAAATATTCTACCCAACTATAGCCTTTGCACAATTTGATATTCCGAATAAAAGTTGTATCAAGAATAAACCGGTTGGACTTGGTTGTTAGATTTTCCAAACATTCGTCAATTTATTGGGACCAAAAGGAACCTGCCTCTCCACATAATGTGTACCTGGCCACTAGTCTTGGATACTAAATTGTGTACAAACCCAATCTTAATTACTAAATTATCTGAATAAGCTCCGCTTCAAATTCGACCGCTTAAGGAACGACCCTAGGTCATATTTTCTCTTGCTAACCCATAGGAATGAATAATAGATTTAGGCTCAGCATATATAAATTAACCAATCAACTTCTTCTGTTGATATCCTGAATTGACGTTTTGCGATCTAACAACACCACTTAAATAAACTGGCCGATTCGGGCATATCATAAGGAGTAGTTAATTTTTGGTGCCGCTGTCGGGGAGCGGTAGAACAATTTGGTGCCTGTTTAGATTAGTTAGTTTTTAAGAGACCCTTTTGACTGAGACTAGCTTTGTCCAAAGTTACTAGTTTACTATAGTTAGGTTAGATAATATTAGCTTAATTTAGATTAATTAAAACGTTTAAAATGAACTACCTTATTATTGAACCTTTAGGATGGTTTAACCTACTTAGACCGCTAAGAATTCTACCGACACATCCTTTCTTCTATCTGATATCATACATTGTACCCATCTGATGAGATCCACACTTACCTGCCGATAGTTCGACGATGGCCGCACGCATCACTCTCGCTGCATCACCAAACCCTCGTTAGAAGGACGAGGAGGACCTATACTCTATCCAGAGGTTAACGGAACTTCTTTTGTGCTTAAGCATAGCATCATACAACTCATTCAGAACCATTGCCAGTTCCATGGCTTAACAATTGACAATCTCAACTCTCACTTAGATAGATTCCTCTCCTTATCCAACTCATATAAGAAAAACGGGGTTGAACAAGATGTAGTTCGTCTGTTCTGTTCCCCTATTCCTTAACTTTTCATGCAAAAACCTGGTTTGAGGGGTTAGAACCCAACTCTATCACCTCATGGGAGGAAATGGCAACCAATTTCTTAATCAAATACTTTCCCCTATCAAAACAAATCAGACTTAGGAATGACATCGTAAACTTTCAACAAGCTTCCGATGAATCACTCATGCATGGTATATGTGACGATCGCTCCAAATCCATATGGACAATACGTCATTCATCGATTTCATTGCGAGGTATTTGACCTCTATATGATATGTTTTGTAAACATTGCATTCTTTTGAAAAGGCACACCATAAATGTATATTTAAATCAAAGGTTTTCGACATCTGATGATTTCTACATATAGACAATCACCGTAATAATAGTTTACAATAGTACTTCCATTGACAATGCAGTCAAAATATGTTACATGGTGATGATTTGGTGAATGCAACGTTTCCTCAAAAAATATGCCATGTAAGACTCCATGCACATAGCTTGTATAACATATAAGCAAACAGCGAAAGACTTCTAGGGAACCTGAGAATAAACATGCTAACAAGTGTCAACACAAAGGTTGGTGAGTTCATAGTTTTAGTGTTTCGCATAATCTGTATATAAAAGTGGATCACAAGATTTCAGTTGTTTCATCCAGAAACGTTTATCAAAAGTTTATCAATAGATTCTACGTAACAAAGCACCCTGGTAACTAAACTTTAACGTTATAATGATAAATACCCCATTCATTTTAATACACGCAAACCAACGTGTCCTAAACTCAAATAACACACGTCCGTTAAAACGCTAGCGCTCTAGCTCGGACGGGGATGTCAAGCCCTATGGATCCATATACTGTTATTCGCGCCCACCAGTCCATATCCTATGTACTGGCAGTTACTAGTTACCAAAGCTAAGGGATTTTCGGTTTAAACTCAGCGTAGAATTTAGTTTGTACTTGTATCCATTGCGTTTAAAATAAAGTGCATGTATTCTCAGCCCAAAGATATATATTGCAAAAGCAATTAAAAAGGGATCAATGAAACTCACCTTAGCAGTACATAAAGTCGTTCACTGAAATGTGACCGAAACTTGGAATACCAAATAACCGTAGATCTCAACCTAGAGAACATATGTTGGTCAATAATTGTCTATCAAGCTAGGTCAGGTCATAGTGTATCACAATCCTAATGCTCGAGATCGACATACAATAGTTATCAAAAGTTGTTTCAAAAAGTTAATCTGATTCAATACAATAGTTGAATGATCATAGCAATCGAACCATTTTAACATTTCCTATAGTTTCCCAATTCTTGTAAAATTAATCTATAGTTTTTATGAAGCTTTTAAAAACATGATAGAATAGTCAATTTTGACGATTGTTCAACAAACGAGACATGCCTTATTTAAGAATTCATTTACTCGGCTAGTAATATTTAAAAATCCATTTTATCATTCCCGTAAACCATTTACTTAAATCTTAATTGCAGATTCAAAAGCAATTTCAATTAACGTCAATCATAATTCAGTTGATCATATCTTTTAATTCGTTCATCGAAACTATTCGATATCTAAATGAAAAGTTATTGATTTTTCGCCAGCTTTCCGAAAACATGTATATCATATACCTTTTACCAGTAATATATATTTAATTCGTGATTCATTATAGACTGTTTAATGACGAAATTTAGCATACAAATATGTATAAATATATATACTCGAGCACTAGACATGTATACACTATTAATTTATAAAAGATAAAATATAAATGCTTACTTATCAATATTGTGATTCAATATTTCAGAAAAGTACGTAGACATAACGGAGATGATAAACACTAGGTTTGATTCACAAATATACCCCCGAACATTACCCATAGCCTCCTTGGCAATAACCCATAATTTCCTTAGCTCTATCCCGCTCGAAAACTCATTTTGAAAGTGACACGCTCATGACCTCGTCGTAATATTTTATGTAATAATAATACTAATACTAATAATGATGCAACTTAATAATAATACTAAGATTAATAATAATAATAATAATAATAATAATAATAATAATAATAATAATAATAATAATAATAATAATAATAATAATAATAATAATAATAATAATAATAATAATAATAATAATAATAATAATAATAATAATATAAATAATAATATTAATAATAATATAGAGAGAGATATGTATGTGTGTGCCTCTGGAACCAGAACTCGATTTCATTTATAGACAATTCCTGAATCCAGCCTTCATGCAATCGCATGGGTCTGAGGCACAATGGCCATGCGATCGCATGGCCCCTTTTTCCAGCTCAGGTTCGTTTAACTTCTTCCTCGTCGACATATTTTTATATTATATATATATAATATATTTAATTTATATAATTAATTATATATTATATTTAATTCACGTGCATAGTTGACTTGAACTTTTCGTTCCGATGACTCGTACGTTTACGCTCGACTTATGTCCCGCTTCTGGTTTCTCGAACGCATTTTCGTACGCTTAGAAAACTAATACTTTTCATTTTGCGAATCGTACCTTTGCCAAAATATAGCCTTAAGTTATCCATAAACTATACCACTCAAAGTATATCTTAAACTTTCGAGTGTTTTGGTCATTTACTTCTATAAATCATCGTCTCGCTATTTGTTAATATATAATATATACATTTTCATTTTGAAATAGTGTTTTACTGTAGCAAAGTTAATGTAGCAAAGTTTTTTTACTGTAGCAAATAGTGATTTTCGAAAACACTAGCTTTTCGGGTACTGTAGCAATTCGAAAATACTGTAGCAAATTAGTGTTTTACTGGTTCATCTTAAACGTTTTAGTTAACATATCTAAATATTAATCGAATCATTAATCGAATGTTAATATCGTTTACTAAATAACTTGAAATCATATATATATATATATATATATATATATATATATATATATATATATATATATATATATATATATATATATATATATATATATATATATATGCAAATTAAGTTATATATATTGTTCGCGGATCTTCGAGAACAGTCAAAGAATAATTGATTACATGAATATAGTTCCAAAACATTGAGACTCAACATTACAGACTTTGCTTATCGTGCCGAAAACATTAAATCATTTAAAGATAAAGTTTAAATTTGGTCAGAAATTTCCGGGTCATCACAGTACCTACCCGTTAAAGAAATTTCGTCCCGAAATTTAAGTGAGGTCGTCATGGCTAACAATAAAAATGTTTTTTTGACGAATATGAGTTGATAAATAGAATTTTTATCACCGTTGAATAATATGGATAAAACAATCCAGTTACTCGAAGCGTATGAGAGAAGTTATCGTAATAGAGTGAAATGGAGAATAGAGATGCGTCTTATCTCTTGACGTAGTAACGATTAATTTCCGGAATTTAAGGAATAGAAAATCTTCATTATCTAAATAAGATTTGATTCTTCGGAATTTGCGGAAATTAGGATTTTATTTGATTAAATGCGTAATCTGCCTCGATTGCTATGTCTGATATTTCGCTATAAATTGACCTCTTCCATTTCATTTATTTTCACCACTCCTATAATCTTCTTTATTATTTAATACTTCTTAATAGATTGTGAAAATACTTCATCCTGTTCTGATTCTTGATATACTCCTAACTTTCATATCTATCATTCTTCTTTTTCATCTGCCGCTGGAGGAATCTATTCACTTTTACTATACTCTTGGCTTTATAGTGTTTTTAGTTCTCCCCTGTCTTTACGTTGCAATACTTATTGATATTCATGGTTTGTAATTTATGTGTTTTTATCGGACTTTATATTCTCCGTTATATCTCGGAGCTTCATGCTTTCGTTTTTCCTTCCCGACTTCTAGTCAAGCGAATAATGGTCAAGAATTCGTAAGTATGGAGTTTCGAATGTTCATAACATACAAAGCAGAGAGGAAAGGTAATAGCACGATTTGATTTTGTCAAATTACCAGAATATTCGGAAAAGACCGAATCATCAAGAAATATATTTTCTTGATATATTTAGAGATTATATAGAATGAAAGAGTTATGTAACATGGTTCATGATGAGGGTGAGATCTGCGAACCTTTATCACGTTCCATTAGAAACTCAGCATAACTTACTGTAATATAATCACATTGATCAAGTGTCATTATATTATAATAACTCATGCTTCAATTCCCAACATTACTTCAAAACATCCATTTTTCAAATTTTTTAGATTTTAGAAATTAAAATAGTTTCTTTTATGATGTAACACAGATAGCGCAGAGATGAATGATTTCAGATAATAATGGTTATGAAAATATCTTCAGAAATATGAAGGATATTTATTATGGGAGATACGATGATGTCTTACAATATTTAAGATAAGATGATGATGAAGAATATTGTCCGCAAATGTTTTAGAGTAAGGAGCAAGGTATTCGCTAATGATTTCAGCAGACACTGAATTATTTGGATTCTTTGAAGGCAGTTTTAATCTTTGTGATTTGTCCATAGCCTCCTTCATAGTTTGCTCAATCCATTTTTCAGTTCCAAACCTTCTCTTTTTCTCAGCTTTACCACCATACTATTCTTTATCATTAAACTTTTACCTGTTAAGGTCGTTTACAGTTTTTGCTGCTTCTTCAGCATTTTTCCAATATTCGGAGAACTAGTTTCATAGTTTGGGGTGTTTTTCAGAAACTTCATATTCGAAGTATGTAAGTCTAGAAGATAGATGTTATCTATATATAACTGTTGTCATAAAAATACTGCGAGATTCAAAATACTGATTGCTAATTCCCGGTGGTTGGTATGGCAATTATTGTTACAAGATGTGGATGAGTACATGATAGGGTTTCAATGAGTATAAGGATTTTTTGAAAGGTCAAGGATTAATAAAGTTGTTGGTAAATTTACTGCTAATGTGGTGGAACATGAAAGGTTCCCCAGTAACAAGAACGTATATGTCAAGGTTATAATAAGGCTAATCTGAAAAGTCGAAGTTGACTGGTTGGAAGTATAGTAAAACTGGATACTTTGAAAAATATTGCAGGATTATTTTCGGTAAAAACAACGCTAAAGGATCTTGCACAGTTTTGAAGTCAAAGTATAGCTTTGAAAGATGTAGAGATCTAAGAGTGATGTTACCGGTTCAGAATTATGACTTGGATTCTGATCCGTCAATATCAGAATATGTAATTGAATTTGTATGAAAACGATTGTATATCGTTGTGAGCATAGTTAATAATTTTTGAATCAAAGTTGAAGAATGTACAGTGTAACATATAAATTGTGAACTTATATATTTCCCGAGTATTACCTACCCGTTAAAGATTTCACAATTAATACTTTGTACAAAAGAATTTTTATTACCGTCTTTATGAAAATATATGTATGTATATTTTCTTCAGATGTAATACAGATTTAATGAGTTAATATTATATTAAGCTCATTTGATTTTCGGCTTGACTTAGAAATGATTAATCTTTAAAATATTAAAGATTACATAATCTTTGCGGAGTATTTCGCTAGTGAAATCAATACTTCATTATTTATTCTTATTGATATTCCTTGGTGAAGGATGTTGTTGCTCGTGGAATTCTTGTGAACCTTACAAGGCACAGATGATGTTTTCTGAAAAGTTTTGAGTACATCGAAAATGAAAATGTAAAATCAATTATGTAATTGAATAATACACTTGGTTTATTATGAAATGGAATTCATTAAGTTGAAACAGAGATTGTAGTTAACAATGGTTAAGTTGTTAAGGAAGGATGTACATCATTGCATATTAGTAATATGAACTAACCGAGTAGTACCTACCAGTTAAGATTCACACGTAATAGCTTAGTACGAAAAGATTTATTTTGATTTCAAAATTCATATATATTAAATATACATAAAATTTCTTCAGGGGAAATGAGTTAATACTTTGTCGGTTATTGTTGCTGGTATTTTCTTGGTAACTACAGTGCGTATGACGTTGATGCTCGTGGGACAGATTGTGAAGTTGAGGTTTGCGATGCGGATGTTGTTGGTGGTAGTAATGGTACCATTGGAGTTGTTGTCGGTGGTACTGTTGATGTCGGTGATGCTGCTGGTGCTTGTAACCTTTGCACCGTATTCTCCAAAGCCACTACCCGAGCGCGAAGCTCGTTGACTTCTTCTACTAGACCGGGATGATTGGCGGTTCGGACTAACGGATGAATAAGATCCATAATTTGAGAGAGTATATGATCATGATGAGATATTCTGGAGATGAGAGAGAAAATGGTATTACGAACAGGTTCGCCGGTAAGTGCTTCAGGTTGTTCGCCAAGAGGGCAATGTGATGGATGGAAGGGATCGCCTTCTTCTTATCTCCAAAAATTAAGCAGGCTACGAACCCATCCCAAATTCATCCAGAATAGGTGATGGCTGATTGGTTGATCCATTCCGATTACACTGTCTTCGGAATTCAGGTGAATATCCATATCGGAATAGCTGTCGGAGTTTAAAGAATTTGAACTGGATACGGGATCCATCTTGTATAATTAGGGAGATGATTTTTGATATGAATTAGATTATAGAATTTAGTTTGGTATTCTTCAATACATAATTTACATATGTATATATAATACCAAATTCCATAAATCACGGAGAAATTTTCGGAAGATGTCAGGAAAAGTTTACAGTAATAGATACGCTAAGATATGAAATTTGGTCTATACACTATCTATGCAATCAATGCAATAAGACACGTTTAGACTTAAGATGATAGACATGTAATTTTTGATAAGAAATGATAAGCAAAACTTTTGACATGCAGACATAGTCGAAGTCCAGACTTACTAATGCATCTTAACAACTATCAGTTAGACACACTATGCAAGACCTGGTTCACTAGGACCAACGCTCTGATACCAACTGTGACGATCGCTCCAAATCCATATG
Source organism: Rutidosis leptorrhynchoides (assembly GCF_046630445.1). Classification (NCBI taxonomy): domain Eukaryota; kingdom Viridiplantae; phylum Streptophyta; class Magnoliopsida; order Asterales; family Asteraceae; genus Rutidosis; species Rutidosis leptorrhynchoides. Next base: position 212,652,705 of record NC_092335.1, read on the forward strand.
GAAAATACGTCATTCATCGATTTCATTGCGAGGTATTTGACCTCTATATGATACGTTTTGTAAACATTGCATTCTTTTGAAAAGGCACACCATAAATGTATATTTAAATCAAAGGTTTTCGACATCTGATGATTTCTACATATAGACAATCACCATAATAATAGTTTACAATAGTACTTCCATTGACAATGCAGTCAAAATATGATACATGGTGATGATTTGGTGAATGCAACGTTTCCTCGAAAAATATGCCATGTAAGACTCCATGCACATAGCTTGTATAACATATAAGCAAACAGCGAAAGACTTCTAGGGAACCTGAGAATAAACATGCTAACAAGTGTCAACACAAAGGTTGGTGAGTTCATAGTTTTAGTGTTTCGCATAATCTGTATATAAAAGTGGATCACAAGATTTCAGTTGTTTCATCCAGAAACGTTTATCAAAAGTTTATCAATAGATTCTACGTAACAGAGCACCCTGGTAACTAAACTTTAACGTTATAATGATAAATACCCCATTCGTTTTAATACACGCAAACCAACGTGTCCTAAACTCAAATAACACACTTCCGTTAAAAGGGTAGCGCTCTAGCTCGGACGGGGATGTCAAGCCCTATGGATCCATATACTGTTATTCGCGCCCACCAGTCCATATCCTATGTACTGGCAGTTACTAGTTACCAAAGCTAAGGGATTTTCGGTTTAAACTCAGCGTAGAATTTAGTTTGTACTTGTATCCATTGCGTTTAAAATAAAGTGCATGTATTCTCAGCCTAAAGATATATATTGCAAAAGCAATTAAAAAGGGATCAATGAAACTCACATTAGCAGTACATAAAGTCGTTCACTGAAATGTGACCGAAACTTGGAATACCAAATAACCGTAGATCTCAACCTAGAGAACATACGTTGGTCAATAATTGTCTATCAAGCTAGGTCAGGTCATAGTGTATCACAATCCTAATGCTTGAGATCGACATATAATAGTTATCAAAAGTTGTTTCAAAAAGTTAATCTGATTCAATACAATAGTTGAATGATCATAGCAATCGAACCATTTTAACATTTCCTATAGTTTCCCAATTCTTGTAAAATTAAACTACAGTTTTTATGAAGCTTTTTAAAAACATGATAGAATAGTCAATTTTGACGATTGTTCAACAAACAAGACATGCCTTATTTAAGAATTCATTTACTCGGCTAGTAATATTTAAAAATTCATTTTATCATTCCCGTAAACCATTTATTTAAATCTTAACTGCAGATTCAAAAGCAATTTCAATTAACGTCAATCATAATTCAGTTGATCATATCTTTTAATCCGTTCATCGAAACTATTCGATATCTAAATGAAAAGTTATCGATTTTTCGCCAGCTTTTCGAAAATATGTATATCATATACCTTTTACCAGTAATATATATATTTAATTTGTGATTCATTATAAACTGTTTAACGACGAAATTTAGCATACAAACATGTATAAATATATATACTCGAGCACTAGACATGTATACACTATTAATTTATAAAAGATAAAATATAAATGCTTACTTATCAATATTGTGATTCAATATTTCAGAAAAGTACGTAGACGTAACGGAGATGATAAACACTAGGTTTGATTCACAAATATACCCCCGAACATTACCCATAATCTCCTTGGCAATAACCCATAATTTTCTTAGCTCTATCCCGCTCGAAAACTCATTTTGAAAGTGACACGCTCATGACCTCGTCGTAATATTTTATGTAATAATAATACTAATAATAATAATGATGCAACTTAATAATAATACTAAGATTAATAATAATAATAATAATAATAATAATAATAATAATAATAATAATAATAATAATAATAATAATAATAATAATAATAATAATAATAATAATAATAATAATAATAATAATAATAATAATAATAATAATAATAATAATAATAATAATAATAATAATAATAATAATAATAATAATATAAATAATAATATTAATAATAATATAGAGAGAGATATGTATGTATGTTCCTCTGGAACCAGAACTCGATTTCATTTGTAAACAATTCCTGAATCCAGCCTCCATGCGATCGCATGGGTCTGAGGCACAATGGACATGCGATCGCATGGCCCCTTTTTCCAGCTCAGGTTCGTTTAACTTCTTCCTCGTCGAAATATTTTTATATTATATATATATATAATATATTTAATTTATATAATTAATTATATATTATATTTAATTCACGTGCATAGTTGACTTGAACTTTTCGTTCCGATGACTCGTACGTTTACGCTCAACTTATGTCCCGCTTCTGGTTTCTCGAACGCATTTTTGTACGCTTAGAAAACTAATACTTTTCGTTTCGCGAATCGTACCTTTGGCAAAATATAGCCTTAAGTTATCCATAAACTATACCACTCAAAGTATATCTTAAACTTTCGAGTGTTTTGGTCATTTACTTCTATAAATCATCGTCTCGCTATTTGTTAATATATAATATATACATATTCATTTTGAAATAGTGTTTTAATGTAGCAAAGTTACTGTAGCAAAGTTTTTTTACTGTAGCAAATAGTGATTTTCGAAAACACTGTAGCTTTTCGGTTACTGTAGCAATTCGAAAATAATGTAGCAAATTAGTGTTTTACTGGTTCATCTTAAACGTTTTAGTTAACTTATCTAAATATTAATCGAATCAATAATCGAATGTTAATATCGTTTAATAAATAACATGAAATCATATATATATATATATATATATATATATATATATATATATATATATATATATATATATATATATATATATATATGCAAATTAAGTTATATATATTGTTCGTGAATCTTCGAGAACAGTCAAAGAATAATTGATTACATGAATATAGTGTAGTGACCCGAACTTTTCCATGTTTATATATATTAATTGAGATTGATATTTACATGATTAAATGTTTCCAACATGTTAAGCAATCAAACTTGTTAAGACTTGATTAATTGAAATATGTTTCATATAGACAATTGACCACCCAAGTTGACCGGTGATTCACGAACGTTAAAACTTGTAAAAACTATATGATGACATATATATGGATATATATATATAGTTAACATGATACTATGATAAGTAAACATATCATTAAGTATATTAACAATGAACTACATATGTAAAAACAAGACTACTAACTTAATGATTTTTAAACGAGACATATATGTAACGATTATCGTTGTAAAGACATTTAATGTATATATATCATATTAAGAGATATTCATACATGATAATATCATGATAATATAATAATTTAAAATCTCATTTGATATTATAAACATTGGGATTAACAACATTTAACAAGATCGTTAACCTAAAGGTTTCAAAACAACACTTACATGTAACGACTAACGATGACTTAACGACTCAGTTAAAATGTATATACATGTAGTGTTTTAATATGTATTTATACACTTTTGAAAGACTTCAATACACTTATCAAAATACTTCTACTTAACAAAAATGCTTACAATTACATCCTCGTTCAGTTTCATCAACAATTCTACTCGTATGCACCCGTATTCGTACTCGTACAATACACAGCTTTTAGATGTATGTACTATTGGTATATACACTCCAATGATCAGCTCTTAGCAGCCTATGTGAGTCACCTAACACATGTGGGAACCATCATTTGGCAACTAGCATGAAATATCTCATAAAATTACAAAAATATGAGTAATCATTCATGACTTATTTACATGAAAACAAAATTACATATCCTTTATATCTAATCCATACACCAACGACCAAAAACACCTACAAACACTTTCATTCTTCAATTTTCTTCATCTAATTGATCTCTCTCAAGTTCTATCTTCAAGTTCTAAGTGTTCTTCATAAATTCCAAAAGTTCTAGTTTCATAAAATCAAGAATACTTTCAAGTTTGCTAGCTCACTTCCAATCTTGTAAGGTGATCATCCAACCTCAAGAAATCTTTGTTTCTTACAGTAGGTTATCATTCTAATACAAGGTAATAATCATATTCAAACTTTGGTTCAATTTCTATAACTATAACAATCTTATTTCAAGTGATGATCTTACTTGAACTTGTTTTCGTGTCATGATTCTGCTTCAAGAACTTCGAGCCATCCAAGGATCCATTGAAGCTAGATCCATTTTTCTCTTTTCCAGTAGGTTTATCCAAGGAACTTAAGGTAGTAATGATGTTCATAACATCATTCGATTCATACATATAAAGCTATCTTATTCGAAGGTTTAAACTTGTAATCACTAGAACATAGTTTAGTTAATTCTAAACTTGTTCGCAAACAAAAGTTAATCCTTCTAACTTGACTTTTAAAATCAACTAAACATATGTTCTATATCTATATGATATGCTAACTTAATGATTTAAAACCTGGAAACACGAAAAACACCGTAAAACCGGATTTACGCCGTCGTAGTAACACCGCGGGCTGTTTTGGGTTAGTTAATTAAAAACTATGATAAACTTTGATTTTAAAGTTGTTATTCTGAGAAAATGATTTTTATTATGAACATGAAACTATATCCAAAAATTATGATTAAACTCAAAGTGGAAGCATGTTTTCTAAAATGGTCATCTAGACGTCGTTCATTCGACTGAAATGACTACCTTTACAAAAACGACTTGTAACTTATTTTTCCGACTATAAACCTATACTTTTCTGTTTAGATTCATAAAATAGAGTTCAATATGAAACCATAGCAATTTGATTCACTCAAAACGGATTTAAAATGAAGAAGTTATGGGTAAAACAATATTGGATAATTTTTCTCATTTTAGCTACGTGAAAATTGGTAACAAATCTATTCCAACCATAACTTAATCAACTTGTATTGTATATTATGTAATCTTGAGATACCATAGACACGTATACAATGTTTCGACCTATCATGTCGACACATCTATATATATTTCGGAACAACCATAGACACTCTATATGTGAATGTTGGAGTTAGCTATACAGGGTTGAGGTTGATTCCAAAATATATATAGTTTGAGTTGTGATCAATACTGAGATACGTATACACTGGGTCGTGGATTGATTCAAGATAATATTTATCGATTTATTTCTGTACATCTAACTGTGGACAACTAGTTGTAGGTTACTAACGAGGACAGCTGACTCAATAAACTTAAAACATCAAAATATATTAAAAGTGTTGTAAATATATTTTGAACATACTTTGATATATATATATGTATATATTGTTATAGGTTCGTGAATCAACCAGTGGCCAAGTCTTACTTCCCGACGAAGTAAAAATCTGTGAAAGTGAGTTATAGTCCCACTTTTAAAATCTAATATTTTTGGGATGAGAATACATGCAGGTTTTATAAATGATTTACAAAATAGACACAAGTACGTGAAACTACATTCTATGGTTGAATTATCGAAATCGAATATGCCCCTTTTTATTAAGTCTGGTAATCTAAGAATTAGGGAACAGACACCCTAATTGACGTGAATCCTAAAGATAGATCTATTGGGCCTAACAAACCCCATCCAAAGTACCGGATGCTTTAGTACTTCGAAATTTATATCATATCCGAAGGGTGTCCCGGAATGATGGGGATATTCTTATATATGCATCTTGTTAATGTCGGTTACCAGGTGTTCACCATATGAATGATTTTTATCTCTATGTATGGGATGTGTATTGAAATATGAAATCTTGTGGTCTATTGTTACGATTTGATATATATAGGTTAAACCTATAACTCACCAACATTTTTGTTGACGTTTTAAGCATGTTTATTCTCAGGTGATTATTAAGAGCTTCCGCTGTCGCATACTTAAATAAGAACGAGATTTGGAGTCCATGCTTGTATGATATTGTGTAAAAACTGCATTCAAGAAACTTATTTTGTTGTAACATATTTGTATTGTAAACCATTATGTAATGGTCGTGTGTAAACAGGATATTTTAGATTATCATTATTTGATAATCTACGTAAAGCTTTTTTTTAAAACCTTTATCTATGAAATAAAGGTTATGGTTTGTTTTAAAAATGAATGCAGTCTTTGAAAAACGTCTCATATAGAGGTCAAAACCTCGCAACGAAATCAATTAATATGGAAAGTTTTTAATCAATAAGAACGGGACATTTCAGTTGGTATCCGAGCGTTGGTCTTAGAGAACCAGAATTTTGCATTAGTGTGTCTTATCGAGTTTGTTAGGATGCATTAGTGAGTCTGGACTTCGACCGTGTTTACTTGAAAAATGATTGCTTAACAAATTTTGTTGGAAACTATATATTTTTAACATGTGAATATTATGTGATATATTAATCTCTTAACGTGTTTGATATTATGTGATAGATGTCTACCTCTAGAACAAGTCCCAATGACTCACCTAATAATAATGAAGAGTCAAATGTAAATTGGAATGATTCGTGGACTGATTCACAAGTTCCCGAAGAGGAACCGGAAGAAGAGTCGGAACCGGAAGAAGAATCGGAACCGGAAGAAGAATCGGAACCGGATGAAGAAATAGAACCGGTGGGGGAAATAATAAAACGGTTAAGTAAAAGAAAATCCTCAACCAACCAACCAAGGTTAATTATGGTCAATGGTGTTTCCGCCAAGGAAGCAAAATATTGAGAGGATTACCAATTCTCCGATGAATCGGATTCCGACGAGAATTCCGATGATGTTATAAATTACCCCAACTGAATTTAAAAAGACAAAAGAAAATAATAAGGGAAAGGGCATAAAAATAGAGAAATCTAATTCCAACCCCGATGAACTTTATATGTATCGTCAACCCCCGAAGTCCTTAAGTTGTAACAAAGACCCGGGAACCTCTAAACCACCAGGTTTTTCTAAACCAATGTGGATAACGACGGCTCGTATTAGGGGAACATCATATATCCCTAGAAACTTGGCAAAACGAACCAAAACTGAAGAAGAAGAAACGAGCGAGTCGGAATAAGCTAGTTGTATTCGTGTGGTGTAATATATGTAATATAGTGTTCTTATGCTTTATGATATATGTAAAAATTGCTTGTATTAATAAGTATTTTATGAATCTAACTCTTGTCTATTTTACAGTTTAAAAACACAAAATGGATAGACAACCCAATATTTTAAGAGACCTACCCGGAGACATGATTGATGAAATCTTGTCTAGAGTCGGCCAGAATTCCTCGGCACAACTATTTAAGGCGAGATCAGTTTGTAAGACATTCGAAGAATGTTCCAAGAATGTCTTGATTTATAAGAGACTTTCGTTTGAAAGATGAGGGATATCACATTGGGAAACCCATAAGTTACGATGTGTTTACTTTGACGCATATATTGCGGGGAACCCAAATGCTATTTTACGCAATGGGTTAAGAAATTATTTTGACTCAATATATCCGAATATTGGACTTCGTGATTTAGAAAAAGTGGCTAACATGCAACATAAAGAAGCATGTTATGCTTACGGATTAGTAATGTTCGCTTCTCACCAAAGTGAGAACAAGAACATCGGGCTACAACTATTAAACAAAATGTTTCCACAAGTGACGGAGTCGGTAATTGGGGTAAGAAATGAGGTTTTTAGATTATTACGGGACTGTTGGACATTACGTAACCCTCGTCCCTTTGACGACGTTACAACACGCTATCTTATCAACGGCCATAACGGTTATGTTCCACAAGACCAAGGATGGGAAGTAGTCCTAGTAAAACCAGAATGCATGACTTGTTTCTGGACGTATGAATTACGTGTCTTTATTGCCTTTGCTGAACGACTTGTGTACTAGCTAGAATTATCTTCACAACTATCTTGTATCAAAGTTATTGTGTGCTATATTTCATGCTTTATGTAAAATAAGCGGTATTGTAAGTTTGTAAAATATTGTATAAAAGTTTGAACGCGAAATATTATTATAATCAGTTTTTCATATAGAATTGTAGTAGTTGAATTGTATATTAGCTACTAAGTATGAACTTAACGGGTAGGTACTACCCGAATTTAAACTTATAAAACGCTAATATGAAGAAAAAGCTTTTATAAATGAGTTCATATTATGCTACGAAATACTATTAACTACTCTTAATATTCTGTATGATTAACTTGTTCCATTTGACTATTTTGAAGGAAATGGCACCGACTACTTGACACACCGTGAATATGAATGAAGAGGAATTCCGTACTTTTCTAGCTTCAAACATAGCCGCAGTACAGGATGCGCTACATACCAACAATAACCTTGGATCTAGCAGTACAGGAAATCGTGTAGGATGCACCTACAAAGAATTCACTGCCTGCAAACCTTTGGAATTTGATGGAACCGAAGGACCGATCGGATTGAAACGGTGGACCGAGAAGTTCGAATCGGTGTTTGCCATAAGTAAGTGTACTGAAGAGGACAAAGTGAAGTACGCTATGCATACCTTCACAGGTTCTGCGTTAACATGGTGGAATACCTATCTAGAGCAAGTGGGACAAGACGATGCGTACGCACTACCGTGGTCAGCATTCAAGCACTTGATGAACGAGAAGTACCGTCCCAGAACCGAGGTCAATAAGCTCAAGACAGAACTTAGAGGGTTACGAACCCAAGGATTTGATATTACCACGTACGAAAGACGATTCACAGAATTGTGCCTATTGTGTCCGGGAGCATTCGAAGATGAGGAAGAGAAGATCGACGCATTTGTGAAAGGATTACCGGAAAGAATCTAAGAAGATATAAGTTCACACGAGCCCGCATCTATACAACAGGCATGTAGAATGGCTCACAAACTAGTGAACCAGATTGAAGAAAGAATTAAAGAACAGACTGCTGAAGAGGCCAATGTGAAGCAAGTCAAAAGAAAGTGGGAGGAAAACGGTGATAAGAATCACCAATATAACAACAACAGCAATTACAACAATAATCGCAACAATTATCCCAACAATCGCAACATCAATCGCAACTACAATAAACGGCCCAACAACAACAACAACAACAACAACAACAGCAACTACAACAATCATCCCAACAACAATAATAACCGCAACAACAACAACAACAATCAGAAGCAGCTATGCCAAAGGTGTGAAAAGTATCACTCGGGGTTCTGCACCAAATTTTGCAACAAGTGTAAAAGAAATGGTCATAGCGCGGCGAAATGTGAGGTCTACGGACCAGGGGTTAATAGAACGAAAGGAACAAATGGTGTCGGAACGAGTAATGGCGGAGCAAGTAGTGTCGGAGCAAGTTATGCCAATGTAGTTTGTTATAAATGTGGAAAACCGGGCCACATTATTAGAAATTGCCCGAACCAGGAGAACACGAATGGAAAAGGCCGCGGAAGAGTTTTCAATATTAATGCGGCAGAGGCACAGGAAGACCCGGAGCTTGTTACGGGTACGTTTCTTATTGACAATAAATCTGCTTACGTTTTATTTGATTCGGGTGCGGATAGAAGCTATATGAGTAGAGATTTTTGTGCTAAATTAAGTTGTCCATTGACGCCTTTGGATAGTAAATTTTTACTCGAATTAGCAAATGGTAAATTAATTTCAGCAGATAATATATGTCGGAATCGAGAAATTAAACTGGTTAGCGAAACATTTAAGATTGATTTGATACCAGTAGAGTTAGGGAGTTTTGATGTGATAATCGGTATGGACTGGTTGAAAGAAGTGAAAGCAGAGATCGTCTGTTACAAAAATGCAATTCGCATTATACGAGAAAAAGGAAAACCCTTAATGGTGTACGGAGAAAAGGGCAACACGAAGCTACATCTTATTAGTAATTTGAAGGCACAAAAACTAATAAGAAAAGGTTGCTATGCTGTTCTAGCACACGTCGAGAAAGTACAAACTGAAGAAAAGAGCATCAATGATGTTCCCATTGCAAAAGAATTTCCCGATGTATTTCCGAAAGAATTACCGGGATTACCCCCACATCGATCCGTTGAATTTCAAATAGATCTTGTACCAGGAGCTGCACCAATAGCTCGTGCTCCATACAGACTCGCACCCAGCGAGATGAAAGAACTGCAAAGCCAATTACAAGAACTTTTAGAGCGTGGTTTCATTCAACCAAGCACATCACCGTGGGGAGCTCCTGTTTTGTTTGTCAAGAAGAAAGATGGTACATTCAGGTTGTGTATCGACTACCGAGAGTTGAACAAACTTACCATCAAGAACCGCTACCCACTACCGAGAATCGATGACTTATTTGATCAACTACAAGGCTCTTCTGTTTATTCAAAGATTGACTTACATTCCGGGTATCATCAAATGCGGGTGAAAGAAGATGATATTCCAAAGACTGCTTTCAGAACACGTTACGGTCATTACGAGTTTATGGTCATGCCGTTTGGTTTAACTAATGCACCAGCTGTGTTCATGGACCTTATGAACCGAGTGTGTGGACCATACCTTGACAAGTTTGTCATTGTTTTCATTGATGACATACTTATTTACTCAAAGAATGACCAAGAACACGGTGAACATTTGAGAAAGGTGTTAGAAGTATTGAGGAAGGAAGAATTGTACGCTAAGTTTTCAAAGTGTGCATTTTGGTTGGAAGAAGTTCAATTCCTCGGTCACATAGTGAACAAAGAAGGTATTAAGGTAGATCCGGCAAAGATAGAAACTGTTGAAAAGTGGGAAATCCCGAAAACTCCAAAACACATACGCTAGTTTTTAGGACTAGCTGGTTACTACAGAAGGTTCATCCAAGATTTTTCCAGAATAGCAAAACCCTTGACTGCATTAACGCATAAAGGGAAGAAATTTGAATGGAATGATGAACAAGAGAAAGCGTTTCAGTTATTGAAGAAAAAGCTAACTACGGCACCTATATTGTCATTGCCTGAAGGGAATGATGATTTTGTGATTTATTGTGACGCATCAAAGCAAGGTCTCGGTTGTGTATTAATGCAACGAACGAAGGTGATTGCTTATGCGTCTAGACAATTGAAGATTCACGAACAAAATTATACGACGCATGATTTGGAATTAGGCGCGGTTGTTTTTGCATTAAAGACTTGGAGGCACTACTTATATGGGGTCAAAAGTATTATATATACCGACCACAAAAGTCTTCAACACATATTTAATCAGAAACAACTGAATATGAGGCAGCGTAGGTGGATTGAATTGTTGAATGATTACGACTTTGAGATTCGTTACCACCCGGGGAAGGCAAATGTGGTAGCCGATGCCTTGAGCAGGAAGGACAGAGAACCCATTCGAGTAAAATCTATGAATATAATGATTCATAATAACCTTACTACTCAAATAAAGGAGGCGCAACAAGGAGTTTTAAAAGAGGGAAATTTAAAGGATGAAATACCCAAAGGATCGGAGAAGCATCTTAATATTCGGGAAGACGGAACCCGGTATAGGGCTGAAAGGATTTGGGTACCAAAATTTGGAGATATGAGAGAAATGCTACTTAGAGAAGCTCATAAAACCAGATACTCAATACATCCTGGAACGGGGAAGATGTACAAGGATCTCAAGAAACATTTTTGGTGGCCGGGTATGAAAGTCGATGTTGCTAAATACGTAGGAGAATGTTTGACGTGTTCTAAGGTCAAAGCTGAGCATCAGAAACCATCAGGTCTACTTCAACAACCCGAAATCCCGGAATGGAAATGGGAAAACATTACCATGGATTTCATCACTAAATTGCCAAGGACTGCAAGTGGTTTTGATACTATTTGGGTAATAGTTGATCGTCTCACCAAATCAGCACACTTCCTGCCAATAAGAGAAGATGACAAGATGGAGAAGTTAGCACGACTGTATTTGAAGGAAGTCGTCTCCAGACATGGAATACCAATCTCTATTATCTCTGATAGGGATGGCAGATTTATTTCAAGATTCTGGCAGACATTACAGCAAGCATTAGGAACTCGTCTAGACATGAGTACTGCCTATCATCCACAAACTGATGGGCAGAGCGAAAGGACGATACAAACGCTTGAAGACATGCTACGAGCATGTGTTATTGATTTCGGAAACAGTTGGGATCGACATCTATCGTTAGCAGAATTTTCCTACAACAACAGCTACCATTCAAGCATTGAGATGGCGCCGTTTGAAGCACTTTATGGTAGAAAGTGCAGGTCTCCGATTTGTTGGAGTGAAGTGGGGGATAGACAGATTACGGGTCCGGAGATTATACAAGAAACTACCAAGAAGATCATCCAAATTCAACAACGGTTGAAAACCGCCCAAAGTCGACAAAAGAGCTACGCTGACATTAAAAGAAAAGATATAGAATTTGAGATTGGAGAGATGGTCATGCTTAAAGTTACACCTTGGAAAGGCGTTGTTCGATTTGGTAAACGAGGGAAATTAAATCCAAGGTATATTGGACCATTCAAGATTATTGATCGTGTCGGACCAGTAGCTTACCGACTTGAGTTACCTCAACAACTCGCGGCTGTACATAACACTTTCCACGTCTGAAATTTGAAGAAATGTTTTGCTAAAGAAGATCTCACTATTCCGTTAGATGAAATACAAATAAACGAAAAACTTCAATTCATCGAAGAACCCGTCAAAATAATGGATCGTGAGGTTAAAAGACTTAAGCAAAACAAGATACCAATTGTTAAGGTTCGATGGAATGCTCATAGAGGAACCGAGTTCACCTGGGAGCGTGAAGATCAGATGAAGAAGAAATACCCGCATCTATTTCCAGAAGACTCGTCAACACCTTCAACAGCTTAAAATTTCGGGACGAAATTTATTTAACGGGTAGGTACTGTAGTGACCCGAACTTTTCCATGTTTATATATATTAATTGAGATTTATATTTACATGATTAAATGTTTCCAACATGTTAAGCAATCAAACTTGTTAAGACTTGATTAATTGAAATATGTTTCATATAGACAATTGACCACCCAAGTTGACCGGTGATTCACGAACGTTAAAACTTGTAAAAACTATATGATGACATATATATGGATATATATATATAGTTAACATGATACTATGATAAGTAAACATATCATTAAGTATATTAACAATGAACTACATATGTAAAAACAAGACTACTAACTTAATGATTTTTAAACGAGACATATATGTAACGATTATCGTTGTAAAGACATTTAATGTATATATATCATATTAAGAGATATTCATACATGATAATATCATGATAATATAATAATTTAAAATCTCATTTGATATTATAAACATTGGGATTAACAACATTTAACAAGATCGTTAACCTAAAGGTTTCAAAACAACACTTACATGTAACGACTAACGATGACTTAACGACTCAGTTAAAATGTATATACATGTAGTGTTTTAATATGTATTTATACACTTTTTAAAGACTTCAATACACTTATCAAAATACTTCTACTTAACAAAAATGCTTACAATTACATCCTCGTTCAGTTTCATCAACAATTCTACTCGTATGCACCCGTATTCGTACTCGTACAATACACAGCTTTTAGATGTATGTACTATTGGTATATACACTCCAATGATCAGCTCTTAGCAGCCTATGTGAGTCACCTAACACATGTGGGAACCATCATTTGGCAACTAGCATGAAATATCTCATAAAATTACAAAAATATGAGTAATCATTCATGACTTATTTACATGAAAACAAAATTACATATCCTTTATATCTAATCCATACACCAACGACCAAAAACACCTACAAACACTTTAATTCTTCAATTTTCTTCATCTAATTGATCTCTCTCAAGTTCTATCTTCAAGTTCTAAGTGTTCTTCATAAATTCCAAAAGTTCTAGTTTCATAAAATCAAGAATACTTTCAAGTTTGCTAGCTCACTTCCAATCTTGTAAGGTGATCATCCAACCTCAAGAAATCTTTGTTTCTTACAGTAGGTTATCATTCTAATACAAGGTAATAATCATATTCAAACTTTGGTTCAATTTCTATAACTATAACAATCTTATTTCAAGTGATGATCTTACTTGAACTTGTTTTCGTGTCATGATTCTGCTTCAAGAACTTCGAGCCATCCAAGGATCAATTGAAGCTAGATCCATTTTTCTCTTTTCCAGTAGGTTTATCCAAGGAACTTAAGGTAGTAATGATGTTCATAACATCATTCGATTCATACATATAAAGCTATCTTATTCGAAGGTTTAAACTTGTAATCACTAGAACATAGTTTAGTTAATTCTAAACTTGTTCGCAAACAAAAGTTAATCCTTCTAACTTGACTTTTAAAATCAACTAAACACATGTTCTATATCTATATGATATGCTAACTTAATGATTTAAAACCTGGAAACACGAAAAACACCGTAAAACCGGATTTACGCCGTCGTAGTAACACCGCGGGCTATTTTGGGTTAGTTAATTAAAAACTATGATAAACTTTTATTTTAAAGTTGTTATTCTGAGAAAATGATTTTTATTATGAACATGAAACTATATCCAAAAATTATGATTAAACTCAAAGTGGAAGTATGTTTTCTAAAATGGTCATCTAGACGTCGTTCATTCGACTGAAATGACTACCTTTACAAAAACGACTTGTAACTTATTTTTCCGACTATAAACCTATACTTTTCTGTTTAGATTCATAAAATAGAGTTCAATATGAAACCATAGCAATTTGATTCACTCAAAACGGATTTAAAATGAAGAAGTTATGGGTAAAACAAGATTGGATAATTTTTCTCATTTTAGCTACGTGAAAATTGGTAACAAATCTATTCCAACCATAACTTAATCAACTTGTATTGTATATTATGTAATCTTGAGATACCATAGACACGTATACAATGTTTCGACCTATCATGTCGACACATCTATATATATTTCGGAACAACCATAGACACTATATATGTGAATGTTGGAGTTAGCTATACAGGGTTGAGGTTGATTCCAAAATATATATAGTTTGAGTTGTGATCAATACTGAGATACGTATACACTGGGTCGTGGATTGATTTAAGATAATATTTATCGATTTATTTCTGTACATCTAACTGTGGACAACTAGTTGTAGGTTACTAACGAGGACAGCTGACTCATAAACTTAAAACATCAAAATATATTAAAAGTGTTGTAAATATATTTTGAACATACTTTGATATATATATGTATATATTGTTATAGGTTCGTGAATCAACCAGTGGCTAAGTCTTACTTCCCGACGAAGTAAAAATCTGTGAAAGTGAGTTATAGTCCCACTTTTAAAATCTAATATTTTTGGGATGAGAATACATGCAGGTTTTATAAATGATTTACAAAATAGACACAAGTATGTGAAACTACATTCTATGGTTGAATTATCGAAATCGAATATGCCCCTTTTTATTAAGTCTGGTAATCTAAGAATTAGGGAACAGACACCCTAATTGACGCGAATCCTAAAGATAGATCTATTGGGCCTAACAAACCCCATCCAAAGTACCGGATGCTTTAGTACTTCGAAATTTATATCATATCCGAAGGGTGTCCCGGAATGATGGGGATATTCTTATATATGCATCTTGTTAATGTCGGTTACCAGGTGTTCACCATATGAATGATTTTTATCTCTATGTATGGGATGTGTATTGAAATATGAAATCTTGTGGTCTATTGTTACGATTTGATATATATAGGTTAAACCTATAACTCACCAACATTTTTGTTGACGTTTTAAGCATGTTTATTCTCAGGTGATTATTAAGAGCTTCCGCTGTCGCATACTTAAATAAGGACGAGATTTGGAGTCCATGCTTGTATGATATTGTGTAAAAACTGCATTCAAGAAACTTATTTTGTTGTAACATATTTGTATTGTAAACCATTATGTAATGGTCGTGTGTAAACAGGATATTTTAGATTATCATTATTTGATAATCTACGTAAAGCTTTTTTTTAAAACCTTTATCTATGAAATAAAGGTTATGGTTTGTTTTAAAAATGAATGCAGTCTTTGAAAAACGTCTCATATAGAGGTCAAAACCTCGCAACGAAATCAATTAATATGGAACGTTTTTAATAATAAGAACGGGACATTTCATATAGTTCCAAAACTTTGAGACTCAACATTACAGACTTTGCTTATCGTGTCGAAAACAGTAAATCATTTAAAGATAAAGTTTAAATTTGGTCAGAAATTTCCGGGTCATCACAGTATAGATTCAAATTTTTTCTTCGAAGATGCCCGAACCACCGTCTTGAGAGCTCTGATCAGATTTTAACCTTCTACAAAGGTCTGAATCAGAACAACAAGTCTACTCTTGATGCTGTTTCTCAAGGTAACTTCCTGAACTTCACTGCTGACGAGGCCTGGAGATTGATCGAGGAGATGACTATGCACCATCAACGTCTCGATTCTCTAGGTTATCCTAAAAATGACTCAAAGGTGGCACATAGCTAACCTTCAGTTTCTTCTAAGGAGAAGAAACTAACTAATACCCGTTCGGTAGTAGTCATTGAGTCATCACCTAAAACCGATGGGAAAAAACCCATTCCATTCCCGGGCCGTCTCAAGCAAAGACATAACAAGATGAAATCTTTCAAGCTTGACGGTAAATTTTGGACACTATGTCTAAAAATCCTCATGGTAAGAAGTATTTTAGGAAACTCCTATCAACCAAGGATAAGGTACCCGAAGTACCCAATGTCCCGATGAATGCGGATTGTTCAGCTATTCTCTTAAATACTCTTCCTGAAAAACTAGGGGATACCAGATGATTTACCCTTTCTTGTTCTATCTACCAATCTGGTACTATCTATTCTCTCGCTGACCTTGGTGCCAGCATCAATCTCATGCCCTACTCACTGTTCCAGAGACTCGAAATTGGAAACCTTAACCTAACCAAAATGAGCATCCAGCTAGCTGACCAATCCATTAGGTATCCTAAGGGAATAGCTGAGAACGTCATGTTTAAGGTCAACAAATTCCTTTTTTCGACCGACTTTATAGTTATGGACTATAAAGAAGACATGAAAACCCCTATCATCTTAGGAAGGCCTTTCATGAATACAGCCAAAGCGATCGTCGACGTTTATTCACGGACTATCACCTTGAGAGCCCGTGGAGAAAAGGTCACTTTCACGATCGACGAGCCTGTATGTCCTTCTGATGGGAATGCTAAAATACATACCATCTATACTAAAAAAGCCATCTTCCGTGAACCAAATGCCGAGAATGAAGAGAAGAAGATAGATGTAGAAGACAAGAAGAATAACCACTCCACACCTACCCAATCTTCACTCCCACCTTATTTTTATCTTTTAATGACTAAAGAGGATTTTGTTCTAGAAGAACTCTCTGAACCAATTATTCTTGAAACTCCCGACCAGAGTGACGAGGTAGTGGATGAAGAAATTGAAATGGAAAGCCTGGATGAGAAGAAAGAGATGGAGGATTCTAACACTGAAGTAGTTGTTAATGTTGCTACCATATTGGAGACGTCAATGGACATCGTCCCACCTCCATGCCTTGAGTATAACATTATGACCAACCAAAAGTCAGGTTTTGCGTTAGGGCTACCTTATAAACCATCACTCAAATACATAATGACATACACATTATGGAGTGATGAGGACCCCTTTGACCAATCCGTACTAATAAAGGAGGTAAAAGAAGTTGATAGCCTTGTTATACCTCTAGTTAAACAAAGTGTTCACTTCAAACCACCTTCTCATCTCATTAGACATACCTTATTCTATGTTCGCTTCAATCCTTTCGGTATGTTCCAATATTACCTCGTGTCTACTGATGGGTGCAAGGGAGCCGCCTAGATTTCCTGAGAAATAAGGGTAGAGTTGGGCTCGTGACTCGAACAAAAACAAGCGCTTCTCAGGAGGCAACCCGTATGTTTATTTTTTTTATAGCTTTAGTAGTAGTTAGATTTGGATAATTCGGTTAATTGAATAAGTGAAAAGGGAAACTTAAAATAAAATTTTCAACATTTCTTAGGACGAATTCACTTCTCCTACTTGTCTTGGGCTTAAGTGAACTAATTGCTACATTATTTTAAAAGTCTTAATATTAAAGGCAGTCAACACTTTAAGTGTGGGATTAAGCTTTTTAGTCATACACTGATTTGTTGAATTTTCAAAAACCTAATTCTGAAACCCTCAAGTTTTCAAAGAACTTTTTCATCAAAACGCAAATCAGTGAGTCTATGTCCTAAAGCTTAATCACCTATCTAGGTTTGATTTTTTCCATTTTTACAAGTAATAGACAGTTATTGATGCCTGTAGTGGAGACTCTTTGAATAATGATGAAATGACAAGGAAACCCGTTGATTATTTCATTTCAAATTATTTGTGGATGTTGTATGGAGGATGAGAACGCCCTATTGAGCTCGAGTACACTTCAAGAAGACCGATTCGAATCTAGTAGAAGATGGTTCTGACTTAGTCTACCTTCGGATCCTCAGCTCACGGCCACACTCAAGGGGAGTAATTCGTTTCTTTCTCTCCGTTTATTTTGCTTCGTTATATCCTTAAACTATACCATATCCTAAGCTTATCAGTAAGTGTGGGATTCCAACCCAATATTAAGCTTAGATACATTTTCTGACATGTTCAAACTCTAAGTGTGGGATTTTAGCTCCTTAAAATCTAAGAATGAACATTAGGGACAATGTTCATCTAAGTGTGGGATAGCGGTGTAGTACACCGTAATTAGCTAAGGAATGCTCGAAAAACGTTCTTAACTTAAAATATTACTAATCTTTTCGAGTATACCTACTATTTAGATTCTTTGTCCTCAACGTAAATTTTTCAAAAATTTTGACTAAATGATACTTTCTGAAAAAGTACTTTTGAAAATCAAGCGTGATTGTTCTAAAATTAAGACAAATGAGGACATAAATCTTCTTAAGGATGAACCGATTCTCTAAAAGAGCATTGCATGACTAGGCATTATGAACCCAATATAATTGTTGTGAGGCACCCCAAAAATGGCCCAATAAACATTCATTTTTAATGCTTCACTATCTTTTCCGTTCAGAGTGCTGATGTTAGCATTTAGAGTTAGAACTTGACCTTGACATACATTTTGAGGCCAATGGTTAGTAAGTGCCATACGTGGTGTAAGTATGATACTCCTTCCGAAATCATTCGGAATAGAGAAGAAAAAATCATCCGTTTCCATTTGCACTCCACGCATTTAAATCAACCAACTCACACCAAAGAGTTGATGAATTAGAAAATACTCACCCCTAAATTCATTATCAAATATGTTACCCTTTCCACCCTCTTTCCTTTCTCATTTCCATAATTTTGAAATTCAAAGAGATCGATCGACCAAGTTTACTTCAAACACTTGTCAAAAAAATTCCAAAATTTCAGACTATTTTTGATAAGTCATAAAAAGACCTATTTCTGGTGAAATACCTTTCTCTCTATGCACAAGAAGAAAGAGACAAAGTTATGAAGATGGGATATGAAAAAAAAATAAGTTGAGCAAAGTCTCAAAAATAAAGAAGATAAAGGTCTTCAAATAGAAGCATAGATCCCTCAAAAAAATGAAGATTGTGACCCAGGAGGATTGCAGAAAAGAAGCAATGTCTTCACTAAAAATCAGCACCCTCTAAAGAAACTCTTCAACAAAAATAGAGTGTCATCTTTCCTAGAAAAAGTATATCCTCATTGAAATCAAAATCTATCGAATCTCTCTAAATTTCAATGATTCAAAAATCACCCTTCTCGCCATATCAAAACATTCGCTTTTCTCCGCAAACCAACCTTTAAACCCATTCTTCCTCTTGAAAGAATGATTAGGGAGAAGATCAGTGTCGTCCTTATCTAATCGGTGGAGATTTGATTCTTGGTCAAGCCTATGACAATACTTGCAACATGACTGGATATGAGCGAATTCATTTCATAGATTAATAGAGAACCCCAAACACTTGAGTGATTTGAGTGACCCGTGTAAGGAAGCCAAAGTCATGTAACCTCCCCTCATGCTTGCAGAGATAGTTTCTACCCTTTTAGAAGATGGTTTATCTGATTTTGATCTTATAATAAATAACAAGCCACTTGAATAATAGAACGGAAACCTCATAAGCACCCTTGAACTCAAAATAAAATAAAGGTTTACTTGAGGACAAGCAAAGTCTAAGTGTGGGATATTTGATATCGGCTAAATAGTCACGTTTTTACCCCCGATATTAGCCCCATTTATGATAAAGTAATTGACTTTATCATCTAAATAAGCATTTATTTTCTTCATTTGGTAGATTATGTCATTACAAAGGCTATGTTTCAAGAATCACTAAAAACGAAAAATGAGCAAAAAATGAGCAAAACCGGCTAAGACGATTAACTCGCGTTTAAATAACTTATTTTATAATATTTAGAAAAGTTATTTACTTAATCTCATGTTGTAGGATATTTAATTATGAACGTGTGAGCGCAAGAATCGTCAGAAACGGAGCTAAAACGAGGATTCTAGAGCGAAAACGGTGAAAGTCAAGTTACGATCCAGCAAACGGCTTGCCAAATGGCATGCCAAACAGCCTGCCATAAGGGAAAACGGCTTGCCAGCAAACGGGCACCAAAAATGGCCTCGAAAAATGGCTTTCCAAACGGCTTGTCAAACGGCCAACCAGAGGTTTTTCAGCCATTTATTTATAACTTTGCCATCAAGCATTTCCTATAAATGGGAGCTTCATCCCACCATTTCAACACACACCATTCTTCACTTCTCTCTCTAAATATCTCTCTATTTTCGCTCTTTAGTGATCAGTAGGAGATTAGTTCTCTCTCTACTTTCTCTCTCTAGTTTCCAGAGACAGAAAAGTACAAAGATTAGGAAATCCAATTATCTCTATATTGTTGCTCTCTAGTGATCAATAGGAGATTAGTATGTAGTTAGTAGTAGAAGCTATCAAGTATTGTAACGCTACGGATATTATAAAGAAATACAAGTGTTATTCTGGCGACATTATTCGGTAACATATATCCTTTCTTTTATTAATTTATTATAATATTCTTGTTCAATGTTTGTGATTTATTAATATTAGAAATGCTTGTTGCCATGATGTGTGAGTAATTGCTTGATAGTTTGCCATGATTTAATAATGTTAGTTAGTGATGATTATTGTTTTGTACTCACTTTTTGTCTATGATATTAAACCTCGTTATTATCGTCCTTCCATCAATAAATGTGAGTAAAACCTTTTATAAAGTCGACAGTTATAAGATAATTAATTATCTATGTTTATACAATGGTCAAGGTATGAACCCATCGGAAATACTATAAAATACATGGGGAATTACCATAGGACCAGATCAAGACATTGGTCAAGAGTATAAGACTCGAGGAAATACTGTTGCAACAGTAGAGTACAGTGTTGATGTACTATAGAACCACTTGAGCATGGTCAAGGTTAGAAGCTATGGAACCACTATAAGTCTAGTACATGGTGGATAACTAAAGGATTTATTGGGTAGATTTAAGTAAGGGCTGGTTTAAATCATAAATGGGAATTTAACGCACTACAATACAAACTAAGCTTATAAATCTCTAAGGATGACTGAGAACTATCAGAGGTTCTAATTTGTCTACAAACCCTTAGATTTTACCAAACCATTGACAGAAAGGGATTCGAAACACAATCATAACCACTCACTAGGGTGATACACTAAGGTGTCAAGAAAGGTTGGATATTATATTTATATGGCTATGCTACTTTATTCGTGCGCCCAAGGTATGCATTGCATCCAAGATGGGCCACTTATATCCTTAAATCGGATAAAGTGTCAGGTGAGCATAGTCCATCCGATCAGAATCACGATATCCTAGTTCCTCGTGATATGCTAATCGAGAAATCAATTAGTATGGAATCTAGTGTTTACACCAAGGTATATCTATCCAATGAGTGTCTCGCAATCATCCCGACACTACGTTATCTTAAATCATGGTGAACCACATCTTATCTGTTCTTAGCTGTTGCATGCTAGCTAGCTTATTTTAATTATATTGCTTTAATATCTTAATTACAATTATATAAACTATTTAACCTAACTATAGCCTTTGCACAATTTGATATTTCGGATAAAAGTGGTGTCTAGAATAAACCGGTTGGACTTGGTTGTTGGATTTTCTGAACAGTCGCCAATTTATTGGGACCAAAAGGATCCTGCCTCTCCACACAAGGTGTACCTGGCCACTGTTCTTGGATACTAAATTGTGTACAAACCCAATCTTAATTACTAAATTATCTGAATAAGCTCCGCTTCAAATTTGACCGCTCAAGGAATGACCCTAGGTCATATTTGCCCTTGCTAACCCATAGGAAGGAATAATAGATTTAGGCTCAGCATATATAAATTAAACAATCAACTTCTTCTGTTAATATCCTGAATTGACGTTTTATGACCTAACGGCACTGCATAAATAAATCGTCCGATTCGGGCATATCAACCGTGATATGGTAAAGTGTACTAATTAGCACTGATCGGGTTCCATGGCCTTACTTAGCAGAGGTACGGCTTACAACAACCGTTGTGCTTCAGCATGCAGGTACGAAGTGTATATGCATGGGGACTACACTAGCATGGTCTAAGACCAACAATGTACTACGGGCCTAGTTAGATGTTTCACTCCGAAAGAGTCCTCAGTCGAAATCCAAAGCTCGGTGGACTTACTACAACCGGTGTCCCTCATTCAAACTTATGTTGTATCTGATAGACTTCTCTTACCAAGGGGTGACATAGATAGTGTACTCTGAATCGGGGTTCGCGAATTCCTAATAACAAAACCGATAACTACGTTCTACTATTTGGAAAAGCGAATGAGTTTAAAGCATAATCAGAACGCATCTTGACAACATACACAAACCATAATATTATTTTGGCATTATAACTGACTACATCATAGCATACACTAAAGATAACTACTCGCTAATCATGGTAAGAATATCACAAATCATAATGATAGAAGACATTATATAAAGATAAAGGATAGAAGTACCAGTAGATTAAACGAGTTCCGAATAGAAAAGTGACAACTTCAAACTCCAGACCGCTTCTAATACAATCTTCGGCGTTCTTCTCCGGGTACTAGGTTTCCCGCATGGAGTCGAAGACCTTGAAAGTATGACTAATATTGTAGAAAGAAAGAGATAAGTGAATTGAAGTGTGTGTAAAAATGGATGACAAATTCCCTTTAAATAAGCAAGATTTTTGGTGTAATACGGCCGACTGGCCGTATGGCAAGCCGTATGGCAAGCCGTATGGCCTGGCCGTATGACCAGGCAAACCGTTTGGCCTGGCTGTATGACCAGGCAAACTGTTTGGCTTGGCCCGATGCATGGCAGGCCGTTTCCCATATGGAAAGCCGGATGGCAGGTCTTATGGCTGCCCTCGTTTGCTGTTTTTCTTAGATCATTTTGCTTATTCCTTGGATCGTAACTTGGTTTCGGGGTCGTAACTTGTCTTTCACCGTTTTCGCTCTAGAATCTTCGTTTTAGCTCCGATCCTCTTGATTCTTTCTGCACCGGCTTCGTAATTACTTGATCTTCACTTTTAACCGATAACGCGATTATTTTGGCAATAAAGCTGGAAACTTTATTGTTTTTGGGCCTCAATATCGGGGGTCAAAATGCGACTTTTTAGTCGATATCAGTGGCATTCTCTTCAGCTGCATGATCTTTCTCCTCCACAGCCTTCCTTAACTCTTCCACCTCCTTCAATAAGTTTTAATTTTCCTGCAACAATTTATCTCTTTCAGACCTGACCTCAACACAAGTACCCTCTAACACCTTTAGTGTCTCCTCTTTCTTCTGTGCAAGATCACAAGTAGTTATCCACTTTTTGTGCACATCCTGCACTTCTACCTCCAGTTTCTTCAATTTAGCTGCATTCCGTACATCATTAGCAATAATAGCTTCTTGTGCCTCTTGAATTTGAGGGTGTGAAGCACATGTTGAGTGTGAAACACAAGAGAAGCAGAAGTAGATTGGTAGCTTTGCTTCAAGGTTGTAGTGACCCGAACTTTTCCATGTTTATATATATTAATTGAGATTGATATTTACATGATTAAATGTTTTCAACATGTTAAGCAATCAAACTTGTTAAGACTTGATTAATTGAAATATGTTTCATATAGACAATTGACCACCCAAGTTGACCGGTGATTCACGAACGTTAAAACTTGTAAAAACTATATGATAACATATATATGGATATATATATATATATAGTTAACATGATACTATGATAAGTAAACATATCATTAAGTATATTAACAATGAACTACATATATAAAAACAAGACTACTAACTTAATGATTTTGAAACGAGACATATATGTAACGATTATCGTTGTAAAGACATTTAATGTATATATATATATCATATTAAGAGATATTCATACATGATAATATCATGATAATATAATAATTTAAAATCTCATTTGATATTATAAACATTGGGTTAACAACATTTAACAATATCGTTAACCTAAGGGTTTCAAAACAACACTTACATGTAACGACTAAAGATGACTTAACGACTCAGTTAAAATGTATATACATGTAGTGTTTTAATATGTATTTATACACTTTTGAAATACTTCAATACACTTATCAAAATACTTCTACTTAACAAAAATGCTTACAATTACATCCTCGTTCGGTTTCATCAACAATTCTACTCGTATGCACCCGTATTCGTACTCGTACAATACACAGCTTTTAGATGTATGTACTATTAGTATATACACTCCAATGATCAGCTCTTAGCAGCCCATGTGAGTCACCTAACACATGTGGGAACCATCATTTGGCAACTAGCATGAAATATCTCATAAAATTACAAAAATATGAGTAATCATTCATGACTTATTTACATGAAAACAAAATTACATATCCTTTATATCTAATCCATACACCAACAACCAAAAACACCTACAAACACTTTCATTCTTCAATTTTCTTCATCTAATTGATCTCTCTCAAGTTCTATCTTCAAGTTCTAAGTGTTCTTCATATATTCTACAAGTTCTAGTTACATAAAATCAAGAATACTTTCAAGTTTGCTAGCTCACTTCCAATCTTGTAAGGTGATCATCCAACCTCAAGAAATCTTTGTTTCTTACAGAAGGTAATCATTCTAATACAAGGTAATAATCATATTCAAACTTTGGTTCAATTTCTATAACTATAACAATCTTATTTCAAGTGATGATCTTACTTGAACTTGTTTTCGTGTCATGATTCTGCTTCAAGAACTTCGATCCATCCAAGGATCCGTTGAAGCTAGATCCATTTTTATCTTTTCCAATAGGTTTATCCAAGGAACTTAAGGTAGTAATGATGATCATAAAATCATTCGATTCATATATATAAAGCTATCTTATTCGAAGGTTTAAACTTGTAATCACTAGAACATAGTTTAGTTAATTCTAAACTTGTTCGCAAACAATAGTTAATCCTTCTAACTTTACTTTTAAAATCAACTAAACACATGTTCTATATCTATATGATATGCTAACTTAATGATTTAAAACCTGGAAACACAAAAAACACCGTAAAACCGAATTTACGCCGTCGTAGTAACACCGCGGGCTGTTTTGGGTTTGTTAATTAAAAACTATGATAAACTTTGATTTAAAAGTTTTTATTCTGAGAAAATGATTTTTATTATGAACATGAAACTATATCCAAAAATTATGGTTAAACTCAAAGTGGAAGTATGTTTTCTAAAATGGTCATCTAGACGTCGTTCTTACGACTGAAATGACTACCTTTACAAAAATGACTTGTAACTTATTTTTCCGACTATAAACCTATACTTTTTCTGTTTATATTCATAAAATAGAGTTCAATATGAAACCATATCAATTTGATTCACTCAAAACGGATTTAAAATGAAGAAGTTATGGGTAAAACAAGATTGAATAATTTTTCTCATTTTAGCTACGTGAAAATTGGTAACAAATCTATTCCAACCATAACTTAATCAACTTGTATTATATATTATGTAATCTTGAGATACCATAGACACGTATACAATGTTTCGACCTATCATGTCGACACATCTATATATATTTCGGAACAACCATAGACACTCTATATGTGAATGTTGGAGTTAGCTATACAGGGTTGAGGTTGAATCCAAAATATATATAGTTTGAGTTGTGATCAATACTGAGATACGTATACACTGGGTCGTCGATTGATTCAAGATAATATTTATCGATTTATTTCTGTACATCTAACTGTGGACAACTAGTTGTAGGTTACTAACGAGGACAGCTGACTTAATAAACTTAAAACATCAAAATATATTAAAAGTGTTGTAAATATATTTTGAACATACTTTGATATATATGTATATATTGTTATAGGTTCGTGAATCAACCAGTGGCCAAGTCTTACTTCCCGATGAAGTAAAAATCTGTGAAAGTGAGTTATAGTCCCACTTTTAAAATCTAATATTTTTGGGATGAGAATACATGCAGGTTTTATAAATGATTTACAAAATAGACACAAGTATGTGAAACTACATTCTATGGTTGAATTATCGAAATCGAATATGCCCCTTTTTATTAAGTCTGGTAATCTAAGAATTAGGGAACAGACACCCTAATTGACGTGAATCCTAAAGATAGATCTATTAGGCCTAACAAACCCCATCCAAAGTACCGGATGCTTTAGTACTTCAAAATTTATATCATATCCGAAGGGTGTCCCGGAATGATGGGGATATTCTTATATATGCATCTTGTTAATGTTGGTTACCAGGTGTTCACCATATGAATGATTTTTATCTCTATGTATGGGATGTGTATTGAAATATGAAATCTTATGGTCTATTGTTATGATTTGATATATATAGGTTAAACCTATAACTCACCAACATTTTTGTTGACGTTTAAAGCATGTTTATTCTCAGGTGATTATTAAGAGCTTCCGCTGTCGCATACTTAAATAAGGACGAGATTTGGAGTCCATGCTTGTATGATATTGTGTAAAAACTGCATTCAAGAAACTTATTTTGTTGTAACATATTTGTATTGTAAACCATTATGTAATGGTCGTGTGTAAACAGGATATTTTAGATTATCATTATTTGATAATCTACGTAAAGCTTTTTAAACCTTTATTGATGAAATAAAGGTTATGGTTTGTTTTAAAATGAATGCAGTCTTTGAAAAACGTCTCATATAGAGTTCAAAACCTCGCAACGAAATCAATTAATATGGAACGTTTTTAATCAATAAGAACGGGACATTTCAAAGGTCATGGTGGACAGTGATGTAGAAAGATCAGCAATAAAGTGTGTCTGCATAAAAACATATGGTTAACAAGCATACGAATAATTAATTATTTAATTGTGAAACCAGATCAAAAGTTACCTTTAACAAATCAACAAAGCTGTCAGACTTGTTGATGGTATCTTCAAGAAATGTTTTCAATCCGGCCAGTGGAACGGAGAGCGGAGGAAGAGAAGAAGAAGAAGAAGATTACGTTGTGCTGGGACCTTTTGAGAGCAGGGGTGTGGAGAAAGGGTTTTTCTGAAACACATCATCATCATTAGCATCATCATCATCATCATCATCTTCATTATCATCATCATTATTGCCATCAATAGTAGTTTCATCAACATCATTATCCTCACCTTGAAGAATCGGTTATGGTCAATAACACAACAAATAAGTATGATAATAAGCTACACATGTGATAACAATATATAGGCAGGACACATACTTCTTTGTTTCTTAGGTAGAGAAGGAGAGGGAGTGACATCTATAATTTCATGATCAGGTGATGGTTGTTCAGCACCACCACCCTCGGCTTTAGCCGTCCGCTCAGATCTCTTAAGTTGCTGCTCAAACTCTGCAGCTTTCTCCTTCTCAGACTCCAGATCTTCAGCTATTTTTGTGTTTCTTTAACAATCACATCATCCAGGGTGTGTCCAGTAAATGTGTTGTATACCTTTATCTCTTCGTCTATGTAACACAATAACAAATACAGGCAACAAAAACATGTATAAGAACATATATATATATATATATATATATATATATATATATATATATATATATATATATATATATATATATATATATATATATATATATATATATATATATATATATATATATATATATATATGTAAGAGAACCTACCATGGCTTGTCAAACGCAGTTTGGCATAAAACCAGTACACCAATTTTGGTTTTGGCCATTGGCGAACACTAGCCCATGGTTTTCACTTATTCGTGAAGAAGAAGGACGGATCTTTCCGCATGTGTGTCGATTATCGTGAACTGAAAAAGTTGACAATCAAGAATTGGTATCCCCTTCCCAGGATTGACGATCTTTTCGACCAGCTGCAAGGATCAAGCGTTTACTCCAAGATCGATTTACGATCAGGTTATCACCAATTGAGGGTGAAGGAGAGCGATGTACTGAAGACTGCGTTTCGAATCGTTATGGTGATTATGAGTTTCTCATGATGCCATTCGGTTTAACCAACGCACCTGCTATGTTACCAGGTGCCCACGGATAAGCATATACTTTTCATACTGTTTTGAATACGAAATCTCGTGGTCTACATTACATTACTGATTACAAACAAACTATAGCTCACCAACATTCGTGTTGACTTTTTAAGTATGTATTTCTCAGGTGCTTAGACGTTGTTGCTACCACTGTTAGACTTGCTGTTATAGTCTTGGTGTTAGACTTGTTGTTACAGACTCGATGTGTTAGACTTCCGCTGCATTGTTTAGAGATGTCTCAAGCATGTAACTTTTATTTTGCATTACAACTTATGTTATTTTCGAATAATGGCTTTGTAATGACCTTTGTGTCACGTACTTATGTTAATGCTTTCTATTCGTAGAAGCACGTTACCTTTTGTAAAACATTTGACATTGGTAAAGACGTTACCTTTTCATGAATGCAAAACTTGTTTTAAAACAGCATGTAGTATTATACCATGTAATGGACCTGTTGTTGATAATTCGAACATGATGGTTTTGTACGGGGCATCACATTTGGTATCAGAGTATCGATTGTAGGGAATTAGGTTGCAATAGTTTGTCTTGACCGAGTCGAGTAGGATTCACTAATAGGACTAATCTACAACTTGCTCGTTTACTTGTTTCTGCGAAACTGATGTATGCTACTGCTTACTTTTACTGTTATGTGAACTTGCTGTATGCTACTGCTATTTTCTCATTACTGCATGCTACTATCTTCTTTTGATTACATGTTGCTTCTATTTGATACTGTTACTATTGCCATGCTATGTACTGCTAGGATGCTGTAGTACCTGATTACGTGCTTGCTATATGTCTTACTGACATGGAAAAAGTTATTTTTCCTTGTTCAGAAGTCAGACATGCCACCCATGACCAGTGACTTCGAGAGTGACTCAGATACGTCTACTACCTTGCCCACTATTCTTATTGACTCACCGCTACCCGAGGAGATCCCAGCTCCACCCAGCCCTAGACTCCCGGGGCCACATCATCATCCCGATGGTACTGTGATCCCTGGGGGAAACGGGGATGGTCCCTTCCGTAATGAGCATGGACATTGGGTTAAACGCACCGTTAACGGACGAGTCGTGCTGATTACACCTGGCAGATACCGGGCCATGACCACTGGACAAACACTTTCACCCACCCGTTATGTACCTGCACTACCTTCAGATGATTCAGACGGATCATCATCCGATGACACCAGCGAGGAGGATCCCGAGGAGGATTCTGACGAGGATTCCGAGGAGGAGCCCGTACCGCTACCCTCTACACTGCCGAAGAAGCGATACCGCTACGATGGTACTGTTATTCCAGGGGTTAATGGAGGTAAGCCGTTTGTGAACGCACATGGACAGTTGGTTAGGGTTACCGCCTGTAAGAGGGTTGTGCCGTATCCTGCCGATCCATTTGTGCGTAAGGTCGCCCGCTCAGTGCCGTCTACTTCTAGTGCTACATTCGCATCAACTGGACCATCTGCACCACCGACACCACCCACCATCGAGGAGCTAACGAGGGAAGTGCAAGCCTTACATGCTCGGGTGACTGAGCTCGAGGACCAGGTGTCCCACATGATTTTGACGACCCGAAAATTTTCGACCAAATTTAAACTTAATCTTTATATTATTTCGATACGATAAGCAAAGTATGTAATGCTGAGTCTAGAAAATTTTGAAACGATGTTTATATATTCAATTGACCTTTGACTGCTCTCGACGATTCACGAACAATTGATTGTAAATAGATATGTGTGTATGTATATATAAATAATAATTCGAAATATAATTTGAAGTAAAATATGTTGTTGTTATTAAAAATTAATAAATTAAAAATAGAATATTATAATAATTATTATTTAAAATATATCTCTATATATAAATAAAGTATATTAAAAATAAATATTAAATGATTGTAATACTTGTTTGATGTTTCGATTGATATTAAGCAAATTAAATTCAAACTTTGTAATTTAAAATAAACGGTGATCCGAAAATGAGCTATATAAATTTTAGGCTTATTAAAAACACATTTAGAAGCTAATAAATTAGTTTTAACACTTTTTATATTTCACCCATAAATGAGAGGGACAGTTGATGTAATTTTTATTTAATAAATTAATGATCGAATTTTATAACATAATGACCAAAATAAATAAATATAGTTAATTTAAAAATATGGGATTTTTCTGAACACTTTTATTCGCCACTAGTTTCGCACGATACACAGTCCGTGAAAACTGTCTGTAGAGTAAAACAAGTTTGAGGCAGCTATTCTGTTTACATTGTAAGCTCAATCGCAATTGATATGTGATTTTATTATTATATTATTATTTATTATTATCTTATATATTATCATCTATCTATATATGTATGTGTAGGTTAGAGTTTCTTTACAGACAACACACTTCACCTCTTAATCACACACAGATGGATGAATGAAAACTTCACCATCTCATCTCTATCCCCTTCCTTGATCGTGAACACAACAAACCAAGATCGATCAATATTTTTTTTTCTTTGCTACTACTTTTGTTCATATTTTCTATTCAATCAAACTAAGAACCAAGAACCCACGTGTTTGAACTAATTTTCAAACCCAACTCAAAACCCACATGCATGCTTCTTTTTTAACCATGACCCAACCATTCGAACACCCTTTTAGTTTGTTGCTACTATTCGGTTTAAACACACACGCATGAATATCTTCAAACTTCGATCACCAACGTGAAACCATAATCATCAACCCAATTTCTTCTTCTTCTAATATGGAACTGAGAACTACCTTTCTCTTCCACTACTCGCCACCTCCTTTCTTGTTCATTCTTCGTGAACCCACAATAACCACCACTATTGTAACCACAAGAACACCACCTCACGACACCTTCCACAATCACACACACACACACACACCCCTACACCCGTGAACAACAACCACTACTATATGCCTATTCTTTCTGTCTCCCATAAAAAACAACCACCACCATCTCATTTCAATTATTATTTTTTATTTTCTTCCTTGTTGTTTTCGTATTCAGTGGATAACCCACCGTTGCAAATATTGAATCACACATGTCACCAACTGTCGATCACCACCACGTTTCACCACCATCACCTGCCATCTCCGACCACCAAATACCCACCTGCAAAACCGTAAGTCACCACTGCAGCTGCAATGTTTTTTGTTTACATTCATTAATCAAATAATCAACGAACAATAATATTATTCGAAACTTTTCTTTTAATAATTCGAAACCCATCAAAACCGTGTCACCTTCTGTTATTTAATATTAAGACTGCTATAAATTCTTTTTCTTTTATAATGATAGAGTGACAATGACTAATGAAGATAATGATAGGTGTGGGCATAATAATGATATTAAAGATAGTGACTCAATATTCCACTAATTCTATACGTGCCTCATGTTTCTGTTACGATTAATAAGACGCAACCATAGACAGTTGCTAATTGGGCCGTATCCTGATTTCCTAGTTGGGCCGAAGACTAGATTTCCTAGTTGGGCCATGAATTAACGATCCCTGTTGGGCTAAATGTGTAATCAGTCCATGTTGGATTGTTTTCAAATTTTTTTCTTATGAAAGAGGTAATTAAGGATGATCATGATGGTGAATATACTAGGAAAATTGTAACAAGAATGAGGTTAAATGGCGAGAATGATGTAGTTAAGATTTTTACGTGATGGTTATGATTAGGAGATTAGTGATGTACGTGAGGATTAACGAGTGTGATAATGAGATGATGATTAGTAGAAAATGATACGTACGATATTGATTATGATAGTATAGATAATGATATAGGTGAAGATAATGCAATGTCACGATGATAATGATGATATTAAGAAGTTGATGAACGCGAGGATAAAATGAGGTGATGAAAATGGATCATGAAATGTTAGTAGACGATAAAAAGGATGATATATATATATTATATATATATATATATATATATATATATATATATATATATATATATATATATATATATATATATATATATATATAATTATGATGAAGCCGTGTGATGATAGATGATAATGATGAAGAGAATTAAATGAATTTGATTAAGTAGAAGAAGGAGGAAATAAACAGATAGTAAGGGGTTACATAAATATTAACCTGGGTTTAATCAGAAATAAATGGGTGGAATAATGGTTAAGGACGTTATCGGGTTAGCGGGACGTCGCGGGTTTAATCCCGGACTTGGGCATTTTTTATTGCTACTTCCTTGAGGTAGTTATTATTATTACTCTTATTATTATTATTATCATTATTATTATTATTATTATTATTATTATTATTATTATTATTATTATTATTATTATTATTATTATTATTATCATTATTATTATCATTATTAGTATTATTATTAGTAAAAGTATTATTATTATTATTAAGATCACTAACATTATTATTATCAAAAATATTATTATTATTATTATTATTATTATTAATATATAACATTTTTATTTATTTTTAATAATATTATCATTATTATTAATATTAAAAGTATTATTTTATCATTAGTATTATTAATTTCTCAAATAAAGATTTTTCTATATAAAAATATATTTATTGTAGTGACTCGAACTTTTCCATGTTTATATATATATTAAATGAAATTGTTATTTACATGATTAAGTGTTTCCAACATGTTAAGCAATCAAACTTGTTAAGACTTGATTAATTGAAATAGGTTTCATATAGACAATTGACCACCCAAGTTGACCGGTGATTCACGAACGTTAAAACTTGTAAAAACTATACGATGACATATATATGGTTATATATATAGTTAACATGATTTTATTATAAGTATGTATCTCATTAGGTATTTTAACAATGAGTTATATACATAAAAATGAGACTATTAATTTAAGAAACTCGAAAACAATATATATAACGATTATCGTTATAACAACGTCTTACTAGGTACATATGAATCATATTAAGATATTGATACACTTGGTTAATTATGTTAAATGATAAGTAAATATATTATTAAGTGTATTAACAATGAAATACATATGTAAAAATAAGACTACTAACTTAATGATTTCGAAACGAGACATATATGTAACGATTATCGTTGTAACGACATTTAACTGTATATATATCATACTAAGTTATTATATAACATAATATCATGATAATATAACAATTTAACATCTCATTTTTTATAATAAACAATGGGTTAACAAAATTCAACAAGATCGTTAACCTAAAGGTTTCAAAACAACATTTACATTTAACGACTAACGATGACTTAACCACTCAGTTAAAATGTATATACATGTAGTGTTTTAATATGTATTCATACACTTTTGAAATACTTCTAGACACTTATCAAAATACTTCTACTTAACAAAAATGCTTACAATTACATCCTCGTTCAGTTTCATCAACAATTCTACTCGTATGCACCCGTATTCATACTCGTACAATATACAGCTTTTAGATGTATGTACTATTGGTATATACACTCCAATGATCAGCTCTTAGCAGCCCATGTGAGTCACCTAACACATGTGGGAACCATCATTTGGCAACTAGCATGAAATATCTCATAAAATTACAAAAATATGAGTAATCATTCATGACTTATTTACATGAAAACAAAATTACATATCCTTTATATCTAATCCATACACCAACGACCAAAAACACCTACAAACACTTTCATTCTTCAATTTTCTTCATCTAATTGATCTCTCTCAAGTTCTATCTTCAAGTTCTAAGTGTTCTTCATAAATTCCAAAAGTTCTAGTTTCATAAAATCAAGAATACTTCCAAGATTGCAAGTTTACTTCCAAGTTTTCTAAATCCATTCCAAGTAATCATCCAAGATCAAGAAACCTTTGTTACTTACAGTAGGTTATCTTTCTAATACAAGGTAATAATCATATTCAAACTTTAATTCAATTTCTATAACATCATTCTATTCATACATATAAAGCTATCTTATTCGAAGGTTTAAACTTGTAATCACTAGAACATAGTTTAGTTAATTCTAAACTTGTTCGCAAATAAAAGTTAATCCTTCTAACTTGACTTTTAAAATCAACTAAACACATGTTCTATATATATATGATATGCTAACTTAATGATTTAAAACCTGGAAACACGAAAAATACCGTAAAATCGGATTTACGCCGTCGTAGTAACACCGCGGGCTGTTTTGGGTTAGTTAATTAAAAACTATGATAAACTTTGATTTAAAAGTTGTTATTCTGGGAAAATGATTTTTATTATGAACATGAAACTATATCCAAAAATTATGGTTAAACTCAAAGTGGAAGTATGTTTTCTAAAATGGTCATCTAGACGTCGTACTTTCGACTGAAATGACTACCTTTACAAAAATGACTTGTAACTTATTTTTTCCGACTATAAACCTATACTTTATCTGTTTAGATTCATAAAATAGAGTTCAATATGAAACCATAGCAATTTGATTCACTCAAAACGGATTTAAAATGAAGAAGTTATGGGTAAAACAAGATTGGATAATTTTTCTCATTTTAGCTACGTGAAAATTGGTAACAAATCTATTCCAACCATAAATTAATCAACTTGTATTGTATATTATGTAATCTTGAGATACCATAGACACGTATACAATGTTTCGACCTATCATGTCGACACATCTATATATATTTCGGAACAACCATAGACACTCTATATGTGAATGTTGGAGTTAGCTATACAGGGTTGAGGTTGATTCCAAAATATATATAGTTTGAGTTATGATCAATACTGAGATACGTATACACTGGGTCATGGATTGATTCAAGATAATATTTATCGATTTATTTCTGTAAATCTAACTGTGGACAACTAGTTGTAGGTTACTAACGAGGACAGCTGACTTAATAAACTTAAAACATCAAAATATATTAAAAGTGTTGTAAATATATTTTTAACATACTTTGATATAATTGTATATATTGTTATAGGTTCGTGAATCAACCAGTGGCCAAGTCTTACTTCCCGACGAAGTAAAAAAATCTGTGAAAGTGAGTTATAGTCCCACTTTTAAAATCTAATATTTTTGGGATGAGAATACATGCAGGTTTTATAAATGATTTACAAAATAGACACAAGTACGTGAAACTACATTCTGTGGTTGAATTATCGAAATAGAATATGCCCCTTTTTATTAAGTCTGGTAATCTAAGAATTAGGGAACAGACACCCTAATTGACGCGAATCCTAAAGATAGATCTATTGGGCCTAAAACCCCATCCAAAGTACCGGATGCTTTAGTACTTCGAAATTTATATCATATCCGAAGGGTGTCCCGGAATGATGGGGATATTCTTATATATGCATCTTGTTAATGTCGGTTACCAGGTGTTCACCATATGAATGATTTTTATCTCTATGTATGGGATGTGTATTGAAATATGAAATCTTGTGGTCTATTGTTACGATTTGATATATATAGGTTAAACCTATAACTCACCAACATTTTTGTTGACGTTTAAAGCATGTTTATTCTCAGGTGAATACTAAGAGCTTCCACTGTTGCATACTAAAATAAGGACAAGATTTGGAGTCCATGTTTGTATGATATTGTGTAAAAACTGCATTCAAGAAACTGATTTCGATGTAACATATTTGTATTGTAAACCATTATGTAATGGTCGTGTGTAAACAGGATATTTTAGATTATCATTATTTGATAATATACGTAAAGCTTTTTAAACCTTTATTTATGAAATAAAGGTTATGGTTTGTTTTAAAAATGAATGCAGTCTTTGAAAAACGTCTCATATAGAGGTCAAAACCTCGCAACGAAATCAATTAATATGGAACGTTTTTAATCAATAAGAACGGGACATTTCATTTATGACATAAAACATGTCTATATTATTATTTTTGTAATAAATATTAATTATCTAGTTATAGTATATAAAAATAAATATATTCAATGAGGTTATTAATGAAACATTAAAATAATAACTGTAATACTAATAATATGTAAATTTGTTCGATTACCATTATATGTGTGTTAATATATATATAAATTATATAGGTTCGTGAATCCGAGGCCAACCCTGCATTGTTCAATGTCGTCATATGTATTTTTACTACAAAATACAGTATTGTGAGTTCATTTGCTCCCTTTTACTCTTTATATTTTTGGGACTGAGAATACATGTGCTGCTTTATAACTGATTTACAACTATTTTATTCAATGCTTTTACAATCTATATTTTTGGAATACATTAAATGCTTTTATAAATGTTTGACGAGATAGACAAAAGCAAAACATTCCTCGAATGAATTATTATGCAGACAGAAGTTCTGTGGATTATTATTGAATTAGTTGCACGTGATAATTGCCACTAATTGTTGTGAATATTTTCCCCTGATTATTATTGCTTGGTAACCTAAGAATTAGAAACGGGTATGGCCCTAATTCACGCGAATCCTAAAGGTAGCTACCGGGTTTAACACCCCCACCCAGAATATTCACTAGACGGAAGAGCTAGTGAGCGTGGTGTTTAGTACTTCGAGGTTTAAATATTATACAGACGAGATATTCTATTTTTGGGGATATTATTGATGCGCATTATATGTTAAGGTCAGTTATCAAGTCAAGCAATGAATGAAAAGTGAATGTTATGTATCGAGAGAATGATTTTATACACAGGTTATGTGTATGATATTTTTGTACACGAGATATGTGTACGGTTACTAAGATTTATGAAAATGGTTTTGTACACGAGATAGGTTTACTGTATTTAAATCTTGTGGTCTATCAAAATGATGAATTTTATTGTTTACGATAAACTTATGAACTCACCAACCTTTTGGTTGACACTTGAAAGCATGTTTATTCTCAGGTATGAAAGAAATCTTCCACTATGCATTTGCTCATATTAGAGATATTACTTGGAGTCATTCATGACATATTTCAAAAGTCGTTGCATTCGTGTCGTCGAGTTCATCAAGATTACTATTAAGTCATTTATAGTTTGGATATATTATGAAAGGGTATGCATGCCTGTCAACTTTCGGTGTAATGAAAGTTTGTCTTTTAAAACGAATGCAATGTTTGTAAAATGTATCATATAGAGGTCAAATACCTCGCAATGTAATCATATGTTATTGTATTCCTTCTTATGGAT
The DNA here is from genome assembly GCF_046630445.1 of Rutidosis leptorrhynchoides. NCBI lineage: Eukaryota > Viridiplantae > Streptophyta > Magnoliopsida > Asterales > Asteraceae > Rutidosis > Rutidosis leptorrhynchoides. The sequence continues at coordinate 212,690,291 of NC_092335.1, forward strand.
TAGGACGGGTCTTTACAATGATGGACATCATTTACCCACCTTCACCCTAGGACTGTTGTATTCGATTTCGTTATGTACTCCGTTGGCAGTTTCATGTTTTTCATTCTTGTATTGTACGAACTTTATGAAGTTATATGCAATTTTCTTATTATGAATGGAATTACTGCTGTTTGAATTATTGTGCGGCGTTTAATTTAAGTTGTTACATGTTGGTTTTTGTGCTACCTGCTGCCAGTTTTCCATGCTTAGTTAACGTGTATTGTGTTGCTTCCATGTTGTTTACCCTGTGCTATGACGTTATTGACTAATGATCAATGGATTTTGACTTAAGTCGAAACCTTTGTTTGGAAGATCGACGGCTAACGAAAGAGGTCCAAGGGAAATGCCCACAACAGCACAGATTGAGAAGATGATTGTCGCTCGAGTAGCCGCAGCTATGGTGAATGCCAACCCCCAAGCTCCACGGCCTAACTAATTCGAATCATCCACACACACTTCACCTCTTCTCCACCTAGCTTATCAATCACCACCTTGTGCTTCCACCTTCCACCACCACTAACCATCGAAAAACCACCATGAATCTGAAGGTTTTTCGTATGCCCGAGAGACATATTTGATTAATGTGGCTAATAGGTTATGATCCAAGTCGGGTCATACCCAATAACAAGCTTACCGACACTTTACAAGTATTTAATCTTAACGGTTGGATCGTTAAATAAATACGCGACACTTGGATTTTAGAAAATCGGTTTACTAAAATAATATCACTTGAGATAAATTATTTGGATAATTTATATATAATTGTTTATAAGTTTAAATGATTATATTGTGTTATATTTTATAAAAGGTTTATAAAATATAAGAGTAACATAAAAGATATACATGTTTTATATATATATCAAGTTTATATATATATAATTACATTGTTATATAAAATAGAGAGTGCAGAATTTTGGGTCTCCAAGACTCACAAGCATGCCTTGTAATTGTTACTTTTAAGACCACACAAGTCAATATATGCATGTGGAACTCTTGGACCAAAGCAAGACTTATTCTCTCAAGTGAAATTAGCAACAAAGAACTTGTAAAAAACTGAAAATTCTGCTGCAAAAGGGCTGCTAGGCCGTGGCCTTTTTTGCTCAAAGGAGTGTTCATAATTTCATTTTTACAAGCTCAATTCAAGTGTCATACAAATCCTAACTAAAGGCAAGAGTGTTGGGGTTATAGCTTGGGGTATTACACACTTGAGGCTTCAAGTTAGAAGTTGCAATTTCATCATCATCTTCATCATCTTGTAACCTCCTAACTTGGAGTAGGTACATCCCTTTACTAGCACTCTTATATTTGTAAGTATATTTCTAGACTTGATCTATTTTGGAATTCATGTTTAAAAGGTTAAACACATATTGATTTGTTTATGTAAAATTGCTTCCGCTTCACTTTTAAAATCGGGTTTTGACATGCATGTTAATATAACTTGACAATATGATGAATTCCAACAGAATCACCATCACTTTCATCGATAGAAATATGCTTCTTGTATTTGGCTTTAAAACCCATTTAGATTACATTCTAGTAACATGCATGAAATTAGAATGTAAAAATTTTGGGTTTTGGGTGGGGGTGTTTTTTGGCCGAAAATTGGGGCTTCCAAAAGGGGTTTGGAACTTCAAATTTGGTCATGATTTGTTGTTTGTTGTTGTTCACAATCAAGCCTAGACCTTATGTTTGGATGTATGAATGTTTGGTTGTATTTCAATTGGTTGTAATATTCATTCATTTGGTTTGTAATATTGTAATTTTTTTTTTTGGTAATTTGGTGATGTAATTTATTTTATTTTGGTATGTAAAATAGATTAGGTTGTAATTTCGTTTTCCTAGAAAAATGTATTAGGTTAAATATTTTTTTGTAAAAATAAATGAAGATCCAAGATGATGAAGGAAGAACACAAGATGGAGCATATGGATGCAAGAGTTAGTGGGAGATTTTAAAAATCTCTTACTTTGTGATTTAACCCTTTACCGGTGACACTTGTTTTCGGCTAAACAAATGTCCACCATTTTGGCTTGATTGTGAACATTGTTGTTATGCATGCTTGTATGATTATTGTGTTTGTATGTTTGGTTGATACAAGAAAATCACATGTTTACAACTTGCAAAACGACATTATAATTGGTTATATTTAAAACAACAAAAGGACACTAATAAATGGTTATTAAGAACAAGATGACAATGTATATAAAATGGTTTATATCAAGTAATTGGTTTTATTACTAAGACATGAAAATAGGTTTTTCATAATGTACTATACACCAAATGCATGTTGGTGTATGGCAATATGTTTTCTTAAACTAGAATAAAGAAAACCGAAAATCCCTTTAAAACTAAAACAAGATAAATAAGTTTAACGCCATCCTTTTGTGGGACACTTAAACATAGTAGGAAACTCATAATGGGATAAAGGTCACCTAACCGTTATGAGCTAACTAATATGGTTAAGGTAAAATTCGCATGCTTGTGGGATAAAGGTCACCTAACCACTTGTATGTAAATTTTACATGTTTACACAAGTAGGACGACTTGATTTGGGAATCATGAACTTAGGGTCACCGAAGCATGAGGAACAAATAGGCGTTGATGGGATAAATATGCCATGCAAAAGGATTGCATGATCCCATAATTTAGAAGTTGCAAAAGGATTGCAATTGTCATATAAATGACTACCTAGCTAAATCAAATAACGGAATAAAGGTCACCTAACCGAAATTTGATTTACCGTTGGATTCTAATATTTAATAAGTCAATTAAAATTTAAAAGGGTATTATTTATTAAATTTAAAATCGATACTTAAATGAACTTTGTTAAATTTTGTAGATGGCCGCCAATAACAACAACATGCAAAACGCACCTATTAACTTGAACAACCTATCGTTAAGGTCTCTCCTCGAGAAAGACAAACTCAACCATACGAACTTTATGGATTGGTTTCGCAATCTTAGGATTGTCCTCAAACTTGAGGATAAGGCGTATGTGTTGGAAGACCCCATTCCCGATCAACCCGATGAGGATGATATGGAAGGCATGGCTTATTGGGATAAGTATTGTGCCAACTCGGTGCAAGTCGCTTGCCTAATGCTTGGGACTATGATACCCGAACTCCAAAAGGATTTCGAGCATCATACTACATATGACATGATCAAGCAATTGAAGGAGATGTTCCTTCAACAAGCACGTGTCGAGCGCTTCGAGACCGTTCGAGCGCTTCATGCATGTCGTATGGACGACTCCCAATCCGTTTCATCTTATGTCCTTAAGATAAAAAGCCTCATTGATCGTGCAAACCGTCTTAATCTCAACATATCTAATGAGCTAGCCACGGATCTTATCCTAAACTCCTTGTCAAAGAGGTTTGACCAATTTGTAATTAATTACAATATGAATGGGATGGATAAGACCATTGGCGAACTTCATGGCATGCTTAGGACGTCGGAAACTAGCATGGGTAAGAGGGCTTCACCCGTGCTAATGATCAATGATAGTGGGTCCAAAGGTAATAACGCCTCTAAGCCAAAGGTGGCTAAGAGGAAAAGACCCGCCCATCAAGGCAAGGGAAAGGGGAGGATGGTTACCCCAACTAAAAACAAGAACAAGAAGCAAAAGATTGCCGGACAAGCAAACCCTAAGGAAGACCCGTGCTTCGGTTGCGGTGAAATGGGTCACTGGAAACGCAACTGCCCGGTCTACCTTAAGGAGTTGAAGGAAAAGAGGGATGCGGGGCAAACCTCAGGTAATATATATATATGGTATATATAGAGCTTAGTATTACTTCTTCTAATACATGGGTATTAGACACTGGATGTGGAACTCACATTTTCAATTCTTTGCAGGGGTTCAAAAGAAGTAGCAAGCAAATGGGAACATCAAGTCTCTTTATGGGTAATGGAGCCAAAGTGCAAGTGAAGGCTCAAGGAGACTTTGTATTAAAGCTTCCAAGTGGTTTGGAACTTATTTTGAACAATGTTTTGTATGCACCGGATTTATGTCGAAACATTATTTCAGTTTTCCGTTTAAAACAATGTGGTTTTTATCTTAATTTTGTTAATGATGATATCCACTTTTATTTAGATAATGTATTCTATTTTAAGGTTTCGCCTTCAAATGGAATTTATGAATTGGTTCATGATGACACATCATCTAGTAGCTCAATATACCATACTAGCACCAAGAAACTCAAAAGGGATTTGAGTGATTCCTACTTATGGCATTGTCGCCTTGGTCACATAAACAAGAATCGAATGCATACACTTCAAAAGAATGGCCTTTTGAAATCAAATGAACTAGACTCGTTTGATGTATGTGAATCTTGTTTACAAGGCAAAATGACTAAAGCACCTTTCAAAGGGACCTACGAAAGGGCTAAGAACTTATTGGGATTAATACATTCGGATGTATGTAGATCCTTTAAGCCCATAACTCAGAATGGTGAAAGATACTTCGTTACTTTCATTGATGACTTCAGTCGTTTCGGATATGTCTACTTGTTAAGAATTAAGGACGAAACTTTTGAAGCATTCAAAGAGTATCAAAACGAAGTACAAAATCAACTCAATAAGACAATCAAGGTACTTCGTACCGACAGAGGAGGTGAATACCTAAGCGATGCTTTCCAAGATCATCTTAAAAGTTGTGGGATTATCTCGCAGCTCACTCCTCCTGGAACACCCCAACTAAATGGAGTTTCCGAAAGGAGGAACCGAACCCTAATGGATATGGTTCGATCTATGATGGCTAGAAGCTCGTTACCTCTATCATTTTGGGGTTATTGTCTATGCTCCGTGGCTTGTATTTTAAATATGGCCCCAACCAAGAAAGTGGAACGAACTCCTCATGAGATGTGGTTTGGAAAACCTCCATCTCTATCATACTTAAAGGTATGGGGATGTGAAGCTTATCCTAAGCATTACGTCCCTAATAAGTTGGATGCTCGATCCACGAAGTGTATCTTCATAGGATATCCCAAGGATGATATGGGATATTATTTCTATGATCCTTCCGAGCAGAATGTATTTTTTGCTCGATAGGCAGAATTCCTTGAGACTAAGTTCCTAATGGAAGGCGATAGTGAAAGGAAGATAGATCTTGAAGAGGTTCGAGATCAAGTAGATGATACACAATTGGTTGACACTAGCACTCAACATGAAAATGTTGAGAATGATCAAATGGATGATCAAAATACACAAGACGTTCGCAGATCTGGTAGCATTAGTAATCCTCCTGAGAGATATGGGTTTTTCATGGATGGTTGCTATGTGATTGATTTGGATGAACCAGCAAACTACCAAGATGCTTTATCAAGGATTGATAAGGATAAATGGCAGGAAGCCATGAACGCTGAGATGCAATCCATGTATGATAACCAAGTTTGGGAACTTATTGCACAACCTGCTGGCTCTAGGCTAGTTGATTGTAAATGGCTTTTCAAAATGAAAACCGACATACATGGAAACTTGGATACATATAAAGCTAGACTTGTAGCAAAAGGTTTCACTCTAACTCAAGGGGTTGACTATGATGAAACTTTTTCGCCTGTGGCAATGCTAAAGTCTATTAGGATATTATTTGCCATTGCTGCTCATTATGATTATGAAATATGGCAAATGGATGTCAAGACCGCTTTCCTAAATGGATATCTTGTGGAAGATGTCTATATGGTTCAGCCTGAAGGTTTTGTTGATCCGAAATATCCTAAAAAGGTATGCAAGTTAAAGAAGTCAATCTACGGATTGAAACAAGCATCTAGAATGTGGAATCATCATTTTAATGAGGAGGTCGAGAAATTTGGCTTCATCAAAAATGGTGATGAAGCTTGTGTATACAAGAAAGCTAGTGGGAGCACTATCATGTTCCTTGTACTATATGTGGATGATATATTGTTATTTGGAAATGATATTCCGGAAATGCAAGGAGTTAAAACTTGGCTAAGTAAATGCTTCTCCATCAAGGATCTTGGAGAAGCACAATACGTTTTGGGGATTGGGATCTACAGGAATAGATCCAAGAAACTGATAGGTTTGAATCAAAGTGCATACATTGAAAAGTTCTTGAAAAGGTTCAAGATGGAGAACTCTAAGAGTGGTTTGGTACCTATTCAAAGAGGAACGCCTCTCAGTTCATCTCAGTGCCCTACCACGAAAGATGAACAAGAGAGAATGAAGAGAGTAACTTATGCATCTGCTATTGGGTCAATCATGTATGTAATGATATGCACTAGACCGGATGTGTCATGCGCCCTAAGCTTGACAAGTAGATACCAGAATAACCCAGGAAACAGTCATTGGATTGCGGTTAAAAGTATATTGAAATACCTTAAGAGGACTAAGGATATGTTTCTAATATATGGATCTGGTGAGGAGGAACTTGCTGTAAAGGGTTACGTGGACGCGAGTTTCCAAACTGATCGAGATGATTCTCGATCACAATCCGGTTATGTCTTCACGTTAAATGGAGGTGCGGTCTCTTGGAAGAGTTCAAAACAGGATGTTGTTGCATTATCCACTACAGAGTCGGAGTACATCGCCGCATCTTTGGTAGCTCAGGAAGTTGCATGGATGAAGAAATTCATCGACGACTTAGGAGTAGTCCCTTCCATTCAGGACCCTCTTGAGATCTTTTGTGACAACGAGGGTGCGATTGCTTAAATCAAAGAACCTCGTGCTCACCAAAAGACCCGTCACATTGAGCGGAGATTCAACTACATAAGGGATGAAGTTGAAAAGGGAAAGATATGTATTCGCAAAGTTCACACAGATCTTAATATAGTGGATCCTCTCACGAAGCTCTTACATGGATCAAAACATACAGGACATGTTTGTGCATTAGGGCTTCGATATTCTAGTGATTGGTCATGATCTGATTTAAGTATTGTAACGGAACGAAATTTGTTCAAACTCATTAATATAATTATGGTATTAATTTATTTTGAGTCATGTTCCTATTTTGCATAATTTTATCCATGAATAAGTAATTATTCTAAATTCCGTAGTCGATCACATTCGTGGGAACAAGTGTGAGGTTTAGACTATTATGAACTTGGATTGGTATACATTCACGGACTGAATGTGGGGCAAGGTTGCTACCAAGGTTCATAGATATTTGTGAGATGCAAATATTGGAAGACCCGCCCTCAAGATTTACTAAATGGAGCCTTTGTGGTTGATCACATGTAATCTTGAGTAAAGGCGAATACCATGTTTGTATGATATTGTGTAAAAACTGCATTCAAGAAACTGATTTCGATGTAACATATTTGTATTGTAAACCATTATGTAATGGTCGTGTGTAAACAGGATATTTTAGATTATCATTATTTGATAATCTACGTAAAGCTTTTTAAACCTTTATTTATGAAATAAAGGTTATGGTTTGTTTTAAAAATGAATGCAGTCTTTGAAAAACGTCTCATATAGAGGTCAAAACCTCGCAACGAAATCAATTAATATGGAACGTTTTTAATCAATAAGAACGGGACATTTCATTTATGACATAAAACATGTCTATATTAATATTTTTGTAATAAATATTAATTATCTAGTTATAGTATATAAAAATAAATATATTCAATGAGGTTATTAATGAAACATTAAAATAACAACTGTAATACTAATCATATGTAAATTTGTTCGATTACCATTATATGTGTGTTAATATATATATAAATGATATGGGTTCGTGAATCCGAGGCCAACCCTGCATTGTTCAATGTCGTCATATGTATTTTTACTACAAAATACAGTATTGTGAGTTCATTTGCTCCCTTTTACTCTTTATATTTTTGGGACTGAGAATACATGTGCTGCTTTATAACTGATTTACAACTGTTTTATTCAATGCTTTTACAATCTATATTTTTGGAATACATGAAATGCTTTTATAAATGTTTGACGAGATAGACACAAGCAAAACATTCCTTGAATGAATTATTATGCAGACAGAAGTTCTGTGGATTATTATTGAATTAGTTGCATGTGATAATTGCCACTAATTGTTGTGAATATTTTCCCCTGATTATTATTGCTTGGTAACCTAAGAATTAGAAACGGGTATGGCCCTAATTCACGCGAATCCTAAAGGTAGCTACCGGGTTTAACACCCCCACCCAGAATATTCACTAGACGGAAGAGCTAGTGAGCGTGGTGTTTAGTACTTCGAGGTTTAAATATTATACAGACGAGATATTCTATTTTTGGGGATATTATTGATGCGCATTATATGTTAAGGTCAGCTATCAAGTCAAGCAATGAATGAAAAGTGAATGTTATGTATCGAGAGAATGATTTTATACACAGGTTATGTGTATGATATTTTTGTACACGAGATATGTGTACGGTTACTAAGATTTATGAAAATGGTTTTGTACAAGAGATAGGTTTACTGTATTTAAATCTTGTGGTCTATCAAAATGATGAATTTTATTGTTTACGATAAACTTATGAACTCACCAACCTTTTGGTTGACACTTGAAAGCATGTTTATTCTCAGGTATGAAAGAAATCTTCCACTATGCATTTGCTCATATTAGAGATATTACTTGGAGTCATTCATGACATATTTCAAAAGTCGTTGCATTCGAGTCGTCGAGTTCATCAAGATTACTATTAAGTCATTTATAGTTTGGATATATTATGAAAGGGTATGAATGCCTGTCAACTTTCGGTGTAATGAAAGTTTGTCTTTTAAAACGAATGCAATGTTTGTAAAATGTATCATATAGAGGTCAAATACCTCGCAATGTAATCATATGTTATTGTATTCATTCTTATGGATTAGGACGGGTCTTTACAATGATGGACATCATTTACCCACCTTCACCCTAGGACTGTTGTATTCGATTTCGTTATGTACTCCGTTGGCAGTTTCATGTTTTTCATTCTTGTATTGTACGAACTTTATGAAGTTATATGCAATTTTCTTATTATGAATGGAATTACTGCTGTTTGAATTATTGTGCGGCGTTTAATTTAAGTTGTTACATGTTGGTTTTTGTGCTACCTGCTGCCAGTTTTCCATGCTTAGTTAACGTGTATTGTGTTGCTTCCATGTTGTTTACCCTGTGCTATGACGTTATTGACTAATGATCAATGGATTTTGACTTAAGTCGAAACCTTTGTTTGGAAGATCGACGGCTAACGAAAGAGGTCCAAGGGAAATGCCCACAACAGCACAGATTGAGAAGATGATTGTCGCTCGAGTAGCCGCAGCTATGGTGAATGCCAACCCCCAAGCTCCACCGCCTAACTAATTCGAATCATCCACACACACTTCACCTCTTATCCACCTAGCTTATCAATCACCACCTTGTACTTCCACCTTCCACCACCACTAACCATCGAAGAACCACCATGAATCTGAAGGTTTTTCCTATGCCCGAGAGACATATTTGATTAATGTGGCTAATAGGTTATGATCCAAGTCGGTTCATACCCAATAACAAGCTTACCGACACTTTTCAAGTATTTAATCTTAACGGTTGGATCGTTAAATAAATATGCGACACTTGGATTTTAGAAAATCGGTTTACTAAAATAATATCACTTGAGATAAATTATTTGGATAATTTATATATAATTGTTTATAAGTTTAAATGATTATATTGTGTTATATTTTATAAAAGGTTTATAAAATATAAGAGTAACATAAAAGATATACATGTTTTATATATAGATCAAGTTTATATATATATAATTACATTGTTATATAAAATAGAGAGTGCAGAATTTTGGGTCTCCAAGACTCACAAGCATGCCTTGTAATTGTTACTTTTAAGACCACACAAGTCAATATATGCATGTGGAACTCTTGGACCAAAGTAAGACTTATTCTCTCAAGTGAAATTAGCAACAAAGAACTTGTAAAAAACTGAAAATTCTGCTGCAAAAGGGCTGCTAGGCCGTGGCCTTTTTTACTCAAAGGAGTGTTCATAATTTCATTTTTACAAGCTCAATTCAAGTGTCATACAAATCCTAACTAAAGGCAAGAGTGTTGGGGTTATAGCTTGGGGTATTACACACTTGAGGCTTCAAGTTAGAAGTTGCAATTTCATCATCATCTTCATCATCTTGTAACCTCCTAACTTGGAGTAGGTACATCCCTTTACTAGCACTCTTATATTTGTAAGTATATTTCTAGACTTGATCTATTTTGGAATTCATGTTTAAAAGGTTAAACACATATTGATTTGTTTATGTAAAATTGCTTCCGCTTCACTTTTAAAATCGGGTTTTGACATGCATGTTAATATAACTTGACAATATGATGAATTCCAACAGAATCACCATCACTTTCATCGATACCATCACCAAACTCTCACCATTTTATCAGAACCCGCCACCACCACTCTTGATCAACAATCACCTTCAACTTTCATCTCCATGATCACTTCCACCACCTTCATACCACCACCACCGATACCCTCATCAACCCATCATCTTTAAAACGTCCACTATAAGAACTACCATCAACCCATCTGTTTAACATTTTTTTTTCTTTCTTTTTCCGGAAACCAACTAACAAACTACCACTATAACACCCCTTTATTCTTTATTCACAGCTTCAACTTGGTTATGTTTTCTGTATACCATCGTGAACCACCCAAATAGTCACCATAAACTACACACTACTTGCTGCTATTGTATCGGTCTCTTCTGTTTCAGCTTCTCGTTCGAATTAAAGGCTGCATAATTTCCGTTTAATTTCCTAAAACAGTAACTATTATATTACGGGTTAATGGGGAGAACAATGAGGATGATGGACGATGGACATACATAAAAATGGTGATGATGCATTTACAAACGACCCCACTTATGCAACTTGTATTTGTCTGCCATTTTGTTGTTTTAATTCACACCCACTTGCAATATATTAATCCAATAAAACATGTGAAGGAGTGTTGGGCTGTTATGATTACGATTTAATGGACTGAGTTATGTTTACACTTTAGGGCCGTGATTTTGTTAGGATAATTATTGGGCCGTTAATTTTTGTTTCAAGTTGGGTTGAGACTTGGTTCATGATTTTCTTTTGGGCCGTTAATATAAGATCAACCCAATGAAAGAATGGATCGACTATTCTAACTGTCCTTGGTCGTGATTTGTTTCTGATTCAATAGTGAAAGCGATGAGATGATAAAGATTAAGCGAACAGTTATAATTTTATGTGTTTGTGATGATGATGGATACGTAAGATTATGATGGGTAATGATAACGATTAGAAAATAAGGAAGGAATGATAATGATGAAACAAAATTTCATAACGATGGCGATGATGATTTAAGAGTGATGTTAATTATAATGATCACGATGGTGTTATGATCATAATAATAATATGTATGAATTAGGATGGATATTAAGATGAATGATGATGTTAGTTCATTGGTGATCATGAGATGATTGAAACTAGGATCGAATTGTTATATGATGATTAAGTTTAGATTGATATTAAGATGGTGATAACAATAAAAATAATTAGGATGATGGTCATGAATGAGATGATGATGGTGGTATACGAATTGTGTTGATTAAAACGATTAAAAAGTCGTGTATGATGATGAACGGGTTCCATTATGATTATGATCACATTGATGATGATTATGATTTGTAATGATTTGTAAATTAATGATAATAATAAATATGGTTAAGGATGTTATCGGGTTAGCGGGACATCGCGGGTTCAAAACCGGACTTGGGCATTTTTTTTAGGGTTACTCCTTTGAGGTTCGTGAATCTGAGGCCAACCCTACACTTGTTCATTGACGTCATATGTATTTTTATTACAAAATACAGTATCGTGAGTTTCATTTGCTCCCTTTTACTCCTTATATTTTTGGGACTGAGAATACATGCGCTGTTTTTACAACTGCTTATTTAAATACTTTTGGAAATATATTTTGAACTGTGAATACATGAAATGCTTTTATAAATGTTTGACGAGATAGACACAAGTACTTAAAAACATTCTACAAATGAGTTATGAGTACACCAGATATCACCCCTTTATAGTCTGGTAATCTAAGAATTAGGAAACCGAGCTCCTAATTGACGCGAATCCTAAAGATAGATCTATGGGAACTAACGAGCCTCAGTCAGAGAATTTGAACTTCTTTAGTACTTCAAAATAGGTATACAACCGCCAGCTTTAAAAGATATGATCTGTTTGTGAGGTGTACACAATCATCATATTTAAAAGAGTGGCCTGATTGTATGCTTTTTGCATGACCGTGCAGAATGCCGGTATGCGGGGGATATTCTAGATGCATTTTGTTAAGGTCGATTACCAGGTGCTTGTAGTTCGTATGAATGACTTTTATCTCTATGCCGTGCGAAATGCCTGATATGAGATTATGTTTATGAAAGATATTAAAAATTGCGAGGCAACCTACGGGGGAGAAAAGGATACGAACCTACTCTGCCAAGCATTATGGAAAAAAAAATGGTTTTGTACACAAGAGAGGTGTACTGTATTTAAATCTTGTGGTCTATCAAAATGATGAACTTTACTGTTTATGATAAACCTATGAACTCGCCAACCTTTTGGTTGACACTTGAAAGCATGTTTATTCTCAGGTATGAAAGAAATCTTCTGCTGTGCATTTGCTCATTTTAGAGATATTACTTGGAGTCATTCATGGCATATTTCAAAAGACGTTGCATTCGAGTCGTTGAGTTCATCAAGAATATTATTAAGTCGTTTATAGTGGGATATGTTATGAAATGGTATGCATGCCGTCAACTTTCGATGTGTTGAAAGTTTGTCTTTTAAAAACGAATACAATGATTGTAAAATATATCATATAGAGGTCAAATACCTCGCGATGTAATCAACTATTGTGAATCGTTTATAATGTATATAAACGGGGCATTTCAGTTGGTATCAGAGCAGTGGTCTTAGCGAACCAGGTCTTACATTAGTGTGTCTAACTGATAGTTGTTTAGATGCATTAGTGGGTCTGGATTTCGACCGTGTCTGCATGTCAAAAGTTTTACTTATCATTTAGTGTCAAAAATTATTTGCTTATCATCCTTAAAGTCTAGACACGTCTTACTGCCTCTATTTCATAGACAGTGTATAGATAAATTCATATCTTAGTGTATCTGTTATTGTTACCTTTGCCTGACAGCTTTCGTAGATTCCTCCGTAACTTATGGGATTTTAGTATTATATATGCATATGTAAATTATGTATTGCACAATACTAATCTACATCCTATAATCTATTTCTTATCAAAATTCCTTCATCTGATCGTACGAGATGAATCCCTCAACCAGTTCGAATTCCTCGGATTCCGACAGCTATTCTGATATAGAGTTTCACCTAAGCTCTGAAAGCAGTGTCACCAGAATGAATCAACCGATTCATCTGATGGGTTCGTAACCTATTAAATCAATGGAGACGAAAAGAAGGCTATCCTTTCCATCAACCAAATTCATCTTTTGGCGAAGAACCTGAAACACTTACCGGCGAACTAGTCCGAATGTAAGACCCGAATATTTTATTGTACTTATGTGTGTATAAGTTATTCAAGTTGTGGGGTTTAGGTTGTTTTTAATTAAAAGGCAAAAGAAGCTGAACTGGGCATTTGGCACGCCGCGCGGCCTTATGGAGCGCCGCGCCATTACGGGCTGACAGCTCACTTTGTTTTTAATTAGATATTTTGAGGGCAATTGGGTAAATTCACTTGAGGGCTGACCTTAAGGCCCTAGATCAGTTTTGGGGAGCCTCATAACTCCATTTTCATCTACTTCACTTCTTCCAATTTAGTTTCTAGAGAGAGAGAGAGATTCTTAGTGAGGGAAAGCTTGAATCAAGGAAGAAGGAGGCGATTTCGGATCAAAGTGCGGGTATTAAAGTTGTTCATCTTTCCTCTAGTTACGTTTTGATCATAGTGGTATGCTCTAATCTTGATTTCCTTGTTTAATTTGTGAAAGGGTTAGAGTTAGGGTTAATGATGAACTTAAAACCCATTTGTGGGTGAATGGGGTGTTTTTGGATGAATTTGGGTCATGAAGACTCAAAGATGACTAACTAGGGTTTTCAAGTGTTAGATTGATGATTATGAACTTAATTGGTTAGTTAAAGTACTAGCACACTTTAATGATATGTAAATGGGTGTTATTGGATATGGATGACCCAAATGGGTGTGTTGACTTTGAAATGGGTCAAATGAGTCTTTAATGACCTAAGCGGCCTAGCAAGTATGAAAACGAGTTAGCCTTGTGACCTAAGTGTGTTTTAAACCCATCTTGACGAATGATTAGGGTTTTGGTGTGTGTTGACCCAATTTAGGGTTAAGGGTGCAAATGGGTTGAAATTGCACCTTGGGTCAAAATGGCTTAGAATGGTGAAAGGGTTTGGTTGACCGACTTGAGTTTGCATTTGAGTATATGTATTATGTGATAGGTACGTTACTTTAAGGTTTCACAAGCTCGGGTATCTTTTCACAAGACTTTGAGGTGAGTGGAATAATTATATGCGTATGTATATAATGTATCTATTTGTTGTAACGTGAAATGTGTAGTGTCGAGGTGCTAAGACACCATGTTTCACGTGAAGAGTGTAGCATCGAGGTGTTAAGATGCCACTCGGGTGTAGCATCGAGGTGTTAAGATGCCACCTAGGAGTGTAGTGTCGAGGTGTTAAGACACCACTCCGTAAATTAATGAGTGATGCATCGAGGTGTTAAGATGCCACTCGGGGTGATGTGCTGAGGTGTTAAGGTGCCACCCTAGGGGTTAGTGGTGCCAGGTGTTAAGTGCCCTAACGGATGTTGTGAACACCGATGGCGTTTTCGCGAGCGCCGTTCCCTTGTACTATTGGTTAACCATGGTTATTTGTGTTGTAAGCGTATTATATTATTTCGAGTTATATTCATATGCGGTTGTTATGCTAGCTTGTGGTATTGGAGATTTATAGCTTGTTATTGTGACGATAAGCTAAATGTGTATGCTAGAGTGCTTGCGGTTTGGTGTGTAAGTGTATGCAAGTAGGTATAATTATATATGTATTCGTATAATTATTGCATTCACTAAGCTTTGCTTACCCTCTCGTTGTTTACTATTTTTATAGGTTCGGTCTTGGATAAGGGTAAGGGCATCGTTTTGGACTAGAGATCCCGCTTGATGCTAGGGGACGCTTTTGGCTTTAATAGCTCTTGGAGTTTGACCGATAGTTGGGTAGTTTAATCCCAAACGCCATGCTCATTGTGTAGTTTGGAACTTAAACTTTTTGGTGGTCGAAACTCGTAAATTGTATTAAACTCGTAAAACGGCCGATGTGGGCCCCGCTTGTAAAACATTGATTTTATATTTGAAACAAGTTAGTTTTACATATTTATATGTATGGTAAAAAGCGTTTCGTCTAAAGGTGTCGGGAACTAGTCAATCTTTTTCGCATTTTGAGACTTTTCGGACAGACCCGAATGGCGCCGCGCGAGTTCACTGTGCAGCAAATTTTTTTATTTTTTTTATTTTGTATTTTCACGTGGTTTGTTCGCGGGTTGGTTTGGGTCGTTACAAGTGGTATCAGAGCATGGTCTAAGGGATTTAGGCGACTTGAGATAGGTGCCTAGACTTAGACTTTAATGTGTATGCGCTTTTTGCGGGACTTGTAGGAGACGGGTCGGACCGGGGATTTGGTTAGTGCTTAGGTCTATGTGAACTAACCTTGCACTAATCGTTTTGTGTTGTTTTAGCAATCATCAAGCGAGATAGACGTTGTACTAGCAAGTTAATGCGACGTGCTCGCGTAACAATGATTAGCTACCATTGTTACGGGTTCAAGACGTGTCAAACAAGCAATGTACGATGAGTATCAACCAAGATGGGGCGGTGTGGTATATGTATGTCGTTCCTTTTCGTTTCGTTGTTTAATCTATATGCATTCTTTAGAATGAAGACGGAAGATGGAACCGGAACGGACGCGCCTATTCATGAGGGGAAGGATGAGTTAACATTAAGGATTGAGGCGGAGTTCGAACGCTATATCTTGATTTTCGCCAACAAGGTTAAACAAGTTCTCCAAGAGTCGTTCGAGGGAATTGTGACCGAGATGGTTCGAGACCGAGTGCCTAAGGTCGTGAAGGAAGAGTTAGAAAAGAGGTTTCCTAAACCTCAAGGTGACGGTGACGAAGGAGCAACTATGGGGATTGAATCTCATGCTTCAAAATTTGCTGATCACTCTTTGGGTAAGAGAAAGTTAGAATCAAGAGGTGCTCCTTGTAAAAGGGCGAGAAGTACGCCCGGAGGTGTTGAAAAAGTGAAGAAGAGGAATAAGACAGGTTATGGGCCTACGTGCTTTCGGTGTGGAGGACGAGGTCATTTTGCACGGGATTGTACGAGTGTACCTTTAAGCACGATCAAGCGCTTTATTTGCCAAAAGAAGGGACACCGTAAGTCGGAGTGTTCCGAATCGTTTGTAGATCAGGTTAGGAGGTTAGAGCGTGACTATCTGATGATCAGTGGAGCGCAAGGGTCCAACGATGATGTTTCAGGTATTTTCGTCTTTGGTACAAATATGCCTTATTATTGTTTATTTGTGCCGATGGATTCGTGTATGTATTAGGGACTTAAACTTTGCTTCGAGATCTATTTAGACTCAAGTGAACTCGGCAAAGATTCGGTTTGTTGATGGTTTTGATGATAGTGCACCAGGGTAGCGCCTGAGTCGTTGACTCGTGGAAACGCGCCCTGAGGACGAATGCATAGTGGTAATACGTAGTATTGATGCGGGTGACATTCCTAATGGAAACACCCTATGATGACATTTGTATTGACGGACGAGGGCGTAAGACTAGGTGCAACCAAGCATTTCTTAGTGATAGGGTAAATGAATCCACTAAGCCATGAGAACGAACTTTGGCGTTAGGTTGTGAGCGCGTTTTCACGTTTGTAGTGAAGTGGGTGAAACCCTTGAGAGCACGTGTGTATCGTTGACCGGATGCTTTCGTGGTGGTAACGGGTAGAAAGGATTTGATAGTTGGAAAAGTCTACCTTGCGGGTAGCGGTAATTTCGTTCTAAAAGGATACGTGTTATGTTGACATTGTGTAATTACTTTAGTGGCGCAATCGGGTGACGGTAGACGTTAGTATTTATTATTATCGAATTGAGATCTCGAGAATTCAGGAAGAGGGACCGACGCCAAGTATGGTCGTGTACGACGGTAAATGGCGAAATCGTTTGACTTTGTAATCTTGACGATTTGATTTAGGAACGAGGTTCTACGTTGGGAAGTTGGTAGTGTTACATCAAAGAAATTGTGTCGACTTTATTAGGATTTATATTCCTACCGAGGAAGCGTAATGGGATTTGAGAAAGGGTACGATGCCTCATTGTCGTATACTTTGGGTAGTAGTTACAAAATAGCCATTTTGTGTACTACGAGGAAATTAGATATATGTGTTTATTTGGGGTCATCTCTCTGTTGACCGTGTTTGACTTATGATAGGTGATGAGGGATATCCGGAAGGATTAACTCTTCGTTACCACCCTTGGTTGTGATGGATGACAAGCGGCTCTCGGTAAGAACCGTTACTTGTATATTTATGATTTTAATTGCCCGTAGGAATTGTGCACATAGCCATTTTGTGCACATGGTTGTGAGTAATAGTCGGTTTTACTCACACATAGGTATTAATAGTACGGTAGCCGTGTTTCACTCACATATTGTTGGTAGTGTTGCAATAGCCATTTTTGCGCACTACGGATATATCACGATAGCCGTTTTTGTACACCTTGAGTTTTGTATTGAATAACCTTCTTATTGTTAGTATTGAAAACTACTGGTTGTATACGCCGGTGGTTCGGTCATGAGGACCATGTTGTGTGACTAGTGATACAATAGCCGTGTTCTGATCAAATACTTGAGGTAGATGTGTATTAGCCGTGTATGCGTACTAAGAGGGGTGTTAGGTGGAAGGTGTTATCCGTAAGGATTCATTTTTACTTGGCCTTCATCTTTTGGGTTGTTGACATTAGGTTGAGACTTGGTGGTCTTTAGCATTGTACTTGGTAAGGGTATGCTAGGGGATTGATATCTTGGCACGAGATCGGTTAAGTTCTTCCCGATATAAGGGATTGAGCAAACTTTGTGCTCGGAATTGTGGACTTTAGTAAATTGCGGGTGATAATTTGGTTATTAATGTTGACTCTTAGAGAATGATTGCCTAGAGAAGTTGGAAGAATACGTGACGACTTCGCGTATTCTAAGTGATCATTATAGACTTCGGATGTTGTGTGTATTGCACGTTTCGGAATGCGTGCAAGTGTGTATTTAGTTATTGGAATAATCTTCGAATTAATGATTAATTGACGATTCGATTTCAATGGCGGTTTTGTGATTGTGTGGCGAGTGTTGTACGCTCTTGACGGCCACACTTTTCTTTTATGATTTTGGGGGTGTACGCGGTGTGCCGTTCTAGAGGCATTTCCATTAATTGCGTTCGTGTGCGAGTAGAGTCTTGGTGGTTAACTATCCTTATGTATGTAGGTAACCGGGTTAATGGTTAGGACCAAGTTGGAAAGGTGTAAGCCTTGGTGTTCCAAGCGTCTCCTTAGTGTTGAGGTGGAATATAAGTAGACTAGCTATGCGGCCTAGGTGGATAGTGACTAGCAGGTGCCGCTAGGAAGTCATGGGTGTCGAGCCGTAAGGTTCGTTAGATTTGTGTGACCGCGTGTAGTTAGGTGACGTGTGACATCAGGAGTAGACCCCGTAAGGGTCGAGTCTGGGAGACTCGGTGTTAGTAATCGGAGTTGGATAACACAACGTCAGGTGCCTCCTTATACCTACTAGTGTAACTTTTGACCCCGATGATGTGATTGCTTTGATTTTGGGTACCGGTGAGAAACTCGAATTTACAACGGTGGTATAGTGTGATGTTTAGTGAGCATTGACACTCAAATGATTTGAAAGACCGAGGTTCGAATATCTTATAGCGAGTCCTTGGAAGGATTATTTAGTATGACCAACGCCGGAGAATGCGGAAAAGTTCCTATCTAGTAGACGTGATGAGCGAACGGGTGTCTCTCATTTAGGAAAGGAAAGCTTCGATGGTCTTCGAAAAAGTCCCAAGTTGGACTTTGGAGTTAATCACGTAGGTAGTTAGCAACGTGAGACGGTATGGCGAAGTTCCCGATAGAGGGATACGAGAGATTTTCGAAAAGTGTAGGGATGATTCCTGAATATTCCACGATTGATAGGCGTGACGACAATGATTGTCGGTGGATTGTACTACTTTTAGGACGATTGTGGAGTGTAGGGTACGAGTTTGGATACTCGGCGTAAGAGCAAACGGTTGTAGTTATTGGGTCTCGTGGGTTGATTACCCTATATCGTGAAATGATGGAGTGCTATGGCTTTTGGAAAGATATATTATGATGTTTTCACAGTGTATTTTCGAGTGAGTGGTGAGAATTTTGATCGAATGGAAGTGTGAAGTACGGTTGTTGTATTATGATGCGTTAGTGTACGAAGTGAGAACCCGGATGAGTGATTGCTACAAGTGTAATTCCGCATTGGAAACGGAAATGTTCAAGGTAGAGTGCTTAACTTCTAGTATTTGGTGCGGATCACGAGGACGTGATCCAATCTAAGTGGGGGAGAGTTGTAAGACCCGAATATTTTATTGTACTTATGTGTGTATAAGTTATTCAAGTTGTGGGGTTTAGGTTGTATTTAATTAAAAGGCAAAAGAAGCTGAACTGGGCATTTGGCGCGCCGCGCGGCTTTATGGAGCGCCGCGCCATTACGGGCTGACAGCTCACTTTGTTTTTAATTAGATATTTTGAGGGCAATTGGGTAAATTCACTTAAGGGCCAACCTTAAGGCCCTAGATCAGTTTTGGGGAGCCTCATAACTCCATTTTCATCTACTTCACTTCTTCCAATTTAGTTTCTAGAGAGAGAGATTCTTAGTGAGGGAAAGCTTGAATCAAGGAAGAAGGAGGCAATTTCGGATCAAAGTACGGGTATTAAAGTTGTTCATCTTTCCTCTAGCTACGTTTTGATCATAGTGGTATGCTCTAATCTTGATTTCCTTGTTTA
Organism: Rutidosis leptorrhynchoides; assembly: GCF_046630445.1. Classification (NCBI taxonomy): domain Eukaryota; kingdom Viridiplantae; phylum Streptophyta; class Magnoliopsida; order Asterales; family Asteraceae; genus Rutidosis; species Rutidosis leptorrhynchoides. The sequence goes on from NC_092335.1 coordinate 212,710,381, forward strand.
ATTTGTGAAAGGGTTAGAGTTAGGGTTAATGATGAACTTAAAACCCATTTGTGGGTGAATGGGGTGTTTTTGGATGAATTTGGGTCATGAAGACTCAAAGATGACTAACTAGGGTTTTCAAGTGTTAGATTGATGATTATGAACTTAATTGGTTAGTTAAAGTACTAGAACACTTTAATGATATGTAAATGGGTGTTATTGGGTATGGATGACCCAAATGGGTGTGTTGACTTTGAAATGGGTCAAATGAGTCTTTAATGACCTAAGCGGCCTAGCAAGTATGAAAACGAGTTAGCCTTGTGACCTAAGTGTGTTTTAAACCCATCTTGACGAATGATTAGGGTTTTGGTGTGTGTTGACCTAATTTAGGGTTAAGGGTGCAAATGGGTTGAAATTGCACCTTGGGTCAAAATGGCTTAGAATGGTGAAAGGGTTTGGTTGACCGACTTGAGTTTGCGTTTGATTATATGTATTATGTGATAGGTACGTTACTTTGAGGTTTCGCAAGCTCGGGTATCTTTTCACAAGACTTTGAGGTGAGTAGAATAATTATATGCGTATGTATATAATGTATCTATTTGTTGTAGCGTGAAATGTGTAGTGTCGAGGTGCTAAGACACCATGTTTCACGTGAAGAGTGTAGCATCGAGGTGTTAAGATGCCACTCGGGTGTAGCATCGAGGTGTTAAGATGCCACCTAGGAGTGTAGTGTCGAGGTGTTAAGACACCACTCCGTAAATTAATGAGTGATGCATCGAGGTGTTAAGATGCTACTCGGGGTGATGTGCCGAGGTGTTAAGGTGCCACCCTAGGGTTTAGTGGTGCGAGGTGTTAAGTGCCCTAACGGATGTTGTGAACACCGATGGCGTTTTCGCGAGCGCCGTTCCCTTGTACTATTGGTTAACCATGGTTATTTGTGTTGTAAGCGTATTATATTATTTCGAGTTATATTCATATGCGGTTGTTATGCTAGCTTGTGGTATTAGAGATTTATAGCTTTTTATTGTGACGATAAGCTAAATGTGTATGCTAGCGTGCTTGCGGTTTGGTGTGTAAGTGTATGCAAGTAGGTATAATTATATATGTATTCGTATAATTATTGCATTCACTAAGCTTTGCTTACCCTCTCGTTGTTTACTATTTTTATAGGTTCGGTTTTGGACAAGGGTAAGGGCATCGTTTTGGACTAGAGATCCCGCTTGATGCTAGGGGACGCTTTTGGCTTTAATAGCTCTTGGAGTTTGACCGATAGTTGGGTAGTTTAATCCCAAACGCCATGCTCATTGTGTAGTTTGGAACTTAAACTTTTTGGTGGTCGAAACTCGTAAATTGTATTAAACTCGTAAAACGGCCGATGTGGGCCCCGCTTGTAAAACATTGATTTTATATTTGAAACAGGTTAGTTTTACATATTTGTATGTATGGTAAAAAGCGTTTCGTCTAAAAGTGTCGGGAACTAGTCAATCTTTTTCGCATTTTGAGACTTTCCGGACAGAACCGAATGGCGCGCCGCGCAGCCATCATGGCGCGCTGATAATGCTAAAAACGAACATATATTTCATAGCATTATTCCTCAAGAAAGACAAGCTTTTAGTTGCAATTGTTCTATTTACAAGTGATATTCGTTTAAATAATAAAAGGTGAAGACAAAAGACAGATTCGACGAATTGAAGACGCAAACGACCAAAAAGCTCAAAAGTACAAAAGACAATCAAAAAGGTTCCAATTATTGATAAGAAACGTCTCGAAATCACAAGAGTACAAGATTCAAAACGCAAAGTACAAAATATAAAATTGTACGCAAGGACGTTCGAAAATCCGGAACCGGGACCAGAGTCAACTCTTAACGCTCGACGCAACGGACTAAAAATTACAAGTTAACTATGTATATAAATATAATATAATATATAATTAATTATATTAATTATATATATATATATTATATTTATATATAAAAAACCGTCGGCAGAGAAAACTCCAAGGACTGAGCTGTAAATACATCCTCCGCGACTCGCGGAGTTTGAAGAGTATTTTGCCGCGAGTCGCGGAGCCCCAAAATTCAACTCTGGCTATAAAGCAAACCGAATTCTGATCAAATTTCATATTCTATTTCAATCTATCTCTCTATCTATACGATATATATATATATATATATATATAATTTATATTTTAATTTTAATTTTAATTATAATTCTAATAATAAGGGTATGTTAGCGAATGTTGTAAGGGTGTAAGTCGAAATTCTGTCCGTGTAACGCTACGCTATTTTTAATCATTGTAAGTTATGTTCAACCTTTTTACATTAATGTCTCGTAGCTAAGTTATTATTATGCTTATTTAAAACGAAGTAATCATGATGTTGGGCTAATTACTAAAATTGGGTAATTGGGCTTTGTACCATAATTGGGGTTTGGACAAAAGAACGACACTTGTGGAAATTAGACTATGGGCTATTAATGGGCTTTATATTTGTTTAACTAAATGAAAGTTTGTTAATGTTAATATAAAGATTTACAATTGGGCGTCCCTATAAATTACCATATACACTCAATCGGACACGATGGGCGGGGTATTTATATGTACGAATAATCGTTCATTTAACCGGACACGAGAATGGATTAATAGCCACTAGAATAATTAAAACAGGGGTGAAATTACATTCAAGGGTAATTGGTGTAATTGTTAACAAAGTAGTAAAACCTTGGTTTACACGCAGTCGATAACCTGGTGTATTCATTAAACAAAGTATTAAAACCTTGTTACAATTCGAATCCCCAATTAGTTGGAATATTTAACTTCGGGTATAATAATAATTTGACAAGGACACTTGCAATTTATATTTATGACTGATGGACTGTTATGGACAAAAACCAGACGGACATATTGAATAATCCAGGACAAAGGACAATTAACCCATGGGCATAAAACTAAAATCAACACGTCAAACATCATGATTACGGAAGTTTAAATAAGCATAATTCTTTTATTTCATATTTAATTTCCTTTATTTTATATTTAATTGCATTTCTAATTATCGCACTTTTATTTATTGTTATTTAATCGCACTTTTAATTATCGTACTTTTTAATTATCGCAAGTTTATTTTATCGCATTTTTATTATTCGCAATTTCATTATCGTTATTTACTTTACGCTTTAATTTAAGTCTTGTATTTATTTTATATTTTACATTAGGTTTTAACTGCGACTAAAATCTTAAAATCGACAAACCGGTCATTAAACGGTAAAAACCCCCCTTTATAATAATAATATTACTTATATATATATTTGTATTTTTAATAAAAGTAAACTAATATAGCGTTGAGCTTTGTTTAAAGATTTCCCTGTGGAACGAACCGGACTTACTAAAAACTACACTACTGTACGATTAGGTACACTGCCTATAAGTGTTGTAGCAAGGTTTAAGTATATCCATTCTATAAATAAATAAATATCTTGTGTAAAATTGTATCGTATTTAATAGTTTTTCCTAGTAAAATATAAACTATTTTATATACACCTCGCTTAACATCAAGTATTTTTGGCGCCGCTGCCGGGGAACTATCTTAAAAGCCGGAAGCGCAACGCTAATATATAAAAAAAAAAGATTTTTAGTTACTTTTATTAAAAGTCGTTTTTGTAAAAATACGTTTTAATTATTCAAAAATATAAAAAGAAAAACAAAAATATAAGTATTTTTAAGATTTTGTTAAATATTTAAGTTTTATAAGTTTCTTTATTTTTATTTTAGTTTATAAAAATATAAGTTTAATTTTAATATCTTTTATTTATATAAAAATTAAAAACAGAAAATAAAATAAATAAATAAATAAAGAAAAACGCGTAAAAATTGAAAGCTGTCAGCTGAAATTCTGAACCCCGCGACTCGCGGGGTTTTCTTCATTAATTGCCGCGACTCGCGGAGGCCATCTGACACGCGACAGGAAGCCCTAAACCAGCATTAATTACGGGTTTTAATTATTATTATTATTATTTAAACCTTATTATTATTATTATTATTATTATTAGTTTTAGTTTTATTTTTACTTTTTATTTAATTTATGTATTTAGTTTAAATAAGTTTAATTAAATTATAAAATTAGTAGTTTTATTAAAAAAAATAATATAAAAATAATATTTTTATAAAAATTGTACTTTTTACAACTTTTTGTATATTTTTATATTTTGTACCTTTTTAATCGTTGTAGCGTAATATTTGTATTTTTAGCTCATATTTAATTTTAAACTTAGTTTTTGCTATAGTCATTTTTACTCCTAGATTTTTAGGCTTTGCCGTAGAATTCCTTAAGTGCTTTTTCTTTAGACTAAGATTTAGGTGCTTTAGAATTTTGCGACGCCTTTTTAAGTTTTAGTTTCTTTTTAAGTTATTTCCATTTGGGATTTAGTTTTTCTTGTAAGCTTTAATATTTTTAGACCTTTTACTATGTACCAATTATCATTCCAATTAGTAATTTCAATTTGCGATTATAATTTTAAGTTAGTTGTAGTAATAAGGTTAGGTTAGTTAAGTATTTTTAAGTTTTTATAAGTTTCTTTTATTTTTCCGTCACCTTTTATTTTTCAACCATTTTTTCTTTTTCAACCTTTTGCGACGAACTCTTTTTCTCTCTTATTTCTCGCTATTCTAGTTTTTAGGACTTAGAATGTTTTCTACTTCTTATCTAAATTTCTTAAAATTACGAAAATTTATTTTGAGTGGTTAAATTAATAGACATCAAAATTTTCTGGTTCGTAGTAATAGTTGGATTTGTACGTGGACCGGGTTATTGGAACCAAACAGTCCTCAATTATATTGAGACCAAACTAATCCTGCCCCTCTGTTGCATCTTTTGGCTATTCGAAACGTGGGCAAAATCAGAAAAGTCTATTGATTGGATAACTTATTATAATTTTTCTTTCCTTTTAAAAACTAATAGGATATTCAGTGAATGCACCGAGCAAGACGTTCATCACCTTTTGTACGTTCACCACCTGTAACTCGATCAAGACATCGTTTAACGAATATCGCCGCCGTTGATTTTTCTTTAGAATCGTCATCAAGTCGACCAAATCCTCAAACTCAAATTTCCGATAATCCAGTTTTTGAACCCAACCTCACAATTGAGAATCCGGGGAATATTCAGGAACGGTTCGTAGATCCTGAACCATTAAACTTTCCTCCGGAACCACCAATCATTCAAACAGAGATTGTTGAGGAACGAACCATTAAAACAGAATCATCTAGTGATACCGATTCAACAAATTCAATTATGGAGAATCTGGAACCTTTAAGTATGGAAGACCGAATGAGAGCTAAACGCATTGGCCAAGGTCACGCAATTACTCATCCAGACATTAATGCGCCAGATTATGAAATCAAAGGACAAATTCTACACATGGTGACTAATCAATGCCAATTTAGTGGTGCGCCGAAGGAAGATCCAAATGAACATCTACGTACCTTTAATAGGATCTGCACACTATTTAAAATCCGAGAAGTGGAGGATGAACAGATATATCTCATGTTATTTCCCTGGACTTTAAAGGGAGAAGCCAAAGATTGGTTGGAATCGTTACCTGAAGGGGCGATCGATACATGGGATGTTTTAATTGACAAATTTCTTAAACAATTCTTTCCTGCATCTAAAGCCGTAAGACTTCAAGCAGAAATTGTTACGTTCACACAGAAACCAAATAAAACTCTATATGAGGCGTGGACAAGATATGGAAAGTTATTAAGAGGATGTCCGCAACATGGTTTAGACACCTGTCAAATAGTACAAATATTCTACCGAGGATGCGACATCACTACAAGAAAAGACATAGATATAGCAGCTGGTGGTTCTATTATGAAGAAAACCGAAACTGATGCTTACAAAATTATTGATAATACTGCTTCCCACTCACATGAGTGGCATCAAGAAAAAGATATCATTAGATCATCTAAAGCAGCTAGAGCCGATTCTAGCCATGACTTAGATTCCATTTCGGCAAAGATAGATGCTTTCGAGAGACGAATGGAAAAGATGACTAAAGATATTCACTCAATACGAATTAGTTGTGAGCAGTGTGGAGGACCACATTTGACAAAAGATTGTCTCAGTATTGAATTAACAATGGAACAAAGAGAGAATATTTCATACATAAACCAAAGGCCTGGAAATAATTATCAGAATAATTATCAACCGCCAAGACCGATTTACAATCAAAACCAGAATTATAACCGAAATATTCCATACAACAACCAACAAGGTCCTAGCAATCAACAAGTATCCAATAATACTTACAATCAGCAAAGACCTAATTTTCAAAACAAACCACCACAACAAACCGATGATAAAAAGCCGAATTTAGAAGATATGATGACGAAGCTAGTTGAAACTCAAACACAGTTTTTCACATCTCAAAAACAAACCAATGAACAAAATGCTCAAGCATTTAGAAATCAACAAGCTTCTATTCAAAATCTGGAACAAGAAGTAAGTAACCTAGCAAGGTTAATAGGTGAAAGAAAACCGGGAAGTCTACCTAGCGATACAAATGCTAACCCCCGGAATGAAACAGCTAAAGCTATTACCACAAGAAGTGGTACAACACTTAAACCACAGGAAATACCTGTAACTTCTGATGAAACCATTCCTACTCCACAAGAACCACAATCCGAGCAAGAAAAGGAAAAAGAACCGGTAGTTGAAAAGGTTAATGAAGATAACACAGTTAAGGATAAACCTTATGTTAAACCATACCAACCACCACTTCCTTACCCGAGTAAAATGAAGAAAGAAAAACTTGAAGCCGAGCAATCCAAATTCTTGGATATGTTTAAACAGATAAATGTAAATCTTCCTTTCATTGATGTGATTTCAGGAATGCCTAGATATGCTAAATTCTTGAAAGATCTAATCTCAAATAGAAAGAAAATGGAAGAACTCTCGGCTGTTACTATGAATGCTAATTGTTCAGCAGTACTGTTGAATAAGATACCAGAAAAACTATCTGATCCAGGAAGTTTCACAATTCCATGTTTTCTGGGTAGTCTTAGTTCAATAGAAGCATTGGCAGACTTAGGTGCTAGTATAAATCTAATGCCGTATTCACTATACGCTAAACTAGACCTTGGAGAATTAAAACCAACCAGAATAAGCATACAACTAGCCGATAGATCAATAAAATATCCTAGAGGGATAATGGAGAACATGCTAGTTAAAGTTGGTACTTTAGTATTTCCAGTAGATTTTGTTGTTTTAGACATGGAAGAAGATTCTCAAGTTCCTCTCATATTAGGAAGACCATTCTTAAACACGGCTAAAGCAATGATAGACGTGTTCGGTAAGAAACTGACCCTAAGTATAGAGGATGAGAGTGTTACCTTTTCAGTTGATAGAGCAATGCAACAACCACAATCTGCAGATGATACATGTTATTATATTCAAACTATAGATGCACATGCAGAATTATTAGAAGAATTTCCAGAATTACAAGGAACAGGAGAATGTTCTTTAGGAGAAGGTAATGAACCAATTGATGAAGCTGAAATGTTAGCTACACTAATAGCTAATGGATATGAACCAACAACAGAAGAAATTCAAATGCTAAAAGAAGAAGACAGATATCGATATAAATCATCGATAGAAGAACCTCCGAAATTAGAGTTAAAGCCACTTCCAAACCATTTGGAATACGCTTATTTACATGGTGAATCTGAATTACCTGTAATAATATCGTCTTCTCTTACTGAAAATGAGAAATCACAACTCATTTCTGTGTTGAAAGCTCATAAACCAGCCATTGCATGGAAGATTCATGATATTAAAGGAATAAGTCCTTCGTATTGCACACATAAAATCCTTATGGAAGAAGGTCATAAAACGTATGTGCAACGCCAACGAAGACTAAATCCTAATATGCAAGATGTAGTTAAGAAAGAGATTATTAAACTGCTAGATGCAGGTTTGATATATCCAATTTCTGATAGTCCATGGGTAAGCCCAGTTCAATGCGTGCCTAAGAAGGGTGGCATGACTGTCATTACAAATGAGAAAAATGAGCTTATTCCTACTAGGACTGTAACAGGATGGCGTGTATGTATAGATTATAGAAAATTAAATGACGCCACCAGAAAAGATCACTTTCCCTTACCTTTCATAGATCAAATGTTGGAAAGATTAGCCGGAAATAGTTACTATTGTTTTCTAGATGGATTTTCCGAATATTTTCAAATTCCAATAGCACCCGAAGATCAAGAGAAAACCACATTCACGTGCCCTTATGGTACTTTTGCTTACAAACGCATGCCATTTGGACTTTGCAACGCCCCTGCAACCTTTCAAAGGTGTATGATGGCGATTTTTCATGACATGATAGAAGAATGCATGGAAGTTTTCATGGATGACTTTTCAGTCTTCGGTGATACATTTAAATCATGTCTAGTTAATCTGGAACGAATGCTAATTAGATGCGAAAAATCAAATCTAGTACTTAATTGGGAGAAATGCCATTTCATGGTTAAAGAAGGCATCGTTCTTGGACATAAAATTTCAAAAGAAGGAATTGAAGTAGATAGAGCTAAAGTAGATGTAATTGCTAAACTTCCACATCCCACCAATGTTAGAGGAGTTAGGAGTTTTCTAGGGCATGCCGGTTTTTACCGACGTTTCATAAAAGATTTTTCTAAAATTGCCACTCCAATGAATAAACTCCTAGAAAAGGATGCTCCATTCATCTTTTCAGATGAGTGTATCAAATCTTTTAATATTCTTAAAGAAAAACTCACTAATGCGCCGATCATGATAACACCAAATTGGAATCTACCATTTGAACTAATGTGCGATGCAAGCGATTTTGCAATGGGAGCCGTTTTAGGACAGAGGATTGAAAAACGATTTCAACATATATATTATGCTAGTAAGACATTACAAGGAGCACAAACGAACTATACAACTACGGAAAAAGAACTCCTTGCTATTGTCTTTGCTTTTGACAAATTTCGATCATATCTCGTTCTAGCAAAAACGGTGGTCTATACAGACCATTCTGCTCTTAGATACCTATTTTCAAAACAAGATGCTAAACCAAGATTAATCCGTTGGATCTTACTCTTACAAGAGTTTGATATTGAAATCCGAGATAAAAGAGGAGCAGAAAATCTCGCCGCTGATCATCTTTCTCGTCTTGAAAATCCCGAATTAGAAGTTCTAAATGAATCAACCATACAAGACAACTTTCCTGATGAATATCTATTGAAGATAGATTATAAAGAAATCCCATGGTTTGCAGACTATGCAAACTACTTAGTTTGTGGATTCCTTGAAAAAGGATTATCGTACCAAAGACGAAAGAAATTCTTCAGTGATATAAAACACTATTTCTGGGAAGATCCACATCTGTTTAAAAGTTGTCCCGATGGAATAATACGCCGATGTGTATTTGGAGATGAAGCTAGTAAAATATTAAACCATTGTCACACAGGACCAACAGGAGGGCATTATGGGCCTCAACTAACAGCAAGAAAAGTTTATGAAGCTGGATTCTATTCGCCTACAATTTACAAAGACGCACACCTTCTTTGCAAATCTTGTGATGCATGTCAAAGGGCCGGAAAAATAAGTCAACGTGATGAAATGCCACAAAATGTCATCCAAGTATGTGAAGTATTTGACATTTGGGGTATTGACTTTATGGGTCCATTTCCAAAATCTCATAATAATCTATATATACTCGTAGCCATTGATTATGTATCTAAATGGGCGGAAGCACAAGCTCTCCCAACTAACGATGCACGAGTTGTAGTCAACTTTTTAAAACGTCTTTTTGCAAGATTTGGAACACCGAAAGCTTTAATAAGTGATCGGGGTACTCATTTCTGTAATAATCAACTTGAGAAAGTTCTTAAAAGATATGGAGTAACTCATAAAATCTCCACCGCATATCATCCACAAACAAGTGGACAAGTTGAAAATACCAACCGAGCTTTAAAACGTATTCTAGAGAAAACCGTAGGATCAAATCCGAAGGAATGGTCCATTAAATTGGAGGATGCACTCTGGGCTTTTAGAACAGCCTACAAAACTCCAATTGGAACCACACCTTTTAGACTTGTTTATGGAAAAGCATGTCATCTTCCAGTAGAAATTGAACACAAAGCATTTTGGGCTTTGAAGACATGTAATCTTGATTTACATGAAGCCGGACGTCTACGATTAAGTCAACTAAACGAATTAGAAGAATTAAGACATGAAGCATACGAAAATTCGTTAATCTATAAAGAAAGAACGAAGAAATGGCATGATAAAAGAATCAGAAGTTCAAAAGAATTTAAAGAAGGAGACAGAGTTCTTCTTTTCAATTCACGATTCAAGCTATTTCCTGGAAAATTGAAATCAAGATGGTCTGGACCATTCATAGTCAAAAGAGTTTTCCCATACGGAACGATAGAATTAATAAATTCAAATGGGATTGAATTTAAAGTTAATGGTCACAGAGTTAAACATTACATACATGGTCCGATGGAAGTCGACAACGAAGTTAATCACAATTTCGACACCACAGCTAACTAAGTGTGGGGAGAATCAAGTCTTTAAAGGATAATATGTATTTCTGTTAGAGTTAGATTGTCTGTTTTCGTGTAGTTCTCGAAAATGGAACCCGTATGGTCTTTCCCTAGCAGACCCTAAAGAACTAGTCTTCTCCCCCCATTCTGAATTTTTATTTTTTTTAGGTTTTTACGAAATGAAGACTGCCTGTGAACTAAACCATGGTCTAATGCTACACGCTTTGATCACTAAACGTAATAATGACATACTACCGAGCGAATTAGTATCAGTAATCAGAGAAAGAATGGACGGAGTTAGAAAAGAATCCAGATGCGAAGATAATAAGTTACAATTTGGTAAAGGAAAATCAAAATCCGCAGCGAAAAGAAGAGCACGACACCTAGAAAGATGTCACGAATGCGGAAAATGGTCACATGGAGGTAAATGTTCAAATAATCAAACCTATTCAAATACCGAATTTGTTACTTTATGCAGAGACGGACCGTTCATATGTTTAGAAGAAAAGACACTGAATGCTCGAGGTTACGCCTTTGGAGCCATGGAAAACCAATTAAACCGACTATCTTATGAATGGAATAGATCATATAACTAAGAAATCTATTTCACAGGTATGTCTGTACAGTTTTTATTTTTATTTTTATTTTTAACCTTTTGATAATAAACGCTAATTTGTTCGCTAAAAAGTATTAAATTGGTATTAAATAAAATTAGGTTTGGCGACCGAAATTATTGATATCATTCAAAAATTTATTACATCACTGCGAAATTTAACGTTTATTCTTAAGGTATAAATATCTTTAAACAATCAACCCAAAATATTTCAAAAATTCGTCGTGAGTTAAATTAGGTCTTGGAACCGAAATTACTTTACCGAAAAGAGGGGCGCATATTTTTGATAATATTTGATTGATTAAAGTGGGATAAAAAGACAAAAAGATTTTTAATTTTATTTTTACCATGTTTTTAATCTTAATATTTAAATCTTAAATTAATATTGTAAATTTTGTAAAAACAATATATTTAAAATTGTAAATATTTGAAAAATTAATATAAGTTTGATATGAATTTTTGAATTTTTTAAATCAAGTCGGGTGTGAATTTTTAATTTTTAAAATATGAATTTTTAATTTTATGCATTTCAAATTTTAAGTTTGGTGTGATTTTTTTTATATTAATTTTGAATTTTATATTTAAGTTGTGTGAATTTAAAAATAAAAATTTACTTTATCTCATTAAGTTAAGAATATGATTTTTAAAATTCGTCGTAAGTTGAAGACTAGGTCTTTGAACCGAAATTGCTTTACCCAAGGGAGGGACGAGAACTTTTATTATCATTATTTTTAATCTTATTAATTTAAAGTATGCCAAAAACATTAAAAAACCCAAAAATCTTAGCTTTTAAAACAATCGCTACAAAAAGACAAATTTTAAAATTTTGTCGAAGGACGGACTAGGACATCGATCCGAAACGACCTCGTCCTAAATAACAAGGGAAACAAAATTTTAAAATTAATTTCTTAATTGTTTTATAAGTTAAAGATTATATATAAAAAAAAAAAAAAAAAGAGCAAACTCCGCGACTCGCGGAGTTTGAAGTACAAAACCTCCGCGACTCGCAGAGGGACCAAAAATCAGAAAAAAAAAATAAAACGAGCTGCACGATTAGTTCACTTCCCCCACACAAAAACACCCAAAAACACTGCGAAAAGAGCTGCGAAAAAACCCGAAAAACACCCCCAAAAATCCCAATTTTTAACCGTTAATCACCAAATTTTTTGCTGAAATCATGTTGAGAAGGATGCTATCTAAGAATTACTCAAGAAAAACGGTAAATTTCTACACCTAAACACCATTTAATCCGAAATTTGGTGTTCTTGAGCTATTTTTTCCCCAATTTGATTTTGATGCTTTTTAGTGTAATTAGACTTAAATTGTTTATGTATTATGCTTGTATAACCTAGATTGATGCTGTTTAACATGATTAGAAGCCTTAAACTTCAAATTTTGAATAATCTAGGGTTTGTGTTCTTGAGCAAATTTGGGGCTTTTTGATATAAACAGGTTATGGCCGATTTTTGTCATGAATTGTTGCTAAATTGAGTAGTGTAACATGTCTAGGTAGTTAAATGATCCAAACTTTGAGCCTAAACATGATTTTGAGAATTAAAGTGGACTTTTTCAAGTCTAAAATTCATGAACTTGATTTTTGAAAGATAATGCCATTTGAGACTTGTTTGATTGCTAGTAATGATTATTTTGACATGTTATTTGAGTTGAATGCTTATGAACTTGGCGAAAATTTTCGTATATGCTTATTTGAAAAAGTATAGATTTGATAAAAATGTGAAAATAAGCTTAAGTTTGATATAAATTGATAATGTCATTGTAATTATTTTGATTGATGATTTTGCTGACACTAATGCATATTTGGATGCACAAAATTTGTGTTTGATGTGTTTTGCAGAATGAAAGGGGTGAATCTTCATCCCAAGCCCGCAATGCTCCTGCTGAGAATTTGGAACAACAGGAGGTGGATAACTACTACAAGCAGGATGTACCTCATCCAGTCATGACCTTTTCGGATATGCACTTGGAAGAATTGCACCCGAACCTGAGATTTGACAGACTTTGGATAGATTATCCAAAATATCAACGGGGTTTGCATACTCTTCACTCTAAGGTTGTTGAGGTACCGAGGGTCATAGAATGGGGACCCTTAGAAGCTGTAGAATTGGCCGGGCCAATTAGGGAATTACTTGTACAGAGGTATGGTAATTCTTCTTTTAATGACTGGATATGTTTATTCACCATACGCAGACCTGTATATAAAGTATGGTGTGAAGAGTTGTTATGTAGTATAGAGTTGAATGATCGGGTAGCTAGTTTAACCGATCGTTCTTTTATTAGATTTTTGTTAGGCGGTTCGATGCGCCACATGTCTTTACTGGACATGGCTCAGGCTTTACGTATATATACGCCTGAGGAGTTAGCGTCTGCCGATTGTAGAGGATTGATACTAAACGGTAGAAAGATAGATGAGAATTTTGATACACACGGTGTGTGGAGTCAAATGACAAGCCATCACCGTTTCAAAGGGGGAAACTACTCTTATTTGGATATAGATAGAGCCGAATTAAGAGTGATACATAGGTTTTTAGCTAATTCGATTACACAAAGGGGTAAGAACAAAGAAAAAGTAAATGAACAGGATTTGTTTTACCATATGTGTATTCGAGACCCACAAAGCGCTGTAAGTATACCATATTGTGTGGGTTATTATTTATCAGCTATGGTTCGGGGGATGCGACCACATAGCATAATAGGAGGTGGTATTTTTATTACTTTGATTGGTGAATATCTCGGTGTGGATATAAGTCGGGGGGGATTATTACTAGAAGAGCCGGAACCCCGCGACACTATAGGTTTAAATGTATACCATGGTGCAAAAGTTTTGAAGAGGCGAAATAACGCCGCCGTACGATACCATGGTAGACATCCACAGGTGGAGAGAAACCAGGAGCAAGGTAATGTAGGAGGGGGGAATGAGATGCAAGAAATGCATAGGTTTATAGCTTCTCAGGAATACGAAAATGCTAGACAGAGAGCATTTGAAGATTGGCACGTTCATCAGAACCAGATCATAGCGCATTGCCAACATATAGGTAGAAACTATATTCCTACACCGAAACCCGTCTTCCCTCCTTGGTCGATAGAGATGCAGCCACCATATCCTACGTATGACCCTGCCGAAGCATTCTATAGCACTTATGGTTATGCCTGGAACCCCTATTGGTACCAATATCATCCTTAGTTTACTTATTATTTTTTTTTTATTATTTTGTAATTTGTAATTATTGATACATTTAATATTTTTGTTAATATTGTAATCATTTTTATAATTATCTAACTTTTATTCTTAGATTTTAATAATTTTTGAATGTGGGGTAATATACCAAACTTCAAAAATATGTATATATGTTTGCAGTTTATCTTATGTACACAACAGGGTAAAACAACGCATTTTCAAAGACTGGCATTAAGTTCAGCAAAAGCAACTAATTTTGACGACAAGATGCAAAATATATGTGAAATAACAACAAGACGGAATGAACAAATGATGTGCACCATTTATCATTCAGCAAACAAACGCCAATATATTTGGAAACTTTGGTAAAAATTTAATCATTTTCACACAAATCACCCTCAATAATTTAAATTGTTACTGATTTCTTGCAAATGAGGGCATTGCAAGATCTTAAGTGTGGGAAGGGATTAAATTCTTTCGGATTTTAAAATTTTTATATTAAACACTTGGTTACCATTAAAAATACTAGTAAAGCAGTAGTTGTATTAGAATCTAGTGCTCTCTGATAAAAAAGAACAGCCCTAGTCTTATATACTGACTACCCAATTCTAGTAAAAATTTTCAATTAAATGAATTCAAATCATGTTTATACATATTTATGAACGATAAAACTAGGTTTTAACACCGAAATTATTGTTACCTCGGAAAGGACATAAATTGAGAAACAAACTAAAATGTTAAAATTCATTTAAAATGGAATAGAGGACGATAAAAAGAAAAATAAAAAGCCAAGTGTGGGAAAATTTACCAAGTTATTTTAAACATATGTCACATATATCTGTAACAAATAACTGAAAATACTTTTGCTTTGGACTAAACTAAACTGTTTTACCCGATGAAAGAAAAGAAGAGATGGATCTACACGATGAATCAATTCCATCATTAAAAGGAAGTAAAGTCTTCCGAAAAAGAAACGCGCTTCTTGATTTAGGTCATGAAGTTGTCGTCCAGACCAGCTGTAGGTTGACGAAAAATCTAGAAAAGTCATCACTAAAATCAGCAGGAAATCCACGGACCTTAGCATTAAACAGGGTCGCCAAGTGGTCAGATTTATCCTAACCATGAGAAGGATTTATCTCGTACAATGGGGGGCACCATGCAAATTAGCTGGATAAGACTAATGAATCAGATCCTCAGAAAGGATAATCTCCTTAAAGATTAAAAATCAGCTTTTAAGACTGATATTACTCAATCCTAGAGATTGACCTTAAAGATTGAGAATTCAAACTCATGGAATTCAATGATATCTAAACTCGAGCTTAAACGAGAAAATATTTTGATCAAAATTACAAACCGATTTGTTTTCTGAAAACCCTATTTTCAATGCGTTCATTACCATTGAACGTAAAATCCTAGGAATTCACCTGGAATTCATTAGGTCACCTGAACTAAATCGGGTGTCAACCGTAAGAACGGTGGTTGCATAGTGGTCAAAGACAGGACCTTGTGCCAGACCGAAAAAAATTATAAGGGTGAGCTTTACTATTGCTCCTACCAAGGATAGTAATTGCGTCCGACACGTTATAGACCATAATCAAAAGCATGTCACGGGACATTGCCTTAACAGTTGCTTGTTCAACGCTTTCCTTTACAACCGGACAGTAGTTTGCCGAAAGGTAATATACGGGACAAGTAAACTGGACGTGTTGCTTTCTAAATACAAGGTTAGCAAGTGGGTGACACAAAACCGCAAGTTTTGAGCTAAAATTTTCAAATCTGAAACCCACCAAACCCACAAAAATATTTTGCAAACACCGGTAAAGGGTTATTCCGGAAAACTTATCTAGGGTAAAAACTAGATTTAATTTTCAAAAGATCAAATGTTTTCATAAAGATCCAATTTCCTAATGGATCTAAATTTTTATAGTCATGTGGGACTGTAAACCATATCGTTACTACCATTGTTTATACCGCCGTATAGAAATCACTGATGTACAAAGTGTGAAGAATAAAGAAGTGATTCTAGTATTTCAAGACAATATTGCTTGAGGACAAGCAACGCTCAAGTGTGGGAATATTTGATAATGCTAAAAACGAACATATATTTCATAGCATTATTCCTCAAGAAAGACAAGCTTTTAGTTGCAATTGTTCTATTTACAAGTGATATTCGTTTAAATAATAAAAGGTGAAGACAAAAGACAGATTCGACGAATTGAAGACGCAAACGACCAAAAAGCTCAAAAGTACAAAAGACAATCAAAAAGGTTCCAATTATTGATAAGAAACGTCTCGAAATCACAAGAGTACAAGATTCAAAACGCAAAGTACAAAATATAAAATTGTACGCAAGGACGTTCGAAAATCCGGAACCGGGACCAGAGTCAACTCTTAACGCTCGACGCAACGGACTAAAAATTACAAGTTAACTATGTATATAAATATAATATAATATATAATTAATTATATTAATTATATATATATATATATTATATTTATATATAAAAAACCGTCGGCAGAGAAAACTCCAAGGACTGAGCTGTAAATACATCCTCCGCTACTCGCGGAGTTTGAAGAGTATTTTACCGCGAGTCGCGGAGCCCCAAAATTCAACTCTGGCTATAAAGCAAACCGAATTCTGATCAAATTTCATATTCTATTTCAATCTATCTCTCTATCTATACGATATATATATATATATATATATATATATATATATATATATATATATATATATATATATATATATATATATATAATTTATATTTTAATTTTAATTTTAATTATAATTCTAATAATAAGGGTATGTTAGCGAATGTTGTAAGGGTGTAAGTCGAAATTCTGTCCGTGTAACGCTACGCTATTTTTAATCATTGTAAGTTATGTTCAACCTTTTTACATTAATGTCTCGTAGCTAAGTTATTATTATGCTTATTTAAAACGAAGTAATCATGATGTTGGGCTAATTACTAAAATTGGGTAATTGGGCTTTGTACCATAATTGGGGTTTGGACAAAAGAACGACACTTGTGGAAATTAGACTATGGGTTATTAATGGGCTTTATATTTGTTTAACTAAATGAAAGTTTGTTAATGTTAATATAAAGATTTACAATTGGGCGTCCCTATAAATTACCATATACACTCAATCGGACACGATGGGCGGGGTATTTATATGTACGAATAATCGTTCATTTAACCGGACACGGGAATGGATTAATAGCCACTAGAATAATTAAAACAGGGGTGAAATTACATTCAAGGGTAATTGGTGTAATTGTTAACAAAGTAGTAAAACCTTGGTTTACACGCAGTCGATAACCTGGTGTATTCATTAAACAAAGTATTAAAACCTTGTTACAATTCGAATCCCCAATTAGTTGGAATATTTAACTTCGGGTATAATAATAATTTGACAAGGACACTTGCAATTTATATTTATGACTGATGGACTGTTATGGACAAAAACCAGACGGACATATTGAATAATCCAGGACAAAGGACAATTAACCCATGGGCATAAAACTAAAATCAACACGTCAAACATCATGATTACGGAAGTTTAAATAAGCATAATTCTTTTATTTCATATTTAATTTCCTTTATTTTATATTTAATTGCATTTCTAATTATCGCACTTTTATTTATTGTTATTTAATCGCACTTTTAATTATCGTACTTTTTAATTATCGCAAGTTTATTTTATCGCATTTTTATTATTCGCAATTTCATTATCGTTATTTACTTTACGCTTTAATTTAAGTCTTGTATTTATTTTATATTTTACATTAGGTTTTAACTGCGACTAAAATCTTAAAATCGACAAACCGGTCATTAAACGGTAAAAACCCCCTTTATAATAATAATATTACTTATATATATATTTGTATTTTTAATAAAAGTAAACTAATATAGCGTTGAGCTTTGTTTAAAGATTTCCCTGTGGAACGAACCGGACTTACTAAAAACTACACTACTGTACGATTAGGTATACTGCCTATAAGTGTTGTAGCAAGGTTTAAGTATATCCATTCTATAAATAAATAAATATCTTGTGTAAAATTGTATCGTATTTAATAGTTTTTCCTAGTAAAATATAAACTATTTTATATACACCTCGCTTAACATCACGCGCCGCGCCAGTTCACTGTGCAGCAAATTTTTTTTTATTTTTTTTATTTTGTATTTTCACGTGGTTTGTTCGCGGGTTGGTTTGGGTCGTTACACCGAAACACCATTTTTACCCTCATTTCCCGAATATCTCGCCATGATTATATACTATCTAAAATTTAAAACCTTATTCACTCGCTCGTTCCTACCGACAATCATCCCGGAGTAATAAGCCAATGAGCTTCACGCCCGAGTTGTAGCCTTGGAAAATATGGTGCAAAACGTACCAGCTTCAGCAACATCACCGGCACCAACAGTACTACCAACATCAACACCAGTACCACCAACAACCCAAGTTTCAACATCACTCGCCTCAACATCGCAATCTATACGTCGAGCATAATCTTGTTCTACATCGGTTATCTTCGATCTACATGACGTTCTACATCAATTATTTTCGTTCTTCATGGCGATTATGTATCTCTAATGTTTTAGAGATTATGTATTCTAGTTCTAACGGTAAATCAAATGAGATTAATATTATATTAACTCATTAAATCCATGATTACATCTGAAGAAATTATATATATGAAAATATATGTTTTCATAAAGATTGTAATTAAAAATTACCTTAATGGTGAAAATATTTTAACGGGTAGGTAATACCCGAGGAATATTTAGATTTCACATTAATAAGTTACACTGTACACTCTTCGAATCTGATTCAACGGTCATTTACTATCCTACTTACATCCACAGATATACGAATCCGATTCACCACAGAATAACCATTTTCATTCAATTTCATATTTGGATTTTAATCTATCAGAATCCAACAAGTGGCATAATGAAGAAAACATTTGGCAAAATAAAATTTGTTAGAAACAAACGAATTAACCATGAGAAAAATTTTGTTAAGAATCCACGCTAACTGTTTCCAGCTAACTGTTCCTAGCTAACTGATTACATTTTAATTATCGCAATTTAATTATCGCAATTTTATTTATCGTCATTTAATTTTTTTTATTTAATTTACACACTTTATTTATCGTCATTTAAATACTGTTATTTATGCATTTTAAATATCGGGACACGTATACAATGTTTTGACATATCATATCGACGCATCTATATATATTATTTGGAATAACCATAGACACTCTATATGCGGTAATGACCGAGTTAGCTATACAGGGTTGAGGTTGATTCTACAATAATATACATACTTTGAGTTGTGATCGAGTCTAAGACATGTATACAATGGGTCACGATACGTATTAATTAATTCGAATATTATATATGAATTGTTGAATTACTAACTATGGACTACAAATATTGGACAAGTAAAATGAATTAAAATATTGATTTTAACATATGAAACTAAACATTTCTTCAAGTTTGCCACTTGATTTCATCTTAAACCTCATTTGTATCTTGACTATTACAATCTGCGTTCAAACCTTTCTTGATTCTTGAAAACACCTCAATCAAGATGATGATATAACCATATGTTACCCATAATTATGAACCTGAAGAACTCTTGAAACCAAAGTAAAATTTTAAACACGTATCCGCGTCAGATTCTTTGGCATTTATTAGCAAAAATAACTTTGCGATTCCTTTTCAAAGTAGCCATTTTTGTCACAGCTCAACAAGACAACTTCGACTTTCATTCGGATTAGCCTTATTATAATCTTGATTATATAAGTTTGCCTTTCGTCATCGTTACATCGTTTACATTCCACCACATTAGCAGTAAACTTACCAGCAACTTCATTACTCGTTGGCTTGAATCTCTCCGAAAACCATTATATTTGTTCATTAAAAACTCTATCATATACTCATCCATATCTTGTAACGAGAAGTGCCATACCAATTACCGGGAATCAGCAAATTTGTATTTTTGAATCTCACAACGTTTCTATATCAACAGTTATATGTATACATATAACATTTATTTCTTAAAACTATTATCTTCTATTCTGATATTCTGAAAAGCCCCCAGTCATTCTGAAAAGCCCCCAGTCTGCAAATCAATACTCAGAATATTGAGAAAAAAAATCTGAATGAAGCAACAAAAACTGTAAACGACTTTAACAGTCGAAAGTTTGATGATAAAGAATAGTATGTTGGCAAAGCTCAGAAAAGTTGAAACTGGAAAACGGATTGAGAAAACCATGAAGGAAACCAAGGACAAATCACAAAGAATAAACCTGCCTTCAAGGAATCCAAATGATTCAGTATCTGCTGAAGTCATTAACGAATACCTTGTTCCTGACTCTAAACCTTTACGGACAAAACTTCTTCATCATCCATTGATATTAGAAATTCTAAAATATCATCGTATCTTTCATTATAAATATCCTCGATATTTTCGAAGATATTTTCATAACTATTCTTATCTGAAATCATTTATCTGTTCGCACATCATAAAGGAAATTGTTTAGTTTCTATATTCTGTAAACCTTCGAGTTGAAATTATGAATGTTTTGAAGTAGTGTTGGAAATTGATGCATGAGTTAGTATAATATAATGACACTTGATCAACGTGATTATATTACAGTAAGTCATGCTGAGTTTCTAATGGAACGTGATGATTCACAGACTATAACATCATCATGTGCCATGTTACACGACTCTTGCATTCTATTTAACCTCTAAAAAATATCAAGAAAATATTTTTCTTAATGATTCGGTCTTTTCCGGATATTCTAGTAATTTGACAAATCAAATCGTGCTACTACCTTTTCTTTCTATCTTATATATTATGATAATCCGAAACTCCATACTTACGAATTCTAGACTATGATTTGCTTGACTTAAAGTCGGAAAGTGAAAACAAAAGTATGGAACTCCAAAAAAATATAAAGGAAACGAAAGGAGTGGAATTTATAATGAAATATCAGACAGAGAAATCGAGACAGATCATCGCGTTTAACCAAAGAGGATTCTAAGTACTAGATCTTATTACAAAAATTTTCTCTAAATCTCTTGAATTCCGGAAATCCTCCGTGACTACGTCAAAAGTTAAATCTCTATCTCTATTTTTTGTGACAGCTTCACTCGTACACTTCACATCATCGAATCGTTTTATCTATATTAATCAATAATGATAAAACTCTATTTATCAACTCATATTCATCGTGAAAACATTTTTATTGTTAACCACGACCATCCCAATCAAATTTCGAGACGAAATTTCTTTAACGGGTAGGTACTGTGACGACCCAGAAATTTCCGACCAAATTTAAACTTAATCTCTATATGGTTTCGACATGATAAGGAAAGTCTATTAAATTGAATTTCAAAATCTTGGAACTATGTTATGAAATCATTTGACCTTCGACTGCTCTCGACGATTCACGAACAATTAATTGTAAATAGATATGTGTGTATGTAAATATAAATAATAATTCAAAATATAATTTGAAGTATTATATGTTGTTATTATTAAAAATTAATAAAATAAAAATAGGATATTATAATAATTATTATTTAAAATATATCTGTATATATAAATAAAGTATATTAAAAATGAATATTAAATGATTGTAAAACTCGTTTGATGTTCCGATTGATATTAAGCAAGTTAAATTCAAACTTATGTAATTTTAAAATAAACGGTAATACGAAAATGAGTTATATAAATTTTAGGCTTATTAAAAATGTATTTAAGAACTACTTGTTTTGTTAAGTTTTATCACTTTTCATATTTTACCCATAATTGAGAGGGACAGTTGATGTAATTTTTATTTAATAAATTAATGATCAAGTTTTATACCATAATGACCAAAATAAATAAATATAGTTAATTCAAAAATATGGGATTTTTCTGAACACTTTTATTCGCCATTGTTTAACAACGGGGAACGAATTACAGTGTAAGTAAACTGTCGACATATCTAATTGGTGTTTGAATTGTGCACGTTTATTTGTTGAGCCTTTATATTATTTTAGTACTATATTCTACTACTTTATTTTATATCTATATCTATCTATATATAATATAGACATACATGATATACATTAATAAACACTGCACCCTCATTCGAGAACCACCGATCACCACTTGAATCCACCACTTCACCTTGGCATCATCATGAACAACCTCGTGTTCATCACCACCGTACACAGCCGCCATGCTTCACCACCTTTTACCTCCATCCGTCACACACCACAACCTTTCTTATTCGAATCATCCACACACACTTCACCTCTTCTCCACCTAGCTTATCGATCACCACCTTGTGCTTCCACCTTCCACCACCACTAACCATCGAAGAACCACCATGAATCACCATCACTTTCATCGATACCATCACCAAACTCTCACCATTTTATCAGAACCCGCCACCACCACTCTTGATCAACAATCACCTTCAACTTTCATCTCCATGATCACTTCTGAAATGTCCCGTTCTTATTGATTAAAAACGTTCCATATTAATTGATTTCGTTGCGAGGTTTTGACCTCTATATGAGACGTTTTTCAAAGACTGCATTCATTTTTAAACAAACCATAACCTTTATTTCATCAATAAAGGTTTAAAAAGCTTTACGTAGATTATCAAATAATGATAATCTAAAATATCCTGTTTACACACGACCATTACATAATGGTTTACAATACAAATATGTTACAACAAAATAAGTTTCTTGAATGCAGTTTTTACACAATATCATACAAGCATGGACTCCAAATCTTGTCCTTATTTAAGTATGCGACAGCGGAAGCTCTTAATAATCACCTGAGAATAAACATGCTTAAAACGTCAACAAAAATGTTGGTGAGTTATAGGTTTAACCTATATATATCAAATCGTAACAATAGACCACAAGATTTCATATTTCAATACACATCCCATACATAGAGATAAAAATCATTCATATGGTGAACACCTGGTAACCGACAATAACAAGATGCATATATAAGAATATCCCCATCATTCCGGGACACCCTTCGGATATGATATAAATTTCGAAGTACTAAAGCATCCGGTACTTTGGATGGGGTTTGTTAGGCCCAATAGATCTATCTTTAGGATTCGCGTCAATTAGGGTGTCTGTTCCCTAATTCTTAGATTACCAGACTTAATAAAAAGGGGCATATTCGATTTCGATAATTCAACCATAGAATGTAGTTTCACGTACTTGTGTCTATTTTGTAAATCATTTATAAATCTGCATGTATTCTCATCCCAAAAATATTAGATTTAAAAGTGGGACTATAACTCACTTTCACAGATTTTTACTTCGTCGGGAAGTAAGACTTGGCCACTGGTTGATTCACGAACCTATAACAATATATACATATATATCAAAGTATGTTCAAAATATATTTACAACACTTTTAATATATTTTGATGTTTTAAGTTTATTAAGTCAGCTGTCCTCGTTAGTAACCTACAACTAGTTGTCCACAGTTAGATGTACAGAAATAAATCGATAAATATTATCTTGAATCAATCCACGACCCAGTGTATACGTATCTCAGTATTGATCACAACTCAAACTATATATATTTTGGAATCAACCTCAACCCTGTATAGCTAACTCCAACATTCACATATAGAGTGTCTATGGTTGTTCCGAAATATATATAGATGTGTCGACATGATAGGTCGAAACATTGTATACGTGTCTATGGTATCTCAAGATTACATAATATATAATACAAGTTGATTAAGTTATGGTTGGAATAGATTTGTTACCAATTTTCACGTAGCTAAAATGAGAAAAATTATCCAATCTTGTTTTACCCATAACTTCTTCATTTTAAATCCGTTTTGAGTGAATCAAATTGCTATGGTTTCATATTGAACTCTATTTTATGAATCTAAACAAAAAAAGTATAGGTTTCTAGTCGGAAAAATAAGTTACAAGTCGTTTTTGTAAAGGTAGTCATTTCAGTCGAAAGAACGACGTCTAGATGACCATTTTAGAAAACATACTTCCACTTTGAGTTTAACCATAATTTTTGGATATAGTTTCATGTTCATAATAAAAATCATTTTCTCAGAATAACAACTTTTAAATCAAAGTTTATCATAGTTTTTAATTAACTAACCCAAAACAGCCCGCGGTGTTACTACGACGGCGTAAATCCGGTTTTACGGTGTTTTTCGTGTTTCCAGGTTTTAAATCATTAAGTTAGCATATCATATAGATATAGAACATGTGTTTAGTTGATTTTAAAAGTCAAGTTAGAAGGATTAACTTTTGTTTGCGAACAAGTTTAGAATTAACTAAACTATGTTCTAGTGATTACAAGTTTAAACCTTCGAATAAGATAGCTTTATATGTATGAATCGAATGATGTTATGAACATCATTACTACATTAAGTTCCTTGGATGAACCTACTGGAAAAGAGAAAAATGGATCTAGCTTCAATGGATCCTTGGATGGCTCAAAGTTCTTGAAGCAAAATCATGACACGAAAACAAGTTCAAGTAAGATCATCACTTGAAATAAGATTGTTATAGTTATAGAAATTGAACCAAAGTTTGAATATGATTATTACCTTGTATTAGAATGATAACCTACTGTAAGAAACAAAGATTTCTTGAGGTTGGATGATCACCTTACAAGATTGGAAGTGAGCTAACAAACTTGAAAGTATTCTTGATTTTATGAAACTAGAACTTTTGGAATTTATGAAGAACACTTAGAACTTGAAGATAGAACTTGAGAGAGTTCAATTAGATGAAGAAAATTGAAGAATGAAAGTGTTTGTAGGTGTTTTTGGTCGTTGGTGTATGGATTAGATATAAAGGATATGTAACTTTGTTTTCATGTAAATAAGTCATGAATGATTACTCATATTTTTGTAATCTTATGAGATATTTCATGCTAGTTGCCAAATGATGGTTCCCACATGTGTTAGGTGACTCACATGGGCTGCTAAGAGCTGATCATTGGAGTGTATATACCAATAGTACATACATCTAAAAGCTGTGTATTGTACGAGTACGAATACGGGTGCATACGAGTAGAATTGTTGATGAAACTGAACGAGAATGTAATTGTAAGCATTTTTGTTAAGTAGAAGTATTTTGATAAGTGTATTGAAGTCTTTCAAAAGTGTATAAATACATATTAAAACACTACATGTATATACATTTTAACTGAGTCGTTAAGTCATCGTTAGTCGTTACATGTAAGTGTTGTTTTGAAACCTTTAGGTTAACGATCTTGTTAAATGTTGTTAACCCAATGTTTATAATATCAAAAGAGATTTTAAATTATTATATTATCATGATATTATGATGTACGAATATCTCTTAATATGATATATATACATTAAATGTCGTTACAACGATAAACGTTACATATATGTCTCGTTTCAAAATCATTAAGTTAGTAGTCTTGTTTTTACATATGTAGTTCATTGTTAATATAATTAATGATATGTTTACTTATCAAAATATCATGTTAACTATATATATAACCATATATATGTCATCATATAGTTTTTTTACAAGTTTTAACGTTCGTGAATCACCGGTCAACTTGGGTGGTCAATTGTCTATATGAAACCTATTTCAATTAATCAAGTCTTAACAAGTTTGATTGCTTAACATGTTGGAAACATTTAATCATGTAAACATCAATCTCAATTAATATATATAAACATGGAAAAGTTCGGGTCACTACAGTACCTACCCGTTAAATAAATTTCGTCCCGAAATTTTAAGCTGTTGAAGGTGTTGACGAATCTTCTGGAAATAGATGCGGGTATTTCTTCTTCATCTGATCTTCACGCTCCCAGGTGAACTCGGGTCCTCTACGAGCATTCCATCGAACCTTAACAATTGGTATCTTGTTTTGCTTAAGTCTTTTAACCTCACGATCCATTATTTCGACGGGTTCTTCGATGAATTGGAGTTTTTCGTTGATTTGGATTTCATCTAATGGAATAGTGAGATCTTCTTTATCAAAACATTTCTTCAAATTCGAGACGTGGAAAGTGTTATGTACAGCCGCGAGTTGTTGAGGTAACTCAAGTCGGTAAGCTACTGGTCCGACACGATCAATAATCTTGAATGGTCCAATATACCTTGGATTTAATTTCCCTCGTTTACCAAATCGAACAACGCCTTTCCAAGGTGAAACTTTAAGCATGACCATCTCTCCAATTTCAAATTCTATATCTTTTCTTTTAATGTCAGCGTAGCTCTTTTGTCGACTTTGGGCGGTTTTCAACCGTTGTTGAATTTGGATGATCTTCTCGGTAGTTTCTTGTATAATCTCCGGACCCGTAATCTGTCTATCCCCCACCTCACTCCAACAAATTGGAGACCTGCACTTTCTACCATAAAGTGCTTCAAACGGCGCCATCTCAATGCTTGAATGGTAGCTGTTGTTGTAGGAAAATTCTGCTAACGGTAGATGTCGATCCCAACTGTTTCCGAAATCAATAACACATGCTCGTAGCATGTCTTCAAGCGTTTGTATCGTCCTTTCGCTCTGCCCATCAGTTTGTGGATGATAGGCAGTACTCATATCTAGACGAGTTCCTAATGCTTGCTGTAATGTCTGCCAGAATCTTGAAATAAATCTGCCATCCCTATCAGAGATAATAGAGATTGGTATTCCATGTCTGGAGACGACTTCCTTCAAATACAGTCATGCTAACTTCTCCATCTTGTCATCTTCTCTTATTGGTAGGAAGTGTGCTGATTTGGTGAGACGATCAACTATTACCCAAATAGTATCAAAACCACTTGCAGTCCTTGGCAATTTAGTGATGAAATCCATGGTAATGTTTTCCCATTTCCATTCCGGGATTTCGGGTTGTTGAAGTAGACCTGATGGTTTCTGATGCTCAGCTTTGACCTTAGAACACGTCAAACATTCTCCTACGTATTTAGCAACATCGGCTTTCATACCCGGCCACCAAAAATGTTTCTTGAGATCCTTGTACATCTTCCCCGTTCCAGGATGTATTGAGTATCTGGTTTTATGAGCTTCTCTAAGTACCATTTCTCTCATATCTCCAAATTTTGGTACCCAAATCCTTTCAGCCCTATACCGGGTTCCGTCTTCCCGAATATTAAGATGCTTCTCCGATCCTTTGGGTATTTCATCCTTTAAATTTCCCTCTTTTAAAACTCCTTGTTGCGCCTCCTTTATTTGAGCAGTAATGTTATTATGAATCATTATATTCATAGATTTTACTCGAATGGGTTCTCTATCCTTCCTGCTCAAGGCATCGGCTACCACATTTGCCTTCCCCGGGTGGTAACGAATCTCAAAATCGTAATCATTCAATAATTCAATCCACCTACGCTGCCTCATATTCAGTTGTTTCTGATTAAATATGTGTTGAAGACTTTTGTGGTCGGTATATATAATACTTTTGACCCCGTATAAGTAGTGCTTCCAAGTCTTTAATGCAAAAACAACCGCGCCTAATTCCAAATCATGCGTCGTATAATTTTGTTCGTGAATCTTCAATTGTCTAGACGCATAAGCAATCACCTTCGTTCGTTGCATTAATACACAACCGAGACCTTGCTTTGATGCGTCACAATAAATCACAAAATCATCATTCCCTTCAGGCAATGACAATATAGGTGCCGTAGTTAGCTTTTTCTTCAATAACTGAAACGCTTTCTCTTGTTCATCATTCCATTCAAATTTCTTCCCTTTATGCGTTAATGCAGTCAAGGGTTTTGCTATTCTGGAAAAGTCTTGGATGAACCTTCTGTAGTAACCAGCTAGTCCTAAAAACTGGTGTATGTGTTTCGGAGTTTTCGGGGTTTCCCACTTTTCAACAGTTTCTATCTTTGCCGGATCCACCTTAATACCTTCTTTGTTCACTATGTGACCGAGGAATTGAACTTCTTCCAACCAAAATGCACACTTTGAAAACTTAGCGTACAATTCTTCCTTCCTTAATACTTCTAACACCTTTCTCAAATGTTCACCGTGTTCTTGGTCATTCTTTGAGTAAATAAGTATGTCATCAATGAAAACAATGACAAACTTGTCAAGGTATGGTCCACACACTCGGTTCATAAGGTCCATGAACACAGCTGGTGCATTAGTTAAACCAAACGGCATGACCATAAACTCGTAATGACCGTAACGTGTTCTGAAAGCAGTCTTTGGAATATCATCTTCTTTCACCCGCATTTGATGATACCCGGAACGTAAGTCAATCTTTGAATAAACAGACGAGCCTTGTAGTTGATCAAATAAGTCGTCGATTCTCGGTAGTGGGTAGCGGTTCTTGATGGTAAGTTTGTTCAACTCTCGGTAGTCGATACACAACCTGAATGTACCATCTTTCTTCTTGACAAACAAAACAGGAGCTCCCCACGGTGATGTGCTTGGTCGAATGAAACCACGCTCTAAAAGTTCTTGTAATTGGCTTTGCAGTTCTTTCATCTCGCTGGGTGCGAGTCTGTAAGGAGCACGAGCTATTGGTGCAGCTCCTGGTACAAGATCTATTTGAAATTCAACGGATCGATGTGGGGGTAATCCCGGTAATTCTTTCGGAAATACATCGGGAAATTCTTTTGCAATGGGAACATCATTGATGCTCTTTTCTTCAGTTTGTACTTTCTCGACGTGTGCTAGAACAGCATAGCAACCTTTTCTTATTAGTTTTTGTGCCTTCAAATTACTAATAAGATGTAGCTTCGTGTTGCCCTTTTCTCCGTACACCATTAAGGGTTTTCCTTTTTCTCGTATAATGCGAATTGCATTTTTGTAACAAACGATCTCCGCTTTCACTTCTTTCAACCAGTCCATACCGATTATCACATCAAAACTCCCTAACTCTACTGGTATCAAATCAATCTTAAATGTTTCGCTAACCAGTTTAATTTCTCGATTCCGACATATATTATCTGCTGAAATTAATTTACCATTTGCTAATTCGAGTAAAAATTTACTATCCAAAGGCGTCAATGGACAACTTAATTTAGCACAAAAATCTCTACTCATATAGCTTCTATCCGCACCCGAATCAAATAAAACGTAAGCAGATTTATTGTCAATAAGAAACGTACCCGTAACAAGCTCCGGGTCTTCCTGTGCCTCTACCGCATTAATATTGAAAACTCTTCCACGGCCTTGTCCATTCGTGTTCTCCTGGTTCGGGCAATTTCTAATAATGTGGCCTGGTTTTCCACATTTATAACAAACTACATTGGCATAACTTGCTCCGACACTACTTGCTCCGCCATTACTCGTTCCGACACCATTTGTTCCTTTCGTTCTATTAACCCCTGGTCCGTAGACCTCACACTTCGCCGCGCTATGACCATTTCTTTTACACTTGTTGCAAAATTTGGTGCAGAACCCCGAGTCATTCTTTTCACACCTTTGGCATAGTTGCTTCTGATTGTTGTTGTTGTTGCGGTTATTATTGTTGTTTTGATGATTGTTGTAGTTGCTGTTGTTGTTGTTGTTGTTGTTGGGCCGTTTGTTGTAGTTGCGATTGATGTTGCGATTGTTGGGATAATTGTTGCGATTATTGTTGTAATTGCTGTTGTTGTTGTATTGGTGATTCTTATCACCGTTTTCCTCCCACTTTCTTTTGACTTGCTTCACATTGGCCTCTTCAGCAGTCTGTTCTTTAATTCTTTCTTCAATCTGGTTCACTAGTTTGTGAGCCATTCTACATGCCTGTTGTATGGAGGCGGGCTCGTGTGAACTTATATCTTCTTGGATTCTTTCCGGTAATCCTTTCACAAACGCGTCGATCTTCTCTTCCTCATCTTCGAATGCTCCCGGACACAATAGGCACAATTCTGTGAATCGTCTTTCGTACGTGGTAATATCAAATCCTTGGGTTCGTAACCCTCTAAGTTCTGTCTTGAGCTTATTGACCTCGGTTCTGGGACGGTACTTCTCGTTCATCAAGTGCTTGAATGCTGACCACGGTAGTGCGTACGCATCATCTTGTCCCACTTGCTCTAGATAGGTATTCCACCATGTTAACGCAGAACCTGTGAAGGTATGCGTAGCGTACTTCACTTTGTCCTCTTCAGTACACTTACTTATGGCAAACACCGATTCAACCTTCTCGGTCCATCGTTTCAATCCGATCGGTCCTTCGGTTCCATCAAATTCCAAAGGTTTGCAGGCAGTGAATTCTTTGTAGGTGCATCCTACACGATTTCCTGTACTACTAGATCCAAGGTTATTGTTGGTATGTAGCGCAGCCTGTACTGCGGCTATGTTTGAAGCTAGAAAAGTACGGAATTCCTCTTCATTCATATTCACGGTGTGTCGAGTAGTCGGTGCCATTTCCTTCAAAATAGTTAAATGGAACAAGTTAATCATACAGAATATTAAGAGTAGTTAATAGTATTTTGTAACATAATATGAACTCATTTATAAAAGCTTTTTCTTCATATTAGCGTTTTATAAGTTTAAATTCGGGTAGTACCTACCCGTTAAGTTCATACTTAGTAGCTAATATACAATTCAACTACTACAATTCTATATGAAAAACTGATTGTAATAATATTTCGCGTTCAAACTTTTATACAATATTTTACAAACTTACAATACCGCTTATTTTACATAAAGCATGAAATATAGCACACAATAACTTTGATACAAGATTGTTGTGAAGACAATTCTAGCTAGTACACAAGTCGTTCGGCAAAGGCAATAAAGACACGTAATTCATACGTCCAGAAACAAGTCATGCATTCTGGTTTTACTAGGACTACTTCCCATCCTTGGTCTTGTGCAACATAACCGTTATGGCCGTTGATAAGACAGCGTGTTGTAACGTCATCAAAGGGACGAGGGTTACGTAATGTCCAACAGTCCCGTAATAATCTAAAAACCTCATTTCTTACCCCAATTACCGACTCCGTCACTTGTGGAAACGTTTTGTTTAATAGTTGTAGCCCGATGTTCTTGTTCTCACTTTGGTGAGAAGCGAACATTACTAATCCGTAAGCATAACATGCTTCTTTATGTTGCATGTTAGCCGCTTTTTCTAAATCACGAAGTCCAATATTCGGATATATTGAGTCAAAATAATTTCTTAACCCGTTGCGTAAAATAGCATTTGGGTTCCCCGCAATATATGCGTCAAAGTAAACACATCGTAACTTATGGGTTTCCCAATGTGATATCCCCCATCTTTCAAACGAAAGTCTCTTATAAACCAAGACATTCTTGGAACGTTCTTCGAATGTCTTACAAACTGATCTCGCCTTAAATAGTTGTGCCGAAGAATTCTGGCCGACTCTAGACAAGATTTCATCAATCATGTCTCCGGGTAGGTCTCTTAAAATATTGGGTTGTCTATCCATTTTGTGTTTTTAAACTGTAAAATAGACAAGAGTTAGTTTCATAAAAAAAAATACTTATTAATACAAGCAATTTTTACATATATCATAAAGCATAAGAACACTATATTACATATATTACACCACACGAATACAACTATCTTATTCCGACTCGCTCGTTTCTTCTTCTTCGGTTTTGGTTCGTTTTGCCAAGTTTCTAGGGATATATGATGTTCCCCTAATACGAGCCGTCGTTGTCCACATTGGTTTAGAAAAACCTGGTGGTTTAGAGGTTCCCGGGTCATTGTTACAACTTAAGGACTTCGGGGGTTGACGATACATATAAAGTTCATCGGGGTTGGAATTAGATTTCTCTATTTTTAAGCCCTTTCCCTTATTATTTTCTTTTGCCTTTTTAAATTCAGTTGGGGTAATTTCTATAACATCATCGGAATTCTCGTCGGAATCCGATTCATCGGAGAATTGGTAATCCTCCCAATATTTTGCTTCCTTGGCGGAAACACCATTGACCATAATTAACTTTGGTCGGTTGGTTGAGGATTTTCTTTTACTTAACCGTTTTATTATTTCCCCCACCGGTTCTATTTCTTCATCCGGTTCCGATTCTTCTTCCGGTTCCGATTCTTCTTCCGGTTCCGACTCTTCTTCCGGTTCCTCTTCGGGAACTTGTGAATCAGTCCACAAATCATTCCAATTTACATTTGACTCTTCATTATTATTAGGTGAGTCAATGGGACTTGTTCTAGAGGTAGACATCTATCACATAATATCAAACACGTTAAGAGATTAATATATCACATAATATTCATATGTTAAAAATATATAGTTTCCAACAAAAATGTTAAGCAATCATTTTTAAAGAAAACACGGTCGAAGTCCAGACTCACTAATGCATCCTAACAAACTCGATAAGACACACTAATGCAAATTTTCTGGTTCTCTAAGACCAACGCTCTGATACCAACTGAAATGTCCCGTTCTTATTGATTAAAAACGTTCCATATTAATTGATTTCGTTGCGAGGTTTTGACCTCTATATGAGACGTTTTTCAAAGACTGCATTCATTTTTAAACAAACCATAACCTTTATTTCATCAATAAAGGTTTAAAAAGCTTTACGTAGATTATCAAATAATGATAATCTAAAATATCCTGTTTACACACGACCATTACATAATGGTTTACAATACAAATATGTTACAACAAAATAAGTTTCTTGAATGCAGTTTTTACACAATATCATACAAGCATGGACTCCAAATCTTGTCCTTATTTAAGTATGCGACAGCGGAAGCTCTTAATAATCACCTGAGAATAAACATGCTTAAAACGTCAACAAAAATGTTGGTGAGTTATAGGTTTAACCTATATATATCAAATCGTAACAATAGACCACAAGATTTCATATTTCAATACACATCCCATACATAGAGATAAAAATCATTCATATGGTGAACACCTGGTAACCGACAATAACAAGATGCATATATAAGAATATCCCCATCATTTCGGGACACCCTTCGGATATGATATAAATTTCGAAGTACTAAAGCATCCGGTACTTTGGATGGGGTTTGTTAGGCCCAATAGATCTATCTTTAGGATTCGCGTCAATTAGGGTGTCTGTTCCCTAATTCTTAGATTACCAGACTTAATAAAAAGGGGCATATTCGATTTCGATAATTCAACCATAGAATGTAGTTTCACGTACTTGTGTCTATTTTGTAAATCATTTATAAATCTGCATGTATTCTCATCCCAAAAATATTAGATTTAAAAGTGGGACTATAACTCACTTTCACAGATTTTTACTTCGTCGGGAAGTAAGACTTGGCCACTGGTTGATTCACGAACCTATAACAATATATACATATATATCAAAGTATGTTCAAAATATATTTACAACACTTTTAATATATTTTGATGTTTTAAGTTTATTAAGTCAGCTGTCCTCGTTAGTAACCTACAACTAGTTGTCCACAGTTAGATGTACAGAAATAAATCGATAAATATTATCTTGAATCAATCCACGACCCAGTGTATACGTATCTCAGTATTGATCACAACTCAAACTATATATATTTTGGAATCAACCTCAACCCTGTATAGCTAACTCCAACATTCACATATAGAGTGTCTATGGTTGTTCCGAAATATATATAGATGTGTCGACATGATAGGTCGAAACATTGTATACGTGTCTATGGTATCTCAAGATTATATAATATATAATACAAGTTGATTAAGTTATGGTTGGAATAGATTTGTTACCAATTTTCACGTAGCTAAAATGAGAAAAATTATCCAATCTTGTTTTACCCATAACTTCTTCATTTTAAATCCGTTTTGAGTGAATCAAATTGCTATGGTTTCATATTGAACTCTATTTTATGAATCTAAACAAAAAAAGTATAGGTTTCTAGTCGGAAAAATAAGTTACAAGTCGTTTTTGTAAAGGTAGTCATTTCAGTCGAAAGAACGACGTCTAGATGACCATTTTAGAAAACATACTTCCACTTTGAGTTTAACCATAATTTTTGGATATAGTTTCATGTTCATAATAAAAATCATTTTCTCAGAATAACAACTTTTAAATCAAAGTTTATCATAGTTTTTAATTAACTAACCCAAAACAGCCCG
The DNA here is from genome assembly GCF_046630445.1 of Rutidosis leptorrhynchoides. Classification (NCBI taxonomy): domain Eukaryota; kingdom Viridiplantae; phylum Streptophyta; class Magnoliopsida; order Asterales; family Asteraceae; genus Rutidosis; species Rutidosis leptorrhynchoides. Next base: position 212,744,772 of record NC_092335.1, read on the forward strand.
CGGTGTTACTACGACGGCGTAAATCCGGTTTTACGGTGTTTTTCGTGTTTCCAGGTTTTAAATCATTAAGTTAGCATATCATATAGATATAGAACATGTGTTTAGTTGATTTTAAAAGTCAAGTTAGAAGGATTAACTTTTGTTTGCGAACAAGTTTAGAATTAACTAAACTATGTTCTAGTGATTACAAGTTTAAACCTTCGAATAAGATAGCTTTATATGTATGAATCGAATGATGTTATGAACATCATTAATACATTAAGTTCCTTGGATGAACCTACTGGAAAAGAGAAAAATGGATCTAGCTTCAATGGATCCTTGGATGGCTCAAAGTTCTTGAAGCAAAATCATGACACGAAAACAAGTTCAAGTAAGATCATCACTTGAAATAAGATTGTTATAGTTATAGAAATTGAACCAAAGTTTGAATATGATTATTACCTTGTATTAGAATGATAACCTACTGTAAGAAACAAAGATTTCTTGAGGTTGGATGATCACCTTACAAGATTGGAAGTGAGCTAACAAACTTGAAAGTATTCTTGATTTTATGAAACTAGAACTTTTGGAATTTATGAAGAACACTTAGAACTTGAAGATAGAACTTGAGAGAGTTCAATTAGATGAAGAAAATTGAAGAATGAAAGTGTTTGTAGGTGTTTTTGGTCGTTGGTGTATGGATTAGATATAAAGGATATGTAATTTTGTTTTCATGTAAATAAGTCATGAATGATTACTCATATTTTTGTAATCTTATGAGATATTTCATGCTAGTTGCCAAATGATGGTTCCCACATGTGTTAGGTGACTCACATGGGCTGCTAAGAGCTGATCATTGGAGTGTATATACCAATAGTACATACATCTAAAAGCTGTGTATTGTACGAGTACGAATACGGGTGCATACGAGTAGAATTGTTGATGAAACTGAACGAGAATGTAATTGTAAGCATTTTTTTAAGTAGAAGTATTTTGATAAGTGTATTGAAGTCTTTCAAAAGTGTATAAATACATATTAAAACACTACATGTATATACATTTTAACTGAGTCGTTAAGTCATCGTTAGTCGTTACATGTAAGTGTTGTTTTGAAACCTTTAGGTTAACGATCTTGTTAAATGTTGTTAACCCAATGTTTATAATATCAAAAGAGATTTTAAATTATTATATTATCATGATATTATGATGTACGAATATCTCTTAATATGATATATATACATTAAATGTCGTTACAACGATAAACGTTACATATATGTCTCGTTTCAAAATCATTAAGTTAGTAGTCTTGTTTTTACATATGTAGTTCATTGTTAATATAATTAATGATATGTTTACTTATCAAAATATCATGTTAACTATATATATAACCATATATATGTCATCATATAGTTTTTTTACAAGTTTTAACGTTCGTGAATCACCGGTCAACTTGGGTGGTCAATTGTCTATATGAAACCTATTTCAATTAATCAAGTCTTAACAAGTTTGATTGCTTAACATGTTGGAAACATTTAATCATGTAAACATCAATCTCAATTAATATATATAAACATGGAAAAGTTCGGGTCACTACAGCTTCCACCACCTTCATACCACCACCACCGATACCTTCATCAACCCATCATCTTTAAAACGTCCACTATAAGAACTACCATCAACCCATCTGTTTAACATTTTTTTTCTTTCTTTTTCCGGAAACCAACTAACAAACTACCACTACAACACCCCTTTATTCTTTATTCACAGCTTCAACTTGGTTATGTTTTCTATATACCATCGTGAACCACCTAAATAGTCACCATAAACTGCACACTACTCGCTGTTATTGTATCGGTCTCTTCTGTTTCAGCTTCGCATTCGAATTAAAGGCTGTATTACTTCCGTTTAATTTCCTGAAATAGCAACTATTATATTACGGGTTAATGGGGAGAACAATGAGGATGATGGACGATGGACATACATAAATATGGTGATGATGCATTTACAAACGACCCCACTTATGCAACTTGTATTTGTCTGCCATTTTGTTGTTTTAATTCACACCCACTTGCAATATATTAATCCACTAAAACATGTGAAGGAGTGTTGGGCTGTTATGATTACGATTTAATTGACTGAGTTATGTTTACTCTTTAGGGCCTTGATTTTGTTAGGATAATTAGTGGGCCGTTACTTTTTGTTTCAAGTTGGGTTGAGACTTGGTTCATGATTTTCTTTTGGGCCGTTAATATAAGATCAACCCAATGAAAGAATGGATCGACTATTCTAACTGTCATTGGTCGTGATTTGTTTCTGATTCAATAGGGAAAGCGATGAGATGGTAAAGATTATGCGAACAGTTATAATTTTATGTGTTTGTGATGATGATGGATACGTAAGATTATGATGGGTAATGATAACGATTAGAAAATAAGGAAGGAATGATAATGATGAAACGAAATTTCATAACGATGGCGATGATGATTTAAGAGTGATGTTAATTATAATGATCACGATGGTGTTATGATCATAATAATAATATGTACGAATTAGGATGGATATTAAGATGAATGATGATGTTAGTTCATTGGTGATCATGAGATGATTGAAACTAGGATCGAATTGTTATATGATGATTAAGTTTAGATTGATATTAAGATGGTGATAACAATAAAGATAATTAGGATGATGGTCATGAATGAGATGATGATGGTTGATAATGCTAAAAATGAACATATATTTCATAGCATTATCCCTCAAGAAAGACAAGATTTTAGTTGCAATTGTTCTATTTACAAGTGATATTCGTTTAAATAATAAAAGGTGAAGACAAAAGACAGATTCGACAAATTGAAGACGCAAACGACCAAAAAGCTAAAAAGTACAAAGTACAATCAAAGTGGTTCAAATTATTGATGAGAAACGTCTCGAAATTACAATAGTACAAGACGCAAAACGCAAAGTACAAGATATTAAATTGTACGCAAGGACGTTCGAAAATCTGGAACCGGAACCAGAGTCAACTCTCAACGCTCGACGCAACGGACTAAAAATTACAAGTCAACTATGCACATAAATATAATATAATATTTAAATAATTCTTAAAATTATTTATATATTATATTTATTTATAAAAACCGTCGGCAAGAAAGAAAACAATGCAATGTGAGCTGGTACCTACCTCCATGCGATCGCATGGCCTGTAGGCTTAAAATCCATGCGATCGCATGAGCCACTTTTTTTTGCCACATGCCTATAAATTTCGCAGTTTTGAGCGAACTTTAATATATCTTTTTCTTCTTCTTACTCAAACGTGTATATATATATATATATATATATATATATATATATATATATATATATATATATATATTATATTTTAATTTTAATTTTAAATTCTAATAATAAGGGTATGTTAGCGAATGTTGTAAGGGCGTAAGTTAAAATTCTGTCTGTGTAACGCTACACTATTTTTAATCATTGTAAGTTATGTTCAACCTTTTTAAATTAATGTCTCGTAGCTAAGTTGTTATTATTCTTATTTAATGCCGAAGTAATCGTGATGTTGGGCTAAATATTAAAATTGGGTAATTGGACTTTGTTCCATATTGGGGTTTGGACAAAAGAACGACACTTGTGGAAATTAGACTATGGGCTATTAATGGGCTTTATATTAAATAAACGATACCTTGTTAATTTAAAATATAGACTTATAATTTGACGTACTTATATATAACCACATACGCTTGACTGGGTACGGTGGGCGGGATATCTATAAATACCAATAATAGTTAATAGACTTGTTGAAATATTGGTGGATTACATTCAAGGGTAATTGGTGTAATTGTTAACAAAGTAGTAAAACCTTGGACTACACGCAGTCGATAACCTAGTGTATTCATTAAACAAAGCATTAAGACTTTGTTACAATTCGAATCCCCAATTAGTTGGAATATTTGATTTCGGGAATAAGAATAATTTGACGAAGACTTCCGTATTTTATGATTATGACTGATGGACTATTATGGACAAATCCGTATGGACATATTAAATAATCCAGGACAAAGAACAATTAACCCATGGTAATAAACTAAAATTAACACGTCGAACATCATGATTACGGAAGTTTAAATAAGCATAATTTCTTTTATTTCATATATAATTTCCTTTATTTCATATTTAATTGCACTTTTAATTATCGCACTTTTATTTACTGTCATTTTATTTAATTGCACTTTTAATTATCGTACTTTTTAATTATCGCACTTTTATTTATCACAATTTCATAATCGTTATTTACTTTACGCTTTAAATTAAATCTTTTATATATTTAATATTTTACATTAGGTTTTAACTGTGACTAAAGTTTTAAAATCTACAAACCGGTCATTAAACGGTAAAAAGCCCCTTTTATAATAATAATACTACTTATATATATTTTTGTATTTTTACAATTATAAGTTAAAAATATATCGTTAAACTTAGTTAGAGTTCCCTGTGGACGAACCGGACTTACTAAAAACTACACTACGGTATGATTAGGTACACTGCCTATAAGTGTTGTAGCAAGGTTTAGGTATATCCACTCTATAAATAAATAAATAGCTTGTGTAAAATTGTATCGTATTTAATAGTTTTTCGTAGTAAAAATATAACTATTTTATACACCACCTCGCACACATCAAGTATTTTTGGCGCCGCTGCCGGGGAACTAAAACGCCGGAAGCGAAACGCTATATATAAAAAAAAGATTTTTTATTAAGTTCTTTGTATAAAAATATACGTTTTGAATTTTAAAAAACATATAAAAAGAAAAACAAAATTTATATATTTTTAAGAGATTGTTAAATATATAAGTTTTATAAAGTTTCTTTATTTTTATTTTAGTTTGTAAAAATATAAGTTTTATATAAATATTTTTATATAAATATATAAAACAGGAAAAAAAATAGTAAAAACCACTCGGCCCGATCACTGTTGCAGCCCAAAGCCTGGCCCGAAACCTTACTCCATGCGACCGCATGGAAATTTAACTATCAAATCATGCGATCGCATGGCTTGATTTGACCCGTCTGATACCTCTGTCGACAAAAATTAGGGTTTTTAATTAATAATAATTATTAATATAAACCTAATTAGGGTTTTAATTATATATTAATTAGTTTAGTTTTATTATTTAATTTGTATTATTTAGTTTAATTAGTTTTAATATATTATAAAATTAATACTTTTATAAATAAATAATATAAAAATAATATTTTTATAAAAATTGTGCTTTTTACAACTTTAAGTTTTATTTTTATATTTTGTATCTTTTTAATCGTTTCTTCGTAATATTTGTATTTTTCGCTCGTATTTAGTTTTAAGTTATAGTTTTTGCCGTAGTTATTTTTTTTTATTTCTAGATTTTTAGGCTTTGCCGTAAAATCCTTTAAGTGCTTTTTCTTTAGACTAAGATTTAGGTGCTTTAGAATTTTTCGACGCCATTTTAAAATTTTAGTACTTTTTAAGTTATTGCCGTTTTGGATATAGAATTTCTTTTAAGCTTTAATACCTTTAGACGCAACCTTTAATTTTTAGTTTTAGACTTTTAAGTTTCGACGTGCTACGTTCTTTTTATTATTTTTTTCGACCTTTTATTTTTCGACGTTTTTCCGACGCGCTCTTTTTCTTTCTTATTTTTCGCCGCTCTAGTTTTTAGGACTTAGAATTTTTTTTTCTATTTCTTATCTAAAATTTCTTTAAATTTCAACGAAAAATTATTTTAAGTGGTTAAATTGATAGACATCCAAATTTTCTGTTTCGTAGTAATAGCTGGATTTGTTAGTGGCTGAGTTGTGAACTTCCGATTTAAAGGGTTCTGGCTCCCTGCTGCATCTATTGGCTATTCGAAACGTGGGCAAAAGCAGAAAAGTCTATTATTTTGATAACTTATATAATTTTTTATCTTTTATAACTAATAGGATATTCAGTGAATGCACGGAGCAAAACGTTCACCACCTTTTGTACGTTCACCACCTGTAACTCGATCAAGACATCTAGCCAATATTGTTGCCGTTGTTTTTTCTTTAGAATCGTCATCAAGTCGACCAAGTACTCCAATTCAAATTTCCGATAATTCATTTTTTGAACCCGACCTCACAATTGAGAATCCGGAGAATATTCAGGGACAATTCAGAGATCCTGAACCACTAATCTTTCCTCCGGAACCACCAATCATTCAAACAGAGATTGTTGAGGAACAACCCATTAAAACAGAATCCTATAGTGATTCAGATTCAACAAATTCAATCATGAAAAATCTGGAACCTCAAGTATGGAAGACCGAATGCGAGCTAAACGCACTGGCCAAGGTCACGCAATTACTCAACCTGATATTAATGCGCCAGATTATGAAATCAAAGGACAAATCCTACACATGGTAACTAATCAATGCCAATTTAGGGGTGCGCTGAAGGAAGATTCAAATGAACATCTTCGAACCTTTAATAGGATCTGTACTCTATTTAAAATAAGAGAAGTTGAGGATGAACAGATCTATCTCATGTTATTTCCCTGGACTTTAAAGGGAGAAGCCAAAGATTGGTTAGAATCGTTACCTGAAGGGGCGATTGATACATGGGACGTTTTAGTTGAAAATTTTCTTAAACAATTCTTTCCGGCATCTAAAGCCGTGAGACTTCAAGGAGAAATAGTTACGTTCACACAAAAGCCAAATGAAACTCTATATGAGGCGTAGACAAGATTTGGAAAGTTATTGAGAGGATGTCCGCAACATGGTTTAGACACTTGTCAAATAGTACAAATATTCTACCAAGGATGCGACATCACTACAAGAAAAGACATCGATATAGCAGTTGGTGGTTCCATTATGAAGAAAACCGCAACTGACGCTTACAAAATTATTGATAACACTGCTTCACACTCACATGAGTGGCATCAAGAAAAAGATATCATTAGATCATCTAAAGCAGCTAGAGCCAATTCTAGCCATGACTTCGATTCCATTTCCGCAAAGATAGATGTTGTCGAGAGACGAATGGAAAAGATGACTAAAGATATCCACTCAATACGAATTAGTTGTGATTAGTGTGGAGGACCACATTTGACAAAAGATTGTCTCAGTATTGAACTAACAATAGAACAAAGAGAGAATGTTTCATACATAAACCAAAGGCCTAGAAATAATTATCAGAATAATTATCAACTGCCAAGACCAATCTACAATCAAAAACAGAACTATAACTGAAATGTTCCATATAACAACCAACAAGGTCCTAGCAACCAACAAGTATCCAACAATACTTACAATCAACAAAGACCTATTATTCAAAATAAACCACCACAAACCGATGATAAAAATCCAAATTTAAAAGACATGATGTCGAAGCTAGTTGAATCTCAAACTCAATTTTTCACATCTCAGAAACAAACCAATGAACAAAATGCTCAAGCATTTAGAAATCAACAAGCTTCTATTCAAAACTTGGAACAAGAAGTGAGCAACCTAGCAAGGTTGATAGGTGAAAGAAAACCGGGAAGTCTACCTAGTGATACAAATGCTAACCCCCGGAATGAAACGGCTAAAGTCATTACCACAAGAAGTGGTATTACACTTAAACCACCTGAAATGCCTGTAATTTCTGATGACGCTATTCCTACTCCACAAGAACCACAGTCTGAGCAAGATAAGGAAATAGAACCGGTAGTTGAAAAGGTTAATGAAGATAACACAGTTAAGGAAAAACCTTATGTTAAACCATACCAACCACCACTTCCTTACCCAAGTAAAATGAGAAAAGAGAGACTTGAAGCCGAGCAATCCAAATTCTTGGATAAGTTTAAACAGATAAATGTTAATCTTCCTTTCATTGATGTAATATCAGGAATGCCTAGATATGCCAAATTCTTGAAAGATCTAATCCCAAATAGAAAGAAAATGGAAGAACTCTCGGCTGTTACAATGAATGCTAATTGTTCTGCAGTGCTATTGAATAAGATACCAGAAAAATTATCAGATCCAGGAAGTTTCACAATTCCATGTTTTTTGGGTAGTCTTAGTTCAATAGAAGCATTGGCAGACTTAGGTGCTAGCATAAATCTAATGCCGTATTCATTATACGCTAAACTAGACCTTGGAGAATTGAAACCAACACGAATAAGCATACAACTAGTCGATCGATCAGTAAAATATCCTAGAGGGATAATGGAAAACATGCTAGTTAAAGTAGGTACTTTAGTATTTCCAGTAGATTTTGTTATTCTGGATATGGAAGAAGATTCTCGAGTTCCTCTCATATTAGAAAGACCATTCTTAAACACGGCTAAAGCAATAATAGACGTGTTCGGTAAGAAATTGACCCTAAGTATAGAGGACGAGAGTGTTACCTTTTCTGTTGATAAAGCCATGCAACAACCGCAATCTGCAGATGATACATGTTATTATATTCAAACCATAGATTCATATGCAGAATTATTAGAAGAATTTCCAGAATTACAAGGAACAGGAGAATGTTCGTTAGGAGAAGGAACTGGACCAATTGATGAAGCTGAAATGTTAGCTACACTTATGGCTAATGGATATGAACCAACAACAAAAGAAATTCAAATGCTAAAAGAAGAAGACAGACATCGATATAAATCATCGATAGAAAAACCACCGATATTAGAGTTAAAGCCACTTCCAAACTATTTGGAATACGCTTATTTACATGGTGAATCTGAATTACCTGTAATTATATTGTCTTCTCTTACTGAAAATGAAAAATCTCAACTCATTTCTGTGCTAAAAGCTCATAAACCAGCTATTGCATGGAAGATTCATGATATTAAAGGAATAAGTCCTTCGTATTGCACACATAAAATCCTTATGGAAGAAGGTCATAAAACGTATGTGCAACGCCAACGAAGACTAAATCCTAATATGCAAGATGTTGTTAAGAAAGAAATTATTAAACTGCTAGATGCAGGTTTAATTTATCCAATCTCTGATAGTCCATGGGTAAGCCCAGTTCAATGCGTACCTAAGAAGGGTGGCATGACTGTCATCACAAATGAGAAAAATGAGCTTCTTCCTACTAGGACTGTAACAGGATGGCGTGTTTGTATTGATTATAAAAAATTAAATGACGCCACCAGAAAAGATCACTTTCCCTTACCTTTCATTGATCAAATGTTGGAAAGATTAGCCGGAAATAGTTACTATTGTTTTCTTGATGGTTTTTTCGAATATTTTCAAATTCCAATAGCACCCGAGGATCAAGAGAAAACCACATTCACGTGCCCTTATGGTACTTTTGCTTACAAACGCATGCTATTTGAACTTTGCAACGCCCCTGCAACCTTTCAAAGGTGCATGATGGCAATTTTTCACTACATGATAGAAGAATGCATGGAAGTATTCATGGATGACTTTTCAGTCTTCGGTGATACTTTTGAATCATGTCTAGTTAATCTTGAATGAATGCTTATTAGATGTGAACAATCAAATCTAGTACTTAATTGGGAGAAATGCCATTTCATGGTTAAAGAAGGCATCGTTCTTGGTCATAAAATTTCAAAGGAAGGAATTGAAGTGGACAGAGCTAAAGTAGATGTAATTGCTAAACTTCCACATCCCACCAATGTTAGAGGAGTTAGGAGTTTTCTAGGGCATGCCAGTTTTTACCGACGTTTCATAAAAGATTTTTCTAAAATTGTCACTCCTATTAATAAACTCCTAGAAAAGGATGCTCCATTCATCTTTTCATATGAATGCATCAAATCTTTTAATATTCTTAAAGAAAAACTCACTAATGCGCCGATCATGATAACTCCAAATTGGAATCTACCATTTGAACTCATGTGCGATGCAAGTGATTTTGCAATGGGAGCCGTTTTAGGACAAAGGATTGAAAAACGATTTCAACCTATTTATTATGCTAGTAAGACGTTACAAGGAGCACAAACGAATTACACAACTATTGAAAAAGAACTCATTGCTATTGTCTTTGCTTTTGACAAATTTCGTTCATATCTCGTTCTAGCTAAAACAGTGGTCTATACCGACCATTCTGCTCTTAGATACCTATTTTCGAAACAAGATGCCAAACCAAGATTAATCCGTTGGATTTTACTCTTACAAGAGTTCGATATTGAAATCTGAGATAAAAAGGGAGCAGAAAATCTCGCCGTTGTTCATCTTTCTCGTCTTGAAAATCCTGAATTAGAAGTTCTAAATGAATCGGCCATACAAGACAACTTTACTGATGAATATCTATTGAAGATAGATTATAATGAAATTCCATGGTTTGCAGATTATGCAAACTACTTAGTATGTGGATTCCTTGAAAAACGATTGTCGTACCAAAAATAAAAGAAATTCTTTAGTGATTTAAAACACTATTTCTGTGAAGATCCACATTTGTTTAAAAGTTGTCCCGATGGAATAATACGCCGATGTGTATTTGATGTCAAAGCTAAGGGATACGAAATAGTTTATATTTTACTAGGAAAAACTATTAAATACGATAAAATTTTACACAAGATATTTATTTATTTATAGAATGGATATACTTAAACCTTGCTACAACACTTATAGGCAGTGTACCTAATCGTACAGTAGTGTAGTTTTTAGTAAGTCCGGTTCGTTCCACAGGGAATCTTTTTTAAACAAAGCTCAACGCTATATTAATTTACTTTTATAAAAATACAAACATATATATAAGTAATATTATTATTATTATAAAGGGGGGTTTTTACCGTTTAATGACTGGTTTGTCGATTTTAAGACTTTAGTCGCAGTTAAAACCTAATGTAAAATATAAAATAAATACAAGACTTAAATTAAAGCGTAAAGTAAATAACGATAATGAAATTGCGAATAATAAAAGTGCGATAAAATAAACTTGCGATAATTAAAAAGGACGATAATTAAAAGTGCAATTAAATAACAATAAATAAAAGTGCGATAATTAGAAGTGCAATTAAATATAAAATAAAGGAAATTAAATATGAAATAAAAGAATTATGCTTATTTAAACTTCCGTAATCATGATGTTCGACGTGTTGATTTTAGTTTTATGCCCATGGGTTAATTGTCCTTTGTCCTGGATTATTTAATATGTCCGTCTGGTTTTTGTCCATAACAGTCCATCAGTCATAAATATAAAGTGCGATTGTCCTCGTCAAATTATTCTTATACCCGAAGTTAAATATTCCAACTAATTGGGGATTCGAATTGTAACAAGGTTTTAATACTTTGTTTAATGAATACACCAGGTTATCGACTGTGTGTAAACCAAGGTTTTACTACTTTGTTAGCAATTACACCAATTACCCTTAAATGTAATTTCACCCCTGTTTTAATTATTCTAGTGGCTATTAATCCATTCTCGTGTCCGGTTAAATGAACAATTATTCGTACATATAAATACCCCGCCCATCGTGTCCGATTGAGTGTATATGGTAATTTATAGGGACGCCCAATTGTAAATCTTTATATTAACATTAACAAACTATCATTTAGTTAAACAAATATAAAGCCCATTAATAGCCCATAGTCTAATTTCCACAAGTGTCGTTCTTTTGTCCAAACCCCAATTATGGTACAAAGCCCAATTACCCAATTTTAGTAATTAGCCCAACATCATGATTACTTCGTTTTAAATAAGCATAATAATAACTTAGCTACGAGACATTAATGTAAAAAGGTTGAACATAACTTACAATGATTAAAAATAGCGTAGCATTACACGGACAGAATTTCGACTTACACCCTTACAACATTCGCTAACATACCCTTATTATTAGAATTATAATTAAAATTAAAATATAAATTATAAATATAAATATAAATTTTACGTATGAATGAGGAAGAAAAAGATTGATGAATTGCGATCAGAATTCGGTTGCTTTTATAGGAAAAGTCGAATTTTGGGGCTCCGCGACTCGCGGTGAAATCCTCTTCAAACTCCGCGAGTCGCGGAGAATGAATTTACAGCTCAGTCCCTTTGTAGTCTTTCTCTGCCGACGGTTTCTATTTATAAATATAATATATATATATAATTAATATAATTAATTATATATTATATTATATTTATATACATAGTTAACTTGTAATTTTTAGTCCGTTGCGTCGAGCGTTAAGAGTTGACTCTGGTCCCGGTTCCGGATTTTCGAACGTCCTTGCGTACAATTTAATATCTTGTACTTTGCGTTTTGAATCTTGTACTCTTGTAATTTCGAGACGTTTCTTATCAATAATTGGAACCTCTTTGATTGTCTTTTGTTCTTTTGAGCTTTTTGGTCGTTTGCGTCTTCAATTCGTCGAATCTGTCTTTTGTCTTCACCTTTTATTATTTAAACGAATATCACTTGTAAATAGAACAATTGCAACTAAAAGCATGTCTTTCTTGAGGAATAATGCTATGAAATATATGTTCGTTTTTAGCATTATCAAATATTCCCACACTTGAGCGTTGCTTGTCCTCAAGCAATATCGTCTTGAAATACTAGAATCACTTCTTTATTCTTCACACTTTGTACATCAGTGATTTCTATACGGCGGTATAAACAATGGTAGTAACGATATGGTTTACAGTCCCACATGACTATAAAAATTTAGATCCATTAAGGAAATTGGATCTTTATGAAAATATTTGATCTTTTGAAAATTAAATCTAGTTTTTACCCTAGATAAGTTTTCCGAGATAACCTTTTACCGGTGTTTGCAAAATATTTTTGTGGGTTTAGTGGGTTTCAGAATTGAAAATTTTAGCTCAAAACTTGCTGTTTTGTGTCACCCACTTGCTAACCTTGTATTTGGAAAGCAACACGTCCAGTTTACTTGTCCCGTATATTACCTTTCGGTAAACTACCGTCCGGTTGTAAAGGAAAGCGTTGAACAAGCAACTGTTAAGGCAATGTCCCCTGACATGCTTTTAATTATGGTCTATAACGTGTCGGACGCAATTACTATCCTTGGTAGGAGCAATAGTAAAGCTCACCCTTATAATTTTTCGGTATGGCACAAGGTCCTGTCTTTGACCACTATGCAACCACCGTTCTTACGGTTGACACCCGATTTGGTTCAGGTGACCTAATGAATTCCAGGTGAATTCCTAGGATTTTACGTTCAATGGTAATGAACGCATTGAAAATGGGTTTTCAGAAAACAAATCGGTTTATAATTTTGATCAAAATATTTTCTCGTTCAAGCTCGAGTTTAGATATCATTGAATTCCATGAGTTTGAATTCTCAATCTTTAAGGTCAATCTCTAGGATTGAGTAATATCAGTCTTAAAAGCTGATTTTTTAATCTTTAAGGAGATTATCCTTTCTGGGGATCTGATTCATTAGTCTTATCCAGCTAATTTGCATGGTGCCCCCCCATTGTACGAGATAAATCCTTCTCATGGTTAGGATAAATCTGACCACTTGGCGACCCTGTTTAATGCTGAGGTCCGTGGATTTCCAACCGATTTTAGTGATGACTTTTCTAGATTTTTCGTCAACCTACAGCTGGTCTGGACGACAACTTCTTGACCTAAATCAAGAAGCGCGTGTCTTTTTCGGAAGACTTTACTTCCTTTTAATGATGGAATTGATTCATCGTGTAGATCCATCTCTTCTTTTCTTTCATCGGGAAAAACAGTTTAGTTTAGTCCAAAGCAAAAGTATTTTCAGTTATTTGTTACAGATATATGTGACATATGTTTAAGATAACTTGGTAAATTTTCCCACACTTGGCTTTTATTTTCCTTTTTATCGTCCTCTATTCCATTTTAAATGAATTTTAACATTTTGGTTTGTTTCTCAATTTATGTCCTTTCCGAGGTAACAATAATTTCGGTGTTAAAACCTAGTTTTATCGTTCATAAATATGTATAAACATGATTTTTAGTTCATTTAATTGAAAATTTTGAAAAATTTTACTAGAATTGGGTAGTCAGTATATAAGACCAGGGCTGTTCTTTATTATCAGAGAGCACTAGATTCTAATACAACTACTGCTTTACTAGTATTTTTAATGGTAACCAAGTGTATAAAGTAAAAATTTTTAAAATCCGAAAGAATTTAACCCCTTCCCACACTTAAGATCTTGCAATGCCCTCATTTGCAAGAAATCAGTAACAATTTAAATTATTGAGGGTGATTTGTGTGAAAATGATTAAATTTTACCAAAGTTTCCAAATATATTGGCGTTTGTTTGCTGAATGATAAATGGTGCACATCATTTGTTCATTCCGTCTTGTTGTTATTTCACATATATTTTGCATCTTGTCGTCAAAATTAGTTGCTTTTGCTGAACTTAATGCCAGTCTTTGAAAATGCGTTGTTTTACCCTGTTGTGTACATAAGATAAACTGCAAACATATATACATATTTTTGAAGTTTGGTATATTACCCCACATTCAAAAATTATTAAAATCTAAGAATAAAAGTTAGACAATTATAAAAATGATTACAATATTAACAAAAGTATTAAACGTATCAATAATTACAAATTACAAAATAAAAAAAAAATAAGTAAACTAAGGATGATATTGGTACCAATAGGGGTTCCAGGCATAACCATAGGTGCTATAGAATGCTTCGGCAGGGTCATACGTAGGATACGGTGGCTGCATCTCTATAGACCAGGGAGGGAAGATGGGTTTCGGTGTAGGAATATAGTTTCTACCTATATGTTGGCAATGAGCTATGATTTGGTTCTGATGAACTTGCCAATCTTCAAATGCTCTCTGTCTAGCATTTTCGTATTCCTGAGAAGCTATAAACCTTTGCATTTCTTGCATCTCATTCCCCCTTCCTACATTACCTTGCTGTTGGTTTCTCTCCACCTGTGGATGTCTACCATGGTATCGTACTGCGGCGTTATTTCGCCTCTTCAAAACTTTCGCACCATGGTATACATTTAAACCTGTAGTATCGCGGGGTTCCGGTTCTTCTACTAATAATTCCCCCCGACTTATATCCACACCGAGATATTCACCAATCAAAGTAATAAAAATACCACCTCCTATTATGCTATGCGGTCGCATCCCCCGAACCATAGCTGATAAATAATAACCCACACAATATGGTATACTTACAGCGCTTTGTGGGTCTCGAATACACATATGGTAAAACAAATCCTGTTCATTTACTTTTTCCTTGTTCTTACCCCTTTGTGTAATCGAATTAGCTAAAAACCTATGTATCACTCTTAATTCGGCTCTATCTATATCCAAATAAGAGTAATTTCCCCCTTTGAAACGGTGATGGCTTGTCATTTGACTCCACACACCGTGTGTATCAAAATTTTCATCTATCTTTCTACCGTTTAGTATCAATCCTCTACAATCGGCAGACGCTAACTCCTCAGGCGTATATATACGTAAAGCCTGAGCCATGTCCAGTAAAGACATGTGGCGCATCGAACCGCCTAACAAAAATCTAATAAAAGAACGATCGGTTAAACTAGCTACCCGATCATTCAACTCTATACTACACAAAAATTCTTCACACCATACTTTATATACAGGTCTACGCATGGTGAATAAATGTACCCAGTCATTAAAAGAAGAATTACCATACCTCTGTACAAGTAATTCCCTAATTGGCCCGACCAATTCTACAGCTTCTAAGGGTCCCCATTCTATGACCCTCGGTACCTCAACAACCTTAGAATGAAGAGTATGCAAACCCCGTTGATATTTTGGATAATCTATCCAAAGTCTGTCAAATCTCAGGTTCGGGTGCAACTCTTCCAAGTGCATATGAGAAAAGGTCATGACTGGATGAGGTATATCCTGCTTGTAGTAGTTATCCACCTCCTGTTGTTCCAAATTCTCAGCAGGAGCATTGCGGGCTTGGGATGAAGATTCACCCCTTTCATTCTGCAAAACACATCAAACACAATTTTTGTGCATCCAAATATGCATTAGTGTCAGCAAAATCATCAATCAAAATAATTATAATGACATTATCAATTTATATCAAACTTAAGCTCATTTTCACATTTTTATCAATTCTACACTTTTTCAAATAAGCATATACGAAAATGTTCGCCAAGTTCATAAGCATTCAACTCAAATAACATGTCAAAATAATCATTACTAGCAATTAAACAAGTCTCAAATGGCATTATCTTTCAAAAATCAAGTTCATGAATTTTAGACTTGAAAAAGTCCACTTTAATTCTCAAAATTCATATTTAGGCTCAAAGTTTGGATCATTTAACTACCTAAACATGTTACATTACTTATTTTAGCAACAATTCATGACAAAAATCGGCCATAACCTGTATATATCAAAAAGCCCCAAATTTGCTCAAGAACACAAACCCTAGATTATTCAAAATTTGAAGTTTAAGGCTTCTAATCATGTTAAACAGCATCAATCTAGGTTATACAAGCATAATACATAAACAATTTAAGCATAATTACACTAAAAAGCATCAAAATCAAATTGGGGAAAAAATTGCTCAAGAACACCAAATTTCGGATTAAATGGTGTTTAGGTGTAGAAATTTACCGTTTTTCTTGAGTAATTCTTAGATAGCATCCTTCTCAACATGATTTTAGCAAAAGATTTGGTGATTAACGGTTAAAAATTGTGATTTTGGGGGTTTTTTCTCGGGTATTTTCGGAGTATTTCGCAGCTGTGTTTTGGAGTTGTGGAGTTGGGACTGATCTGTTCCAGCTCTTTATTTTTTTTCTGTAAATTGGTCCCTCCACGACTCGCGGTGAAATACTCTTCAAACTCCGCGAGTCGCGGAGTTTGATTTTTTTTTTTTTTTTTTTAATCATTAACTTATGAAACAATTAAGTACTTAATTTTAAAATTTTGTTTCCCTTGTTATTTAGGACGAGGTCGTTTCGGATCGATGTCCTAGTCCGTCCCTCGACAAAATTTTAAAATTTGTCTTTTTGTAGCGATTGTTTTAAAAGCTAAGATTTTTGGTTTTTTAATGTTTTTGGCATACTTTAATTCAATAAGATTAAAAATAATGATAATAAAAGTTCTCGTCCCTCCCTCGGGTAAAGCAATTTCGGTTCAAAGACCTAGTCTTCAACTTACGACGAATTTTAAAAATCATATTCTTAACTTAATGAGATAAAGTAAATTTTTGTTTTTAAATTCACACAACTTAAATATAAAATTCAAAATTAATATTAAAAATTCACACCAAACTTAAAATTTGAAATGCATAAAATTAAAAATTCATATTTTAAAAATTAAAAGTTCACACCAATCTTAATTTAAAAATTCATATTATAAATTCACACCAAACTTATATTAATTTTTCAAATATTTACAATTTTAAATATATTGTTTTTACAAAGTTTACAATATTTATAAAGGGTTCAAATATTGATTTTTAAAAAACATGGTAAAAATAAAATTAAAAATCTTTTTGTCTTTTTATCCCACTTTAATCAATCAAATATTATCAAAAATATGCGCCCCTCTTTTCGGTAAAGTAATTTCGGTTCCAAGACCTAATTTAACTCATGATGAATTTTTGAAATATTTTGGGTTGATTGATTAAAGATATTTATACCTTAAGAATAAACGTTAAATTTCGCAGTGATGTAATAAATTTTTTAATGATATCAATAATTTCGGTCGCCAAACCTAATTTTATTCAATACCAATTTAATACTTTTTAGCGAACAAATTAGCGTTTATTATCAAAAGGTTAAAAATAAAAATAAAAATAAAAAACTGTACAGACATACCTGTGAAATAGATTTCTTAGTTATATGATCTATCCCATTCATAAGATAGTCGGTTTAATTGGTTTTCCATGGCTACATAGGCGTAACCTCGAGCATTCAGTGTCTTTTCTTCTAAACATATGAACGGTCCATCTCTGCATAAAGTAACAAATTCGGTATTTGAATAGGTTTGATTATTTGAACATTTACCTCCATGTGACCATTTTCCGCATTTGTGACATCTTTCTAGGTGTCGTGCTCTTCTTTTTGCTGCGGATTTTGATTTTCATTTACCAAATTGTAACTTATTATCTTCGCATCTGGATTCTTTTCTAACTCCGTCCATTCTTTCTCTGATTACTGATACTATTTCACTTGGTAGTATGTCATTATTTCTTTTAGTGATCAAAGCGTGTAGCATTAGACCATGGTTTAGTTCACAGGCAGTCTTCATTTCGTAAAAACCTAAAAAAAATAAAAATTCAGAATGGGGGGAGAAGACTAGTTCTTTAGGGTCTGCTAGGGAAAGACCATTCGGGTTCCATTTTCGAGAACTACACGAAAACAGACAATCTAACTCTAACAGAAATACATATTATCCTTTAAAGACTTGATTCTCCCCACACTTAGTTGGCTGTGGTGTCGAAATTGTGATTAACTTCGTTGTCGACTTCCATCGGACCATGTATGTAATGTTTAACTCTGTGACCATTAACTTTAAATTCAATCCCATTTGAATTTATCAATTCTATCGTTCCGTATGGGAAAACTCTTTTGACTATGAATGGTCCAGACCATCTTGATTTCAATTTTCCAGGAAATAGCTTGAATCGTGAATTAAAAAGAAGAACTCTGTCTCCTTCTTTAAATTCTTTTGAACTTCTGATTCTTTTATCATGCCATTTCTTCGTTCTTTCTTTATAGATTAACGAATTTTCGTATGCTTCATGTCTTAATTCTTCTAATTCGTTTAGTTGACTTAATCGTAGACGTCCAGCTTCATGTAAATCAAGATTACATGTTTTCAAAGCCCAAAATGCTTTGTGTTCAATTTCTACTGGAAGATGACATGCTTTTCCATAAACAAGTCTAAAAGGTGTGGTTCCAATTGGAGTTTTGTAGGCTGTTCTAAAAGCCCAGAGTGCATCCTCCAATTTAATGGACCATTCCTTCGGATTTGATCCTACGGTTTTCTCTAGAATACGTTTTAAAGCTCGGTTGGTATTTTCAACTTGTCCACTTGTTTGTGGATGATATGCGGTGGAGATTTTATGAGTTACTCCATATCTTTTAAGAACTTTCTCAAGTTGATTATTACAGAAATGAGTACCCCGATCACTTATTAAAGCTTTCGGTGTTCCAAACCTTGCAAAAAGACGTTTTAAAAAGTTGACTACAACTCGTGCATCGTTAGTTGGGAGAGCTTGTGCTTCCGCCCATTTAGATACATAATCAATGGCTATGAGTATATATAGATTATTATGAGATTTTGGAAATGGACCCATAAAGTCAATACCCCAAATGTCAAATACTTCACATATTTGGATGACATTTTGTGGCATTTCATCACGTTGATTTATTTTTCCGGCCCTTTGACATGCATCACAGGATTTGCAAAGAAGGTGTGCGTCTTTGTAAATTGTAGGCCAATAGAATCCAGCTTCATAAACTTTTCTTGCTGTTAGTTGAGGCCCATAATGCCCTCCTGTTGGTCCTGTGTGACAATGGTTTAAAATTTTACTAGCTTCATCTCCAAATACACATCGGCGTATTATTCCATCGGGACAACTTTTAAACAAATGTGGATCTTCCCAGAAATAGTGTTTTATATCACTGAAGAATTTCTTTCGTCTTTGGTACGATAATCCTTTTTCAAGGAATCCACAAACTAAGTAGTTTGCATAGTCTGCAAACCATGGGATTTCTTTATAATCTATCTTCAATAGATATTCATCAGGAAAGTTGTCTTGTATGGCCGATTCATTTAGAACTTCTAACTCAGGATTTTCAAGACGAGAAAGATGATCAGCGGCGAGATTTTCTGCTCCTCTTTTATCTCGGATTTCAATATCAAACTCTTGTAAGAGTAAGATCCAACGGATTAATCTTGGTTTAGCATCTTGTTTTGAAAATAGGTATCTAAGAGCAGAATGGTCGGTATAGACCACCGTTTTTGCTAGAACGAGATATGATCGAAATTTGTCAAAAGCAAAGACAATAGCAAGGAGTTCTTTTTCAGTAGTTGTATAGTTTGTTTGTGCTCCTTGTAATGTCTTACTAGCATAATATATAGGTTGAAATCGTTTTTCAATCCTTTGTCCTAAAACGGCTCCCATTGCAAAATCACTTGCATCGCACATTAGTTCAAATGGTAGATTCCAATTTGGTGTTATCATGATCGGCGCATTAGTGAGTTTCTCTTTAAGAATATTAAAAGATTTGATACACTCATCTGAAAAGATGAATGGAGCATCCTTTTCTAGGAGTTTATTCATAGGAGTGGCAATTTTAGAAAAATCTTTTATGAAACGTCGGTAAAAACCGGCATGCCCTAGAAAACTCCTAACTCCTCTAACATTGGTGGGATGTGGAAGTTTAGCAATTACATCTACTTTAGCTCTATCCACTTCAATTCCTTCTTTTGAAATTTTATGTCCAAGAACGATGCCTTCTTTAACCATGAAATGGCATTTCTCCCAATTAAGTACTAGATTTAATTTTTCGCATCTAATTAGCATTCGTTCCAGATTAACTAGACATGATTTAAATGTATCACCGAAGACTGAAAAGTCATCCATGAAAACTTCCATGCATTCTTCTATCATGTCGTGAAAAATCGCCATCATACACCTTTGAAAGGTTGCAGGGGTGTTACAAAGTCCAAATGGCATGCGTTTGTAAGCAAAAGTACCATAAGGGCACGTGAATGTGGTTTTCTCTTGGTCCTCGGGTGCTATTGGAATTTGAAAATATCCGGAAAATCCATCTAGAAAACAATAGTAACTATTTCCGGCTAATCTTTCCAACATTTGATCTATGAAAGGTAAGGGAAAGTGATCTTTTCTGGTGGCGTCATTTAATTTTCTATAATCAATACATACACGCCATCCTGTTACAGTCCTAGTAGGAATAAGCTCATTTTTCTCATTTGTAATGACAGTCATGCCACCCTTCTTAGGTACGCATTGAACTGGGCTTACCCATGGACTATCAGAAATTGGATATATCAAACCTGCATCTAGCAGTTTAATAATCTCTTTCTTAACTACATCTTGCATATTAGGATTTAGTCTTCGTTGGCGTTGCACATACGTTTTATGACCTTCTTCCATAAGGATTTTATGTGTGCAATACGAAGGACTTATTCCTTTAATATCATGAATCTTCCATGCAATGGCTGGTTTATGAGCTTTCAACACAGAAATGAGTTGTGATTTCTCATTTTCAGTAAGAGAAGACGATATTATTACAGGTAATTCAGATTCACCATGTAAATAAGCGTATTCCAAATGGTTTGGAAGTGGTTTTAACTCTAATTTCGGAGGTTCTTCTATCGATGATTTGTATCGATATCTGTCTTCTTCTTTTAGCATTTGAATTTCTTCTGTTGTTGGTTCATATCCATTAGCTATAAGTGTAGCTAACATTTCAGCTTCATCAATTGGTTCATTACCTTCTCCTAAAGAACATTCTCCTGTTCCTTGTAATTCTGGAAATTCTTCTAATAATTCTGCATGTGCATCTATAGTTTGAATATAATAACATGTATCATCTGCAGATTGTGGTTGTTGCATTGCTCTATCAACTGAAAAGGTAACACTCTCATCCTCTATCCTTAGGGTCAATTTCTTACCGAACACGTCTATCATTGCTTTAGCCGTGTTTAAGAATGGTCTTCCTAATATGAGAGGAACTTGAGAATCTTCTTCCATGTCCAGAACAACAAAATCTACTGGAAATACTAAATTACCAACTTTAACTAGCATGTTCTCCATTATCCCTCTAGGATATTTTATTGATCTATCGGCTAGTTGTATGCTTATTCTGGTTGGTTTTAATTCTCCAAGGTCTAGTTTAGCGTATAGTGAATAAGGCATTAAATTTATACTAGCACCTAAGTCTGCCAATGCTTCTATTGAACTAAGACTACCCAGAAAACATGGAATTGTGAAACTTCCTGGATCAGATAGTTTTTCTGGTATCTTATTCAACAGCACTGCTGAACAATTAGCATTCATAGTAACAGCCGAGAGTTCTTCCATTTTCTTTCTATTTGAGATTAGATCTTTCAAGAATTTAGCATATCTTGGCATTCCTGAAATCACATCAATGAAAGGAAGATTTACATTTATCTGTTTAAACATATCCAAAAATTTGGATTGCTCGGCTTCAAGTTTCTCTTTCTTCATTTTACTCGGGTAAGGAAGTGGTGGTTGATATGGTTTAACATAAGGTTTATCCTTAACTGTGTTATCTTCATTAACCTTTTCAACTACCGGTTCTTTTTCCTTATCTTGATCAGGTTGTGGTTCTTGTGGAGTAGGAATGGTTTCATCAGAAGTTACAGGTATTTCAGGTGGTTTAAGTGTTGTACCACTTCTTGTGGTAATAGCTTTAGCTGTTTCATTCCGGGGGTTAGCATTTGTATCACTAGGTAGACTTCCCGGTTTTCTTTCACCTATTAACCTTGCTAGGTTACTTACTTCTTGTTCCAGATTTTGAATAGAAGCTTGTTGATTTCTAAATGCTTGAGCATTTTGTTCATTGGTTTGTTTTTGAGATGTGAAAAACTGCATTTGAGTTTCAACTAGCTTTGTCATCATATCTTCTAAATTCGGCTTTTTATCATCGGTTTGTTGTGGTGGTTTGTTTTGAAAATTCGGTCTTTGCTGATTGTAAGTATTATTGGATACTTGTTGATTGCTAGGACCTTGTTGGTTGTTGTATGGAATATTTCGGTTATAATTCTGGTTTTGATTGTAAATCGGTCTTGGCGGTTGATAATTATTCTGATAATTATTTCCAGGCCTTTGGTTTATGTATGAAATATTCTCTCTTTGTTCCATTGTTAATTCAATACTGAGACAATATTTTGTCAAATGTGGTCCTCCACACTGCTCACAACTAATTCGTATTGAGTGAATATCCTTAGTCATCTTTTCCATTCGTCTCTCCACAGCATCTATCTTTGCGGAAATGGAATCTAAGTCATGGCTAGAATCGGCTCTAGCTGCTTTAGATGATCTAATGATATCTTTTTCTTGGTGCCACTCATGTGAGTGGGAAGCAGTATTATCAATAATTTTGTAAGCATCAGTTTCGGTTTTCTTCATAATAGAACCACCAGCTGCTATATCTATGTCTTTTCTTGTAGTGATGTCGCATCCTTGGTAGAATATTTGTACTATTTGACAGGTGTCTAAACCATGTTGCGGACATCCTCTTAACAACTTTCCATATCTTGTCCATGCCTCATATAGAGTTTCATTTGGCTTCTGTGTGAACGTAACAATTTCTGCTTGAAGTCTTACGGCTTTAGATGCAGGAAAGAATTGTTTAAGAAATTTGTCAACTAAAACGTCCCATGTATCAATCGCCCCTTCAGGTAACGATTCCAACCAATCTTTGGCTTCTCCCTTTAAAGTCCAGGGAAATAACATGAGATATATCTGTTCATCCTCCACTTCTCGGATTTTAAATAGTGTGCAGATCCTATTAAAGGTACGTAGATGTTCATTTGGATCTTCCTTCGGCGCACCACTAAATTGGCATTGATTAGTCACCATGTGTAGAATTTGTCCTTTGATTTCATAATCTGGCGCATTAATGTCTGGATGAGTAATTGCGTGACCTTGGCCAGTGCGTTTAGCTCTCATTCGGTCTTTCATACTTAAAGGTTCCAGATTCTCCATAATTGAATTTGTTGAATCGGTATCACTAGATGATTCTGATTTAATGGTTCGTTCCTCAACAATCTCTGTTTGAATGATTGGTGGCTCCGGAGGAAAGTTTAATGGTTCAGGATCTATGAACCGTTCCTGAATATTCTCCGGATTCTCAATTGTGAGGTCGGGTTCAAAAAATGGATTATCGGAAATTTGAACTGAAGTACTTGGTCGACTGGATGACGATTCTAAAGAAAAATCAACGGCGGTTATATTTGCTAAATGTCTTGATCTAGTTACAGGTGGTGAACGTACAAAAGGTGATGAACGTCTTGCTCGGTGCATTCACTGAATATCCTATTAGTTTTAAAAAGGAAAGAAAAATTATAATAAGTTATCCAACCAATAGACTTTTTTGATTTTGCCCACGTTTTGAATAGCCAAAAGATGCAGCAGAGGGGCAGGATTCGTTTAGTCTCAATATAATTGAGGACTGTTTGGCTCCAATAACCCGGTCCACGTACAAATCCAACTATTACTACGAACCAGAAAATTTTGATGTCTATCAATTTAACCACTCAAAATAAATTTTCGTAATTTTAAGAAATTTAGATAAGAAGTAGAATAAAAATCTATGTCCTAAAACTAGAATAGCGAGAAATAAGAAAGAAAAAGAGTTCGTCGGAAAAAAAAAATATTGAAAAAGAAAAATGGTTGAAAAAAATAAAAGGTGACGGAAAAATAAAAGAAACTTATAAAAAATACTTGACTAACCTAACCTTATTACTACAACTAACTTAAAATTATAATCGCAAATTGATATTACTAATTGGAATGATAATTGATACATAGTAAAAAGTGTCTAAAAATATTAAAGCTTACAGGAAAAACTAAATCCCAAATGGAAATAACTTAAAAAGAAACTAAAACTTAAAAAGGCGTCGCAAAATTCTAAAGTACCTAAATCTTAGTCTAAAGAAAAAGCACTTAAGGAATTCTACGGCAAAGCCTAAAAATCTAGGAGTAAAAATAACTATAGCAAAAACTAAGTTTAAAATTAAATATGAGCTAAAAATACAAATATTACGCTAAAACGATTTAAAAAGGGACAAAATATAAAAATATACAAAAAGTTGTAAAAAGTACAATTTTTATAAAAATATTATTTTTATATTATTTATTTAATAAAACTACTAATTTTACAATTTAATAAAACTAATTAATACTAAATACATAAATTAAATAAAAAGTAAAAGTTAAAATAAAATTAATTATAATAATAATAATAATTAGGGTTAATAATAATAATAATTATTAAATAACCCGTAATTAATTGCAGTTTAGGGTTTCTGTCGCGTGTCAGAGTTACTCCGCGAGTTGCGGTAATTTATAAAGAAAACCCCGCGAGTCGCGGGGTTCAGGAATTCAGATGACAGCTTATTAAATTCGACGCGTTTTTCTTTATTTATTTTTTTTTATTTTCTGTTTTCTGTTTTTATATAAATAAAAGATATTTAAATAAAACTTATATTTTTTTTAAACTAAAATAAAAATAAAGAAACTTATAAAACTTAAATATTTAACAAAAT
This sequence comes from Rutidosis leptorrhynchoides, assembly GCF_046630445.1. NCBI lineage: Eukaryota > Viridiplantae > Streptophyta > Magnoliopsida > Asterales > Asteraceae > Rutidosis > Rutidosis leptorrhynchoides. Next base: position 212,769,910 of record NC_092335.1, read on the forward strand.
CTTAAAAATTCTTATATTTTTGTTTTTCTTTTTATATTTTCGAATAATTAAAACGTATTTTTACAAAAACGAATTTTAATAAAAGTTAACTAAAAATCTTTTTTTTTTTTTTATATTAGCGTTGCGCTTCCGGCGTTTAAGAAGTTCCCCGGCAGCGGCGCCAAAAATACTTGATGTCAAAGCTAAGGGATACGAAATAGTTTATATTTTACTAGGAAAAACTATTAAATACGATAAAATTTTACACAAGATATTTATTTATTTATAGAATGGATATACTTAAACCTTGCTACAACACTTATAGGCAGTGTACCTAATCGTACAGTAGTGTAGTTTTTAGTAAGTCCGGTTCGTTCCACAGGGAATCTTTTTTAAACAAAGCTCAACGCTATATTAATTTACTTTTATAAAAATACAAACATATATATAAGTAATATTATTATTATAAAGGGGGGTTTTTACCGTTTAATGACTGGTTTGTCGATTTTAAGACTTTAGTCGCAGTTAAAACCTAATGTAAAATATAAAATAAATACAAGACTTAAATTAAAGCGTAAAGTAAATAACGATAATGAAATTGCGAATAATAAAAGTGCGATAAAATAAACTTGCGATAATTAAAAAGGACGATAATTAAAAGTGCAATTAAATAACAATAAATAAAAGTGCGATAATTAGAAGTGCAATTAAATATAAAATAAAGGAAATTAAATATGAAATAAAAGAATTATGCTTATTTAAACTTCCGTAATCATGATGTTCGACGTGTTGATTTTAGTTTTATGCCCATGGGTTAATTGTTCTTTGTCCTGGATTATTTAATATGTCCGTCTGGTTTTTGTCCATAACAGTCCATCAGTCATAAATATAAAGTGCGATTGTCCTCGTCAAATTATTCTTATACCCGAAGTTAAATATTCCAACTAATTGGGGATTCGAATTGTAACAAGGTTTTAATACTTTGTTTAATGAATACACCAGGTTATCGACTGCGTGTAAACCAAGGTTTTACTACTTTGTTAGCAATTACACCAATTACCCTTGAATGTAATTTCACCCCTGTTTTAATTATTCTAGTGGCTATTAATCCATTCCCGTGTCCGGTTAAATGAACGATTATTCATACATATAAATACCCCGCCCATCGTGTCCGATTGAGTGTATATGGTAATTTATAGGGACGCCCAATTGTAAATCTTTATATTAACATTAACAAACTATCATTTAGTTAAACAAATATAAAGCCCATTAATAGCCCATAGTCTAATTTCTACAAGTGTCGTTCTTTTGTCCAAACCCCAATTATGGTACAAAGCCCAATTACCCAATTTTAGTAATTAGCCCAACATCATGATTACTTCGTTTTAAATAAGCATAATAATAACTTAGCTACGAGACATTAATGTAAAAAGGTTGAACATAACTTACAATGATTAAAAATAGCGTAGCGTTACACGGACAGAATTTCGACTTACACCCTTACAACATTCGCTAACATACCCTTATTATTAGAATTATAATTAAAATTAAAATATAAATTATAAATATAAATATAAATTTTACGTATGAATGAGGAAGAAAAAGATTGATGAATTGCGATCAGAATTCGGTTGCTTTTATAGGAAAAGTCGAATTTTGGGGCTCCGCGACTCGCGGTGAAATCCTCTTCAAACTTCGCGAGTCGCGGAGAATGAATTTACAGCTCAGTCCCTTTGGAGTCTTTCTCTGCCGACGGTTTTTATTTATAAATATAATATATATAATTAATATAATTAATTATATATTATATTATATTTATATACATAGTTAACTTGTAATTTTTAGTCCGTTGCGTCGAGCGTTAAGAGTTGACTCTGGTCCCGGTTCCGGATTTTCGAACGTCCTTGCGTACAATTTAATATCTTGTACTTTACGTTTTGAATCTTGTACTCTTGTAATTTCGAGACGTTTCTTATCAATAATTGGAACCTCTTTGATTGTCTTTTGTTCTTTTGAGCTTTTTGGTCGTTTGCGTCTTCAATTCGTCGAATCTGTCTTTTGTCTTCACCTTTTATTATTTAAACGAATATCACTTGTAAATAGAACAATTGCAACTAAAAGCTTGTCTTTCTTGAGGAATAATGCTATGAAATATATGTTCGTTTTTAGCATTATCAGTATTCGGGGATGAAGCTAGTCAAATCTTAAACCATTGTCACACATGACCAAAAGGAGGGCATTATGGGCCTCAACTCACAGCAAGAAAAGTTTACGATGCTGGATTCTATTGGCCTACAATTTTTAAAGACGCACACCTTCTTTGCAAATCATGTGATGCTTGTCAAAGGGCCGGAAAAATAAGTCAACGTGATGAAATGCCACAAAATGTCATTCAAGTATGTGAAGTATTTGACATTTGGGGTATTGACTTTATGGGTCCATTTCCAAAATCTCATAATAATCTCTACATTCTCGTTGCCATTGATTATGTATCTAAATGGTCGGAAGCACAAGCTCTCCCAACTAACGATACACGAGTTGTAGTCAACTTTTTAAAATGTCTTTTTGCAAGGTTTGGAGCACCGAAAACTTTAATAAATGATCGGGGTACTCATTTTTGTAATAATCAACTTGAGAAAGTTCTCAAAAGATATGGAGTAACTCATAAAATCTCCACCGCTTATCATCCACAAACAAGTGGACAAGTTGAAAATACCAACCGAGCATTAAAACGTATTCTAGAGAAAACCGTAGGATCAAATCCGAAGGAATGGTCCATGAAATTGGAGGATGCACTTTGGGCTTTTAGAACAGCCTATAAAACTCCAATTGGAACCACACCTTTTAGACTCGTTTACGGAAAAGCATGTCATCTTCCAGTAGAAATTGAACACAAAGCATTTTGGGCTTTGAAGACATGTAATCTTGATTTACATGAAGCCGGACGTTTACGATTAAGTCAACTAAACGAATTAGAAGAATTAAGACATGAAGCATACGAAAATTCGTTAATCTATAAAGAAAGAACGAAGAAATGGCATGATAGAAGAATCAGAAGTTCAAAAGAATTTAAAGAAGGAGACAGAGTTCTTCTTTTCAATTCAAGATTCAAGCTATTTCCTGAAAAATTGAAATCAAGATGGTCTCATCCTAAAAAGAAACAAAATTTTAAATTTAATTAATTATTTTTTTTAATAAGTTAAAGGTTTTATAAAAAAAAAAAAGGGGGACCTCATGCGATCGCATGAGATTTACCCTGTAACCTCATGCGATCGCATGAGGCTGGAAAACTGTCCAGAAACATAAAGCTCAGCGAGCTGCTCTCTGTTACCACAATACACACACATATACATGAACCATCTCACCAATTCACCTCTAAAATCACCATTTTTTCACCAAATTCAACCAAATTTCGTCCTACAATCCGCTACAATCATGCCAAGGTTCGGATTTTTTAACAAGAAAAAATATACTGAAACTGGAGGTGCATCATCATCATCTAGACAACCACAACTGGAACCTGAGCCAGAATTGCAATACGAACCAGAACCCGAACAAGAACCACAACAAGAACAACAACATCAGCCTGATCAACACGTACCTTATTATTATCCACTACAATTTGTTGATGCCTTCATAGTATTTCCGATGCATCCGCCAGTAGAATACCCAACGATTCTTGAACACACGTTGCATCCTAATCTAAGATTCGATAGAAGCTGGAGAGATTACCCAACATATCAAAGTAACAAATTCAAACTGATACCAAAAAATGTAAAAGTTCCGAGGGTAATCGATTGGGAGCCTTTAGAAAGGGTCCAACTAGTTAACTCAGTTAGGGAGCATCTGATCCAAAGGTATGGCAGTTCTTCTTTTTCCGATTGGGAACGTCTATTCACCATTCGTAGACCTGTATATAAGGAATGGTGCATTGAGCTTATGAGTACTATAGCGTTAAATGTAGATGTAGATAGATTAGATGATAGAAGTTTTCTTACATTTATACTTGGCCGTAGGATGTACAGGATGTCCATGCTGGACATGGCCAGGGCTTTGCAGATATATACTCCTGGTGAATTACTACTACCCGATTGTATGAATTTGATTTATCGTGGTGAAAGGATAGATAGGAATTTTGACGCGAACGCCGTCTGGAGGCGAAGGTCAGATTATAATGTTTTTACACTGGGAGGAAAACACTCCTACTTACATATTAACAAAGCCGATTTTCGTATAATTCATAGATTTTTGGCTAACTCAATTACACAGAGAGGTCACAATAAGGAGAAAATGACCTTACATGATTTATTTTACCTAAAGTGTATTCGAGACCCAAGAGGCTTTGTTAATATCCCTTACTGTGTTGGTTTTTATTTGTCTAAAATGATAGAAGGAATACAGGAAGGGGGAATAATAGGAGGAGGTATTTTTATTACTCTCATTGGAGAGTATTTGGGTGTAGATAGGGATCAAGGAGGTTCACTTTTGGAATGTAGGGAACAGGTTGAGCCTTTAGGATTGAGGGTCTATCAGGGTGCTAAGGTATTAAAAAGCAAACGCAATCAGGTAATACCATATGTTGGTAGTCATCCTCAGGTAGAGAGAGGTTCAGATGAGGAAATGGAGGAAGCGGATGACATTAGGGATGTCATTAGGGAGGCTATGACTGACGTCTACCAGCGTGTAGATGAGGTAGATATGACAAACGGGGAGAGATTTAGTCGGATGGAGCAGTGGCAAGCCCGTAATGATTACGAGCATTCCAGGCAACGACAGCATGATAGATGGGACTATCATCAGCGTCAGATCATGAGCCGGCTGTCACCTCAGGATCACTACATCCCGACCCGACCCGCTTACTATCCTCCACACCAGCCCGAGATGAGACCACCATATACTCTCTACGACCCTAACCAGGCCTATCAGTACACTTATCACCAACCATGGAACCCGGACGATGACATGAACTGGAACCCCTATCCAGATTGATATAGTTCCTGTTGGTGATTTCTATGATTTTTATCTTTTTATTATTTCTATTTATTTATGTTTAAACACATTATATTTTGATACTTTTATGTAAGTTTTATATTTCTATTATGTTGTACTAATATTTCATATTTGATTTAAAAGTGGGATTTAAAGTCCCATTTCAAATTACCATGCATGTTTATATTTGTATGTATGTATATTTTCAATTGTACACAACAGGGTAAAACAGCGCATTTTCAAAGACTGGCATTAAGTTCAGCAAAATCTACTAATTTTGACGACAAAACGAAAAACAAATGTGATGTAACAACAAAACGGAATGAACAAATGATGTGCACCATTTATCATTCAACAAACAAACGCCAATATGTTTGGAAACTTTGGTAAAATTTAATCATTTTTCTACACTAATCACCCTCAATAATTTAAATTGTTACTGATTTCTTGCAAATGAGGGCATTGCAAGATCTTAAGTGTGGGAAGGGGTTAAATTCTTTCGGATTTTTAAAATTTTTAACTTATACACTTGGTTGCCATTAAAAATACTAGTAATGCAGTAGTTGTATTAGAATCTAGTGCTCTCTGATAATAAAGAATAGCCCTAGTCTTATATACTGACTACTAATTCTAGTAAAATTTTTCAAAATTTTCAATTAAATGAACTCAAAATTATGTTTATATATATTTATGAACGATAAAACTAGGTGTTAATACCGAAATTATTGTTACCTCGGAAAGGACATAAATTGAGAAACAACCCAAAATGTTAGAATTCATTTAAAATGAAATAGAGGACAATAAAAAGGCAAAGAAAATAAAAGCCAAGTGTGGGAAAAATTCACCAAGTTATTTAAAACATATATCACATATTTTTGTACAAATAATTGAAGATACTTTTGTTTTGGACAATATTAATTAGTTTTACCCAGTAAATTGTAATATATTTGAAAGGAAAGATGGATCTACACGATGAATCAATTCCATCATTAAAAGGAAGTAAAGTCTTCCGAAAAAGAAACGCGCTTCTTGATTTAGGTCAGGAAGTTGTCGTCCAGACCAGTTGTAGAGTCTACGAAAAACCTTGAAAAGTTTTCTCGAAAATCAGCTGGAAATCCACGGACCTCAGCATCAAACAGGGTCGCCAAGTGGTCAGACTTATCCTAACCATGAGAGGATCTGTCTCGTAAAATGGGGAGGGCACCGTGCAAATTAGCTTGATAAGACTAATGAATCAGATCCCCAGAAAGGATAATCTCCTTAAAAGATCAAAAATCAGCTTTTAAGACTGATATTACTCAATCCTTGAGATTGACCTTAAAGATTGAGAATTACAAACTCATGGAATTCGATGATATCTAAACTCGAGCTTGAACGAGAAAATATTTTGATCAAAATTACAAACCAATTTGTTTTCTGAAAACCCATTTTTAATGCGTTCATTACCATTGAACGTAAAATCCTAGGAATTCACCTGGAATTCATTAGGTCACCTGAACCAAATCGGATGTCAACTGTAAGAACGGTGGTTGCATAGCATGGTCAAAGACAGGACCTTGTGCCAGACCGAAAAACTATAGGGTGAGCTTTACTATTGCTCCTACAAAGGATAGTAATTGCATCCGACACGATATAGACCATAATTAAAAGCATGTCAGGGGACATTGCCTTAACAGTTGCTTGTTCAACGCTTTCCTTTACAACCGGATGGTAGTTTACCGAAAGGTAATATACGGAACAAGTATACTGGACGTGTTACTTTCCCAATACAAGGTTAGCAAGTGGGTGACACAAAACCGCAAGTTTTGAGCTAAAATTTTCAAATCTGAAACCCGCCAAACCCACAAAAACAATTTGCAAACACCGGTGAAGGGTTATTCCAGAAAACTTATCTAGGGTAAAAGCTAGATTGAATTTTCAAAAGATCAAATGTTTTCATAAAGATCCAATTTCCTTAAGGATCTAAATTTTTATAGTCATGTGGGACTGTAAACCACAACGTTACTACCATTGTTCATACCGCCGTATAGAAATCACTGATGTACAAAGTGTGAAGAATAAAGAAGTGATTCTAGTATATATTTATTTCAAGACTATATTGCTTGAGGACAATCAACGCTCAAGTGTGGGAATATTTGATAATGCTAAAAACGAACATATATTTCATAGCATTATCCCTCAAGAAAGACAAGCTTTTAGTTGCAATTGTTCTATTTACAAGTGATATTCGTTTAAATAATAAAAGGTGAAGACAAAAGACAGATTCGACGAATTGAAGACGCAAACGACCAAAAAGCTAAAAAGTACAAAGTACAATCATAGTTGTTCAAATTATTGATGAGAAACGTCTCGAAATTACAAGAGTACAAGACGCAAAACGCAAAGTACAAGATATTAAATTGTACGCAAGGACGTTCGAAAATCCAAAACCGGAACCAGAGTCAACTCTCAATGCTTGACGCAACGGACTAAAAATTACAAGTCAACTATGCACATAAATATAATATAATATTTAAATAATTCTTAAAATTATTTATATATTATATTTATTTATAAAAACCGTCGACAAGAAAGAAAACAAAGCAATGTGAGCTGGTACCTACCTCCATGCGATCGCATGGCCTGTAGGCTTAATATCCATGCGATCGCATGGGCCACTTTTTGTGGCCACATGCCTATAAATTTCGCAGTTTTGAGCGAACTTTAATATATTTTTTTCTTCTTCTTACTCAAACGTATATATATATATATATATATATATATATATATATATATATATATATATATATATATATATATTTAATTTTAATTTTAATTTTAAATTCTAATAATAAGGGTATGTTAGCGAATATTGTAAGGGTGTAAGTTGAAATTCTGTCCATGTAACGCTACGCTATTTTTAATCATTGTAAGTTATGTTCAACCTTTTTAAATTAATGTCTCGTAGCTAAGTTATTATTATGCTTATTTAATGCCGAAGTAATCGTGATGTTGGGCTAAATATTAAAATTGGGTAATTGGGCTTTGTACCATAATTGGGGTTTGGACAAAAGAACGACACTTGTGGAAATTAGACTATGGGCTATTAATGGGCTTTATATTAACTAAACGATGCCTCGTTAATTTAATATATAGACTTATAATTTGACGTATTTATATATAACCACATACGCTTGACTGGGTACGGTGGGCGGGATATCTATAAATACCAATAATTATTCATTTGACCGGACACAGAACTGGATTAATAGTTAATTGACTTGTTGAAATAGGGGTGGATTACATTCAAGGGTAATTGGTGTAATTGTTAACAAAGTAGTAAAACTTTGGACTACACGCAGTCGATAACCTGGTGTATTCATTAAACAAAGCATTAAGACTTTGTTACAATTTGAATCCCCAATTAGTTGGAATATTTGACTTCGGGAATAAGAATAATTTGACGAAGACTTCCGCATTTTATGATTATGACTAATGGACTATTATAGACAAATCCGTATGGACATATTGAATAATCCAGGACAAAGAACAATTAACCCATGGTAATAAACTAAAATTAACACGTCGAACATCATGATTACGGAAGTTTAAATAAGCATAATTTCTTTTATTTCATATATAATTTCCTTTATTTCATATTTAATTGCACTTTTAATTATCGCACTTTTATTTACTGTCATTTTATTTAATTGCACTTTTAATTATCGTACTTTTTAATTATCGCAATTTTATTTATCGCACTTTTATTTATCACAATTTCATTATCGTTATTTACTTTACGCTTTAAATTAAGTCTTTTTAATATTTTACATTAGGTTTTAACTGCGACTAAAGTTTTAAAATCGACAAACCGGTCATTAAACAGTAAAAACCCCCTTTTATAATAATAATACTACTTATATATATTTTTGTATTTTTACAATTATAAGTTAAAAATATAGCGGTAAACTTGGCTAGAGTTCCCTGTGGACGAACCGGACTTACTAAAAACTACACTACTGTACGATTAGGTACACTGCCTATAAGTGTTGTAGCAAGGTTTAGGTATATCCACTCTATAAATAAATAAATAACTTGTGTAAAATTGTATCGTATTTAATAGTTTTTCGTAGTAAAAATATAACTATTTTATACACCACCTCGCACACATCAATGGTGGTATACGAATTGTGTTGATTAAAATGATTAAAAAGTCGCGTATGATGATGAACGGGTTCCATTATGATTATGATCACATTGATGATGATTATGATTCGTAATGATATGTAAAATAACGATAATAATAAATATGGTTAAGGATGTTATCGGGACGTCGCGGGTTCAAAACCGGACTTGGGCATTTTTTTTAGGGTTACTCCTTTGAGGTTCGTAAATCCGAGGCCAACCCTACACTTGTTCATTGATGTCATGTGTATTTTTACTACAGAATACAGTATCGTGAGTTTCATTTGCTCCCTTTTACTCCTTATATTTTTGGGACTGAGCATACATGCGCTGTTTTTACAACTGCTTATTTAAATGCTTTTGGAAATATATTTTGAACTGCGAATACATGAAATGCTTTTATAAATGTTTGACGAGATAGACACAAGTACTTAAAAACATTCTACTAATGAGTTATGAGTACACCAGATATCACCCCTTTATAGTCTGGTAATCTAAGAATTAGGAAACCGAGCTCCTAATTGACGCAAATTCTAAAGATAGATCTATGGGCACTAACGAGCCCCAGTCAGAGAATTTGAACTACTTTAGTACTTCGAAATAGGTATACAACTGCCAGCTTTAAAAGATATGATCTGTTTGTGAGGTGTACACAACCATCATATTTAAAAGAGTGGCCTAATTGTATGCTTTTTGCATGACCGTGCGGAATGCCGGTATGCGGGGGATATTCTAGATGCATTTTGTTAAGATCGATTACCAGGTGTTTGTAGTTCGTATGAATGAATTTTATCTCTATGCCGTGCGAAATGCCTGATATGAGATTATGTTTATGAAAGATATTAAAAATCGCGAGGCAACCTACGGGGGAGAAAAGGATACGAACCTACTCTGCCAAGCATTATGAAAAAAATGGTTTTGTACACAAGAGAGGTGTACTGTATTTAAATCTTGTGGTCTATCAAAATGATGAACTTTACTGTTTATGATAAACCTATGAACTCACCAACCTTTTGGTTGACACTTAAAAGCATGTTTATTCTCAGGTATGAAAGAAATCTTCCGCTGTGCATTTTCTCATTTTAGAGATATTACTTGGAGTCATTCATGGCATATTTCAAAAGATGTTGCATTCGAGTCGTTGAGTTCATCAAGAATATTATTAAGTCGTTTATAGTGGGATATGTTATGAAATGGTATGCATGCCGTCAACTTTCGATATGATGAAAGTTTGTCTTTTAAAAACGAATGCAATGTTTGTAAAATGTATCATATAGAAGTCAAATACCTCGCGATGTAATCAACTATTGTTAATCGTTTATAATGTATATGAACGGGGCATTTCACAGAGATTGTAAGAGCAACACCCCAGCCGTGAGGACGAACCCAAATAGACCAAGGAAGTGCTATGAGTGCGGTCAGCAGGGCCACTTCAGGAATGAATGTCCCAACAAGAAGAAGGATGGCGGGCCAGCATGTGGAAGAGTTTTCAACATGAACGCCAGAGATGCCCGCGAGGATTCTGACTTGGTTATAGGTACATTCACCGTCAATAAACTATTAGCTTCTGTCTTGTTTGATACTGGTTCCGATAGGAGTTATGTATGTAGACACTTTTGCTCTAAGATAGATTGGTCGTTAGTTCCTTTGGAGGAGAGTACTCTTGTTGAGGTAGCCAATGGAAAGCTTGAGAAAGTTGACCAAATTGGCCGAGGAGGTATTATAAACTTAGCTGGTGTGGATTTTGAGATTGATTTAATACCCATTAAGTTGGGGAGCTTTGATGTGATAGTCGGTATGGACTGGTTGTCCAAGGTGAAAGCAGAAGTTATTTGTGGAGAGAAGATTCTTCGTATACCTCGCGAAGATGGTGAGCCACTAATTGTTTACGGAGAGAGATGTAACCCGAAGCTGAACCTTATTAGTTGCATGAAGGCACAAAAGGTCATGAGAAAAGGGCGTTTTGCTTTTTTGGCGCATGTGAAGAAGTTAGAAACTGAGGAGAAAAGCGTGGATGAAGTGTGAATCGTGAACGAATTTCCCGACGTCTTTCCAGAAGAGTTTCCAGGATTACCCCCGCCGCGATCAGTGGAGTTCCAGATCGACCTAGTGCCGAGAGCTACACATGTAGCTCGCGCACCTTATCGACTCACACCTTCTGAACTACAAGAGTTGCAGAGTCAACTACAGGAATTGCTAGACCGTAGATTTATTCAACCAAGCTCTTCGCCTTGGGGCGCACCTGTTTTATTCGTGAAGAAGAAGGACGGATCTTTCCGCATGTGTATCGATTATTGTGAACTGAACAAGTTGACAATCAAGAATCGGTATCCCCTTCCCAGGATTGACGATCTTTTCGACCAGCTGCAAGGATCAAGAGTTTACTCCAAGATCGATTTGCGATCAGGTTATCACCAGTTGAGGGTGAAGGAGAGCGATGTACTGAAGACTACGTTCCAAACTCGTTATGGTCATTATGAGTTTCTCGTGATGCCATTCGGTTTAACCAACGCACCTGCCGTGTTTATGGATCTTATGAATAACGTATGCAAATCATACCTAGACAAATTCGTTATCGTATTCATAGACAATATCCTAATCTATTCCAAAAGCGAAGAAGAACATGAGCAACATCTTCGACTCATGCTTGAACTCTTGAGACAATAGCAACTCTATGCCAAATTCTCCAAGTGTGAATTTTGATTGAAGGAAGTCCAATTTCTTGGTCATATTGTGAGCGATCAGGGTATCAAAGTCGATCCCGCAAAGATCGAAGCCATCAGCAAGTGGGAAACTCCCACTACTCCGACTCATATCCGCTAATTTTTAGGCCTCGCCGGTTGCTATCGTAGATTCATCGAAGGTTTCTCTTTAATTGCACCTCCTTTGACCGCGTTAACTCACAAAGGGAAGAAGTTCGTTTGGGCAACCGAGTAAGAGTCGGCATTCCAAACCCTGAAGCAGAATTTAACCACCGCATCTATCTTATCCCTTCCCGAAGGCAGTGATGACTTCGTTGTATATTGCGATGCCTCCCGACATGGTTTTGGGTGTGTATTAATGCAACGGAAGAAGGATATTGCTTACGCCTCCCGAAAACTGAAGATTCACGAGCGAAACTACACGAATCACGATCTCGAACTTGGAGCCGTTTTCTTTGCACTCAAACTATGGAGACACTATATGTATGGAACCAAGAGCACTATCTTCACCGACCACAAAAGCCTCCAATACATATTCGATCAGAAGCAACTGAACATGAGACAGCGACGGTGGATCAAGACGTTGAATGATTATGATTGTGAGCTTCGCTACCACCCTGGCAAGGCAAATGTTGTAGCCGATGCCTTGAGCCGAAAGGAGAGAATGGTACATCTTCGTGTCCACACCTTAAACATCACCATTCACAAGAATCTTAATAGCCAAATTCGTGTAGTCCAAGAGGAAGCTCTCAAAGAGGAGAATATTTCTCATGAACACTTGAACATTCTCGTCTCTCGATTTGAGGTTAAGGAAACTGGACTCCGATAGTTTTTCGGAAGAATTTGGGTGCCTAGTAATGGGGATTTACGAAGCCTTATTATCGACGAAGCCCACAAGTCAAGATATTCGATTCATCCAGGAGCTGGTAAGAAGTATCACGACCTCAAAGAGTAATATTGGTGGCCAAACCTCAAGAAGGATGTTGCGACTTACATTGGAAAGTGTTTGACTTGTTCTAAGATCAAAGCCGAACATCAGAGGCCATCCGAGTTACTTCAGCAACCCGAGATCCCGCAATGGAAGTGGGAAGGAATAACGATGGACTTCATCACGAAGCTACCGAAAACGGTAGGTGGTTATGATACCATCTGGGTTATTATTGACCGTCTTACCAAATCTGCTCACTTCCTAGCCATGAAGGAAACCGATACAATGGAGAGACTGGCGTAGCTGTACATAAAGGAAATTGTATCTCGTCACGGTGTACCCTTATCAATTATTTCAGGTCAAGATGCCCGTTTCGCTTCTAGATTTTGGCGTTCTTTACAAGAAGCTTTGGGAACACGTTTAGATATGAGTACCGCATATCACCCGCAAACTGACGGACAAAGCAAACGCACGATTCAAACCTTGGAGGACATGTTACGAGCTCGTGTTATTGATTTCGGGAAAGCTTGGGAAAAGCATTTGCCTCTAGCCGAATTCTCTTACAACAATAGTTACCATTCGAGCATTAATGCCGCACCTTTCGAAGCTTTATATGGCCGCAAGTGCCGTTCTCCTATCTGTTGGGCCGAAGTAGGTGAAAAGCAAATCACCGGACCCGAACTCGTCCATGAAATAACCGAGAAGATAGTCCAAATCCAAGCAAGGCTCAAGATGGTCCGTGATTGTCAAAAGAGCTATGCCGACCTTAAACGAAAAGATCTCAAATTTCAAGTAGGTGACCGCGTAATGTTGAAAGTCGCACCTTAGAAAGGTGTAATCTGTTTCGAAAAGCGTGGGAAGCTAAACCCGTGATATATTGGTCCATTCGAAATCTTGGAGCGTATTGGACCCGTCGCTTACCGTTTGGATCTTCCATCTCAATTAAGTGTTGTTCATCCCACTTTCCACGTGTCGAATCTGAAGAAGTGTCTTGCTGAACCAGAACTTATCATACCTCTGGATGAACTTACGATTGATGACAAACTCCACTTCGTGGAAGAGCCTGTTGAAATTATGGACCGTGAGGTCAAAACCTTGAAACGCAACAAGATTCCAATTGTCCAAGTCCGTTGGAATGCTAAACGAGGACCCGAGTTTACTTGGGAACGAGAGGATCAGATGATGCATAAGTATACTCACCTTTTCCCGACTCTACCGTCTACCTCAGCTTAAAATTTCGGGACGAAATTTTCTTTAACAGGTGGGTAATGTAACGACCTGACTTTTTTGACTTATATTGTTGTGCTTATTACTTTCACGAAACTGTGTATTTGTGCGTACTGAGCTATATTATATTCTGGGATCACTATTAATGTTGATTACTTTCGTTTATATTTTAAAACATGTTATTAAGTACGTAGTTACTTAACTTGATCCTCGAATGCTTTTATGACCGTTAGTGTCACTGGACGTTTAGAACGAGCTATGTACTCTGTACACGATTAATTTTGGTCGTAATTGGAATATTATGACTATGTGAAACTAATTGTTATTTTCTAATGACAATTACTTGGCTTATCGGTTGCTTAATTACACTTAGTAATTTACTAATGCACACTAGTTAGTCTTGTTGGACTTTCTACCTTATTGGACTTTAGCTCACCCTACTTTAGTTATTGGACTTTTAAGTTAGCCCAATTTTAAATGGATTATGACCCATTAAAATGTAAGACAAAAACCCATTAATATGAGCCAACATACTAGCATTTTTGTTAACCATTACCATACATGTTGCATGGGATCCCAACATAAGCACCACCTTTAGACCACCACTAAGCAAAAAGCAAAAGTTGTCCCCCCTTTTATCCCCTCAAACCCACGGCCACATACCACCACCACCACCACTATAAATACCAAGCTCATTCCTTCCATTTCACACTTGATCTCATTCACATTTTACACACACTTTCTCTCTAATTTTCTCTCTAATCTTTCTCACACTAAAACTTGTAAGTTTCTTGATTTTCTTCTTCTTCTTCCTTCTTTATTTTCGACATCATCATCATCATTAAAGGATCAAGCTTTTTAGCTTCTTGATCTTGTTATATCTTGAAGATTCAAACTTTGATTTGAATCCTTCAAGAACATGAAAGATTCAAGTTTTCTATCTTTGAATCTTCATTACCTTGTTAGATCTAAGTTTTCTAGCTTATGATCCCTTTATTTTGTTAAAAAGATCAAAACTTGTGTTTATGATCTTCATGAAACTTGAAGATCTAGCCTTCTGCTTTAAGGATCTTCAAGAACATTAAAGATCCAAGCTTTCTAGCTTAGGTTTTTATTATTTTATTTAGATCTAAGCTTTTTAAGTTTATGATCTCATTACTTTTACTAGATCTTAGCTTTCTAGCTTATGGTCTCATTAATCTTGTAAAGATCCAAGCTTTCTAGCTTAGAGTTTCTTAATACTTGAAGATCTAAGTTATTATTGTAGATCTCACTTACTTGGAACCTTTTTATGATTTTTATGGTGATAAAAATCAAGTCTTCATCATCTCATATGATGAAGATGCATAAACTTGTGTCAAAAGGACAAAGGTTGAAGCTTTATTGGGTTTATGCAATAAAGAGACAACATTGATGTTTAAAACTTGTAGAATGTTAGCTTTAACTCTTGGTTGTGTGTTGATGGTTGAAACTTGGTCAAAGTGATGCTAAAACATCAAAGAGTTGTACACATGAAGCTTACACGCATCAAGGATGAGAACCGTGGTGAGCATCAAGCACCAAGAAACCCACCGGAGAACTTGTTTGCTGTTTTTCGGGGTCTGATCAGACTCCTGGGACTTCTAGAAAATTGATTTTCGGATATTTTGGTTCGATTAGATGACTTTTCGTTCAAGACTCGCCTATATCCGATATACGGTTTAGGATTTATAGCTTTTCGAAAATCACTACGCCTTTGTAACGACTTGCTGAAAATTATGACATACTCGCGCTTGAACCGTCGCCACGGTCAAACGACATCGATTTAGGATCTGAAAATTGGACAGCAGTTAGAGGACTCACATACGGAGCCTAGGCCACTGACCACGCGTCTTTTCGGTTTGTATAGAGGTCGTAGAAGCTGTCTGAAGTCAGCCTTTTGTTTCGATCTCTATTCTTGTTGAAAACTTACTTTATCTTTTACGAATGATGATGATGATGATGATAATACTCAAGGCTTAACTTATTCACTTTTAAACTTTTGGGGACAATATACTGACCTAGTAACCTTTGACTTAGGTTGAGGACCTTTCGGACCGACTTACTACTTGCATACTTTTCATATCGACTTTACCGCAATTCACTGTGAGTTATAGATTCCCTTTTTACTTTAACTATTTTTTGGACTGAGAATACATGCGCTTTTTATATTTTACGTACTAGACACGAGTACTTAAACTTTATATATGTGTGGGTGATATAACGGCACAAAGATTCCCCTTAGCACGGTAACGTTTAATCATTGGTTTATGAACCGGTGAACGCGAATCTTAGATATGGATCCATAGGGTTTGACATCCCCACTCGGGCTAGTCGCGCTAGCATTGAACGGGTGTTTAATACTTCGTAAACTTACGCACTTGCCAGGTGTACTTTTAGGGGGTGATATTACTTGCTAAGTTAGTTACCGGGTGCTCACGGATAAGCATATACTTTTCATACTGTTTTGAATACGAAATTTCGTGGTCTACATTACATTACTGATTACAAACAAACTATAGCTCACCAACATTCGTGTTGACTTTTTAAGCATGTATTTCTCAGGTGCTTAGACGTTGTTGCTACCGCTGTTAGACTTGCTGTTATAGTCTTGGTGTTAGACTTGCTGTTACAGACTCGCTGTATTAGACTTCCGCTGCATTGTTTAGAGATATCTCAAGCATGTAACTTTTATTTTGCATTCACAACTTATGTTATTTTCGAATAATGGCTTTGTAATGACCTTTGTGTCATGTACTTATGTTAATGCTTTCTATTCGTAGAAGCACGTTACCTTTTGTAAAACATTTGACTTTGGTAAAGACGTTACCTTTTCATGAATGCAAAACTTGTTTTAAAACAGCATGTAGTATTATACCGTGTAATGGACCTGTTGTTGACTATTCGTACATGATGGTTTTGTACGGGGCGTCACATGGGAGCAGAGAATACACTTTCTCTCACACAGTACTTTCTCACTCTAAAACTTTAACCGCTTAGCAACATAACGCAACACGGACCAACTTCAACTTGGTTCAAAGACTGATAAGGACACCGCACGGATACCTCATCCGTGTTACGGGTCTGCAGGGATTCTTTCCCGAGGGTAAACATTATTCGATAAGATATCGCTCAACGCTAGAAAAAAATTTATTATTCTCCCTCCTAGTCTAAAATTGCTAAATCGTAGATTGGCTTACTGGACCACCCGCATATGCACCCGATATACGATTTCATCAATAGACAGCCATTTTTTTTTATTTTTTTTTTTGTACTTCCATGTATGAGTTTAATCTATGGTACTAACTTATAGCGATAGCTTTTATGGTTTACATAAACTTATTTTAACAGTTATCAACTTTTACGTATTACATCCATCGTTTCATATTGATTAGATGGTGACCCATCGTTCTTGCGGTTCTCATAAAATTACGCCAATAGACAATATTTTAAAAAATTCTCTCTCTAACTTATATAAAAGTGTACATAATGGTTATTTACTTACTTAAACTGCGCGTTAATAGAAGTAAAAATCAATGCACGTATTAAGTATATTAGGGACCGTTAACGTGCACATTTGGGTTAGTTAGAGATGATTAGTGCAATTTTTAAAAGATAAAAACGATTGATGTAACTTCATGAAAAACACAAACTATCAGCGTAATTTTTTAAAAAATAAAGACAATTGTTATAATTTCAAGTAAACCGCAAGAATTACTATCATAATCATAATATCATGGGCATACCTACTATATACCCAGTAATAGCATGAGATATCAGTAAAATACGAGATTTATTGAAAAAAAAATTGAGCTTTTAATTAGTTTTACTACTAGATAGTGTAAATTATTTTGTGAGACATCATTGGATAGCGTAAATTTGTTTGACCTTTTAACTAGTAATATCCGCTGCGCAATAAGATTCATAGATCCGTCACTCCATAAATATAATGAAATTTGCTCATGCTTTTTGAGTAATATTATAAGTAATCAAGAGAGTAAAAACAGCCGACCAAATTGTTTAGTTTATAACCACTTGCGTACATGATGGTGATCTATTTTGATCTGTTTTGTGCTTGCTTGAGTCATCCACTCCAACTACTCGATATTTTGGTTCAATGAAACCATTCTTTATTTTGAAAACTGCATATGTCAACGCCTTTCGTTTTCACTCAATAGTTTTGTCTTTGTGTTCGTATCATCATGTTGAACCCTAATTTGTTTCCGTCTAACTCTTGTGTTAATCTGATTGATAAATGAATAGGTATCTGATGGCTTACCCCCAACGATTTTACTAGTTTACATTATTACTTTATTTTATAATACTTGTTTGTCATTGTTATTTTAATTATTTTTTTTTTTTTTTTTTTTTTTGTAATGGATTACCCTGACAAATATTATTAAAAATAATAAAAGAATGGTTACAAAAAAGAGAACAGCCGCTGCTAGCAAACCTAGCAGTCCAGCAAGACGACCAACTAGCTAAACAAAACAAGCAAGCTAGACACCAACCAAACTAACACCTATTTTTAAACTAGGTGCCAATCGGATCTAATCCGATCAACATATGTAGATGACTTAAAGCGAATAGACATTAACTTTAATCTAACATTTGACTGGATCATCTCAAGCTGATCCACCGATTTTTGCAGACCCTTGAACACCCTGGAATTCCTCTCCTGCCAAATACAATACACCGAAGCTGCAAAACACAGTTTCATCACAAGCACCCTAGCCAAATTACGGTTTGCAACCTGCACAAGCATATCTCGACACACCTTCCAATCATTACTAGTTAAACCCATATCCGTACACCGTAAGACCTTGTTCCATATAGCCGTCGACTAGGAGCATTCGAAAAACAGATGTGAATGCGAATCTATACAATCATTACAAAATGTGCATTTCAATA
The DNA here is from genome assembly GCF_046630445.1 of Rutidosis leptorrhynchoides. Taxonomy (NCBI): domain Eukaryota; kingdom Viridiplantae; phylum Streptophyta; class Magnoliopsida; order Asterales; family Asteraceae; genus Rutidosis; species Rutidosis leptorrhynchoides. The sequence goes on from NC_092335.1 coordinate 212,788,828, forward strand.
TAGGATTTGCCCTCATATCCCACGGTTTGAATTTGTCTTGAGTCTTTAAACGTTCACCCATTAGAAGCCATAAAATAAACGCATGCTTTGGAATACATTGAGAGAACCATACAAATCTAAACCAAGTGACCACTCCCGCTCTCGTTCGAATTGATTCCCAGACATTCGCTACTGAAAATGGACGAATATTTCCATCAAAACACCTCCACATTAATTTATCCTCCACTGAGTTAACTATGGGAAAATCAACATATTGCAGGCTAGGATAATTATTAACCTATTGAGTAGGCCATGTATTCCTTAACCCACATATATCACTTACAGTAGAAAATTTATGATAACCTGCATTATGAATGTCTTGGAGTGAAATAATATCAATTAAAGGACCAATGTTAGTCCATATACCGTACCATGCGAACACATTTACACCACTACCAACTTGATAAATAAAAAATTGTCGAACCAGTGGCCGAAGTTGCAATATTTTTCGCCAGGGCCGTCTCATTGATTTTGAAGGCCATGTGCGAGATATATAAGAAGGTCCTTAAACGTTAATTATTTTTTGATTTAACATGGGCCTGACCCGTTTTGTGAACTGACTAATTCTATGGAGACCACTTATTTTGCAAGTAGAGTCATCAATGGCAAAAAATTTAATACATACAACAATTTAATAATAATAAAAAAAACTACTATATCAATTTTAATAACCTTTATTCCTGGTTCATGGATCTTTTTTAGATATATATGAATAATTGTATATAATTATATACTTCCTAGAATTTGCAAAATTTTAGACCCCTAAAATTTTCGAGCCCTGTGCGACTGCACACTTTGTACATGCCCGAAGACACCCCTGTTTTTTGCTACCCTTAATGGAGGAAAAAGTGATTGTTTGTTATTTTTATTAAGCTCGCTACTCTTAATAGAGGAAAAAGTTATCGATATATATTTATTGATTATTTATTGATTATTTATGCTGAATTGCAAACGCAAAATTTGATGTTGTTGTTCTTGTTTATATGTCGAATAATCGTATGGATTATTAAAATAAATAAATATGAAGGGTTACTTAAAAGAGTAATTTAAATTTATTTTAAAAGTCATGACCTAAATAAAAATTTATACCAGTACTTATTTACGCATTTTTATCTGATACAAGTATAATGAAGTAAAAAAAAAAAAACTTATTAATATCTATCTACAACAAATTTAATACTAGTCCATTAACTATGTTGAAATCAAATGTGCTAGATTTATTATCCTAATATACTAATTCCAATATTTGCCTAATTATTCATTCCTAGTTTTGACCAATATGGTCGTATATGTTATAAAATGAAACTCGTGACTATAATTGTATTTTTGATGCCGTATTTATAGCGCGATACATAGTAACCCTAAAAACCCTAATGGACCCAAGGCCACAATCGGACTTGGGCCAATCTATGTAATTCATTCAACACTCCCCCGCAGTCCGAACGGCGAAATCGTATAAGTTCGGACTGGAAAGAAAACAATAAATAAAAACACAATTTTCTCTCTAAGTTTTCATATCGAATTGATTGATATCGTTGATTGGTTGTGTTGCTTGACTGCGTTTCCTTTTCCGTAACGTTTTTTTTTTTACATCGTGGCTTATTTGCCTAAGGATTGAGCAGAACTTGGGCTTTGAACTTTACCGCCGATAAAATCTTCTTCAATGCTGCAAAACAAGAGAGGGTTTTTTTTTTTATTCCTCTTTTTTCCGGGGTTTGGAACCTAGTCTAGCTAGGCGGCTCATCCCCACGCCGATTATTGCAGGAGTTAACTAAGCAAGATAATGAGATATACGAGACTTGGAGTGATATGAAGAATATTAGATATAAAAAGAAAAGATTCGGTAAGAAAATAGAATACTGCAAATAAATTCATATTTGATGACAAAATAAATTTTAGAATTATAAATTTTAAGGAGAACATAAAAAATAAATGATATCAAAATTAATAAAGAGTAACAATAAAAATAAAAAAATAAAGAAGAGAAGACGGTAGATTTCAAACAAGTGCACAATGTGTCAGTGCATTGTTCTTGAAAAACAAGAAATAGAAAAAGGCAAGATAACAAATAAAAAGCGACGACTAATGTTCATATATCATGAACATGCGGCAATTGTTTTTTTTTTTTTCGTCAGTAGGTTGATTGACAGATGTAAGGAGTATTATGTTTTCTTTATGAACAATAAGATGAGATAAGAAGAAGAAAAAAACAAGGTGAAACTAAAAGAAGAAAAAAAGAATACAGATTTGAAGATGATTAAAACGATTTGTGGTGGTGATTGTTAGGAGGTGGTTCCACCAGGATCGTATGGCTCGGATACCATGTTATAGTATAGAACCTATTATTCAATACCCATAGGATATTTATAGTACATTGAAAACCTAATAAACCTCTAAATCCTAATGGACCCAAGCCCACATATCGGACTTGAGCCGAACCTATTATCTAACACTCCCCCGCAGTCCGAACGGCGAAATCGAGAAAGTTCGGACATGAGAGAAAACAATTAATATTAAACAAAGAAATGATAGAAACTTTTTTTTCTCTTTGTTTGATACACTGAATAGATTAATATTCGCAGATGTGGTTGCATATTGCTTGACTGCGTATTTCTTTTCCGTAGCGTTTTTTCTTTTCTTTTACGCCGTGGCTTGCTTTGCCTAAGGATTGAGCAGGACTTGGGCATAAAACTTTTGTCGACAATAACAGTCATCTTCAACGCTGCCAAAAGAGTCATATATTCAATCTATGTAATTCATTCAACAGTATATACCCCTATTAACATATAAAATTACATATATATTCAAGTAATGTCATATATACCCTTATTAACCTTTAAAAGTAACATAGTTATCAAACTAAATTAACTAATAACAAATATACCCAATATAAGTACTAAAACTCTCATATTTACTCATTTCATTAAAAGATATTCAATGTGTAGGTTTCAGATTTAGGTCTAGTGTTTAGATTTAGGTCTAAATGACCTAATCTGTATTTCTTTTCATAATATCCAACTATTCGCAGATGTGGTTGCATATTGCTTGACTGCGTATTTTTTTTTCGTAGCATTTTTTCTTTTCTTTTACGATGTGGCTTGCTTTGCCTAAGGATTGAGCAGGACTTGGGCATAAAACTTTTGTCGACGATAACAGTCATCTTCAACGCTGCCAAAAGAGTCATATATTCAATCTATGTAATTCATTCAACAGTATATACCCCTATTAACATATAAAATTACATATATATTCAAGTAATGTCATATATACCCTTATTAACCTTTAAAAGTAACATAGTTATCAAACTAAATTAACTAATAGCAAATATACCCAATATAAGTACTAAAACTCTCATATTTACTCATTTCATTAAAAGATATTCAATGTGTAGGTTTCAGATTTAGGTCTAGTGTTTAGATTTAGCTTTAGGGTTTAGGTTTAGGTTTAAGTTTAGTTTTAGAGTTTGGGTTAAGATTTAGCTTTGGATTTTAGGGTTTACGTTTAGCTTTGTTAGACCATAATATTGTTAGCCCATGAAATTCAATTATGGGGCTTGGCCCATTTGTATTAGTTAGGGTTACTGGCTATTTATGTCATCGATTAGTATGTATCGTGCAATACAAAATATAGCAATCAATTCCATTATTAACATGGTATCAGTCGCCATCTTCTTTTCCTCTTAATCCTAATTCTGCCATCGCCAATATCCTCTCAAATACTCTCTTTTGCCCCACTTCTGCCATGGCCTAATACAAACAAAATCACCTCATGCACTCTCCTCTCAATCGATATCTCATAAACATGGTTAATTCATACGACAAGATTTATACAGTTACATCTATCTCTTATCTCATCCAGGTGAAACTCGACTTCGCAAAGCTTAATTATGCTCATTGGAAAAAGCTCTTCACTACCCATTGTACGGGTTTTGATGTCTCGAAGTTTAATCTTTGAACCTCCACATTCGAAGAACGCACGACTTGAAATGACCCGTCCTAATCCATAAGGACGAATACAATAACATATGATTATATTGCGAGGAATTGGACCTCTATATGATACATTTTACAAACATTGCATTCGTTTTAAAAGACAAACTTTCATTACATCGAAAGTTGACAGGCATGCATACCATTTCATAATATCCAACTATAAATGACCTAATCTGTCATTTACTTAATCATTAACCTTATCAGACTCAACGACTTGAATGTAATGTCTTTTGAAATATTCCATGAATGACTCCAAGTAATATCTTTAAAATGAACAAATGCACAGCGGAAGATTTCTTTCAATCCTGAAAATAAACATGCTTTAAAATGTCAACCAAAAGGTTGGTGAGTTCATTAGTTTATCATCAATATTCATTTCCATCATTTTAATAGACCACAAGATTTTCATTTCCATTTCTCATAAATATACATTCCATACATAGAGATAAAAATCATTCATATGGTGAACACCTGGTAATCGACCTTAACAAGATGCATATAGAATATCCCCATCATTCTGGGACTCCCTTCAGACATGATAAATTCGAAGTAATAAAGTAGTTCAAATTCTCTGACTGGGGCTTGTTAGTGCCCATAGATCTATCTTTAGGATTCGCGTCAATTAGGGGTCAATTCCCTAATTCTTAGATTACCAGACTAAAAAGGGGCATATTCGATTCGATAATCCAACCATAGAATGTAGTTTCGATTACTTGTGTCTATTTTGTAAAACATTTATAAAAGCAGCGCATGTATTCTCAGTCCCAAAAATATATATTACAAAAGCATTTAAAAAGTGAGCAAATGAAATTCACGATACAATATTTTGTAGTAAAAATATTCATACAACGATACTGAACAATGCAGGGTTGGCCTCGGATTCACGAACCTATATAATTCATATATATATTAATACATATGCTTGTGATCGAACAATTATATATATTATTATTTTATATTAATAACTTATATTCATTTTATATAAAAATATTAAATTTTGTTATGTTATATGTAGTAAATATATATATATATATATATATATATATATATATATATATATATATATATATATATATATATATATATATATATATATATATATATTATTTGTTTGTTAAAACAGTACTTTAGTAATACTAAGATAATAATTGAAATAATAACAGTGATAATACTAATATTCATAAAAATGATAATATTATTTCTAATTCCATAAATAATAATATTAATGGTAGTTTTCAATAATAAATCTCATAATAATGATAATTTCAGTAGTTTGTAATAAATTAAATAATTCAATAATAATGATAATGAAAGTAATACTTTTTGATATTAATACTTAATACTTAATAATAATTGTAATAATCTTTTTGCTAATGGTAGTCTTAATAATAATACTTTTATTAATAATAATAATAATAAAAATTTTAAAGTGATACTAATACTAATATTAATAAAAATAATAGTAACTCTTATTATTTTCATCATATTACTAATAATAATCCTAATAATAATAATAATAATAATAATAATAATAATAATAATAATAATAATAATAATAATAATAGTAATAATACATATATTAGTAATAATAATAGTATTAATAATTATAATACTTGTAATAATAACAATAACAATATTTAACAATGATAATCATAATCATAACCCTAAGATTCATTACACTTAATAATAATACTAACAATAATGATAATACTAACAAATATTAATTATAATACCAATAATAACAATAATAAAGATAATATTAACAATAATAATAATAGTAGTAATAATAATAATTTTTAAAAATGGAAACTACCTCAAAAGCTCTTTCTAAAAAGAAAAAGCCCCAAACCGAGCTCGAACCCGAGACCACTCATTTACACACAATACTTCTTAACCATGGCTCCATTTGTACTTTTCTGAAATTAAACACCCCCCCCCCCCCACCCCTCAAAATATGTATATATCTCCTTCTGTTTTCTACTTCATCTTCTTCTTATCAAAATCAAAATCGAACCAAAAATCAAACCCAAATAAAAATGAGTTTACTAATTATTTTTAGGATTTAATATCCATCATAAAAACATATATTAGTGATAAATTGGATTGAAAAAAAAATATGAACAAAAGGCCTGCTGCCATTCACGACGCATTCAAGAAAAAAAAAATTGATTTCGATATTAGGACGTTTTGAGACCTTGATGTCTAAATGAAATATCTTTTAAATCATCAATATAATGTACTGGAATCATCAATTGATCCAGATATATTAACTAGAACTCGAATTTAATTGAAGAACAAAATTTGACTTTTTAAAACCAAAACTTTGACTCGTAAATTCTCACTCAATTTAAAGAATTGGAACCTCTAATTTTGTAGAAAGATCGTTTATAGTAATCTTAACATAACTACATTTATAGATTTTTAAATGAAATTCGAATTCGAGTTTTTGTTGTTTCAAAATTCAAGAACATGAACTCAAAATCAAATATCGAATTTTAGATCGTTTTAGATAAAAGTTATAACATGAATTAGATAGAAAATCGTTCCTAGAAACTTTCTGAATCGTTAATTTACTTTGAAACATCAAGATGATCACGAATTTCATGATAAACAAAATATTTGACTTTTTGAAAACTATCTTTGACCTTGAAATTTGAAATCGATAGGAAGAATTGGAGGTTAAAACTTTGCAGACAGATTAAATAAAGGATTCTTAACACAATGGCATTTTTATATTTTGAAAACTCGTTCGAATTTGAGCTCTTGGTAAAAATGGTGAAGAACAGAGGTTATAACTTTGTTTTTATATTTGTTCTGTGTTTTGATTCTCAATTGCAATGATGGATATATAATGTGATCTTGGGAGATTATTACAGCATCCAAAATTCGATTGCCTTTGTTTTGTAGAAGAAAGAGGTCGACAAAAAATATTCTTAAGGACAGAAATATATAAAAAAATAAAATTGAAATAGATGGTTAACAAGAATCGTACTCTTTAACTGTATTAATTGGGATCGACTTTAAATAAGAATCCAAAATTATCTAAAAGTTGAAAGGAACTTAAAACTGATTTATGACTCCAAGTCCAAATTTTTTCGATTTTTATATAAATAATTTTCATAATTAATAATTATACTTATATTAATATTAATCAAAATACTAAATATGATAATAATAATAATAATAATAATAATAATAATAATAATAATAATAATAATAATAATAATAATAATAATAATAATAATAATAATAATAATAATAAGAATAAATGAGTAATAATAATAATAATAACAATGATATTGATTTTAATAAGTTTCATAATAATTAATGATATTAATAACAAAAATAATAATAATAAATTGTATTATTTTCTAAATAATGATTTTAAAATAATAATAACAACATAGTATAACAAATTACATGTATTAGGTTTTATATCTATATATAATATTAAAATAATAATATTCATAATTCTGATATTAATATTAATAATAATATTTATTTTAATGAAATTATTAATAACATTATTAATATAATAACTATATTTTAATCTTGTAATTTCTGTCAATATATTAATATTACAATTTATTAATTATGTATATATAATAACATATATTTAATATTTAATATTCATTATTTATACATATTAATATAATACAATAAATATATAATTATCAATTATATATAGAAATCATATATATTTATATATAGACTCATTTTAAATTACACTTAATTGTTTGGTATCTTATTTTACATATTTAATTCCAATGTTTAAATTATATTTTATCATTTTTAATCGTCATATATATATATATATATATATACCTACATTTTTATATATATGTATGTATGTGTGTATATATATATATATATATATATATATATATATATATATATATATATATATTTAATTAAATATTTATTTATAATTAAATTGTTCGTGAATCTTCGAGAACGGTCGAAAGGCAATTGCATATATGAAACAGTTCAAAAATTTTGAGACTCAACATTACAGACTTTGCTTATCGTGTCGGAACATTAAATCATTTAAAAATAAAGTTTAAATTTAGTCGGAAATTTCTGGGTCGCCACACGACTGCCGAATGGCTCAAAGCCGACGCGGTTGGGTCCACATGGATCTTCAACACGAAATCAGAACCATTACTCGAACGGGTACTTAATTCTTTGTAACCACTTCTCACGACGTATGGAACTTTCTTGAAAAAAAATTTCGCCGATAACAAGTTATCAAAAACCATGGAACTCAATACCGAACTACTCGATGTTGGCCCTTGTTGGGGGAGAATGTGGGTTAACACGGGACTATATTTAATGACTATACTAATCTTAACACATAACTAAAGGTGATGGTAAACATCTTGACATAAATATACAAGTTCACTAATCCACCATTACTCCAGCAAAAGACCAAAACTAAATAAAACTTAAAAAGAAAACGTAAAATGCATGGTTGGGTACCCGGTTGACCGCAGGTCAGACCGTGGAGTTCTGCATCCTGATTTGTGAAATCAGGGATGCACGGTCGACCTCACGGTCAACCGTGGGTCGACCGTAGAAGCTTCTGTCCCAAATTCCATCGATTTTAGTTCGACTACTTCGGGGCATCTATAATTTATGAAACATGTTCAAACATGCTTAGAATACTTGCCTCCTTCATACCCAAAGGAGTTTTGGTCACTAAAACATTAATCATAGTTAATCATGCTTAATGACATCTTAATGGCGATTAAACCTTGATTAAGGATAACACATAAGTGTTATAGGAACACATGTACATCTAAAATGTATCTAGACATACTTAGGATGGTCACCAAGTCCCAACCAAAATTTGCTCCTTCCTTGTACATGTGTTGGATATTAATGTATACTTATACATTAATCTTGCAAATGCCATTTTTCAAGTAAAACTTACATAGTCTTGATTCAATGCTATGTAATCACTATGTGTTTAATTCTATATTAATTAGTGATCTCTTGCTCGTCATTACATGATTATTTCTTGACTACTTGCTACTAATACATGTGTATTATTTGACTATGTGCTCAGTGCTAAATGCTAAGTAGTTACTTAATATGTATATGTATGAACCTTGTCATGCTATGTGTTACAAGTTTAATTTCACCAACTAGTATTTGGACTACTTCAATATATGCTACTTGGATAATGTTTAATATGTCATAATCTAGTGAACTTAAAAGATAATGAATTATTAACACACATAGGTTTGCTTAAGTCTAAAATTAAGTTTATGAATGGTTTAAACTTGATTTAATTTGATGTCTTGCAACATGCTTAATTGATATTACTTTCTTAATTTATCAAGACATCATTAACACACTTATTTAATTACAAACAAGTTCAAATTTGAATACCAGCATACTTTGTGATTAAAGTGGGTTGTTGTCATCAATGACATGTTGACTAACCAATAGGGATTTAGCAAATGTGTTAATTACAAATAAAGGATTATGACAAAACTGAGATTGCCCAAAATGATTATCATGACTTGTATCCAAGAATGTTAGACTTTCCACTTTGAGCATGACAAGTCACTATCAAGGCAATACATCCAAGGTAAATGGACATTTAATGCATATAGTACTTGTATAGGATGTTGGGTATCTTTTGTAGGTGTTAAATAAACTAAAGTGTCCAAAGGGTGATGTCCAAAACTGATTCAAACAGCTATACAATGGATAAGTATTTTTGACTGGACCGCGTGCGATCGACCCACGGTCGACTGTGGTCCAAGCCGTAGAGACGGCTGACTTGTTTATCTCTCCATATAAATAGCAAGGTTCGGAGAACTTTAAAGACTTGGACCTCTTGCATGCTATAACTAAAAATCATCAGTGAATCCCAAAAACATAACACTCATACATATGTTTGTGATTAGCAAGAGAAGTTCTATAATCTCATAGATTATAAAAGGGGTGTTTGTAAACTTACTTTCAAATTCTTATCTTTGTAAGTTTGCATAGTGTTGTAATAATCCTTAGAATTGTCTTAGGATTGTCATCACTAGAAAATGGTGAGTCTTTGTAATTTGTAATTAGAAGCATATGCTAGTTTAGCTATCATCTTCCTTAAAGGGGATTAGGGAGTTGATTAATCTCATTAGAGATTAATACTTGTCCAAGGTGAAGACAAGTTGATCTAAGTTAGAGGTAATCTTTCAAAGGGATAGAAGGATTAGGTTTGTTGTCTAAGGAGAAGTACAAGGCTTGTAAATCGGATCTTCACTGGATTTGGAGAAAGGTGATTAGTGAAGTAAAACTCTCGATTAGTGAATAGGGGAGTGGATTAGTTAACATCCACTCGAACCACTATAAATCCTTGTGTTTATGTTCTTTACTTTACATTCTGCATTATTACAAACATAAACACACCACATAATTGTTTGAGTTGATTAAAGTGATCAAGGATTGTTTAAATCGTGTTGATCATCGAAAAAGTTTTACAAATCGTATTAAGTAACTATTCACCCCCTTCTTTAGTTACTTACAGCCCTTTCACCAGCTAGATGTCAAGAACGCCTAGCTTTCTGGGACTGTTTACATGCACCATCCACCAGGTTTTCAAGATCCCCGATATCCGGATCATGTCTGCTTATTGCAGAAGTTTTTATACTGCCTCAAGCAGGCCCCTCGCTCTTGGTTTCGGCGTTTTGGCGGCTATGCTCAGCGGATTTACTTTCATCAAAGCCGCTGGGATACATCCCTTTTTATATATCGTCAAGGCTCCGATACTGCCTACCTGCTATTATATGTTGATGACATTGTGTTGATTGCCTCTAATACAGGCTTACTTCAGCGGGTTATCTCTTTCTTACTTAAGGAATTTGCTATGACTGCTTTGTGCCCTCTCAGCTACTTCCTTGGGATACACGCGGCCCGCGCCACATCTAGCATGTTTCTCTCCCAGAGACAATATGCCACCGAGATTATTGATCTGGATGGCATGACCACTTGTCACCCTTGCAGGACACCTATTGAACCAGGTGCCAAGCTTACTCCTTACCATCCTCATGTGAAGGACCCGACTCTCTATCGGAGCCTTGTAGGCGTACTACAGTATCTCACGTTTATTCGACCAAAAATTTCATACGCAGTTCAACAGATTTGTCTCTTCATGCATGATCATCGGGAACAGCACATGCATGCCCTGAAATGGATCATTCGTTACATTTAGGGCATTACTGCTCTTGGCTTATAGCTATACGCATCATCCCTATCCACTTTGGTCGCCTACTCTGATGCCGATTGGGCCGGTTGTCCTACCACCAGACGCTATACCTTAGGTTACTGTGTTTTTCTCGGTAACAACCTTCTGTCATGGTCATCTAAGCGGAAACTCACGCCCTCTCGCTCCACTTCCGAATATCGCGGAGTTGTCAATGCCGTTGTCGAGACCTGCTGGATACGTAATCTTCTACGAGAGCTTCACTATCCTCTAACCTCTGCCACTCTTGTATACTGTAATAATGTCAGCTTTGTCTACCTATTTACTAAATCATTTCAGCATCAGTAGACCAAACACATCGAGATCAATATCCATCTTGTTTGGGATCTTATTGCTCAGGGTCAAGTACGGGTTCTTCATGTGTCATCTCGTTATCAGTTTGCGGACATCTTCATCAAAGATCACTCATTTGCATTATTTGACGAGTTTCTATCAAGTTTGAGCGTTCGTTGCACTCCCGCTCAAATTGTGGGGGGATGTTAGACCATAATATTGTTAGCCCATGTAATTCAGTTATGGAGCTTGGCCCATTTATATTAGTTAGGGTTAGTGGCTATTTATGCCATCAATTAGTATGTATCGTGTAATACAAAATATAGCAATCAATTCCATAATTAACAAGCTTTAGTGTTTAGAGTTTAGGTTTTAAGTTTAGCTTAGGGTTTAGGTTTATAGTTTATGGTTTAGAGTTTAGGGTTTACTTTTAGGGTTAAGGCTACTCACTAGCTATATACTTTTTTTTCGATGTAGGTTATATACCCAAAAAAAATGCCAGTGTATGCCATAAACTTTGAAAAAATGTGTTAACGTAAACCGACTTAACTTGTTAACCTGATAAATATGGTAGTTCGTTTGACTTTTTTTCCGAAACTTTGACTTCAAAATTCGGATTCATTTCTTCGATTATAGATCTGTAAATTTACATATAGTTTCACGAAGAGATTTCGATCACATCTGTATTTTTACATTTCCCTATAACCTCTCAGATTGATCCGGAGCTTAAATCGGGCAAGGTTTCATTGAAGGATGAAATCGAGATCAAACTCCATGAATTTGTTGTAGATTATCAGTTCTGATGGTGTACGAAACTTTGTTTGATGTTATTATTCACTAATCGGTAGTCAATTTGTTGAGAGAATCATCCTTGATCGATTTCGTAGATTGAGCTTAAAAAAAGTACACTTATTTTTGTTCCAATGTAGGTTATATACCCAAAAAATACTAATGTAGGTCACATACTTTCAAAAAAGTATATCGATGTAAACAAAAGGTAACCTGTTTAGCCGGTAACATATTACCTTTTGTTTACATCGATACACTTTTTGAAAATGTGTGACCTACATTAGTATTTTTTTGGATATATATCCTACATTGGAATAAAAAAAAGTATATGACTATTGAGCAGTCTAAACCCTTACTTTTAACTTGGGGGTTAAGGTTTAGCTTGGTGTTTAAAGTTTAGGGTTTAACTTTAGTTTTAGGGTTTAAGGTTTAAGTTTAGCTTTAGGGTTTAATTTAGCGTTAGAGTTTGGGGTTTAATGTTTAGAGTTTAAAGGGTACAGTTTAGATATAGGGTTTCGGTTTAGGTTTAGCTTTAAAAAGTATAAAATGGGTAAATATGAGAATTTCATTACTTATATTGGGTATATATAATATTATGTAATTTGTTTGTGTATTATATGTAATTTTAAATATTAATAAGGGTATATATGATAATGCCCCTTTATTTTTTGTAATAGCAAGAACCAATTCTTCATTTGTAACCTCTATATTTTGTAGTAAGTTGCTAAGTTTTTTTTCAAAATAACGAAAACTCGTATAGAAACAAACACGTTTTCCAAAAGAAAACAACTCTAACTAAAAGACGCAAGGAAAAGGAAACGGAAATCGAAGAGAATCGTACCTAGGAAGCTAACAAACTACGAAACACTATCTATAACTGAACCTCAAACTATCATAACGAACAAAACATATCCCAGACTAGCTAACAATGCAAACACGAAAAGCTCCAAACTACCCAAACAACCATATAATAATCAAACAATTACGAAACAGAAAAATGAAAACAGCATCAAATGTATCGTACCGGTAAAAATTGTTAAATTAATGATACGTGATATATTGATGGGGTTATCACCAAAATGCCCATTTTTTCTCCCTTTTTTGACTCAGAATCCATAAAAACAAAAAATTGACAATATGCTCGCGCAAGGCGCAAGGTGCTTTTTTGCGAACTTGCTTCCCGGTGGACGCAAGGACGTAGGCCTCTTGCGACCTTGCTTCCCGGGGACGCAAGGACCTCTTGCGACCTTGCTTCCTGGGGACGCAAGGAAGCAAGGTGCCTCTTGCTCCTGCATGATATCATAAGCAATGTTTTCTTTCAGACATTTCATCAAACACCTTACGTGCATCTAAAATGAGTAGTTACCTCAACATATTTTTTTGATTATATTAAACCTTTTAATTACCATTTTAATGGACAAAGAATTATTTTGGTTGGAATCAATGATCTTTAACCGAAACGTTTTATGATGCATTACCCTTGCCTTACCCACTCATCTTGCCACCTTTAATTTAGATCTTCTAATAGTTTCTGAAACTTCATTTGAATATACGGGATGTCTTTTGGTTGCTTCAGGTATAGACTAGGAAAGCCATCGAAGCAATATGCCCCTTGGTATATAATAGAGTACTTAAGACTTCAAGGCTTACTATAGCAATTATCACTAACAATTATCACTAAGGCTGTAAACGAGCCGAGCCGAGCCCGAGCTTGGTAGTGTTCGAGCTCGGCTCATTTGGTTTTTAGCATGCTCGAGCTCAAGCTTGAGCTCGTTCGAGCTTTAGATATTTAGCTCGAGCTCGGCTCGTTATAAGCTCGTTTCTTCTCTAAATAAGTCTTAATGTTCGTAGCTCGATTCTGATAGCATCTACAGGATTTTCAAATTAGAAAGAAGGTTGAAATATTTGTAAGGGAGAGCTTGGACACTTGAATAAAATAAAGAGGCAATAATAACATATGCTTGAAATTTGAATCGAAATATGGGAAAATGAGTGGACGTTAATTTCAGATTGGGAAATCCAATCGGTGTTGTTTCTCGGGTGAATAAAAAGTTAAATATTTCGGCTACGCGTACACTTTTCACTCCTCCAGAAGCCTTTTACTTGTTCATTATATATATATATATATGGGCAGGATCAATGGGGAAGTAACCAATCGGGGGGGGGAAGCGGTGGGAAGCAAAAAAAAATTTTCATTTTTTTTTTAATTTATTTTTTCCGGCATCAAGATCACACGAAAATATGAACATTTAGAAAAGACTCTTCGTGATGAATGTTATTATTTATGCGAGAAAACGATCGACAAAAATAACATTTGAGATAATATTCTTCGTGAAGAATGTGAACGTTTGTTTTTCATATTTTGTGAAGTAAAATTTAGCCCGATTTAGAGTTTAGGGTTTAGGGTTTAGGGTTTAGGGTTTAGGGTTTGGTGTTTTGGGTTTATTCCATAAACCCAAAACACCAAAGCCTAAACCCTGAACCCTAAACCCTAAACCGTTCGTGTTAAAAACTCAATCTAAATCCTAAATCAAAACCCTAAATCTAAACCCTAAATTTCTAAACCCTAATATCTAAACCCTAATATCTAAACCCTAATATATAAAACCCTACTATCTAAAACCTCAACATACGCTCGAAAAACACGATAATTGTTATATATTGCTTCTTCGAGCGTTTTTCCGCCAAAATAAAAACATTTATCACAAAGTGTCTTTATTAAATGTTCATATTTTCATCCAATCTATAATGTTCGTGAAAAAAGTTTTTTTAAAAAAACGAAAAAAAAATATATTTGCTTCCCCCCGCTTCCCCCCGATTGATTACTTCCCTGTTGATCTTACCAATATATATATATATATATATATATATATATATATATATATATATATATATATATATATATATATATATATATATATATATATATATATATATATATATATATATTGATTAAGTGAAAGCTCGTTTAGGCTCGCGAGCTTGCTCGAGCCCGATATCTAAAGCTCGAGCTCGAGCTCGTTTACGAAACGAGCCTTAACTAAAGTTCGAACTCAGGCTCGAGCTCGTTTAGGCTCGGCTCAAACTGAGTTTTTAACGAGCTGAACTCGAGTAGCTCACGAGTAGCTTGGCTCATTTACAGCCCTAATTATCACTTTGTTGAAAGAGCAAACACGTGCATCATAGTTGTCATTTGCTGATCAAAAGTTTGCTTTAAAAAAATCCATGTACATATTCAATGTTTATCTAAAAAATACTCATTTTAGATGCACGCAAGGTGTTTGATGAAATGTTTAAAGGAAAATATTGATTATGATATCAGTCAGGAGCAAGAGGTACCTTGCGTCCTTGCATCTCCGGGAAGCAAGGTCGCAAGAGGCACCTTGCGTCCCCCGGAAAGCAAGGTCGCAAACAGGCACCTTACGCCCTTGCGCCTTGCGCGGGCAAATTGCAAAAAAAAAAATAAAAAAAAAAAAATATGGGTTCCGAGTCAAAAACGAGAAAAAAAAAAAAACATTTTAGTGATAATCCCTATATTGATGTTGATTGAATAAGTACAACCATAGGAATCCCAACAATGAATAATCATCTAGACAATAAATCTAATGGGTAAGAAAATTAATAGACCTTTATAGAATACGGGCTAACAATACATGTACATATATGAAATATATATCTGTCTAACAAAAACTACAGCAAGAGTTCGACCCCTGAGGACTACAATATTGCACACAACGTTATTCTCTGACCTTGAAATCCTCCCAAAGTTGCCTTTTGCACATTTCGTAGCGGGCCGGGGACCAGGGGCGGATCCAGGATTTGAAATGAGTGGTGTCACAAAACAATACTGAAAAAAGTTGAGTCAACGTGTCTTCGTTGTCGAAAACATCTCTCGTCATTGCGATTGCAACGACAAACCAAAACAAGCTTTAATAACAGTAGACATAATAATACGTCGGCAAAATAATAAATAAAACCGTGTAGATAATTATGTGAACTCTAAAAGTTACAAGTTTGTGTAATCTCATCGTATAAGAGATATGTTAAATAATTATTCGCATCTGTTAAACCGCTTAAACGTAAAAGTATGATGAGATGTTTCTGCCATATGATACTTTTTCATCATATAAATTTAAAAAAGTATTTCAAAAGTTTGTTTGAACGAAAATAAAGGCAAAAATGTAAAGGAACTCAAAAAAGAATCTGTATCAAAGGGCTTTTTCTCTAACATCAATTTGAGATATAAGATGTACTCCGTATTAAACAAGGACGGAATTTTAGTGACATGGGCTATTGATGGGCTGTTGGGTATTATTTGTACAATAAAGAAATTTGGGCTCCAAAAAATGTGTTAGACTGGTGAGTATTTGATATTTTGATGGTGTTCCTTATTAATTATCCAAATAAATTACACTATGTGGGCTGCTAGGTTGTAGGATTCTGGCCTGTTTAGTGGGGTCACGGGCCCCCAGTAATTGCTATGTAGCTCCGCCCCTGCCGGGGACAGGAGTGGGGGTGTTTACCGGCCATGCCATCGGATTTATCCTGATTTATTTTAGGGCAGCAGTTGGGAGCAAGTTATACAACTGCGGAAGATGATCTCGTGGATGATCTAGTCCCTCTAAGTGTTCGGTATCCTATTATTAAGACACCTATGTTATTTAAGTAAAACTTCTAAACAGGTCGTTAGCTCGTATCTTATCGGTAAAACCCCATTTAGATTTAGATAGTTTTAAAGGTATGGGATTTAAAGTTTTAGTAGTGCGAGATTAATTAGTTAATCAGACATTAACAAAGAAATGATGGCGATTTATGTTTTGGGGGTTTTGGGGGGGGGGGGGGGGGGGGGGGAATCTTTGATTTAGTTATTCCACTCATTGAGGCTATAAATTAATCCATTTGAATGTTTAATATTTATGTTTTTGCATCTATCTATTTAAATTTCATAAAAGGAGAATAGCTTTACAATAAATAACTGGAAATGAATGATTATGATTATTCCAATTAAAACAAAAGATTATTCTAACATAGAAAGTTGTCATTAACATTATAAAAGTTCTATACAATTTAATAACCTTTATTTTATATATAGTTAATATATAATTGTCATTTACAACACTTTAATGTACATTTTCTTTAATACTATCGTCAAAAAAAAATCGTAAAACTAATTTATCCTAAATTGATGCGACTTGAATTGCCATGGTCGACGTTCTCCATAATTAATAGGCGAAATGCCTTGAAAGTGAACAACCAGGCCCATCATTTATCTAGACCCACCATGAAAGTCCAATATGCTTCACCCATCTTTAGTTGGCCATTTTAGGCCTCGTTTGATAAGGGCAATTTCATTAAGTCCTATTCCATCAAAAACCTAAATTCATAACCTCAAATTAAAACCTAAGAATTGAGGCTAATTTCTTAATAGATGTTTTTGATTACTTCATAAGTAAAATCCCAAATTGATTTCGTAAAACAAAAAAAATAACCATCTTCGAGATTCACCATTAAATCCCATACTAAACAACATGTAACCTAAAAATTGAATAAAACTCCTTGTTTACACCATGTTTATTCTCCAAGCAATAAGCTCCAAATATACAGTCACCTTAGAGCTAACCCCTTATATTATGTACATCCTCCACACACGACCGCCACCATCATATACAGCCATCACCACCATCATTCTGACGACTATATTTCTTCTCCGGCGAGCTAAAATAACTGGAGTGGTTTGGACCTAGGTGGTCTGAATCAAAGACAATATTATTGACTTCGGGGATAACTAAAACAAGACTTGCAAGTTCTGAAAATTGGATGCGGCTGCTCAACAATGAGTTTTACATCCATGTTAGTTTTTGAACTTTGTTATAAATCGTTTTTGACTTTGTAATTTACTCCATCTCGTTATCAAAATGAGTTTGACATAATTGTAATTAACAGAGATGATATTGGGTTTGAATATTAGGGTTTTTCTGGATATGATTTTGCTTTGAGGACACGGATAAGTTTTATGAAAGGACCCGTTCATATACATTATAAACGATTCACGATAGTTGATTTCATCGCGAGGTATCTGACCTCTATATGATACATTTTACAAACATTGCATTCGTTTTTAAAAGACAAACTTTCATCGCATCGAAAGTTGACAGCATGCATACCATTTCATAATATATCCAACTATAAATGACTTAATAATATTCTTGATGAACTCAACGACTCGAATGCAACGTATTTTGAAATATACCATGAATGACTCCAAGTAATATCTCTATAATGAGCAAATGCACAGCGGAAGATTTCCTTAATACCTGAGAATAAACATGCTTTCAAGTGTCAACCAAAAGGTTGGTTGTCATAACCCGACCTTAACCATAAGGACGATTACAATAACATATGATTTCATCGCGAGGTATTGGCCTCTATATGCGACATTTTTCAAAAACTGCATTCGTTTTTACAATACAAACCATAGCTTTTATTACAAATACAAGGTTTAAACAACTTAATAATGATTATCGTTTAGCGATAATCTTAGACTTACAAACTTTACATGTGATAATAACAATACGACCTCCAACATATTTTACATTACAAATCCTCCGATATGCAGTTTTATTTTTGACACAAATATGCATACTCAAGATCTTGCTTAAATTCAACATGTTGCAGCGGAAGCTTTTAGTTATCACCTGAGAATAAACATGCTTAAAACGTCAACATAAAGTTGGTGAGATATAGGTTTAATGTCGGCAGCGTTATAAATATAGACCACAAGATTTCATATATAAACGTTTTAATAAAAATATTCTAAGTTGTTGAGCACTTGATAACCATACTTAACATTTAATCAACGTCGCATATTCCCTTTATTATGAAATCTTACTACACCGTACCAAGTGTAGTCACCGAAACGAAGTACTGTGCAACCGTTGAATACTGGTCGTCCAGTCCGGTTGGGGTTGTCAGGCCCGATAGATCTATCAACATGATTCGCGTTTACAATACCTCATGTAAATAATAGTTACCAAGTTACAGGGAAGTATACCAGTGGTACAACTCAACGTAGAATATATATTTTTAATCACTTGTGTCCATAACGTAAATCATAAAATGCATGTATTCTCATCCCGAAATATTTAGAGTTTAAAAGTGGGACTATATACTCACTTTTGCCTTGAAGGTAATAAACACGACTTGGTCTCCGATTGATATCACAAACCTAACCATATATATATAATATATCAACATATTTTCTTTCTAAGTAATCGTTATATATATATATATATATATATATATATATATATATATATATATATATATACTTTTAATATTTTTAATATTTTCTTAGTCCGTAGTTAGTAGTCCGATGTTAGTGGTCCACAATTAGTTGCTTAAATAAAATAAATAAAGACCCCATCGTATTCGTATTGATCAGAATTAATCTCGACCCATGGTACCATGTTGTCAAGTGACGTGTTGCGTACATAAAGTACCGTGTTGTCAAATGACGTGTTGCGTACAATCATGAGGTCTTATGATTAATCTTCTCGTGTTGTTTACGGGTGGTCCTGAAATATATATAAAATCAAATCATAAGTAAATATATATTAAATATTATGTTAATTAGCCAAGATATGATTAATCCGATTTTGTCATAATATAATATATTACAGGTCTTGAAGTGTTTTTAAAAATCAAATTAGAAGGATCTATTTAGTTTGCGAACAAGTTTGAAATCACTCAAACTATGTTCTTGTTGTTAAAATTTTACAATACAAAATAAGATAGCTATATAAATATGAATCGAATAAGGTTATGAATAAGGTTACTACCTCAAGTTACTTGGACAAAGCTACTGGAAAAGGTAAGAAAAATCTTGGAATCAAAAGAGTGGTGGAGTGGGATTGAAAGATTGGAAGTAATCTCCTTGAAATCGGATGACTATATTGATACGTTCTTGAGTAGGTAAATGAAGAGAGATTAGGGAGTGAATTAACTTGAAAGAAAATTAGAAATGAAATTGTATGTGTGTGTGTGTGCAAAATAGCATGATTATGGGATGGATATATAGGAGATTTAGTTTGTTTTCTTGCACAAAAGTCACACATGAGGTTAAATGGCTGGTTCCCACATGTAACATCATGTCTAGTGGCTGATCATTGAAGTTTATTGTTGGTATATACCAATAGTAAATACGTATAGAAGCTGGGCATGATACGGTTACATATACCCTAGATATACTTGTAGAAATTTTGAGGAATCGGAACGAGAATTCAAATATGGACGGGTTTATAACTGTAAAAGAGGCTCAAAACTGGGCTTTTATTTTTGGGTCAAACCGGGCCAAAATAAAATTTTAAGACATTTTTAATAAAGCAATGTTAGCCCAAAAATAAAATTTTAAGACATTTTTAATAAAGCTCGACCCCAGCCAGGGGCTCTACCCCTTAGACCCCGCCAGGGGTTGCCACCCCTTGGACCCCGCTTATCGGGGGCGCTGCCCCCGAACCCCCGTCATAATCAAGATAAGTTCAAACAAGTGTGCACTCCACACTTCCCCAAACTTATTCGATATTTATCAAGATTATTTTGGTTACAAATAAATCCCATTACACTTAAATCATAGATCACCAACACATTATAGATTGTAAGTATATATGTCAAAGAACGTTACATATAGTTATCGTTTTGAAAACTTAAGTTAGTGATCTCAAAGTATACTTATAACTCATTATTGTTAGTTCACAATGAAATGTTAAACCATCCTTAAATTATGTTAAATATGTATAGATATGTACATATACATAATAGTATAATTATCGTGTGTTATATAGTTCGTGATATCATCGGTCAAATTAGACGGTCTAACGTTGTGTGAAACTCTTTTCAAAAACATAAGTCTCAACAGTTTGGATTGCTTATCATGTTGGTAAGGTTTATTTTATGTAAATATTAATCTCATAAGTATAAAATGATCGGAAAAATCCAGGTCGTTACAGTACCTACCCGTTAAATAAATTTCGTCCCGAAATTTTAAAGTTGTACCTATTTTGCGTTGTCGGGAAACAAATGTGGATACTTTTGTTTCATCTGATCCTCTCGTTCCCAAGTAAACTCGGGACCCCTTCGAGCATTCCAACGAACCTTGACGATTGGTATGTTGCTCTGCTTGAGTTGTTTAACTTCACGGTCCATGATTTCGACTGGTTCTTCTATGAATTGTAGTTTCTCGTCGACTTGGATTTCTTCAAGAGGAATGGTGAGATCTTCCTTTGCAAGACATTTCTTGAGGTTTGAGACGTGAAATGAATTATGTACCCTGGCGAGTTGTTGTGGTAACTCGAGTCGATAAGCTACCGGTCCGATGAGTTCGATGATCTTGAACGGGCCTACATACCTTGGGTTCAGTTTACCCCTTTTTTCAAAACGTATTACACCTTTCCAAGGTGACACCTTTAGCATAACCATGTCACCGATCTGAAACTCTAATGGTTTCCTTCGGACATCGGCGTATCTCTTTTGGCGACTACGGGCTGTTTTCAATCTCTCCTTGATTTGCACTATCTTCTCAGTAGTTTCATGGATGATCTCGGGACCAGTTAATTGTCGATCTCCTACTTCATTCCAACAGATAGGGGATCTACACTTCCTTCCATACAGTGCTTCGAATGGTGCAGCTTTAATACTCGCATGATAACTATTATTATACGAGAATTCTGCTAATGGTAGATATTTATCCCATCCGTTTCCAAAATCGATCACACATGCCCTGAGCATGTCTTCAAGAGTCTGAATTGTTCTTTCACTCTGCCCGTCAGTTTGCGGATGATATGCGGTGCTCATATCCAAACGGGTTCCCAGGGCCTCCTGTAGTGATTGCCAAAACTTTGATGTAAATCTACTATCACGATCGGATATAATGGAAATAGGTATTCCATGCATTGAAACAATTTCCTTTATGTATAATCGTAATAGTTTCTCCATTCTATCTGTTTCCTTTATAGGCAAGAAATGTGCAGATTTGGTGAGACGATCAACTATTACCCAAATGGTGTCATAACCCCAGGCAGTCTTAGGTAACTTTGTGATGAAATCCATGGTAATACCATCCCATTTCCATTCTGGGATTTTTGGTTGTTGAAGTAACCCTGACGGCTTCTGGTGTTCTGCTTTGACTTTGGAACAAGTTAAACATTCCCCAACATATGTTGCAACATCTGTCTTTAAATTAGGCCACCAATAATGCGTCTTAAGATCTTGATACATCTTTCCAACTCCAGGATGTATCGAGTATCTTGTCTTATTTGCCTCGTTCAATATCAACTTCCTTAATCCACCCAACTTCGGTACCTAAATACGGTTTGTGAAATATCGAATTCCGTCTTCCCGTATAACGAGTTGCTTCTCATACTTCTTCATTATTTCATTTCCTATGTTTTCTTTAGTAAGAGCTTCTCGTTGAGCCTCTTTGATTTTTGAGTTGAGATTCATGCGAATTTTTATGTTCATTGCTCGTACTCGAATTGGTTCCCGTTCCTTTCTGCTTAGAGCGTCGGCCACTACATTCGCTTTCCCGGGATGATAGCGAATCTCACAATCATAATCGTTTATCAGCTCGACCCACCTACGTTGCCTCATGTTATGCTGTTTCTGATCAAAAATATGTTGAAGGCTTTTATGATCAGTAAACACAGTGCATTTAACCCCATATAAATAGTGTCTCCATATCTTCAATGCAAACACTACTGCTCCCAATTCTAAATCATGCATCGTATAATTCCGCTCGTGAATCTTCAATTGTCGGGATGCGTATGCTATAACTTTCTTCCGTTGCATAAGGACGCAACCAAAACCTTGTCGCGAAGCGTCACAATATATCTCAAAATCATCGTTCCCTTCAGGTAACGATAAAATAGGTGCTGTAGTCAACTTCTTCTTCAGTAATTGAAATGCACTCTCTTGCTCAGAAGTCCATTCGTACTTCTTCCCTTTTTGCGTTAACACTGTTAATGGTTTAGCTATTCGGGAAAAATCTTGAATAAACCTTCTATAATAACCAGCTAAACCCAAAAATTGGCGTATCTGCGTTGGTGTCTTAGGAGTCTCCCATTTTTCAATGGCCTCAATTTTAGCTGGATCAACCTGAATTCCTTTGCTACTAACAACGTGGCCAAGAAATTGCACTTCTTTCAACCAAAATGCACACTTAGAAAATTTGGCGTATAACTGTTCTTTTCTTAACAATTCTAATACCAACCTTAAATGCTGCTCATGCTCTTGCTCACTCTTGGAATAGATAAGAATATCGTCAATGAAAACGATAACAAACTTATCTAAATACGGACTACAAACTCGATTCATGAGGTCCATGAATACAGCTGGCGCATTAGTCAACCCAAACGGCATGACCAAAAATTCATAATGACCGTAGCGTGTTCGAAAAGCAGTTTTCGGAATATCTTCTTCTTTGACGCATAGTTGATGATAGCCCGACCTTAGGTCGATTTTCGAGTAAACACATGATAGTTAACTATCAATTCTCGGTAGTGGATACCGATTCTTGATAGTTAACTTATTTAATTCACGATAATCTATACACATTCGGAAAGATCCATCTTTCTTCTTGACGAATAAAATCGGAGCTCCCCACGGTGAAGTGCTCGGTCGAATGAAACCACGGTCCAATAATTCTTGTAACTATCAATTAAATAAGTTAACTATCAATTCTCGGTAGTGGATACCGATTCTTGATAGTTAACTTATTTAATTCACGATAATCTATACACATTCGGAAAGATCCATCTTTCTTCTTGACGAATAAAATCGGAGCTCCCCACGGTGAAGTGCTCGGTCGAATGAAACCACGGTCCAGTAATTCTTGTAACTGGCTTTGTAACTCTTTTATCTCAGATGGTGCAAGTCTATATGGAGCACGAGCCACTGGTGCAGCTCCGGGTACTAGATCTATTTGAAATTCTACAGATCTAAATGGAGGTAATCCCGGCAACTCTTCTGGAAATACTTCAGGAAAATCTCTTGCCACAGGCACGTCGTTGATGCTCTTCACTTTTTCCTTCGTTTCGACTTTATTAACATGTGCTAGGATAGCATAGCAGCCTTTCTTCAAGCACTTTTGAGCTTTCAAACAACTAATGAGTTTTAGCTTTGAGTTACCCTTCTCTCCATAAATCATTAATGGCGTTCTATCCTTACGAGGAATGCGAATTGCCTCCTTGGCGCACACAACTTCAGCTCCTATTTTGGACATCCAGTCCATGCCGACTATTACATCAAAACTTCCTAATTCTACGGGTATCAAATCAATCTTAAATGTTTCTCCGGCTAAATTTATTTTAGAATCACGGCAAATTTTATCGGCTTTAATTAGTTTACCATTAGCTAACTCAATCATGTACTTAGCATCTAGAGGTAATGATGAACAATTCAATTTAGCGTGAAAGTCTCTACACACGTAACTTCTATCGGCACCAGTGTCAAATATAATAGATGCGGATAAGTTATTAATGGTAAACGTACCCGTAACAAGCTCCGGGTCTTCATACGCCTCTCTAGCATTAATAACAAAAGCTCTTCCACGTGCATATCCGTTATTCTTCTCTGGATTCGGGCACTGACTCTTATAATGACCCTGTTTCCCACACCCATAACAAGTAACAGTGGCCAAGGCAGTTCTATTTGCATTGGTGGCAGGAGTCTTGGTACCGTTTGTATTTGTAGTGGGAACCCTACAATCTTCAGCAAGATGACCTTTTCGACTATAATTGTTGCACACCACATTACAATAACCAGAGTGATGTTTGTGGCATCTGTTACATAAAGGATTTCGTCCTTTGTAACCTGAGTTTGAACCACTACCCGCACCTTGCGTGGTTTCTTGTTTCTTGTTGGATTGTTGATGATTACCTTCCCACTTTCTTTTATTTCCCGATGTCTTGACATCGGTGTTCTTATCCAGAATAATCTGGTCCATCAACTCGTTCGCCATGGTGATAGCTTCATGAATAGTCTTAGGTTTGGATGCTGTAACATTTACCTTGACCTTTTTAGGCAAACCGTCTTTGTACAGTTCAATCTTCCGTTCTTCGGTTGGTACCAATTGTAACACCCCAGCTTAACATGACCACAATATTGTCCGCTTTGCCCGCAGGCGCACGGCTTTTTCTTGGCGACCACACACGATAAGCACTTTCCTAGGAGGTCACCCATCCTGGTAGTGCTCTCGCCCGAGCACGCTTAACCATAACGTACTCGCACTTTTACTCAGCCTGTGATCCCAAAACGCGTTGTGTCATTTAAGCGTGGGTATTACCTTATAATCCCATGATCACTCATGTATGTGGGCGATGTGGGATTTGCCTAGGGTGTTACATTCACCCCCCCTCAGGGACTCATCGTCCTCGATGAGGTTTGCCCCACCACCCCCAACGGCACATGAGTGGCTCTGATACCATTCTGTAACACCCCAGCTTAACATGACCACAATATTGTCCGCTTTGCCCGCAGGCGCACCGCTTTTTCTTGGCGACCACACACGATAAGCACTTTCCCAGGAGGTCACCCATCCTGGTAGTGCTCTCGCCCGAGCACGCTTAACCATAACGTACTCGCACTTTTACTCAGCCTGTGATCCCAAAACGCGTTGTGTCATTTAAGCGTGGGTATTACCTTATAATCCCATGATCACTCATGTATGTAGGCGATGTGGGATTTGCCTAGGGTGTTACACCAATTCGGGACATAGCAAAGCTAATACCATGAATCGCTGATTGTAGTTGGTGAGTTCAGTACCAACAACTTTCAGGCTTCGTAATTCAGCTTCCAACTTCCTAACCTCGTTCCTTGGACAATATTCGTTGATTAGCATTGTTTTGAATTCTTCCCAAGGAGTATCATAAGCTACATCTCCTCCTACGGCCTTCACATAGTTTTTCCACTACGTGAGTGCACTATCTTGTAGGGTGCACGATGCATACTTGGTCATGTCCTTCTCAATACAACCACTGATTTTAAACACAGACTCAATCTTTTCGATCCACCGGGATAAACCAACCGGTCCTTCTGTTCCACTGAATGATGAGGGCTTGCAACCTTGAAAAGTTTTGTAAGTGCACCCCACACGAGGATTTGGGTTAACTGCAGCACCTCCTGCAGCCTCAACCCATAACATTCTGTCGTTCACTCGCTGATTGATGAGTTCCTGGATTTCTTGTTCCGTCATTCGGTTCAATCGCGCCATAATCTTCAACATGAATGAAAAAATAATTATTCACATGGAATATTATAGATGGAGTATGTATTTACAGTACATCGTAGCTTATTAATAATATGAACCAGTTATTATTATAAAAGTCTTTTCTTCTTATTAGCGTTTTATAATTATATCTAGGGTAGTACCTACCCGTTAAAGTTCATACTTAATAGCTTAGTACGAAAATCAATTACTACCACCCAAATAATACTTAACCATGGAAAATTATTGCATTTCACACTTCACTATTTTACATATGCTTATCTTACATCAAACATTAAGCAAACCACACTAGTAATATTATACAAAACATTATATGATCCCATGGTTTAAAACAACAGCGCATCATTTAACCCAAAGCGTTTGTGTTCAAAGAAATCGCTTAAAGGTTATCCTGGTTGTCTTCCTGCGTTTTGGCTGAGGAACCGAAGAACTGGATGTCGGGATAGAACTAATAGGAATAGCGGGAATAGGTGTGGAAGTATCTGGTGGAGTTGGTGCGACAACATTCTCTCTAGACTCGGGATTTGGATTTTCCATTTCAGTAGCCTTTCGTTTCTTTCCTCGTTCGAACTTGTCTTTCGTAATTTCCTGTATTTCTTCCTCCTCAGGATCACTTTCTGGTTCCTCTTCAATTGATTCATCCGGAACTTGTGAGTCTTCCCCAAAGGTGTCGTTTTCATCATCGGATAGGTTAATGACTGGAACACCATCTGAAGATTCTGGTTCGGAGTCGCTGAATGTGATAATAAGTTCTAAGCCAGACATCTATCACATAACAACTAGCACGTTAATACCACATAATATTTATATATTAATTTTTAACCAACAAGGATAAGCAATAGTTTTCGAAATCAAACACGGTCAAAGTCCAGACTCACTAATGCATCCTAACAAACTCGATAAGACACACTAATGCAAATTTTCTGGTTCTCTAAGACCAACGCTCTGATACCACATGTCATAACCCGACCTTAACCATAACGACGATTACAATAACATATGATTTCATCGCGAGGTATTGACCTCTATATGCGACATTTTTCAAAAACTGCATTCGTTTTTACAATACAAACCATAGCTTTTATTACAAATACAAGGTTTAAACAACTTAATAATGATTATCGTTTAGCGATAATCTTAGACTTACAAACTTTACATGTGATAATAACAATACGACCTCCAACATATTTTACATTACAAATCCTCCGATATGCAGTTTTATTTTTGACACAAATATGCATACTCAAGATCTTGCTTAAATTCAACATGTTGCAGCGGAAGCTTTTAGTTATCACCTGAGAATAAACATGCTTAAAACGTCAACATAAAGTTGGTGAGATATAGGTTTAATGCCGACAGCGTTATAAATATAGACCACAAGATTTCATATATAAACGTTTTAATAAAAATATTCTAAGTTGTTGAGCACTTGATAACCATACTTAACATTTAATCAACGTCGCATATTCCCTTTATTATGAAATCTTACTACACCGTAGCAAGTGTAGTCACCGAAACGAAGTACTGTGCAACCGTTGAATACTGGTCGTCCAGTACGGTTGGGGTTGTCAGGCCCGATAGATCTATCAACAGGATTCGCGTTTACAATACCTCATGTAAATAATAGTTACCAAGTTACAGGGAAGTATGCCAGTGGTACAACTCAACGTAGAATATATATTTTTAATCACTTGTGTCCATAACGTAAATCATAAAATGCATGTATTCTCATCCCAAAATATTTAGAGTTTAAAAGTGGGACTATATACTCACTTTAGCCTTGAAGGTAATAAACACGACTTGGTCTCCGATTGATATCACAAACCTAACCACATATATAATATATCAACATATTTTCTTTCTAAGTAATCGTTACATATATATATATATATATATATATATATATATATATATATATATATATATATATATATATATATATATATATATATATATATATATATATATATATATATATATATATACTTTTAATATTTTTAATATTTTCTTAGTCCGTAGTTAGCAGTCCGATGTTAGTGGTCCACAATTAGTTGCTTAAATAAAATAAATAAAGACCCCATCGTATTCGTATTGATCATAATTAATCTCGACCCATGGTACCATGTTGTCATGTGACGTGTTGCGTACATAAAGTACCGTGTTGTCAAATGACGTGTTGCGTACAATCATGAGGTCTTATGATTAATCTTCTCGTGTTGTTTACGGGTGGTCCTGAAATATATATAAAATCAAATCATAAGTAAATATATATTAAATATTATGTTAATTAGCCAAGATATGATTAATCCGATTTTGTCATAATATGATATATTACAGGTCTTGAAGTGTTTTTAAAAATCAAATTAGAAGGATCTATTTAGTTTGCGAACAAGTTTGAAATCACTCAAACTATGTTCTTGTTGTTAAAATTTTACAATACAAAATAAGATAGTTATATAAATATGAATCGAATAAGGTTATGAATAAGGTTACTACCTCAAGTTACTTGGACAAAGCTACTGGAAAAGGTAAGAAAAATCTTGGAATCAAAAGAGTGGTGGAGTGGGATTGAAAGATTGGAAGTAATCTCCTTGAAATCGGATGACTATATTGATACGTTCTTGAGTAGGTAAATGAAGAGAGATTAGGGAGTGAATTAACTTGAAAGAAAATTGGAAATGAAATTGTGTGTGTGTGTGTGTGTGTGCAAAATAGCATGATTATGGGATGGATATATAGGAGATTTAGTTTGTTTTCTTTCACAAAAGTCACACATGAGGTTAAATGGCTGGTTCCCACATGTAACATCATGTCTAGTGGCTGATCATTGAAGTTTATTTTTGGTATATACCAATAGTAAATACGTATAGAAGCTGGGCATGATACGGTTACATATACCCTAGATATACTTGTAGAAATTTTGAGGAATCGGAACGAGAATTCAAATATGGACGGGTTTATAACTGTAAAAGAGGCTCAAAACTGGGCTTTTATTTTTGGGTCAAACCGGGCCAAAATAAAATTTTAAGACATTTTTAATAAAGCAATGTTAGCCTAAAAATAAAATTTTAAGACATTTTTAATAAAGCTCGACCCCAGCCAGGGGCTCTGCCCCTTGGACCCCGCCAGGGGTTGCCACCCCTTGGACCCCGCTTATCGGGGGCGCTGCTCCCGAACCCCCGTCATAATCAAGATAAGTTCAAACAAGTGTGCACTCCACACTTCCCCAAACTTGTTCGATATTTATCAAGATTATTTTGGTTACAAATAAATCCCATTACACTTAAATCATAGATCACCAACACATTATAGATTGTAAGTATATATGTCAAAGAACGTTACATATAGTTATCGTTTTGAAAACTTAAGTTAGTGATCTCAAAGTATACTTATAACTCATTATTGTTAGTTCACAATGAAATGTTAAACCATCCTTAAATCATGTTAAATATGTATAGATATGTACATATACATAATAGTATAATTATCGTGTGTTATATAGTTCGTGATATCATCGGTCAAATTGGACGGTCAAACGTTGTGTGAAACTCTTTTCAAAAACATAAGTCTCAACAGTTTGGATTGCTTATCATGTTGGTAAGGTTTATTTTATGTAAATATTAATCTCATAAGTATAAAACGATCGGAAAAATCCGGGTCGTTACATTGGTGAGTTCATAAGTTTATCATAAAATAATAAAATTCATCATTTTGATAGACCACAAGATTTAAATGTTGCATGGTACAAATGGACCCGAATCCTATACCCACCTGTAATGTACATGCGATATCTTTTAAATACAGTACACCTTTCTCGTGTACAAAATCCTTTTTCATAAATCTTAGTAACCGTACACATATCTCGTGCACAAAAACTAATACACATAACCTGTGTATAAAAATCATTCTCTCGATACGTAACATTCACATCAATTGGTGGCAATTATCATGTCCACATAATTCAATGGTGGCAATTATCATGTCCACATAATTCAATGGTGGCAATTATCATGTCCACATAATTCAATGGTGGCAATTATCATGTCCACATAATTCAATAATAATCCACAGAACTTCCGTCTGCATAATAATTCATTCGAGGAATGTTTTGCTTGTGTCTATCTCGTCAAACATTTATAAAAGCAGTTCATGTATTCACAGTTCAAAATATATTACAAAAGCATTTAATAAAGCAGTTGTAAAAACAGCGCATGTATTCTCAGTCCCAAAAATGTAAAGAGTAAAAGAGAATCAAATGAACTCACTATTCAATATTTTGTAGTAAAAATATTCATACGACGATACTGAACAGTGCAGGGTTGGCCTCGGATTCACGAACCTATATCAAGTATGTATATTAACACTTTTAATAATATTGAAATAAATATATATTATATATATTTTGATATTAGTAATATACTTGTGATATTAAATTTAATAATAATAATTACTTAAATATTTTTATTTTATTATATTTTATTAAATTATCATAATAATATATTATATACTTTATTAATGTATTTTGAATAAATACTTAGTATTAATATTTTTAGATACTCATAATTTCTAATATGATAGTATTTTTTAATAAATTCGAGTTATATTAAAACGTAAA
This sequence comes from Rutidosis leptorrhynchoides, assembly GCF_046630445.1. NCBI lineage: Eukaryota > Viridiplantae > Streptophyta > Magnoliopsida > Asterales > Asteraceae > Rutidosis > Rutidosis leptorrhynchoides. The sequence goes on from NC_092335.1 coordinate 212,820,078, forward strand.
TGAATAAAAAAGTATTTTATTAGTAAAAGTAGTATACTTATTATATATACTTTTATATTTATATATATATATATATATATATATATATATATATATATATATATATATATATATATATATATATATATATATATATATATATATATATATATAATGTTTGTATCTAACTTATAATATCTATCTTTTTATTTCAAGATCCTAAAAATATAGTTAAATTTTATATACAAAATACTTTTAAAACTAAAGTTATAGTTTGTAATGTTAATAATAATAATAGTATAATAATAATAATAATAATAATAATAATAATAATAATAATAATAATAATAATAATAATAATAATAATAATAATAATAATAATAATAATAATAATAATAATAATAATAATAATAATATAGTTGTATTAATAATAATATTAGTAGTAAAAATAATAATGATAATGATAATAATATTGATATTAGTAATAATAATACTTATTTTAATAATAATAATAATAATAATAATAATAATAATAATAATAATAATAATAATAAAAATGATAATAATAATAATAATAATAATAATAATAATAATAATAATAATAATAATAATAATAATAATAATAATAATAATAATAATAATAATAATAATAATAATAATAATAATAATAATAATAATAATAGGATTAATAAGTATACTACCTTAAAGCTTTTCCCAAAAACAATGCCTCGGACAAGACTCGAACCTGAGACCTCTCACTCACACACCCACTAACATACTAAACCAATGAACTACCATGATACTTTCTGAATTTAAGCCCACGTTTAAGTATTTTATCATATGTATACTCGGATCCCAATTCAAAAGGCCTATTATATCCACCAAGCCCAATACTATCCTAGGTGTCTTTTAATCCCACAGTCCAATTCATCAACCATTTAATTGATCGATCCTATAAACCCAACACTGAATAAATCAATTGATTAAATGGGTGTATGAAGGTTTCAATCAAACACACTTTATGCGGATTCATCATCATCGCCTTCATCCTTATTAATCATCATCATTCATCGTTTTATCTTAATTATTACTATCAATTTAGCGTATCATCATCATTCATAATCTTAATTGGAACATCATCATCTCGGATCATAATCTAATCCAACCATCATCATCTTCGCTATTATCGTTATGATCACAACCATGATCATTCCCTCCGCTTAACCTCACATCCTAATATTCGTTAGTCACCTAGCATCGACATTCACGATCATCATCATTTTCAAGTTATCATTATCATCACTTAACATCATCTTCATCATTCCACGATCCTAAATACTATCATTAAATTGTATTTCAGTCCTCATCTAGCAGACATCGTAAAATAATAACAAAAGGAAAATGGCAGCAACCTAGTAGTCGAGCTAAGTGTTTTGAACATGGCTCAATCAACATAAACATATCGGCCCAGATTATATTAAGAAGGTTTACGGCCCATCACTTAAATCAAGCCCGATAATCAACTAAGCCCAAGTACAATGTGAAATTGCTTTTGTGGTCTATGTTGGGTGGTGGTTTTAAAAAAAGAAACAGATACACAAGATATAGTCGACATATAATAATTCCCATATGTACCCTACAAATTGACATCTATTTGATTCCTTCCTTATCACTTGCAAGTCGACAGGTTGTAAACAAGTGGACTTTGGATCCCTTTTTAAAATTATCAACTTTATCATCTCATCCTTCATTCATTATCAAAGACAGCTCGCTAGTAATTTAAATATTAATACTTTGTATGGATAAACAATAATTATGAATGATCATATGTATCATCTTTTTGGCGACTCTCCTTCTTCGTACTATAAAATAACAGGATGTAGTAGCAGCAGGTAGTAATGGCGAGTGATGATTAGGGTTGTGAACTAGTGAACGAAAATAGAAATTTAGAGTAGAAGTAACAGTACTCAATGGTGGTTGTTCCGGGTTGTTGATGGTGTCTTTTTGTGGGTTAAGACTAAAACAGAAACAAAAATTAACTAAATGTATTGTAGCAACTTCTATGGGTTTGCAGTGGTGGAGAATAGATGGTATTCAAGGTGGTGATTAAGTGATGATGATTTGAAGGTGAGGTTGAATAGTGATTGTCTTGGTGTGTTGTGGTTCACCCCTCGTGTATTTAACAAATGTGGTTTAGGTAATGGAAATCGATGGTGATTCACAAGCATGGTGATGCCGGTTAGTGATGTGGGTTTGTGTAATGTTGGTCATCGATGGTGATGATCTCAAACAAGAAGGTAATTGGTTGTGGGTTTTTGAAGGTGAAGTGGGTGATGATATTCTCGATGGGTATTAGCAAACAATGATTTGTTCGGTTAACAAACATAAAGAAGTAGCTGCAGTCTTTTTGAAGCAGTATAGTAACAAGTAATCAAGGTTGGTTCGATTATAGTGATGATGGAACATGATGACAATAATGATCGTTTGGTTTTTGGTTGTATAGCTCTCGTTTAGCAGTAGCTTCAAACAGAAACATGTACACATCAACAAAAGATGGTTTGGTGATGTAGTGGTGGCGAATTTGGTTGCTCACGGTGGTTATGGCTACGATGGTGTTTCAACGAAAGTGATGGTGGTTGTTTGGTTGATGGTTCTAGACTGTAAAAATATGAGAGAGAGAGAGAGAGAGGGGGGGGGAGCTAGATAGATGCTTGTAGGGTGGTGTAAATGGTGGAGGAAGGTGGTTTGCAGTGATCATGAGTGATGGCGACCGTTTTCTCACAACACAGAAGAGGAAGGGATAGATAGAAATGGTGGTGGAGATGAGAGTGACCACGGTTAAGGTGGTGGCGTGGATGGTGGTTCGTGGAAGGTGATTGAGAAGTAGAAGAAGACGGGAGTTGTGTATGTGGTTGTGTGTGTTTAGGTAACTCATATATATATTTATATATAATAGATAAAAGTTTGATAGATTAGAAACAACAATAAAAGAAACGTGCAGAGGAAAAATAATAATAAAAAAAATCATTAGCAGTCGTAGATTTAAACTCTTCTACCGACAGTTTTGATGGGTATTATTCCTTACTCTGTTGTTACTCAAGAGCGAATTAAAAGTGTTTAGAAAAATCCCATATTTTTAAATTAACTATATTTATTTATTTTGGTCATTATGATATAAAATTAAGTCATTAATTTAATAAACAAAAATTACCTTAACTGTCCCTCTCATTTAAAGGTAAAATATAAAAAGTGTTAAAATTAAATAATTAGATCCTAAATATACTTTTAATAAGCCTATAACTTATATATCTCATTTTCGGATCACCTTTTATTTTAAAATTACATAAGTTTGAATTTAACTTGCTTAATATCAATCGAAACATCAAAGGAGTATTATAATCATTTAATATTTATTTTTAATATATTTTATTTATATATAGAGATATATTTTAAATAATAATTATTATAATATCCTATTTTTATTTTATTAATTTTTAATAACAACAACATATAATACTTCAATTTATATTTTGAATTATTATTTATATATACATACACACATATCTATTTACACTTAATTGTTCGTGAATCACCGAGAGCAGTCGAAGGTCAATTGAATATATGAAACAGTTCAAAATTTTTGAAACTCATCATTACAGACTTTGCTTATCGTGTCGAAATCATATAAAGATTAAGTTTAAATTTGGTCGGAAATTCCCGGGTCGTCACATTTTAAGCCGTCGATTGCTTTAGATTTATTTCTATATGGATATAGAATAGATATAGATATCGGGATTTGTGATTTGTGGAGAATAAAATTGGATTTAGATTTGCATTTGCATTTGAAATTAGATTTTTATATATTGAGGTTTATGATTTTGTTGGTTAAAATGATTTTGTTTCTGGTTAATGTTCAATATTAGGGTGTTGATTAGGTATATTATTATTTTGGTTAAAGATAAAGTCGTGAATGAAGATGAAGGCGGAATGAAAATGACAAAAATACCCTCACACGCTTTGTACATGACCAAATTTAATAGAAAAGTTAATGGACGTTAGGCATTTGAACTATTCTTCCTCCTCTAGCAAACCACGATGACTATCCACATCCAAAACTGATACTTTGGTTAACCATGCAATTTGGTACAAACCACAAGAACTATCCGCGCAATTATTTCTTCCTAATATAAGAATAAAATTAAACCCAAAACCTTAAAACCCTAAACTCTAAATCGGGCTAAATAAAAAAAGTTGATTTTGATGTAGAACGTGTGAAATTGGAACAAAAATGGTGAAATTCGAACTAATTTGGGGAAAATTTGAACTTATTTATGTTCTACAAAATTATAATTAGAAGAAAATCAGGTCCAATTTAAAAATTCGATCATGTTCTACATTTTTCTGTTCTATCAGTTGTGTTCTACATTGCATGTTCTACATTTTTACAGCTCACATAATTGCTCGACCATGAAGTTTGTGTTCGTCCGTGTTTTGATTTTTGCTCGACCATGAATTTTTTGTTCGTCCGTGTGTTATTTTTTGCTCAAGTTTCCTTTTTTTGCTCGTCCGGCATTTTTTTTGCTCGAATTTCAGTTTATTTGGAGTGTATTTAAAGTTCCTAGAGTTCTCACACTAAAAAAGTTCTCACTAGATCATCTCCCTATATATATATATATATATATATATATATATATATATATATATATATATATATATATATATATATATATATATATATATAGTGTTGCAAAAAACCCGAATACTGGCCGATTAATCCCCGATTAATCATTTTTAAGAGCAATCCATTCCGATTTCCAAAAATCCGTTTAATTACAATTGATGGGTCAAAATCGAATTTGATAATCAAAGTTGGTCAAAGTTAAACATTTTAACATGAATTTATACTAGAACTTTATAATTTTTGAGCAAAATAGATAATTTTAGACAATTATTTTGTTTTTATATTTATGGTTTTTTCTATATTTACACATATAATTTTTAAAATTTAGTATTTGAATGTATAGAGTACAATCCGATTAATCCCCCCCGAATTACCAATTAATCCTTTTAAAGTTCCGACCGATTAATCCCCGAATAGCGAATTATATATATATATATATATATATATATATATATATATATATATATATATATATATATATATATATATATATATAATTCAACCACGAACCATTAATATTGTTTATGTTGAAGCACTTATATACAAAATATATTAGATTGTGCTCATTTATCATTAGGTCTAACTGTGATAACCACGTACTTTACATATTGAACTAGAAAAAAAATTGAGCCTTTTACAAAACATTGGCCATGTGCAATGGCCCACATTGCACTCCACAAAAGAGAATCCTGGTTTTAATGGAACTTCCGTTTTACAGATTTGATACAATGGCAATTACAATGGGAAGTAAGGCTGTAAGGCGGAGCGAATCTGGAAAGATTGCCTCAGTTCGTCAACCGGCTGTAGGAGCTTTTACTCGAGGAGGTGCTCTTGGGCCAGTGAATATCGCCTATTCTGGTGTTTATCAGTGGTGGTATACAGTCGGTTTACGAACTAATGCAAAGGACATCGATTATCTATTTAGACGAACGAAGAATAAGATAAAGGCAGCTAATTACCAGCATCTGGCTTGGCTTCGCTATCGCTTCTATGTAGTGTAGTGGTCGACCTAAAAAGTCGTATTCCTGCCATGCCTATTATCCAGTGCTAGAAGCTTCGCCAGAAGCAAGTAAGATGAGGTCGCTCTGCTTCGTAGACAAGGCTCGTTCCGTCAACCACTAACCATTAATATTGTTTATGTTGTTCCGTCAACCACTAACCATGAATATTGTTTATGTTGAAGCACTTATATACACAAATATATTAGATTGTGCTCATTTATCATTAGGTCTAACTTTGATAACCACGTACTTTACATATTGAACTAGAAAAAAGAAAAAAAAAAAAAGAGCCTTTTACAAAACATTGGCCGTGTGCAATGGCCCACATTGCACTCCACAAAAGAGAATCCTGGTTTTAATGGAACTTCCGTTTTACAGATTTTTGCACTCTCACGTGTGCAAATTTTTCTCATCTTGAGAGTTAGAGACCGGTCAACATCGACATTCTTTTTAAATAATCTGTGCTGTATATTTTTATGTGAGTGGAAATTTTCAAATTAATCGCACATCTTCATCCATATTTTACTGTGTATTAATATTAATATTTTGTTTATGTTTATAAATGTTTATTTTATATGCATTTGTTTGGACAACCCCAAAGCCATCAATCACTCTATCTTTATTCTTACTCCCTCCGTCCCATATTTATTGTCACCAGACAAAAAACACACAGTTTTAGAAAATCCCACTAACTTCATTTCTCTACCAATGAAATATCTTCTCTCTCTAGATCCACCAATGAAATATCTTCTTTTCTTTCTATTTATGGAAGTGGACAATTAATTTGGGACATCCCAAAATGAAATAATGGACAATAATATAGGGACGGAGGGAGTATTTTTTAGTTTCTTACACGAAAAATGCATTGAAGTAAAAATGCATTGAAGTATCCGTCTACTCTTATTCCTACCCAATAAAATATTATAAATAAGCTGTCTAGATTAAGTAGATTTGAAACTCCAATAAACTTTTTTTACATTTGAAAGTATTGTTGTCATCGACAAAAATTATTACCAAATTACTATTACATCCTCAGACAAAGCAAGTTACAACATAAAAAAAACGTTCAAGAAAAAAAGTAGTGCTTCATACTTCTACAAAGCAAATCAGGACTAGGAATGGCAATGGTCGGATGTGGATCGAATTATGCCATATTCACGTTCATATTCATTAATCAAAATTTCATCCATATCCATATTCATATCCATATCTACATCCATATGCATATCTATTTAATTTTAATTCATTCATCCATATTTATATCTATATCTGATGGATTAATTGGGTTAATAGATATTTAATGGGTAATTCATCGTTAGATATTTTTTTCAGCTTAATACTATCAAAAGTCATGGATTGTTATAAAATTATATAATTTCTTAAAAAAAGTCGTAACGTATATAACCTAAATACTTTAAATCATCTAACTTACTAGTTTGTTGTAACTTGTTTATATATATACAGATATATTCGATCGGATGACAACAAATAAACACCATACTTACAAGAATGTAATCATCTCTCTAGGGGTATGCTAATCAAATATTAGTTAAATATGGAGGAAAATATCTCGTCACTAAAATCGGACATATGAAAATTTATTGCAACAAAAAGTGAAATGAAAATGTATAATTAAAATACCATTTATAACTTAGAGTAATTATAGTGATTTATTAATATTTATTATATACTATATGTTTATGTTTATATAGTTAAGCATTTCAGATGAAATTGGATTCATGCATGGATTACAAATCATCATCCATATCCGATCCAATAAACATTAATATTCATATCCATATCCAATATCATTCATTAAGATCGTTCATATCCACTTTAAGCGGATCAGATGGATATACATCGAATCGAATGTTAATTTTCATCCCTAGCCAGGATGTAAAAACGTCACTAAAAAGAAGAATGTCGTAAAGCATATGCAGCTATATTGACGAATATCAGTCTACTCGATGCAAAAAATAAAATAAAAACAATTTATTTTTATTTAATATCTAATGTTTTCTTACAATCTCAAACTTTCACGATTTCACCGTTTGGACTATGAAGGAGTATTGGAATATTAGTATCGGTACAATCCGATTGCATAGATGGGCTTAGTCCACCGGGGTTTAGTTAGTTGCTAGGGTTTCGTGTAATAAGTATATATAGTCAATCAATAAACATAATAACATAACGAGAAGTGACATTTTATTAAGGCTCGCGAGTTTATCCAAGCCAACTCCACCTAATCTTCATTATTCGCTTACTTTTATATCTTAAGTACACAAAATGTAAATATTAAGAACTTAATGGTCCTCAAGATACGAATGGAAAAAAAGGCCTTGGATAAGTGTATTTGGTCTTGACACGGTGTGGGTATTAAACGGAGTACTTCAATGAAGTTAGAGAGCAAGTAGATATATTCAATTGCTCGTATAGCAATAATAGGGCAGCGTAGTTCAATGAGTTTACTGATAGAGATATTGATATCCCTCTAGGTGGAAGGAGGTTTTCTAAAGTTTATGACAATGGTGTCAAATTTAGCAAACTTGACTGTTTTTTTGTGACTGAAAAATTCTTCTTTCCTTGGAATGATCTTTTGGTGAATGCTCTTGACCGTGATATATTGGAACATTGTCCAATCATCCTTAGCGAAAAACATATCAATTTTGGTCTCAAACCTTGGTTCAAAACATATGGTATCGATTAAATAACCTGTGAGGCGTGAAATAAATCAACTCTGCGAACTAGACTTGTAGTCTATTTAAATAAATGAAGAGTGTCAAAGAGGCATTAAGACAATGAAGCATAAAAATGTTTGCTCATTTGGATGGTGAAATAAAATATGTGAAAACACAGGCAACACATTGAGAATTAGTTTCAGAGAAAAGAATGTTGCAATTTTACAAACTAGTTTCACGGATGGACCCAAGGAAAGAGTACTTGGAAAAGGAAAAAATCAAGGTGGGTATGGCAAAACAAGAGGCTTGTGTTCGGTGGATTCTAGAATGGGATGAAAACACTAAGTAAGTATTTTCATTTGGTTATTCGAAGACGCTACAAGACGAATAACATATGTGGTTTAGTAATTAATTGTGTATGGAATGAGAAACCAAACAACCTAAAGAATGTCAAGAAGTGTTTTGAGAGGCTTAATAATAGTAGGCCGCAACTTAACTTCCACCAATTTAGCATGTTATCTCCATTTAGGGTTGAAGTAGTGGAATACCTTTTCTGGAACTGAAAATTTAAAAAGCTATAAAGGATTGTGGCAGCTCAAAGACTCCCGACCTGGATGGCTTCAATTTTAAGTTCTATAAGAAGTATTTGGAGTTGATTAAAGAAATCTTTTGAAGACTTTGGAGTGGTTTTGGACTCATGGTGATATCTCAAAAGGATGTTAATGCTTCATTTATCTATGCCTGGCAAATCAAACTCATAGTCTAAAAAATAGGTCCATTCGGTCTTAATATTAGGGTCCAATAGGGTCTCAATTTATAAATGATAAGATATCTTGTGGGTCCAAAATTGAACTACTTATATCACAAAGAAAAAGTGACGGGTCCAACGGGTCCTATGTTCGGGTCTAATGGGTCCTACGTTTTATATGCCCGTTTTCACCACAAGATTTCGGTTCGCGTTTTCATTGCTCGTTTTCGGCGCGCGTTTTTGGCGCTAGTTTTTCGTAGCGCGTTTTTCGAAGGCAGTTTTCAGCGCGCGTTTTCGTCGCAGTTTTTGCAGGGCGTTTTCAACGCCCGTTTTCAACGCCCGTTTTCGTAGCGCGTTTTCGCAGGCGTTTTCGGCGCGAGTTTTTCGCAGCGCGTTTTTGGCACGCATTTTTCGGCGCGCGTTTTCAGCGCGGTTTTTGCATGGCGTTTTCGTCGAATATTTTCAACGCGCTTTTTCTAAAAAAAAATATTCATTTGAATCCATAAATTAAGTTGAGATCCAAGTAATCAATGAGAGCGCGACATGTGGCGTGAAAATCACATGTGATTGGAAAAAAAATCAGAAATTTTTTTTTCAAAAAAAAAAGAAATTTTATTTTTCGCATTGCGAATCCGAAAACTTCAATTGGGAACGCGAGTCTGAAAATGAAAACGGAAATCGGAAACATAAAAAAAAAATTCAAAAATTAAATTTTTTTTTTTAAAAAATTTTCAAAATTTTTTTTTCGAAAAAAATTTCAAAATTTTTTTTTTTCGAAAAAAATTTCAAAATTTTTTTTCGAAAAAAATTTCAAATTTTTTTTTTCGATTTTTTATTTTAAAATAAATTTTTTTTCGAAATTTATTTTTTTTTTAATTTATTTTTTCGCATTGCGAATCCGATAACTTCATTTGGGAACGCGAGTCTGAAAATGAAAACGGAAATCGGAAACATAAAAAAAAAATTTAAGAAAAAGGGTCTTGACCCAACCCAACCCAGGGGAAAATGGGTCTCGACCCAACCCGACCCGCTCTTGACCCGACCCGTTGGACCCGTTCAAAATTTCTGACCCGTTTAGACCGGGACTCGTTCAAACCCAAACCCGTTTCGACCCGACCCGACCCAAACCCAACCCGACCCGATTGCCAGGTGTACCTTTATCACCTTTATTTCTAAAATTCGAACCCTTTAAACCTTGTGAATTTTCGGCTCATTAGCTTAATTGAAAGCTATTACAAGATCCTTGTTAAAATACTTCCTCTGTTCCACTCTAAGTGTCCATACTTGACTTTAAGAGTCTTACTTTGTCAACTTTAACCGTAAATATTTTTATTGTGTTATATATTATTTGATGAAAATTATATAGATAAAATTGTGTTTAAAAATTAAATCTATCTATATAAAATTTATCAAATATTATATAACACAAATAAAGATATTTACGGTCAAAGTTGATAACAAAAGACTTTGAAAGTCAAATGTGGACACTTATAGTGAAATAGGGGAAGTATTAACTGATAGGTTCCGCAAAGTCATTCCTAATCTTATAAAGGATGAACAAAGCACTTTAGTGAAAGGGAGATTCATTCTTAATGGCTGTTTAATCGCAAATGAGATTCTTCAATTATTAAAACAAAATCAATAAAAGAGTCTTATATTCAACGTAGCTTTTGAAAAGGCATTTGATTGCCTTATTTGAGTTTTCTTAATTGACGTCATGAGAAATATGGGCTTCCAGAATTGATGGTGAAAATGGATATTAAGTTGTCTCAAATGGCATCCATCTCAATTTTAGTTAATGGATTTCGCACAGAATAAATTCTCGCTTGGAAGAGGTGTTAGGCAAGTAGACCCTCTTTTTCCTTTCCTTTTCATAAATGCGCCATAATGCCTTAACTTGTTATCCAAATCCGTGATTGATAAAGGTTTATTCAAGTGCTAATGCTTGCAACCTAATGAACTCCTCAAGTGCTTTGAGAAAATGACGGTATTTAAAGTCAATTTTCACAAAAGTTACCTATTATCTATTATCTATTGGTGTTTCTAGAGATAATGTTGCTTTAGACTATCGAATTGGGTGCAATGTTGGTGAGTTCCCATTTATATACCTTGATCTAGTCCTAGGTGGAATATGAATAAAGTTGATAATTAGAGACCAGTAACTGAAAAGTTAAAATATAGGCTCTCGGATTGGAAAGCACGCTTGTTATTTTATGGTGGTCGTATTACCCTCGTGAAATTGATTCTTAATAGCCTACTTTATATTATTTCTCCCTCTTTCGTGCTCCGTCGAGTATAATTAGAATTCTCGAGAGTATGGGATGTGTGTTCTTTTGGGTTAGGTCAAGTGAGAAAAACAAATTGGCTTTGGTTAAATGGGATGGGTCCGGTGAGCTTAACGTTAGTTCCTTAAAATGCAAAAAAATTGGCTTTGCTTGGTAAATGGCGGTGGAAGTTTAAAACCGAACATAACTCTTTGTGGGTCATAACCATTAAAAGTATTTATGAGAATCATGGTGGTTTTGTTTCTGATTCTACTAACAGATCAGGTACCTCTAGGGGTATTTGGTCTAATATTCTTGACACAAGAAAGATAAATGTAGAAAGTGACATCCCCTTTGTTGTTCCGGTTAAGGATCAAAACAACCATTAACGAGCAAAAATCAAAAACGGAAGAGATAAACGCGATGAATCAAACATAAATCAATATCTTTAATATAAACGTTGAACTTACAATTGATTTAAACACAGAAGCATCGGTGGCCAGGGAGATCGAGCATGATCTCCCCTATGCACAGGATCGCCGAATGTGGCTCTCCCAAATTAGGGTTTAGACTCCTGATCTCTTAACCCTAAAGACACACATAAACTGATATATATAGACGACCTAGACTTAGGTTGCCCTAATGGACCTATCGACATGAATAGCCCAACAGTTACATATGCTCCTATAACTGATCAGTTTCACGCTTGTATATAAACTAGGTGTACAATGTAAGAATAGACGTTATTCGCCCAGTGACGACCATACAAAATATGCATCAACAATTTTCCCCTTGGACGTTACTGGCGAATGATTGTAAACACCTCTTGCAATCTTCAGTCAATCTCTAATGTAGTACTATAAACTTGTGAATCACAAGCTCCATCAAAAGTCTTCCAGAATACGTGAAAACCCAAACTTCGAACATCAATGTTTCCGCTCATTGAAGTCGAAATGCTAATTGTCATCCTGTAGTTTCTTTTAACTCGTGCGTGTTACTCATAGTACAAATGCAGCAAGATTCCCCCTAAGACTGAGCTGAGATCCCTATCGACATCTCTGATAAACTCTTCAAACAAACCGACTCTCTCAGAATCATAAAATGTTGAATCTTCCCCCCTCACTGTTAGCTGTATCCTATTAAACATCGTTGCACTAACGACTGTAGCGACCCGACAAAATCGTCATTGTCGGCGCCGTCTACTTAGGTCCCGTTACGTGGTCATAAGTCTTTAAAACAACGTTTGACCAAAAGATATGTCGCATTCATTTCAAATGTAAAGATTGTTCAAAGTTTACAAGAATAGTTCCACCACAAGTTGCGATACAAAGTTTTAAGTACAAATGAAACTTATGCGACACAATTTAAAAGTAGCCAAAAGACGCTCCATGTATGCATATATACTCGACATCCAATGCAAGTATCAAAATAATGAGCGGAAGCATGTATCATGTATCGTTCAAGGACCTGAGAAAAACATAGAAATCTGTCAACGAAAACGTTGGTGAAATCATAGGTTTAAGTAAGTAAGTACAAGTGAACCACAAGATTTGCAACCATGAGATAATAGTAATACATTCCAAAAGTTTGTTTCACGAGCACCCAATTATCAATGCTTAACATTCCTTCCATAGAACCCCATCACAATAGTGTTAGAACATACACTGTTTCTCGAAAATACATTTCATTCGTAAACGGTAGCGAACCGTTTGAATGAGGGTTTGTCAAACCCATATGGCCATATAACATAAGTTCTCGCTTACACCCGGCAAGTGTAACTAATGATAATCGAATTGAGGATTTTTGTTCAAACTCGTATGTAGAATGTTTGTTTTCCTGTACTTGTGTTCACTTAGTAAAAAGAAACGTTTATGTTTTTCTCATCCCAAATGTAAGTGCAAAAGAGTAAAAGTGGGACTATGATCTCACCTTGAGTGCACGTACGAAAAGTACTTCACAAAATAACGTGTGCGAAGGATAGTGCTAGTCTTGACCTAAACAAATAGGTCGTATCAATAACGGTGAACACGATAGGTCAAAGATGTTCAATTAGTCCTATGGCTCGTTACGACTCGATTATGTAGCATGTGAAATCAAATTGTCAAGTTTCATGCAAGGTACAAGTATATAAACAAGTTAGGAAGGTTGCATAATCATTTGGCTAAGTTTGACAAAAAGTCAAACTTTGGTCGGTCAAAGTCAATGAAAAAGTCAATACGTTCGGGTCGGGTCCAGAACTATTTTTCTGAGGTTTTTAATCATGTATGAGCATGTTAGAACAAGTTACATGTGAATCGGAGGTGCGTAGCATAGCAAACATTATTCGAAAATTGACAAAGTTGGACAGACCACTTTGGCGCGCCGCGCGGGTATATGGCGCGCAGCGCCATTACCTGTGCAGAGAATTCTGGCAGTTTTTAAGTTTTATGCACGAACCTAACTTCAAACAATCACCATTTATGATCCGCAAATAATCAAGACAAGTATCTTATACCGTTGGGAAGGTAATTTGACGAGGAAAATAACTAAACACATTTCATCAATCAATCTACCTATTACAACAACCAAAACCGCATCTAATGCTTAACATTAACCGCATACAAGTTCATAAATGCAATTCAATGATTCGGGCAACCAATTTACATGAATGATATGCCGTTTCGAAGGTAATCAAGCATACAATCCAACTAAACACTTACCAATAATAATCCAAGGCATTCAATGCATCAAAAGTCCATTTCAAGTTCATCAACCCTAACCCAAATTCACCAAAATCATAAATCAAGTTCATGAACTTTTCTAAAGCAACCTACACATCAAATTGAAGCTAGTGATACTAGGAACACAATTAGAACATGAACTTTTAACATCTAACAACATATGATCATCCAAAATTCAAGAACAACACACCAAAATTCAAGTTCATGCTAGTTACACTAAAACAACGAGATCGAGCATATAAATTACACACACGACATCACAATGAGCCATAGACACTAACTAACACCATTTCAAGTCAAGAACACGAATTTAGAGAAATCTAGAGTTTTAGAAATGTTACCCAAACGAGATGAAGTTGGTACCAAAATGAAGAGGATGAAGAGAGGATTACGAATATGTAATTTATTTTGTTGTAAGCCTCCTAGATCGGATTTAGATGATGATTGAATGAATTTGGTAATGGTGTGTGTGTTCTTGCTAGAGAGAAAGAGAGAGAGATGGAGATGATAATGAATGGGTGAAAGGGGTTTGACTCTTTGACCTAGTCAAGGGTTTGATCCCTTGTCAAGTTTAGTCCCTCAACTTTCGTTCGGGTGCGTGAATTACCTAAACGAGATAATTTAAAACGCGTATCAACGGGAGATGTTATAAACATATAACGGACTTTATATTAGTATAACGGAAAAGTAAATAGAAAAAGGCGGGATGTTACATTACCTACTCCTTAAAAGAAATTTCGTCCCGAAATTTAAGTAGGCGTAGTAGTCGTTATTTCTTCCTCGGGATCTTGCGTTTCTGGATTCACAAATAGATGAGGATACTTCCTTTGCATTTGATCTTGTCTTTCCCAAGTAAACTCGGGTCCCCTTTTGGCGTTCCAATGAACTTTAACAATCGGGATTCGGCTTTGTTTCAATGTCTTGACGGAGGTGTCCACAATTTCAACCGGTTCCTCCACAAAATGAAGTTTGTCATCAATAGTAAGTTCCTCGAGAGGAATGACGATATCGGGTTCGGCAAGACACTTTTTCAAGTTAGATACATGGAAGGTAGGATGAACGGAGTTCAATTGAGGCGGAAGATCTAAACGATACGCAACGGTTCCAATACGCTCCAAGATTTCGAAAGGACCAATATACCTTGGATTCAGCTTCCCGCGTTTCCCAAAATGGATTACACCTTTCCAAGGCGCGACTTTTAACATTACTCGGTCACCGACTTGAAATTCAAGATCGTTGCGTCGTTTGTCGGTATAGCTCTTTTGACGACTTCGGGCCGTCCTAAGCCTATCTCGGATTTAAACGATTTTCTCGGTGGTTTCGTGAATGAGTTCGGGTCCGGTGATTTGTACGTCGCCTGCTTCGGCCCAACAAAGAGGTGAACGACATTTTCGGCCATATAGCGCTTCAAAAGGTGCGGCTTTAATACTCGCGTGATAACTATTGTTGTAAGAGAACTCGGCGAGAGGTAAGTGCTTGTCCCAAGCTTTTCCGAAATCAATCACGCAAGCTCGTAACATGTCCTCTAAGGTTTGAATTGTACGTTCGCTTTGTCCATCGGTTTGAGGATGATATGCGGTGCTCATGTCTAAACGCGTTCCCAACGCTTCTTGCAATGTACGCCAAAATCTAGAAACGAAACGGCCATCTCGGTCGGAGATAATCGATAAAGGTACACCGTGTCGGGCTACGATCTCCTTAATGTAAAGTTGTGCAAGTTTATCCATTTTGTCCGTTTCTTTCATGGCAAGGAAGTGTGCGGATTTGGTGAGACGGTCAACAATAACCCAAATGGTATCATAACCGCCCGTAGTTTTTGGTAGCTTGGTGATAAAATCCATCGTTATCCTTTCCCACTTCCATTGCGGGATCTCGGGTTGTTGAAGTAGTCCGGACGGTCTTTGGTGTTCGGCTTTGACTTTGGAACATGTCAAACACTTGGAAACATAAGTAGCTACGTCCCTTTTGATGTTCGGCCACCAATATAGTTGTTTAAGGTCGTGGTACATCTTATTGGCACCGGGGTGAATCGAGTATCGTGACTTATGGGCTTCATCTAAAATAAGGCTTCGTAGGTCCCCATAACTAGGCACCCAAATCCTTCCGGCGTAATATCGGAGTCCGGTCTCCCTAATTTCGAATCGAGAGACGAGAATGTTCAAGAGCTCGTGTGAATGGTTTTCATCCTTGAGAGCCTCATCTTGGGCTACCCGAATTTGGCTATTAAGGTTGGTGTGAATGGTGATGTTTAAAGCTCGGACACGAAGAGGCACCGCTCTTTCTTTTCGACTTAAGGCATCGGCTACTACGTTTGCCTTCCCGGGATGGTAACGAAGCTCGCAATCGTAATCGTTCAAAGTTTCAATCCACCGTCGTTGTCTCATGTTTAGTTGCTTTTGATCGAAGATGTGTTGAAGGCTTTTGTGATCGGTGAAGATAGTACTCTTGGTTCCATAAAGATAGTGTCTCCACATTTTAAGTGCAAAGACAACGGCTCCGAGTTCGAGATCATGTGTCGTATAGTTTCGTTCATGAATTTTGAGTTGTCGAGAAGCATAAGCAATGACTTTCGTTCGTTGCATCAATACACACCCAAAACCATGTTTCGAGGCATCGCAATATACAACAAAGTCATCATTGCCTTCGGGAAGTGACAAGATAGGAGCGGTGGTTAGCTTCGTTTTCAAGATTTGGAATGCGGATTCTTGCTCGGTCGCCCAAATGAATTTCTTTCCCTTGTGAGTTAATGCGGTTAGAGGACGTGCAACCAAAGAGAAGTTTTCGATGAATCTACGATAGTACCCGGCGAGACCCAAGAATTGACGAATGTGAGTAGGAGTAGTAGGAGTCTCCCATTTACTAATGGCTTCGATCTTCGTGGGATCGACTTTAATACCTTGATCACTTACAACATGACCAAGAAATTGAACTTCCTTCAACCAAAATTCACACTTGGAGAATTTGGCATAAAGTCGTTCTTGTCTCAAGAGTTCAAGCACAAGTCGAATATGTTGTTCGTGCTCTTCTTCATTTTTAGAATAGATCAATATATCATCGATGAACACAATAACGAATTTATCAAGATACAGTTTGCACACGCGGTTCATAAGATCCATGAACACCGCCGGTGCGTTAGTGAGACCAAATGGCATGAAAAGGAATTCATAACTACCATAACGAGTTCGGAAAGCGGTTTTGGAGACATCTTCCCCCTTAACCCTCAATTGATGATAACCCGAGCGGAGATCGATTTTCGAATATACACAAGACCCTTGTAGTTGATCAAAGAGGTCATCGATGCGAGGAAGAGGATATCGGTTCTTAACCGTCAATTTGTTTAGTTCACGATTGTCAATGCACATTCGTAGGGATCCGTCTTTCTTTTTAACAAACAAAATCGGAGCACCCCATGGTGAATGGCTAGGTTGGATAAAACCACAATCAAGTAGTTCTTGGATTTGACTTTGCAATTCTTGCATTTCGGATGGAGCGAGTCTATATGGTGCACGTGCTACGGGTGCGGCTCCCGGAATAAGATCGATTTGGAATTCAACCGGTCGATGAGGTGGAAGACCCGGCAATTCGTCGGGAAATACATCGGAAAAGTCACTAACAATTGGCACATCATCGATATGCTTCTCTTCGGACTCGACTTTCTTAACGTGGGCAAGGATCGCAAAACAACCCTTACGGAGTAGTTTTCTAACTTTAAGGCACGAAACGAGGTTGAGTCTGGTGCAACTCTTATCGCCATAAACAATCAAAGGTTCACCATTCTCGGTAGGAATTCGGATTGCGTTAAGATCACAAAGAATGTGAGATTTCGTTTTGACTAACCAATTCATACCGATTATTACATCAAAGCTTCCTAGTTCCATGGGTATCAAGTCAATTTCAAATTCCTTACCCAAAATGTTTAACGTACACCCTCGGTAATATGTGTCGGCACTTAATAGTTTCCCGTTAGCCACTTCAATGGTATAAGTGGTATCTAATGGAAGAGGTGGAGTGCTAAAAGAATGAGTCAAAGTCTTGGATACAAAGCATTTATCGGCACCCGAATCGAATAAGCAAGAGACATAAGAATTGTTGAGAAGAAACGTACCCGTGACTAGTTCAGTGTCATCCCGGGCTTCCTCGGTGTTGATGTTGAAAGCTCGGCCGCGCGTATTGGGGTTATCTTTCTTCTTTGGGCATGCATTTCTATAATGACCCGTTTGGCCACATTCGTAACAAGTGCCCGTCTTTGGTGCATTGGGCCACTTTCGAGCGACGGGAGTGGCACTTTTACAATCGTTGGCCTTATGACCAACTCCTTGGCACCGGTGGCAAATTAACTTACTACATTCGCCAAAGTGATGTTTGTTGCATTTGTTGCAAAGAGGTAGGTTCCCGGCATAACCCTTCTTGCCGTCGGAGGTGTAAGATTTCTTGGCAACGTTGTTGTTGTTTGATTGGGAGGGTTCCCACTTTCTTTTTTGCCGCCCGATTTATCCTCGGCCTTAGGTGCCGGAACTATGATTTCGTCAACCGTTTCTATCAATTTGCGGGCCATGTTCAAAGCTTCTTGATGATTAGTGGGTTTGGATGACATTACTCCGTGTTTGATACTCTTTGGAAGACCATCCATGTAAAGTTCAACCCTTAAAGCTTCGGGGTTCACAAGATTTGGGCACATCAAGGCTAGTTCGGAAAATCGTTGATTGTAAGCCTTGAGATCATTTCCGATCGCCTTTAAAGTTCTTAGCTCTTGTTCGAGCCTTCGGGTTTCTTCACGAGGGAAATATTCGACAATCATCTTTTCCCTCAAGTCGGCCCAAGAGAGGGCGTGAGCTTCATCGGTACCCACCGATTGTACATAAGTATTCCACCATGTAAGAGCGACACCGGCGAAGGTGTGAGTGGAGTATTTGACCTTGTCTTGGTCCCGACAACCGCTTATGCTAAAGACGGCTTCCGTTTGCTCAAACCATCGGGTGAGCACGACCGGTCCCCCGGTTCCATCAAAAGTGTGAGGTTTGCACCCCATGAAAGCTTTATAGGAGCATCCCTCGTTTGAGTTTCCGGCTCCATTGTTGTTGTTGTTGTTGTTGTTGTGGTTGTTATTATTATTGTTGTTGGATGAGTGACCGGCCATGGCCGCATCTACGGCGGTAGCTATCATCCGTTCGAGAGCTTGTTCGGGAGTTTCATTGCGGCGTACACGACGAGGAGCCATTGTTCCTTCAAGACACAAGAATATCATTGATTAGTATTCTCAATAATACTAACCGTGATATAGAATAAAGATAAAGAGAAGTTTTTCCTCGACTCGCCTTAAATTCTTTATGCCATAATGTCGGAACGTTCATATGAGTCACCGTAATATAATCCCGGAAATTATATTACCCTGATTCATATGTGCATTCGACATTATTCTATAAAGTCAAGGTGGCGTGTCAATCAAATTAAACAACGTGAGATTAAGATGAACTAAGAGTAGATATGAGTAGAAGCGTTCGAGTATAAATGCACAAGTAGTCAAGTAATTCCTACTTCAAGTCTATATGCCGGTTGTAGTCTAAACTCACCAATGTACCCTATGACTCGAGGTTGACACCAATGAACTCTAAATCCCTACAACCAACGCTCTGATACCATCTGTAGCGACCCGACAAAATCGTCATTGTCGGCGCCATCTACTTAGGTCCCGTTACGTGGTCATAATTCTTTAAAACAACGTTTGACCAAAAGATATGTCGCATTCATTTCAAATGTAAAGATTGTTCAAAGTTTACAAGAATAGTTCCACCACAAGTTGCGATACAAAGTTTTAAATACAAATGAAACTTATGCGACACAATTTAAAAGTAGCCAAAAGACGCTCCATGTATGCATATATACTCGACATCCAATGCAAGTATCAAAATAATGAGCGGAAGCATGTATCATGTATCGTTCAAGGACCTGAGAAAAACATAGAAATCTGTCAACGAAAACGTTGGTGAAATCATAGGTTTAAGTAAGTAAGTACAAGTGAACCACAAGATTTGCAACCATGAGATAATAGTAATACATTCCAAAAGTTTGTTTCACGAGCACCCAATTATCAATGCTTAACATTCCTTCCATAGAACCCCATCACAATAGTGTTAGAACATACACTGTTTCTCGAAAATACATTTCATTCGTAAACGGTAGCGAACCGTTTGAATGAGGGTTTGTCAAACCCATATGGCCATATAACATAAGTTCTCGCTTACACCCGGCAAGTGTAACTAATGATAATCGAATTGAGGATTTTTGTTCAAACTCGTATGTAGAATGTTTGTTTTCCTGTACTTGTGTTCACTTAGTAAAAAGAAACGTTTATATTTTTCTCATCCCAAATGTAAGTGCAAAAGAGTAAAAGTGGGACTATGATCTCACCTTGAGTGCACGTACGAAAAGTACTTCACAAAATAACATGTGCGAAGGATAGTGCTAGTCTTGACCTAAACAAATAGGTCGTATCAATAACGGTGAACACGATAGGTCAAAGATGTTCAATTAGTCCTATGGCTCGTTACGACTCGATTATGTAGCATGTGAAATCAAATTGTCAAGTTTCATGCAAGGTACAAGTATATAAACAAGTTAGGAAGGTTGCATAATCATTTGGCTAAGTTTGACAAAAAGTCAAACTTTGGTCGGTCAAAGTCAACGAAAAAGTCAATACGTTCGGGTCGGGTCCCGAACTATTTTTCTGAGGTTTTTAATCATGTATGAGCATGTTAGAACAAGTTACATGTGAATAGGAGGTGCGTAGCATAGCAAACATTATTCGAAAATTGACAAAATTGGACAGACCACTTTGGCGCGCCGCGCGGGTATATGGCGCGCCGCGCCATTACCTGTGCAGAGAATTCTGGCAGTTTTTAAGTTTTATGCACGAACCTAACTTCAAACAATCACCATTTATGATCCGCAAACAATCAAGACAAGTATCTTATACCGTTGGGAAGGTAATTTGACGAGGAAAACAACTAAACACATTTTATCAATCAATCTACCTATTACAATAACCAAAACCGCATCTAATGCTTAACATTAACCGCATACAAGTTCATAAATGCAATTCAATGATTCGGGCAACCAATTTACATGAATGATATGCCGTTTCGAAGGTAATCAAGCATACAATCCAACTAAACACTTACCAATAATAATCCATGGCATTCAATGCATCAAAAGTCCATTTCAAGTTCATCAACCCTAACCCAAATTCACCAAAATCATAAATCAAGTTCATGAACTTTTCTAAAGCAACCTGCACATCAAATTGAAGCTAGTGATACTAGGAACACAATTAGAACATGAACTTTTAACATCTAACAACATATGATCATCCAAAATTCAAGAACAACACACCAAAATTCAAGTTCATGCTAGTTACACTAAAACAACGAGATCGAGCATATAAATTACACACACGACATCACAATGAGCCATAGACACTAACTAACACCATTTCAAGTCAAGAACACGAATTTAGAGAAATCTAGAGTTTTAGAAATGTTACCCAAACGAGATGAAGTTGGTACCAAAATGAAGAGGATGAAGAGAGGATTACGAATATGTAATTTATTTTGTTGTAAGCCTCCTAGATCGGATTTAGATGATGATTGAATGAATTTGGTAATGGTGTGTGTGTTCTTGCTAGAGAGAAAGAGAGAGAGATGGAGATGATAATGAATGGGTGAAAGGGGTTTGACCCTTTGACCTAGTCAAGGGTTTGATCCCTTGTCAAGTTTAGTCCCTCAACTTTCGTTCGGGTGCGTGAATTACCTAAACGAGATAATTTAAAACGCTTATCAACGGGAGATGTTATAAACATATAACGGACTTTATATTAGTATAACGGAAAAGTAAATGGAAAAAGGCGGGATGTTACAACGTCCATCCTGACTTGCTTCTTGTAAAGGCAAAAAATGTATAGGAGTCCGTTCCACAATTAATAACTCAAATAAGTCTTTATTGCCATCAAACTACCAAAGAAAATCAAATTTGTATCTCATGATCGCGAAACAACAACCTCAGTTCGCTCTACTAGGCGAAACTGGAACACACATATTCCCTCTAAAAAGCGGAATATCGAGAAGTGCAGAATAATAAATGTTGTAGGCCCATAAATAGTCGTATGCTCCCGACTACCCCATAATACTTCTCAAAACAAGTGTTTCCGTACTCACTTACTAAATAAGTCTAACGGACAAGGAGGTTGTCCACTAAACTTTATACATCAATACTTCAGTGAATAACATACTAGAAAGGTTACGTGTAAAAATATTGGATAATAAACATTAAGGACCTTGGATGAAAAACTTACGAAAGTTGAGGACCGATGATGAAAACATCGAAACTTTAGGGACCAAACATGTAAGTTTTCCAAAGATCAGGGACTGAAAATGAATTTCTTAGAAAGTTCAGGGACTAAAACCGAAAATTCTAAAAAATTATAAAACTTTTTGCGCTGGTGGTCCCTGAAATTAACGGGACGTTAGGGATTTAACAGTGAGGACTAACTGCCGTTAAATGACTGGGTATGGATCCGGATCAATTTCGGGTCAGATTAGTGCTGGATCCGAATCCATGGATCTAGTAAATGGGTTACTGATGGATACGGTTGTGGTTATTAAAAGAAGAAATAAATTTTCTAAAAAGGTAGGCACAGGGGAGACAAGTGAGACAAGGTATGACATGTAGGACCCACATGTAAATAAGACTTCACAATACTTACAACTTTGCCACCCGATTTTTTATTTATTTATTTCTGAACCTGTTTCTTCTTCTTCAACCTCAAACCATATGAAAACCCTAATTTATACCATACGAAATTCATCAAACCTTTACCAAAATCCGTGAAAATTTGCAGGAAGCACCATTAGGACCCGGTAAACATTAACTCATTATCAGATTTTGCAAAACCATACCAAAAATCGAGCTAAAATTCGATCTCAGTAGCAATTTTACGAAATCAAAAAATTCTCAGATCTCGATCTATATAACGAATTAGCTTCTGAGATCGTGAAGAAACATTCACGAGATGATTTCGAACCTTTCTATTAAAACACTTTTTCTTAATTCGATCTAGATCTCAAAACCCCATAAAAATCAACAAAAGTCAACTGTTAGATCTAGAAACGAATTTGCAGCACAAATTAACGTCTTTTACCTTTGATCTAATCACGAGCTCGGTTGTACCAGCTCTGATACCAATTTGTTGGTCCGGTTAAGGATCAAAACAACCATTAACGAGCAAAAATCAAAGACGGAAGAGATAAACACGATGAATCAAACATAAATCAATATCTTTAATATAAACGTTGAACTTAAAATGATTTAAACACAGAAACATCGGTGGCCAAGGGAGATCGAGCATGATCTCCCCTATGCACAGGATCGCCGAATGCGGCTCTCCCAAATTAGGGTTTAGTCTCCTGATCTCTTAACCCTAAAGACACACATAAACTGATATATATAGACGACCTAGACTTAGGTTGCCCTAATGAGCCTATCGACATGAATAGCCCAACAGTTACATATGCTCCTATAACTGATCAGTTTCATGCGTGTATATAAACTAGGTGTACAATGTAAGAATAGACGTTATTCGCCCAGTGACGGCCATACAAAATATGCATCAACACCCTTCACTAATTCCTTCGCCTAGAAAATTGGGGACCGGATAAGTATAACTTTTTGGGATGACCTTTGGGTCCTTGAGGGTTGCTTGAAGAATAAAACCAAACGTGTATATTGCCTTGATACAGTGAAGAATGCTAGAGTATGTGATTGTGTGAGCGGACTGAAATGCACCTTTCAAGGCCACTAGAGTTGGTCTAAAGCGCCATCTAGACGTATTGCGGAATTGGACAAGTTAAACTCGCAAGTTAATGGTTTTATTTTTAATTACACTCAGATACATGGATTTGAAAGTTGTGAAATGATGGTTTGTTCTCGTCTAAAGCACTCACCATACTACTTGAAGACAAGATGTTGCCTTCTAGAGTTTCCATTGGAGAAAATCGTCTTGTACCTCAAAAGGTTGAGATAGTCACAGTGAGAGCCAAATTACATCGTCTCTCGCCATCCCGGTATACACTGAACTTGACACGGCATTGATCCAAACATTGCGAGATGTCCTCATTGTGATGATAGTATAAATACGGTTGACCGCTCCTCATTTGAAGAGTGCGGAGTGCATGCTCGTTCGGGTTAATTCAATATGGTCTTGAAAATTACATCTTTTGATGGAAAGGTAACCATGAATGGTTACATCATTTCATGAAGAGTGATGTCATTTTCTAAAAGTTGTGAGCGAAAAGTTGCATGTTTTCGTTGAAAGGCTGCACATTTTCATTGAAGTGTTACATCCTTTCGTCGCACTCATTCACCTCTTATATATAGAGGGGAATTTGCTTTCATTTTAACATACAGAAAATTCACATTCTCACAAATACTATAATTTGATTTCTTCTTGCCAAGAATCAAATTGCATTTTTGTCTTATCTCAATTAAGATTCCGTGCAACCCAATGCTTGTAAGAGTCCAAATACTTAATTAGGAAAGTGTTTCACAATTCAATAATCAATCAGGAATTATCAATTCACAACCCTTATTTCTAACATTCCTTTGTAAACATGCTTTGGATGATTGGGAGACAAATGGTAGGGACTAGGTAGTGTTTCGAATCTTAGCTCTTTGGAAGATTTTTGTATGAAGTCCAGTCGGAATTTTCCAACTTGGGATAAAATATTTTGCAAGGAGTGGATGTGTGGATATCTAGTATATGAAAGTATCAAAATTAAAATGTTTTCAAAACAATTGTTGGAACGGGCAGATAGCACTCAATGAGATTCAAGATAAGAGCTTGCTTCCTTCTCCTTGCTAAACTAGAAATGATCTCTTACGACTAGCATTGCGATATCGGTAACATATACCGAGATAGACTGGGAAACCCCCCTTCGATAGACAGGTGGCAACTTGACCTCTAAGTAGCTTCGAATGGATATCGAGGAGGAGCAATAAAAGGAATATTGATTCGTATTCGTGGATGACCAACCCAGCATTAATCGCATTCTCGGCTTCATGGTTTCTAAATTCTTTTCTACAGTATTTTTATGCTCTAGTTCTTGTTTGGGTTCTTAGCTTTTAGTCATGTTTCGTGTTGTGTATAATGGTCACAATGACCATTTTAAGCTCGTGCATATAGACCATGCACATGTACTCTTGTAAACATCAATATTAATTAATACTCCGTATAGGTCTTGCTTTATTAAAAAAAAAAAAAAAAAACAATGAGAACTTAAAACTATGCGTTAAAAATAAAGAATTTCGTGCTATGAGATCTTACTTTGCAAGAAAAAATTGGTATAAATCATAGTTAGAAAAAGAAATAAAGATTTCTAGTATTCTACACGTTCTGTTACAGTTAAACTAATTTGATTGTTATTAAAGAAAAAGGCCTTAGTACACTTAAACTGCAAACTAAGAAACTAAGAGAGTAATTAATAATATTGAACAAATACACAGAAACGCCACAGTTTAAACCTTCAATCAAAGAAGGTTAAATTCTCCAATCACGGGAGATCAAAACTATGAACCAAAATTATTACAAGCAGAAATAGTAATCCAGTATACAATCACTCGATTCAGAATATCCTCACAAGTTCATCAAAGATCATGAACTTATCACTCAAACAAGAACAGGTCAAAATCCTAAAACGAGAGAGAATCGATGATGAATCAGAAAAACATAATGAATAATAAATAAATTAAAAAAGAAATAAATTAAATGTATAATTTAAGAAAATTGCATCCAGGTCCTCCAAGTCCTTAAGCTTTAATTCAAGCTGAAGCACACAAGTTTTCCTTTTCAAGCTTCTGCCCCAAAATCAACTTTGACATAAAGACTGCAAGGTCCCTGCACATTACTTAACCTAGAAATAAATAAAAGATTTAACTAAAAAACATGTTTAGTTTGACACCTTTGACACCATATAGTTTCAATACCCTCGTTCAAACTAAACAAGGAAAACATTAGTTAAAGTAAGTTTGTCACGTAACAATTTATGTTATGATCCACCCAAACCTTTTGTAAAAATATCAGAAATATTCTCATTAGTAGAAATTTGCTCAGGTTGAATAATTCTTAAAGTTATTTTTCCCCTGACAAAATGTAAATCGACCTCAAAGTGTTAAGTTTTTTCATGGAAAACAGGGTTTCTTCTTATTTGCAAAGCAGCTTTATTATCACAATAAATTTTTGCAGGCAATTTTGTTTTGATATTCAAAATCAGTAAGAAGCTTTAAAATCCAGATAATTTCACAAGAAACGGAAGCAAGTGCTCTATATTCTGGTTCTGTAGAAGATCTAGAAACGGTGGATTGTTTCTTACTTTTCTAGGAAATTAAAGAATCTCCAAGAAAAACACAGTAACCGGTAACAGATTTCCTTAACATATACCCTTTTGCATAATCAGAATCAACATATGCAGATAACTCAAAGTTGTTATTTTTAGAAATAGAGATACATATATTAGGCGAACCTTTTAAATATCTCAATACTCTAAAAGCAGCTTTGAGATGTGAATTTATTGGAGCATGCTTAAATTGACTTAAACAGTAAACATAGTATGTTATATCAGGTCTAGTTAAAGTAATATAAATCAATTGTCCAATCAACTTTTGATATTTTCCAATATCTTCCAATGGAAAATCAGAATCACTATGATCATCAATATTAGAAAAATACATTCCAGTTTCCATAGGAGTCACAGCTGGTTTGCTAGCTAACAAAACAAACTCATCAATAACCTCAAGACAATATTTTCTTTGAGATAAAAAAAAACATAAATCATTATGCTCAAGTAATTCAATACCTAGAAAATATTTTAGTTTTCCCAAGTCCAATATTTTGAATTTAGTTTTTAAAAAACTTTTACAATTTTCGTCACGATCATTAGAACTTCCAGTTATGATTATTTTATCAACATGAACAAGAAAATATAAACAATTAGTACCATCACACTTAGTGAACAAAGAATAGTCATTTACAATTTTGCACAAAACCATATTCAAACAAAGCATCATAAAGTTTTTCATTCCATTTTCTAAGAGCTTGTTTCAAACCATATAATGACTTAACAAGTTTACATACTCTTTTATCATCTTTATCAAAGTAATCATCAGGTAAAGACATATAAACTTCCTCAGTTAAATCACCATATAAGAAAGAATTATTTATATCAATTTGACATAAAGTCCAATTATTTTGCATTGCAACAGTGATAATAACTCTAACCATTTTCACCATAGGAGAGAAAGTTTCATCAAAATTAATACCTTCTTTTTTATTGTAAACTTTTGCCACAAGTCTGGCCTTATACCTATCAATATCATCTGTAAACTTATACTTAATTCTATAAACCCATTTACAACCTATAAGCTTTCAACCAACAGGTAAGTCTGTAATTATCCATGTGTTATTTCTATTTAAAACTTGCATTTCCTCATTCATGGCTTCCACTCATTTTGGATCTTGGAAAGCTTCCTTAAAAGATTTAGGTTCATGCCCTTGTTTGAACAAGTAACAAAACAATAGTTTTCTGAGCCCAACTTAGAATAATTCAAGTTTATTTATATCATATTTAACGTTACCAGTTAAGACAAAATCTTTATATTTTAATGGTAAGTTACCTTGTCTACTTGACCTTCTTAAAATCTGCTCAGGACTATTATGTGTACAGTTTCAGTTTCAGTTTCAAGAGTGCCCTCAGGGACAGATTCTGTCACAATACTTTCAGCATTGAAAGTTGCGGGTACACCATCACCAAGTAACCTGCCTTCATCCTTAGTATTGTCTCTCCCTTCATCTTGAGACTTACATTATTTTATAAAAACATTTTTAGTATTATGAAAATCACAGTTAAAGGA
The DNA here is from genome assembly GCF_046630445.1 of Rutidosis leptorrhynchoides. Lineage (NCBI taxonomy): Eukaryota > Viridiplantae > Streptophyta > Magnoliopsida > Asterales > Asteraceae > Rutidosis > Rutidosis leptorrhynchoides. The sequence goes on from NC_092335.1 coordinate 212,848,105, forward strand.
ATCAAAAGTTAACGGTATCTAAATCTTCTTCATTAAAAATAGCTTTGTACACTGAATCAAGTTTGAAAGGGAATATATGTTCATAAAATTTTACATCTCTTGAAAAAATAAAACTTTTATATTCAAGAGAAAACAGTTTGTACCCTTTTTTGTAGTTTGAATAACCCAAAAAACACATTTAACAGACATGTTAGAAAATTTATCTTGACTGTTTAAAACAGTAGCAAAACAAAGACATCCAAATGTTTTTAAGTGGGAGAGATTATGACTTTTATTATATATCAACTCAAAGGGACACTTTCCAGATAGAAAGAAGATGGAAGCCTGTTTATGAGATAAGTAGCAGTTAGTACACACTCAGACCACAGATACAAAGGAATTCCACCTTGAAACATTAAAGCCCTAGCAACATTTTATAAATGCCTATGTTTTCTTTCAGCAATACCATTTTGTTGAGGTGTATATGCACAAAAGGTCTGGTGAACAATACATTTTGATTTAACAAACTGACACATTCTATTATTTAAGAATTCGGTACCATTATCACTTCTAATAGTTTTTATTTTTATATCAAATTGATTTGAAGGTAAATAATAAAAACTTTCAAAGTTGTCAAATACTTCTTCTTTAGTTTTTAGCAGATATGTCCACACAGCTCCCTTGAGTAATCATCAACAATAGTTAAAAAATATTTATGCCCATCTTTACTTTTAACCCTGTAAGGATCCCATGTGTCTAAATGTATGATTTCACCAATTTTTTTAGTTTTATGGTCACTTAAAGGAAATGGTTCATTAGTTTACTTTGCATGATGACATATGTCACAGGGATCACTATTGTTAATTTTATTAAAACCAATATTTTCTACTAAAACAAACAAGACTTGATCTGCAGGATGACCAAGTCTATATTGCCAAATTTTTTGTTTAGACATATTATGCACATACATAATACAACTAATCTGTGTACCATTCAAACAATTATCCAAAAAAATAAAGACCATCACTTTCACTATCAGTCCCCATTAATCTTTTTTGAATCAAATCATGTATGTAACATTTTTTAACATCAAAACTTACAAAAAGATTACTATCTTTAATAGGTTTATCAATGATGTGCAGCGGGGTGTATATAAAATAGTTATTAATTTTAGCAGAAAATACTATTAAATACGATACAATTTTACACAAGATATTTATTTATTTAGAGAATGGATATACTTAAACCTTGATACAACACTTATAGGCAGTGTACCTAATCGTACAGTAGTGTAGTTTTTAGTAAGTCCGGTTCGTTCCACAGGGAAATCTTTAAACAAAGCTTAACGCTATATTAGTTTACTTTTATAAAAATACAAATACATATATATAAGTAATATTATTATTATAAAGGGGGGTTTTTACCGTTTAATGACCGGTTTGTCGATTTTAAAACTTTAGTCGCAGTTAAAGCCAAATGTAAAATAATAAATAAATACAAGACTTAATTTTAAGCGTAAAGTAAATAACGATAATGAAATTGCGAATAATAAAAGTGCGATAAAATAAACTTGCGATAATTAAAAAGTACGATAATTAAAAGTGCAATTAAATACAATAACAATAAAAATGTGATAATTAGAAGTGCAATTAAATATAAAATAAAGGAAATTAAATATGAAATAAAAGAATTATGCTTATTTAAACTTCCGTAATCATGATGTTTGACGTGTTGATTTTAGTTTTATGCCCATGGGTTAATTGTCCTTTGTCCTGGATTATTTAATATGTCCGTCTGGTTTTTGTCCATAACAGTCCATCAGTCATAAATATAAAGTGCGAGTGTCCTCATCAAATTATTCTTATACCCGAAGTTAAATATTCCAACTAATTGGGGATTCGAATTGTAACAAGGTTTTAATACTTTGTTTAATGAATACACCAGGTTATCAACTGCGTGTAAACCAAGGTTTTACTACTTTGTTAGCAATTACACCAATTACCCTTGAATGTAATTTCACCCCTGTTTTAATTATTCTAGTGGCTATTAATCCATTCCCGTGTCCGGTTAAATGAACGATTATTCGTACATATAAATACCCCGCCCATCGTGTCCGATCGAGTGTATATGGTAATTTATAAGGACGCCCAATTGTAAATCTTTATATTAACATTAACAAACTATCATTTAGTTAAATAAATATAAAGCCTATTAATAGCCCATAGTCTAATTTCCACAAGTGTCGTTCTTTTGTCCAAACCCCAATTATGGTACAAAGTCCAATTACCCAATTTTAGTAATTAGCCCAACATCATGATTACTTCGTTTTAAATAAGCATAATAATAACTTAGCTACGAGACATTAATGTAAAAAGGTTGAACATAACTTACAATGATTAAAAATAGCGTAGCGTTACACGGACAGAGTTTCGACTTACACCCTTACAACATTCGCTAACATACCCTTATTATTAGAATTATAATTAAAATTAAAATTAAAATATAAATTATAAATATATATTTTACGTATATATGAGAGAAGAAGAAAAAGATGGATGAAAATGATCAGAATTCGGTTTGCTTTATAGGGAGTTTCAAAACTGGGGGCTCCGCGACTCGCGGCCATTTTGGCCTTCAAACTCCGCGAGTCGCGGAGAATGAAATTACAGCTCAGTCCCTTGGAGTCTTTCTCTGCCGACGGTTTTTATTTATAAATATAATATATATATATAATTAATATAATTAATTATATATTATATTATATTTATATACATAGTTAACTTGTAATTTTTAGTCCGTTGCATCGAGCGTTAAGAGTTGACTCTGGTCCCGGTTCTGGATTTTCGAACGTCCTTGCGTACAATTTAATATCTTGTACTTTGCGTTTTGAATCTTGTACTCTTGTAATTTCGAGACGTTTCTTATCAATAATTAGAACCTTTTTGATTGCCTTTTGTACTTTTGAGCTTTTTGGTCGTTTGCGTCTTCAATTCGTCGAATCTGTCTTTTGTCTTCACCTTTTATTATTTAAACGAATATCACTTGTAAATAGAACAATTGCAACTAAAAGCTTGTCTTTCTTGAGGAATAATGCTATGAAATATATGTTCGTTTTTAGCATTATCAAATATTCCCACACTTGAGCGTTGCTTGTCCTCAAGCAATATCGTCTTGAAATACTAGAATCACTTCTTTATTCTTCACACTTTGTATATCAGTGATTTCTATACGGCGGTATAAACAATGGTAGTAACGATATGGTTTACAGTCCCACATGACTATAAAAATTTAGATCCATTAAGGAAATTGGATCTTTATGAAAACATTTGATCTTTTGAAAATTAAATCTAGTTTTTACCCTAGATAAGTTTTCCGGAATAACCCTTTACCGGTGTTTGCAAAATATTTTTGTGGGTTTGGTGGGTTTCAGATTTGAAAATTTTAGCTCAAAACTTATGGTTTTGTGTCACCCACTTGCTAACCTTGTATTTGGAAAGCAACACGTCTAGTTTACTTGTCCCGTATATTACCTTTCGGTAAACTACCGTCCGGTTGTAAAGGAAAGCGTTGACCAAGCAACTGTTAAGGCAATGTTCCTTGACATGCTTTTAATTATGGTCTATAACGTGTTGGACGCAATTACTATCCTTGGTAGGAGCAATAGTAAAGCTCACCCTTATAATTTTTCGGTATGGCACAAGGTCCTGTCTTTGACCACTATGCAACCACCGTTCATACGGTTGACACCCGATTTGGTTCAGGTGGCTTAATGAATTCCAGGTGAATTCCTAGGATTTTACGTTTAATGGTAATGAACGCATTGAAAATGGGTTTTCAGAAAACAAATCGGTTTATAATTTTGATCAAAATATTTTCTCGTTCAAGCTCGAGTTTAGATATCATTGAATTCCATGAGTTTGAATTCTCAATCTTTAAGGTCAATCTCTAGGATTGAGTAATATCAGTCTTAAAAGCTGATTTTTAATCTTTAAGGAGATTAGCCTTTCTGGGGATCTGATTCATTAGTCTTATCCAGCTAATTTGCATGGTGCCCCCCCATTGTACGAGATAAATCCTTCTCATGGTTAGGATAAATCTGACCACTTGGCGACCCTGTTTAATGCTGAGGTCCGTGGATTTCCTGCTGATTTTAGTGATGACTTTTCTAGATTTTTCGTCAACCTACAGCTGGTCTGGACGACAACTTCATGACCTAAATCAAGAAGCGCGTTTCTTTTTCGGAAGACTTTACTTCCTTTTAATGATGGAATTGATTCATCGTGTAGATCCATCTCTTCTTTTCTTTCATTGGGTAAAACAGTTTAGTTTAGTCCAAAGCAGAAGTATTTTCAGTTATTTGTTACAGATATATGTGACATATGTTTAAGATAACTTGGTAAATTTTCCCACACTTGGCTTTTATTTTCCTTTTTATCGTCCTCTATTCCATTTTAAATGAATTTTAACATTTTGGTTTGTTTCTCAATTTATGTCCTTTTTGAGGTAACAATAATTTCGGTGTTAAAACCTAGTTTTATCGTTCATAAATATGTATAAACATGATTTTTAGTTCATTTAATTGAAAATTTTGAAAATTTTTACTAGAATTGGGTAGTCAGTATATAAGACCAGGGCTGTTCTTTATTATCAGAGAGCACTAGATTCTAATACAACTACTGCTTTACTAGTATTTTTAATGGTAACCAAGTGTATAAAGTAAAAAATTTTAAAATCCGAAAGAATTTAACCCCTTCCCACACTTAAGATCTTGCAATGCCCTCATTTGCAAGAAATCAGTAACAATTTAAATTTTTGAGGGTGATTTGTGTGAAAATGATTAAATTTTACCAAAGTTTCCAAATATATTGGCGTTTGTTTGCTGAATGATAAATGGTGCACATCATTTGTTCATTCCGTCTTGTTGTTATTTCACATATATTTTGCATCTTGTCGTCAAAATTAGTTGCTTTTGCTGAACTTAATGCCAGTCTTTGAAAATGCGTTGTTTTACCCTGTTGTGTACATAAGATAAACTGCAAATATATATACATATTTTTGAAGTTTGGTATATTACCCCACATTCAAAAATTATTAAAATCTAAGAATAAAAGTTAGACAATTATAAAAATGATTACAATATTAACAAAAGTATTAAACGTATCAATCATTACAAATTACAAAATAAAAAAAATAATAAGTATACTAGGGATGATACTGGTACCAATAGGGGTTCCAGGCATAACCATAGGTGCTATAGAATGCTTCGGCAGGGTCATACGTAGGATACGGTGGCTGCATCTCTATAGACCAGGGAGGGAAGATGTGTTTCGGTGTAGGAATATAGTTTCTACCTATATGTTGGCAATGAGCTATGATTTGGTTCTGATGAACTTGCCAATCTTCAAATGCTCTCTGTCTAGCATTTTCGTATTCCTGAGAAGCTATAAACCTTTGCATTTCTTGCATCTCATTCCCCCTCCTACATTACCTTGCTGTTGGTTTCTCTCCACCTGTGGATGTCTACCATGGTATCGTACTGCGGCGTTATTTCGCCTCTTCAAAACTTTCGCACCATGGTATACATTTAAACCTATAGTATCGCGGGGTTCTGGTTCTTCTACTAATAATCCCCCCCGACTTATATCCACACCGAGATATTCACCAATCAAAGTAATAAAAATACCACCTCCTATTATGCTATGCAGTCTCATCCCCCGAACCATAGCTGATAAATAATAACCCACACAATACGGTATACTTACAGCTCTTTGTGGGTCTCGAATACACATATGGTAAAACAAATCCTGTTCATTTACTTTTTCCTTGTTCTTACCCCTTTGTGTAATCGAATTAGCTAAAAACCTATGTATCACTCTTAATTCGGCTCTATCTATATCCAAATAAGAGTAATTTCCCCCTTTGAAACGGTGATGGCTTGTCATTTGACTCCACACACCGTGTGTATCAAAATTTTCATCTATCTTTCTACCGTTTAGTATCAATCCTCTACAATCGGCAGACGCTAACTCCTCAGGCGTATATATACGTAAAGCCTGAGCCATGTCCAGTAAAGACATGTGGCGCATCGAACCGCCTAACAAAAATCTAATAAAAGAACGATCGGTTAAACTAGCTACCCGATCATTCAACTCTATACTACATAACAATTCTTCACACCATACTTTATATACAGGTCTACGCATGGTGAATAAACGTACCCAGTCATTAAAAGAAGAATTACCATACCTCTGTACAAGTAATTCCCTAATTGGCCCGGCCAATTCTACAGCTTCTAAGGGTCCCCATTCTATGACCCTCGGTACCTCAACAACCTTAGAATGAAGAGTATGCAAACCCCTTTGATATTTTGGATAATCTATCCAAAGTCTGTCAAATCTCAGGTTCGGGTGCAACTCTTCCAAGTGCATATCGGAAAAGGTCATGACTGGATGAGGTATATCCTGCTTGTAGTAGTTATCTACCTCCTGTTGTTCCATATTCTCAGCAGGAGCATTGCGGGCTTGGGATGAAGATTCACCCCTTTCATTCTGCAAAACACATCAAACACAATTTTTTGTGCATCCAAATATGCATTAGTGTCAGCAAAATCATCAATCAAAATAATTACAATGACATGATCAATTTATATCAAACTTAAGCTCATTTTCACATTTTTATCAAATCTACACTTTTGCAAATAAGCATATACGAAAATGTTCGCCAAGTTCATAAGCATTCAACTCAAATAACATGTCAAAATAATCATTACTAGCAATTAAATAAGTCTCAAATGGCATTATCTTTCAAAAATCAAGTTCATGAATTTTAGACTTGAAAAAGTCCACTTTAATTCTCAAAAATCATATTTAGGCTCAAAGTTTGGATCATTTAACTACCTAAACATGTTACATTACTTATTTTAGCAACAATTCATGACAAAAATCGACCATAACCTGTTTATATCAAAAAGCCCCAAATTTGCTCAAGAACACAAACCCTAGATTATTCAAAATTTGAAGTTTAAGGCTTCTAATCATGTTAAACAGCATCAATCTAGGTTATACAAGCATAATACATAAACAATTTAAGCCTAATTACACTAAAAAGCATCAAAATCAAATTGGGAAAAAATGACTCAAGAACACCAAATTTCGGATTAAATGGTGTTTAGGTGTAGAAATTTACCGTTTTTCTTGAGTAATTCTTAGATAGCATCCTTCTCAACATGATTTTATCAAAAGATTTGGTGATTAACGGTTAAAAATTGTGATTTTGGGGGTTTTTTCTCGGGTATTTTCGTGGGTTTTCGCAATTTATTTTCTGTTGTGGGGAGTGAAACTGAGCTGTTGCAGCTCTTTATTTTTTTTCTGTAATCCGACTCCTCCGCGAGTCGCGGCGAATTGCACTTCAAACTCCGCGAGTCGCGGAGTTTGCTATTTTTTTTTTTTTATAATCATTAACTTATGAAACAATTAAGTACTTAATTTTAAATTTTTTTTTCCTTTGTTATTTAGGACGAGGTCGTTTCGGATCGATGTCCTAGTCCGTCCCTCGACAAAATTTTAAAATTTGTCTTTTTGTAGCGATTGTTTTAAAAGCTAAGATTTTTGGGTTTTTTCAATGTTTTTGGCATACTTTAATTCAATAAGATTAAAAATAATGATAATAAAAGTTCTCGTCCCTCCCTCGGGTAAAGCAATTTCGGTTTAAAGACCTAGTCTTCAACTTACGACGAATTTTAAAAATCATATTTTTAACTTAATGAGATAAAGTAAATTTTTGTTTTTAAATTCACACAACTTAAATATAAAAAAAATTCACACCAAACTTAAAATTGAAATGCATAAAATTAAAAATTTATATTTTAAAAATTAAAAATTCACACCAAACTTAATTTAAAAATTTATAAATTCATACCAAACTTATATTAATTTTTCAAATATTTACAATTTTAAATATATTATTTTTACAAAGTTTACAATATTAATTTAAGATTTAAATATTAATATTAAAAACATGGTAAGAATAAAATTAAAAATCTTTTTGTCTTTTTATCCCACTTTAATCAATCAAATATTATCAAAAATATGCGCCCCTCTTTTCGGTAAAGTAATTTCGGTTCCAAGACCTAATTTAACTCATGACGAATTTTTGAAATATTTTGTGTTGATTGATTAAAGATATTTATACCTTAAGAATAAACGTTAAATTTCGCAGTGATGTAATAAATTTTTGAATGATATCAATAATTTCGGTCGCCAAACCTAATTTTATTCAATACCAATTTAATACTTTTTAGCGAACAAATTAGCGTTTATTATCAAAAGGTTAAAAATAAAAATAAAAATAAAAACTGTACAGACATACCTGTGAAATAGATTTCTTAGTTATATGATCTATCCCATTCATAAGATAGTCGGTTTAATTGGTTTTCCATGGCTACATAGGCGTAACCTCGCGCATTCAGTGTCTTTTCTTCTAAACATATGAACGGTCCGTCTCTGCATAAAGTAACAAATTCGGTATTTGAATAGGTTTGATTATTTGAACATTTACCTCCATGTGACCATTTTCCGCATTTGTGACATCGTTCTAGGTGTCGTGCTCTTCTTTTCGCTGCGGATTTTGATTTTCCTTTACCAAATTGTAACTTATTATCTTCGCATCTGGATTCTTTTCTAACTCCGTCCATTCTTTCTCTGATTACTGATACTATTTCACTCGGTAGTATGTCATTATTACGTTTAGTGATCAAAGCGTGTAGCATTAGACCATGGTTTAGCTCACAGGCAGTCTTCATTTTGTAAAAACCTAAAAAAAATAAAAATTCAGAATGGGGGGAGAAGACTAGTTCTTTAGGGTCTGCTAGGGAAAGACCATTCGGGTTCCATTTTCGAGATTTACACGAAAACAGACAATCTAACTCTAACAGAAATACATATTATCCTTTAAAGACTTGATTCTCCCCACACTTAGTTAGCTGTGGTGTCGAAATTATGATTAACTTCGTTATCGACTTCCATCGGACCATGTATGTAATGTTTAACTCTGTGACCATTAACTTTAAATTCCATCCCATTTGAATTTATTAATTCTATCGTTCCGTATGGGAAAACTCTTTTGACTATGAATGGTCCAGACCATCTTGATTTCAATTTTCCAGAAAATAGCTTGAATCGTGAATTGAAAAGAAGAACTCTGTCTCCTTCTTTAAATTCTTTTGAACTTCTGATTCTTTTATCATGCCATTTCTTCGTTCTTTCTTTATAGATTAACGAATTTTCGTATGCTTCATGTCTTAATTCTTCTAATTCGTTTAGTTGACTTAATCGTAGACGTCCAGCTTCATGTAAATCAAGATTACATGTCTTCAAAGCCCAAAATGCTTTGTGTTCAATTTCTACTGGAAGATGACATGCTTTTCCATAAACAAGTCTAAAAGGTGTGGTTCCAATTGGAGTTTTGTAGGCTGTTCTAAAAGCCCAGAGTGCATCCTCCAATTTAATGGACCATTCCTTCGGATTTGATCCTACGGTTTTCTCTAAAATACGTTTTAAAGCTCGGTTGGTATTTTCAACTTGTCCACTTGTTTGTGGATGATATGCGGTGGAGATTTTATGAGTTACTCCATATCTTTTAAGAACTTTCTCAAGTTGATTATTACAGAAATGAGTACCCCGATCACTTATTAAAGCTTTCGGTGTTCCAAACCTTGCAAAAAGACGTTTTAAAAAGTTGACTACAACTCGTGCATCGTTAGTTGGGAGAGCTTGTGCTTCCGCCCATTTAGATACATAATCAATGGCTACGAGTATATATAGATTATTATGAGATTTTGGAAATGGACCCATAAAGTCAATACCCCAAATGTCAAATACTTCACATACTTGGATGACATTTTGTGGCATTTCATCACGTTGACTTATTTTTCCGGCCCTTTGACATGCATCACAGGATTTGCAAAGAAGGTGTGCGTCTTTGTAAATTGTAGGCCAATAGAATCCAGCTTCATAAACTTTTCTTGCTGTTAGTTGAGGCCCATAATGCCCTCCTGTTGGTCCTGTGTGACAATGGTTTAAAATTTTACTAGCTTCATCTCCAAATACACATCGGCGTATTATTCCATCGGGAGAACTTTTAAACAGATGTGGATCTTCCCAGAAATAGTGTTTTATATCACTGAAGAATTTCTTTCGTCTTTGGTACGATAATCCTTTTTCAAGGTATCCACAAACTAAGTAGTTTGCATAGTCTGCAAACCATGAGATTTCTTTATAATCTATCTTCAATAGATATTCATCAGGAAAGTTGTCTTGTATGGCCGATTCATTTAGAACTTCTAATTCGGGATTTTCAAGACGAGAAAGATGATCAGCGGCGAGATTTTCTGCTCCTCTTTTATCTCGGATTTCAATATCAAACTCTTGTAAGAGTAAGATCCAACGGATTAATCTTGGTTTAGCATCTTGTTTTGAAAATAGGTATCTAAGAGCAGAATGGTCGGTATAGACCACCGTTTTTGCTAGAACGAGATATGATCGAAATTTGTCAAAAGCAAAGACAATAGCAAGGAGTTCTTTTTCAGTAGTTGTATAGTTCATTTGTGCTCCTTGTAATGTCTTACTAGCATAATATATAGGTTGAAATCGTTTTTCAATCCTTTGTCCTAAAACGGCTCCCATTGCAAAATCACTTGCATCGCACATTAGTTCAAATGGTAGATTCCAATTTGGTGTTATCATGATCGGCGCATTAGTGAGTTTCTCTTTAAGAATATTAAAAGATTTGATACACTCATCTGAAAAGATGAATGGAGCATCCTTTTCTAGGAGTTTATTCATAGGAGTGGCAATTTTAGAAAAATCTTTTATGAAACGTCGGTAAAATCGGCATGCCCTAGAAAACTCCTAACTCCTCTAACATTGGTGGAATGTGGAAGTTTAGCAATTACATCTACTTTAGCTCTATCCACTTTAATTCCTTCTTTTGAAATTTTATGTCCAAGAACGATGCCTTCTTTAACCATGAAATGGCATTTCTCCCAATTAAGTACTAGATTTGATTTTTCGCATCTAATTAGCATTCGTTCCAGATTAACTAGACATGATTTAAATGTATCACCGAAGACTGAAAAGTCATCCATGAATACTTCCATGCATTCTTCTATCATGTCGTGAAAAATCGCCATCATACACCTTTGAAAGGTTGCAGGGGCGTTGCAAAGTCCAAATGGCATGCGTTTGTAAGCAAAAGTACCATAAGGGCACGTGAATGTGGTTTTCTCTTGGTCCTCGGGTGCTATTGGAATTTGAAAATATCCGGAAAATCCATCTAGAAAACAATAGTAACTATTTCCGGCTAATCTTTCCAACATTTGATCTATGAAAGGTAAGGGAAAGTGATCTTTTCTGGTGGCGTCATTTAATTTTCTATAATCAATACATACACGCCATCCTGTTACAGTCCTAGTAGGAATAAGCTCATTTTTCTCATTTGTAATGACAGTCATGCCACCCTTCTTAGGTACACATTGAACTGGGCTTACCCATGGACTATCGGAAATTGGATAAATTAAACCTGCATCTAGCAGTTTAATAATCTCTTTCTTAACTACATCTTGCATATTAGGATTTAGTCTTCGTTGGCGTTGCACATACGTTTTATGACCTTCTTCCATAAAGATTTTATGTGTGCAATACGAAGGACTTATTCCTTTAATATCATGAATCTTCCATGCAATGGCTGGTTTATGAGCTTTCAACACAGAAATGAGTTGTGATTTCTCATTTTCAGTAAGAGAAGACGATATTATTACAGGTAATTCAGATTCACCATGTAAATAAGCGTATTCCAAATGGTTTGGAAGTGGCTTTAACTCTAATTTCGGAGGTTCTTCTATCGATGATTTGTATCGATATCTGTCTTCTTCTTTTAGCATTTGAATTTCTTCTGTTGTTGGTTCATATCCATTAGCTATAAGTGTAGCTAACATTTCAGCTTCATCAATTGGTTCATTACCTTCTCCTAAAGAACATTCTCCTGTTCCTTGTAATTCTGGAAATTCTTCTAATAATTCTGCATGTGCATCTATAGTTTGAATATAATAACATGTATCATCTGCAGATTGTGGTTGTTGCATTGCTCTATCAACTGAAAAGGTAACACTCTCATCCTCTATACTTAGGGTCAGTTTCTTGCCGAACACGTCTATCATTGCTTTAGCCGTGTTTAAGAATGGTCTTCCTAATATGAGAGGAACTTGAGAATCTTCTTCCATGTCCAGAACAACAAAATCTACTGGAAATACTAAAGTACCAACTTTAACTAGCATGTTCTCCATTATCCCTCTAGGATATTTTATTGATCTATCGGCTAGTTGTATGCTTATTCTGGTTGGTTTTAATTCTCCAAGGTCTAGTTTAGCGTATAGTGAATACGGCATTAGATTTATACTAGCACCTAAGTCTGCCAATGCTTCTATTGAACTAAGACTACCCAGAAAACATGGAATTGTGAAACTTCCTGGATCAGATAGTTTTTCTGGTATCTTATTCAACAGCACTGCTGAACAATTAGCATTCATAGTAACAGCCGAGAGTTCTTCCATTTTCTTTCTATTTGAGATTAGATCTTTCAAGAATTTAGCATATCTAGGCATTCCTGAAATCACATCAATGAAAGGAAGATTTACATTTATCTGTTTAAACATATCCAAGAATTTGGATTGCTCGGCTTCAAGTTTCTCTTTCTTCATTTTACTTGGGTAAGGAAGTGGTGGTTGGTATGGTTTAACATAAGGTTTATCCTTAACTGTGTTATCTTCATTAACCTTTTCAACTACCGGTTCTTTTTCCTTATCTTGATCAGGTTGTGGTTCTTGTGGAGTAGGAATGGTTTCATCAGAAGTTACAGGTATTTCAGGTGGTTTAAGTGTTGTGCCACTTCTTGTGGTAATGGCTTTAGCTGTTTCACTCCGGGGGTTAGCATTTGTATCACTAGGTAGACTTCCCGGTTTTCTTTCACCTATTAACCTTGCTAGGTTACTCACTTCTTGTTCCAGATTTTGAATAGAAGCTTGTTGATTTCTAAATGCTTGAGCATTTTGTTCATTGGTTTGTTTCTGAGATGTGAAAAACTGTGTTTGAGTTTCAACTAGCTTTGTCATCATATCTTCTAAATTCGGCTTTTTATCATCGGTTTGTTGTGGTGGTTTGTTTTGAAAATTCGGTCTTTGCTGATTGTAAGTATTATTGGATACTTGTTGATTGCTAGGACCTTGTTGGTTGTTGTATGGAATATTTCGGTTATAATTCTGGTTTTGATTGTAAATCGGTCTTGGCGGTTGATAATTATTCTGATAATTATTTCCAGGCCTTTGGTTTATGTATGAAATATTCTCTCTTTGTTCCATTGTTAATTCAATACTGAGACAATCTTTTGTCAAATGTGGTCCTCCACACTGCTCACAACTAATTCGTATTGAGTGAATATCCTTAGTCATCTTTTCCATTCGTCTCTCCACAGCATCTATCTTTGCGGAAATGGAATCTAAGTCATGGCTAGAATCGGCTCTAGCTGCTTTAGATGATCTAACGATATCTTTTTCTTGGTGCCACTCATGTGAGTGGGAAGCAGTATTATCAATAATTTTGTAAGCATCAGTTTCGGTTTTCTTCATAATAGAACCACCAGCTGCTATATCTATGTCTTTTCTTGTAGTGATGTCGCATCCTTGGTAGAATATTTATACTATTTGACAGGTGTCTAAACCATGTTGCGGACATCCTCTTAACAACTTTCCATATCTAGTCCACGCCTCATATAGAGTTTCATTTGGTTTCTGTGTAAACGTAACAATTTCTGCTTGAAGTCTTACGGCTTTAGATGCAGGAAAGAATTGTTTAAGAAATTTTTCAACTAAAACGTCCCATGTATCAATCGCCCCTTCAGGTAACGATTCTAACCAATCTTTGGCTTCTCCCTTTAAAGTCCAGGGAAATAACATGAGATATATCTGTTCATCCTCCACTTCTCGTATTTTAAATAGTGTGCAGATCCTATTAAAGGTACGTAGATGTTCATTTGGATCTTCCTTCGGCGCACCACTAAATTGGCATTGATTAGTCACCATGTGTAGAATTTGTCCTTTGATTTCATAATCTGGCGCATTAATGTCTGGATGAGTAATTGCTTGACCTTGGCCAGTGCGTTTAGCTCTCATTCGGTCTTCCATACTTAAAGGTTCCAGATTCTCCATAATTGAATTTGTTGAATCAGTATCACTAGATGATTCTGATTTAATGGTTCGTTCCTCAACAATCTCTGTTTGAATGATTGGTGGTTCCGGAGGAAAGTTTAGTGGTTCAGGATCTACGAACCGTTCCTGAATATTTTCCGGATTCTCAATTGTGAGGTTGGGTTCAAAAAATGGATTATCGGAAATTTGAACTGAAGTACTTGGTCGACTGGATGACGATTCTAAAGAAAAATCAACGGCGGTTATATTTGCTAAATGTCTTGATCTAGTTACAGGTGGTGAACGTACAAAAGGTGGTGAGCGTCTTGCTCGGTGCATTCACTGAATATCCTATTAGTTTTAAAAAGGAAAGAAAAATTATAATAAGTTATCCAATTAATAGACTTTTCTGATTTTGCCCACGTTTCGAATAGCCAAAAGATGCAGCAGAGGGGCAGGATTCGTTTGGTCTCAATATAATTGAGGACTGTTTGGCTCCAATAACCCGGTCCACGTACAAATCCAACTATTACTACGAACCAGAAAATTTTGATGTCTATCAATTTAACCACTCAAAATAAATTTTCGTAATTTTAAGAAATTTAGATAAGAAGTAGAATAAAAATCTATGTCCTAAAACTAGAATAGCGAGAAATAAGAAAGAAAAAGAGTTCGTCGGAAAAAAAAATTGAAAAAGAAAAATGGTTGAAAAAAATAAAAGGTGACGGAAAAATAAAAGAAACTTATAAAAAATTAAAAATACTTGACTAACCTAACCTTATTAATACAACTAACTTAAAATTATAATCGCAAATTGATATTACTAATTGGAATGATAATTGATACATAGTAAAAAGTGTCTAAAAATATTAAAGCTTACAGGAAAAACTAAATCCCAAATGGAAATAACTTAAAAAGAAACTAAAACTTAAAAAGGCGTCGCAAAATTCTAGAGTACCTAAATCTTAGTCTAAAGAAAAAGCACTTAAGGAATTCTACGGAAAAGCCTAAAAATCTAGGAGTAAAAATGACTATGGCAAAAACTAAGTTTAAAATTAAATATGAGCGAAAAATACAAATATTACGCTACAACGATTAAAAAGGGACAAAATATAAAAATATACAAAAAGTTGTAAAAATTACAATTTTTATAAAAATATTATTTTTATATTATTTATTTAATAAAACTACTAATTTTACAATTTAATAAAACTAATTAATACTAAATACATAAATTAAATAAAAAGTAAAAGTTAAAATAAAATTAATTATAATAATAATAATAATTAGGGTTAATAATAATAATAATTATTAAATACCCCGTAATTAATGCTGAATTAGGGTTCTGTCTCGTGTCAGAGTCACTCCGCGAGTTGCGGTATTTAAAACATCAAACCCCGCGAGTCGCGGGGTTCAGAATTTCAACTGACAGGTTTAATTTTAACGCGTTTTTCTTTATTTATTTATTTATTTTTTATTTATTTTTTGTTTTTATATAAATAAAAGATATTTAAATAAAACTTATATTTTTTTATAAACTAAAATAAAAATAAAGAAACTTAATCAACTTAAATATTTAACAAAATCTTAAAAATACTTATATTTTTGTTTTTCTTTTTATATTTTCGAATATTTAAAACGTATTTTTACAAAAGCGACTTTTAATAGAAAAAATCTTTTTTTTTTATTAGCGTTGCGCTTCCGGCGTTTAAGAAAGTTCCCCGGCAGCGGCGCCAAAAATACTTGATGTCGTAGGGGGTGTATATAAAATAGTTATTAATTTTAGCAGAAAATACTATTAAATACGATACAATTTTACACAAGATATTTATTTATTTAGAGAATGGATATACTTAAACCTTGCTACAACACTTATAGGAAGCGTACCTAATCGTACAGTAGTGTAGTTTTTAGTAAGTCCGGTTCGTTCCACAGGGAAATCTTTAAACAAAGCTTAACGCTATATTAGTTTACTTTTATAAAAATACAAATACATATATATAAGTAATATTATTATTATAAAGGGGGGTTTTTACCGTTTAATGACCGGTTTGTCGATTTTAAAACTTTAGTCGCAGTTAAAACCAAATGTAAAATAATAAATAAATACAAGACTTAATTTTAAGTGTAAAGTAAATAACGATAATGAAATTGCGAATAATAAAAGTGCGATAAAATAAACTTGCGATAATTAAAAAGTACGATAATTAAAAGTGCAATTAAATACAATAACAATAAAAATGCGATAATTAGAAGTGCAATTAAATATAAAATAAAGGAAATTAAATATGAAATAAAAGAATTATGCTTATTTAAACTTCCGTAATCATGATGTTTGACGTGTTGATTTTAGTTTTATGTCCATGGGTTAATTGTCCTTTGTCCTGGATTATTTAATATGTCCGTCTGGTTTTTGTCCATAACAGTCCATCAGTCATAAATATAAAGTGCGAGTGTCCTCATCAAATTATTCTTATACCTGAAGTTAAATATTCCAACTAATTGGGGATTCGAATTGTAACAAGGTTTTAATACTTTGTTTAATGAATACACCAGGTTATCAACTGCGTGTAAACCAAGGTTTTACTACTTTGTTAGCAATTACACCAATTACCCTTGAATGTAATTTCACCCCTGTTTTAATTATTCTAGTGGCTATTAATCCATTCCCATGTCCGGTTAAATGAACGATTATTCGTACATATAAATACCCCGCCCATCGTGTCCGATCGAGTGTATATGGTAATTTATAAGGACGCCCAATTGTAAATCTTTATATTAACATTAACAAACTATCATTTAGTTAAACAAATATAAAGCCTATTAATAGCCCATAGTCTAATATCCACAAGTGTCGTTCTTTTGTCCAAACCCCAATTATGGTACAAAGTCCAATTACCCAATTTTAGTAATTAGCCCAACATCATGATTACTTCGTTTTAAATAAGCATAATAATAACTTAGCTACGAGACATTAATGTAAAAAGGTTGAACATAACTTATAATGATTAAAAATAGCGTAGCGTTACACGGACAGAGTTTCGACTTACACCCTTACAACATTCGCTAACATATCCTTATTATTAGAATTATAATTAAAATTAAAATTAAAATATAAATTATAAATATATATTTTACATATATATGAGAGAAGAAGAAAAAGATGGATGAAAATGATCAGAATTCGGTTTGCTTTATAGGGAGTTTCAAAACTGGGGGCTCCGCGACTCGCGGCCATTTTGGCCTTCAAACTCCGCGAGTTGCGGAGAATGAAATTACAGCGCAGTCCCTTGGAGTCTTTCTCTGCCGACGGTTTTTATTTATAAATATAATATATATATAATTAATTATATATTATATTATATTTATATACATAGTTAACTTGTAATTTTTAGTCCGTTGCGTCGAGCGTTAAGAGTTGACTCTGGTCCCGGTTCCGGATTTTCGAACGTCCTTGCGTACAATTTAATATCTTGTACTTTGCGTTTTGAATCTTGTACTCTTGTAATTTCGAGACGTTTCTTATCAATAATTGGAACCTTTTTGATTGTCTTTTGTACTTTTGAGCTTTTTGGTCGTTTGCGTCTTCAATTCGTCGAATCTGTCTTTTGTCTTCACCTTTTATTATTTAAACGAATATCACTTGTAAATAGAACAATTGCAACTAAAAGCTTGTCTTTCTTGAGGAATAATGCTATGAAATATATGTTCGTTTTTAGCATTATCAAATATTCCCACACTTGAGCGTTGCTTGTCCTCAAGCAATATCGTCTTGAAATACTAGAATCACTTCTTTATTCTTCACACTTTGTATATCAGTGATTTCTATACGGCGGTATAAACAATGGTAGTAACGATATGGTTTACAGTCCCACATGACTATAAAAATTTAGATCCATTACGAAAATTGGATCTTTATGAAAACATTTGATCTTTTGAAAATTAAATCTAGTTTTTACCCTAGATAAGTTTTCCGGAATAACCCTTTACCGGTGTTTGCAAAATATTTTTGTGGGTTTGGTGGGTTTCAGATTTGAAAATTTTAGCTCAAAACTTATGGTTTTGTGTCACCCACTTGCTAACCTTGTATTTGGAAAGCAACACGTCTAGTTTACTTGTCCCGTATATTACCTTTCGGTAAACTACCGTCCGGTTGTAAAGGAAAGCGTTGAACAAGCAACTGTTAAGGCAATGTCCCCTGACATGCTTTTAATTATGGTCTATAACGTGTTGGACGCAATTACTATCCTTGGTAGGAGCAATAGTAAAGCTCACCCTTATAATTTTTCGGTATGGCACAAGGTCCTGTCTTTGACCACTATGCAACCACCGTTCTTACGGTTGACACCCGATTTGGTTCAGGTGACTTAATGAATTCCAGGTGAATTCCTAGGATTTTACGTTTAATGGTAATGAACGCATTGAAAATGGGTTTTCAGAAAACAAATCGGTTTATAATTTTGATCAAAATATTTTCTCGTTCAAGCTCGAGTTTAGATATCATTGAATTCCATGAGTTTGAATTCTCAATCTTTAAGGTCAATCTCTAGGATTGAGTAATATCAGTCTTAAAAGCTGATTTTTAATCTTTAAGGAGATTAGCCTTTCTGGGGATCTGATTCATTAGTCTTATCCAGCTAATTTGCATGGTGCCCCCCCATTGTACGAGATAAATCCTTCTCATGGTTAGGATAAATCTGACCACTTGGCGACCCTGTTTAATGCTGAGGTCCGTGGATTTCCTGCTGATTTTAGTGATGACTTTTCTAGATTTTTCGTCAACCTACAGCTGGTCTGGACGACAACTTCATGACCTAAATCAAGAAGCGCGTTTCTTTTTCGGAAGACTTTACTTCCTTTTAATGATGGAATTGATTCATCGTGTAGATCCATCTCTTCTTTTCTTTCATTGGGTAAAACAGTTTAGTTTAGTCCAAAGCAGAAGTATTTTCAGTTATTTGTTACAGATATATGTGACATATGTTTAAGATAACTTGGTAAATTTTCCCACACTTGGCTTTTATTTTCCTTTTTATCGTCCTCTATTCCATTTTAAATGAATTTTAACATTTTGGTTTGTTTCTCAATTTATGTCCTTTTTGAGGTAACAATAATTTCGGTGTTAAAACCTAGTTTTATCGTTCATAAATATGTATAAACATGATTTTTAGTTCATTTAATTGAAAATTTTGAAAAATTTTACTAGAATTGGGTAGTCAGTATATAAGACCAGGGCTGTTCTTTATTATCAGAGAGCACTAGATTCTAATACAACTACTGCTTTACTAGTATTTTTAATGGTAACCAAGTGTATAAAGTAAAAAATTTTAAAATCCGAAAGAATTTAACCCCTTCCCACACTTAAGATCTTGCAATGCCCTCATTTGCAAGAAATCAGTAACAATTTAAATTATTGAGGGTGATTTGTGTGAAAATGATTAAATTTTACCAAAGTTTTCAAATATATTGGCGTTTGTTTGCTGAATGATAAATGGTGCACATCATTTGTTCATTCCGTCTTGTTGTTATTTCACATATATTTTGCATCTTGTCGTCAAAATTAGTTGCTTTTGCTGAACTTAATGCCAGTCTTTGAAAATGCGTTGTTTTACCCTGTTGTGTATATAAGATAAACTGCAAATATATATACATATTTTTGAAGTTTGGTATATTACCCCACATTCAAAAATTATTAAAATCTAAGAATAAAAGTTAGACAATTATAAAAATGATTACAATATTAACAAAAGTATTAAACGTATCAATCATTACAAATTACAAAATAAAAAAAATAATAAGTATACTAGGGATGATACTGGTACCAATAGGGGTTCCAGGCATAACCATAGGTGCTATAGAATGCTTCGGCAGGGTCATACGTAGGATACGGTGGCTGCATCTCTATAGACCAGGGAGGGAAGATGGGTTTCGGTGTAGGAATATAGTTTCTACCTATATGTTGGCAATGAGCTATGATTTGGTTCTGATGAACTTGCCAATCTTCAAATGCTCTCTGTCTAGCATTTTCGTATTCCTGAGAAGCTATAAACCTTTGCATTTCTTGCATCTCATTCCCCCCTCCTACATTACCTTGCTGTTGGTTTCTCTCCACCTGTGGATGTCTACCATGGTATCGTACTACGGCGTTATTTCGCCTCTTCAAAACTTTCGCACCATGGTATACATTTAAACCTATAGTATCGCGGGGTTCTGGTTCTTCTACTAATAATCCCCCCCGACTTATATCCACACCGAGATATTCACCAATCAAAGTAATAAAAATACCACCTCCTATTATGCTATGCGGTCGCATCCCCCGAACCATAGCTGATAAATAATAACCCACACAATACGGTATACTTACAGCTCTTTGTGGGTCTCGAATACACATATGGTAAAACAAATCCTGTTCATTTACTTTTTCCTTGTTCTTACCCCTTTGTGTAATCGAATTAGCTAAAAACCTATGTATCACTCTTAATTCGGCTCTATCTATATCCAAATAAGAGTAATTTCCCCCTTTAAAACGGTGATGGCTTGTCATTTGACTCCACACACCGTGTGTATCAAAAGTTTCATCTATCTTTCTACCGTTTAGTATCAATCCTCTACAATCGGCAGACGCTAACTCCTCAGGCGTATATATACGTAAAGCCTGAGCCATGTCCAGTAAAGACATGTGGCGCATCGAACCGCCTAACAAAAATCTAATAAAAGAACTATCGGTTAAACTAGCTACCCGATCATTCAACTCTATACTACATAACAATTCTTCACACCATACTTTATATACAGGTCTACGCATGGTGAATAAACGTACCCAGTCATTAAAAGAAGAATTACCATACCTCTGTACAAGTAATTCCCTAATTGGCCCGGCCAATTCTACAGCTTCTAAGGGTCCCCATTCTATGACCCTCGGTACCTCAACAACCTTATAATGAAGAGTATGCAAACCCCTTTGATATTTTGGATAATCTATCCAAAGTCTGTCAAATCTCAGGTTCGGGTGCAACTCTTCCAAGTGCATATCGGAAAAGGTCATGACTGGATGAGGTATATCCTGCTTGTAGTAGTTATCTACCTCCTGTTGTTCCATATTCTCAGCAGGAGCATTGCTGGCTTGGGATGAAGATTCACCCCTTTCATTCTGCAAAACACATCAAACACAATTTTTTGTGCATCCAAATATGCATTAGTGTCAGCAAAATCATCAATCAAAATAATTACAATGACATGATCAATTTATATCAAACTTAAGCTCATTTTCACATTTTTATCAAATCTACACTTTTGCAAATAAGCATATACAAAAATGTTCGCCAAGTTCATAAGCATTCAACTCAAATAACATGTCAAAATAATCATTACTAGCAATTAAACAAGTCTCAAATGGCATTATCTTTCAAAAATCAAGTTCATGAATTTTAGACTTGAAAAAGTCCACTTTAATTCTCAAAAATCATATTTAGGCTCAAAGTTTGGATCATTTAACTACCTAAACATGTTACATTACTTATTTTAGCAACAATTCATGACAAAAATCGGCCATAACCTGTTTATCATCAATAAGACTCGACAACTTCATAATCTGTTCATTAGTCAGCTGAACAGAAGAACTACATTCACTGTTGTCAGAAACACAGTTATTGTTATTTATCCTAGGAGCACCTTGATTAAATGGTTTTTTGATATATCCCGGAGGATATCCTATTATCTCATAACATCTATCAACAGTGTGACCGAGCATGTTACATTTTGTTCACTTTAGGGGTGGGTTTCGATATTTTTTCTTGTTATTAGTAGGATTATTACTATTAACAAATTTAGCAGTTTTAGCATTAAAAGTAGAAGACTGTGTTTTATTAACATATGAACTAGATGAAGTATACATTCTGTGAGAATCATCCCTAGAAATAATAGAAAATGCAGTTTTAATAGAAGGAACATGATCGGAAGTAAGAATTTGACTCCTAATAGGCACATAAACATTATCAAGACCCATTAAAAACTGCATAAGCTTTAGAAATTGATTATGTTCTTGAAATGATTTATTAGCAGACACAATA
Source organism: Rutidosis leptorrhynchoides (assembly GCF_046630445.1). Lineage (NCBI taxonomy): Eukaryota > Viridiplantae > Streptophyta > Magnoliopsida > Asterales > Asteraceae > Rutidosis > Rutidosis leptorrhynchoides. The sequence goes on from NC_092335.1 coordinate 212,870,389, forward strand.
TCATCAATTTTAATCATATCTTCAAATTGTCTCCACATAGCATTCAACTTATGATAATAATCAGATAATGGTTGACCAAATTGACTACATGAATTAATTTTTTGATATAGATTAAATGTAACAGAAGCATCTACTTTGTCATAGGTTTTTTTTAACTCACTCTAAACAGATTCGGCAGTTTTAGAAAAGACTTGACCATTAATACACATCTTCAGATAGTGACATTAAAATCTAAGTAAGAACCATAGAATTACATCTATCTCATTGTCCTAATAACACTTCATCATCTTCATATATCTAACACATGTACCATCAATGAAACCTAGTTTGTTTTTAGTCTGTAATACAAGTTTCATAGCACATGACCACACATTATAAATTTCTATTCCTTTTAGTTTTTGTATGATTAAAGAGGCACCAGATGTGTCACTTGGATGCAGATATAAAGGATCTTTAAAATTAAATTCAAGTTTACTAATCTTAGTAATACCAACAGAACTAACATAACTATCATCAGACATTGTTACCGTAATAAGAAAAGATCAAATAATGAATCAAAAGAAATAGTAACCACACAATATTAAGCAAATCTAGATAAACGTAAAAAAATAATCATGCAATGATTCAAATAGCACATAAAACCGCAATAAATCCACGATTCAGACACCTGTAAGGAAAGAAAATAAACCACAATGGACTGGCTACTAGCCAGGCAACCTGTATAGATGATTAACAGTAATATTGGTCAATATCAATCTATGCTTGATTAGGTATTCAAATATCTCAAAGGATCTAGATCAGGAGTTGGGCGTAGAGATCTGGTCAGGGTAAAAAATATTAAAAGAAAACACGAATAAACACGGACTCCCCTTTGAAGATTATTTTGCAGTGGAAGAACAAGAAGATCAAAGAAGAACAAACCCTAATTAATCAAATTAGGTTTTCTCACTGAGAAACTTCTGATTAACAGCAAAATTTGACACAAAAACAAAATCCACAGGTCGTTGTCGAACCTAAACACAGTAGTAGCGGTTAAACTTTCAACCGATCTTGAAAGAAACTTTCGAAGAACAGGAATCCTAATTTTCAGATCTGAAAATTAGAAATCAAACAAACACTGGATCGAACGATATCAAGCCTTGCCGCTCTGATACTGATATCGCATATTTTATACACGTTTTCCTTAGCGATATCGATCATAATTTAGTCCGTTTGGATACGATTTGGTGTTTATTTTGATAATATTGGGAATGTTCGAGTTTGAAGAGCTATTTGTAGAAGAGATGCGGTTTTTGAAGCTTTTGAGGCATTTTGTTGATTGGTTGTTATTATTGGTGCACCGAGGATTTAAACGTTAAGTACGTATTGGTTCATGAGGAATTGAGTTAGTTAAAGTAAGGAAAAAGAGAAAAATAAACGTGAGAATCAGGTTTTGTGTTGTGTCGCGGCGCGGAGATTAATGTCGCGGCGCGACGTTTGGCTATTTTCCAGATCAGAACATGGATTTAAAAAGGTTCCAGTTTGCGTGTTGTGTCGCGGTGCGAGAATTTAGGTCGCAGCGCGACAGTCTGTCGGTTCATGTAATTTTGGTAGGTATTTAAGGCACGAAAAATACCCTAATTTATTATTATTCCATCCAGACGAATTGTGGCAGTTTTTGGGCGATTTTTGGTGATTTTTGGAGAACTCCAAGATCATTCAATCACTCTAATCATTCCAGATTCAACCTTCAATCCGTTCATCATCCTCGATTACTTATTTAATTAGGTTGATTTCTTTGTCATAAACAATGAATTCTTTCCTTTATTTATTTGTGATTTTGGTTTTAGCCATGATTGTTGGCTAAGCTTTTAATGTTTGTCTAGATTGAATATTTGCAAGTGTTTGGATGATACTTTAATGTTTTATTGATTAATGCATGATAATTATGAGTTTTGATTAAGAACCATTCTTGTGGGTGTTGATTATTGTTACTAGGTTGATTAGTGAATCTTGTTTGAACAAAGGGAACCCTGTTTCAATTTAGTGATCTAATTTCCAATTGATTTGTCTTAACCGATTGGGTGCTTACTGGACCAAGGGGGTAAACCGAGTAACATTGATTGAACAAAATAGGGGTGAATTGTGTGGAGCGAACGCGTAACCAATTGAATCTTAATCTTATAATTAGCTAATTACTAAGTCACAAACGAAAGAGGTCTTTGGTGAAAGGGAACCCTAAGCCAATAAATCCTAGTTTGACGTGTTTTCTAAAAGAGAACTCTGGGTAAACCGACTCTGTAATTGCGTGCATTGATAAATAGAACTAGTGCTTAATAACAAATCATCCAACACTGCGAATAGGAGATCTAGGCGAACATCCTTTTATCTATTGAATTCAAACTATCTTTATTTTCCGTTGAGTCTGCAATTTGATTAATTTAAACTTAAAAACCTAAAAATATTGTCTTTTACTTTTGATCTATCTTTGATTTGGCTAATCGTTAAATAGCCACAAAACAAATATTCTCGTACTTTCGATTTTCATAGTTTAACTTAGTTTAATTTTATTAGTTGCAAACTTAATTCTCACTTAATACTGCCCTTGAAACGATCTTGGATTTTACCAATATCTATACTGCTACACGATCGGGTACACTGCCCGTTAGTATGTAATCTTTTAATAACCGGTATTTCCATTGATAAATTATAGACACGATTTTACACATCAAGTTTTTTGGCACCGCTGCCGGGGACAGTTGTGTCGAAAATTAAGATTGTTATCTAATTGTTCTTAGTTTAGTTTAGTTATAGTTTATTATTTCTTTTCGTTATTCTCAGTTGAATCGGTGCGTTTAATCAGTTGTTAGTTGTGATTTCGCAGATAACAGGTAGTGCATGCCACATACGCGTTCTTCTAATTCTCCGATTCTTCAACCATTTGCAGAACCCGAAAGAGAGTTATTCAGAGTTTTAAGTCAAGAGCAATAGTCTACAGTGGATTCATCTTTTTCTTCGAGTGTTAATATAATTAATTTGGGTAGTAGTTCTGAGACTGTGGTGCCCGAGACACCACCTGAAATCACCGAAGAAGGAGAATCTTACATTTCATTAGATACTCTTGAGACTGAAGAGATGTCTGATCAACAACCACCTCGTCCTCAGACTATGGCGCAAAAGTTGAAAGCCACCCGGGGTGGCCAAGGCAATTCGATTACTCAACCTGATATCACTCAGCCTTTTCAAATTACAGGGCCGATCCTGAGTTTGATTTCTTCTGACTGCCAATTTCATGGCAAGGATAGTGAGGATGCTAACGAGCATCTTCGTGTTTTCAATGATGTATGCAATTTGTTTAAGTTGCATGAGGTTGCCGATACGTCGATCAAGACAAGGCTTTTTCCTTGGACTCTTAAGGGAGAAGCAAAGAGATGGTTAGATAAGCAACCAGAGGGTACGATTACCTCTTGGGAGATTTTGATGGATAAGTTTTTATCGAAGTTTTTCCCTGCGTCTCGAGCTGCTAGACTTCAAGCAGAAATTTCTCAATTCAGACAGAAGAGCAGCGAGACACTATTTGATGCTTGGGACCGTTATTCTAATATGCTACGCTCGTGTCCGCAACACGGGTTGAATGATTTACAGAAGGTCCAGATTTTCTACAAGGGTTGTGACATCCCAACTCGTCAGACTATTGATCAAGCAGCAGGTGGTACGTTAATGGATAAGACCGAAGAAGAGGCGCTAGAGATAATTGAAAAGCAAGCTGCCTACTCTCACGAATGGCATCAAGATCATGAGTCATTCCATTCAGCTTCAGTTAAGAGAACCGAAACCCATGGTGCATATGACGATTTTGGGTCTATAAGTGCTAAGTTGGATTCCTTTGGTAGGAATTTGGAGAAGATAAATAAGGATATTCATGGTATGAAGGTTGGTTGTGAGTACTGTGGGGGATTACATCTGGCAAAATATTGTGATGCAGGTTTGACTATGAATCAGAAGGAAGAGATCGCTTATATTAGTCAACAGAACAACAATCAGTTTCAGGGATGTGCGCAGTTTAATAGGAATTTCAACAATCCCTATAATCCTCAAGGTAATCAAGGTTCGAGGTTCCAACCAGGTTCTAGTGGAGGATATCAACAGCAAGCTCCCGGGTATTTTCAGAAACCCCAAGCCAAAGAGAAAAAGTCCAATCTTGAAGCTATGATTGAGAAGCTTGTGATTTCTCAAACTCAGCTTGTTACTACTGTTACTCAGAACAATGAGAAGAATGATCAAATGTTTCGAAATCAACAAGCAACTATTCAGAATTTGGAGAAACAAATTGGTCAGCTTGCTAGTCAGAATAATATGAGGAAACCAGGGGAGTTACCGAGTAAGACAGATACTAACCCGAAGAATGGGAACGTTAATGCTATCACCACCCGCAGTGGTTTAGCATATGATTCACCGAGGAAGGCCGATGAGTATGATTTACGAGTGCCGTTGGTTAAGGATAGTGAGCCGGTTGTTGTTAGTGAACCGTATGGGGATAAGGAGCCGTAACAGGTGATTGAGAAGGTTGTGAGGGTACCAGAAACTGTTGCTGCTAAACCGGTAGTTAAAGAGTATCAACCACTGCTCCCATTCCCGAGGAAGCAGAGACTGGAGAAGCTGGAGGCAGAAAAGTCCAAGTTCATGGACTTGATTAAAAAAGTTAACATTAATTTGCCTTTTATTGATGTGATTGCAGGTATGCCCAAGTATGCAAGGTTTCTTAAGGACTTGCTAACTAACAGGAAGAAGCTGGAGAATGTGTCTTCAGTTAGGTTGAATGCCGCATGCTCAGCGGTAGTTGCAAACAAGCTTCCCGAGAAGCTTGAGGATCCTGGGAGTTTTACCATTCCTTGTTTACTGGGTAATTTGGATTGTATGAGGGCGTTGGCAGATTTGAGGGCTAGCATAAATTTAATGCCCTATTCTATTTATTTGAAGCTAGACCCCGAGTAGTTGAAACCCACGCGTATGGCTATTCAGCTAGCTGACCGCTCTATTAAATTCCCTCGTGGAATTATCGAGAATATGCTAGTTAAGACCGGGTCGTTGGTTTTTCCGGCCGATTTCGTGGTGTTGGATATGGAAGTGGATGAGAGGATTCCACTGATTTTGGGTCGGCCATTTTTAAATACTGCTAGGTGTATCATTGATGTTTATGGCCAACAGTTGACCCTTACGATAGATGATTTGCATGCAACTTTCTCAATCGACCATGCTTTAAAATACCCTGCCCACACTGATGATACATGTTATTTTCTTAACACTATGAATGTTCAGTCTGAGTTGTTGCAGGAATTTCCAGAGTTACAGGGTTCAGGAGAATGTTCATTGGTTGAAATTGATGAAGAGTTGTAGGTTGAGGAGGTGGATATTTTGACCACCTTGATGGAAAACGGCTATGAGCCGACTTAGGAGGAGTTCAAAGAACTCGAACGTGATGCAGATTACCGGAGCAAGTCTTCAATTGAAGAACCTCCCGAGTTAGAATTGAAGCCACTTCCAGAACATTTGGAATACGCTTATTTGCAGGAGGAATCTAAGCTTCCGGTAATTATTTCTTCTTCTCTTACTACAGGTTAGAAAACTGAGCTTGTAACCATGCTGCAGGCCCATAAACCGGCCATTGCGTGGAAAATTCACGACATTAAGGGTATTAGTCCCTCCTATTGCACCCACAAAATCCTAATGGAGGATAACTCTAAACCTGTGGTGCAACGACAAAGGAGGTTGAATCCGCACATGCAAGAAGTCGTGAAGAAAGAGATCATTAAGCTCCTTGATGCAGGTCTGATTTACCCGATCTCTGACAGTCCTTGGATTAGCCCGGTACACTGTGTACCTAAGAAAGGTGGTATGACTGTTACCACCAACGATAAAAATGAGTTAATTTCCACTAGGACTGTCACGGGGTGGCGTGTTTGTATTGACTATCGAAAGTTGAACGATGCCACACGTAAAGACCACTTCCCGTTACCTTTCATGGATCAAATGCTAGAAAGGTTAGCAGGGAACAGCTTTTACTGTTTTCTTGATGGTTTTTCGGGCTATTTCCAGATTCCTATCTCGCCCGAGGACCAGGAGAAAACTACTTTCACGTGCCCGTATGGCACATTTTCATACCGACACATGCCCTTTGGCCTTTGCAATGCTCCGGCCACTTTTCAAAGGTGCATGATGGCCATATTCCACGATATGATAGAGGATTGCATGGAGGTGTTCATGGATGACTTTTCGGTCTTCGGTGACACTTTTGATTCATGCCTTCTTAATTTAGAACGGATATTGGAACGGTGTGAGAAGTCTAATCTTGTGCTCAATTGGGAGAAGTGCCATTTCATGGTTCAAGGGGGCATAGTTCTCGGGCACAAGATTTCTAGGGATGGTATCGAGGTGGATCCCGCAAAGGTAACGGCTATCAAGAACCTTCCACCTCCCACCGATGTTAAGGGTGTTCGGAGTTTTCTCGGGCACGCCGGTTTTTACCGGCGATTTATTAAAGATTTTTCTAAAATTGCTAACCCGATGAACAAACTCCTCGAAAAGGACATGCCTTGGAATTTCTCCGAAGAGTGCCTTAAGGCATTCGATCTTCTTAAGGAGAAACTGATCAATGCGCCAATCATAATTGCTCCGAATTGGTCCCTTCCATTCGAGCTTATGTGCGATGCTTCTGATTTTGCTGTTGGCTCTGTTTTAGGTCAAAGGGTCGAGAAACACTTCCGACCCATTTACTATGCAAGCAAGACCTTGCAGGAAGAGCAATTGAATTATACTACCACTGAAAAGGAGCTCCTTGCGGTGGTCTTTTCTTTTGATAAGTTCCGGTCCTACTTGTCTAAGACTATAGTTTTTGGGGACCATTCTGCTCTGAAGTACCTATTTTCGAAACCAGATGCGAAATCTCAACTGCTAAGATGGATCTTGCTTTTGCAAGAATTTGACATCGAGATCCGGGATAAGAAGGGTACTGAAAATCTAGCGGCTGACCACTTGTCTAGACTCGAGAATCCAAATCTCGAAGTCCTTCACGAATCGGATATCCATGATGATTTTCCTGATGAATATCTCATGGGGATGGACAAGGTGGACGAGCCGTGGTACGTGGACATTGCTAATTATCTCGTTGGGGGATTCTTGGAAAAAGGGTGGTCGCATCAAAAGAGGAAGAAATTCTTCAGTGACCTTAAGTACTATTTCTGGGAGGCTCCTTATCTTTTTCGTTATTGTCCCGATGGGGTTATCCGCCGGTGCGTTTCCAGTGAGGAGTGTATGTGTATTTTGACCGAGTGCCATAGTGGGCCTACCGGTGGGCATTTTGGACCCCAAATTACAGGGCGTAAAGTCTATGATGCCGGCTTCTTTTGGCCGACAATTTTCAAAGATGCCCACTTGGTTTGCAAGTCGTGCAATTCTTGTCAAAGGGCCGGTAAAGTCACCAAACGGGATGAGATGCCTCAACAAATCATCCAAGTTTGTGAAGTATTTGACGTTTGGGGAATTGACTTTATGGGGCCATTTCCGAAATCTCAGAATTATAGTTAAATACTCGTTGCCATTGACTACATGTCTAAATGGGCCGAAGTGCAAGCTTTACCCATAAACGATGCACGAGTTGTGATTTCTTTCCTTAAGCGTTTATTCTCTCGATTTGGAACTCCTTAAGCTTTAATTAGCGATAGGGGTACTCATTTTTGTAATGCCCAAATGGAGAAGGTATTGAAGCGGTATGGAGTTCTCCATAAAGTTTCTACTTCATACCATCCCCAAACGAGCGGACAAGTTGAGAATACCAATTGAGCTCTTAAAAGTATTCTTGAGAAAACTGTGGGGTCAAATCCGAAGGAGTGGGCGAATAAGCTTGATGAAGCTTTGTGGGCATTTAGAACCGCCTTCAAAACGCCAATTGGTACCACTCCTTATCGGTTGGTTTATGGAAAAGCGTGCCATCTTCCGTTGGAGATTGAGCATAAAGCGATGTGGGCACTTAAAAAGTGCAATTTGGATTTGAAGGAAGTCGGACGCCTAAGGGCGGGGCAATTGAATGAGCTTGGTGAATTACGCCTTGATGCGTATGAAAATTCGTTGATTTATAAGGAGAAAACCAAGCAATGGCATGATAGGAAGTTAAAGGGTCCAAAAGAGTTTAATGAAGGCGATCGAGTGCTTTTGTTTAACTCTAGATTAAAGCTTTTACCGGGAAAACTTAAGTCCCAGTGGACGGGACCATTTGAGGTTGTTAAGGTGTACCCATACGGTACGATTGAGTTGAAAAATGCAAGCGGTACTACTTTTAAGGTTAACGGACATCGTGTAAAGAAATATTTTGATGGTCCGATGGAGATTGATGACGGGGTTCAAGTTGAACCCGATCCTAAGGTTACTTGAAGTTGGAAACGAGTTTTGTGAATGACTCGTTAAACATGGTTCACATTGTTGTGTAGTTTGCATTAATAGGTGTGATCACGGGTTTGCTGCGTCTTAAATGCTAAAAGATTTATTATGATAGATTACCGGTTATTTTGTTGGTTGTTTTGGTGTTTAAAGGTATTTGAGTTTGCTGCATAGCTTAAAAAGTCGAGGTATCAGGATAAGCGTATTGCCGCGGTGCGACAAACATAGCCGCGGCACGACATTTCAAGGGTTTTGGTAACAGAAAGCCATTTAAAAATGGGTTTTAAACACGTTCATCTTCGCGTCGCGAGGAATGAGGCCGCGGCGCGAGTTTTCAAAGGTTTTGAGGTTCACGTAATCTTTAAAAATTAGAATCAGATATAGCGTGTTACCGCGGCGCGACAACTTATGTCGCGGCGCGACAGTCCTGTTGCACTGATTCTTGCCCGACGGATCATGTTTTAAATTAAATGGGGTAACCCGACCTACTAAGAAACCCGACGGGAATATCACTCTTTTTAGGGGTTTTTGGACCTGTTTTCACTCACTATTCTTGCACCTACCTCTCAAACATACTTTGAGCTCTCAAACCCTAATTTCAATTATCACTAATCCTTGTCTAATTTCTTCAATTCCTTGTTCAATCATGCCGGTTAAGGTCCGATTTTGCTATTCTCTTGCTTTTTCTCTCATGTTTCTTGATTAATTTTATTAATTCTAGGGTTCATGTTAGAAATTTTAAGGGGTTTGTTTAATTGAAACTTTTATGCCTTAATATGTGATGAATTGTTGATGAATATGATATTATTGTGTTTTCTACATGAATTCTTGTGTAGTTTATGCATAATATTCATTCTTGAAATTAGGGTAGTGATAAATCCGAATTTGATGTTGAATGTTTGGGGATTTTGTTTGTGAGGGAGATGTTTACTAATAGATACATGTTTTAAGATAGTGTGGGGTGATTCGGACGGGTCATATGTGATTTTGGAATTTGGTAAAGCATGATGATTTTTGTGATTTGTGAGATGTTTATTTGGTTGTTGGAATAGTTTATTCTTCTTGGAATTGGTTAATTAACTAGATGAGTTTGTGAAATTGAGTTAAATGGGGGTTGTTTAATGGGGCACTTACATGATATAGTGTTTGGAGAATTGGTTTGAATTTGATACCATGGAACACAAACATATGTTGTGAATACTTGCTTTTGTCTAAATGCCTAATTGAAGTTGAGACAAGTATTAATGGTACTTGGTGCAAGTATGTGGAACATGTTGATTTTCCTAACGCTAACTTTTCAATGTTTTGTGTTTGGTTTGGTTTTTGTTTCATGTGTGTAGAGAAGCAGACTTGATGCTCCATCATCCTCCACGGCTCAATCCCGAAGGGATGAAGAGCGAAGAACTAATCCGGAGATTTGGTTACAAAAAGTTGAGGAGCAATTCTCGGAACATTTTGGATACATTTCAGCTCGGAATATTCAAGCGACCTGGTATTTTAGTTGGGATGAGTTGGATAGTGCATCTAGTGAGATAAAGGAGGATATTGTAGTGACCCGAACTTTTACATGTTTATATGTATTAATTGAGATTGATATTTACAAGATTAAATGTTTCCAACATGTTAAGCAATCAAACTTGTTAAGACTTGATTAATTGAAATATGTTTCATATAGACAATTGACCACCCAAGTTGACCGGTGATTCACGAACGTTAAAACTTGTAAAAACTATATGATGACATATATATGGATATATATATAGTTAACATGATACTATGATAAGTAAACATATCATTAAGTATATTAACAATGAACTACATATGCAAAAACAAGACTACTAACTTAATGATTTTTAAACGAGACATATATGTAACGATTATCGTTGTAAAGACATTTAATGTGTGTATATATATATATATATATATATATATATATATATATATATATATATCATATTAAGAGATATTCATACATGATAATATCATGATAATATAATAATTTAAAATCTCATTTGATATTATAAACATTGGGTTAACAACATTTAACAAGATCGTTAACCTAAAGGTTTCAAAACAACACTTACATGTAACGACTAACGATGACTTAACGACTCAGTTAAAATGTATATACATGTAGTGTTTTAATATGTATTTATACACTTTTGAAAGACTTCAATACACTTATCAAAATACTTCTACTTAACAAAAATGCTTACAATTACATCCTCGTTCAGTTTCATCAACAATTCTACTCGTATGCACCCGTATTCGTACTCGTACAATACACAGCTTTTAGATGTATGTACTATTGGTATATACACTCCAATGATCAGCTCTTAGCAGCCCATGTGAGTTACCTAACACATGTGGGAACCATCATTTGGCAACTAGCATGAAATATCTCATAAAATTACAAAAATATGAGTAATCATTCATGACTTATTTACATGAAAACAAAATTACATATCCTTTATATCTAATCCATACACCAACGACCAAAAACACCTACAAACACTTTCATTCTTCAATTTTCTTCATCTAATTGATCTCTCTCAAGTTCTATCTTCAAGTTCTAAGTGTTCTTCATATATTCTACAAGTTCTAGTTACATAAAATCAAGAATACTTTCAAGTTTGCTAGCTCACTTCCAATCTTGTAAGGTGATCATCCAACCTCAAGAAATCTTTGTTTCTTACAGTAGGTTATCATTCTAATACAAGGTAATAATCATATTCAAACTTTGGTTCAATTTCTATAACTATAACAATCTTATTTCAAGTGATGATCTTACTTGAACTTGTTTTCGTGTCATGATTCTGCTTCAAGAACTTCGAGCCATCCAAGGATCCGTTGAAGCTAGATCCATTTTTCTCTTTTCCAGTAGGGTTATCCAAGGAACTTAAGGTAGTAATGATGTTCATAACATCATTCGATTCATACATATAAAGCTATCTTATTCGAAGGTTTAAACTTGTAATCACTAGAACATAGTTTAGTTAATTCTAAACTTGTTCGCAAACAAAAGTTAATCCTTCTAACTTGACTTTTAAAATCAACTAAACACATGTTCTATATCTATATGATATGCTAACTTAATGATTTAAAACCTGGAGACACGAAAAACACCGTAAAACCGGATTTACGCCGTCGTAGTAATACCGCGGGCTGTTTTGGGTTAGTTAATTAAAAACTATGATAAACTTTGATTTAAAAGTTGTTATTCTGAAAAAATGATTTTTATTATGAACATGAAACTATATCCAAAAATTATGGTTAAACTCAAAGTGGAAGTATGTTTTCTAAAATGGTCATCTAGACGTCGTTCTTTCGACTGAAATGACTACCTTTACAAAAACAACTTGTAACTTATTTTTCTGACTATAAACCTATACTTTTCCTGTTTAGATTCATAAAATAGAGTTCAATATGAAACCATAGCAATTTGATTCACTCAAAACGGATTTAAAATGAAGAAGTTATGGGTAAAACAAGATTGGATAATTTTTCTCATTTTAGCTACGTGAAAATTGGTAACAAATCTATTCCAACCATAACTTAATCAACTTGTATTGTATATTATGTAATCTTGAGATACCATAGACACGTATACAATGTTTCGACCTATCATGTCGACACATCTATATATATTTCGGAACAACCATAGACACTCTATATGTGAATGTTGGAGTTAGCTATACAGGGTTGAGGTTGATTCCAAAATATATATAGTTTGAGTTGTGATCAATACTGAGATACGTATACACTGGGTCGTGGATTGATTCAAGATAATATTTATCGATTTATTTCTGTACATCTAACTGTGGACAACTAGTTGTAGGTTACTAACGAGGACAGCTGACTTAATAAACTTAAAACACCAAAATATATTAAAAGTGTTGTAAATATATTTTGAACATACTTTGATATATATGTATATATTGTTATAGGTTCATGAATCAACCAGTGGCCAAGTCCTACTTCCCGACGAAGTAAAAATCTGTGAAAGTGAGTTATAGTCCCACTTTTAAAATCTAATATTTTTGGGATGAGAATACATGCAGGTTTTATAAATGATTTACAAAATAGACACAAGTACGTGAAACTACATTCTATGGTTGAATTATCGAAATCGAATATGCCCCTTTTTATTAAGTCTGGTAATCTAAGAATTAGGGAACAGACACCCTAATTGACGCGAATCCTAAAGATAGATCTATTGGGCCTAACAAACCCCATCCAAAGTACCAGATGCTTTAGTACTTCGAAATTTATATCATATCCGAAGGGTTTCCCGGAATGATGGGGATATTCTTATATATGCATCTTGTTAATGTCGGTTACCAGGTGTTCACCATATGAATGATTTTTATCTCTATGTATGGGATGTGTATTGAAATATGAAATCTTGTGGTCTATTATTATGATTTGATATATATAGGTTAAACCTATAACTCACCAACATTTTTGTTGACGTTTTAAGCATGTTTATTCTCAGGTGATTATTAAGAGCTTCCGCTGTCGCATACTTAAATAAGGATGAGATTTGGAGTCCATGCTTGTATGATATTGTGTAAAAACTGCATTCAAGAAACTTATTTTGTTGTAACATATTTATATTGTAAACCATTATGTAATGGTCGTGTGTAAACAGGATATTTTAGATTATCATTATTTGATAATCTACATAAAGCTTTTTAAAACCTTTATCTATGAAATAAATGTTATGGTTTGTTTTAAAAATGAATGCAGTCTTTGAAAAACATCTCATATAGAGGTCAAAACCTCGCAATGAAATCAATTAATATGGAACGTTTTTAATCAATAAGAACGGGACATTTCAGTTGGTATCCGAGCGTTGGTCTTAGAGAACTAGAATTTTGCATTATTGTGTCTTATCGAGTTTGTTAGGATGCATTAGTGAGTCTGGACTTCGACCGTGTTTACTTGAAAAATGATTGCTTAACAAATTTTGTTGGAAACTATATATTTTTAACATGTGAATATTATGTGATATATTAATCTCTTAATGCGTTTGATATTATGTGATAGAAGTCTACCTCTAGAACAAGTCCCATTGACTCACCTAATAATAATGAAGATTCAAATGTAAATTGGAATAATTCGTGGACTGATTCACAAGTTCCCGAAGAGGAACCGGAAGAAGAGTCGGAACCGGAAGAAGAATCGGAACCGGATGAAGAAATAGAACCGGTGGGGGAAATAATAAAACGGTTAAGTAAAAGAAAATCCTCAACCAACCGACCAAGGTTAATTATGGTCAATGGTGTTTCCGCCAAGGAAGCAAAATATTGGGAGGATTACCAATTCTCCGATGAATCGGATTCCGACGAGAATTCCGATGATGTTATAGAAATTACCCCAACTGAATTTAAAAAGGCAAAAGAAAATAATAAGGGAAAGGGCATAAAAATAGAGAAATCTAATTCCAACCCCGATGAACTTTATATGTATCGTCAACCCCCGAAGTCCTTAAGTTGTAACAATGACCCGGGAACCTCTAAACCACCAGGTTTTTCTAAACCAATGTGGAAAACGACGGCTCGTATTAGGGGAACATCATATATCCCTAGAAACTTGGCAAAACGAACCAAAATCGAAGAAGAAGAAACAAGCAAGTCGGAATAAGATAGTTGTATTCGTGTGGTGTAATATATGTAATATAGTGTGCTTATGCTTTATGATATATGTAAAAATTGCTTGTATTAATAAGTATTTTTTTTTTTTTTTGAATCTAACTCTTGTCTATTTTACAGTATAAAAACACAAAATGGATAGACAACCCAATATTTTAAGAGACCTACCCGGAGACATGATTGATGAAATCTTGTCTAGAGTCGGTCAGAATTCCTCGGCACAACTATTTAAGGCGAAATCAGTTTGTAAGATATTCGAAGAACGTTCCAAGAATGCCTTGGTTTATAAAAGGCTTTCGTTCGAAAGATGGGGGATATCACATTGGGAAATCCATAAGTTACGATGTGTTTACTTTGACGCATATATTGCGGGGAACCCAAATGCTATTTTACGCAATGGGTTAAGAAATTATTTTGACTCAATATATCCGAATATTGGACTTCGTGATTTAGAAAAAGTGGCTAACATGCAACATAAAGAAGCATGTTATGCTTACGGATTAGTAATGTTCGCTTCTCACCAAAGTGAGAACAAGAACATCGGGCTACAACTATTAAACAAAACGTTTTCACAAGTGACGGAGTCGGTAATTGGGGTAAGAAATGAGGTTTTTAGATTGTTACAGGACTGTTGGACATTACGTAACCCTCGTCCCTTTGACGATGTTACAACACGCTGTCTTATCAACGGCCATAACGGTTATGTTCCACAAGACCAAGGATGGGAAGTAATCCTAGTAAAACCAGAATGCATGACTTGTTTCTGGACGTATGAATTACGTGTCTTTATTGCCTTTGCTGAACGACTTGTGTACTAGCTAGAATTATCTTCACAACCATCTTGTATCAAATTTATTGTGTGCTATATTTCATGCTATATGTAAAATAAGCGGTATTGTAAGTTTGTAAAATATTGTGTAAAATTTCGAACGTGAAATATTATTATAATCAGTTTTTCATATAGAATTGTAGTAGTTGAATTGTATATTAGCTACTAAGTATGAACTTAACGGGTAGGTACTACCCGAATTTAAACTTATAAAACGCTAATATGAAGAAAAAGCTTTTATAAATGAGTTCATATTATGCTACGAAATACTATTAACTACTCTTAATATTCTGTATGATTAACTTGTTCCATTTGACTATTTTGAAGAAAATGGCACCGACTACTCGACACACCGTGAATATGAATGAAGAGGAATTTCGTACTTTTCTAGCTTCAAACATAGCCGCAGTACAGGCTGCGCTACATACCAACAATAACCTTGGATCTAGCAGTACAGAAAATCGTGTAGGATGCACCTACAAAGAATTCACTGCCTGCAAACCTTTGGAATTTGATGGAACGAAGGACCGATCGGATTGAAACGGTGGACCGAGAAGGTCGAATCGGTGTTTTCCATAAGTAAGTGTACTGAAGAGGACAAAGTGAAGTACGCTACGCATACCTTCACAGGTTCTGCGTTAACATGGTGGAATACCTATCTAGAGCAAGTGGGACAAGACGATGCGTACGCACTACCGTGGTCAGCATTCAAGCACTTGATGAACGAGAAGTACCGTCCCAGAACCGAGGTCAATAAGCTCAAGACAGAACTTAGAGGGTTACGAACCCAAGGATTTGATATTACCACGTACGAAAGACGATTCACAGAATTGTGCCTATTGTGTCCGGGAGCATTCGAAGATGAGGAAGAGAAGATCGACGCGTTTGTGAAAGGATTACCGGAAAGAATCCAAGAAGATATAAGTTCACACGAGCCCGCCTCCATCCAACAGGCATGTAGAATGGCTCACAAACTAGTGAACCAGATTGAAGAAAGAATTAAAGAACAGACTGCTGAAGAGGCCAATGTGAAGCAAGTCAAAAGAAAGTGGGAGGAAAACGGTGATAAGAATCACCAATACAACAACAACAACAGCAATTACAACAATAATCGCAACAATTATCCCAACAATCGCAACATCAATCGCAACTACAACAAACGGCCCAACAACAACAACAACAACAACAACAACAACAGCAACTACAACAATCATCCTAACAACAATAATAACCGCAACAACAACAACAACAATCAGAAGCAGCTATGCCAAAGGTGTGAAAAGTATCACTCGGGGTTCTGCACCAAATTTTGCAACAAGTGTAAAAGAAATGGTCATAGCGCGACGAAGTGTGAGGTCTATGGACCAGGGGTTAATAGAACGAAAGGAACAAATGGTGTCGGAACGAGTAATGGCTGAGCAAGTAGTGTCGGAGCAAGTTATGCCAATGTAGTTTGTTATAAATGTGGAAAACCGGGCCACATTATTAGAAATTGCCCGAACCAGGAGAACACGAATGGACAAGGCCGCGGAAGAGTTTTCAATATTAATGCGGCAGAGGCACAGGAAGACCCGGAGCTTGTTACGGGTACGTTTCTTATTGACAATAAATCTGCTTACGTTTTATTTGATTCGGGTGCGGATAGAAGCTATATGAGTAGAGATTTTTGTGCTAAATTAAGTTGTCCATTGACGCCTTTGGATAGTAAATTTTTACTCGAATTAGCAAATGGTAAATTAATTTCAGCAGATAATATATGTCGGAATCGAGAAATTAAACTGGTTAGCGAAACATTTAAGATTGATTTGATACCAGTAGAGTTAGGGAGTTTTGATGTGATAATCGGTATGGACTGGTTGAAAGAAGTGAAAGCAGAGATCATCTGTTACAAAAATGCAATTCGCATTATACGAGAAAAAGGAAAACCCTTAATGGTGTACGGAGAAAAGGGCAACACGAAGCTACATCTTATTAGTAATTTGAAGGCACAAAAAATAATAAGAAAAGGTTGCTATGCTGTTCTAGCACACGTCGAAAAAGTACAAACTGAAGAAAAGAGCATCAATGATGTTGCCATTGCAAAAGAATTTCCCGATGTATTTCTGAAAAAATTACCGGGATTACCCCCACATCGATCCGTTGAATTTCAAATAGATCTTGTACCAGGAGCTGCACCAATAGCTCATGCTCCTTACAGACTCGCACCCAGCAAGATGAAAGAACTGCAAAGCCAATTACAAGAACTTTTAGAGCGTGGTTTCATTCGACCAAGCACATCACCGTGGGGAGCTCCTGTTTTGTTTATCAAGAAGAAAGATGGTACATTTAGGTTGTGTATTGACTACAGAGAGTTGAACAAACTTACCATCAAGAACCGCTACCCACTGCAGAGAATTGACGACTTATTTGATCAACTACAAGGCTCGTCTATTTATTCAAAGATTGACTTACGTTCCGGGTATCATCAAATGCGGGTAAAAGAAAATGATATTCCAAAGACTGCTTTCAAAACACGTTACGGTCATTACGAGTTTATGGTCATGCCGTTTGGTTTAACTAATGCACCAGCTGTGTTCATGGACCTTATGAACCGAGTGTGTGGACCATACCTTGACAAGTTTGTCATTATTTTCATTGATGACATACTTATTTACTCAAAGAAAGACCAAGAACACGGTGAACATTTGAGAAAAGTGCTAGAAGTATTGAGGAAAGAAAAACTGTACGCTAAGTTTTCAAAGTGAGCATTTTGGTTGGAAGAAGTTCAATTCCTCGGTCACATAGTGAACAAAGAAGGTATTAAGGTGGATCCGGCAAAGATAGAAACTGTTGAAAAGTGGGAAACCCCGAAAACTCCGAAACACATACGCCAGTTTTTAGGACTAGCTGGTTACTACAGAAGGTTCATCCAAGACTTTTCCAGAATAGCAAAACCCTTGACTGCATTAACGCATAAAGGGAAGAAATTTGAATGGAATGATGAACAAGAGAAAGCGTTTCAGTTTTTGAAGAAAAAGCTAACTACGGCACCTATATTGTCATTGCCTGAAGGGAATGATGATTTTGTGATTTATTGTGACGCATCAAAGAAAGGTCTCGGTTGTGTATTAATGCAACGAACGAAGGTGATTGCTTATGCGTCTAGACAATTGAAGATTCACGAACAAAATTATACGACGCATGATTTGGAATTAGGCGCGGTTGTTTTTGCATTAAAGACTTGGAGGCACTACTTATATGGGGTCAAAAGTATTATATATACCGACCACAAAAGTCTTCAACACATATTTAATCAGAAACAACTGAATATGAGGCAGCGTAGGTGGATTGAATTATTGAATGATTACGACTTTGAGATTCGTTACCACCCGGGGAAGGCAAATGTGGTAGCCGATGCCTTGAGCAGGAAGGACAGAGAACCCATTCGAGTAAAATCTATGAATATAATGATTCATAATAACCTTACTACTCAAATAAAGGAGGCGCAACAAGGAGTTTTAAAAAAGGGAAATTTAAAGGATGAAATACCCAAAGGATCAGAGAAGCATCTTAATATTTGGGAAGACGGAACCCGGTATAGGGCTGAAAGGATTTGGGTACCAAAATTTGGAGATATGAGAGAAATGGTACTTAGAGAAGCTCATAAAACCAGATACTCAATACATCCTGGAACGGGGAAGATGTACAAGGATCTCAAGAAACATTTTTGGTGGCCAGGTATGAAAGCCGATATTGCTAAATATGTAGGAGAATGTTTGACGTGTTCTAAGGTCAAAGCTGAACATCAGAAACCATCAGGTCTACTACAACAACCTGAAATCCCGGAATGGAAATGGGAAAACATTACCATGGATTTCATTACTAAATTGCCAAGGACTGCAAGTGGTTATGATACTATTTGGGTAATAGTTGATCGTCTCACCAAATCAGCACACTTCCTGCCAATAAGAGAAGATGACAAGATGGAGAAGTTAGCACGACTGTATTTGAAGGAAGTCGTCTCCAGACATGGAATACCAATCTCTATTATCTCTGATAGGGATGGTAGATTTATTTCAAGATTCTGGCAGACATTACAGCAAGCATTAGGAACTCGTCTAGACATGAGTACTGCCTATCATCCACAAACTGATGGGCAGAGTGAAAGGACGATACAAACGCTTGAAGACATGCTACGAGCATGTGTTATTGATTTCGGAAACAGTTGGGATCGACATCTACCGTTAGCAGAATTTTCCTACAACAACAGCTACCATTCAAGCATTGAGATGGCGCCGTTTGAAGCACTTTATGGTAGAAAGTGCAGGTCTCCGATTTGTTGGAGTGAAGTGGGGGATAGACAGATTACGGGACCGAAGATTATACAAGAAACTACCGAGAAGATCATCCAAATTCAACAACGGTTGAAAACCGCCCAAAGTCGACAAAAGAGCTACGCTGACATTAAAAGAAAAGATATAGAATTTGAAATTGGAGAGATGGTCATGCTTAAAGTTGCACCTTGGAAAGGCGTTGTTCGATTTGGTAAACGTGGGAAATTAAATCCAAGGTATATTGGACCATTCAAGATTATTGATCGTGTCGGACCAGTAGCTTACCGACTTGAGTTACCTCAACAACTCGCGGTTGTACATAACACTTTCCACGTCTCGAATTTGAAGAAATGTTTTGCTAAAGAAGATCTCACTATTCCGTTAGATGAAATCCAAATCAACGAAAAACTACAATTCATCGAAGAACCCGTCGAAATAATGGATCGTGAGGTTAAAAGACTTAAGCAAAACAAGATACCAATTGTTAAGGTTCGATGGAATGCTCGTAGAGGACCCGAGTTCACCTGGGAGCGTGAAGATCAGATGAAGAAGAAATACCCGCATCTATTTCCAGAAGATTCGTCAACACCTTCAACAGCTTAAAATTTCGGGACGAAATTTATTTAACGGGTAGGTACTGTAGTGACCCGAACTTTTACATGTTTATATGTATTAATTGAGATTGATATTTACAAGATTAAATGTTTCCAACATGTTAAGCAATCAAACTTGTTAAGACTTGATTAATTGAAATATGTTTCATATAGACAATTGACCACCCAAGTTGACCGGTGATTCACGAACGTTAAAACTTGTAAAAACTATATGATGACATATATATGGATATATATATAGTTAACATGATACTATGATAAGTAAACATATCATTAAGTATATTAACAATGAACTACATATGCAAAAACTAGACTACTAACTTAATGATTTTTAAACGAGACATATATGTAACGATTATCGTTGTAAAGACATTTAATGTATATATATATCATATTAAGAGATATTCATACATGATAATATCATGAAAATATAATAATTTAAAATCTCATTTGATATTATAAACATTGGGTTAACAACATTTAACAAGATCGTTAACCTAAAGGTTTCAAAACAACACTTACATGTAACGACTAACGATGACTTAACGACTCAGTTAAAATGTATATACATGTAGTGTTTTAATATGTATTTATACACTTTTGAAAGACTTCAATACACTTATTAAAATACTTCTACTTAACAAAAATACTTACAATTACATCCTCGTTCAGTTTCATCAACAATTCTACTCGTATGCACCCGTATTCGTACTCGTACAATACACAGCTTTTAGATGTATGTACTATTGGTATATACACTCCAATGATCAGCTCTTAGCAGCCCATGTGAGTCACCTAACACATGTGGGAACCATCATTTGGCAACTAGCATGAAATATCTCATAAAATTACAAAAATATGAGTAATCATTCATGACTTATTTACATGAAAACAAAATTACATATCCTTTATATCTAATCCATACACCAACGACCAAAAACACCTAAAAACACTTTCATTCTTCAAT
The DNA here is from genome assembly GCF_046630445.1 of Rutidosis leptorrhynchoides. Lineage (NCBI taxonomy): Eukaryota > Viridiplantae > Streptophyta > Magnoliopsida > Asterales > Asteraceae > Rutidosis > Rutidosis leptorrhynchoides. Next base: position 212,891,178 of record NC_092335.1, read on the forward strand.
TTTCTTCATCTAATTGATCTCTCTCAAGTTCTATCTTCAAGTTCTAAGTGTTCTTCATATATTCTACAAGTTCTAGTTACATAAAATCAAGAATACTTTCAAGTTTGCTAGCTCACTTCCAATCTTGTAAGGTGATCATCCAACCTCAAGAAATCTTTGTTTCTTACAGTAGGTTATCATTCTAATACAAGGTAATAATCATATTCAAACTTTGGTTCAATTTCTATAACTATAACAATCTTATTTCAAGTGATGATCTTACTTGAACTTGTTTTCGTGTCATGATTCTGCTTCAAGAACTTCGAGCCATCCAAGGATCCGTTGAAGCTAGATCCATTTTTCTCTTTTCCAGTAGGGTTATCCAAGGAACTTAAGGTAGTAATGATGTTTATAACATCATTCGATTCATACATATAAAGCTATCTTATTCGAAGGTTTAAACTTGTAATCACTAGAACATAGTTTAGTTAATTCTAAACTTGTTCGCAAACAAAAGTTAATCCTTCTAACTTGACTTTTAAAATCAACTAAACACATGTTCTATATCTTATGATATGCTAACTTAATGATTTAAAACCTGGAGACACGAAAAACACCGTAAAACCGGATTTACGCCGTCGTAGTAATACCGCGGGCTGTTTTGGGTTAGTTAATTAAAAACTATGATAAACTTTGATTTAAAAGTTGTTATTCTGAAAAAATGATTTTTATTATGAACATGAAACTATATCCAAAAATTATGGTTAAACTCAAAGTGGAAGTATGTTTTCTAAAATGGTCATCTAGACGTCGTTCTTTCGACTGAAATGACTACCTTTACAAAAACGACTTGTAACTTATTTTTCCGACTATAAACCTATACTTTTCCTGTTTAGATTCATAAAATAGAGTTCAATATGAAACCATAGCAATTTGATTCACTCAAAACGGATTTAAAATGAAGAAGTTATGGGTAAAACAAGATTGGATAATTTTTCTCATTTTAGCTACGTGAAAATTGGTAACAAATCTATTCCAACCATAACTTAATCAACTTGTATTGTATATTATGTAATCTTGAGATACCATAGACACGTATACAATGTTTCGACCTATCATGTCGACACATCTATATATATTTCGGAACAACCATAGACACTCTATATGTGAATGTTGGAGTTAGCTATACAGGGTTGAGGTTGATTCCAAAATATATATAGTTTGAGTTGTGATCAATACTGAGATACGTATACACTGGGTCGTGGATTGATTCAAGATAATATTTATCGATTTATTTCTGTACATCTAACTGTGAACAACTAGTTGTAGGTTACTAACGAGGACAGCTTACTTAATAAACTTAAAACATCAAAATATATTAAAAGTGTTGTAAATATATTTTGAACATACTTTGATATATATGTATATATTGTTATAGGTTCGTGAATCAACCAGTGGCCAAGTCTTACTTCCCGACCAAGTAAAAATCTGTGAAAGTGAGTTATAGTCCCACTTTTAAAATCTAATATTTTTGGGATGAGAATACATGCAGGTTTTATAAATGATTTACAAAATAGACACAAGTACGTGAAACTACATTCTATGGTTGAATTATCGAAATCGAATATGCCCCTTTTTATTAAGTCTGGTAATCTAAGAATTAGGGAACATACACCCTAATTGACGCGAATCCTAAAGATAGATCTATTGGGCCTAACAAACCCATCCAAAGTACCGGATGCTTTAGTACTTCGAAATTTATATCATATCCGAAGGGTGTCCCGGAATGATGGGGATATTCTTATATATGCATCTTGTTAATGTCGGTTACCAGGTGTTCACCATATGAATGATTTTTATCTCTATATATGGGATGTGTATTGAAATATGAAATCTTGTGGTCTATTATTATGATTTGATATATATAGGTTAAACCTATAACTCACCAACATTTTTGTTGACGTTTTAAGCATGTTTATTCTCAGGTGATTATTAAGAGCTTCCGCTGTCGCATACTTAAATAAGGATGAGATTTGGAGTCCATGCTTGTATGATATTGTGTAAAAACTGCATTCAAGAAACTTATTTTGTTGTAACATATTTGTATTGTAAACCATTATGTAATGGTCGTGTGTAAACAGGATATTTTAGATTATCATTATTTGATAATCTACGTAAAGCTTTTTAAAACCTTTATCTATGAAATAAATGTTATGGTTTGTTTTAAAAATGAATGCAGTCTTTGAAAAACATCTCATATATAGGTCAAAACCTCGCAATGAAATCAATTAATATGGAACGTTTTTAATCAATAAGAACGGGACATTTCAGATATTGCTTATATGTTGGTGATGTCGAGACAAGGGGTCAATCTTGGCACTTGGGAACGTGCTTTTTCTTTGAGAGACGATCTTTACCGTGAGTTAGTTGTTGAGTTCTTCTCCTCTTTAAATTTCCGTTTAAGAAGGGATGGGACAGATCAAGCCTTTTTGACATTTCATTTAGGAGGAGAAAGTCGAGCCATGAGTCGAATTGATTTGGCTCAAGCACTAAATTTGTATGAAGAATTGGATGAGAAGTCTTTAACACGGTATTTGAAAAAAGAAACTGAGTTCATCGGGAATCAGGACGATTATAACGAGCGAGACTTTTGGTATGAAATTTCGGGTTTGACTCCATTTGTGTCTAATGAGTCAAAAGGGTCCGATATTCGAAGCAGAGAGCTATGGTTACTCCATAAACTGTTGTCGTGTACTTTTTGTGGACGAAGAAATGGTAACGATAAAGTTAATTCTACCGAGTTATGGATAATGCATCGATTTCGGGCTAATGCGCATGTTGATTTGTGTATGTTAATTGCTACGTATTTATCTAATCATTCGAGGGAGACACGCTCATCGAGGGCACATCTTGGTGGTCATTTTGTTACGAAGATTGCACGATTTTTCAACATTAATTTTAGCAGGTGTACAAAATTGACCGACCCATTGCAAGTAATGAAACCTTTCAGTTTAAGGTTTTATCTTAATGTGTGTTTTGTAATGTGGGATGCAAATCAAGTCGGATTGGTGAAACGACCCAACCCTTATCCCATAATTTTTTTCCCTTTTAATACGCTTTAAATAACACTTTAGGTCCCAATTGTGTTTCCATAAACATCTTTAATACAATAGAAGGTTTAATAAACCTTAAAACATTTAATACATTGATTAATTGTCCAACCGGACATACACGACCCGACTAGTTTAGTTTCCAACCAAAACCGAGCATGGTGATTTGGGACTACGCTACCCAAATTCTAATCGAATACAAAAGCAAGATCTTCTTAGCAACCTAGCCAAGATCTCTAATCCCCAAGCTTACCCGAGCCGCCAAGCATGCGATCCTATAAAAATAGCAACAACGAGAGGGTAAGCTAACGCTTAGTGAATGATAACATACTACATACATATATATGTATAAAATGGACACGCCACACAAATATCAAATACCGCATACCGAAGCATCCATGTATAAGGCAACTACACTAAGCATACCGTACTATCTCTAAGCAACAAGCTAAAGATATCAACAAAGTGTAAGTTCACCAACGACGAAGTGAACAACGCCGATAAGCTACACCCGGAGCTACAACACAACATTACATTAATATATATAACAATATAAAACGAATAAGGTTAACCCCTTAACCCATTACCGAATACCAAACGCCACCATGAAGATTGGCCGAGCTACACGAACCTTAGTAATTCGAACCCACACGAGATTACTATCTTCGCAACATCGAGGTTGGCCGAACTACACGAGCCTTAGTAATCCGAAACTACACGAGATTACTACCTCAATAAGATGACCGAAATACACGAGTCATCGTGAATCCGAACTACACGCGATTCACTTCTCAACAATATCAACCCTTCGCCATTGAGGTTATAACATCCAAATCACAACCACGTGTGATAACGTACACACAATTGTGTACCTCGCCAAAGGTGGTCAACCAAAATGCACAAATGTACCAATTGGACCTATACACAAGTCCATCAATCCACCTATATGTGAAGTGAGCTCTATGACCGAGAACCACTTCACCCGACCCGCACCCATCCTACACATACATATGCATATAGGATATTAACAGTCACCTTGTCGCCTTGAAGAATGCTTCCAAGTAATCCGCAACTCGTCAATGGAAAGTACCTATTCCATTGTCACAAATTCAACAACACACTTAGATTGGATTTACAAACCAACCCAATTTGACACTTAGTGCAAATTCGACCCAAATGCACCTCTAAGTACAAACCGCGCCCAAACTAACCAATAATCACTAACACAAGTGATAATGGTCCTAGTATGCCAATTAAACCCGAACACAAGTGTTAAACACTTATCGTTCTCAAAATTGCCCATAAACCCTAATTTTGACCCATAAGGTCAAAATCTCACCATTTACAAGTTTTGACACCAAAACATGTTTAACTCGGTTTTATACTTCAACTTAATCCATTTTAAGTTTACAACCCTCATTGAATCGACATTCGGGTTATAATCCTCAACAAACCCTAATTTCGACTCTAGTCAAAATTAGTCAACCACAAGAACCCTAAAAGTCTCCAAAACATCAATAATCGCTAATACTAGCGATTATACACCATCCTCAAGTCTTAAACATGGTTAAATCATTAACTAACTCAAAACCCACCTCTAATACTTACAAACCCGAATCTTGGTGTTAATCTCCAATTAACAACTAAATGGGTTCCATCTATGAATCATACAATCAAAAGCCCCAAATTTGAATGATGAACACGAAAATGAAATTTGGAGTTAGAGCTTACCACTAGTATCACCGTGTAGCTAAGAACGAGGAGAACAAACTTGTCAACTATGCCAAAGATCAAAACCCGCTTCTTCCTTTCCAAAACCCCACTTGAATCACTTGAGGAATTTATGTTTTGAGAGGAAAATAGGAAAGAAAAGGAGAAATTAAAGAAAATGAATGAGTGGATGAGGTTAAAACCTCAAATCTGGCTCAAACGTGAAATGACCAAATTGCCCTTGAACCTTATTTAAAATTACAAGAATCTGGTACCAGTTTGCCCGTATCGCCGCGCCGCGGCCTTAAATGTCGCGCCGCGACCTTTGCCTAGGTCTGGGATCATTTTTAATCAAGCTTCTGATCTGGATTCCAGTTAAATGCCGCGCCGCGGCATCCTTTGTCGTGCCGCGACGTTCAATGTGGTCTGATTCATTTCCTTGCATACAAGACCTTAACACCCGAACATGTCCCGAACCCTTCATACGCCTATCGTACATACACAATACACCTATAAATCATGTACGGGGAAAAACGAGGTGTTACAACTCTCCCCCACTTAGACTCGATCACGTTTTCGTGATCCTAGTCACGAACCCAAACGGACCCACACTCAATGGTCGTCGAACATGCATTTCAAACCGACTTCTACCACAAATTCTATAACCCAATGGTTAATCCAATGACAAATTACAAACTTGATCGCATCCCGAGACATACAATACACGCAACAACCGAAGTCTACAACGATCCCTTAGACAATTCTTCTCAAAGAGTTACACTTAACAGCTAAATCGTCACCCTCGATTTATCAAATTCCATAATTCCGAGCACTAGCACTAACTCAATCCCTCACATTGGGAAAACTCAACCAATCTCGTATCGAGATATCAATTCCTTAGCATACCCTTACCGAGTACGACGCTAAAAACAACCAAGTCTCAACCTAAGGTCAACAACCCAAAGCGATGAAGACCGAACCAAACGAATCCTTACGGATAACACCAATCACTATACATCCCTTGTAGTGTGCAATACGACCAATACGCAACTACCGTAACATCATAACAAACGGTTAAGACCGATAACGCCCAAAACGACTATGGAAACGCAAATCTCAAGGTGTACAAAATCGACTATTGTCACACCCGTAACAACATGTGAGCGAAACACGGCTATCGCATCACTAATCATACAACATGGTCCTCACGACCCCACCATCGGTGTATCAAACAACTAATAGATCACACGACATGGTCCTTACGACCCCACCATTGGTGTATAAAACAACCAATAGATCAAACATCATGGTCCTTACGACCCCACCATCGGTGTATAAAACAACTGACAGATCACACAACACGAAGGTTGGCCGAAAACACACGCGCCTTAGTGAATCCGAACTACACGCGACTCACTACCTTCACCACAACAACACTCGGGATTGGCCGAACTACACACGCCTTAGTGAATCCGAACTACACGAGAGTCACTATCCCGGAGGAATGACCGAACTACACGAGTCATTTGTGAATCCGAACTACACGAGACTCACTCCTCAATACAATGACCGAAACCACACGAGTCATTTGTGAATCCGAACTACACGAGATTCACTTCCACACTAAGATGACCGAAACCACACACGTCATCGTGAATCCGAAACCACAAGCGATCCACTACCATGATGAAGTCAGCGGACCCCGAATGTCATGCTTCACCAATCTCAACACCGGATGAAGTCAGCGGACCCCGAAAGTCATGCTTCACCGATATAACACCACGCTCATGATGAAGTCAGCGGACCCCGAAAGTCATGCTCCACCAATCACGTACTACCATGATGAAGTCAGCGGACCCCGAAGGTCATGCTTCACCAATCAATCAATACCATGATGAAGTCAGCGGACCCCGAAGGTCATGCTTCATCAATCAACGCCCTTTTGGCCTCGAACAACGAGTAGCGTAACATCGCGCTCTGCTACGCCATAGTGAATCCTAACGGATACCACTAACCATTCACACAATCGAGCAAGAACCGCCTATATCAAGCATAGGTACCCAACAATAGTTCTCTAAAAGAGAATCCGATACACACATCCCTTAACCGAGGGATTTCACCCTGCTCGCCCAACACGTCCATTATCTCTCAACTAGATTTACCACATTACCACCTCGGTGATAATTTAAGTCTAAACCATAAGTACAATCTAACCGAAATTGTTCTCTACCACAAATCGACCAACACTAGGTCCCAACACAATTTTTGGATCTACTAAAAACATCATCCGAAATCTCACACTAGAACTTCCTCGTGCGGGAGTGTAACTCCCCCACTTGAAACTACTTCCCATAACCGCATCTCGTACAACCGTACAATGCTACCAAAGGTAGACTTTACCAACAATTGGGTTCACACGACCCATCACCATATCTTGCTCCCACCTTGAGCATACGAACGATTTCAACAAATCCTTAAACACTTCGAACGAAAAGTGTACCGCAAATTACACCACTCTACTCTCGCAATCATCCAATTGCTTTAGTTTGTCAAATTTCACCCGATCACTCATGTACCTAAGGGTTTCACTTCGGTACCCTAAGTACAATGTAACCGCTACACAATCGGAGTTGAACACCATGCTAGTAGGTATAAAAGAGGCACCTAATGTCGCGTCATATAAACTCTAATACCAACATACATCGAGATTCAAAACACTCGATCTCAAGGGTTCCAACCACCCGACGAACCTCATGGTTCATCAACTTCCATGCTATAGCGAACACGCGCTTAACAATCGAACACCAAAACCCATTTCCATGGCTTGGTAGAAACATTTCCAAATACTAAGGAATGCTTGGTTGCACCAAGTCTTACGCCCTTTGCCCATTAATCAAAACATCACCATAGGGTACTTCCATTAGGAACGTCACCCATAACAACAATATGCACAACACAAGGCATTTTACAATCTCAAATTCAACGGCACTTAATAAATAATCAAAGGACATATTTATTAAAACGAAACGTACCTTAACGTCTCCTTGCTGCACCCGTCCCCGCTAACTTGGGACATTCCGACTTACGATGTCCTTCTTCTTGGCAATTGAAGCACACCATGCCATCACTCTTTGGTACCGAACATTCCCAAGACTTGTGACCCCTCATGCCACAATTGTAACATTTAGGCGCACTAGAATCCAATATACTCGTCCGCGTACCACCCGTGCTCACGCTCGGACCCTTAGTCCTCTTACTCGGAGCACCATACGAAACAACCCTTCTCTCACTTGAAGGTTCACCAATCTTTGATCGCGTATATGACTCGAAACCTCTAGCCACTTTGAATAATTCCGCAAATGATTTCGCGTGACCCCGGCTAATCTTATTCTTCAAGTCATCATTCAAGGTTCGATAGAAATCTTGCATCAACAAATTATCATTCCCCAAATACTCCGGGCAAAAACGAGCCTTCGCCATAAAGGTCGTCTTGAGAGTATTCAAATCCATATAACCCTGTTGCAAATTTCGCAACTCATTACGCATTTCCGACAAATCGGCTGAAGTCCGGAACTCCTCGAAGAATTCCTTCTTAAACCCATCCCACGATAATGCCATAAACGGTTCACCACCGACAAAATCAATCTTACCATCCAACCAATCCTTTGCCCTACCCCGCAACAAACTAGTAGCGAGTCTCGTCTTCTTCTCAGGAGGGCATTCAATAGTACGAAAACACCCTTCGACATCCAAGATCCAAGTTGTGCTTACCAAAGGATCCGGTTTCCCGTCATACATCGGGGGTTTAGTCCTCATGAAGCTCTTAAGACAACGCTCCATTTCACTACTACCCCGAAATTCGGAATACTTTCTATCCATTTCTTCTCGAAACACACTCATTTGCTCCGCAATGGCGGCCGCAACTCTAGAGTTAAACTCCTCGTCATTCGTCTCGATCTCGTTTCGCGTCGTCATTCTAAAGAATGCAAAACGATTAGTCCACGAACGTATAAAACAACACGCATAACACCGCCTCATCTTGCTCAACACTCGTCGTACATCACTTGTTAGACACGATTTGCACCCTTAATAAGGTTTGCAAGTCCTTATTACGCACACACGTCGTCTCAACTCGTTAGTACAACGACCATCTCGCTCGATGATATAACCAACACAACGACGATTCCACGCGATATAAACACACACAAGGGAATAGCATCACAACACAAGCCAAAAATCCTAGTTAGTCCACCTACAAACAAGGCACTAACTATAACCCGTTCCGACCTGTTCACCTACAAGTCCCGTAACAAATAAGCACACACAAAAGTCTAAGTCTAGGCACCTATCTCAAGTCGCCTAAATCCCTTAGACCATGCTCTGATACCACTTGAAACGACCCAACCCGTATTAAAATCGGTCCATAAATTTTTTTTCCTTTTAATACGCTTTAAATAACACTTTAGGTCCCAATTGTGTTTCCATAAACATCTTTAATACAATAGAAGGTTTAATAAACCTTAAAACATTTAATACATTGATTAATTGTCCAACCGGACATACACGACCCGACTAGTTTAGTTTCCAACCAAAACCGAGCATGGTGATTTGGGACTACGCTACCCAAATTCTAATCGAATACAAAAGCAAGATCATCTTAGCAACCTAGCCAAGATCTCTAATCCCCAAGCTTACCCGAGCCGCCAAGCATGTGATCCAATAAAAATAGCAACAACGAGAGGGTAAGCTAACGCTTAGTGAATGATAACATACTACATACATATATATGTATAAAATGGACACGCCACACAAATATCAAATACCGTATACCGAAGCATCCATGTATAAGGCAACTACACCAAGCATACCGTACTATCTCTAAGCAACAAGCTAAAGATATCAACAAAGTGTAAGTTCACCAACGACGAAGTGAACAACGCCGATAAGCTACACCCGGAGGGTTAGCTACAACACAACATTACATTAATATATATAACAATATAAAACGAATAAGGTTAACCCCTTAACCCATTACCGAATACCAAACGCCACCATAAAGATTGGCCGAGCTACACGAACCTTAGTAATCCGAACCCACACGAGATTACTATCTTCGCAACATCGAGGTTGGCCGAACTACACGAGCCTTAGTAATCCGAAACTACATGAGATTACTACCTCAATAAGATGACCAAACTACATGAGTCATCGTGAATCCGAACTACACGCGATTCACTTCTCAACAATATCAACCCTTCGCCATTGGGGTTATAACATCCAAATCACAACCACGTGTGATAACGTACACACAAGCGTGTACCTCGCCAAAAGTGGTCAACCAAAACGCACAAACGTGCCAATTGGACCTATACACAAGTCCATCAATCCACCTATATGTGAAGTGAGCTCTATGACAGAGAACCACTTCACCCGACCCGCACCCATCCTACACATACATATGCATATAGGATATTAACACTCACCTTGTTGCCTTGAAGAATGCTTCCAAGTAATCCGCAACTCGTCAATAGAAAGTACCTATTCCATTATCACAAATTCAACAACACACTTAGATTGGATTTACAAACCAACCCAATTTGACACTTAGTGCAAATTCGACCCAAATGCACCTCTAAGTACAAATCGTGCCCAAACTAACCAATAATCACTAACACAAGTGATAATGGTCCTAATATGCCAATTAAACCCGAACACAAGTGTTAAACACTTATCGTTCTCAAAATCGCCCATAAACCCTAATTTTGACCCATAAGGTCAAAATCTCACCATTTACAAGTTATGACACCAAAACATGTTTAACTCAGTTTTATACTTCAACTTAATCCATTTTAAGTTTACAACCCTCATTGAATCGACATTCGGGTTATAATCTTCAACAAACCCTAATTTTGACTCTAGTCAAAATTAGTCAACCACAAGAACCCTAAAAGTCTCCAAAACATCAATAATCGTTAATACTAGTGATTATACAACATCCACAAGTCTTAAACATGGATAAATCATTAACCAACCTAAAACCCGCCTCTAACACTTACAAACCCGAATTTTGGTGTTAATCTCCAATTAACAACTAAATGGGTTTCATCTATGATTCATATAATCAAAAGCCCCAAATTTGAATGATGAACACGAAAATAAAATTCGGAGTTAGAGCTTACCACTAGTATCACCGTATAGCTAAGAACGAGGAGAACAAACTTGTCAACTACGCCAAAGATCAAAACCCGCTTCTTCCTTTCCAAAACCCCACTTGAATCACTTGAGGAATTTATGTTTTGAGGGCAAAATAGGAAAGAAAAGGAAAAAGAAATTAAAGAAAATGAATGAGTGGATGAGGTTAAAACCTCAAATCTGGCTCAAACGCGAAATGACCAAATTGCCCTTGAACCTTATTTAAAATTACAAGAATCTGGTACCAGTTTGCCCGTATCGCCGCGCCGCGACCTTTACCTAGGTCTGGGATCATTTTTAATCAAGCTTCTGATCTGGATTCCAGTTAAATGCCGCGCTGCGGCCTCCTTTGTCGCGCCGCGACGTTCAACGTGGTCTGACTCATTTCCTTGCATACAAGACCTCAACACCCGAACATGTACTGAACCCTTCATACGCCTATCGTACATACACAATACACCTATAAATCATGTACGGGGAAAAATGGGGTGTTACACTTGGTCGCATATGTTGAGCCACAAGAGCCCGAGGCCGGTAGTAATGTTCAAGGTGGTGATGAGGCGAAACCGGTTGCTCTGAATGTGCTAGCGGGGGGTCAGTCGTGGGGTATTTCTCAAGAAACTTGGGATAACTTGGTTTTGAGGGTTGATAACGTTCAAATCGGTGTTTCAGATAACTTTAATGAGTTTCGGGGAGAACAACGGTCGCATAATGACCGTATGTGGGAAAGTCAGCAGAGGGTCGATGAGAGGTCGGCTGAGTCTTTGCATGACCAGCAATAGATGGCATATGGAAGCGATTGGCAAAGGCACAATGCTCGTCTTTTCTACTACAACCCGGATCATTATTATGGTACTACTGCTCAGCCACCCGTGTATTATCGCAGTCCAGTTCGTCCACGAGTGCAGGCCCTAATTTATAGTGAGCAGGAAAGGTTGGAGGATGCGCATCAGAGGTTTCAGCAGCAGTATCCGCACGGCAACTGGCCGTATGATGGTTTTCAGTGAGGAGGGCCTGCGAGCCCGTGATTATGTTGTAATTTCTTTTAAACTATTTCCGTTTCATTGGTTTGTACTTGGATAATTTTATATTCTGTTGATGTACTTTGAAACTTATTTGGGGGACAAGGCGTTTCGGCATCGGGTGGTGCCACCTTGTCCCGTTTATGTAGTTCTTGTGTTTTTCTTTTCTTAGGAATGTTGGTGAAATGATTTTTCAAGTCTGGCATTAAGTTCAGCAAAACTACTTGATTGATGATATTGGTGTGAGGATCGGGAATGGACGATGTTCTTATGCTGGCAGTCAGTTCAGCGCCATCCGTCACTGTCATTCCACGATTAGTGGTTAACTCGATAAGTTTTTAATTTTCTTACCCTTTCGATTTTCATCTATTTTTGATCTCAAGTAATGGGGACATTGCTTGATCTCAAGTGTGGGGTGGGGATATAAAATCTCTCGGGTTGGTTGTTAATGAAATCATCATCATACTAGTTTTGATATTAAAAGACTTGACGTTTCACGGGGTTTTGGTCGTAAAAAAAAAACTTGAAAAAATTAGGGGAAAAAAATAAAAAATGAGAAAAGTTAGTTCAAAAAGAAAAAAAATAGAAAAATAATTAAAAATTTGACCAAAACCCTTGTTTTTGATATGGCTTGGTATTTTATATTATATTTCATGATTTCAAAGAAGCCAAAATCGTTCCACATGTTCATTACCATTGGACATGAAATCCTACGAGTTCGAAGAACTCAATAGCAGGTCACCTGTACCAAAATGGGTGTAAACCGTGAGAGAGCGGTGATTGCATAGCGTGATTGTGACCGAATCACGTGCCAGATCAAAAACTTTTGGTTACTTGGTATAGCAGACTTCCGAAACTATATCATTTTATTATTACATCATCTAATGGTGTGATACTGTGGGAAGAGGAGCCTCGAGCTTCACCAGTGCTGTCCTTTTTAGGAGCAATAGCTACGTGCTTGTGTTTGCTTAGACAACACAACCCATAGCCAAAAGCTATGGCACCCAAAGGTTTTTGGGATTTATTGGAAGGGTAGTATCTACTTCTTACCTTTCTTAAAAGAAGCAGAAAAGCTTGTCATGTGGGAAGTAGGCAAACTGGTGTCAATTGAAACAGATTGGTATTCCCGAGTGACTCAGATCCACTCATTAAGGAAGTAAAGTCTTCCGACCGTTTCACTTGGTACGTATACCTCTTAAGCGTGCCATTTCATTACCCATCATTTCACGATGAGGTACTGTTAGAGGAGAAAGTCTTGAACTTTCAAAACATGTTCATTATTTTGAATGTGAAATCCTGCATGAACATTTAAATTCATACGTAGGTCATCTGCACCAAGGCGGGTGTCAATTGTATTAACGGTGATAGTAGCGTGAGGTCGAAACCGGACCATTCGCTAGATCGAAAACTTAAACAGGGCGATCCTCATTGTTTCTCCTAACAAGGACAATGTTGCTCCAGACCACCTTATTTAACCACACATTATGTATCTTTTCCATCCTTAAGGGAGTCAAGTCTCCCGAACGACACACTTGCTGATTTGTTTCAGAAGATGTAGTCCAGACCAGTTGTAGGGTGACGAAAAATCTTGAAAAGTCATTGCTAAAATCGACTGGAAATCTACCAGGCCTCAACGTCAAACAGGGAAACTGGTAGTCAAAGCTTATCTCAATGAGGGAGATTTTCTAGCCAAATGGGAAGCGCACCATGATACACAAAATGTCAGTGATTGATCAGATTCTCAGTGGATAACCTCCGGAAAGGTAAGATATCAGCTTTTAAGCCTGATGAACTGTGACGACCCGGAAATTCCCGACCAAATTTAAACTTAACCTTTATATGTTTCCGACACGATAAGCAGAATTTGTAATGTTGAATCTCAAAAAGTTTGGAACTACATTCATGTAATCAATTACCCTTTGACCGTGTTCGACGATTCACGAACAATTATGTGTATATAGATATGTATATATAATATATAATATTAACTGAAAACATTAACAAAGTATTAGATATATGATACTTTACATGAACATATTTGTTTCGATATATTTATCGACAGAATTAAGAGATAATATCAAATAATTGAATTATCAGATACATTATGATATGATTACGGGCCTATGTTATGAGGTCCACTGTGATTTAAGAAATCTATTCTTTTTGACAACTCAATACTTAACCAGTATGATAAAGATAACGATATTTATATTTTATTTTATTAAATATATAAAACGATTTAAATTAATATTATATATATTTTTTTATACGCGTATTATACGTACATAGTTTTATACTTTTACTATACTTTAACTTTACATTTACTTTACTTTTACTTTACTTTAACTTTAATAATTCATACTTTAATAATTCACTTTAATAATTCATACTTTAATAATTCACTTTAATAATTCATACTTTAATAATTCACTTTAATAATTCATACTTTAATAATTCACTTTAATAATTCATACTTTAATAATTCACTTTAATAATTCATACTTTAATAATTCACTTTAATAATTCATACTTTAATAATTCACTTTAATAATTCAAAAATATATTATAAATAGAATTCAATAGGTTTCATTATTTCATAGAAACTTGAAAATATATTTCTCTAAACTCTCTCAATCGAATTACATATATATATATATATTTACTTAGTATTATTTCAAGATATTATTAGTATACATAAAATACTACGACGGAGTTATATTCAGACGATTTCAAAATAAGTTTTCAAATGGGATAGAGCTAAGGAAATTATGGGTTATAGCTATGAAGGTTATGGGTATTGATCGAGGGTATTGCTCGTGAGGTCAACCTAACGTTTATCATTTTCGTTACGTCTACGTACTTTCCTGCAATATTGAATCACAATATTGATACGTGAGCATTCATATCTTATATTTTATATATTAATAGTGTATCCCTAACTAGTGCTCGAGTATATATGATTATGCATGTTTGTATGCTTAGTTTCGTCGTTAAATAGTTTATGATAAATCACGAATTTGATACATATGCTACTGAGATAAGTTATATGATATGCATGTCGTTGAAAAGCTGAAGAAAAAATTAATAACTTTTCATTTAGAAATCGTGTGGTTTCGATGAACGGATTAAAAGATATGGTCAACTGAATTATCATTAATTTTAATATTATTATTAAAAAGATTATTATAACTGTTATCAGTTGATGTTATTGCTAAAATTATCTTTATTACTAAAAATTAATATTTTTATTGAAACTATCATTTTATTATTTTTATCATTATCATTATTATCAATATTATTTTATCAAATAAATATGCGTACAAAGATATTTTTACCACACGTAATGTAATTACATTAATAATACATACCACTATATTTTTATGATATTAAGTGAATTTTATAAATTTTATTACTTCAGATATATAAAAGTATATTTTTATCATATATGAATTTTAATATAAATTTTTATTTATTAATAAATGACTTGTATTATTTAGTATAATAAGATCTGATAAATATATTTAAATATATAAAACTACTATATATAAGTTATATAATAAACATGTATAGATTTTGGAAGTCATTTTGGGTCAAGTTGACTTTTGTTGACTTTTGCATGTCGGTCTCGAGCATTAGGATTGTGATACACTACGACTTGACCTAAATTGTTACACAGATATTGACCAACATATAAATATATATACTTAATATAGGTTCATGAATCCGAGACAAACCCTGCACTTGTTCAGTGCCGTCATATACATAATTGCTACGAAATACAGTATTGTGAGTTTCATTACTCCCTTTTTATATATATTTTTGGGCTGAGAATACATGCGCTGTTTTATAAATGTTTTACGAAATAGGCACAAGTACAAAAACTAATTCTATGTGGGTTTAAACCAGAAATATACCCTTAGCTTGGTAACATTAAACTACTTGTCTATGTACGGTAGGCGCGAATCCTAAAGATAGATCTATTGGGCCTGACAAACCCCATCCTGACTATGGGATGCTTTAGTACTTCGAGGTTATTTTAAACACACCTGATCTGGTGTACTTCAGAGGGTAAAACATGAACGTTAAGGCTTGTTACCGGGTGCCTACAACTTATAGAATACTTTTATACACTTGCGAGTGTACGGATATTTATAGAAACTGAAATCTTGTGGTCTATTACTATTACGAAAATGATGGATTATGATAAACTAATGAACTCACCAACCTTTTGGTTGACACTTTAAAGCATGTTTATTCTCAGGTATTAAAGAAATCTTCCGCTGTGCATTAGCTCATTTTAAGGATATTACTTGGAGTCATTCAAGACATACTTTGAAAGACGTTGCATTCGAGTCGTTGAGTTCATCAAGATTAATATTAAGTCAATTATAGTTGGATGTAATATGAAATGGTATGCATGCCGTCAATTTTTGATGTAAAGAAAGTTTGTCTTTTAAAAACGAATGCAATGTTTGTAAAACGTATCATATAGAGGTCAAATACCTCGCGATGTAATCAACTATTGTGAATCGTTTATAATGTATATGAACGGGTCCTTTCAGTTGGTATCAGAGCGGTGGTCTTAGCGAACCAGGTCTTGCATTAGTGTGTCTAACTGATAGTTGTTAAGATGCATTAGTGAGTCTGGACTTCGACCGTGTCTGCATGTCAAAAGTTTTGCTTATCATTTTTAGTCGGAAATCATCTACTTACCATCCTTAGGAAATTACCTGCTTATCATTCTTAAGTCTAGACGCGTTTTCCTACATTTATTGCATAATAGTGTATAGACGAATTCTTATCTTAGAATATCTGTTACTGTGAACTTTGACTGACATCTTTCAAAGATTCCTCCGTAATTTATGGGATTTTGGTATTATATATACATATGTAAATTATGTATTGAAGAATACCAAATCTAAATTCTACAATCTATTTCATACCAAAAAAAAAAAAATTCTTTCCCTGATCATACAAGATGGATCCCTCAACCAGTTCGAGTTCCTCGGATTCTGACAGCTATGCCGATATGGATTTCCACATGAGCTCCGAAAGCAGTGTGACCGGAATGGATCAACCAATTAGCCATCATCTATTCTGGATGAATTGGGGATGGGTTCGTAATCTACTTAACCATTGGAGACAAGAAGAAGGCGATCCCTTTCATCCACCACATTGCCCTCTTGGCAATGAACCTGAAGCACTTACCGGCGAACCTGTCCGAAACACCATTTTCTCTCTCATTTCCAGAGTATCTCGTCATAATTGTATACTACACGAAATTCTAGATCTTATTTATCCGCTCGTCCGAACCGACAATCACCCCGGTGTAATAGAAGAAGTCAACGAGCTTCGCGCTCGGGTAGTGGCTTTTGAGAATATGGTGCAAATGTTACAAACACCAGCAATAGCACCAGCAGCATAACCAGTACCAACATCAACAACATCAACAGTACCATTACCACCACCAACAACAACCGCATCGCAAACCTCAACTTCACAATCTGTCCCACGAGCATCGACATCATACGCCATGTAGATACCAAGGAATACCACAACGATGAAGTATTGATTCATAACTTCATTGGGGAAACATTCTACGGCGATTATGTAATTTCTAAAGTTTAGAAATTATCTATCCTAGCCTTAACCATAAATCAAATGAGTTTAATTTAATATTAACTCATTAAATCAATATTACATCTGAAGAAATATACACATATATATTTCCATAAAGACTGTAATAAAATTCTTTTGTACAAAATATTAATTGTGAAATTTTTTTTAACGGGTAGGTAATACCCGAGAGATATATAAATTCACAATTAATATGTTACATTCTTCGAATCTGATTCAGCAAATCATCCATTATACTCCCTACTTTCACAACAATATACATTCTTTTATAGAAATCAAAACAACCATACTCATTCAAAATCTAATTACATATTCTGATTTTGAAATCTCAGAATTCGATTCAAGATATAACCGAAATCATCACTCTTAGATTTCTACATTTTTCAAAACTATACTTTGACTTCAAAACTGTCCTAGAACCTCATTTCTATTCATGGAACTCACAAAATATTTGTATCATTCAAAATCTTAGAACATCATATGTATATTAACAATTACAATATGTGTTCAAACACTTCAAAATTCCTAAAGACATGCGAGATGATGATCCAACCACATATTACCCACTGTCATGCACCTGAAAAGCTCTCGAAACCAAAGTTATAGTTTAACACGTATCCTTGTCAGATCCTTTGATATTTATTACTAAATATAATTTTTCAATCTCTTTCCAAAATAGACAGTTTTGTCATAGCTTCAACAAATCACCTTCATTTGTTTATACGAATAAACCTTATTATAACAATTACCCCTTCATCATTGTTACCGGGGAACCTTTCATATATCGCCACATTAGCAGTAAACTTATCAACAACTTCATTAACCTTCGACTTAAGCCTCTCCGAAAAGCCACTATACTTATTCATTAAAACCCCATCATGTACTCACCTACATCCTGTAACAATAATTGTCACACCAACTACTGGGAATTAGCAATCAGTATTTTGAATTTCGCGACAATTTTATGTCAAAAGTTATACATATAACGTCTATCTCCTAGACTTACATACTTCGAATGTGAATTTTCTGAAAAACATCCCAAACTATGAACTAGTTCTTCGAAATTGGAAAAATGTTGATGAAGCAGCAAAAACTGTAAACGACTTTAACAGTCAAAAGTTTGATGATAAAGAATAGTATGGTGGTAAAGCTGAGAAAAAGAGAAGGTTTGAAACTGGAAAACGGATTGAGCAGACCATGAAGGAGGCTGTGGACAAATCACAAAGACTAAACCTGCCTTCAAAGGATCCAAATGATTCAGTGTCTACTGAAATCGTTAGCAAACAACTTACTTCTTATTCTAAACCTTCACAGACAAATCTTCTTCATCATCCATATTATCGTATCTTTTATTATAATATCTTCGATATTCCTGAAGATATTTTCACAACTATTCTTATCCGAAATCTTTTATCTCTTCACAATATCTACGTTACAACATAAAAAGAAACTTTGTTAGTTTCTAAATTCTAAAAAAAAAAAATTTGAATTTAAAATAGGAATGTTTTTGAAGTAGTGTTGGGAATTGAAGCATGAGTTAGTATAATATAATGACACTTGATCAACGTGATTATATTACAGTAAGTCATGCTGAGTTTCTAATGGAACGTGATGATTCACAGAACATATCGTCATCATGTACTGTTTACACGACTCTTACATTCTACCCAATTTCCAAACATATTAAGAACATATCATCTTGATAGCTTTATATTTTCAGATATTCTGGTAATTTGCCAAATCAAGATCGTGCCATTAAGATTTTCTTCTTGGAACATTAACTATGTTCATCCAAAAATTCATATCTATGAATTCTGGACCATTATCCGCTTGACTTAAAGTCGGGAAGAGAAAACGAAAGCATGAAGCTCCGAAATATAATGGAGAATATAAAGCCCGATAACAATCCCGAAATTACAGACCATGTATATCAATGCGTATAGCAATATAAAGACACGGGAGAATAAAAAACACAATAACCCCAAGGTAATGGTAGAAGAAAATAACTTCCTTCGGTGGTAGATGAAAAAGAAGAATGACAGATATGAAAGTTAAGAGTATATCAAGAATCAATACTGGATGAAGCATATTAACGAATGCTTTAAAGTATGAATTGGGGAGAAATACTAGAAGGTGTGAGCTGTGGAAATAAAGAAACGAAGGGGGTGGAATTATAGTAAAATATCAGACAGAGAAATCGAGACAGATTATCGCATTTAATCAAAGAAGATCCTGATTTCCTTAATCGCCGAAGAACCAAATCTTATTGCAAAGATTTTCTTTAAATCCCATGAATTCCGAAAATCAATCATAACTACGTCATCGGTTAAAACGAATATACGTTTACTCATTTCACTCTCTTGCGATAGCTTCACTTATACTCTTCGCGTAATCAAATTGTTTTATCTATATTACTCAATGATGATAAAACTCTATTTATCAACTCATATTCATCATGAAAACATTTTTAAAGTTAGCCATGACGACCTCGATCAAATTTCGGGACGAAATTTCTTTAACGGGTAGGTACTGTGACGACCCGGAAATTCCCGACCAAATTTAAACTTAACCTTTATATGTTTCCGACACGATAAGCAGAATTTGTAATGTTGAATCTCAAAAAGTTTGGAACTACATTCATGTAATCAATTACCCTTTGACCGTGTTCGACGATTCACGAACAATTATGTGTATATAGATATGTATATATAATATATAATATTAACTGAAAACATTAACAAAGTATTAGATATATGATACTTTACATGAACATATTTGTTTCGATATATTTATCAACAGAATTAAGAGATAATATCAAATAATTGAATTATCAGATACATTATGATATGATTACGGGCCTATGTTATGAGGTCCACTGTGATTTAAGAAATCTATTCTTTTTGACAACTCAATACTTAACCAGTATGATAAAGATAACGATATTTATATTTTATTTTATTAAATATATAAAACGATTTAAATTAATATTATATATATTTTTTTATACGCGTATTATACGTACATAGTTTTATACTTTTACTATACTTTAACTTTACATTTACTTTACTTTTACTTTACTTTAACTTTAATAATTCACTTTAATAATTCATACTTTAATAATTCACTTTAATAATTCATACTTTAATAATTCACTTTAATAATTCATACTTTAATAATTCACTTTAATAATTCATACTTTAATAATTCACTTTAATAATTCATACTTTAATAATTCACTTTAATAATTCAAAAATATATTATAAATAGAATTCAATAGGTTTCATTATTTCATAGAAACTTGAAAATATATTTCTCTAAACTCTCTCAATCGAATTACATATATATATATATATTTACTTAGTATTATTTCAAGATATTATTAGTATACATAAAATACTACGACGGAGTTATATTCAGACGATTTCAAAATAAGTTTTCAAATGGGATAGAGCTAAGGAAATTATGGGTTATAGCTATGAAGGTTATGGGTATTGATCGAGGGTATTGCTCGTGAGGTCAACCTAACGTTTATCATTTTCGTTACGTCTACGTACTTTCCTGCAATATTGAATCACAATATTGATACGTGAGCATTCATATCTTATATTTTATATATTAATAGTGTATCCCTAACTAGTGCTCGAGTATATATGATTATGCATGTTTGTATGCTTAGTTTCGTCGTTAAATAGTTTATGATAAATCACGAATTTGATACATATGCTACTGAGATAATTTATATGATATGCATGTCGTTGAAAAGCTGAAGAAAAAATTAATAACTTTTCATTTAGAAATCGTGTGGTTTCGATGAACGGATTAAAAGATATGGTCAACTGAATTATCATTAATTTTATTATTATTATTAAAAAGATTATTATAACTGTTATCAGTTGATGTTATTGCTAAAATTATCTTTATTACTAAAAATTAATATTTTTATTGAAACTATCATTTTATTATTTTTATCATTATCATTATTATCAATATTATTTTATCAAATAAATATGCGTACAAAGATATTTTTACCACACGTAATGTAATTACATTAATAATACATACCACTATATTTTTATGATATTAAGTGAATTTTATAAATTTTATTACTTGAGATATATAAAAGTATATTTTTATCATATATGAATTTTAATATAAATTTTTATTTATTAATAAATGACTTGTATTATTTAGTATAATAAGATCTGATAAATATATTTAAATATATAAAACTACTATATATAAGTTATATAATAAACATGTATAGATTTTGGAAGTCATTTTGGGTCAAGTTGACTTTTGTTGACTTTTGCATGTCGGTCTCGAGCATTAGGATTGTGATACACTACGACTTGACCTAAATTGTTACACAGATATTGACCAACATATAAATATATATACTTAATATAGGTTCGTGAATCCGAGACAAACCCTGCACTTGTTCAGTGCCGTCATATACATAATTGCTACGAAATACAGTATTGTGAGTTTCATTACTCCCTTTTTATATATATTTTTGGGCTGAGAATACATGCGCTGTTTTATAAATGTTTTACGAAATAGGCACAAGTACAAAAACTAATTCTATGTGGGTTTAAACCAGAAATATACCCTTAGCTTGGTAACATTAAACTACTTGTCTATGTACGGTAGGCGCGAATCCTAAAGATAGATCTATTGGGCCTGACAAACCCCATCCTGACTATGGGATGCTTTAGTACTTCGAGGTTATTTTAAACACACCTGATCTGGTGTACTTCAGAGGGTAAAACATGAACGTTAAGGCTTGTTACCGGGTGCCTACAACTTATAGAATACTTTTATACACTTGCGAGTGTACGGATATTTATAGAAACTGAAATCTTGTGGTCTATTACTATTACGGAAATGATGGATTATGATAAACTAATGAACTCACCAACCTTTTGGTTGACACTTTAAAGCATGTTTATTCTCAGGTATTAAAGAAATCTTCCGCTGTGCATTAGCTCATTTTAAGGATATTACTTGGAGTCATTCAAGACATACTTTGAAAGACGTTGCATTCGAGTCGTTGAGTTCATCAAGATTAATATTAAGTCAATTATAGTTGGATGTAATATGAAATGGTATGCATGCCGTCAATTTTTGATGTAAAGAAAGTTTGTCTTTTAAAAACGAATGCAATGTTTGTAAAACGTATCATATAGAGGTCAAATACCTCGCGATGTAATCAACTATTGTGAATCGTTTATAATGTATATGAACGGGTCCTTTCAGTTGGTATCAGAGCGGTGGTCTTAGTGAACCAGGTCTTGCATTAGTGTGTCTAACTGATAGTTGTTAAGATGCATTAGTGAGTCTGGACTTCGACCGTGTCTGCATGTCAAAAGTTTTGCTTATCATTTTTAGTCGGAAATCATCTACTTACCATCCTTAGGAAATTACCTGCTTATCATTCTTAAGTCTAGACGCGTTTTCCTACATTTATTGCATAATAGTGTATAGACGAATTCTTATCTTAGAATATCTGTTACTGTGAACTTTGACTGACATCTTTCAAAGATTCCTCCGTAATTTATGGGATTTTGGTATTATATATACATATGTAAATTATGTATTGAAGAATACCAAATCTAAATTCTACAATCTATTTCATACCAAAAAAAAAAATTCTTTCCCTGATCATACAAGATGGATCCCTCAACCAGTTCGAGTTCCTCGGATTCTGACAGCTATGCCGATATGGATTTCCACATGAGCACCGAAAGCAGTGTGACCGGAATGGATCAACCAATTAGCCATCATCTATTCTAGATGAATTGGGGATGGGTTCGTAATCTACTTAACCATTGGAGACAAGAAGAAGGCGATCCCTTTCATCCACCACATTGCCCTCTTGGCAATGAACCTGAAGCACTTACCGGCGAACCTGTCCGAAACACCATTTTCTCTCTCATTTCCAGAGTATCTCGTCATAATTGTATACTACACGAAATTCTAGATCTTATTTATCCGCTCGTCCGAACCGACAATCACCCCGGTGTAATAGAAAACCAGTATTATTACAAGCAGAAATAGTAAACCAGTATACAATCACTCGATTCAGAACATCCTCACAAGTTCAACAAAGATCATGAACTTATCACTCAAACAAGAACAGATCAAAACCCTAAAACGAGAGAGAATCGATGATGAATCAGAAAAACGGAATGAATAATAAATAAATTAAAAAAGAAATAAATTAAATATATAACTTAAGAAAATTGCATCCAGGTCCTCCAAGCACTTAAGCTTTAATTCCAGCTGAAGTACACAAGTTTTCTTTTTCAAGCTTTTACCCCAAAATTAACTTTGACATAAAGACTACAAGGTCCCTGCACATTACTTAACCCATAAATAAATAAAAGATTTAAGTAAAAAAACATGTTTAGTTTGACACCTTTGACACCATATAGTTTCAATAAATACAAATATATATAAAATTCAAAGATAAAGATCGATACTTTTTAGATATAAAAACGAATCTATAAATTATAAATAGAAGTTATATATATTGATTCATTAATAACATGGACGTTTTGAAGTTAATCATATTTTTTCATTGTAGTAAAGCTAAGAGCAATGATTATCTCAGATCCATCATGTTTTGTATTATTGAAATTTCAAATCATAAAATAACTTCAATTATAAATCCTACGTGTAGTGACCCGAACTTTTCCATATTTATATATATTAAATGAAATTGATATTTACATGATTAAGTGTTTCCAACATGTTAAGCAATCAAACTTGTTAAGACTTGATTAATAGGTTTCATATAGACATTTGACCACCCAAGTTGACCGGTGATTCACGAACGTTAAAACTTGTAAAAACTATATGATGACATATATATGGATATATATATATAGTTAACATGATATTATGATAATTAAGTATCTCATTAGGTATTTTAACAATGAATTATATACATAAATATGAGACTATTGAATTAAGAAACTTGAAAATGATATATATAACGATTATCGTTATAACAACATTTTACTAATTACATATGAATCATTTTAAGATGTTGTTACACTATATATAAACATGATAAATGATAAGTAAACATATCATTAAGTATATTAACAATGAACTACATATGTAAAGACAAGACTACTAACTTAATGATTTCGAAACGAGACATATATGTAACAATTATCGTTGTAACAATATTTAACTGTATATATATCATACTAATATATACTATTATGTCATAATATCATGATAATGTAATAATTTAACATCTCTTTAGATATAATAAACAATGGGTTAACAACATTTAACAAGATCGTTAACCTAAAGGTTTCAAAACAACACTTACATGTAACGACTAACGATGACTTAACGACTCAGTTAAAATGCATATACATGTAGTGTTTTAATATGTATTCATACACTTTTGAAAGACTTCAAAACACTTATCAAAGTACTTCTACTTAACAAAAATGCTTACAATTACATCCTCATTCATTTTCATCAACAATTCTACTCGTATGCACCCGTATTCGTACTCGTACAATACCCAACTTCTAAATGTATTTACTATTGGTATATACACTTCAATGATCAGCTCTTAGTAGCCCTTGTGAGTCACCAACACATGTGGGAACCATCATTTGGCAACTAGCATGAATGATTACACAAAATAACAAACTTATGGAGCCTATATGGAGACCCATTTTCACGTGAACTTACACCTACCACAAACACATTTCCATTTCAATTTTTATGCATCAAACTCATCTCTGTCAAGTGTTATTCCATTGTTCTAAGTGTTCTTCATCATCTTCATCAAAATCTAGCTTAATCTAGTTCATAAATCCATACATAAACCAAGTTATAAAACAACTACTCAAGAACACACCAACAACATTTCCAAGTTTGCTAGCTTACTTCCAATCTTGCAAATCCACTTTGAGTGATCATCCAATCTCAAGAAATCTTTCTTATTTATAGTAAGATATCTTTCTAATACAAGGTAATACTTATATTCAAACTTTGATTCAATTTCTATAACTTTAACAATCTTATTTCGAGTGGAAATCTTACTTGAACTTTTTTCGTGTCATGATTCTACTTCAAGAACTTTCAAGCCATCCAAGGATCCTTTGAAGCTAGATCTATTTTTCTCATTTCCATTAGGTTTATCCACAAAACCTAAGGTAGTAATTATGTTCATAACATCATTCGATTCATATATATGAAACTATCTTATTCGAAGCTTTAAACTTGTAATCACTAGAACATAATTTAGTTAATTCTAAACTTGTTCGCAAACAAAAGATAATCCTTCTAAATTGACTTTTAAAATCAACTAGACACATGTTCTATATCTATATGATATGCTAACTTAATGATTTAAAACCTGAAAACACGAAAAACACCGTAAAACCGGATATACGCCGTCGTAGTAACACCGCGGGCTGTTTTGGGTTAGTTAATTAAAAACTATGATAGACTTTGATTTAAAAGTTGTTCTTCTAGAAAATGATTTTTCTTATTAACATGAAACTATATCCAAAAATCATGGTTAAACTCAATGTGGAAGTATGTTTTCCAAAATGGTCATCTAGACGTCGTTCTTTCGACTGAAATGACTACCTTTACAAAAACGACTTGTAATCTGTATTTCTGACTATAAACTTATAATTTTTCTGTTTATATTTATAAACTTAAGTTCAATATGAAACCATAGCAACTTGAATCACTCAAAACGGATTTAAAACGAAGAAGTTATGGGTAAAACAAGATTGGATAATTTTTTCTTGTTGTAGCTACGTGAAAATTGGTAACAAATCTATATTAATCATATCCTAGCTAACTCATATTATATTATACATGTATTCTAATATATTATGTAATCTTGGGATACCATAGACACGAATACAATGTTTTGACATATCATATCGACCCATCTATATATATTTCGGAACAACCATAGACACTTTATATGCAGTAATGTTGGAGTTAGCTATACAGGGTTGAGGCTGATTCCAAAATATTATATATACTTTGAGTTGTGATCTAGCCGGAGGCTTGTATACACGAAGTCGTGGATTGATTCGAGATAATATATATTGCTTTATTTTCTATACATCTAACTGTGGACAACTAGTTGTAGGTTACTAACGAGGACAGCTGACTTAATAAACTTAAAACAGCAATACGTATTAAAAATGTTGTAAATATATTTTGAAAATACTTTGATATATATGTATATATTTATTATAGGTTCGTGAATCGACCAGTGGCCAAGTCTTACTTCCCGACGAAGTAAAAATCTGTGAAAGTGAGTTATAGTCCCACTTTTAAAATCTAATATTTTGGGATGAGAATACATGCAGTTTTATAAATGTTTTACTAAATAGACACAAGTAAATGAAACTACATTCTATGGCTGGATTATTAAACCGAATATGCCCCTTTTTAGTCTGGTAATCTAAGAATTAGGGAACAGACACCCTAATTGACGCGAATCCTAAAGATAGATCTATTGGGCCCAACGAGCCCCATCCAAAGTACCGGATGCTTTAGTACTTCGAATTCATCATGTTCGAAGGGAGTCCTGGAATGATAGGGGATATTCTATATGCATTTTGTTAAGGTCGGTTACCAGGTGTTCACCATATGAATGATTTTTATCTCTATGTATGGGATGTATATTGAAATATGAAATCTTGTGGTCTATTATTACGATTTGATAAATATGTAGGTTAAACCTATAACTCACCAATATTTTTGTTGACGTTTAAAGCATGTTTATTCTCAGGTGATTATTAAGAGTTTCCGATGTTGCATGCTAAAATATGGACAAGATTTGGTGTCAGCATGCTTGTATAATATTGTTTAAAACTGCATTCGAGATTTACTTTGTTGTAACATATTAATATTGTAAACCAATATGTATTGGTAGTGTGTAAGTGTGATATTTTAGATTATCATTTTTGGATAATCTAGGTGGTGACTTTTTTACCTTGTCGATAAAATAAAGGTTATGGTTTGTTTTAAAAATCAATGCAGTCTTCGAAAAACGTCTCATATAGAGGTCAAAACCTCGTAACGAAATCAATTAATATGGAACGTTTATAATCAATATGTACGGGACATTTCACTACGGTGCTCCTAAATTTTCGAATGCTCTTCGGCGATTCTCCATCTCCGAAACCGAAAATTCAAGATACGGCTCCTAGGGTTTTACGGAATAGGAAGATCAGAGGTGAATCCAATGAGTCATCGTTGGATGGGGATAATACTTAAAGCAAATCGGTTGAATCCTTAAATGATCAGTGTTCCATGCACGTTGATGGAAAAAGTGTAGATGAAAATTTGAAAGCTAAAGAAACTGTTACTATCGATGATGCTGGTGACCATAAGAGTGTCCATTCTGATTCCAAATCAAATTCTGAATCGTCTGACGATGAGGAGGAACAGGATAAGGAACCAGTGCTGAACCCTAAGTGTGATGTACCTACTGTTAACAAGGAGGATATAGCAACAGCACCTCCTGGTATAAATGTAATAGAGAAACCACAACTTTCGTATGCGAATGCGATTGCAACCCCTAATCAGGATCGAAGGGTGAACTTTAGATTCATTGAACAGGAATCCTCGAATGATGAGGTTGATGTGGTTATCCCTATAGAATCTTTTCAGGAAGCGACTAAAAGATACAATAACACCCTATATGGTTACTTTCTTGGTCGAGAGTATCTTTTCCAGTTGTACAAAATTATGCTATGAATACATGGAAAAAATATGGGGTGGAGAAGATCATGATGAATGCTAAGGGATTTTTCTTTTTTAAGTTTGCAACTAAAGAAGGAATGATACACGTAATGCAGAACGGGTCATGGATGATCCAAACTATCCCTATTATTCTCAATGTATGGTCACCCAATGTGTCGTTAACAAAAGAAGACTTAACTAAGATGCCTGTGTGGGTGAGGTTACATGATGTGTCATTAGCCGATTTCACGGAAATTGGTTTAAGTGTTATCGCATCAAAAATCGGTAAACCAATGATGCTTGATACTTATACGAGTACGATGTGTTTGGAATCTTGGGGACATCCAAATTTTGCAAGAGCAATGATTGAGGTATCGGCTACGGATGAATTGAAAGAATATATAAAGTTGGTACACCAAATATTGATGGAAAGAATAACACTTTAGATGTTGTCCATATCGAGTATGAGTGGAAACCACCAAGGTGCGCATGCTGCAAAATTTTTGGACATAAGGACTCTCAATGCTCGAAGTCGATACCGGTTGAACCAATAAAGGTAGTAACACAAGATGATGATGGTTTTATCAAGGTGACTAAAAAGCAATCGGTTAAGGTGGGAGATAAGAGCAAACATAATGGGTTCCAAATGGGAAAAAGCAAACAGACCTTTGTGTATAGATCGAAGCAAAAGCAAGATAGTGTCAAAATAAATGAAAAAGATAAATCTGTAAAGGATGGATCACAGCCTGGTCCAAGTGGGGGTGTTAAAATTTCCAATGCATACCAAGCTCTAAGTGACTGCGAAAAAATGATGTACCACATGAACGCAATAAGTTTGTTCTAGAGGATGAAGAGAGTGATATAGAGCTTAACATGGATGAAACTTCAAAGTTTATGGCGTCAAAAAAGGATTCTGAGGGGGCAAGCACTCACGGTAAGGATGTGTTAAAATGATTAATTTCGCATCATGGAACATATGGGGTTTGAATCTTATCCCCAAACAAAAAGAGATTTGTGATGTGGTTACTAGTAATAAGCTCTGTATGTGTTCGATTCTAGAATCCCATGTACTATCGGCCAAGCTGAATAACATATGTAACTTTGTGCTTCCAACGTGGCAATAGATATCGAATAATAGTGTTTGTAGAGGAGGCACTCGTATTATTGTAGGATGGGATCCGGGCGAGGTTCAAGTTATTTGTGTTAACATGACTGACCAAGTGATACATTGTGCGGTGCGTGATGTAAACAATATGTGGCAGATCTTCGTATCGGTTGTGTCTGCTGACAATTACTATATTCGAAGGCGGTTATTATGGAATATTTTGTGTCTTCATAAGAGGTATGTTGGATCGCAACCATGGATTTTGATGGGTGACTTTAATGTTTCTCTTGATGTGGAGGACTCCACAGTCAGTTCCTCTTGTTGTACGCTAACTATGCATGAGTTTAGGGAATGCGTTGATGAGATTAATATGTTGAATGTGAACCACTCCGGTTTTCATTATACATGGAATCAACGCCCTAACTCACTGACGGGTATTTTTAAGAAGATTGATAGAGTAATGGGCAAAGCTATTTTTATAAGTATGTATGCCAATGCACATGTTATATTCCAACCGTATAGAATATCGGATCATTGCCCGGCGGTCATTAAAACTCTGATGAATGTTGTGAAGAAATCAAATCCGTTTAAATTCAGCAACTGTGTTGCAAAGCATGGTGATTTCAGGTCTGTTATTGCGGAGGGTTGGAAACAGGAAGTTCATGGTCACACGATGTATCGGGTTGTGAAAAAATTACGACTTTTGAAGAAACCTATTCGGAAATTAATGTGGAGCAAAGGAAATCTTCATGACAAGGTGATCAAATGTAGGGGTAGATCAAATGTAGGGGTAGTTTGGATGAGGTGCAAAAAATTCTTGAGATAATGCGAGCAAGGCCCTCAAAGAATACAATATGGCGATTCTTAAGGATGAGTGTTTTCTACAGCAAAAAGCGAAAGTTGAGTGGCTTCGAGTTGGTGACAATAATTCTAGTTATTTTCACAAGGTGGTTAACGGTCGAAAGAATAGAAGCCGTATTGACTCGCTTATTGATGCTAATGGTAATGTCGTTGAAGGGTCTGATGTACCTTTTTTTTATAGTTCAACACTATGAAAATTTTCTTGGATCTACTTCGACTGCAACAGAAATTGCTGACCTAGGTTCTCTGTTCACGAAAGCAGTAAGTCAAAGCCAAGCTCAATTGATGATTGCCCCGGTAACTGCTCACGAGGTTAAATCATCGATTTTCAGTATTGGGGAGATTAAGTCACCCGGTCCAGATGGCTTAACTTCTGTGTTTTTTTTAAAAGAGTCATGGGACATTATTGGTGAAGTGGTCCTTGCGGTTCAAGATTTTTTCCACAACGGGAAAATGTTAAAAGAAATCAATAACACGATCATCACTCTCTTACCGAAGGTTCAGACTCCTAGAAAGGTTACTGATTTTCGTCCTATTACTTATTGTAATGTTATATATAAGTGCATCAGTAAGATAATTACAGGCAGGATAAAAGCGAGCTTGGAGGAGGTGGTGAGCAGTAACCAATCAGCCTTTATTCTCGGACGTAGAATTGCTGATAACATCCTTCTGACGCAAGAGCTAATGAGGGGTTACCATCTTAACTGTGGGACTCCTAGATGCGCCTTTAAACTTGATATTCAAAAGGCATACGACACGGTAGATTGAAATTTTTTGGAGGAAGTCCTTGTTTGTTTTGGTTATCCCTTAAAGATGATCAAATGGATTATGGCGTGCATCACTTCTACATCCTATTCGGTTTGTGTAAATGGTGACCTTCACGGTTTCTTTAAGGGTAAACGCGGGTTGAGACAAGGTGATCTAATGTAGCCATACTTGTTCACTCTTGTGATGGAGGTGCTAACGTTGATATTGAAGAGAAATATTTCTCTAATTGGTGGGTTTTGTTATCATCCTCGATGTGATAAGTTAAAGTTAATTAATTTATGTTTCGTCGATGATCTTTTTATTTTCTCTTATGGCAGTGTGGCTTCGGTAGAGCTTATTCGAAAGTCTCTTGATGATTTTAAACGATGTTCTGGTTTATCTGCTAGTCTCCCGAAGAGTACCGCCTTCTTCTCGAATGTTCGGTCTAATGTGAAGACTACTATCTTAGCGAATTTACAGTTTGAAGAAGGGAGTCTCCCGGTTAGATATCTTGGTATTCCGCTTGTGTCTTCTCGTTTGCTATATCTGGATTGCAAATTATTAGTTGATAGAGTTCGAAATAAAATTAATGATTGGAAGAACAAGTTTCTTTCATTTGCGGAAAGGGTTCAATTAATTGTTTCGGTTCATACAGCTATGCTACTTTATTGGTGCTCAGTGTTCATCTTATCGGATGGGATCGTTAAAGAAATCGAAAAGATTATTCGAGGCTTCTTATGGTGCCAAGGCGAGTTGAAGAGAGGCAAAGCGAAAGTTCTATGGAATGATGTTTGCCTCCCAAAAGATGAGGGAGGGTTAGGTATCAAAAGTTTAAAGCTATGGAACTCGGCCTTAATGTCGTCTCATCTATGGAGGCTTATGACGTGTAAACAATCATTGTGGGTGCAATGGACTCATACTTATAAGCTCGCGAATCACAATTTGTGGGATGTTCCTATCTCTGCAAACGCGTCTTGGAGTTGGCGCAAAATGTTGCAAATTAGACCTTTAGTGCACCCCTTTTTCTTTTATCAGATTGGTAACGGTCGTAATGCTTCTGCTTGGTTCGATTCATGTGGTCCTCATGGGCCTCTCATTAATATCATTTCTACCCATGATATAATGCAAGTTGGTTTCTCCATGAAGGCTACTGTTAATGATATTTGTGTTTCGAGTGCAACTAGTTGGTTTCAAGATTGGAAACAAAGATATCCAGCCTTACATTCTGTGATGTTGCCTTCGTTGAATAATAATAATGATAAACTGTTATGGAAGGACATCGATGATAACAATCACAATTGGGCCGTGTCTCACGTTTGGGACTCAATCAGGCCTCAGGCCACATGTGTTCCATGGTTTAGTGTGGTTTGGTTTTCTCATTGTATCCCAAAGCATGCCTTTATTATGTGGTTATTAATGGGTGAACGTTTGAAAACTCAAGACAAGTTGAAGCCCGAGATCTTCGAGCTCACCCGGTTTTAAAATGTTGGTTGTGTGACATTAACAGTGACTCTCATATTAAGAGATGTGTTCGTCTACATATGGCTAGCTCGGAGTGGAAGAATTGTAGAGATGCTCTTATTCCGTTTGCAAGGAGGATTCTTCTAGGGTGGTTGTAGCGAAATTATGTTATGCTGCAACGGTATATCATATCTGGCACGAAAGGAACTCCCGGATCTTTAATGGTTTGCATAAAACGGTGGATCAGTTGTTCGAGATTATTCGATCGAATGTATGCCTGAAGTTGATGTCTATTCAATTCAAGGAGTCATCGCATGTAGAGCAAATGAAGACCGATTGGAATCTATAATATGTGTTGTCGATTTTGTTTTGTTTCTATCTTTCTTGTATTTAGTTAGCTAGTTGGTCGTTTTGCTTGGCTGTTAGGCTTGATAGCAGCAGCTGCACTTCATTGTACCATTCTTTTATTATTTTAAATAATATTTGCCGGGCTAATCATTTAAAAAAAAAAAAATTCAAATCATAGTACAAAGATGGGTATGTTATTTAGTGATGTGACACTACTACTGAGATGATTCGTACAAATTTAATTTTTTTATTCACCACCGAATGTGTTCATCACGTCTGTAATGTGTTCCTATAAGATGGATACATATGTAGTGACAATACATAACAATGCATGTTTTACATGTCTTCAATGCATGATCAAACATAAAAAGTAGTACCTAACATTCAAAACCAAACCTACTTGATTCCAATGGACATCATTGACTTAAATTCTTCAAAGTCAACAAAACCATCACCATCTTTATCAACACCTTTAATCATTTTTCTACAATGTCCAAGTTTGGAATTACTACATCCAAGATTAGTGAGCACTCTTTGCAACTCCTTTGCAGAAATGAGTCCATTCTTATCACTATCAAACACCATAAAAGCATTTCTAAGATCATCATCACCATTATCTTCCTTGGAACTAGCAAAAACTGGCTTGGAATCATCCATAATGGTCATGAACTCATCCAAGTCAATGAACCCATCTCCATTAATATCAACCTCTTTAAGTATTCCTTGAGCTTCAATTGTAGCCTCTGACTTTTCTTGTCCAAAAGTCAACAACACATTTGTGAGCTCTCTTTGAGAAATTTTGCCATCGCCGTCTATATCGAAAAATTTGAAGACTTGTTGAAGTTGATTTGAGACATCTAAGGCTATGAAAGATGATACGACATCAAGAGTACATGATTTCTTTTTAGGTTTGTTCTTGAAGTTGTTGACTTTGGTCAACAAGCTGACTCTCTTGAAGAGACTAGTTAAGTTGCTTTGCAAAGAATTAGGCATTGGTACTATCTAGAGAAAAAAACAGAGAAATTTAAAAGGTTATCAAAATCGTATGGAAGGAAAGTAGTGATGTGAGTAGGGGATTATAATAATGAGAGAAAAGAGCAAACACAAAGTGGCATGACATGTTATCATGTATTTCATGACCACTTTATAAATTCGATTGTTTTGTTTGTACATCAAATCAACATATATGCATAACTTTTAAAGTTACAATTTGGTGAAGAAAACTAAAAATCATGTAATAAGCTTAGTTTATTATATGTGAAAGGCTTGTCTGACATGTCAACGAGTTGCCCAATTAAGCACACCACTCGGGTTCGATTTCTGGTTATGCCAAATCGTTCAGAAAAGAAAAGGAGTGTGACTAGAGGGTGCACATTATGCGCAATTCACCCGGTACCAGGCTTCGCGCTCAAGAGACTTGATTATCCGAGGTTTACCCTTTACGGGGAGCCAAGGTGCTCGTTTATAGAGAGTTTTTTTCGCTAAAAAAAAAGTAAAAAGAATCAGGCTAATGACAACCAAATGAATGAGTTACATGAAAAGACTTGTTATTATATACAATTTGATTGTGTACGTCTTGTAATAAGAAGAAAAGCATTGATTATTGATCAATTGGTAACAAGTTTGGATAATATTAATATAAGGTTATTTTCATGCCGCTTGGTGCAACCGGACGCGTGACTCAAATGTTTTTAATGTATTTATATGTAAGTTTAGTGATTTACAAGGCTACTTTATACTCTCTTTTTTTTATGATTTATAATAATTTTCTAATGAGTATATATTTCCTACCGTTATTAAAAATTTCTGATCCGCTGCTAGTAATTATAGAACAAAGATGTGTGTAGTTTTCATAGTTATCCATGAAATCAAATGATTTTATAGTAGTACAATATTATTAACTAGTGCATAAGTTAAAAGTCAACACATTTTCCTCTGTTCTAAAAACATGTGTTTCATTTTCTAAAAAAAGGTAGAATGAGCAAGCATATTAGACCATTTTTTCAACCATTAGGTTGCAGAATTTTCACATAAACACAAAGAGGAAGATCCACAAAAGAAGAACAAAAACATTACAAACTTGGAAACATGATTTACTTGGTTTAGTACACGAAAAGCAAACACAAGTACATATAAGGGTCAATTTTCTTCATAGTACGTGTTACGAACTAGTGAAGAATGTAACGCTACAAAAGTATAAGAACGATATCACATATAAAAGCAGGCATTGTTGATCAATGATATAAACATGACGAAAGTTTTACAACTCAAAAACAAGAGTATCTTACCGTGTGATAAGGGAAACCGTCTTCTTAGGTAGATTGATCAACAATAATTAAGCATTAATAGGTGTATGATTTCACTATATCTTATCGTATATCAATTTGTTGATATAGGAATGTATAATATAAGATGGGTATGTATAATAATAATAATGTGTATGGTATCGGTATGGGATTAGAAGTATGGGTGCATATGCTCATCCAAATTGGAAGAAGATAGAAAGAAATTAAGGCAAGTTGAATGAAGGAGGGAAATTGCCGGCTAATTTACATTTAATTGGACTTGATACTTTTTTGTTGGTTTATGGGCCAACTTGTTGTCTCCGCAACTGCCGGAATAAGAATTAGTCAGTCCTTTTATAAAAATTAAATATATATATGTAAAAACCATGAAAGTTACGAAGTGTGAATTGTGAAATATGAAAAAATAGACATATGGCGAAGTCGTTATTGACTTATGACGGTGATAAAAGAATAATGTGAGCGTAAGAAATCATTTTTTTTTTCCTGGAAACTTAATAGCTAATAATCTAATACTCCATCCATCCCATAATTTTTTTTGTATTCAAGATATATTAATGGATTGTCTAATAATTTATTTTTTATTAAATGTTGTTATAAAGAGTAATTAATTAATTCATTAGTATATTTGGTGTTGAATTTTCGATAATAAAAGGAACATAATTAAAATTTTAATGATTTTTAATTGTTATTTAGAGCAAGCATAATGAAATAGTAAGGTAAACAGATTTTATTAAACGGATGGAATATCATTTTTAAGGTGAACAACAACCAAAAGCTTCTGAATTGAAGTATTGTAGGAGACTAGTTGTATATGTATTTGGTTAAAGTTTACCGTTTTAGACCATATGCATCGGATTCTAGCAACGGCGTGGTCTGCCTAGGTGGCAAGCAACCAACGCCACTTTGTGGTGTATCGATGCGTGGGATGGGCCAAAATTTGAGTCGTGCATTTCCAAGCAACGGATCAAGTAACACACGTTGCTTTCGTTTTCTTAATTTTTTATTATTTTAAAAATATTATTTTTATCCTTTTAATACTTAACTCTATATTTTACCACATCATCACAACACTTCTAACCCACACTAAAAACCCACACCACCATTACTTCACACAAAAAACTCACACATCCTAATCATTAAAAAAGTGCAAAAAGTAACACACACCACCAACCCACGTCCCTAACCACTACAAATAGTATTAGGGTGTGTTTTAGCAATGACGGAGTTTGAGGTTTTTAATTGCGGCCGGGGATTGTTATATACTGGTATATACTATTTAAGAGTCTAAACATACCTTACAAATTGCAAGTTTTTTAAAACGAAATCACTTTTACGAAAGGACGGATATACATGATACCACAGAGGGCTCCATGCTTCATCCAAGCCAAAGCATGACCGATAAAGTGCAATTGTAAACACATACTTATATCTCGACGCTTAATCGTATATTCATTTGTTTTTTCCCTTAATAAGTTTATTTTGCAACTCGCTATAGAGCTTCAAGTTTTTGTAAATAACTGTTTTATTCGCATAGTTGGTATTTTATATTTCGATTCCCTTGGTACAAAGTAGCAATCTCATCTGACAGTTATTTTTTTCCAACAAAACGAATACTACTCCGTATATAACTAGGCGCTTTCATCGAAAGATGAAAACAACACCATAAAACATTACAACAAACAAACAAAAAGGCTCGAGACTAAAAACCGGCCTAAACTAAAACGCTATATAGGACCGAGCCTAAATGGGGCCAAAAGCGTACACTAGAACTACTGAAACATCCAAACAAAAACATAGAGCCAGGCATACCTAACTAAAGAATACCAACACGACCATACCAAACCATCACAACCGAAAAAAAACCCACCAAATGGAAAAAAACAAACATCTACCATTGTCCCAAACCACAAGATCTAAAACACGGTTAGATGAGCCCTTCTTATGTGCCTTACCATTTTGTCGATACGAATCGTCTTCCGCGTCCTCGATTCGAAGGAGTATGATAACTCATTGGAAAAGTTATCGCTAATAAGAGTACCCGATGATGGAGGAATAAGACCACACAAAGCTAACCTTTCAAAGAAACCTCAAGTCTTATAACAAGTCTTGTAACAGTTGTTATAAGACCCATTTTCACCTTCGAAATGTAACTTTAAGTTATTCACTTTCTTAGTTCCCGGTTGAGAAGAAATTTGAAACTTGAGAATTGTTTACTTTTGTAGTTTCCAATATTGAAGATGAACTTATTTAATCATACCTGTAATGTGCATAACCCTATTGAATATCTGTGCATAAACCCTTCAAAAGAGCATTACAAACCAAACCCTGAACAGATGCCATTTTTCGTTACATACAATCATTTAGAAACTCATAACACAAAAAGTTGCTTAAAATACAATAAAATTTCTTATAAACCCTATAGATTCTATGTGGAAGCAA
The DNA here is from genome assembly GCF_046630445.1 of Rutidosis leptorrhynchoides. Classification (NCBI taxonomy): domain Eukaryota; kingdom Viridiplantae; phylum Streptophyta; class Magnoliopsida; order Asterales; family Asteraceae; genus Rutidosis; species Rutidosis leptorrhynchoides. The sequence continues at coordinate 212,928,844 of NC_092335.1, forward strand.
GTCTTCAAATACCAAGCAATCGAAAAGGTTCCTAACTCTTTCATACACTATGAACAATATTTCTAATCGAAAAAATGAAGCTGCAACAATACTACATATATCAATATCAGATACTCCAATACTGTGTCAACATGATCTCAGCAAAACCGGACCCACAGAGGAGTCAAGGATTTGACTAACTGCTACCTGGACATCACTAGAACCATGTTCGCAACTTATGAGGCTCGTAAACAAAGGGAAAAAGTAGGATAAATTCTTTTCGAAAGACGAATCACCTATACTGCACATAGCTTGTAGAGTAGTAACAACAAGAGGTGCACGTGCAGCTAATTCTTTCTTTTTACCCGAGCCTAATGGTATTAACCAGTGGACCTGGTTAGGAGATGGTTCGGTTAGACGTGCGGGCCGTGCTATTTCAACGTAGAATTTTAAGAGTTCTTGGCAAAGGTCAATAAGTTGAGACTCGGCGTTTGATTCCTCATAAGATGGAGGTCGGTCAACTGCAAGGTTTTGTACAAATGTGAGGGAGGTTTGATAGGATTCGATTTCGAGGCGTAATAATGGTGGGTCCTGAATCTGTGTCATTGGACCAAGCTCTTGAATCTTAGAACGTAATGCGATATCGGCATTTATCTTGTGGGCGTGACTTGCTACTCTGCGCACTGCATCGAACACAACTAAGGTGTTTGTTGTTGATAGCTGATATCTATACATGTTGTAGATCTCTATTATCGCCTGCCAAATTCACAAATTTTCATGTCAATATATAATCTTACAAAAAAAATTCCATCATTATGAAGTCAAATGTAACTATCATAGCATTTATTACAATCATTTTAATTTGAATAGAAGTTTAATAGGTTGTAAGCCTAAAAGATTGACTTGGAACAACTATCTACACATTGATGATAAAAATAAAACAGGTGGAATTAAACTATCATATCATTCATTACAACCATTTGACTCCTTCCCTTTTCAGCTAAATAACTATTTCACCTATTTGACTTGTTTGAGGTAAGATAAAAATACAACAGGTGGAATTAAACCGAAGACAACTGATTAAAATTGCCACATCTAATCTTGACTATTCGGACATGAGTTATTTTGAAATATTTACAGTGGGTCCCTGACTTTGTTCCTTCGTGTGTAATCAACGCAATTTATCATATAAATCACATCACAAACATGTTAATAAGAAAAAGAATAATATAGTAGAAAGTAATCTACATGGTGCTTGCCACTTCAAAATCTGAGATCATACACAGAATCATACCCTTTACACTCCAAAACAAATGAGACACCTTTAAAAAAAACCATTCCACCTTAAACACTTCCATATTGAATAAATACACAAAATTTAACATCGTAGCATTTAGTGGGGGCGTACATGGTACAGAACCGGACAAAACTAGTTCGTTTGGTTCTGTTTCGAGTCCCAATTTGTAGCAGAAAGTCGGCCCATGGACCGGAACATATATTTTCGGTTCGGTAATTTATGGTGTTATTTTCGGGTTTGAGACCGAAAATCTGGCAAAATGTAGACCAACAACCGGACCGAAATACCATTTAGTTATTATAAAATTAGAAAACACTGGTTGAACATATAACATCAAAAATATACTGACCTGGATCAATAAAAGTTGAACAGCAGCACGACACTTGACATCTGAAACGGAAGCATACAAACGATCCCTCCTCAAATTTTCCAAATTTTCATCCTGCATACTAGACTCAGCAGTATCCACATCATTTCGTCTTCTAGTAACATCTTCATAGTTCAGATCTAAACTATCTCTATTTAGAAGAAACAAGAAATCGGGCAGAGTTGCATTTGCCGCCTCTTTTATAGACAAAACAACTTCAAGCCACTTGTCATCATTGAACAATTCCCCTGAATTGCTAATCAATCGAACAAATGCAGCGATCCCAATTCCAGCAAGACTTTGGTGAGGACGTTTAATAAAACTTACTAACAATGTCAATACCTTTTTTAAAAGCGGATTGACAGTATCATAGAAATTAACAAAAAGATCCACAACCAATTGTAGTGCAAGTGTGCATGTTTCATATAGCCATGAGTCTTGATCGAGATCTTCTGTATCGGTATCAAACCCGTGTTCTGACGAGTTCTCACCAGATGGGTCAATGGCATGCCGAACATAGTCAAAGATTGGAAATAGGACGGAATCAAACACCTTTTCCCATAAAGGTAGAGAGAATTGATGACCGTTGTTTCGTAATGTATCAAAGAGTGCATCGAGGGCATTTTGTCTAATATCATGCCTTGGGTCAAAGCTAAGGTCTGATAACCCTGAGGAAAGATAATATAATACTTATATTAGAGCACTCGTTGATTACAATAAAAGATGAAACACTAAATGATAAACAATATGAACTTCTGAAGTGATTTATAAATTGGTGTTACTGAAGATTGCAACATTAAAACTGGGTAATATTGTGTGCTTTTAATTCTACCTCATGATAATATGAGAAAAAGCACACAGGGACCATTAAATCGACAAAATAAACAATAATGAAAAATTGTTTTTTTTTTTTTTTTTTTTTTGCTTTTTTTATAGAGAAATAGTAGATAACTTTCCTTACCGGCTAATAATGGAAACCAGAAGTAGAGATGACTTTCTATATCTTCCAAATCTCCATTATCGTGCATCTTTTCCTTTCTTTTAGAATGTTGAGATGGCGATATGTTTTCAGAAACATCATTTTCTTTAGTAATTGAAGATCCTAAATCTCCCTTAGCAAGTTTTGCAGCACACAAGCGCAAGAAAGAAATAGCATTGAGACTAATATCTTTATCGAATCTAGTGCTAGTGAATGCAATCAGACAATTTACACAATCTGTAAAAGTGGTGGTTTCTGTTTCAGTAATGTACGGAAAATAATCTCGCACTATCTTTTCCATCATTTCAAACGCAAGGAGTACAATATTTTTGTGGTCATCATAAGCTGCTGTTGTGAAGACCTGGTGATTTCCCATAATTAAAAATTAAATTAAATGAAAATGATACTCGAAAAATGTATTAAGAAACTATAATGTATATTACCATGAACATGCTTTTCCATCCTGACTTGACGTTACTGACACGAGATAGAACCATTTGAGAGATACATCTAAGGATCAGTTCTCGAATTTCCACAGCACTACTTTTGCGCATGACAATAACAAAAGGTTTCAAAAATTCGTTTTGAAAATTATAATTAGCCAACTCTTCCCGTTCCAAAAACTTCATAGAAAGTTGACGTAAAGAATCCATTGCAAATATTGCAATAGATAGGTTTTCAGAGCAGCCTATAGTCACAAAAAAGTCAGAGAGTACATTCCAGATGCTTGTCCAAACTAGTCTAATTCGGTTCATGTTATAGTGACTGCATAAAGAAAAAAATGGACAGGTTAGATAATGGGCCAACATGGGAGTGGATTGAAATGGGCAATACTGGAATACATATTAAAATGGGTCGCCATGACCCGCAAACACTTATTTGTCCTCTTATTTCAAATAAAGAATACCAATTTTATATTTAAAAGAAACAATGTTGATACAGATAATAAGCAATCTAAATCTTTAAACTGGAGCAGTTAGAAGGTTGATGCATTAAAGATACACTTTGAAGTTACGACATGTTTGACATGTTCCCGTCTTAGCTAAAGTTAGTTTTTCAAGTGACCCATTTGAGATAATATACAACCCAAGCAATTGGGTTGAATTTGCAACTATTGAAAAAAAGAACATAACTATAATAGAGTAGCTAGATGAGATAAAATAGCAAGGAACCATACGCAATTTCAACTATTTTGGTGAGGCAAAACACACGTGGATCAGATGTAGATCGTAATTCCTTCATAGACAGATTGCAAAGTGCCCTGACAAAGTCAACTATAGCCTCGCTATTCAGTTTCTGACTCCATATGAATATACGATTCATTTCACCAACTTGTTCCAACAAGTTTAACTTGGAGATCAAACTGTTCACCTGCTCTGACGTTATACCTGGAGAACCTCTTCTTGTTGCGGCATTAGCTTGTTGCATCCTCCCAACTCCCTTTTTCTTAAGAACGGGAAGGATGTTTGACTTGACCTGTTTTGACTTTTCAGACTCGTTTTGAGTAACAGCAAAAAAAGTGGCATCTGGTGGCGCACCCTCTCCCAACAGACGAAGATGCTCAAACCGCGAAACACAAGTCAGGATATGCTCCCATGCCTCCTGTAGATAATTGCCATCTTCATCTGCAATTGTAACTATTGCCTGTAAAAATATAAAGAATTATATAAGAATAAGTTTCACAAGGCTAATAACAAGGTAGCAAAAATCTCTCGGTCGGAACTCTTTAGGGAGTACTCGACAACTCGGGAGTACTCCAATGTTGACTAAGTTTGACTTTGACCAAGTTTAGACCAATTTTGACTGATTTTCCGAGTAATCCCGGGTTTTGGCCAAGTTTGGCCGAGTTTGACCAAGATTGACTATGTTTGACCGGGTTTGACCGAGTAATCCCCAAACTGCAAAAACTGAGTACTCGCTGAGTAATTCTGAGTTCTGCAATACTGAGGCTACTAAACAAAAATATTATAAATCTGAAAAAATTTGTTATGTTAATAAAAACAAAAACCTTGATAGCTTCTATGTTCTTTTGTTTGATATCAGCTGGGGAATGAAGGGAGGTAAACTTTGCAAGTGATGTCACGAAAGCATCTCGATGAGTCTTCATGGACATTGCTGATGTCACATGGATAGCAGAACGGAAGCCTTCTAAACATTGAGATATAATTATTACATCATCACTTTGGTCAAGAGGGACACTAAAGGCAGCTAGCATAGGAGCCCAGCACACCTCTATCATAAATGTAAGTATAAACACGTCCGTTGCAGCATAGTAAACTGAACTACAAATAGCCATTGCAAGTGGAAAGTAAAAACGAAATTAGTAATATTATAAACTGAATACAATGTTGGGGTTTTTTAAGTTAGAAATTTATAAGTATTAAAAAAAATTAATGGTTCATCTTACTCTGATTTGCTAGCTTTCTCTTTAAATTGTTCTTGCATCTGTCGCATAAGATCATCACTAGTTTGATTTTCTTCTGGATTCTTACGCACCACAATATTCAATATACTATCTAAACCAAGAATCATGTTAGAGTTTACAGACTGCCTCGGATGAAGGGCAAAATCGTCTTCTTTCATTTTAATTTCATTTCTTGATATGCGATCAAACAGTGATCTTAGGTACTCTTCCGGTAAGTCCTTTCCATCATCTATCCCACGGTTATTTCTTATAAAATCATCAGCTGACATCTGCATAAATATATAAATAATAAATAATAATAACAATAACAATAACAATAACAATAACAATAACCATAACAATAACAATAACAATAACAATAATAATATTAATGATAATAATATTTGATATAAAAATAATCTGTAGATAAAATGAATATGAAGTATGATATGATGATACCTTATTCTTGATCATGGGATTATGAGCATCAGTATTGAGCATTATGACAGAATAAGCAAGGACATATGCTGTGTCAGCACTTATGAATGCTTTTGGATTGCACTTGCAGTAACGTTCAGCAAATTTTTCCATTATTCGGTCAATTTTTTGTGCTTCGCCAGGCAACCTAAAACCACGTAAGAATGTTCTGATGGCTTCATCAAACTCCATACCATTAAAGTTGAATGAATTCACATATGCATGCATTACTTTCAGGGGTAGATCTTCTCTTTCACCAAGATAATCACCAATCATAGTCTTGTTCAAACCAGATGTATTTTTCAAAAACTCTGCTGTTTCTTCAGGTGAATTCCCCACCTTATTCATGTTGATCAAGAATTCAATGCCCTTTTTGGGCTTTCGATTAAAAAGAGAGATACCTTCCTGCCATTAATCTTACATTAATACCTCGAATAAAATAGTAAATGAATGAAATACAAATTCCAAATATCTACCTGAAGCTCGAGTTTGTAAGCTCGACGTTGCTCAATGGTTGAAGCATCCGAAACTTCACTAGAAGCTTCCAATCCCTCAACAGGTTCATGCTCATTTGCAATTCCATTTTCCATTGGAGGGCTTACAATTTCATGATTGTTTTCAACCAATTCATCTTTCTTTATAGAATTAGGATCGGGAATACGCAATTGTGTATTCATCCAGTTTCCCATTGATTTTAGAACAGCCACCAAGCACTTCATAGCTTCCAGCTTCATTGTAACATCTTGAGGCGGCAATAGGGTAGTTGCAACTCCAGTTGGGACCCCTTGGGCAGTCTTAAGTAGTCCATTGACCATTCTGAGAAAAGATTAAACAGTAAAGGTAAAACAGCATGCGAGAATAGAGAGTGTTAAAAATAGACAGGGTTCTCATTATACTTTTCAAGGTAGATAACATATATAAAGGTGACAATATCGACTGATTTACTTGTAAAAGGGTGAATTCTAGTTTTTTTAAATGCCCCAAGTGGGTGAATTTTAAGGAAGGAAAAATCCTAAAAACTACTCGCATCGAAGAGAAATATTAAATGGATCAACGAGGTAGAAAGTTGCCTAAAGCCCTAAAGTACATTATTAATAATTAACAGATAATAATATTTGTAATTATAATATTGATCATGTAATGACATTTCAAAAAAATTATTCAAAGAAATTCGGGAAAACGTTTTCCAGGTTAACGGTCAACCCATACGTCTCAGCGAGTGCCGAAAAACTACCAATTCTGACCTGACTCATTACTAAATCGGCTAAGTTTTCACCTCTAATGAGAATGTGTTCATAGTAACTTTATACGTAATAAATATTGCTTAAACTAGCATTTAACGATAAATTTGCAATTGAAGGTTAGTACGAAGCTTGCAGAGGAACATACCTTTCAAAAATGTTAGATGAATTGACATCACAATCATAGTTGACAAATAAATCTACCAAAATCTGTGAATCAAGACAAAGTCTTTCAAGAAATCGCAGTATTATCATCTTCTGCTGAACATTAGGTTGGGCGACATTTTCTAGAACTCTGAGAACAATCATAGGGAAAAATACTCCAATTTCGGCTTTCAATCCAGATCTAAATCTTGACAACAAGCTAATGAATATTGAGCAAGAAAGTTGAAATACAACTATTAGGGTTGAAGCACTGTTCTTCAGCAAAGACAGGCATAAGTACTGCTTGATGGCACCCAAAAATCTGCTCCATAATGCATCGGGAAAGGAAGAATATTATGCAAGTGATTAAGATTAAGATCTAAAATCAAAATGAAAATGGAAGACGAACAAGCAGTGAACTACAATAAGCAGGCCACAATTCTTAAACACGTAAAACCGCATGCGATAATGTAATAACATAGCTTAAAGTGGAAACTTACGAATGTGTACAGGTAATGAGCAACTAAACAACGTCAAGAATGCATATATTGTCATTTGTAAATGTGTCTTGCACAAGTTGGTCCATGAGAAAATATACATCTTGACGGTATTTAAATAAGAAAGTTGGTATGAATATCCAGATTAATGATTAAATAAGGTTGTTTATAAACTTTTTCAAGCATACTACGTTGAGTTCTTACTGTTTCCATAAAATGGGAATGAAGCGATAAGAATAAACTTAATGTTGTAAGAGTGACAAAATGCAATGATCAATTAAACATGATACACCGAGGATGAGAGATGACCTATGAATTGAGATGTAATGCTGTAAGAGTGACAAAATGCAATGATCAAATAATGGTGAAAAAGCTATAGCAGCCAATCATTAAAACCATTAAACCCTACTGGTTAGTTAACTCTCAAATAAAGTTCAAAGTTCAGCCCTCAATTATTCTATGAAAGCAATTTTTTAAAACAGCATACCTATGAAAGCAATTAGACCTGGAACCTCATTAGATCAAGTGAGGATCCTGATATTCTCATATTAGACCCTCAACAAAAGCACTCATATGTACACAGAAACATCAACCAAATTTAAGTGTTGCGTCAAATGGAGCATGATCCACGAATTCTGAACTTTAATAGGGATTCATCATAAAAGACGCATAGAACAGTCATTAATTTGAATATATCAGATTACAATACAATTGTTTCCATATGTTGGGACGTTATTCAGGGAAATGTGTAGCAAATTACATCACAATGTACTATTAGACAGGTAATCTAATAAAAACAAAAATAAGTTAAGGTATAAAAAACTTATCGTCTGGTAAAAATAAGATACTCCGTACATGATATGATTTAAAATATATCAGTTCTTTTTATATTGCCTCGTCATGATAAAAGCATTTGTTTCTAAAGGTTGGTGTCAGCAAGTTTCAGCATTAGATCACATAAACTACATTCCTAATAGAACACGCCCACCTTCAAATTTCTACATAAAAAAGGAAGGCCCCATAAAGAAGCTAGAGATGGGGAAAACTAACTGAATCATCACCCTGATTATCATTTTCAAAGAAGAATAGAGAGCATAAGTAAAGTACCGTTCACTTGTTCTAAAAACATCGCCTGCATTCTCCAACAAGATCTTCAACAACTCCAAAGCAACTATCTTTCCTCGCATCAATTGTGGGTCAGCCAAAGCATCTTTTGGGAGGGTCTTCATTGATAGCTTACAAAGAGCTCGAAACACTAAAAACGCATCCCTTCTCAACTTATTCCCAATCTGAACATCTACATCATCATCCTTATCACCCTCACCATCTGCCAACTCCCCTTTCCTCCCTTCCAATGCCGTCTTATACATACTAATCTCCCAATATTTAGCATCCAACATATCCTTATCCGTAGAATCCAACAAATCAGCAGGATTAGTCGACTCAACAGTTGAAGTTTTCGTCTCAAAAGCCCCATCATGCACCCCACCATTTATACCCACTGGATTCCCTGGATTCAAAACTCCATCCATTCCATGAATAACCTTACTAATAAACCCTTGAACAAAAACCGTCATTGTCCCATCGCCATCACCACTCCCACCCTTCTCCGACGGCTCCATCAACTCCGCCACCACAATTGGTTGCACGGGCACAGTCGACGAATCAGCCTCCATTCTCCTAAACACAATCACAAGCATTTGCACCAACGAAGCCTTTGCAGTCGTCTGATTAACTACAAATTTACTATCTAAATAAACATCATAACAAGTCCTAACAATCAACAACAAACTATCACCATGTATCCTCAACGAAACCGACGTCACAGCCGATAAAATCGTCTTCAAAACCAACAACTCCACTCCTTCCTCTCCAAATTCACAACACTTACACACTGCTTCAATCAACTTCACCAACAACTTACCATCAGGACCACCATTCGAATCAGCTTCACCGCGTAAGTATCCAAACGCTATCAATTTCTGAATACAATCTAACGCTGGCTCCGCAATCTTCACATTACCTGAACAACAAGCATCAATAATACTAGGACTCAGCATAAGCTCCAATATAACTACAATTAGGTCGCTAAAACGCAATTAAACGATTTGGAAACTGAATTATCACAAACATATATTACCTGAAGAACAAGCATTAATAATCGGAGTTAAAATGAGTTCTGATTCAGCTAGGGTTAGTTCGTTAGTACCGGAATCATGTAAAACACCAGGTGGTGATTGTGATGACGTGTCAGAATCTGATTGAATTGAGTTAGGTTTAGGGTTTGTGAGGTGTTCGAGTAGTGATTTTGATTCGTGAGCAAGTTTTGAGTGTTTGCGCCATGAACTGTTTTTAATGATTTTATCTAGGGCTGGAATTAAGATGTTATTGATAAGACGAGATTCGGCCTCCGGAGAAGCCATCCGCCGGGAGGTATACGTACAGATCTGCGTGAAATGTGGTGGATTGTGGTGGTGATCAGATCGGAGTTGAAGATTGTGTTTGGATCGTGGAGTTCAGTTTACGTTTTTGTCATTTCATGGGAGTTAGTAGTATTCTAGTATTTTTTTTTTTTCTTTTTTTTTTGGTAATTGATTTATTTATTACTCCTTAGTACGGAGTATTCTTTTTAATTCATGGGATATCATAAATCCAACATCATTTTTACTTCTTCCACCATCATTTGATGGTTCTTTCCTATAATATCCCTCACTAAATTATATTATAATATTTTAAAAAGTTTGTGCAAGTGTATTATTAAGGGCAGTTTAGATATTTTAGGTGGAAGAAGTAAAAGTGAGGGTGGAAATATCAATTCCCTTTATTTTAATTTATTTTTACTTCACAATCTACTTTTACGATGAGATTTACGTTTACCATGAGATTTAAGTTTAAAGTATAAAAATCCGACTTAATTAAGCCCTTGCTCTCTAAAGTTTTATCTTTTTTCATCCTTGTCCCTAAAGTATTTTTGTTTCACCCTAACCCTTAAAGTTATGATATGGTTTCATTTAGGTCCCCAGTTAACGGATTGAGTTAACGACAGTTAACCATGGGGACCTTAATGAAACCATATCATTACTTTAAGGGTTAGGATGAAACAATAATGCTTTAGGGACAAGGATGAAACAAAAATACTTTAGGGACCAAGGGCGTAATTAAGACAAGCGGGAACGACATTTTAAGGAAATAAATAACAATTACTCCGTACTTACTTATATACGGGAATGTCAACTGTAAAGGTGCATGATTGGTATTTGGTTTGTTAGAAATTTGATTCTACCATTTAAATGGCGTTTGTATTTATTTTTTTAACTTATTTTATTTATTTATTTATATTTATTTTTTATTATTTTATTATTTTTTTGGCCGGAGGTCTTCACGGAAGCAATCTTCTACCCTGAAGTAGAGATATTGCTTCCATGAGGACCTCCGGCCAAAAAATAATAAAATAAAATAAATATAAATAAATAAAATAAAAACAAGACGCCGTGAAAAATGGTAGAATCAAATTTTCATATATTTTTAAGCATGCATGAGGTTCAATTTAGGCTCTAAACGGCAGTCAAGTCGTCAATAAATCGACGCTTTTTTTGCCTCAAATAATAGAGTTGAAAGAAATTGACAAAAAGAACTCAAACGACATGCTAGGTGGAAGTTGTTGCGCAAGCAAAGAGCCAACCACCTGTAACAGACCAAACACCACTCATTCACCTTTACGGTTGACATCCCCCTATATAAGTAAGTACGGAGTAATTGTTATATGTTTTTCTAAAATTTCGTTCCCGCTTGACTTAATTACCCTGTTGGTCTTTAAAGTTTTACCTTTTTTTTATCATTGTCCCTAAAATATTTTTGTTTAATCCTTGTCCCTAAAGTATTTTTGTTTCATCCTTGTCCCTAAAATATTTTTGTTTATTCCTAACCCTTAAAGTAATCATATGGTTTCATTTAGGTCCCCCATGGTTAACCGCCGTTAACTCAATCCGTTAACTGAGGACCTAAATGAAACCATATCATAACTTTAAGGGTTATGATGAAACCAAAATACTTTAGGGACAAGGATGAAAAAAAGATAAAACTTTAGGGACCAAGTGCTTAATTAAGTCTAAAAATCCATAACTTATGTTTAGTTAGATCATTTCCAACCCTGACTGTGACGTCACATGCAGTTTGTGCTCTTTTTGGTTAAAAAGTGCAATCTGACTCTGAATGGCAGTGTCAGTTTTTGACCTTTTTTAATCCAAAATGTCAGTTTTCAGTGTCAGTTTTAGTAGGGTTCACCAATTTTTTATTTTTGCATTTTTCTATATAATTTAATATATTATTTAATATTTGAAATAATAAGATATTCATTAATATAAAAATAAAATACAAACAATTAAATAAAATAAGTAATAAAATAGTTTAGCCCAAAAAATCAAATTGGGTTTCAGCCCAATATAAGCCCAATATAATACAAATTAATTTAACCCTATGTGTGTTCTTCTTCTTCATTCGTAAAACCAACACAGCAGCAGCCGCCATTTTTCAAGAAAAAAGAAAAAAAAAGAGATGAACTCATATAACAACCCAACCCAATATCCAACTGAATACGCGAAATATATATATTTTTTTTACAGTATAATGCGCGGCGCGCAGCACCATAGGGTGCGCGGCGCGCACAGGCTCTTTCAGCTTCTGTCCGAATCGGTTAATTTTCAAATAAAGATCACCCACTTCCCGACATATTTAGACAAAACGCTTTTCACAACATGTTCTTATATGTAAAACTAACACGATTCAATCATTAAACGAGTTTTACAAAACGGGGCCCACATCGGCCGTTTTACGAGTTTCATACAAAACATGAGTTTCGACCACATTAGTTTAAATTCCAAACGACAACACGAGCATGGTGTTTGGGGGTTAAACTACCCAATTTTCGGTCAAACTCCAAAAGCTATCACCCCACAAGCGTCCCCTATCAAACAAAGCGGGATCTCTAGTCCAAACGAATGCCCTTACCCTTGTCTCCGCCGGAGCCTATAAAAAGATAAACAACGAGAGGGTAAGCAAGGCTTAGTGAGTGTAACAATTATACATACACATATATAACTCATCTATTTGCATTCGCACCCACCAAATACCTCATGCGAGAATATAACTCAAATAGCATGCCGTCTTACTCATAATGCTAACAACTCGTACACTATCACAACATCACATTAGTATATACTCAACACAATATATATATATATATATAGCATGCTAAACAATATCCATCAACATAATATGGTTAACCATAACGCTATGGTGCTACCGGCTCGTGGTTCACACCATACGCATTTGAGTCTCACTTGAAGTGACCCGAACTTTTCCATGTTTATATATATATTAAATGAAATTGTTATTTACATGATTAAGTGTTTCTAACATGTTAAGCAATCAAACTTGTTAAGACTTGATTAATTGAAATAGGTTTCATATAGACAATTGACCACCCAAGTTGACCGGTGATTCACGAACGTTAAAACTTGTAAAAACTATACGATGACATATATATGGTTATATATATAGTTAACATGATTTTATTATAAGTATGTATCTCATTAGGTATTTTAACAATGAGTTATATACATAAAAATGAGACTATTAATTTAAGAAACTCGAAAACGATATATATAACGATTATCGTTATAACAACGTCTTACTAGGTACATATGAATCATATTAAGATATTGATACACTTGGTTAATTATGTTAAATGATAAGTAAATATATTATTAAGTGTATTAACAATGAAATACATATGTAAAAATAAGACTACTAACTTAATGATTTCGAAACGAGACATATATGTAACGATTATCGTTGTAACGACATTTAACTGTATATATATCATACTAAGATATATTATATATCATAATATCATGATAATATAACAATTTAACATCTCATTTGTTATAATAAACAATGGGTTAACAACATTCAACAAGATCGTTAACCTAAAGGTTTCAAAACAACATTTACATGTAACGACTAACGATGACTTAACGACTCAGTTAAAATGTATATACATGTAGTGTTTTAATATGTATTCATACACTTTTGAAAGACTTTAAGACACTTATCAAAATACTTCTACTTAACAAAAATTCTTACAATTACATCCTCGTTCAGTTTCATCAGCAATTCTACTCGTATGCACCCGTATTCGTACTCGTATGATAATGCTAAAAACGAACATATATTTCATAGCATTATTCCTCAAGAAAGACAAGCTTTTAGTTGCAATTGTTCTATTTACAAGTGATATTCGTTTAAATAATAAAAGGTGAAGACAAAAGACAGATTCGACGAATTGAAGACGCAAACGACCAAAAAGCTCAAAAGTACAAAAGACAATCAAAGAGGTTCCAATTATTGATAAGAAACGTCTCGAAATTACAAGAGTACAAGATTCAAAACGCAAAGTACAAGATATTAAATTGTACGCAAGGACGTTCGAAAATCCGGAACCGGGACATGAGTCAACTCTCAACGCTCGACGCAACGGACTAAAAATTACAAGTTAACTATGTATATAAATATAATATAATATATAATTAATTATATTAATTATATATATATTTATTATATTTATAAATAAATCGTCGGCAAGAAAGACTCCAAAAGGGACTGAGCTGTATTTTTAATCTCCGCGACTCGCTGAGTTTGAAGGCAAAATGTGCCGCGAGTCGCGGAGCCCCAAGTTTTGAAACTCCCTATAAAAGCAACCGAATTTTGAGCATTTTAAAACCATCATATATCATTCTCTCTATCTATATACGTAAAATATATATATATAATTTATATTTTAATTTTAATCCTAATAATAAGGGTATGTTAGCGAATGTTGTAAGGGTGTAAGTCGAAATTCTGTCCGTGTAACGCTACGCTATTTTTAATCATTGTAAGTTATGTTCAACCTTTTTAATTTAATGTCTCGTAGCTAAGTTATTATTATGCTTATTTAATCCGAAGTAATCATGATGTTGAGCTAATTACTAAAATTGGGTAATTGGGCTTTGTACCATAATTGGGGTTTGGACAAAAGAACGACACTTGTGGAAATTAGACTATGGGCTATTAATGGGCTTTATATTTGTTTAACTAAATGATAGTTTGTTAATATTAATATAAAGATTTACAATTGGGCGTCCCTATAAATTACCATATACACTCGATCGGACACGATGGGCGGGGTATTTATATGTACGAATAATCGTTCATTTAACCGGACACGGGAATGGATTAATAGTCACTAGAATAATTAAAACAGGGGTGAAATTATGTACAAGGACACTTGGTATAATTGATAACAAAATATTAAAACCTTAGGTTACACTCAGTCGACATCCTGGTGTAATTATTAAACAAAGTATTAAAATCTTGTTACAGTTTAAGTCCCCAATTAGTTGGAATATTTAACTTCGGGTATAAGGATAATTTGACGAGGACACTCGCACTTTATATTTATGACTGATGGACTGTTATGGACAAAAACCAGATTGACATATTAAATAATCCAGGACAAAAGACAATTAACCCTTGGGCATAAAACTAAAATCAACACGTCAAACATCATGATTACGGAAGTTTAAATAAGCATAATTCTTTTATTTCATATTTAATTTCCTTTATTTTATATTTAATTGCACTTCTAATTATCGCATTTTTATTGTTATTGTATTTAATTGCACTTTTAATTATCGTACTTTTTAATTATCGCAAGTTTATTTTATCGCACTTTTATTATTCACAATTTCATTATTGTTATTTACTTTACGCTTTAAATTAAGTCTTGTATTTATTTATTATTTTACATTTGGTTTTAACTGCGACTAAAGTTTTAAAATCGACAAACCGGTCATTAAACGGTAAAAACCCCCCTTTATAATAATAATATTACTTATATATATATTTGTATTTTTATAAAAGTAAACTAATATAGCGTTAAGCTTTGTTTAAAAAGATTCCTTGTGGAACGAACCGGACTTACTAAAAACTACACTACTGTACGATTAGGTACACTGCCTATAAGTGTTGTAGCAAGGTTTAAGTATATCCATTCTCTAAATAAATAAATATCTTGTGTAAAATTGTATCGTATTTAATAGTATTTCCTGTAAAAATATAAGCTATTTTATATACACCTCGCGAAACATCAAGTTATTTTTGGCGCCGCTGCCGGGGAACTCTTAAAAGCCGGAAGCGCAACGTTAATATAATAAAAAAAAGATTTTTATTTTACTTTTATTAAAATTCGTTTTTATAAAAGTACGTTTTAAATATTCAAAAATATATAAAGAAAAATAAAAATTTATATATTTTTAAGAGTTTGTTAAAAGTTTTATAAGTTTCTTTATTTTTATTTTAGTTATAAAAATATAAGTTTTATTTAAATATCTTTTATTTATATAAAAATAGAAAATTAGAAAATATAAAAAAATAATAATAAAAATGTCAAATTTTGAACTGCACCCGAGTTGAATTTTGAACCCCGCGACTCGCGGGGTTTGCTGCATCGAATACCGCAACTCGCGGAGGGGATCTGACACGCGACAGAACCCTAATTCTGCATTAATTACGGGTATTTATTAATTATTATTATTATTTAACCCTAATTATTATTATTATTATTATTATAATTAGTTTTATTTTAAGTTTTACTTTTTATTTAATTTGTTTTATTTAGTTAAATTAGTTTAATTAATTTGTAAAATTAGTAGTTTTATTAAATAAACAATATAAAAATAATATTTTTATAAAAATTGTATCTTTTTACAACTTTTTGTATATTTTTTATATTTTATCCCTTTTTAATCGTTTTAGCGTAATATTTGTATTTTTAGCTCATATTTAGTTTTAAACTTAGTTTTTGCCATAGTTATTTTTAATTATAGATTTTTAGGCTTTGCCGTAGAATTCCTTAAGTGCTTTTTCTTTAGACTAAGATTTAGGTACTTTAGAATTTTGCGACGCCTTTTTAAGTTTTAGTTTCTTTTTAAGTTATTTCCATTTGGGATATAGTTTTTCCTGTAAGCTTTAATATTTTAGACGACTTTTACCTATGTATCAATTATCATTCCAATTAGTAATCTCAATTTGTGATTATAATTTTAAGTTAGTTGTAGTAATAAGGTTAGGTTGGTCAAGTATTTTTAAGTTTTATAAGTTTCTTTTATTTTTCCGTCACCTTTTATTTTTCAACCATTTTTCTTTTTTGACCTTTTTCGACGAACTCTTTTTCTTTCTTATTTCTCGCTATTCTAGTTTTAGGACATAGATTTTTAATCTACTTCTTATCTAAATTTCTTAAAATTACGAAAATTTATTTTAAGTGGTTAAATTGATAAACATCAAAATTTTCTGGTTCGTAGTAATAGTTGGATTTGTACGTGGACCGGGTTATTGGAGCCAAACAGTCCTCAATTATATTGAGACCAAACGAATCCTGCCCCTCTGCTGCATCTTTTGGCTATTCGAAACGTGGGCAAAATCAGAAAAGTCTATTGATTGGATAACTTATTATAATTTTTCTTTCTTTTTAAAAACTAATAGGATATTCAGTGAATGCACCGAGCAAGACGTTCACCACCTTTTGTACGTTCACCACCTGTAACTAGATCAAGACATTTAGCAAATATTACCGCCGTTGATTTTTCTTTAGAATCGTCATCCAGTCGACCAAGTACTCTAGTTCAAATTTCCGATAATCCATTTTTTGAACCCAACCTCACAATTGAGAATCGGAGAATATTCAGGAACGATTCATAGATCCTGAACCACTAAACTTTCCTCTGGAACCACCAATCATTCCAACAGAGATTGTTGAGGAACGAACCATTAAATCAGAATCCTCTAGTGATTCTGATTCAACAAATTCAATTATGGAGAATCTGGAACCTTTAAGTATGGAAGACGGAATGAGAGCTAAACGCACTGGCCAAGGTCACGCAATTACTCATCCAGACATTAATGCGCCAGATTATGAAATCAAAGGACAAATTCTACACATGGTGACTAATCAATGCCAATTTAGTGGTGCACCGAAGGAAGATCCAAATGAACATCTACGTACCTTTAATAGGATCTGCACACTATTTAAAATCCGAGAAGTGGAGGATGAACAGATATATCTCATGTTATTTCCCTGGACTTTAAAGGGAGAAGCCAAAGATTGGTTGGAATCATTACCTGAAGGGGCGATTGATACATGGGACGTTTTAGTTGAAAAATTTCTTAAACAATTCTTTCCTGCATCTAAAGCCGTAAGACTTCAAGCAGAAATTGTTACGTTTACACAGAAACCAAATGAAACTCTATATGAGGCGTGGACAAGATATGGAAAGTTGTTAAGAGGATGTCCGCAACATGGTTTAGACACCTGTCAAATAGTACAAATATTCTACCAAGGATGCGACATCACTACAAGGAAAGACATAGATATAGCAGCTGATGGTTCTATTATGAAGAAAACCGAAACTGATGCTTACAAAATTATTGATAACACTGCTTCCCACTCACATGAGTGGCACCAAGAAAAAGATATCGTTAGATCATCTAAAGCAGCTAGAGCCGATTCTAGCCATGACTTAGATTCTATTTCCGCAAAGATAGATGCTGTCGAGAGACGAATGGAAAAGATGACTAAAGATATTCACTCAATACGAATTAGTTGTGAGCAGTGTGGAGGACCACATTTGACAAAAGATTGTCTCAGTATTGAATTAACAATGGAACAAAGAGAGAATATTTCATACATAAACCAAAGGCCTGGAAATAATTATCAGAATAATTATCAACCGCCAAGACCGATTTATAATCAAAACCAGAATTATAACCGAAATATTCCATACAACAACCAACAAGGTCCTAGCAATCAACATGTATCCAATAATACTTACAATCAGCAAAGACCTAATTTTCAAAACAAACCACCACAACAAACCAATGATAAAAAGCCGAATTTAGAAGATATGATGACAAAGCTAGTTGAAACTTAAACGCAGTTTTTCACATCTCAAAAACAAACCAATGAACAAAATGCTCAAGCATTTAGAAATCAACAAGCTTCTATTCAAAATCTGGAACAAGAAGTAAGTAACCTAGCAAGGTTAATAGGTGAAAGAAAACCGGGAAGTTTACCTAGTGATACAAATGCTAACCCCCGGAATGAAACAGCTAAAGCTATTACCACAAGAAGTGGTGCAACGCTTAAACCACCGGAAATACCTGTAACTTCTGATGAAGCTATTCCTACTCCACAAGAACCACAACCTGATCAAGATAAAGAAAAAGAACCGGTAGTTGAAAAGGTTAATGAAGATAACACAGCTAAGGATAAACCTTATGTTAAACCATACCAACCACCACTTCCTTACCCGAGTAAAATGAAGAAAGAGAAACTTGAAGCCGAGCAATCCAAATTCTTGGATATGTTTAAACAGATAAATGTAAATCTTCCTTTCATTGATGTGATTTCAGGAATGCCTAGATATGCTAAATTCTTGAAAGATCTAATCTCAAATAAAAAGAAAATGGAAGAACTCTCGGCTGTTACTATGAATGCTAATTGTTCAGCAGTGCTGTTGAATAAGATACCAGAAAAACTATCTGATCCAGGAAGTTTCACAATTCCATGTTTTCTGGGTAGTCTTAGTTCAATAGAAGCATTGGCAGACTTAGGTGCTAGTATAAACCTAATGCCGTATTCACTATACACTAAACTAGACCTTGGAGAATTGAAACCAACCAGAATAAGCATACAACTAGCCGATAGATCAATAAAATATCCTAGAAGGATAATGGAGAACATGCTAGTTAAAGTTGGTACTTTAGTATTTCCAGTAGATTTTGTTGTTTTGGACATGGAAGAAGATTCTCAAGTTCCTCTCATAATAGGAAGACCATTCTTAAACACGGCTAAAGCAATGATAGACGTGTTCGGTAAGAAATTGACCCTAAGTATAGAGGACGAGAGTGTTACTTTTTCAGTTGATAGAGCAATGCAATAACCACAATCTGCAGATGATACATGTTATTATATTCAAACTATAGATGCACATGCAGAATTATTAGAAGAATTTCCAGAATTACAAGGAACAGGAGAATGTTCTTTAGGAGAAAGTAATGAACCAATTGATGAAGCTGAAATGTTAGCTACACTAATAGCTAATGGATATGAACCAACAACAGAAGAAATTCAAATGCTAAAAAAAGAAGACAGATATCGATACAAATCATCGATAGAAGAACCTCCGAAATTAGAGTTAAAGCCACTTCCAAACCATTTGGAATACGCTTATTTACATGGTGAATCTGAATTACCTGTAATAATATCGTCTTCTCTTACTGAAAATGAGAAATCACAACTCATTTCTGTGCTGAAAGCTCATAAACCAGCCATTGCATGGAAGATTCATGATATTAAAGGAATAAGTCCTTCGTATTGCACACATAAAATCCTTATGGAAGAAGGTCATAAAACGTATGTGCAACGCCAACGAAGACTAAATCCAAATATGCAAGATGTAGTTAAGAAAGAGATTATTAAACTGCTAGATGCAGGTTTAATTTATCCAATCTCTGATAGTCCATGGGTAAGCCCAGTTCAATGCGTGCCTAAGAAGGGTGGCATGACTGTCATTACAAATGAGAAAAATGAGCTTATTCCTACTAGGACTGTAACAGGATGGCGTGTGTGTATTGATTATAGAAAATTAAATGATGCCACCAGAAAAGATCACTTTCCCTTACCTTTCATAGATCAAATGTTGGAAAGATTAGCCGGAAATAGTTACTATTGTTTTCTAGATGGATTTTCCGGATATTTTCAAATTCCAATAGCACCCGAGGACCAAGAGAAAACCACATTCACGTGCCCTTATGGTACTTTTGCTTACAAACGCATGCCATTTGGACTTTGTAACGCCCCTGCAACCTTTCAAAGGTGTATGATGGCGATTTTTCACGACATGATAGAAGAATGCATGGAAGTTTTCATGGATAACTTTTCAGTCTTCGGTGATACATTTGAATCATGTCTAGTTAATCTGGAACGAATGCTAATTAGATGCGAACAATCAAATCTAGTACTTAATTGGGAGAAATGCCATTTCATGGTTAAAGAAGGCATCGTTCTTGGACATAAAATTTCAAAAGAAGGAATTGAAGTGGATAGAGCTAAAGTAGATGTAATTGCTAAACTTCCACATCCCACCAATGTTAGAGGAGTTAGGAGTTTTCTAGGGCATGCCGGTTTTTACCGACGTTTCATAAAAGATTTTTCTAAAATTGCCACTCCTATGAATAAACTCCTAGAAAAGGATGCTCCATTCATCTTTTCAGATGAGTGTATCAAGTCTTTTAATATTCTTAAAGAGAAACTCACTAATGCGCCGATCATGATAACACCAAATTGGAATCTACCATTTGAACTAATGTGCGATGCAAGTGATTTTGCAATGGGAGCCGTTTTAGGACAAAGGATTGAAAAACGATTGCAACCTATATATTATGCTAGTAAGACGTTACAAGGAGCACAAACGAACTATACAACTACTGAAAAAGAACTCCTTGCTATTGTCTTTGCTTTTGACAAATTTCGATCATATCTCGTTCTAGCAAAAACGGTGGTCTATACCGACCATTCTGCTCTTAGATACCTATTTTCAAAACAAGATGCTAAACCAAGATTAATCCGTTGGATCTTACTCTTACAAGAGTTTGATATTGAAATCCGAGATAAAAGAGGAGCAGAAAATCTCGCCGCTGATCATCTTTCTCATCTTGAAAATCCTGAGTTAGAAGTTCTAAATGAATCGGCCATACAAGACAACTTTCCTGATGAATATCTATTGAAGATAGATTATAAAGAAATTCCATGGTTTGCAGACTATGCAAACTACTTAGTTTGTGGATTCCTTGAAAAAGGATTATCGTACCAAAGACGAAAGAAATTCTGCAGTGATATAAAACACTATTTTTGGGAAGATCCACATCTGTTTAAAAGTTGTCCCGATGGAATAATACGCCGATGTGTATTTGGAAATGAAGCTAGTAAAATATTAAACCATTGTCACACAGGACCAACAGGAGGGCATTATGGGCCTCAACTAACAGCAAGAAAAGTTTATGATGCTGGATTCTATTGGCCTACAATTTACAAAGACGCACACCTTCTTTGCAAATCCTGTGATGCTTGTCAAAGGACCGGAAAAATAAGTCAACGTGATGAAATGCCACAGAATGTCATCCAAGTATGTGAAGTATTTGACATTTGGGGTATTGACTTTATGGGTCCATTTCCAAAATCTCATAATAATCTATATATACTCGTAGCCATTGATTATGTATCTAAATGGGCGGAAGCACAAGCTCTCCCAACTAACGATGCACGAGTTGTAGTCAACTTTTTAAAACATCTTTTTGCAAGGTTTGGAACACTGAAAGCTTTAATAAGTGATCGGGGTACTCATTTCTGTAATAATCAACTTGAGAAAGTTCTTAAAAGATATGGAGTAACTCATAAAATCTCCACCGCATATCATCCACAAACAAGTGGACAAGTTGAAAATACCAACCGAGCTTTAAAACGTATTCTAGAGAAAACCGTAGGATCAAATCCGAAGGAATGGTCCATTAAATTAGAGGATGCACTCTGGGCTTTTAGAACAGCCTACAAAACTCCAATTGGAACCACACCTTTTAGACTTGTTTATGGAAAAGCATGTCATCTTCCAGTAGAAATTGAACACAAAGCATTTTGGGCTTTGAAGACATGTAATCTTGATTTACATGAAGCCGGACGTCTACGATTAAGTCAACTAAACGAATTAGAAGAATTAAGACATGAAGCATACGATAATTCGTTAATGTATAAGGAAAGAATGAAGAAATGGCATGATAAAAGAATCAGAAGTTCAAAAGAATTTAAAGAAGGAGACAAAGTTCTTCTTTTCAATTCACGATTCAAGCTATTTCCTGGAAAATTGAAATCAAGATGGTCTGGACCATTCATAGTCAAGAGAGTTTTCCCATACGGAACGATAGAATTAATAAATTCAAGTGGGATTGAATTTAAAGTTAATGGTCACAGAGTTAAACACTACATAGATAGTCCAATGGAAGTCGACAATGAAGTTAATCACAATTTCGACACCACAGCTAACTAAGTGTGGGGAGAATCAAGGGGTTTATGTATTTCTGTTAGAGTTAGATTGTCTGTTTTCGTGTAGTTCTCGAAAATGGAACCCGAATGGTCTTTCCCTAGCAGACCCTAAAGAACTAGTCTTCTCCCCCCATTCTGAATTTTTATTTTTTTTAGGAAATGAAGACTGCCTGTGAACTAAACCATGGTCTAATGCTACACGCTTTGATCACTAAACGTAATAATGACACACTACCAAGTGAAATAGTATCAGTAATCAGAGAAAGAATGGACGGAGTTAGAAAAGAATCCAGATGCGAAGATAATAAGTTACAATTTGGTAAAGGAAAATCAAAATCCGCATCGAAAAGAAGAGCACGACACCTAGAAAGATGTCACAAATGCGGAAAATAGTCACATGGAGGTAAATGTTCAAATAATCAAACCTATTCAAACACCGAATTTGTTACTTTATGCAGAGACGGACCGTTCATATGTTTAGAAGAAAAGACACTGAATGCTCGAGGTTACGCCTATGTAGCTATGGAAAACCAATTAAACCGACTATCTTAAGAATGGGATAGATCATATAACTAAGAAATCTATTTCACAGGTAAGTCTGTACAGTTTTTATTTTATTTTTTTATTTTTAACCTTTTGATAATAAACGCTAATTTGTTCGCTAAAAAGTATTAAATTGGTATTGAATAAAATTAGGTTTGGCGACCGAAATTATTGATATCATACAAAAATTTATTACATCACTGCGAAATTTAACGTTTATTCTTAAGGTATAAATATCTTTAAACAATCAACCCAAAATATTTCAAAAATTCGTCATGAGTTAAATTAGGTCTTGGAACCGAAATTACTTTACCGAAAAGAGGGGCGCATATTTTTGATAATATTTGATTGATTAAAGTGGGATAAAAAGCCAAAAAGATTTTTAATTTTATTTTTACCATGTTTTTAAAAATTAATATTTAAATCTTAAATTAATATTGTAAACTTTGTAAAAACAATATTTTTAAAATTGTAAATATTTGAATTTTTAAATTAAGTTTGGTGTGAATTTATAATATGAATTTTTAAATTAAGTTTGGTGTGAATTTTTAAAATATGAATTTTTAATTTTATGCATTTTAAATTGTAAGTTTGGTGTGAATTTTTAATATTAATTTTGAATTTTATATTTAAATTGTGTGAATTTAAAAACAAAAATTTACTTTATCTCATTAAGTTAAAAATATGATTTTTAAAATTCGTCGTAAATTGAAGACTAGGTCTTTGAACCGAAATTACTTTACCCAAGGGAGGGACGAGAATTTTTATTATCATTATTTTTAATCTTATTGAATTAAAGTATGCCAAAAACATTAAAAAAACTCAAAAATCTTAGCTTTTAAAACAATCGCTACAAAAAGATAAATTTTAAAATTTTGTCGAAGGACGGACTAGGACATCGATCCGAAACGACCTCGTCCTAAATAACAAGGGAAACAAAATTTTAAATTAATTAATTAATTGTTTTAATTAGTATAAGATGTTAAAAAAAAAAAAAAAAAGCAAACTCCGCGACTCGCGGAGTTTGAAGCTTTAAACACCGCGAGTCGCGGGAGGATCGGATTACAGAAAAAAAATAAGAGCTGAAACAGCTCAGTCCACACAACCCACAACACAAAACACTGCGAACAAAAACCCGAAAAACCCGAAAAATACACCCCAAAATCACAATTTTTAACCGTTAATCATCAAATCTTTTACTAAAATCATGTTGAGAAGGATGCTATCTAGGAATTACTCAAGAAAAACGGTAAATTTCTACACCTAAACACCATTTAATCCGAAATTAGTGTTCTTGAGCAATTTTTTCCCCAATTTGATTTTGATGCTTTTTAGTGTAATTAGGCTTAAATTGTTTATGTATTATGCTTGTATAACCTAGATTGATGCTATTTAACATGATTAGAAGCCTTAAACTTCAAATTTTGAGTAATCTAGGGTTTGTGTTCTTGAGCAATTTGGGGCTTTTTGATATAAACAGGTTATTGCCGATTTTTGTCATGAATTGTTGCTAAATTAAGTAGTGTAACATGTCTAGGTAGTTAAATGATCCAAAATTTGAGCCTAAACATGATTTTGAGAATTAAAGTGGACTTTTTCAAGTCTAAAATTCATGAACTTGATTTTTGAGAGATAATGCCATTTGAAACTTGTTTAATTGCTAGTAATGATTATTTTGACATGTTATTTGAGTTGAATGCTTATGAACTCGGCGAACATTTTCGTATATGCTATTTTGAAAAAGTGTAGATTTGATGAAAATATGAAAATGAGTTTAAGTTTGATATAAATTGATCATGTCATTGTAATTATTTTGATTGATGATTTTGCTGACACTAATGCATATTTGGATGCACAAAAATTGTGTTTGATGTGTTTTGCAGACTGAAAGGGGTGAATCTTCATCCCAAGCCCGCAATGCTCCTGCTGAGAATGCGGAACAACAGGAGGTGGATAACTACTACAAGCAAGATATACCTCACCCAGTCATGACATTTTCTGATATGCACTTGGAAGAATTGCACCCGAACCAGAGATTTGACAGACTTTGGATAGATTATCCAAAATACCAAAGGGGTTTGCATACTCTTCATTCCAAGGTTGTTGAGGTACCTAGGGTCATAGAATGGGGACCCTTAGAAGCTGTAGAAATGGCCGGGCCAATTAGGGAATTACTTGTACAGAGGTATGGTAATTCTACTTTTAATGACTGGGTACGTTTATTCACCATGCGTAGACCTGTATATAAAGTATGGTGTGAAGAATTGTTGTGTAGTATAGAGTTGAATGATTGGGTAGCTAGTTTAACCGATCGATCTTTTATTAGATTTTTGTTAGGAGGTTCGATGCGTCACATGTCTTTACTAGACATGGCTCAGGCTTTACGTATATATACGCCTGAGGAGTTAGCATCTGCCGATTGTAGAGGATTGATACTAAATGGTAGAAAGATAGATGAAAATTTTGATACACACGGTGTATGGAGTCAAATGACAAGCCATCACCGTTTCAAAGGAGGAAATTACTCTTATTTGGATATAGATAGAGCTGAATTAAGAGTAATTCATAGGTTTTTAGCTAATTCTATTACACAAAGGGGTAAGAACAAGGAAAAGGTAAATGAACAGGATTTGTTTTACCATATGTGTATTCGAGACCCACAAAGCGCTGTAAGTATACCATATTGTGTGGGTTATTATTTATCAGCTATGGTTAGAGGGATGAGACTGCATAGCATAATAGGAGGTGGTATTTTTATTACTTTGATTGCTGAATATCTCGGTGTGGATATAAGTCAGGGGAGATTATTAGTGGAAGAACCAGAACCCCGCGATACAATAGGTTTAAATGTATACCATGGTGCGAAAGTTTTGAAGAGGCGAAATAACGTCGCAGTACCATACCATGGTAGACATTCACAGGTTGAGAGAAACCAACAGCAAGGTAATGTAGGAGGGGGAAATGAGATGCAAGAAATGCAAAGGTTTATAGCTTCACAGGAGTACGAAAATGCTAGATAGAGAGCATTTGAAGATTGGCAAGTTCATCAGAACCAAATCATAGCTCATTGCCAACATATAGGTAGAAACTATATTCCTACACCGAAACCCATATTCCCTCCCTGGTCTATAGAGATGCAACCACCATATCCTACATATAACCCTGCCGAAGCATTCTATAGCACCTATGGTTATGCTTGGAACCCCTATTGGTATCAATATCATCCCTAGTCTACTTAGTTTTTTATTTATTTTGTAATTTGTAATGTTGATACGATTAATACTTATGTTAATATTGTAATAGTTTTTATAATTGTCTAACTTTTATTCTTAGATTTTAATAATTTTTGAATGTGGGGTAATATACCAAACTTCAAAAATATGTATATATGTTTGCAGTTTATCTTATGTACACAACAGGGTAAAACAACGCATTTTCAAAGACTGGCATTAAGTTCAGCAAAAGCAACTAATTTTGACGACAAGATGCAAAATATATGTGAAATAACAACAAGACGGAATGAACAAATGATGTGCACCATTTATCATTCAGCAAACAAACGCCAATATATTTGGAAACTTTGGTAAAAATTTAATCATTTTCACACAAATCACCCTCAATAATTTAAATTGTTACTGATTTCTTGCAAATGAGGGCATTGCAAGATCTTAAGTGTGGGAAGGGGTTAAATTCTTTCGGATTTTAAAATTTTTACTTTATACACTTAGTTACCATTAAAAATACTAGTAAAGCAGTAGTTGTATTAGAATCTAGTGCTCTCTGATAATAAAGAAAAGCCCTAGTCTTATATACTGACTACCCAATTCTAGTAAAATTTTTAAAATTTTCAATTAAATGAACTCAAAATCATGTTTATACATATTTATGAACGATAAAACTAGGTTTTAACACCGAAATTATTGTAACCTCGGAAAGGACATAAATTGAAAAACAAACCAAAATGTTAAAATTCATTTAAAATGGAATAGAGGACGATAAAAAGGAAAATAAAAGCCAAGTGTGGGAAAATTTACCAAGTTATTCAAAACATATATCTCATATTTTTGTACAAATAACTGAAAATACTTTTGCTTTGGACTAAACTAAAAAGTTTTTACCTGATTTACTGTAAGAAAGATGGATCTACACGATGAATCAATTCATCATTAAAAGGAAGTAAAGTCTTCCGAAAAAGACACGCGCTTCTTGATTTAGGTCATGAAGTTGTCGTCCAGACCAGCTGTAGGTTGACGAAAAATCTAGAAAAGTCATCACTAAAATCAGCAGGAAATCCACGGACCTCAGCATTAAACAGGGTCGCCAAGTGGTCAGATTTATCCTAACCATGAGAAGGATATATCTCGTACAATGGGGGGCACCATGCAAATTAGCTGAATAAGACTAATGAATCAGATCCCCAGAAAGGATAATCTCCTTAAAAGATCAAAAATCAGCTTTTAAGACTGATATTACTCAATCCTAGAGATTGACCTTAAAGATTGAGAATTACAAACTCATGGAATTCAATGATATCTAAACTCGAGCTTGAACGAGAAAATATTTTGATCAAAATTATAAACCGATTTGTTTTCTGAAAACCCTATTTTCAATGCGTTCATTACCATTGAACGTAAAATCCTAGGAATTCACCTGGAATTCATTAGGTCACCTGAACTAAATCAGGTGTCAACCGTAAGAACGGTGGTTGCATAGCATGGTCAAAGATAGGACCTTGTGCCAAACCGAAAAATTATAAGGGTGAGCTTTACTATTGCTCCTACTAAGGATAGTAATTGCGTCCGACACGTTATAGACCATAATTAAAAGCATGTCAGGGGACATTGCCTTAACAGTTGCTTGTTCAACGCTTTCCTTTACAACCGGACGGTAGTTTACCGAAAGGTAATATACGGGACAAGTAAACTGGACGTGTTGCTTTCCAAATACAAGGTTAGCAAGTGGGTGACACAAAACCGCAAGTTTTGAGCTAAAATTTTCAAATCTGAAACCCACCAAACCCACAAAAATATTTTGCAAACACCGGTGAAGGGTTATTCCGGAAAACTTATCTAGGGTAAAAACTAGATTTAATTTTCAAAAGATCAAATGTTTTCATAAAGATCCAATTTCCTTAATGGATCTAAATTTTTATAGTCATGTGGGACTGTAAACCATATCGTTACTACCATTGTTTATACCGCCGTATAGAAATCACTGATGTACAAAGTGTGATGTACAAAATGTGAAGAATAAAGAAGTGATTCTAGTATTTCAAGACGATATTGCTTGAGGACAAGCAACGCTCAAGTGTGAGAATATTTGATAATGCTAAAAACGAACATATATTTCATAGCATTATTCCTCAAGAAAGACAAGCTTTTAGTTGCAATTGTTCTATTTACAAGTGATATTCGTTTAAATAATAAAAGGTGAAGACAAAAGACAGATTCGATGAATTGAAGACGCAAACGACCAAAAAGCTCAAAAGTACAAAAGACAATCAAAGAGGTTCCAATTATTGATAAGAAACGTCTCGAAATTACAAGAGTACAAGATTCAAAACGCAAAGTACAAGATATTAAATTGTACGCAAGGACGTTCGAAAATCCGAAACCGGGACATGAGTCAACTCTCAACGCTCGACGCAACGGACTAAAAATTACAAGTTAACTATGTATATAAATATAATATAATATATAATTAATTATATTAATTATATATATATATTATATTTATAAATAAATCGTCGGCAAGAAAGACTCCAAAAGGGACTGAGCTGTATTTTTAATCTCCGCGACTCGCGGAGTTTGAAGGCAAAATGTGCCACGAGTCGCGGAGCCCCAAGTTTTGAAACTCCCTATAAATGCAACCGAATTCTGAGCATTTTAAAACCATCATATATCATTCTCTCTATCTATATACGTAAAATATATATATATATATAATTTATATTTTAATTTTAATTTTAATTTTAATCCTAATAATAAGGGTATGTTAGCGAATGTTGTAAGGGTGTAACTCGAAATTCTGTCCGTGTAACGCTACGCTATTTTTAATCATTGTAAGTTATGTTCAACCTTTTTAATTTAATGTCTCGTAGCTAAGTTATTATTATGCTTATTTAATCCGAAGTAATCATGATGTTGGGCTAATTACTAAAATTGGGTAATTGGGCTTTGTACCATAATTGGGGTTTGGACAAAAGAACGACACTTGTGGAAATTAGACTATGGGCTATTAATGGGCTTTATATTTGTTTAACTAAATGATAGTTTGTTAATGTTAATATAAAGATTTACAATTGGGCGTCCCTATAAATTACCATATACACTCGATCGGACACGATGGGCGGGGTATTTATATGTACGAATAATCGTTCATTTAACCGGACACGGGAATGGATTAATATTCACTAGAATAATTAAAACAGGGGTGAAATTATGTACAAGGACACTTGGTATAATTGATAACAAAATATTAAAACCTTGGGTTACACTCAGTCGACATCCTGGTGTAATTATTAAACAAAGTATTAAAATCTTGTTACAGTTTAAGTCCCCAATTAGTTGGAATATTTAACTTCGGGTATAAGGATAATTTGACGAGGACACTCGCACTTTATATTTATGACTGATGGACTGTTATGGACAAAAACCAGACGGACATATTAAATAATCCAGGACAAAGGACAATTAACCCATGGGCATAAAACTAAAATCAACACGTCAAACATCATGATTACGGAAGTTTAAATAAGCATAATTCTTTAATTTCATATTTAATTTCCTTTATTTTATATTTAATTGCACTTCTAATTATCGCATTTTTATTGTTATTGTATTTAATTGCACTTTTAATTATCGTACTTTTTAATTATCGCAAGTTTATTTTATCGCACTTTTATTATTCACAATTTCATTATTGTTATTTACTTTACGCTTTAAATTAAGTCTTGTATTTATTTATTATTTTACATTTGGTTTTAACTGCGACTAAAGTTTTAAAATCGACAAACCGGTCATTAAACGGTAAAAACCCCCCTTTATAATAATAATATTACTTATATATATATTTGTATTTTTATAAAAGTAAACTAATATAGCGTTAAGCTTTGTTTAAAAAGATTCTCTGCGGAACGAATCGGACTTACTAAAAACTACACTACTGTACGATTAGGTACACTGCCTATAAGTGTTGTAGCAAGGTTTAAGTATATCCATTCTCTAAATAAATAAATATCTTGTATAAAATTGTATCGTATTTAATAGTATTTCCTGTAAAAATATAAGCTATTTTATATACACCTCGCGAAACATCATCGTACAATACACAGCTTTTAGATGTATGTACTATTGGTATATACACTCCAATGATCAGCTCTTAGCAGCCCATGTGAGTCACCTAACACATGTGGGAACCATCATTTGGCAACTAGCATGAAATATCTCATAAAATTACAAAAATATGAGTAATCATTCATGACTTATTTACATGAAAACAAAATTACATATCCTTTATATCTAATCCATACACCAACGACCAAAAACACCTACAAACACTTTCATTCTTTAATTTTCTTCATCTAATTGATCTCTCTCAAGTTCTATCTTCAAGTTCTAAGTGTTCTTCATAAATTCCAAAAGTTCTAGTTTCATAAAATCAAGAATACTTCCAAGATTGCAAGTTTACTTCCAAGTTTTCTAAATCCATTCCAAGTAATCATCCAAGATCAAGAAACCTTTATTACTTACAGTAGGTTATCTTTCTAATACAAGGTAATAATCATATTCAAACTTTAATTCAATTTCTTTAACTATAACAATCTTATTTCGAGTGGAAATCTTACTTGAAATTGTTTTCGTGTCATGATTCTGCTTCAAGAACTTTCAAGCCATCCAAGGATCCTTTGAAGCTAGATCTATTTTTCTCATTTCCAGTAGGTTTATCCAAGGAACTTGAGGTAGTAATGATGTTCATAACATCATTCGATTCATACATATAAAGCTATCTTATTCGAAGGTTTAAACTTGTAATCACTAGAACATAGTTTAGTTAATTCTAAACTTGTTCGCAAATAAAAGTTAATCCTTCTAACTTGACTTTTAAAATCAACTAAACACATGTTCTGTATCTATATGATATGCTAACTTAATGATTTAAAACCTGGAAACACGAAAAACACCGTAAAACCGGATTTACGCCGTCGTAGTAACACCGCGGGCTGTTTTGGGTTAGTTATTTAAAAACTATGATAAACTTTGATTTAAAAGTTGTTATTATGGGAAAATGATTTTTATTATGAACATGAAACTATATCCAAAAATTATGGTTAAACTCAAAGTGGAAGTATGTTTTCTAAAATGGTCATCTAGACGTCGTTCTTTCGACTGAAATGACTACCTTTACAAAAACGACTTGTAACTTATTTTTCTGACTATAAACCTATACTTTTTATGTTTAGATTCATAAAATAGAGTTCAATATGAAACCATAGCAATTTGATTCACTCAAAACGGATTTAAAATTAAGAAGTTATGGGTAAAACAAGATTGGATAATTTTTCTCATTTTAGCTACGTGAAAATTGGTAACAAATCTATTCAACCATAACTTAATCAACTTGTATTGTATATTATGTAATCTTGAGATACCATAGACACGTATACAATGTTTCGACCTATCATGTTGACACATCTATATATATTTCGGAACAACCATAGACACTCTATATGTGAATGTTGGAGTTAGCTATACAGGGTTGAGGTTGATTCTAAAATATACATAGTTTGAGTTGTGATCAATACTGAGATACGTATACACTGGGTCGTGGATTGATTCAAGATAATATTTATCGATTTATTTCTGTACATCTAACTGTGGACAACTAGTTGTAGGTTACTAACGAGGACATCTGACTTAATAAACTTAAAACATCAAAATATATTAAAAGTGTTGTAAATATATTTTGAACATACTTTGATATATATGTATATATTGTTATAGGTTCGTGAATCAACCAGTGGCCAAGTCTTACTTTCCGACGAAGTAAAAATCTGTGAAAGTGAGTTATAGTCCCACTTTTAAAATCTAATATTTTTGGGATGAGAATACATGCAGGTTTTATAAATGATTTACAAAATAGACACAAGTACGTGAAACTACATTCTATGGTTGAATTATCGAAATTGAATATGCCCCTTTTTATTAAGTCTGGTAATCTAAGAATTAGGGAACAGACACTCTAATTGATGCGAATCCTAAAGATATATCTATTGGGCCTAACAAACCCCATCCAAAGTACCGGATGCTTTAGTACTTCGAAATTTATATCATATCCGAAGGGTGTCCCGGAATGATGGGGATATTCTTATATATATGCATCTTGTTAATGTCGGTTACCAGGTGTTCACCATATGAATGATTTTTATCTCTATGTATGGGATGTGTATTGAAATATGAAATCTTGTGGTCTATTGTTACGATTTGATATATATAGGTTAAACCTATAACTCACCAACATTTTTGTTGACGTTTAAAGCATGTTTATTCTCAGGTGAATACTAAGAGCTTCCGCTGTTGCATACTAAAATAAGGACAAGATTTGGAGTCCATGTTTGTATGATATTGTGTAAAAACTGCATTCAAGAAACTGATTTCGATGTAACATATTTGTATTGTAAACCATTATGTAATGGTCGTGTGTAAACAGGATATTTTAGATTATCATTATTTGATAATCTATGTAAAGCTTTTTAAACCTTTATTTATGAAATAAAGGTTATGGTTTGTTTTAAAAATGAATGCAGTCTTTGAAAAACGTCTCATATAGAGGTCAAAACCTCGCAACGAAATCAATTAATATGGAACGTTTTTAATCAATAAGAACGGGACATTTCAGTTGGTATCTGAGCGTTGGTCTTAGAGAACCAGAATTTTGCATTAGTGTGTCTTATCGAGTTTGTTAGGATGCATTAGTGAGTCTGGACTTCGACCGTGTTTACTTGAAAAATGATTGCTTAACAAATTTTGTTGGAAACTATATATTTTTAACATGTGAATATTATGTGATATATTAATCTCTTAACGTGTTTGATATTATGTGATAGATGTCTACCTCTAGAACAAGTCTCATTGACTCACCTAATAATAATGAAGAGTCAAATGTAAATTGGAATGATTCGTGGACTGATTCACAAGTTTCCGAAGAGGAACCGGAAGAAGAGTCGGAACCGGAAGAAGAATCAGAACCAGAAGAGGAGGAACCGGAGGAGGAAATAGAACCGGTGGGGGAAATAATAAAACGGTTAAGTAAAAGAAAATCCTCAACCAACCGACCAAGGTTAATTATGGTCAATGGTGTTTCCGCTAAGGAAGCAAAATATTGGGAGGATTACCAATTCTCCGATGAATCGGATTCCGACGAGAATTCCGATGATGTTATAGAAATTACCCCAACTGAATTTAAAAAGGCAAAAGAAAATAATAAGGGAAAGGGCATAAAAATAGAGAAATCTAATTCCAACCCCGATGAACTTTATATGTATCGTCAACCCCCGAAGCCCTTAAGTTGTAACAATGACCCGGAAACCTCTAAACCACCAGGTTTTTCTAAACCAATGTGGAAAACGACGGATAGTATTAGGGGAACATCATATATCCCTAGAAACTTGGCAAAACGAACCAAAACCAAAGAAGAAGAAACGAGCGAGTCGGAATAAGATAGTTGTATTCGTGTGGTGTAATATATGTAATATAGTGTGCTTATGCTTTATGATATATGTAAAAATTGCTTGTATTAATAAGTAATTTTTTTATGAATCTAACTCTTGTCTATTTTACAGTTTAAAAACACAAAATGGATAGACAACCCAATATTTTAAGAGACCTACCCGGAGACATGATTGATGAAATCTTGTCTAGAGTCGGTCAGAATTCCTCGGCACAACTATTTAAGGCGAAATCAGTTTGTAAGACATTTGAAGAACGTTCCAAGAATGTCTTGGTTTATAAGAGACTTTTGTTTGAAAGATGGGGGATATCACATTGGGAAACCCATAAGTTACGATGTGTTTACTTTGACGCATATATTGCGGGGAACCCAAATGCTATTTTACGCAACGGGTTAAGAAATTATTTTGACTCAATGTATCCGAATATAGGACTTCATGATTTAGAAAAAGTGGCTAACATGCAACATAAAGAAGCATGCTATGCTTATGGGTTAGTAATGTTCGCTTCTCACTAAAGTGAGAACAAGAACATCGGGCTACAACTATTAAACAAAACGTTCCCACAAGTAACGGAGTCGGTAATTGGGGTAAGAAATGAGGTTTTTAGATTGTTACGTGACTGTTGGACATTACGTAACCCTCGTCCCTTTGACGACGTTACAATACGCTGTCTTATCAATGGCCATAATGATTATGTTCCACAAGACCAAGGATGGGAAGTAGTCCTAGTAAAACCAGAATGCATGACTTGTTTCTGGACGTATGAATTACGTGTCTTTATTGCCTTTGCTGAACGACTTGTGTACTAGCTAGAATTATCTTCACAACTATCTTGTATCAAAGTTATTGTGTGCTATATTTCATGCTTTATGTAAAATAAGCGGTATTGTAAGTTTGTAAAATATTGTATAAAAGTTTGAACGCGAAATATTATTATAATCAGTTTTTCATATAGAATTGTAGTAGTTGAATTGTATATTAGCTACTAAGTATGACCTTAACGGGTAGGTACTACCCGAATTTAAACTTATAAAACACTAATATGAAGAAAAAGCTTTTATAAATGAGTTCATATTATGCTACGAAATACTATTAACTACTCTTAATATTCTGTATGATTAACTTGTTCCATTTGACTATTTTGAAGGAAATGGCTCCGACTACTCGACACACCGTGAATATGAATGAATAGGAATTCCGTACTTTTCTAGCTTCAAACATAGCCGCAGTACAGGCTGCGCTACATACCAACAATAACCTTGGATCTAGCAGTATAGGAAATCGTGTAGGATGCACCTACAAAGAATTCACTGCCTGCAAACCTTTGGAATTTGATGGAACCGAAGGACCGATCAGATTGAAACGGTGGACCGAGAAGGTCGAATCGGTGTTTGCCATAAGTAAGTGTACTGAAGAGGACAAAGTGAAGTACGCTACGCATACCTTCACAGGTTCTGCGTTAACATGGTGGAATACCTATCTAGAGCAAGTGGGATAAGATGATGCGTACGCACTACCGTGGTCAGCATTCAAGCACTTGATGAACGAGAAGTACCGTCCCAGAACCGAGGTCAATAAGCTCAAGACAGAACTTAGAGGGTTATGAACCCAAGGATTTGATATTACCACGTACGAAAGACGATTCACAGAATTGTGCCTATTATGTCCGGGAGCGTTCGAAGATGAGGAAGAGAAGATCGACGCATTTGCGAAAGGATTACCGAAAAGAATCCAAGAAGATATAAGTTCACACGAGCCCGCCTCCATACAAGAGGCATGTAGAATGGCTCACAAACTAGTGAACCAGATTGAGGAAAGAATTAAAGAACAGACGGCTGAAGAGGCCAATGTGAAGCAAGTCAAAAGAAAGTGGGAGGAAAACGGTGATAAGAATCACCAATACAACAACAACAGCAATTACAATAATAATCGCAACAATTATCCCAACAATCGCAACATCAATTGCAACTACAACAAACGGCCCAACAACAACAACAACAACAACAACAACAACAACAATAACAACAACAGCAGCAACTACAACAATCATCCTAACAACAATAACAACCGTAACAACAACAACAATCAGAAGCAGCTATGCCAAAGGTGTGAAAAGTATCACTCGGGGTTCTGCACCAAATTTTGCAACAAGTGTAAAAGAAATGGTCATAGCGCTGCGAAGTGTGAGGTCTACGGACCAGGGGTTAACAGAACGAAAGGAACAAATGGTGTCGGAACGAGTAATGGCGGAGCAAGTAGTGTCGGAGCAAGTTATGCCAATGTAGTTTGTTATAAATGTGGAAAACCGGGCCACATTATTAGAAATTGCCCGAACCAGGAGAACACGAATGGACAAGGCCGCGGAAGAGTTTTCAATATTAATGCGGCAGAGGCACAGGAAGACCCGGAGCTTGTTATGGGTACGTTTCTTATTGACAATAAATCTGCTTACGTTTTATTTGATTCGGGTGCAGATAGAAACTATATGAGTAGAGATTTTTGTGCTAAATTAAGTTGTCCATTGACGCCGTTGGATAGTAAATTTTTACTCGAATTAGCAAACGGTAAATTAATTTCAGCAGATAATATATGCCGGAATCGAGAAATTAAACTGGGTAGCAAAATATTTAAGATCGATTTGATACCAGTAGAGTTAGGGAGTGTTGATGTAATAGTTGGCATGGACTGGCTGAAGAAGGTGAAAGCAGAGATCGTATGTTATAAAAATGCAATTCGCATTGTACGAGAAGAAGGAGAACCCTTAATGGTGTACGGAGAAAAGGGAAACATGAAGCTACATCTTATTAGTAATTTGAAGGCACAAAAACTAATAAGAAAAGGTTGCTATGCTGTTCTAGCACACGTCGAGAAAGTACAAACTGAAGAAAAGAGCATCAATGATGTTCCCGTCGCAAAAAAATTTCCCGATGTATTTCCGAAAGAATTACCGGGACTACCTCCACATCGATCTGTTGAATTTCAAATAGATCTTGTACCAGGAGCTGCACCAATAGCTCGTGCTCCTTATAGACTCGCACCCAGCGAGATGAAAGAACTGCAAAGCCAACTGCAAGAACTATTAGAACGTGGTTTCATTCGACCAAGCACATCACCATGGGGAGCTCCTGTTTTGTTTGTCAAGAGGAAGGATGGTACATTTAGGTTGTGTATTGACTACAGAGAGTTGAACAAACTTACCATCAAAAACCGTTATCCACTGCCGAGAATTGATGACTTATTTGATCAACTACAAGGCTCGTCGATTTATTCGAAGATCGATTTACGTTCTGGATATCATCAGATGCGAGTAAAGGAGGATGATAATCCAAACACTGCTTTTAGGACGCGTTATGGTCATTACGAGTTTATGGTTATGCCGTTTGGATTGACTAACGCACCAGCTGTGTTCATGGACCTTATGAACCGAGTGTGTGGGCCATATCTTGACAAGTTTGTCATTGTTTTCATCGATGACATACTTATTTACTCAAAGAATGATCAAGAGCACGAAGAACATTTGAGAAAAGTGCTAGAAGTATTGAGGAAAGAAAAACTGTACGCTAAGTTTTCAAAGTGTGCATTTTGGTTAGAAGAAGTTCAATTCCTCGGTCACATAGTGAACAAAGAAGGTATCCAGGTGGACCCGGCAAAGATCGAAACCGTTGAAAAGTGGGAAACCCCAAAAACTCCGAAGCATATACGTCAATTTTTAGGATTGGCTGGTTACTACAGAAGATTCATCCAAGATTTCTCCAAAATAGCAAAACCCTTGACTGCATTAACGCATAAAGGGAGGAAATTTGAATGGAAGGATGAACAAGAAAAGGCGTTTCAATTATTGAAGAAAAAGCTAACTACGGCACCTATATTGTCATTGCCTGGAGGGAATGGTGATTTTGTGATTTATTATGACGCATCAAAGCAAGGTCTCGGTTGTGTATTAATGCAACGGACGAAGGTGATTGCTTATGCATCTAGACAATTGAAGATTCACGAGCAAAATTATACGACGCATGATTTGGAATTAGGCGCGGTTGTTTTTGCATTAAAGACTTGGAGGCACTACTTATATGGGGTCAAAAGTATTATATATACCGACCACAAAAGTCTTCAACACATATTTAATCAGAAACAACTGAATATGAGGCAGCGTAGGTGCATTGAATTGTTGAATGATTACGACTTTGAGATTCGTTACCACCCGGGGAAGGCAAATGTGGTAGCTGACGCCTTGAGCAGAAAGGACAGAGAACCCATTCGAGTAAAATCTATGAATATAATGATTCACACTAACCTTACTACTCAAATAAAGGAGGCGTAACAAGGAGTTTTAAAAGAGGGAAATTTAAAGGATGAAATACCCAAAGGATCGGAGAAGCATCTTAATATTCGGAAAAACGGAACCCGGTATAGGGCTGAAAGAATTTGGGTACCAAAATTTAGAGATATGAGAGAAATGGTACTTAGAGAAGCTCATAAAACCATATACTCAATACATCCTGGAACGGGGAAGATGTACAAGGATTTCAAGAAACATTTTTGGTGGCCGGGTATGAAAGCCGATGTTGCTAAATACGTAGGAGAATGTTTGACGTGTTCTAAGGTCAAAGCTGAGCATCAGAAACCATCAGGTCTACTTCAACAACCCGAAATCCCGAAATGGAAATGGGAAAATATTACCATGGATTTCATCACTAAATTGCCAAGGACTGCAAGTGGTTTTGATACTATTTGGGTAATAGTTGATCGTCTCACCAAATCAGCACACTTCCTGCCAATAAGAGAAGATGACAAGATGGAGAAGTTAGCACGACTGTATTTGAAGGAAGTCGTCTCCAGACATGGAATACCAATCTCTATTATCTCTGATAGGGATGGCAGATTTATTTCAAGATTCTGGCAGACATTACAGCAAGCATTAGGAACTCGTCTAGACATGAGTACTGCCTATCATCCACAAACTGATGGACAGAGCGAAAGGACGATACAAACGCTTGAAGACATGCTACGAGCATGTGTTATTGATTTCGGAAACAGTTGAGATCAACATCTACCGTTAGCAGAATTTTCCTACAACAACAGCTACCATTCAAGCATTGAGATGGCGCCGTTTGAAGCACTTTATGGTAGAAAGTGTAGGTCTCCGATTTGTTGGAGTGAAGTAGGGGATAGACAGATTACGGGTCCGGAGATAATACAAGAAACTACCGAGAAAATCATCCAAATTCAACAAAGATTGAAAACCGCCCAGAGTCGACAAAAGAGCTACGCGGACAGTAAAAGAAAAGATATAGAGTTTGAAATTGGAGAAATGGTCATGCTTAAGGTTTCACCTTGGAAAGGCGTTGTTCAATTTGGTAAACGGGGGAAACTAAATCCAAGGTACATTGGACCATTCAAGATTATAGATCGTGTCGGACCAGTAGCTTACCAACTGGAGATACCTCAAAAACTCGCGGCTGTACATAACACTTTCCACGTCTCAAATTTGAAGAAATGTTTTGCTAAAGAAGATCTCACTATTCCGTTGGACGAAATCCAAATCAATGAAAAACTTCAATTCATTGAAGAACCCGTCGAAATAATGGATCGTGAGGTTAAGAGACTTAAACAAAACAAGATACCGATTGTTAAGGTTCGATGGAATGCTCGTAGAGGACCCGAGTTCACCTGGGAGCGTGAAGATCAGATGAAGAAGAAATACCCGCATTTATTTCCAGAAGATACGTCAACACCTCCAACTGCTTAAAATTTCGGGACGAAATTTATTTAACGGGTAGGTACTGTAGTGACCCGAACTTTTTCATGTTTATATATATATTAAATGAAATTGTTATTTACATGATTAAGTGTTTCCAACATGTTAAGCAATCAAACTTGTTAAGACTTGATTAATTGAAATAGGTTTCATATAGACAATTGACCACCCAAGTTGACCGGTGATTCACGAACGTTAAAACTTGTGAAAACTATACGATGACATATATATGGTTATATATATAGTTAACATGATTTTAATATAAGTATGTATCTCATTAGGTATTTTAACAATGAGTTATATACATAAAAATGAGACTACTAATTTAAGAAACTCGAAAACGATATATATAACGATTATCGTTATAACAACGTCTTACTAGGTACATATAAATCATATTAAGATATTGATACACTTGGTTAATTATGTTAAATGATAAGTAAATATATTATTAAGTGTATTAACAATGAAATACATATGTAAAAATAAGACTACTAACTTAATGATTTCGAAACGAGACATATATGTAACGATTATCGTTGTAACGACATTTAACTGTATATATATCATACTAAGATATATTATATATCATAATATCATGATAATATAATAATTTAACATCTCATTTGTTATAATAAACAATGGGTTAACAACATTCAACAAGATCGTTAACCTAAAGGTTTCAAAACAACATTTACATGTAACGACTAACGATGACTTAACGACTCAGTTAAAATGTATA
Source organism: Rutidosis leptorrhynchoides (assembly GCF_046630445.1). Taxonomy (NCBI): domain Eukaryota; kingdom Viridiplantae; phylum Streptophyta; class Magnoliopsida; order Asterales; family Asteraceae; genus Rutidosis; species Rutidosis leptorrhynchoides. Next base: position 212,969,197 of record NC_092335.1, read on the forward strand.
TACATGTAGTGTTTTAATATGTATTCATACACTTTTGAAAGACTTCAAGACACTTATCAAAATACTTCTACTTAACAAAAATGCTTATAATTACATCCTCGTTCAGTTTCATCAACAATTCTACTCGTATGCACCCGTATTCGTACTCGTACAATACACAGCTTTTAGATGTATGTACTATTGGTATATACACTCCAATGATCAGCTCTTAGCAGCCCATGTGTGAAATGTCCCATTCTTATTGATTAAAAACGTTGCATATTAATTGATTTCGTTGCGAGGTTTTGACCTCTATATGAGACGTTTTTCAAAGACTGCATTCATTTTTAAAACAAACCATAACCTTTATTTCATAGATAAAGGTTTAAAAAAAAACTTTACGTAGATTATCAAATACTAATAATCTAAAATATCCTGTTTACACACGACCATTACATAATGGTTTACAATACAAATATGTTACAACAAAATAAGTTTCTTGAATGCAGTTTTTACACAATATCATACAAGCATGGACTCCAAATCTCGTCCTTATTTAAGTATGCGACAGCGGAAGCGCTTAATAATCACCTAAGAATAAACATGCTTAAAACGTCAACAAAAATGTTGGTGAGTTATAGGTTTAACCTATATATATCAAATCATAATAATAGACCACAAGATTTCATATTTCAATACACATCCCATACATAGAGATAAAAATCATTCATATGGTGAACACCTGGTAACCGACATTAACAAGATGCATATATAAGAATATCCCCATCATTCCGGGACACCCTTCGGATATGATATAAATTTCGAAGTACTAAAGCATCCGGTACTTTGGATGGGGTTTGTTAGGCCCAATAGATCTATCTTTAGGATTCGCGTCAATTAGGGTGTCTGTTCCCTAATTCTTAGATTACCAGACTTAATAAAAAGGGTCATATTCGATTTCGATAATTCAACCATAGAATGTAGTTTCACGTACTTGTGTCTATTTTGTAAATCATTTATAAAACCTGCATGTATTTTCATCCCAAAAATATTAGATTTTAAAAGTGGGACTATAACTCACTTTCACAGATTTTTACTTCGTCGGGAAGTAAGACTTGGCCACTGGTTGATTCACGAACCTATAACAATATATACATATATATCAAAGTATGTTCAAAATATATTTACAACACTTTTAATATATTTTGATGTTTTAAGTTTATTAAGTCAACTGTCCTCGTTAGTAACCTACAACGAGTTGTCCACAGTTAGATGTACAGAAATAAATCGATAAATATTATCTTGAATCAATCCACGACCCAGTGTATACGTATCTCAGTATTGATCACAACTCAAACTATATATATTTTGGAATCAACCTCAACCCTGTATAGCTAACTCCAACATTCACATATAGAGTGTCTATGGTTGTTCCGAAATATATATAGATGTGTCGACATGATAGGTCGAAACATTGTATACGTGTCTATGGTATCTCAAGATTACATAATATACAATACAAGTTGATTAAGTTATGGTTGGAATAGATTTGTTACCAATTTTCACGTAGCTAAAATGAGAAAAATTATCCAATCTTGTTTTACCCATAACTTCTTCATTTTAAATCCGTTTTGAGTGAATCAAATTGCTATGGTTTCATATTGAACTCTATTTTATGAATCTAAACAGAAAAAGTATAGGTTTATAGTCGGAAAAATAATTTACAAGTCGTTTTTGTAAAGGTAGTCATTTCAGTCGAAAAAACGACGTCTAGATGACCATTTTAGAAAACATACTTCCACTTTGAGTTTAACCATAATTTTTGGATATAGTTTCATGTTTATAATAAAAATCATTTTCTCAGAATAACAACTTTTAAATCAAAGTTTATCATAGTTTTTAATTAACTAACCCAAAACAGCCCGCGGTGTTACTACGACGGCGTAAATCCGGTTTTACGGTGTTTTCCGTGTTTCCAGGTTTTAAATCATTAAGTTAGCATATCATATAGATATAGAACATGTGTTTAGTTGATTTTAAAAGTCAAGTTAGAAGGATTAACTTTTGTTTGCGAACAAGTTTAGAATTAACTAAACTATGTTCTAGTGATTACAAGTTTAAACCTTCGAATAAGATAGCTTTATATGTATGAATCAAATGATGTTATGAACATCATTACTACCTTAAGTTCCTTGGATAAACCTACTGGAAAAGAGAAAAATGGATCTAGCTTCAACGGATCCTTGGATGGCTCGAAGTTCTTGAAGCAGAATCATGACACGAAAACAAGTTCAAGTAAGATCATCACTTGAAATAAGATTGTTATAGTTATAGAAATTGAACCAAAGTTTGAATATGATTATTAACTTGTATTAGAATGATAACCTACTGTAAGAAACAAAGATTTCTTGAGGTTGGATGATCACCTTACAAGATTGGAAGTGAGCTAGCAAACTTGAAAGTATTCTTGATTTTATGTAACTAGAACTTGTAAAATATATGAAGAACACTTAGAACTTGAAGATAGAACTTGAGAGAGATCAATTAGATGAAGAAAATTGAAGAATGAAAGTGTTTGTATGTGTTTTTGGGCGTTGGTGTATGGATTAGATATAAAGGATATGTAATTTTGTTTTCATGTAAATAAGTCATGAATGATTACTCATATTTTTGTAATTTTATGAGATATTTCATGCTAGTTGCCAAATGATGGTTCCCACATGTGTTAGGTGACTCACATGGGCTGCTAAGAGCTGATAATTGGAGTGTATATACCAATAGTACATACATCTAAAAGCTGTGTATTGTACGAGTACGAATACGGGTGCATACGAGTAGAATTGTTGATGAAACTGAACGAGGATGTAATTGTAAGCATTTTTGTTAAGTAGAAGTATTTTGATAAGTGTCTTGAAGTCTTTAAAAAGTGTATGAATACATATTAAAACACTACATGTATATACATTTTAACTGAGTCGTTAAGTCATCGTTAGTCGTTACATGTAAATGTTGTTTTGAAACCTTTAGGTTAACGATCTTGTTGAATGTTGTTAACCCATTGTTTATTATAACAAATGAGATGTTAAATTATTATATTATCATGATATTATGATATATAATATATCTTAGTATGATGTATATACAGTTAAATGTCGTTACAACGATAGTCGTTACATATATGTCTCGTTTCGAAATCATTAAGTTAGTAGTCTTATTTTTACATATGTATTTCATTGTTAATACACTTAATAATATATTTACTTATCATTTAACATAATTAACCAAGTGTATCAATATCTTAATATGATTCATATGTACCTAGTAAGACGCTGTTATAACGATAATCGTTATATATATCGTTTTCGAGTTTCTTAAATTAATAGTCTCATTTTTATGTATATAACTCATTGTTAAAATACCTAATGAGATACATACTTATAATAAAAACATGTTAACTATATATATAACCATATATATGTCATCGTATAGTTTTTACAAGTTTTAACGTTCGTGAATCACCGGTCAACTTGGATGGTCAATTGTCTATATGAAACATATTTCAATTAATCAAGTCTTAACAAGTTTGATTGCTTAACATGTTGGAACATTTAATCATGTAAATATCAATCTCAATTAATATATATAAACATGGAAAAGTTTGGGTCACTACAATGTGAGTCACCTAACACATGTGGGAACCATCATTTGGCAACTAGCATGAAATATCTCATAAAATTACAAAAATATGAGTAATCATTCATGACTTATTTACATGAAAACAAAATTACATATCCTTTATATCTAATCCATACACCAACGACCAAAAACACCTACAAACACTTTCATTCTTCAATTTTATTCATCTAATTGATCTCTCTCAAGTTCTATCTTCAAGTTCTAAGTGTTCTTCATAAATTCTAAAAGTTCTAGTTTCATAAAATCAAGAATACTTCCAAGATTGCAAGTTTACTTCCAAGTTTTCTAAATCCATTCCAAGTAATCATCCAAGATCAAGAAACCTTTGTTACTTACAGTAGGTTATCTTTCTAATACAAGGTAATAATCATATTAAAACTTTAATTCAATTTCTATAACTATAACAATCTTATTTCGAGTGGAAATCTTACTTGAAATTGTTTTCGTGTCATGATTCTGCTTCAAGAACTTTCAAGCCATCCAAGGATCCTTTGAAGCTAGATCTATTTTTCTCATTTCCAGTAGGTTTATCCAAGGAACTTGAGGTAGTAATGATGTTCATAACATCATTCGATTCATACATATAAAGCTATCTTATTCGAAGGTTTAAACTTGTAATCACTAGAACATAGTTTAGTTAATTCTAAACTTGTTCGCAAATAAAAGTTAATCCTTCTAACTTGACTTTTAAAATCAACTAAACACATGTTCTATATCTATATGATATGCTAACTTAATGATTTAATGTAACAACCCAAACCAACCTGCGAACAAACCACGTGAAAATACAAAATAAAAAAAAAAATTGCTGAACTGCCACCTGGCGCGGCGCGCCATATAGGCTGCGCGGCGCGCCAAACCTGACTGTCCGGAAAGTCTTTAAATGCGAAAATGTTTGACTAGTTCCTGACATATTTAGGCGTAACGCTTTTAACCCCATGTTCCATATATAAAAACTAGCACGTTCTATTAATAAAATTATGTTTACGAAGCGGGGCCCACATCGACCCAAATTACCCTTTAAGTATCAAAATACAATTTTCGACCATAAGACTTTTAATACAAAACAAAGCCGAGCATGGCGATTGGGGATACGCTACCCAATCCTAATAAATCCAAAAGCAAGCCTTCTACGCAAACTATGCAAGTCCTCTAATCCTCGCGCTTACCCGAGCCACCATCCGCATGCAATCTATAAAAAGAGTCAACAACGAGAGGGTAAGCTAACGCTTAGTGAATGATAATATACTACATACATATATATGTATAAAATGGACACGCCACAAAATAACAAATACCGCATACCGTGGCATCCATATATAAGGCACTACACTAAGCATACCGTACGATCTCTAAGCAACGAGCTAAAGATACAACAACAATATAAGTTCACCAACGACGATGTGAACAACGCCAAATAGCTACACCCGGAGGGTTAGCTACAACACAACAATACATTAATATATAACAATATAAACGAACAAGGTTAACACCTTAACCCAATACCGAGAACCAAATACCACAATGAAGATTGGCCGAACTACACGAACCTTAGTAATCCGAAACCACACGAGATTACTATCTTCACAACATCGAGGTTGGCCGAACTACACGAGCCTTAGTAATCCGAGACCACACGAGATTACTACCTCAATAAGATGACCGAACTACACGAGTCACCATGAATCCGAACTACACGAGATTCATTTTGATAAGATGACCGAACTACACGAGTCACCATGAATCCGAACTACACGAGATTCATTTTGATAAGATGACCGAACTACACGCGTCATCGTGAATCCGAACTACACGCGATTCACTTCTCCAACTCAAAACCCTTCGCCATTGGGGTTATATCATCCACATCACAATCACGTGTGATAGTGTACACACAAAACGTGTACCTCGCCAAATATGGTCAACCAAAACGCACAACCGTGCCAATTGGATCTAAACGCAAGTCTATCAAATCCACCTATGTGTGAAGGGGGCTCTATAACCGAGAACCACTTCACCCGACCCGCACCCATCCTACACATACATATGCACATAGGATATTATCACTCACCTTGAAGTCTTGAAGAATGCTTCCAAGTAATCCGCAACTCGCCAATGAAAAGTACCTATTCCATTATCACAATTACAACAATACGCTTAGAGTGGATTTACAAATCAACCCAATTCGTCACTTAGTGCAATTTCGACCCAAATGCACTTCCAAGCACAAACCGTGCCTAAAACTAACCAATAATCACTAACACAAGTGAGAATGGTCCTAATACGCCAATTAAACCCGAACTCAAGTGTTAACCACGCGTCATACCCATTTTGACACTAAAACCCTAGTTTTGACCCATTAAGTCAAAATCTCACCATTTACAAGTTTTAACACCAAAACACATTTAACTCGGTTTAATACTTCAACTTAATCCATTTTAAGTTTATAAACCTCATTAAATCGCCAAATGGGTCATAATCACCACCAAACCCTAATTTGACCCAAAGTCACAATTAGTCAACCAAATAACCTTAAATGGGTTTCAATACTTCCATAATCACTAACTTAAGTGATTAAACTCAATTTCAAGTCCTAAACATGGCCAATTAGTTCACCAACCCAAAATCCACCAACAATTAACAATAAACCCAATTACTAGCATCACTAAACCCATTTTCTCATCTAAAAGGGTTTTTCATCAAACTAACTCAAACCCTAAATTGAATATCAAATCAAATAGATGAAATTCGGAGTTTGAGCTTACCAATACTATCACCGCGTAGCCAAGAACGAGAGGAACAACTTTAGAACTCGAGCTTTGATGAGAATCCGCCTCCTTCTTCTCTAAATCTACCTCTCTCTCTCTCTCTCTAAAACTCTTACTCTCTCACTAGATAAGGTTGGCAGTGTTTGATGAGTGAAAATGTGATCCAAACTGATCAAAGGATCAGTTTTGATGACCCCAAACCGACCCCAAGTGAAAAGACCAAAGTACCCTTCATTTAGTCCTTTTAAAAAGGCTGAAAATTGCATCAGACGGGTTCGGTGCGCCGCGCCGAAAGGTGGAGCGCCGCTCCAACCTTCAGGTCAGTTTTCAGTTTCTTGTTTTGGCCATAACCTTTTGACCGTAGCTCCGTTTTCGATGAATCAAATATCGTTGGAAATGTGATAAGATTTCCTTTCCAATGGCAAGGCTTTGGAACAACAACACAAACTTTATTTGGGGTTGAAAGGATACGTACACACCTTGTCACTTCAGACAACGTCCAGTTTCCTTCGGCGTTCGAGCAAGCAACACGTACACTTCATACACGCATCATACACCATAAATACATTATGTACAATCAATATTTGGGTCTTACATTTAAAACCTGGAAACATAAAAAACACCGTAAAACCGGATTTACGCCGTCGTAGTAACACCGCGGGCTGTTTTGGGTTAGTTAATTAAAAACTATGATAAACTTTGATTTAAAAGTTGTTATTCTGGGAAAATGATTTTTATTATGAACATGAAACTATATCCAAAAATTATGGTTAAACTCAAAGTGGAAGTATGTTTTCTAAAATGGTCATCTAGACGTCGTTCTTTCAACTGAAATGACTACCTTTACAAAAACGACTTGTAACTTATTTTTCTGACTATAAACCTATAATTTTTCTGTTTAGATTCATAAAATAGAGTTCAATATAAAACCATAGCAATTTGGTTCACTCAAAACGGATTTAAAATGAAGAAGTTATGGGTAAAACAAGATTGGATAATTTTTCTCATTTTAGCTACGTGAAAATTGGTAACAAATCTATTCCAACCATAACTTAATCAACTTGTATTGTATATTATGTAATCTTGAGATACCATAGACACGTATACAATGTTTCGACCTATCATGTCGACACATCTATATATATTTCGGAACAACCATAGACACTCTATATGTGAATGTTGGAGTTAGCTATACAGGGTTGAGGTTGATTCCAAAATATACATAGTTTGAGTTGTGATCAATACTGAGATACGTATACACTGGGTCATGGATTGATTCAAGATAATATTTATCGATTTATTTCTGTACATCTAACTGTGGACAACTAGTTGTAGGTTACTAACGAGGACATCTGACTTAATAAACTTAAAACATCAAAATATATTAAAAGTGTTGTAAATATATTTTGAACATACTTTGATATATATGTATATATTGTTATAGGTTCGTGAATCAACCAGTGGCCAAGTCTTACTTCCCGACGAAGTAAAAATCTGTGAAAGTGAGTTATAGTCTCACTTTTAAAATCTAATATTTTTGGGATGAGAATACATGCAGGTTTTATAAATGATTTACAAAATAGACACAAGTACGTGAAACTACATTCTATGGTTGAATTATCGAAATTGAATATGCCCCTTTTTATTAAGTCTGGTAATCTAAGAATTAGGGAACAGACACCCTAATTGATGCGAATCCTAAAGATAGATCTATTGGGCCTAACAAACCCCATCCAAAGTACCGGATGCTTTAGTACTTCGAAATTTATATCATATCCGAAGGGTGTCCCGGAATGATGGGGATATTCTTATATATATGCATCTTGTTAATGTCGGTTACCAGGTGTTCACCATATGAATGATTTTTATCTCTATGTATGGGATGTGTATTGAAATATGAAATCTTGTGGTCTATTATTACGATTTGATATATATAGGTTAAACCTATAACTCACCAACATTTTTGTTGACGTTTAAAGCATGTTTATTCTCAGGTGAATACTAAGAGCTTCCGCTGTTGCATACTAAAATAAGAACAAGATTTGGAGTCCATGTTTGTATGATATTGTGTAAAAATTGCATTCAAGAAACTGATTTCGATGTAACATATTTGTATTGTAAACCATTATGTAATGGTCGTGTGTAAACAGGATATTTTAGATTATCATTATTTGATAATCTACGTAAAGCTTTTAAACCTTTATTTATGAAATAAAGGTTATGGTTTGTTTTAAAAATGAATGCAGTCTTTGAAAAACGTCTCATATAGAGGTCAAAACCTCGCAACGAAATCAATTAATATGGAACATTTTTAATCAATAAGAACGGGACATTTCATCACTCTTTTATAGTGTTACCGGCTCGTGGTTCACACTTGTTTATAGTGCTAACGGCTCGTGGTTCACGCTTGTTTATAGTGCTACCGGCTCGTGGTTCACACTTGATGCTACCGGCTCGTGGTTCACATCATGATACATCACATACATGCTATGGTACTACCGGCTCGTGATTCATACCATAACATTCACAAATAAATACGCCATATACATATACGCATAATTATTCCACTCACCTTAATGATTCGGTGACGATTTTAACTTCCGCAAGCCTCAAAGCAAAGTACCTAATACAATAAGTACTCGATTAACACACAAACTAGTTGGGCTAAAAGCCAACAACTTACACATGTGCATTTAATGACTTAATGCATTAAATGCCCTATTTTCGACAAAACCGACCATTTAGGTCAAAACCACCACATATCACTAAAAGCTAGTGATCTAGGTCTAACAACACTAACTAATACATAATTTGGGTGTTTTGTACCCATTTATTTCAATTAGGTCAATTATCACCCATTTGACCACTTTAAGATCAACACACCCATTTCGGGTCATCCACAAACCCACATAACACCCATTTACCAAACATCTTGGTGTGCTAGTAATTAACTAACCAATTAAGACACATAAACACATTTATCATTTCAAAATCCTAGGTTAGTCAATTTTGAGTCTTCATGACTCAATTTTACCCAAGAACACCAAAAATCACTAAATATGGGTTTTATGTTCATCACTAACTCAAACCCTAACCCTTAAACAAATTAAAATAAGGAAATCAATATTAGAGCATACCACCACAATCACAACGTAGCTAGTGATTAGATGAACAACTTTAGAACTCGAGCTAAGACCCAAAACTAGCTCCTCCTTCCTTTGCTTAAGCTTTCTCACACAAGAATCTCACTCTCTCTCTCTAAAATTGAAGTGGAAAGGATAAGGTTGTTGGAATTGGAGTGAATGCTACCCCAATATTTGATCTACTGGCCTTAAACTCGTCCACAAGTGAAATTACCAAAGAGCCCTTCAAAATATCTCAATAAATGAAACAGAATCCGGCTACAGTAAAGGGTGCGCGGCGCGCACAACGTGCTGGACAGTTTCTGACTTCTGTTTAAATACACAATGTCACCTACACTTCATGTACCCTATTTACATCTCTGTACAATAAGTATTAGGGTCTTACAACTCATAATTTATTTATTCCAGTTGTTAACCTTTGATTGGTTGCCCAAACTCAAATGCCTCAACCTCTTCTCGTCAACACCGCAACTTACGCTCGGAATCAGTCACAACTGACGCCCGTTAACGGCATCAGTTTTCGTCGGTTGTTGACAGGTGGACTGACGAGGGCACAAGTGACGCTAGGTTGGAATTGGTCTTATGTCATTAATATGAAGTTTCAAATTGAGACTGAAATTTGTAGATGTGTTATGGGTCATTAATTGTGTCAAGAAGACTTGGAACCGCGTTCGTGGCCTAATGGTTCAATCCCAACACTTTGAGTATTGAGTGATCAAACATATTTTCATGGGGTTATCGTAAACCTACGCTTGAGTGCAATAAATAAAGTTTAAGGACAAATGATGTTCGAACCTCTGACGATAGTCGTGGATAACACGTACCGGTACCGTATGATTCTTGTAGGGTGGTCGATCGTAAGTCCACCAACAACCTAGCATACAAGGTTGAGTGGCCCTAAGAGATGAAGGTTTCATAGTTCGATGAACTTACCTGAAAGTCTTAAACAATGATGAAGATCGTACGAATGTAGTTTGCACGTGAGAGTATGTTATGTGTTACGTAGAATGTAACATCGTATCCCTTAGGGTTTAGAACAATGTATTTATATGCTAGTAATTAGGGTTTGAATAGGATTATATCCACATATAATCGTAATCTATTCCATAATTAACATGTGTTATTTAAGGAAACCAAATATAAGTTGGGTCTTATCGTTTAGCTTAGCGTGCAAGGTAAACAGTTTGACCAAGTCATTAAAGACCGCATCTAATGGTATAGGCGCATAGGGAGCGCTGCTATCTTAGTTTTATTCATAGCGTACGTAGATGGTGGTATCTAGTACACAGGTTAGGACTTAGATGTGTATACCGCATAGGCATGCGGATATGCGTATCATTAATTCCGCCCAGTTCGATGTCATATATAGTGACAACAAATGTATGGCGTCGAACTTTAAATGAAAAATATAGTTCATTCAAATGCGACTAGGAAAGCAAGTAGTACTTGAAACGGAACCATAGTTACAATATATTAAAGTTTATTGCAAAACCGTCCCAATTGTGCATTTAATGCAATGTATGTGTGCAGTCGCAAAAACGTCAATTCGCTTCTGTTGCCTGCACCTGAAGTGACAACTGTCACTGTAACCCGAAAAGGCAATGATTGTATTATGCAACTGTGTAGGTTTGCTATCGTGTACCGAGCGTCTAATCAAAAAGTTTAGCACTAGATTGTGACATGTGTACGATCATGAATTCAACCCATTGGGTATTCGACCCGTATATTCCACCTATAAATATCTTTTTGCCCTTTTTTGTTCCCTAATCTCTTTCCATTTCAAGTTATATCACTCAGAGTTCATCTTAACTTGTAGCAACTGTTCGTCTTCTTCTATTTATGGCTAAGGTCCGCTTTCTCTTTTCGTCTTTTCATGTTTTAACTTTATTTTTAATTAGCTTGAAAGATGAAATAGAAGGTGTGAACACATAAATGATATCACTAAATGATACCTTTAAGTAAGATTTAATATTTTCTTCTGACCTTGCTCGGTGTTCATGGCTTAGTCGATACCTCGAAACAAGGTCCTATATCTAAATGATAGTTATTTTGTGAATGTGTAACAACCCTAATTTTTTAGTTACTTCTATTTAACTTTCTGTTAGTTAATATTAACGGTGTTTACTTGAATTTTATGTGTTTAGCTTAATAAATGGATACTTAATCCTGTGAGGGTTGCTATAATTAATATGAATAGATATTAATTGACTAACTTATTTCGAATATTGAAATACGAATAAAATGATACAGTTTTAATAACTGCAAAAGTTGTTTTTCGGATTAACGAAACACTCGGAGTAAATATTAATAATTATTTTAATAACTGTTAACTTGGAAAAATATAATTAATCTATTAATTGTTTTAATAAATTAAACTTTGTGGATTTGATAAACGTTCGGTTAACGTTCCGAGAATTCGATTTCAGTTAACGGCAACTAGAAACGAGCCACACGCTATGAGCTAGCAAGCAAAACTAGCCCATGAACCCCCTAAAAGGGCCATTCGGTTGAAACCCCCAACCCCACCCCTTTTGTTGGATTGTTTTAGGCCATGCTTGTGTTTAGTGGCATTATTAGGCCCTAAATTAGTTTAATTAAAAATAGCAAACTGCATCATTTTCCCTAAAACCTAATTTAGTCGATTGGTTTCCTCTTCATCTCCCTCCCTTCACGTCGACATCACCATCATCACTATCACCATCAATTACTAAAAATTAACACTTGTTTCTTTGATAAAAGTTGTTACTTGCATCTTCGTCTATGCATTGGTATAATCAATTTGATTATTTGAGGTATAAAACATGTAACCCTAATTCTTAAAGTTCATATTTTGATGATTACATATGTTATTAGTGTCTATTGCTCAAGTCTATGTGTTTATGCTTGATTACATTCGTTAGATTGCTCGATTGACATGTTTAGGTTAAATCATGAATTTGAAACTTAACCTAACATAAACTTGGACTTATGATTTGTTAAATATTATTTCATATTTGAAAAGCTCTGGAAAAACTATTAATTTTAGGCTCAAGAATCATGAATTTTCGTTATGTTATGCTCTCTTTATGACTAGTTGAATTTTCGACTTGTATATTGCATGAATACGAAATCTGGGAAAATTGTGTTATAATATGGAACATGTATTGATTACCATCAGATAGATATTGAAAAATTACACAATTTAGACTAAGATATCACTTAAATTGGATTCGTAAAACTCGTTTTATGCTCAATTGAATATTCGAGACAGCGGTTGTTATTTGTGACTTTAAATGGACTTGTATGATTAGATGCTTTAATTTCTGGAACATATGCATTTGAGATCTGGAAAATTTGGTTTTAGTACTTGACTTTTCATGTAAATATTGCATTCGAATTATTCCTAGATGTCTAGATATATGCATCCGAAAATGACCACCTCAATGGGATCGAATCTGTCCCAAGTGCATAAGATTAGGCATAACATGAAATGTGTATTGTTTTGAGACTTGACCTTATGATATGTTAATATTTTGATGTTAAGAAGCAAACTAGATTTGTATGTCAACATGTAAAACCTTATGCTTTGTGTGCTACATGGATCGTAAAACACTATGTGAAAAATCTGCCCAAATCAGAATACCATACTTTAATTGCAAAACTGTACGAATTGGCTAAACCAAAAGCTTAGATCTTTTTACCACTTAAACTTTGAGATGTTGGTGATCATCTCCCACTAGTCTTATGTGTTTTTCATTTTTCTAGAATAAATGATAAATGTTATAAAACTGATGCACGAGCAGAAACTGTTGTGTGCAAACTGAACTATATATGCAAATCTATAAATGATATGACATTATGGCTTGCATTTTCGAAAAGTTAATTGAATGATCTAAACATGTACCAAGTGCCATATTTCCAGGTTGTATACATTTTGACTTATGTGCAATTGTTTGTGTATCGTTACCATGAAACTACATGACTAGTATGCTAGAAACACTGTAATGATAAACTGAGATCTAAAGCTTGTATGTTGACTCCTTGACTTATATAATATGACCTACTGATGTGTTTGACTTAGGTTGACCATCATTGACCAAGTTTGACCTTTGTTGACTTGCATGAATTAGTTGACTATGTATTGACTTTTACTACTTAATCGAGTCAGTCCGAGCAATAGGACTACTAATACTATGGATCAAGTAATATTTGAAATAAACTTATGTGATAACCTATATATCTATCTAGGTTGCTTTATATGGTTGTAATTGTACACTTTACTTGTGGTTACTGCACTACTTGTTGAGCACCCAAGGTGAGTCTACAGTACTGTACAAACTTTTCTTTTTGGGATGAGATACATGTTGTTTCTTAAACTGTTTTACAATTTAGACACGAGTACTAAACTAATATACATATGAGTGTGATCAAAAATCCCTTAGCTTGAATATCTTATTTGCTTACGTAAGCTCGAATTATAGGGACGGATCCGTTAGGTTTGACAGCCTCACCGCTACATACTGTGGTGCTTATTACTTCGTACACATGTATACATGATCAAGTGTATGCTTCGATATGGTAAATGAAATCACATAGTCTTAAACTATTCGTGGTGTTAAAGCTTTATATTCAAGTGCTCATTGGATTTTATATACTTTTACAAATGCTTTGTACGAAATCTTATGGTCTAATACTTACAACTGATTACTTAAACCTGTAGATTCACTCAACATTATTTGTTGACCCGTTTTGCATGTTTTATCTCAGGTCCATAGACGACTAGCTTCCGCTGTAACTAGAGGTGCATGGTGATATGGCTAAAACGGACGGTTTTTATTCGTGCGGTGACGTTAGGTTGCAGGACGTCAGACTCAGTTGATCAGGGTAGCATACAGTGGATTTGTTTATTAATATTGTGTGGGGACTAAATTTACTTTTACTTTTTAAGGTGTAGAAGGTGTAAGTTAACCTAGGGTCGTGTTCTTGAATAGATTAACGAATTGAAGATCAAGTGGATAATTGACTTTTATTTAAATTACCTAGATAAAGGATAGTAGTTGGTTTAAGCAAATGGTCCTAAGTGCGGAAAAGTAAATAAAGTGGAAGGATATCCGAAATATGCAGATCAGGGAAATGTTGACCAAGATATTAATTTTGAGTTAGGGAAAGGTAATTATGCTTATGTTAAGGCTATGTTTAGAATGATGTAGATCTGGTTCGATGAGTCAATTACACAGACCTACTTATCTCTAAACTCTCAGAGTTCTCTTTGAGCAGTGAAAAGTATGTCACTTGGTTGTATAATTGAAGGGTAGCTATACCTTGGAAGTTATCCACAGTAAAGTACTAGGTTTATTAGTAAGTTAAGCTCTAATCCTAACTTTCATTATCAGTTTAGTTAACTGAATAACAACGTGACGTGTTGATTGAACGCTGATCACAAACGGAAGGAGTCCGTCGGTTTAAGTTGGCAAAACCTTAAATGAAAACTAACAACCATTTCATCATACTAATGAGATCATATCAATTCAAACATTATACAACATTACAGTTGATATACTGAAAGTAAAGCAGATAGAAACCTAATAGATACCTAGATAGTCGTTATGACTTAGTCCTAGGGCAACAATCAAACAAGAACATACAATAGACTTGGGTCACACGTTAAAGGCACTAACTAGATCTTAACAGCTCCTAAGAGGTCTCTTTGGAATAGTCAATAGGCATACTAGGTCATTCATGTCTCAATTCCTAAGTTCCGTGTCCTAAAAGCGCATTAAATGCCTCCCGGGAACTCCGGCCATACCGAGTTCATAGAATCTTCATATACAGTATAACCAGGGGTCTTAATCCTATAAAGTAGCTAAGTTCATATAAGTGGACAAGTCCTGATCACAACCTAGGTTGGTCAATCCTTAAGATGCTAGCATACAAATCTATCAGACTTACTAGTTCAATATTACAGTAATCGTACTAAATGAACATAATTATGCTAACCCAAACTTCTATCATGGCAACATACAGATTAATTAAGTTATAATGGTAATATCGGAATGCATTATTAAATATAAAAGGTAAGAACACATGTTTAATACAAAAGACAAGCATTTTGGATAAAAACCTGAAAAGGCTGAAGAAATCTGCCCGAGATCGCAGGGACTCGCCGGGATATCCTCTGGAAAATAAAAGCTAAGCTAACTACTACTAAAAACTAACTAAAAGCTTGAAAATATAAAGTGAATTACAAATTGAGTGTGTCTTGAAATGGATGGAGAAAGCCCTTTAAATAGACTTGATTGTTGCCAGCAAACGACTGGCAGGCCGTTTGGCAAGTCGTTTGCTAGGCCCGTTTGCTTGTTTTGCCCATTTAAAGTGCCCGTTTGATCAGGCCGTATGGCAGGCCATTTAACATACAGGCAAGCCGTTTGGCAGGCCGTTTGGCTTGCCTGGTCAGTTGAATTCACTGGATCGTAACTTGATTTCTTGTCTTTCACCGTTTTCGCTCTAGAATCTTTGTTTTAGCTCCGTTTTACTTGATTCTTTTTGCATTGCCTTTGTAATTACTTAATCTACAAAACCAACTGAAAAGGCGATAATTTTTCCGATAAAGTTTGAAACTTTATTGATTTAGGGCTTAATATCGGGGGTAAAAACGTGACTTTTTGGCCGTTATCACATGGCATATGTTTGGAGTTCTTCATGTTTATTTAAAAACTCCACTTTTATTATTCGCATTTGAAATGGTTTATTTTATTAAACAATGTTACTTATTTTCTACAGTACTTTTGGTATTTTGTTACTGGTGAAGACTTATGTTTTAAGCCAAACTTTTTATCAATAAATGCGAATACTTTTGTAAAACGTCTTATTTAGAGGGCGTAACTATTACTGTGGGACCCGATGATTAACGCACCGTTAAATGGGAATTTGATGGGGTGTTATAGAATGTCTCAGTTGTTTCCAAAAGACATTAATAATTCCCTTTATGCTTTATTTTGTTGGAAAATATATCAAAACAAAGTTATAACAATCACTTCCGCCATGAACATTCTTGCTTGGACCACTTATTTGTCGAACCGATAATTTTAGACCTTATTTAACTTTCATTATCGAACTCTTCTTTTTGTAGTCTTTTAAAAATGAAGATGGACACATACGTACCCATAAAGATTGTGAAAGATGAAGCCAAACCGTCTATGGATATGAAGGGAAATTAATACACCTATGTTGGAGAAGGTTACATTAATGCAACCGCAACAACTCCTTTTGCAAACGTGAAAGTTGTTTCAAAGAGGAAAATTTCATTTGTTCATGAGCAAAGAGATGGAGACACGTCTCTATTTTCTATTGAAGAAACTAGTTCGTTTTTTCGTTTGAAGACAGTGTGAATATTTCGGGAGAACGTATGTTACTTATTGTTATGTACAATTGTGCCTTTCCCTAAATTCATATATAGTAATATTTTTAACTATTCAGGACTGATATTGCTCAAAATATACATATTTATCTTCTCAATATCTCCCTACTTTCATGGCATTTCGATACGGGTTGTGATGATTAGTGAGCGGTTTGTGGTATTTAGTTGTTTTGGGACAAAAATGGTCTAAAAGTTCATATTTATGCTAAGGAATCAACCCTTGGGCCAAAGGAATGAAGCAAGTGAAGTTTTGGAGTGAAAATGAAGTTCCAGGGTCAAAAGCAGCGCTCCTAAGGTCAAAAGTGACGCTCCTATGTGCTAAAACGTGTGTTAAAAAGATCAGTGGCCAAAAGCGCCGCTCCAGCACAAAAGCGCCGCTCCTATGTGCCAAAAGCGCCGCTCCTACACAAAAGCGCCGCTCCTATCCTCCCAAAAGTGCCGCTCTTGTCGCTTATTCAACCAAAAATTCAGCTGACCTATAAAAGCATATTTGGGGTTTTTGAGTGAGAGAGCTGCTTCCTTAGACCGTTTTGGAGACCTAAAAGGGTTCCAATCATGATTCCATTAAGATCAAAGCCTAATTTCATGTTTCAAGTCAAAGATTAGTGAAGCTACATGCTAGATCTACATCATCCATTCTCCATTTTGTAATTTCCTTTCCATTTTAGCACTTGTTCTTATTTTCTCTACTTGTAATGATGAATGCTTTAATTTTAATTGATTTTGTTCTTGTTTATCTTATGATTATAGCTTAGATCTTCTTCTCTTTGTCATTTTGGGTTGTAATCTCCACTTTACTTTACTCATTTTGCACTAATTAGTTGTAATCTTTGTTTTTCTTCATCTAGCTTTGAACTAGTTACTTGTAATCACTCAAGATGATGTTTATTGATGTTTTTATGCTTATTGATAGTGTAATCTTTGCTATGTTTGGCTAAATCACTTGTGTTTGATTATCTATGAATCTTTAATGCATAAGATATGCCCTTAATCTATTCAATAATGTTGTTTGAATGAATTACATGATCATGTTTTGTTGAGTTAGCTAAAGATCCATTGCTATGAGTTTGTTTTAGGCTTGACTTTGATTACATATGTTGAGTAGTTCTCTTAGTGATTTGAGAAGTAAATCAATGTGTGCTTCAA
Source organism: Rutidosis leptorrhynchoides (assembly GCF_046630445.1). NCBI lineage: Eukaryota > Viridiplantae > Streptophyta > Magnoliopsida > Asterales > Asteraceae > Rutidosis > Rutidosis leptorrhynchoides. Next base: position 212,987,325 of record NC_092335.1, read on the forward strand.
CACCTTAGGTGATCTGGACAACTAGCTTAGGAATTGCAAGTGATTGTGTTCTTGATCTAGGTTGGTTTTCAATTGGCCTTTAGTCAACATAGTAGTGCCGATTATCTTAAGTGATTTCGACAGTTGAGGGTTTTAAGTGATTTTAACCCAAGCTCAATCTCAATGACCAAATCATGCTTAACTCGATCTTAGAATACAATGCTTATGTGAATTCACAGAGTGTCATTTGATTTGAGGTTTAGTAGTGATGCTAAACATTTAGTAGTTCAACAACTAATGAGATAGCAAAATAGGCAAAACGGGGCAAGCCAAGCATAGAGAGGATTAGATAAGTGAGCACGTCTTAGTTAATTTGTTTTAAGTCTTAACACTTTGCTACTTGTTTCTTGCTACTAGTTTACTTGTTAAGTTTAGGTTTGTTTAATTGTGCTAGTTTTAGTTGTTAATTAATATCAATCGAAACCCCCCAATCAAACAAACCCTAGGACAATTAATAGTTTCAAATATCCGACTTACACCGCTCTCTAGGGACGAACTTGAAACAAATACTTACATTAAAGTACTATAATAACCGGGTTCTAAGTGCTCATTAGTTGTGTATGCTTATTTGTAGTGTTTGAATCATGTATAAATTTAGAGGGTAAAAGATGTATTGTTTCGCATGCATCAAGGACCTAGTGGTGCTGGGAATAAAAAATCAAGTGTGCAAGCTTGTCCTCATCCGTTAATGAGCAACTTTGACGAATTTTTAAAGACTTCTGCCATCGCATATATTGATCAATTTTCTCATTTACAAGTTTGCACTCCTCACAATTTGCTTCAAAAACTGCAAGATCTTTCTCCAAAGGAGGATATGTATGTCGACACTCAAGCAACGTTATTCAACCTTGTGAAATATTTTCATCGCCTTAATCACGAAACTAACTTGGCAGCTTCGGGTTAACATTAATCGTTTGTCGAGAAAGCTAAAGTCACCATGCTTGAAGGTGAAAAGGCCATTTTAACCGACCAGTTGTCAATTGTTGTTCCCGCACATAAACGCGCGGTGGCATGCATTACTGCCTTAACCCATGAAAAGTAGCAAGTGAAAAGTGATTTTGCTAAACAACGTAAGGTTTTAGGGGCGTAGATTATGGAGCTAGTTGTAAAGCTAGACAGTGTTGAATCTCATGTGTGTTATCTTAATGATAGCGTCAGCGATTGGTGCTCCAAATATGAGTTGGTATCAAACAAACATGACTTAATCGAGTCTGAGTATAACATTCTCTGCAATGGGTTACCGGAGATCATTCAACATGCCCTGAATTGTAAGTTTTAAGAAATGATTTGGTGAGGCGATGCTAGCGGCACGTGCTTATGAGTGCATGCTTTTCTGGGAAGTTATTCAGCAAAACATTTATGTTCCACCGGTCGTTCCCCAAAAAAATTAGAGTTGTTAGTTGCGGACGCAGATGAGAGATGTACCTTGGTTTGCGCAACGCTGCAAAGAATCCCCATTCCTCGTTTGGAGGATATGGTAAAAAACAGGGACTACCAGTCCCAACACATTGTGAATGACAAGTTCATCCAAACTTGTCATGCGGCCTGGAATGGAGGAACGACGATTGTCCGCTTCCAGGCCGCATATTTTTGTTGGAATGAGGGATAGGCCCGACAGGTTAAGGGTTTCACATACCTATTACTATATATATATATATATATATATATATATATATATATATATATATATATATATATATATATATATATATATATGTTTTCTGTCAAAACCATGATGTGCGTCTGATCGCTGCGGGTGAGGATTGCACATTCTACTTAGTGTAGGGCACCGTACCAGCCAAGCCACCCTTTTTTGATTTTTAAAGTAACGTAGTTATAGAAGTTTATTCTCCTTATCGCTGCGGGCAGGGTAGAATTTAACTTCTTAGGTAGTGGCATGTTACTTATAAGTCGGCATAGGTTTTTATTTTTATGCAATTACTTACCTTTATTTTGTAATGGTCACGCGTACTTATAAGTGTTAGACCTAGTTTTTATATTACGCATTTGAATACATGTAATCATTGCTTAATGAAATTTTGGATGTTTTGTGTTCTAAAAGTTTGTAATGTGCACTTATTATTTATTGAATCTATCAAGGCGGATTTGACGACTCATATTTTGTGTATGATTGCACAATAACTTAGAATAAATGTTATGTTACATGAGGGGACCGAGCCTCTATGTAAGCACAATCTTTTTATTCGTGCGGCAACAAACCAATGTTGTCCACAAAAAAGCAAACCAATGCTTATAATTTATACTCCTACTTTTATAAAGAAAAAATTATAAGTTTTTTTACGCATGGACAATCCATTGTCACTATCCGTACTATGGGCAAGCCAATGCCTTTTGCTTAAGAGTCTTCCGGCCACAATCAATGTCCGGGTATTTTATAACAAGTAACCCAATACTTGTAATTTATAGTCATGACTTTGCAGCTCCGCGTCACTTGGGACGATAACCTAACTTACTAATTACTACACTACCTTGATCGGGTTTTCTTGCTCGTTTGAGTATTAAAAGTGAAAAATAAATAGATAATATAAAAAAGATAAAAGTTGATAATAAAACTAAGCACTTTGCACACACTTTTACACACATCACTCACACACCCCATGTTTTTGGAATGTTATATGTAACAAGTTAATGATAATTATATCCATAACCCTTACTGTTATTCATAAATAAAACTTAAAAAATATATGAAGTTGTCTAACATGTAACGACCCGTCAAATTCGCTATTGACGCGGTATATTATTCATTGATTTTATAGTGAGGTTTTGACCTCTACATGATACGATTTAATAAAAATATTGCATTCATTTAAAATAAGTGACTTTCTAAACATAGAAAGTTATAAACATGTGAATGATTACTTAAGTATAAGTAAATCCCCGGAAATACATAAGTCTTTATCTTACAAGTTGACATCACAGTCAAATTATTTATTACACAATGTAGTTTTGTTTCGAATGCAACAAAATTTATACAAAGCATGAGAGACTCCATGCAGGCAACAAGCACATCACAGCAGAAGCAGTCTAAGGACCTGAGAATAAAACATGCTAAAAAGGTCAACATGAATTTTGGTGAGTTATAGGTTTAATTGCTCGAGTGATAAGTATATAAAGATGGACCACAAGATTTCATTGAAAGTCTATCAGTAGATTCTACATAACAGAGCACCCTGGTAACTAAACTTAACGCTATAATAATAATTACCCTATTCGTTTTAATACACACAAACCAACGTGTCATAAACTCAAATAACATACGTCCGTTAAAAGGCTAGCGCTCTAGCTCGGACGGGGATGTCAAGCCCTATGGATCCATATACAATTATTCGCGCCCATCAGTCCACATCCTATGTACTAGCAGCTACTAGTTACCAAAGCTAAGGGATTTTCGGTTTAACTCAGTGTAGAATTAAGTATGTACTTGTGTCCACTGCGTTTAAAATAAATTGCATGTATTCTCAGCCCAAAAATATTTATAGTATTTAAAAAGGGATCTATAAACTCACCTTGAGTGCGTACCAAACAAATAGCAGATACCAGTGTAAACGAGTGACCCGAAGCATTTAACCTAGAGTAATAAGGATGGTCAGAGGTCATACAATACCAATGATAAGGGTTTAGTTATAGTTTACCGTTGTACTCCATAATTATTAAGACAAAGTCTAATAAAGCTTTTTATGTGTTTATTTATTTTTCTCTTTCTTTTATCGCTTCTATTTAATTAATTAATACTTTATTAGCAAAATTATAACTATATTTAATTTTAATAGAAATTGCAAGTATACCATACAAATTTATTACCATCTCATATAGTTTAAGGAGTACTGAGTTATATTGATTCAAGGTATTAAACTCGTACACCTACTCCATGCTACTTTACACTAACATCATATTTTATTTTCTATTTTATTTTAATTTAACTTTTAGTTGTGGTAGAATATAACCGGTGCTTGAAAAGCTTTTTATGATTGTTTGCAAGTATTCTAAATATGTGTTTTTTGAGTTGGATATTGATAAATATGATCAAATAAAAATGCGAATAAATGGATGTTAAATAACAATAGCACCTATATGTATGTTAAATTAGAATAATAATTAATTGATTTTAATTAAACCCAACCCGTCGCAAATTAATTCCCATGATGTATCTTTGTATATATACATTATTAATGGATGGATGTTACTAATAATATAATCACAACTAGTTTGGTTAAAGACTACCTTTAATAGGAGACCGCGTTATAACCGATCGAGCAAGGTCGAAAGCCTCCGTTCTTGTTTGCGTTTCTAAGTCTTAAGTGTATGTTTCTATTCTTCTACTTAAACTCATTTGTTTATGTTTGTGTTAAATTTGTAAATATGGATTTGGGGTGAATGAGTTACGTACAATTTCATGTAGGTATATATATATATATATATATATATATATATATATATATATATATATATATATATATATATATATATATATATATATATATATATATATATATATGTGTGTGTGTGTGTGTGTGTGTGTGTCAATATATTTAATTGTAAATTAATGTAGAAAATAAGGTGTGGACAAGTTTTGGTATGATCATGTACTCCAACTAACTTTCTAGCTAACCTTCTATAATAAAAGAGCATTCACCTTAATAAAGTAAGTGACAAAATTGGCAGTGACATGCATAGCAACATGTATGACAATTATTATTCTACATTTTTTTTATTAATGGCATTATTATTATCACATAGTTGAAAAAGATGTATAGATTAATACAATATATAATATAGATTATGGATATGGATTAATTATAATAATACTGATAACAATAATTAATATTTATTACATATTAGTGACCACAAATATCATGGAGTTGGTGTCTTTTTGAGTTGTAAAGAGAATGTATATATCACTGAGGGGGTAGGGTGATTAATATAAATTTACATATACATATAAGATTGATTATATGGAGTAGTTGGCAATATGAATTTAAATAATAATTCTTTTATCAATTATTATACAATAAAAGTTAGGTATCATAATATTATATATGTATGTTTACTTATCCACTTAAATTATTGATACAAAATGAACAAAATTTTATGAGTTGATTAATAAGTTTACATACTCCGTATTTTTATGAAGAATAATAATAATAATATATGTTAGTTTCATTAACCACTTTGCGTTACAAAATTTTAAGAGAAGGCATAATTTCACTCATTAGATTATATATATATATATATATATATATATATCAGTTTATTCCAACATATCTTCTTATAAATAATTTTGTAAATTGAGGTGGTGACAAAAATTGTAATACGGGAGTTCAAACTATGAGTAACTTAGACGCATAAAATGTATGATAAACATAAATTATCATTAATATGAATTATATCGAAATATAATACGTAGAAATGAGAGTTGAATCTGAAAAATTAGGATTATGACATAACACCTAAAATATATATTCCTTCTATCTCATATTTATTGTCCTCGGAAAAAATTCACGCATTTTAAGAAAAAACATTCACATATAATTTTTGTTAACTTTACGCATTTACCTGTTACTTTTTATCTATTTTTTTTATTTTACTTGCATATAAAGTAAGGACATAAAAAGAATTTACTTTATTATTCTTATATGATGAAATTAAAATTTTAATTTAAAATAACTCAAAAAGTAATAGCAGACAATAAATATAGGACGAAGAGAATACATGAAGAAGCGAAGAAGCGTTTGTTGTTTGATATAATTTTGATGTTAAAAGAAATATAACACCATGTTTATTTTATTAACGTCGTAGTTTTTTTAACAATCAATGAAAATATGCTTAGTCGTTTTAGAATTTGATTTCAAAGTAAATTAAAATAAGGGATAATTAATACGGAGTAGATTATATTATAGAGTAGATGGAATGAGTTGCTTGTGATTTGACTTGATAGGTTAGCTGTAAAGGGAGTATGTTTATTGACACTCATAAAAAATACGAGTAGTGGATACCATTGATTTTCGTGAGAGATCGTTTCACGACTCACTAACATCCACCTCATTGATTTCTGTGAGAGATCGTTTCACAACTCACTAACATCCACCTTATTGATTTTCGTTCCTTAACATTTTTTTGCGAAAACTAATAAGCTCACATCCCTCTACAAATTTTATGTGAGTGATTTGACCATACTTACCATCTTTATTCCTTTCTAATCTTATCTTTTCCCATATTTTTTTTCTTCTTTTTTACTTTTTTTAACATCAATCATTTCATACTTTTTAAATGCATTAATACTCCATATAATTTAGAGAAGGTATATGGCATTAGTGTGTATATAGTTTCTTTATACAACCAAGTAAATTTGTGACTGAATTTGTATCTAGATTATTACTCCGCATAATCTAGAGAAGGCATGGGGTATTACTATATATAACTGGTGACCATATTTGCAAGCTGTAAGTCATGTAAATTCTTTTGTAACATGTATACATATATATTTATATAAATAAAGTTGTAATTATTTGAAGTGACTAAAGCAAATGCTAAAATAATTTGACGTGATTATAGCATAAGCTGTAATTATTTGATATGACTCAATAAAAAACTCAAATTATGGCCACTATAAATGGAAAACTTATACAGAATAGTTTTCATAACATTCAAAACATATATTGGTTCATAGGAAAATATATGTCAAGTGTGTCAGATTTTTTCACCGATCAGGTATAATATCTCATATAATGACACTTTAAATCATGTTATCATATTATGTTATCATATTCAAACTAAACAACTTATCAACTTCAGGTGTTCAATAATCGTGAAGAATTGACTGAATGGGTGAAAAAAGAGGCACGTTCTCATAGTCAAGTTGTTGTCATCAAAAGATCGAAAACCAAAAATGGTTACTTGCCGAAAATTACATTTGTGTGAGCGTGGCGGTGTATTTAGAAGTAAATCAACCTCGAAAAAAATAAATCGTGTGAAAAAATTGATTGCAAATTTGAAATGGTAGCAGAGTTTTCAAAGAAAAATGGTGTTTGGTCGATAAAAATGAAAAGTCCAGTACATAATCATGAAAAAATTATGTATATGAAAGGTTATGCATATGCAATGCGATTAACTAATTATGAATTTAGTTTAACCTCATATTTATCAAATAATAACGTAAAGTCCAGTGAAATTCTTGCCACATTGAAGCAACATAATCCAGAAGATGTTTCTTCAAACATAACAATCTATAATGCAAAAGCAAAACTTCGCACAATCAGGAAAGCAAATATGACTCCTATACAGGTGGTCCTGTCATTTTTGAAGCTAAAAGAGTATGACTTTCAATATCGTATTAATGATTCTACTAATCAGTTAGAAGAATTATTTTGGATCCATACGAAATATTTCGTGCATTTCTGCATATTTTGTTGATGGATGCTGCGTATAATATGAATATTTATAAGTTGTCCCTTTTTTGAAATCTTTGGTGTTACTTCTACCAGCAAGACATTTTCAATAGCATTCGTCTTTATGGATATAGAAAAAACTAACAACTTTGTCTGGGCATTAGATTGTCTAAAGTTGGCAATTGGAGAAACGTATGAACCACGTGTTATAGTTACAGATAGAGATTTGTCTCTAATGAATGCATGTGAAAAAGTATTCCTAAGAGCTAATAAATTACTTTGTAGAGGACATATTTGGCAAAATATTCTTAATAATTGCAAAAAATATTTTGAGACGAAAGAAGAATGGGATTAAAGTACCTCCACGAGGTATGGTAGCAAAATACGCCCACATGTTCGTATTGGTAGCGACAGATAAATCACTTAACTTTGAAAATTCAACCACTAACAGAGTTAAGGGTCAGCATGTGTGATGCCCCGTACAAAATCAATGTGTACGGATCATCAACAACAGGTCCATTACACGGTTACAACACTATATGTTGTTTTAAAACAAGTTTTGCATTCATGAAAAGATAACGTTTTTACCAACGTCAAAGATTTTACAAAAGATAACGTGCTTCTATGAATAGAAAGCATTAACATAAGTACGTAACACTAAGGTCATTACAAAACCATAGTTCGAAAATAACATAAGTTGTGAATGCAAGTGATGTTTCGCGAGGTGTATATAAAATAGCTTATATTTTTACAGGAAATACTATTAAATACGATACAATTTTACACAAGATATTTATTTATTTAGAGAACGGATATACTTAAACCTTGCTACAACACTTATAGGCAGTGTACCTAATCGTACAGTAGTGTAGTTTTTAGTAAGTCCGGTTCGTTCCACAGGGAATCTTTTTAAACAAAGCTTAACGCTATATTAGTTTACTTTTATAAAAATACAAATATATATATAAGTAATATTATTATTATAAAGGGGGGTTTTTACCGTTTAATGACCGGTTTGTCGATTTTAAAACTTTAGTCGCAGTTAAAACCAAATGTAAAATATTAAAAATAAATACAAGATTTAAATTAAAGCGTAAAGTAAATAACGATAATGAAATTGGAAATAATAAAAATGCGATAAAATAAACTTGCGATAATTAAAAAGTACGATAATTAAAAGTGCAATTAACTACAATAATAATAAAAATGTGATAATTAGAAGTGCAATTAAATATAAAATAAAGGAAATTAAATATGAAATAAAAGAATTATGCTTATTTAAACTTCCGTAATCATGATGTTTGACGTGTTGATTTTAGTTTTATACCTATGGGTTAATTGTCCTTTGTCCTGGATTATTTAATATGTCCGTCTGGTTTTTGTCCATAACAGTCCATCAGTCATAAATATAAAGTGCGAGTGTCCTCGTCAAATTATTCTTATACCCGAAGTTAAATATTTCAACTAATTGGGGACTTAAACTGTAACAAGATTTTAATACTTTGTTTAATAATTACACCAGGATGTCGACTGAGTGTAACCCAAGGTTTTAATATTTTGTTATCAATTATACCAAGTGTCCTTGTACATAATTTCACCCCTGTTTTAATTATTCTAGTGGCTATTAATCCATTCCCGTGTCCGGTTAAATGAACGATTATTCGTACATATAAATACCCCGCCCATCGTGTCCGATCGAGTGTATATGGTAACTTATAGGGACGCCCAATTGTAAATCTTTATATTAACATTAACAAACTATCATTTAGTTAAACAAATATAAAGCCCATTAATAGCCCATAGTCTAAATTCCACAAGTGTCGTTCTTTTGTCCAAACCCCAATTATGGTACAAAGCCCAATTACCCAATTTTAGTAATTAGCCCAACATCATGATTACTTCGTTTTAAATAAGCATAATAATAACTTAGCTATGAGACATTAAATTAAAAAGGTTGAACATAACTTACAATGATTAAAAATAGCGTAGTGTTACACGGACAGAATTTCGACTTACACCCTTACAACATTCGCTAACATACCCTTATTATTAGAATTATAATTAAAATTAAAATTAAAATATAAATTATAAATATAAATATATCGTATGAATGGAGAAAAGAGAAAGATAGATTTTTTTGTGGTGCACCAAAGCTCGATTTTTATAGGCATGTGGGCTGGAACTGGGGCTCATGCGATCGCATGGATTTATGCCTTCTAGGCCATGCGATCGCATGGCCAACTGGGGAGGCTCATATTTGGTTGTTTTCTTCTGCCGACGGTTTTATAAATAATATAATATATTAAATAATTATAAGAATTATTTAAATATTATATTATATTTATGTGCATAGTTGACTTGTAATTTTTAGTCCGTTGCGTCGAGCGTTGAGAGTTGACTCTGGTCCCGGTTCCGGATTTTCGAACGTCCTTGCGTACAATTTAATATCTTGTACTTTGCGTTTTGAATCTTGTACTCTTGTAAATTCAAGACGTTTCTTATCAATAATTGGAACCTCTTGGATTGTATTTTGTACTTTTGAGCTTTTTGGTCGTTTGCGTCTTCAATTCGTCGAATCTATCTTTTGTCTTCACCTTTTATTATTTAAACGAATATCACTTGTAAATAGAACAATTGCAACTAAAAGCTTGTCTTTCTTGAGGAATAATGCTATGAAATATATGTTCGTTTTTAGCATTATCAAATATTCCCACACTTGAGCGTTGCTTGTCCTCAAGCAATATCGTCTTGAAATACTAGAATCACTTCTTTATTCTTCACACTTTGTACATCAGTGATTTTTATACGGCGGTATAAACAATGGTAGTAACGATGTGGTTTACAGTCCCATATGACTATAAAAATTTAGATCCATTAAGGAAATTGGATCTTTATAAAAACATTTGATCTTTTGAAAATTAAATCTAGTTTTTACCCTAGATAAGTTTTTCGGATTAACCCTTCACCGGTGTTTGCAAAATATTTTTGTGGGATTGGTGGGTTTCAGATTTGAAAATTTTAGCTCAAAACTTGCGGTTTTGTGTCACCCACTTGCTAACCTTGTATTTGGAAAGCAACACGTCCAGTTTACTTGTCCCGTATATTACCTTTCGATAAACTACCGTCCGGTTGTAAAGGAAAGCGTTGAACAAGCAACTGTTAAGGCAATGTCCCCTGACATGCTTTTAATTATGGTCTATGACGTGTTGGACGCAATTACTATCCTTGGTAGGAGCAATAGTAAAGCTCACCCTTATGATTTTTCGGTCTGGCACAAGGTCCTGTCTTTGACCATGCTATGCAACCACCGTTCTTACGGTTGACACCCAATTTGGTTCAGGTGACCTAATGAATTCCAGGTGAATTCCTAGGATTTTACGTTCAATGGTAATGAACGCATTGAAAATAGGGTTTTCAGAAAACAAATCGGTTTGTAATTTTGATCAAAATATTTTCTCGTTCAAGCTCGAGTTTAGATATCATTGAATTCCATGAGTTTGAATTCTCAATCTTTAAGGTCAATCTCTAGGATTGAGTAATATCAGGCTTAAAAGCTGATTTTTAATCTTTAAGGAGATTATCCTTTCTGGGGATCTGATTCATTAGTCTTATTCAGCTAATTTGCACGGTGCCCCCCCATTTTACGAGATAAATCCTTCTCATGGTTAGGATAAATCTGACCACTTAGCGACCCTGTTTAATGCTGAGGTCCGTGGATTTCCTGCTGATTTTAGTGATGACTTTTCTAGATTTTTCGTCAACCTACAGCTGGTCTGGACGACAACTTCTTGACCTAAATCAAGAAGCGCGTGTCTTTTTCGGAAGACTTTACTTCCTTTTAATGATGGAATTGATTCATCGTGTAGATCCATCTTTTCTTTTCTTTCATCGGGTAAAACAGTTTAGTTTAGTTCAAAGCAAAAGTATTTTCAGTTATTTGTCACAGATATATGTGACATATGTTTAAGATAACTTGGTAAATTTTCCCACACTTGGCTTTTATTTTCCTTTTTATCGTCCTCTATTTCATTTTGAATGAATTTTAACATTTTGGTTTGTTTCTCAATTTATGTCCTTTTCGAGGTTACAATAATTTCGGTGTTAACACCTAGTTTTATCGTTCATAAATATGTATAAACATGATTTTGAGTTCATTTAATTGAAAATTTTGAAAAATTTTACTAGAATTGGGTAGTCAGTATATAAGACTAGGGCTGTTCTTTATTAGAGAGCACTAGATTCTAATACAACTACTACGTTACTAGTATTTTTAATGGTAACCAAGTGTATAAAGATAAAAATTTTAAAAATCCGAAAGAATTTAACCACTTCCCACACTTAAGATCTTGCAATGCCCTCATTTGCAAGAAATCAGTACAATTTAAATTATTGAGGGTGATTAGCGTAGAAATGATTAAATTTTACCAAAGTTTCCAAACATATTGGCGTTTGTTTGCTGAATGATAAATGGTGCATATCATTTGTTCATTTCGTCTGTTGTTACATCACATTTATTTGTCATCTTGTCGTCAAAATTAGTAGCTTTTGCTGAACTTAATGCCAGTCTTTGAAAATGCGCTGTTTTATCCTGTTTTGTACAATCGACAATATACATACATACAAATATAATCATGCATTGCAATTTGAAATGGGACTTAATATCCCACTTTCAAATTCTAAATATGAAATATTAGTACACAATAATAATAAAATAATAAAAATTACACAAATATATCCAATAACATAAGTTTAAACATGAAAAAGTCAAAAGATAAAAACATAAAAATCATAAAAATAACCAAATGGAACTAAATCAGTCTGGATAGGGGTTCCAGTTCATCTCATCGGGTGGGTTCCATTGTTGGTTATAGGTGTTCTGATAGGCTTGGTCATAGTCATACCGGTTAAAGGGTGGTCGGATATCGGGGCTATGTGGCGGAAAATGAGCAGGTCGAGTAGGTACATAGTTATTTGGTACCTGATATGATAGCTGGCTCATGATTTGGTGCTGATGAACTAACCAGCTATCGTGTTGGCATCGCCTATAATCCTCGTATACTCGCTCGGAGTTCCACTGCTCATACATACTATGTCTGGCCGCGTTCGTCACTGCTTCCTCATCTATACGAACGTGGACGTCAAGAATAGCATCTCGAAAGACATCCCTAATGTCTTCCGCCTCCTCCATTTCCTCGTCTGAGCCTCTCTCTACCTGAGGATGAGATCCCTCATAGGGTACTGCCTGGTTACGTCTACTTTTCAATACCTTAGCACCCACATAAACTTTCAATCCTAAGGGCTCAACCTGTTCTCTACAAATCTGTAATGGACCCCCTTGGTTCCTATCAATACCTAAATACTCTCCAATGAGAGTAACAAAAATACCTCCTCCTATTATACTCCCGTCCTGCATTCCCTCTACCATTTTAGATAAATAAAAAGCAACACAGTAAGGGATATTGACAAAGCTTCTAGGATCCCGAATACACTTTAGGTAGAATAAATCATATAAGGTAATTTTTTCTTTATTATGACCTCTTTGTGTAATCGAGTTAGCCAAAAATCTATGAATAATACGAAGCTCGGCTCTGTCAATATGTGTATAGGAGTGTCCTCCTGCTCGTGTAAAAACATCAAAATGTGACATACGCCTCCAAATGGCGTCAGCGTCAAAGTTACTATCTACCCGTTCACCATAATGAATCAAGTTTGTACAATCGGGTAATAGCAACTCACCAGGAGTATATATCTATAAGGCCCTGGCCATGTCCAGCATGGACATTCTGTACATCCTACCGCCAAGGATAAACCTAAGAAATCTTCTATCATCTATTCTAACTATATTTGTATCAAGTGATACAGTACTTATCAACTCAACACACCATTCCTTATATACAGGTCTACGAATGGTGAAAAGACGTTCCCAATCTGTAAAAGAAGAACTGCCATACCTTTGAACTAAAAGCTATCTAACACGGTCAGCTAGATGGACCGTTTCCAAAGGGGCCCAATCAATTACCCTTGGCACCTCTACATTTTTTGTTACCAATTTGAATTTGTTCCTTTGATATGTCTCGTAATCTCTCCATCTTCTATCAAATCTCAGATTAGGATGTAGAGTGTGCTCCGGAATCGTTGGGAATTCTACTGGCGGCCTCATTGGGAATACTATGAATTCATCAACAAACTGTACCGGATCATAATAAGGTATGTGCTGATCAGGCTGTTGTTGTTCCTGTTGTGGTTCTTGTTCGTGTTGCATTTCTGGTTCTGGTTCTGGTGCTGGTGCTGGTCGTCTAGATGATGATGCTCCTGAACCTCCAGTATCGGCTCTCTGTAAAACACATTAAACACAAAATTTGTGCATCCAAATATGCATTAGTGTTAGCAAAATAACAACTTAAAACAATCACTATAACATGTTAAATCAAAATTAAACTTATACACATTTTCACAATTTTTCACAATTCTACACTTTTCAAATAAGCACATATGAAAATGTATACAAAATTCATAAGCATTTAACTCAAATAACATGTCAAAATATTCATTACTAATAATTAAACAAGTCTCAAATGGCAAATATATCAAATTAATCAAGTTCATGAATTTTGGACTTAAAAAGTCCACTTTAATCTCAAAAAATCATGTTTAGGATCATTGTTTGGATCATTTAACTATCTAAACATGTTACACTACTCAATTTAGCAATAATTCATGACAAAAATCGGCCATAACCTGTTTATATCAAAAAGCCCCAAATTTCTCAAGAACACAAACCCTAGATTTCTAAAATTTTTGAAGTTTTTGGCTTCAAATCATGTTAAATAGCATCAATCTAGGTTATACATGCATAAAGTACTAACAATTTAACACTAATTACACTATAAATTAACAAAATTGCATTAGGTAAAAAATTGGTAATTATCACAAAAACTAGGAATTTATAGAGTTTAGGGGTGTAATTTTTACCAATTTGCTGAAGAATGAGAATCTAGGCATGATTAGAGCAAGAAAAATGACGAATTACGGTGAATTTTGGCGAAATTTGGTGAAGATTTGAGAGTTTTTTCGGGTGTATGTGTGTATTTTGTGGGAAGAACAGACCCGCTGGACTTCTTGTATCTGGCCTGGATTTCAGCTCCATGCGATCGCATGGAGTTGAAGTGTAAAACCCATGCGATCGCATGGGGGGTCCGGGTACAGTGTTTTCAGCTTTTTTTTTTTTTTTTATATAAAACCTTATACTTTATAAAACTTATAATTAATTAAATTTTAAAAATTTTGTTTTCCTTTAAGAGCGAGGGCGTTTCGGATCGTTGTCCTAGTCTGTCCCTCGACAAAATTTTAAAATTTGTCAAATCAAAGCGCGGTTTTTAAAAGTAAAGATTTTTGGGTTTTTTAATGTTTTTGGCATACTTTAATTCAATAAGATTAAAAATAATGATAATAAAAGTTCTCGTCCCTCCCTCGGGTAAAGCAATTTCGGTTCAAAGACCTAGTCTTCAACTTATGACGAATTTTAAAAATCATATTTTTAACTTAATGAGATAAAGTAAATTTTTGTTTTTAAATTCACACAATTTAAATATAAAATTCAAAATTAATATTAAAAATTCACACCAAACTTAAAATTTGAAATGCATAAAATTAAAAATTCCTATTTTAAAAATTAAAAATTCACACCAAAGTTAATTTAAAAATTCATATTATAAATTCACACCAAACTTATATTAATTTTTCAAATATTTATAATTTTAAATATATTGTTTTTATAAAGTTTACAATATTAATTTAAGATTTAAATATTAATTTTAAAAACATGGTAAAAATAAAATTAAAAATCTTTTTGGCTTTTTATCCCACTTTAATCAATCAAATATTATCAAAAATATGCGCCCCTCTTTTCGGTAAAGTAATTTCGGTTCCAAGACCTAATTTAACTCATGACGAATTTTTGAAATATTTTGGGTTGATTGATTAAAGATATTTATACCTTAAGAATAAACGTTAAATTTCGCAGTGATGTAATAAATTTTTGAATGATATCAATAATTTCGGTTGCCAAACCTAATTTTATTCAATACCAATTTAATACTTTATAGCGAACAAATTAGCGTTTATTATCAAAAGGTTAAAAAAAAAAAAAAAACTGTACAAACATACCTGTGAAATAGATTTCTTAGTTATATGATCTATCCCATTCATAAGATAGTCGGTTTAATTGGTTTTTCATAGCTACATAGGCGTAACCTCGAGCATTCAGTGTCTTTTCTTCTAAACATATGAACGGTCCGTCTCTGCATAAAGTAACAAATTCGGTGTTTGAATAGGTTTGATTATTTGAACATTTACCTCCATGTGACCATTTTCCGCATTTGTGACATCTTTCTAGGTGTCGTGCTCTTCTTTTTGCTGCGGATTTTGATTTTCCTTTACCAAATTGTAACTTATTATCTTCGCATCTGGATTCTTTTCTAACTCCGTCCATTCTTTCTCTGATTACTGATACTATTTCACTCGGAAGTGTGTCATTATTACGTTTAGTGATCAAAGCGTGTAGCATTAGACCATGGTTTAGTTCACAGGCAGTCTTCATTTTGTAAAAACCTAAAAAAAAATAAAAATTCAGAATGGGGGGAGAAGACTAGTTCTTTAGGGTCTGTTAGGGAAAGACCATTCAGGTTTCATTTTCGAGAACTACACGAAAATAGACAATCTAACTCTAACAGAAATACATATTATCTTTTAAAGACTTGATTCTCCCCACACTTAGTTAGCAGTGGTGTCGAAATTGTGATTAACTTCGTTGTCGACTTCCATCGGACTATCTATATAATGTTTAACTCTGTGACCATTAACTTTAAATTCAATCCCATTTGAATTTATTAATTCTATCGTTCTGTATGGGAAAATTCTTTTGACTATGAATGGTTCAGACCATCTTGACTTCAATTTTCCAGGAAATAGCTTGAATCGCGAATTGAAAAGAAGAACTCTGTCTCCTTATTTAAATTCTTTTGAAATTCTGATTCTTTTATCATGCCATTTCTTCGTTCTTTCTTTATAGATTAACGAATTTTCGTATGCTTCATGTCTTAATTCTTCTAATTCGTTTAGTTGACTTAATCGTAGACGTCCGGCTTCATGTAAATCAAGATTACATGTCTTCAAAGCCCAAAACGCTTTGTGTTCAATTTCTACTGGAAGATGACATGCTTTTCCATAAACAAGTCTAAAAGGTGTGGTTCCAATTGGAGTTTTGTAGGCTGTTCTAAAAGCCCAGAGTGCATCCTCCAATTTAATGGACCATTCCTTTGGATTTGATCATACGGTTTTCTCTAGAATACGTTTTAAAGCTCGGTTGGTATTTTCAACTTGTCCACTTGTTTGTGGATGATATGCGGTGGAGATTTTATGAGTTACTCCATATCTTTTAAGTACTTTCTCAAGTTGATTATTACAGAAATGAGTTCCCCGATCACTTATTAAAGCTTTCGGTGTTCCAAACCTTGCAAAAAGATGTTTTAAAAAGTTGACTACAACTCGTGCATCGTTAGTTGGGAGAGCTTGTGCTTCCGCCCATTTAGATACATAATCAATGGCTACGAGTATATATAGATTATTATGAGATTTTGGAAATGGACCCATAAAGTCAATACCCCAAATGTCAAATACTTCACATACTTGGATGACATTTTGTGGCATTTCATCACGTTGACTTATTTTTCCGGCCCTTTGACATGCATCACAGGATTTGCAAAGAAGGTGTGCGTCTTTGTAAATTGTAGGCCAATAGAATCCAGCATCATAAACTTTTCTTGCTGTTAGTTGAGGCCCATAATGCCCTCCTGTTGGTCCTGTGTGACAATGGTTTAATATTTTACTAGCTTCATCTCCAAATACACATCGGTGTATTATTCCATCTGGACAACTTTTAAACAAATGTGGATCTTCCCAGAAATAGTGTTTTATATCACTGAAGAATTTCTTTCATTTTTGGTACGATAATCCTTTTTCAAGGAATCCACAAACTAAGTAGTTTGCATAGTCTGCAAACCATGGAATTTCTTTATAATCTATCTTCAATAGATATTCATCAGGAAAGTTGTCTTGTATGGCCGATTCATTCAGAACTTCTAATTCGGGATTTTCAAGACGAGAAAGATGATCAGCGGCGAGATTTTCTGCTCCTCTTTTATCTCGGATTTCAATATCAAACTCTTGTAAGAGTAAGATCCAACGGATTAATCTTGGTTTAGCATCTTGTTTTGAAAATAGGTATCTAAGAGCAGAATGGTCGGTATAGACCACCGTTTTTGCTAGAACGAGATATGATCGAAATTTGTCAAAAGCAAAGACAATAGCAAGGAGTTCTTTCTCAGTAGTTGTATAGTTCGTTTGTGCTCCTTGTAACGTCTTACTAGCATAATATATAGGTTGAAATCGTTTTTCAATCCTTTGTCCTAAAACGGCTCCCATTGCAAAATCACTTGCATCGCACATTAGTTCAAATGGTAGATTCCAATTTGGTGTTATCATGATCGGAGCATTAGTTAGTTTTTCTTTAAGAATATTAAAAGATTTGATACACTCATCTGAAAAGATGAATGGAGCATCCTTTTCTAGGAGTTTATTCATAGGAGTGGCAATTTTAGAAAAATCTTTTATGAAACGTCGGTAAAAACCGTCATGCCCTAGAAAACTCCTAACTCCTCTAACATTGGTGGGATGTGGAAGTTTAGCAATTACATCTACTTTAGCTCTATCCACTTCAATTCCTTCGTTTGAAATTTTATGACCAAGAACGATGCCTTCTTTAACCATGAAATGGCATTTTTCCCAATTAAGTACTAGATTTGATCGTTCGCATCTAATAAGCATTCGTTCCAGATTAACTAGACATGATTCAAATGTATCACCGAAGACTGAAAAATCATCCATGAAAACTTCCATGCATTCTTCTATCATGTCGTGAAAAATCGCCATCATACACCATTGAAAGGTTGCAGGGGCGTTACAAAGTCCAAATGGCATGCGTTTGTAAGCAAAAGTACCATAAGGGCACGTGAATGTGGTTTTCTCTTGGTCTTCGGGTGCTATTGGAATTTGAAAATATCCGGAAAATCCATCTAGAAAACAATAGTAACTATTTCCGGCTAATCTTTCCAACATTTGATCTATAAAAGGTAAGGGAAAGTGATCTTTTCTGGTGGCGTCATTTAATTTTCTATAATCAATACACACACGCCATCCTGTTACAGTCCTAGTAGGAATAAGCTCATTTTTCTCATTTGTAATGACAGTCATGCCACCCTTCTTAGGCACGCATTGAACTGGGCTTACCCATGGACTATCAGAGATTGGATAAATTAGACCTGCGTCTAGCAGTTTAATAATCTCTTTCTTAACTACATCTTGCATATTAGGATTTAGTCTTCGTTGGCGTTGCACATACGTTTTATGACCTTCTTCCATAAGGATTTTATGTGTGCAATACGAAGGACTTATTCCTTTAATATCATGAATCTTCCATGCAATGGCTGGTTTATGAGCTTTCAACACAGAAATGAGTTGTGATTTCTCATTTTCAGTAAGAGAAGACGATATTATTACAGGTAATTCATATTCACCATGTAAATAAGCGTATTCCAAATGGTTTGGAAGTGGCTTTAACTCTAATTTCGGAGGTTCTTCTATCGATGATTTATATCGATATCTGTCTTCTTCTTTTAGCATTTGAATTTCTTCTGTTGTTGGTTCATATCCATTAGCTATAAGTGTAGCTAACATTTCAGCTTCATCAATTGGTTCATTACCTTCTCCTAAAGAACATTCTCCTGTTCCTTGTAATTCTGGAAATTCTTCTAATAATTCTGCATGTGCATCTATAGTTTGAATATAATAACATGTATCATCTGCAGATTGCGGTTGTTGCATTGCTCTATCAACTGAAAAGGTAACACTCTCATCCTCTATACTTAGGGTCAATTTCTTACCGAACACGTCTATCATTGCTTTAGCCGTGTTAAGAATGGTCTTCCTAATATGAGAGGAACTTGAGAATCTTCTTCCATGTCTAAAACAACAAAATCTACTGGAAATACTAAAGTACCAACTTTAACTAGCATGTTCTCCATTATCCCTCTAGGATATTTTATTGATCTATCGGCTAGTTGTATGCTTATTCTGGTTGGTTTCAATTCTCCAAGGTCTAGTTTAGCGTATAGTGAATACGGCATTAGATTTATACTAGCACCTAAGTCTGCCAATGCTTCTATTGAACTAAGACTACCCAGGAAACATGGAATTGTGAAACTTCCTGGATCAGATAATTTTTCTGGTATCTTATTCAACAGCACTGCTGAACAATTAGCATTCATAGTAACAGCCGAGAGTTCTTCCATTTTCTTTCTATTTGAGATTAGATCTTTCAAGAATTTAGCATATCTAGGCATTCCTGAAATCACATCAATGAAAGGAAGATTTACATTTATCTGTTTAAACATATCCAAGAATTTGGATTGCTCGGCTTCAAGTTTCTCTTTCTTCATTTTACTCGGGTAAGGAAGTGGTGGTTGGTATGGTTTAACATAAGGTTTAGCCTTAACTGTGTTATCTTCATTAACCTTTTCAACTACCGGTTCTTTTTCCTTATCTTGATCAGGTTGTGGTTCTTGTGGAGTAGGAATAGCTTCATCAGAAGTTACAGGTATTTCAGGTGGTTTAAGTGTTGTACCACTTCTTGTGGTAATGGCTTTAGCTGTTTCATTCCGGGGGTTAGCATTTGTATCACTAGGTAGACTTCCCGGTTTTCTTTCACCTATTAACCTTGCTAGGTTACTTACTTCTTGTTCCAGATTTTGAATAGAAGCTTGTTGATTTCTAAATGCTTGAGCATTTTGTTCATTAGTTTGTTTCTGAGATGTGAAAAACTGCGTTTGAGTTTCAACTAGCTTCGTCATCATATCTTCTAAATTCGGCTTTTTATCATCGGTTTGTTGTGGTGGTTTGTTTTGAAAATTAGGCCTTTGCTGATTATAAGTATTATTGGATACTTGTTGATTGCTAGGACCTTGTTGGTTGTTGTATGGAATATTTCGGTTATAATTTTGGTTTTGATTGTAAATCGGTCTTGGCGGTTGATAATTATTCTGATAATTATTTCCAGGCCTTTGGTTTATGTATGAAATATTCTCTCTTTGTTCCATTGTTAATTCAATACTGAGACAATCTTTTGTCAAATGTGGTCCTCCACACTGCTCACAACTAATTCGTATTGAGTGAATATCCTTAGTCATCTTTTCCATTCGTCTCTCCACAACATCTATCTTTGCGAAAATGGAATCTAAGTCATGGCTAGAATCGGCTCTAGCTGCTTTAGATGATCTAATGATATCTTTTTCTTGGTGCCACTCATGTGAGTGGGAAGCAGTGTTATCAATAATTTTGTAAGCATCAGTTTCGGTTTTTTTCATAATAGAACCACCAGCTGCTATATCTATGTCTTTTCTTGTAGTGATGTCGCATCCTTGGTAGAATATTTGTACTATTTGACAGGTGTCTAAACCATGTTGCGGACATCCTCTTAATAACTTTCCATATCTAGTCCACGCCTCATATAGAGTTTCATTTGGTTTCTGTGTAAACGTAACAATTTCTGCTTGAAGTCTTACGGCTTTAGATGCAGAAAAGAATTGTTTAAGAAATTTTTCAACTAAAACGTCCCATGTATCAATCGCCCCTTCAGGTAATGATTCCAACCAATCTTTGGCTTCTCCTTTTAAAGTCCAGGGAAATAACATGAGATATATCTGTTCATCCTCTACTTCTCGGATTTTAAATAGTGTGCAGATCCTATTAAAGGTACGTAGATGTTCATTTGGATCTTCCTTCGGCGCACCACTAAATTGGCATTGATTAGTCACCATGTGTAGAATTTGTCCTTTGATTTCATAATCTGGCGCATTAATGTCTGGATGAGTTATTGCGTGACCTTGGCCAGTGCGTTTAGCTCTCATTCGGTCTTCCATACTTAAAGGTTCCAGATTCTCCATAATTGAATTTGTTGAATCGGAATCACTAGAGGATTCTGATTTAATGGTTCGTTCCTCAACAATCTCTGTTTGAATGATTGGTGGTTCCGGGGGAATGTTTAGTGGTTCAGGATCTACGAACAGTTCCTGAATATTCTCCGGATTCTCAATTGTGAGGTCGGGTTCAAAAAATGGATTATTGGAAATTTGAACTGAAGTACTTGGTCGACTGGATGACGTTTCTAAAGAAAAATCAACGGTGGTAATATTTGCTAAATGTCTTGATCTAGTTACAGGTGGTGAACGTACAAAAGGTGGTGAACGTCTTGCTCGGTGCATTCACTGAATATCCTATTAGTTTTTAAAAGGAAAGAAAAATTATAATAAGTTATCTAATCAATAGACTTTTCTGATTTTGCCCACGTTTCGAATAGCCAAAAGATGCAGCAGAGGGGCATGATTCGTTTGGTCTCAATATAATTGAGGACTGTTTGGCTCCAATAACCCGGTCCACGTACAAATCCAACTATTACTACGAACCAAAAAATTTTGATGTCTATCAATTTAACCACTTAAAATAAATTTTCTTAATTTTAAGAAATTTAGATAAGAAGTAGAATAAAAATCTATGTCCTAAAACTAGAATAGCGAGAAATAAGAAAGAAAAAGAGCTCGTCGAAAAAGGTCGAAAAAGAAAAGTGGTTGAAAAATAAAAGGTGACGGAAAAATAAAAGAAACTTATAAAACTTAAAACACTTGACTAACCTAACCTTATTACTACAACTAACTTAAAATTATAATCGCAAATTGAGATTACTAATTGGAATGATAATTGATACATAGTAAAAGGTGTCTAAAAATATTAAAGCTTACAGGAAAAACTAAATCCCAAATGAAAATAACTTAAAAAGAAACTAAAACATAAAAAGGCGTCGCAAAATTCTAAAGCACTTAAATCTTAGTCTAAAGAAAAAGCACTTAAGGAATTCTACGGCAAAGCCTAAAAATCTAGAAGTAAAAATAATTATGGCAAAAACTATGAATTAAAACTAAATATGAGCGAAAAATACAAATATTACGCTAAAACGATTAAAAAGGGACAAAATATAAAAATATATAAAAAGTTGTAAAGAGTACAATTTTTATAAAAATATTATTTTTATATTATTTATTTTATAAAACTATTAATTTTACAATTTAAATAAACTAATTAAACTAAAAACACAAATTAATAATAAAAACTAAATTAATACATATTATATATAACCCTAATTAGGGTTTAAATATAATAATTATTATTATTATCCGTAATTAATGCAGGCTGCAGTTTGGCGTGTCAGATGGGCTCATGCGATCGCATGAGTCCTTAGTTGCCCAGCCATGCGATCGCATGGGCTAGGGTTTCGGGCCAAGAGCTGGGCTGCTACAGTGTTCGGGCTGAATTAATTATTATTTTTTTCTGTTTTTGCTGTAAAATATAAAATATATTTATTAATTAAATAAAACTTATATTTTTACAAACTAAAAAAAATAGAAATAAAGAAACTTTATAAAACTTAAATATTTACCAAACTCTAAAAAAAATATTTATATTTTTGTTTTTCTTTTTATATTTTTGAATATTTAAAACGTATTTTTATAAAAACGAATTTTAATAAAAGTAAACTAAAAATTCTTTTTTTTTATTAGCGTTGCGCTTCCGGCTTTTAAGCTAGATTGGTCCCCGGCAGCGGTGCCAAAAATACTTGATGTTTCGCGAGGTGTATATAAAATAGCTTATATTTTTACAGGAAATACTATTAAATACGATACAATTTTACACAAGATATTTATTTATTTAGAGAATGGATATACTTAAACCTTGCTACAACACTTATAGGCAGTGTACCTAATCGTACAGTAGTGTAGTTTTTAGTAAGTCCGGTTCGTTCCACAGAGAATCTTTTTAAACAAAGCTTAACGCTATATTAGTTTACTTTTATAAAAATACAAATATATATATAAGTAATATTATTATTATAAAGGGGGGTTTTTACCGTTTAATGACCGGTTTGTCGATTTTAAAACTTTAGTCGCAGTTAAAACCAAATGTAAAATATTAAAAATAAATACAAGATTTAAATTAAAGCGTAAAGTAAATAACGATAATGAAATTGCAAATAATAAAAATGCGATAAAATAAACTTGCGATAATTAAAAAGTACGATAATTAAAAGTGCAATTAACTACAATAATAATAAAAATGTGATAATTAGAAGTGCAATTAAATATAAAATAAAGGAAATTAAATATGAAATAAAAGAATTATTCTTATTTAAACTTCCGTAATCATGATGTTTGACGTGTTGATTTTAGTTTTATACCTATGGGTTAATTGTCCTTTGTCCTGGATTATTTAATATGTCCGTCTGGTTTTTGTCCATAACAGTCCATCAGTCATAAATATAAAGTGCGAGTGTCGTCGTCAAATTATTCTTATACCCGAAGTTAAATATTCCAACTAATTGGGGACTTTAACTGTAACAAGATTTTAATACTTTGTTTAATAATTACACCAGGATGTCGACTGAGTGTAACCCAAGGTTTTAATATTTTGTTATCAATTATACCAAGTGTCCTTGTACATAATTTCACCCCTGTTTTAATTATTCTAGTGGCTATTAATCCATTCCCGTGTCCGGTTAAATGAACGATTATTCGTACATATAAATACCCCGCCCATCGTGTCCGATCGAGTGTATATGGTAACTTATAGGGACGCCCAATTGTAAATCTTTATATTAACATTAATAAACTATCATTTAGTTAAACAAATATAAAGCCCATTAATAGCCCATAGTCTAAATTCCACAAGTGTCGTTCTTTTGTCCAAACCCCAATTATGGTACAAAGCCCAATTATCCAATTTTAGTAATTAGCCCAACATCATGATTACTTCGTTTTAAATAAGCATAATAATAACTTAGCTATGAGACATTAAATTAAAAAGGTTGAACATAACTTACAATGATTAAAAATAGCGTAGTGTTACACGGACAGAATTTCGACTTACACCCTTACAACATTCGCTAACATACCCTTATTATTAGAATTATAATTAAAATTAAAATTAAAATATAAATTATAAATATAAATATATCGTATGAATGGAGAAAAGAGAAAGATAGATTTTTTTGTGGTGCACCAAAGCTCAATTTTTATAGGCATGTGGGCTGGAACTGGGGCTCATGCGATCGCATGGATTTATGCCTTCCAGGCCATGCGATCGCATGGCCAGCTGGGGAGGCTCATATTTGGTTGTTTTCTTCTGCCGACGGTTTTGTAAATAATATAATATATTAAATAATTATAAGAATTATTTAAATATTATATTATATTTATGTGCATAGTTGACTTGTAATTTTTAGTCCGTTGCGTCGAGCGTTGAGAGTTGACTCTGGTCCCGGTTCCGGATTTTTGAACGTCCTTGCGTACAATTTAATATCTTGTACTTTGCGTTTTGAATCTTGTACTCTTGTAAATTCGAGACGTTTCTTATCAATAATTGGAACCTCTTGGATTGTATTTTGTACTTTTGAGCTTTTTGGTCGTTTGCGTCTTCAATTCGTCGAATCTGTCTTTTGTCTTCACCTTTTATTATTTAAACGAATATCACTTGTAAATAGAACAATTGCAACTAAAAGCTTGTCTTTCTTGAGGAATAATGCTATGAAATATATGTTCGTTTTTAGCATTATCAGCAAGATAAAAGTTCCATGATTGAGACATCTCTAAACAATGCAGCTGAAGTCTAACACAGCGAGTCTATAACAACAAGTCTAATACAGAGGAAGCAACAACGTTTAAGCACCTGAGAAATAACATGCTTTAAAATGTCAACACGAATGTTGGTGAGCTATAGTTTTATTGTAATCAACAATGTAATGTAGACCATGAGATTTCGTATTCAAAACAGTATGAAAAATATATATGCTGAACCGTGGGCACTTGGTAACTAACTTAACGTAAAATAATATATCACCCCCTAAAAGTATACTTGGCGAGTGCATTAAAAACAGATGAAGTATTAAACACCCGTTAAATGCTAGCACGACTAGCCCGAGTGGGGATGTCAAACCCTATGGATCCATATCTAAGATTTGCGTTCACAGGTTCATAAACCAATGACTAAACGTTACCGAGCTAAGGGGAAAATTTGTGCCGTTATGTCACCCACACATATATAAAGTTTAAGTACTCGTGTCTAGTATGTAAAATGTATTCTCAGTCCCAAAAATAGTTAAAGTAAAAAGGGAGCTATAACTCACAGTGAATGTGCGGTAAAGTCGATACGAAAAAGTAAGCAAGTAGTAAGTCGGTCCGAAAGGTCCTCAACCTAAGTCAAAGGTTACTAAGTCAGTAAATCGTCCCCAAAAGTTTAAAAGTAAATAAGTTAAGTCTTAAGTATCATCATCATCATCATACGTAAAAGATAAAGTAAGTTTTCAACAAGAATAGAGATCGAAACAAAGGGCTGATTTCGGACAGCTTCTACGACCTCTATACAAACTGAAATGATACGCGGACAGTGGTCAAGGCTCCGTATGTGAGTCCTTTTACCGCTGTCCAATTTTCAGATTTCAGATCCTAACTCGATGTCGTTTGACCGTGGCGACGGTGCAAGCGCAAGTAGGTCAGAAATTTCAGCACATCGTTACGAAGGCGTAGTGATTTTCGGAAGGCTATAAATCCTAAACCGTATATCGAATTTAGGCGAGTCTTAAATGAAAAGTCATATACTCAAATCGAACTATCTGGAAATCAACTTTTCAGAAGTCCTAAGAGTCTGATCAGACCCTGAAAAACAGAAAACAAGTGCTCCGGTGGGTTTCTTGGTGTTTGATGCTCATCACGGTTCTCATCCTTGATGCGTATAAGCCTCAAGTGTACAACTCTTGATGTTTTAGCATCACTTTAACCAAGGTTTAACCATAAATACACAAAGTTAAGACTAAGAAATGAAATACAACTCATTTGAGAGTTTGAGCAAGATGATGAACCAAAGTTACATCAAGTTCTTAGTTTCGACATAAGTACAAGTTCTATTAAGCTATAAACTTTGATTCAAACTAAATAAGCAAGACCTTAAGTTATAGAACTTAGATCTTATCTAAATATTGAAGACCTTAGACTAAAAAGTCTAGATCTTATATTCTTGGTGAAACCCTAAGTTATAGAACTTAGACTTTCAACTTTTACAAAACCTTAAGTTATAAAACTTAGATTTTTGCAAAGTAAAATGAATGTAAGCTTATGAGCTTTTGTTTAAACAAGTTAGATGACCATAAGTTACATAACTTAGATCAAACACAATAATGAAACCTTAAGCTAGAAAGCTTGGATTTCTTAACAATACTTATGAGATTTCAAGCTAGTAAGCTTGTATCTTTGTTTAATGGAAACACAAGTTATAATTTAAAGTACAACAAATTAAAGAAGATCATAAGTTAATAAACTTGATCTTTTTATGAACTTTTTGTAGAAACCTCAAGCTAGAAAGCTTGGATTTCCAATGTTCTTGAAGATCTTCAAAGTAAAAAGTTAGATCTACAAGCTACATGAAGATTATAAACATAAGTTTTGATCTTTTAACATAAATGAAGAGATCTTAAGTTATGAAACTTAGATCTAACAAGGAAATGAAGATTCAAAGCTAAAAAGCTTAAATCCTTCATGTTATTGAAGACTTTCAAATCAAAGTTTGAATCTACAAGATTTATGAAGATTCAAGTTACAAAACTTGAATCCTTTAATATGATGATGATGATTTCGGTTTTTAGAAAGAAAAAAAAAGAAGGAAAGAATTAAAGTTTAAACTTACAAGTTCTTCAAGATTTTAGTGTGAGAAAGCTAGAGAGAAAACTAGGGAAATGTGTATGTGTGTTTTAAGAATGAAATGGAGTGTTTAAAAAAAATTGAAATGGTAGTGATGGTGGTACATAGGTCGACAGTTTCAAGCATGGGGGGGGACCATTTGCTTTGCATGGGTGGTGGTACAAGGTGATGCTAGCATGTTGGGTGGCATGGGGTATGAAGTTAAAACATGTAAGTAATTGTACATAAGCATGCTAGTTACTTGTCTTTTAATTTAATGGGTTTTTCTTT
Source organism: Rutidosis leptorrhynchoides (assembly GCF_046630445.1). NCBI lineage: Eukaryota > Viridiplantae > Streptophyta > Magnoliopsida > Asterales > Asteraceae > Rutidosis > Rutidosis leptorrhynchoides. The sequence goes on from NC_092335.1 coordinate 213,014,950, forward strand.
AATTACATGGGCTAACTAACCCATTAACTAGCCCACTAAAATGAGTCCATTAACTTGAGTAGGGTGGGCCTTTAATAAGCTAAGTCCATTAAGGTGTTAAGCCCACTAATACTAACTAGTGTGCATTAGTAAACACTAAGCGTAATTAATAAACCATCAAGCTAAGTATTTGTCATTAATAAAATAAAAATTATGATTAAGTAGTCATAACGCTCCAATTATAACAAAAGGTTAATGTGTACCAAGTACGTAGCGTGTTTTAAACGACAGGTGACACTAATGGTCATAATAGCATTCGAGGATAAAGTTAAGTAACTAAGTACTTAATTACATGTTGTAAGGCATTACAAAAGTAATTAACATGAATTATGATCCCAGAATGTAATCTAACTTAGTACGCATAAATACGCAGTTTCGTGAAAGTATAAAATATAATTATAAGTCAAAAAAGTCGGGTCGTTACATTACCCACCTTGTAAAGAAAATTTCGTCCCGAAATTTTAAGCTGAGGTAGAAAGTAGAGTCGGGAAGAGGTGAGGATATTTCTGCTTCATCTGAACCTCTCGCTCCCAAGTAAACTCGTGTCCTCGTTTAGCATTCCAACGAACTCGGACGATTGGAATCTTGTTGTACTTCAAGGTCTTGACCTCACGGTCCATGATCTCAACAGGTTCTTCCACGAAGTGGAGTTTGTCATCAATCGTAAGCTCATCGAGGGGTATGACAAGTTCTGGTTCAGCAAGACACTTCTTTAGATTCGATACGTGGAAAGTGGGATGAGCTGAGCTCAATTGAGTCGGAAGATCCAAACGGTAAGCAACGGGTCCAACACGCTCCAAGATTTCAAAATGACTAATATATCACGGATTTAGCTTCCCACGCTTTCCGAAACAGATTACACCTTTCCAAGGTGTGACTTTCAACATTACGTGGCCACCTACTTGGAATTCAAGATCTTTACGTTTAAGGTCGGCATAGCTCTTTTGACAATCACGGGCCGTCTTGAGCCTTGCTTGGATTTGAACGATCTTCTCGGTTGTTTCATGGATGAGTTCGGGTCCGGTGATTTGCTTTTCACTTACTTTCGCCCAACAAATAGGAGAACGACATTTGCGGCCATATAAAGCTTCGAAAGGTGTGTCATTAATACTCGAATGGTAACTATTGTTGTAAGAGAATTCGACCAGAGGCAAATGCTTTTCCCAAGCTTTTCCGAAGTCAATAACACAAGCACGCAACATGTCCTCCAAAGTTTAAATCGTGCGTTCGCTTTGTCCTCAGTTTGCGAGTGATATGCGGTACTCATGTCTAAATGTGTTCCCAAGGCTTCTTGTAAGGAACGCCAAAATCTAGAAGCGAAACGGGCATCTCGGTCTGAAATAATCGATAAGGGTACACTGTGACGAGATACAATTTCCTTTATGTATAGTTGTGCGAGTTTGTCCATCTTATCAGTTTCTTTCATGGCTAGGAAGTGAGCAGATTTGGTAAGACGGTCAATAATAACCCAGATGGTATCATATCCGCCTACCGTCTTTGGTAGTTTCGTGATGAAGTCCATCGTTATTCTTTCCCACTTCCATTGCGGGATCTCGGGTTGTTGAAGTAACCCAGATGGCCTTTGATGTTCGGCCTTGACCTTGGAACAAGTTAAACACATTCCAACATAAATAGCAACATCCTTTTTAAGATTTGGCTACCAATACTGTTCTTTGAGATCGTGGTACATCTTACCAGCCCCGGGATGAATCGAATACCTTGACTTGTGGGCTTCGTCTAGAATAAGGCTTCGTAAATCCCCATAACTAGGCACCTAAATTCTTCCGGTAAAATATCAGAGTCCAGTCTCTTTAACCTCGAATCGAGAGACAAGAATGTTCAAGCGTTCTTGAGAAATATTTTCATCTTTGAGAGCCTCATCTTGGGCTACTCGGATTTGGCTATTGAGATTTGTGTGAATGGTGATGTTTAAGGCGTGGACACAAAGAGGTACCATTCTTTCCTTTCAGCTCAAGGCATCGGCTACAACATTTGCCTTGCCAGGATGGTAACGAAGTTCACAATCGTAATCATTCAATGTTTCGATCCACCGTCGTTGTCTCATGTTCAGTTGTTTTTGATCGAAAATGTGTTGGAGGCTTTTGTGGTCGGTGAAGATGGTGCTTTTGGTTCCATAAAGATAGTGTCTCCACAATCTGAGTGCAAATACAACGGCTCCAAGTTCGAGATCATGAGTCGTGTAGTTTCGTTCGTGAATCTTCAATTGTCGGGAGGCGTAAGCAATAACTTTCTTCCGTTGCATCAACACACACCCAAAACCATGTTTCGAGGAGTCGCAATATACAACAAAATCATCATTGCCTTCAGGAAGGGATAAGATAGGAGCGGTGGTTAACTTTTTCTTTAGGGTTTGAAAAGCCGACTCTTGTTCGACCGCCCAAACGAATTTCTTCCCTTTGTGAGTTAACGCGGTTAAAGGACGTGCAATTAAGGAGAAACCTTCGATGAATCTACGATAATAACCGGCGAGTCCTAAAAATTGACGAATATGAGTAGGAGTAGTGGGGGTTTTCCACTTGCTAATGGCTTCAATTTTTGCGGGATAGACTTTAATACTGAAATGTCCCGTTCTTATTGATTAAAAACGTTCCATATTAATTGATTTCGTTGCGAGGTTTTGACCTCTATATGAGACGTTTTTCAAAGACTGCATTCATTTTTAAAACAAACCATAACCTTTATTTCATAAATAAAGGTTTAAAAAGTTTTACATAGATTATCAAATAATGATAATCTAAAATATCCTGTTTACACACGACCATTACATAATGGTTTACAATACAAATATGTTACATCAAAATCAGTTTATTGAATGCAGTTTTTACACAATATCATACATACATGGACTCCAAATCTTGTCCTTATTTTAGTATGCAACAGCGGAAGCTCTTAGTATTCACCTGAGAATAAACATGCTTTAAACATCAACAATAATGTTGGTGAGTTATAGGTTTAACCTATATATATCAAATCGTAACAATAGACCACAAGATTTCATATTTCAATACACATCCCATACATAGAGATAAAAATCATTCATATGGTGAACACCTGGTAACCGACATTAACAAGATGCATATATATAAGAATATCCCCATCATTCCGGGACACCCTTCGGATATGATATAAATTTCGAAGTACTAAAGCATCCGGTACTTTGGATGGGGTTTGTTAGGCCCAATAGATCTATCTTTAGGATTCGCGTCAATTAGGGTGTCTGTTCCCTGATTCTTAGATTACCAGACTTAATAAAAAGGGGCATATTCGATTTCGATAATTCAACCATAGAATGTAGTTTCACGTACTTGTGTCTATTTTGTAAATCATTTAAAAAAACTGCATGTATTCTCATCCCAAAAATATTAGATTTTAAAAGTGGGACTATAACTCACTTTCACAGATTTTTACTTCGTCACGAAGTAAGACTTGGCCACTGGTTGATTCACGAACCTATAACAATATATACATATATATCAAAGTATGTTCAAAATATATTTACAACACTTTTAATATATTTTGATGTTTTAAGTTTATTAAGTCAGCTGTCCTCTTTAGTAACCTACAACTAGTTGTCCACAGTTAGATGTACAGAAATAAATCGATAAATATTATCTTGAATCAATCTACGACCCAGTGTATACGTATCTCAGTATTGATCACAACTCAAACTATATATATTTTGGGATCAACCTCAACCCTGTATAGCTAACTCCAACATTCACATATAGAGTGTCTATGGTTGTTCCGAAATATATATAGATGTGTCGACATGATAGGTCGAAACATTGTATACGTGTCTATGGTATCTCAAGATTACATAATATACAATACAAGTTGATTAAGTTATGGTTGGAATAGATTTGTTACCAATTTTCACGTAGCTAAAATGAGAAAAATTATCTAATCTTGTTTTACCCATAACTTCTTCATTTTAAATCCGTTTTGAGTGAATCAAATTGCTATGGTTTCATATTGAACTCTATTTTATGAATCTAAACAGAAAAGTATAGGTTTATAGTCGGAAAAATAAGTTACAAGTCGTTTTTATAAAGGTAGTCATTTCAGTCGAAAGAACGACGTCTAGATGACCATTTTAGAAAACATACTTCCACTTTGAGTTTAACCATAATTTTTGGATATAGTTTCATGTTCATAATAAAAATAATTTTCTCAGAATAACAACTTTTAAATCAAAGTTTATCATAGTTTTTAATTAACTAACCCAAAACAGCCCGCGGTGTTACTACGACGGCGTAAATCCGGTTTTACGGTGTTTTTCGTGTTTCCAGGTTTTAAATCATTAAGTTAGCATATCATATAGATATAGAACATGTGTGTAGTTAATTTTAAAAGTCAAGTTAGAAGGATTAACTTTTGTTTGCGAACAAGTTTAGAATTAACTAAACTATGTTCTAGTGATTACAAGTTTAAACCTTCGAATAAGATAGCTTTATATGTATGAATCGAATGATGTTATGAACATCATTACTACCTTAAGTTCCTTGGATAAACCTACTGGAAAAGAGAAAAATGGATCTAGCTTCAACGGATCCTTGGATGGCTCGAAGTTCTTGAAGCAGAATCATGACACGAAAACAAGTTCAAGTAAGATCATCACTTGAAATAAGATTGTTATAGTTATAGAAATTGAACCAAAGTTTGAATATGATTATTACCTTGTATTAGAATGATAACCTACTATAAGAAACAAAGATTTCTTGAGGTTGGATGATCACCTTACAAGATTGGAAGTGAGCTAGCAAACTTGAAAGTATTCTTGATTTTATGTAACTAGAACTTGTAGAATTTATGAAGAACACTTAGAACTTGAAGATAGAACTTGAGAGAGATCAATTAGATGAATAAAATTGAAGAATGAAAGTGTTTGTAGGTGTTTTTGGTCGTTGGTGTATGGATTAGATATAAAGGATATGTAATTTTGTTTTCATGTAAATAAGTCATGAATGATTACTCATATTTTTGTAATTTTATGAGATATTTCATGCTAGTTGCCAAATGATGGTTCCTACATGTGTTAGGTGACTCACATGGGCTGCTAAGAGCTGATCATTGGAGTGTATATACCAATAGTACATACATCTAAAAGCTGTGTATTGTACGAGTACGAATACGGGTGCATACGAGTAGAATTGTTGATGAAACTGAACGAGGATGTAATTGTAAGCATTTTTGTTAAGTAGAAGTATTTTGATAAGTGTCTTGAAGTCTTTCAAAAGTGTATGAATACATATTAAAACACTACATGTATATACATTTTAACTGAGTCGTTAAGTCATCGTTAGTCGTTACATGTAAATGTTGTTTTGAAACCTTTAGGTTAACGATCTTGTTGAATGTTGTTTTCGAGACGTGGAAAGTGTTATGTACAGCCGCTAGTTGTTGAGGTAAATCAAGTCGGTAAGCTACTGGTCCAACACGATCAATAATCTTGAATGGTCCAATATACCTTGGATTTAATTTCCCTCGTTTACCAAATCGAACAACGCCTTTCCAAGGTGAAACTTTAAGCATGACCATCTCTCCAATTTCAAATTCTATATCTTTTATTTTAATGTCAGCGCAGCTCTTTTGTCGACTTTGGGCGGTTTTCAACCGTTGTTGAATTTGGATGATCTTCTCGGTAGTTTCTTGTATAATCTCCGGACCCGTAATCTGTCTATCCCCCACTTCACTCCAACAAATAGGAGACCTGCACTTTCTACCATAAGGTGCTTCAAACGGCGCCATCTCAATGCTTGAATGGTAGCTGTTGTTGTAGGAAAATTCTGCTAACGGTAGATGTCGATCCCAACTGTTTCCGAAATCAATAACACATGCTCGTAGCATGTCTTTAAGCGTTTGTATCGTCCTTTAGCTCTGTCCATCAGTTTGTGGATGATAGGCAGTACTCATGTCTAGACGAGTTCCTAATGCTTGCTGTAATGTCTGCCAGAATCTTGAAATAAATCTGCCATCCCTATAAGAGATAATAGAGATTGGTATTCCATGTCTGGAGACGACTTCCTTCAAATACAGTCGTGCTAACTTCTCCATCTTGTCATCTTCTCTTATTGGCAGGAAGTGTGCTGATTTAGTGAGACGATCAACTATTACCCAAATAGTATCAAAACCACTTGCAGTCCTTGGTAATTTAGTGATGAAATCCATGGTAATGTTTTCCCATTTCCATTCCGGGATTTCGGGTTGTTGAAGTAGACCTGATGGTTTCTGATGCTCAGCTTTGACCTTAGAACACGTCAAACATTCTCCTATGTATTTAGCAACATCGGCTTTCATACCCAGCCACCAAAAATGTTTCTTGAGATCCTTGTACATCTTCCCCGTTCCAGGATGTATTGAGTATCTGGTTTTATGAGCTTCTCTAAGTACCATTTCTCTCATATCTCCAAATTTTGGTACCCAAATCCTTTCAGCCCTATACCGGGTTCCGTCTTCCCGAATATTAAGATGCTTCTCCGATCCTTTGGGTATTTCATCCTTTAAATTTCCCTCTTTTAAAACTCCTTGTTGCGCCTCCTTTATTTGAGTAGTAAGGTTATTATGAATCATTATATTCATAGATTTTACTCGAATGGGTTCTCTGTCCTTCCTGCTCAAGGCATCGGCTACCACATTTGCCTTCCCCGGGTGGTAACGAATCTCAAACTCGTAATCATTCAACAATTCAATCCACCTACGCTGCCTCATATTCAGTTGTTTCTGATTAAATATGTGTTGAAGACTTTTGTGGTCGGTATATATAATACTTTTGACCCCATATAAGTAGTGCCTCCAAGTCTTTAATTCAAACACAACCGCGCCTAATTCCAAATCATGCGTCGTATAATTTTGTTCGTGAATCTTCAATTGTCTAGACGCATAAGCAATCACCTTCGTTCGTTGCATTAATACACAACCGAGACCTTGCTTTAATGCGTCACAATAAATCACAAAATCATCATTCCCTTCAGGCAATGACAATATAGGTGCCGTAGTTAGCTTTTTCTTCAATAACTGAAACGCTTTCTCTTGTTCATCATTCCATTCAAATTTCTTCCCTTTATGCGTTAATGCAGTCAAGGGTTTTGCTATTCTGGAAAAGTCTTGGATGAACCTTCTGTAGTAACCAGCTAGTCCTAAAAACTGGCGTATGTGTTTCGGAGTTTTCGGGGTTTCTCACTTTTCAACAGTTTCTATCTTTGCCGGATCCACCTTAATACCTTCTTTGTTCACTATGTGATCGAGGAATTGAACTTCTTCCAACCAAAATGCACACTTTGAAAACTTAGAGTACAATTCTTCCTTCCTCAATATTTCTAACACCTTTCTCAAATGTTCACCGTGTTCTTGGTCATTCTTTGAGTAAATAAGTATGTCATCAATGAAAACAATGACAAACTTGTCAAGGTATGGTCCACACACTCGGTTCATAAGGTCCATGAACACAGCTGGTGCATTAGTTAAACCAAATGGCATGACCATAAACTCGTAATGACCGTAACGTGTTCTGAAAGCAGTCTTTGGAATATCATCTTCTTTCACCCGCATTTGATGATACCCGGAACGTAAGTCAATCTTTGAATAAACAGACGAGCCTTGTAGTTGATCAAATAAGTCGTCGATTCTCGGTAGTGGGTAGCGGTTCTTGATGGTAAGTTTGTTCAACTCTCGGTAGTCGATACACAACCTGAATGTACCATCTTTCTTCTTGACAAACAAAACAGGAGCTCCCCACGGTGATGTGCTTGGTCGAATGAAACCACGCTCTAAAAGTTCTTGTAATTGGCTTTGCAGTTCTTTCATCTCGCTGGGTGCGAGTCTGTAAGGAGCACGAGCTATTGGTGCAGCTCCTGGTACAAGATCTATTTGAAATTCAACGGATCGATGTGGGGGTAATCCCGATAATTCTTTCGGAAATACCTCGGGAAATTCTTTTGCAATGGGAACATCATTGATGCTCTTTTCTTCAGTTTGTACTTTCTCGACGTGTGCTAGAACAGCATAGCAACCTTTTCTTATTAGTTTTTGTGCCTTCAAATTACTAATAAGATGTAGCTTCGTGTTGCCCTTTTCTCCGTACACCATTAAGGGTTTTCCTTTTTCTCGTATAATGCGAATTGCATTTTTGTAACAGACGATCTCTGCTTTCACTTCTTTCAACCAGTCCATACCGATTATCACATCAAAACTCCCTAACTCTACTGGTATCAAATCAATCTTAAATGTTTCGCTAACCAGTTTAATTTCTCGATTCCGACATATATTATCTGCTGAAATTAATTTACCATTTGCTAATTCGAGTAAAATTTTACTATCCAAAGGCGTCAATGGACAACTTAATTTAGCACAAAAATCTCTACTCATATAGCTTCTATCCGCACCCGAATCAAATAAAACGTAAGCAGATTTATTGTCAATAAGAAACGTACCCGTAACAAGCTCCGGGTCTTCCTGTGCCTCTGCCGCATTAATATTGAAAACTCTTCCGCGGCCTTGTCCATTCGTGTTCTCCTGGTTCGGGCAATTTCTAATAATGTGGCCCGGTTTTCCACATTTATAACAAACTACATTGGCATAACTTGCTCCGACACTACTTGCTCCGCCATTACTCGTTCCGACACCATTTGTTCCTTTCGTTCTATTAACCCCTGGTCCGTAGACCTCACACTTCGCCGCGCTATGACCATTTCTTTTACACTTGTTGCAAAATTTGGTGCAGAACCCCGAGTGATACTTTTCACACCTTTGGCATAGCTGCTTCTGTTTTTTGTTGTTGTTGCGGTTATTATTGTTGTTGGGATGATTGTTGTAGTTGCTGTTGTTGTTGTTGTTGTTGTTGTTGTTGGGCCGTTTGTTGTAGTTGCGATTGATGTTGCGATTGTTGGGATAATTGTTGCGATTATTGTTGTAATTGCTGTTGTTGTTGTATTGGTGATTCTTATCACCGTTTTCCTCCCACTTTCTTTTGACTTGCTTCACATTGGCCTCTTCAGCAGTCTGTTCTTTAATTCTTTCTTCAATCTGGTTCACTAGTTTGTGAGCCATTCTACATGCCTGTTGTATAGAGGCGGGCTCGTGTGAACTTATATCTTCTTGGATTCTTTCCGGTAATCCTTTCACAAACGCGTCGATCATCTCTTCCTCATCTTCGAATGCTCCCGGACACAATAGGCACAATTCTGTGAATCGTCTTTTGTACGTGGTAATATCAAATCCTTGGGTTCGTAACCCTCTAAGTTCTGTCTTGAGCTTATTGACCTCGGTTCTGGGACGGTACTTCTCGTTCATCAAGTGCTTGAATGCTGACCACGGTAGTGCGTACGCATCGTCTTGTCCCACTTGCTCTAGATAGGTATTCCACCATGTTAACGCAGAACCTGTGAAGGTATGCGTAGCGTACTTCACTTTGTCCTCTTCAGTACACTTACTTATGGCAAACACCGATTCGACCTTCTCGGTCCACCGTTTCAATCCGATCGGTCCTTCAGTTCCATCAAATTCCAAAGGTTTGCAAGCAGTGAATTCTTTGTAGGTGCATCCTACACGATTTCCTGTACTGCTAGATCCAAGGTTATTGTTGGTATGTAGCACAGCCTGTACTGCGGCTATGTTTGAAGCTAGAAAAGTACGGAATTCCTCTTCATTCATATTCACGGTGTGTCGAGTAGTCGGTGCCATTTCCTTCAAAATAGTCAAATGGAACAAGTTAATCATATAGAATATTAAGAGTAGTTAATAGTATTTCGTAGCATAATATGAACTCATTTATAAAAGCTTTTTCTTCATATTAGCGTTTTATAAGTTTAAATTCGGGTAGTACCTACCCGTTAAGTTCATACTTAGTAGCTAATATACAATTCAACTACTACAATTCTATATGAAAAACTGATTATAATAATATTTCGCGTTCAAACTTTTATACAATATTTTACAAACTTACAATTCCGCTTATTTTACATAAAGCATGAAATATAGCACACAATAACTTTGATACAAGATAGTTGTGAAGATAATTCTAGCTAGTACACAAGTCGTTCAGCAAAGGCAATAAAGACACGTAATTCATACGTCCAGAAACAAGTCATGCATTCTGGTTTTACTAGGATTACTTCCCATCCTTGGTCTTGTGAAACATAACCGTTATGTCCGTTGATAAGACAGCGTGTTGTAACGTCGTCAAAGGGACGAGGGTTACGTAATGACCAACAGTCTCGTAATAACCTAAAAACCTCATTTCTTACCCCAATTACCGACTCCGTCACTTGTGGGAACGTTTTTTTTAATAGTTGTAGCCCGATGTTCTTGTTCTCACTTTGGTGAGAAGCGAACATTACTAATCCGTAAGCATAACATGCTTCTTTATGTTGTATGTTAGCCGCTTTTTCTAAATCACGAAGTCCAATATTCGGATATATTGAGTCAAAATAATTTCTTAACCCATTGCGTAAAATAGCATTTGGGTTCCCCGCAATATATGCGTCAAAGTAAACACATCGTAACTTATGGATTTCCCAATGTGATATTCCCCATCTTTCGAACGAAAGCCTTTTATAAACCAAGGCATTCTTGGAACATTCTTCGAATGTCTTACAAACTGATCTCGCCTTAAATAGTTATGCCGAAGAATTCTGACCGACTCTAGACAAGATTTCATCAATCATGTCTCCGGGTAGGTCTCTTAAAATATTGGGTTGTCTATCCATTTTGTGTTTTTATACTGTAAAATAGACAAGAGTTAGATTCATAAAAAAAAATAATTATTAATACAAGCAATTTTTACACATCATAAAGCATAAGCACACTATATTACATATATTACACCACACGAATACAACTATCTTATTCCGACTCGCTTGTTTCTTCTTCTTCGGTTTTGGTTCGTTTTGCCAAGTTTCTAGGGATATATGATGTTCCCCTAATACGAGCCGTAATTTTCCACATTGGTTTAGAAAAACCTGGTGGTTTAGAGGTTCCCGGGTCATTGTTACAACTTAAGGACTTCGGGGGTTGACGATACATATAAAGTTCATCGGGGTTGGAATTAGATTTCTCTATTTTTATGCCCTTTCCCTTATTATTTTCTTTTGCCTTTTTAAATTCAGTTGGGGTAATTTCTATAACATCATCGGAATTCTTGTCGGAATCCGATTCATCGGAGAATTGGTAATCCTCCCAATATTTTGCTTCCTTGGCGGAAACACCATTGACCATAATTAACCTTGGTCGGTTGGTTGAGGATTTTCTTTTACTTAACCGTTTTATTATTTCCCCCACCGGTTCTATTTCTTCATCCAGTTCCGATTCTTCTTCCGGTTCCGATTCTTCTTCCGGTTCCGACTCTTCTTCCGGTTCCTCTTCGGGAACTTGTGAATCAGTCCACGAATCATTTCAATTTACATTTGACTCTTCATTATTATTAGGTGAGTCAATGGGACTTGTTCTAGAGGTAGACATCTATCACATAATATCAAATGCGTTAAGAGATTAATATATCACATAATATTCACATGTTAAAAATATATAGTTTTCAACAAAATTTGTTAAGCAATCATTTTTCAAGTAAACAAGGTCGAAGTCCAGACTCACTAATGCATCCTAACAAACTCGATAAGACATACTAATGCAAAATTCTGGTTCTCTAAGACCAACGCTCGGATACCAACTGAAATGTCCCGTTCTTATTGATTAAAAATGTTCCATATTAATTGATTTCGTTGCGAGGTTTTGACCTCTATATGAGACGTTTTTCAAAGACTGCATTCATTTTTAAAACAAACCATAACCTTTATTTCATAAATAAAGGTTTAAAAAGTTTTACATAGATTATCAAATAATGGTAATCTAAAATATCATGTTTACACACGACCATTACATAATGGTTTACAATACAAATATGTTACATCGAAATCAGTTTCTTGAATGCAGTTTTTACACAATATCATACATACATGGACTCCAAATCTTGTCCTTATTTTAGTATGCAACAGCGGAAGCTCTTAGTATTCACCTGAGAATAAACATGCTTTAAACGTCAACAATAATGTTGGTGAGTTATAGGTTTAACCTATATATATCAAATCGTAACAATAGACCACAAGATTTCGTATTTCAATACACATCCCATACATAGAGATAAAAATCATTCATATGGTGAACACCTGGTAACCGACATTAACAAGATGCATATATATAAGAATATCCCCATCATTCCGGGACACCCTTCGGATATGATATAAATTTCGAAGTACTAAAGCATCCGGTACTTTGGATGGGGTTTGTTAGGCCCAATAGATCTATCTTTAGGATTCGCGTCAATTAGGGTGTCTGTTCCCTGATTCTTAGATTACCAGACTTAATAAAAAGGGGCATATTCGATTTCGATAATTCAACCATAGAATGTAGTTTCACGTACTTGTGTCTATTTTGTAAATCATTTAAAAAAACTGCATGTATTCTCATCCCAAAAATATTAGATTTTAAAAGTGGGACTATAACTCACTTTCACAGATTTTTACTTCGTCAGGAAGTAAGACTTGGCCACTGGTTGATTCACGAACCTATAACAATATATACATATATATCAAAGTATGTTCAAAATATATTTACAACACTTTTAATATATTTTGATGTTTTAAGTTTATTAAGTCAGCTGTCCTCCTTAGTAACCTACAACTAGTTGTCCACAGTTAGATGTACAGAAATAAATCGATAAATATTATCTTGAATCAATCCACGACCCAGTGTATACGTATCTCAGTATTGATCACAACTCAAACTATATATATTTTGGGATCAACCTCAACCCTGTATAGCTAACTCCAACATTCACATATAGAGTGTCTATGGTTGTTCCGAAATATATATAGATGTGTCGACATGATAGGTCGAAACATTGTATACGTGTCTATGGTATCTCAAGATTACATAATATACAATACAAGTTGATTAAGTTATGGTTGGAATAGATTTGTTACCAATTTTCACGTAGCTAAAATGAGAAAAATTATCCAATCTTGTTTTACCCATAACTTCTTCATTTTAAATCCGTTTTGAGTGAATCAAATTGCTATGGTTTCATATTGAACTCTATTTTATGAATCTAAACAGAAAAGTATAGGTTTATAGCCGGAAAAATAAGTTACAAGTCGTTTTTATAAAGGTAGTCATTTCAGTCGAAAGAACGACGTCTAGATGACCATTTTAGAAAACATACTTCCACTTTGAGTTTAACCATAATTTTTGGATATAGTTTCATGTTCATAATAAAAATCATTTTCTCAGAATAACAACTTTTAAATCAAAGTTTATCATAGTTTTTAATTAACTAACCCAAACAGCCCGCGGTGTTACTACGACGGCGTAAATCCGGTTTTACGGTGTTTTTCGTGTTTCCAGGTTTTAAATCATTAAGTTAGCATATCATATAGATATAGAACATGTGTGCAGTTAATTTTAAAAGTCAAGTTAGAAGGATTAACTTTTGTTTGAGAACAAGTTTAGAATTAACTAAACTATGTTCTAGTGATTACAAGTTTAAACCTTCGAATAATATAGCTTTATATGTATGAATCGAATGATGTTATGAACATCATTACTACCTTAAGTTCCTTGGATAAACCTACTGGAAAAGAGAAAAATGGATCTAGCTTCAACGGATCCTTGGATGGCTCGAAGTTCTTGAAGCAGAATCATGACACGAAAACAAGTTCAAGTAAGATCATCACTTGAAATAAGATTGTTATAGTTATAGAAATTGAACCAAAGTTTGAATATGATTATTACCTTGTATTAGAATGATAACCTACTATAAGAAACAAAGATTTCTTGAGGTTGGATGATTACCTTACAAGATTGGAAGTGAGCTATCAAACTTGAAAGTATTCTTGATTTTATGTAACTAGAACTTGTAGAATTTATGAAGAACACTTAGAACTTGATGATAGAACTTGAGAGAGATCAATTAGATGAAGAAAATTGAAGAATTAAAGTGTTTGTAGGTGTTTTTGGTCGTTGGTGTATGGATTAGATATAAAGGATATGTAATTTTGTTTTCATGTAAATAAGTCATGAATGATTACTCATATTTTTGTAATTTTATGAGATATTTCATGCTAGTTGCCAAATGATGGTTCCCACATGTGTTAGGTGACTCACATGGGCTGCTAAGAGCTGATCATTGGAGTGTATATACCAATAGTACATACATCTAAAAGCTGTGTATTGTACGAGTACGAATACGGGTGCATACGAGTAGAATTGTTGATGAAACTGAACGAGGATGTAATTGTAAGCATTTTTGTTAAGTAGAAGTATTTTGATAAGTGTCTTGAAGTCTTTCAAAAGTGTATGAATACATATTAAAACACTACATGTATATACATTTTAACTGAGTCGTTAAGTCATCGTTAGTCGTTACATGTAAATGTTGTTTTGAAACCTTTAGGTTAACGATCTTGTTGAATGTTGTTAACCCATTGTTTATTATAACAAATGAGATGTTAAATTATTATATTAACATGATATTATGATATATAATATATCTTAGTATGATGTATATACAGTTAAATGTCGTTACAACGATAATCGTTACATATATGTCTCGTTTCGAAATCATTAAGTTAGTAGTCTTATTTTTACATATGTATTTCATTGTTAATACACTTAATAATATATTTACTTATCATTTAACATAATTAACCAAGTGTATCAATATCTTAATATGATTCATATGTACCTAGTAAGACGTTGTTATAACGATAATCGTTATATATATCGTTTTCGAGTTTCTTAAATTAATAGTCTCATTTTTATGTATATAACTCATTGTTAAATACCTAATGAGATACATACTTATAATAAAAACATGTTAACTATATATATAACCATATATATGTCATCGTATAGTTTTTACAAGTTTTAACGTTCGTGAATCACCGGTCAACTTGGGTGGTCAATTGTCTATATGAAACATATTTCAATTAATCAAGTCTTAACAAGTTTGATTGCTTAACATGTTGGAAACATTTAATCATGTAAATATCAATCTCAATTAATATATATAAACATGGAAAAGTTCGGGTCACTACAAACACCTTGGTCGCTTACAACATGACCCAGAAATTGGACTTCCTTTAACCAGAATTCACACTTGGAGAATTTGGCATAGAGTTGCTCTTGTCTCAAGAGTTCAAGTACGAGTCAGAGATGTTGTTCGTGTTCTGCTTTGCTTTTTGAATAGATTAAGATATCGTCTACGAATACGATAACGAATTTGTCTAGGTACGACTTGCATACACGATTCATAAGATCCATAAACACGGCAGGTGCGTTTGTTAAACCGAATGGCATCACAAGAAACTCATAATGACCATAACGAGTTTGGAATGCATTCTTAAGTACATCGCTCTCCTTCACCCTCAACTGGTGACAAACTGATCGCAAATCAATCTTGGAGTAAACGTTTGATCCTTGCAACTGATCGAATAGATCATTAATCCTGGGAAGGGGATACCGGTTCTTGATTGTCAACTTGTTTAATTCGCGATAATCGATACACATACGGAAAGATCCGTCCTTCTTCTTTACGAACAAAACGGGAGCGCCCCAAGGCGAAGAACTTGGTCGAATAAATCCACGATCTAGCAATTCTTGTAGTTGGCTCTGTAACTCTTGCATTTCGGTTGGTGCAAGTCGATAAGGTGCGCGAGCTACAGGTGCAGCTCCCGGCACTAGATCAAACTGAAACTCCACTGATCTCGGTGGGAGTAATCCCGGCAACTCTTCTGGAAAAACTTCGGGAAATTCGTTCACAATCAGTACATCCTTCACACTTTTCTCCCTAGTTTCCAACTTCTTCGCATGCGCCAAAATAGCAAAATGCCCTTTTCTCATGACCTTTTGTGCCTTCATACAACTAATAAGGTTTAGCTTTGGGCTACATCTCTCCTCGTAAACAATTAATGGCACACCGTCTTCACGAGGTATACAAATAATCTTCTCTCCACAGATAACTTCTACTTTTACCTTGGACAGCCAGTCCATACCGACTATCATATCAAAGATCCCCAACTTAATGGGTATCAAATCGATCTCAAAATCCACACCAGCTAAGTTTATTATACCTCCTTGGCCAATTTGGTCAACTTTCTCAAGTTTTCCATTGGCTATCTCAACAAGATAACTTTCCTCCAAAGGAACTAATGACCGATCTAACTTAGAGCAAAAGTGTCTACATATATAGCTCCTATCGGCACCAGTATCAAACAAGACAGAAGCTAATAGTTTATTGATAGTGGATGTACCTGTAACTAAGTCAGGATCCTTGCGGGCATCTCTGGCGTTCATGTTGAAGACTCTTCCACGTGATGGCCCACCATCCTTCTTCTTGTTAGGACATTCATTCTTGAAGTGACCCTTTTGGCTGCACTCAAAGCACTTCCTTGGCCCATTCGGATTTGTTCTCACAGTTGGGGTGTTGATCCTACAATCCTTGCCGATGTGTCCTATCCTCTTACATTTCCCACACACCACATTGCAGTACCCAGTATGATGCTTATATCATCTCTTGCACTAAGGAAGGCTACCTTTGTAGTTTGAGTTAGGGTTCCTCTAGTCATTGTTTCCCTTAAAGTTCTCATGCCTCTTGGCTGGATTCTGATCAATACCTTTACCCTTGTTTCCATCCTATTTGCGTTTCCCATTACTAGCTTCCGATTCTGATTTCACCTTCTCTGGCTCTTGACGGGTAACCTGATCCATCAAGGTGTGCGCCATGCGTATAGCTTTCGGGACATTCGCTTGTTTCGAAGAAGTGACATTTCCCTGGATATCTTTGAGAAGTCCCCACAGATACCTCTCCATCCATTTGTACTCAGGAGTAACCATTGTGGGACACATCAAGGCTAACTCAAGGTACCTCCGGTTATAGCCATCAAGGTCAGTTCCTACGACCTTTAATTCCCAAAATTCCGCTTCCATCTTCTGAATTTCAGTTCTGGGGCAGTATTCCTCTATCACAGCCCTCTTGAACTCCTCCCACGGTGTTGCATATGCTTAGTCAATTCCTCGAGCCTGGGCGAGTGTGTTCCACCATGTCAGAGCACCATCCAACAGTGTGCAGGATGCGAACTTAGTCCTGTTTGCGTCAGAGCAGTTGCTAACACGAAATACCGATTCTAATTTTTCAAACCATCTTGTTAACCCAACTGGCCCTTCCGTTCCACTGAAATTTTGTGGCTTGCAACTCTGAAATTCCTAGTAAGTGCACCCATTCTGAACATTTTGGTTTGCCGGCGGAGTTTGTGTAGGGCTGGCATTCGCCATGGCTATGGCCACTCGAGCAGCTATCATCTACTCAATTTGCGCTACAGTGGGTGTTCCTCTCGTCATCGATCTTTCAAACAAAAATTTCGACTTAAGTCAAAATCCATTATTCAATAATTAATAAAGTCATAGTATATGGTAACCAATATGGAATCAACACAATATATGTTAATTAAGTACGGCAAACTATTTATAGATATCACAAAACCATCATACAATATCTTAAATAAAACGTCGTACAGTAAATCAAACAACATTAAGTTCCATTCATAATAAGAAAAGTTGCATATAACTTCATAATTTTTCGTACAATACTCGAATGAAAACATGAAACTACTAATGAGAATACATAATGGAATCTAATACAATAGTCCTATGTGGATGGAGGATAAATGATGTCCATAATGTGGGACACCTGGTCCTCGAGCTCAGTCACACGGGTACGTAGGGCACGTACTTCCCTCATCAGCTCCTCGATGGTGGGAGATGCCGGTGGGGTAGGTGGTGCAGATGGTCCAGGTGGTGCAAATGTAGCAATAGAGGTAGATGGCACATTACGGGCGACCTTACGCACAAATGAATTAGGAGGATACGGCACAACCCGCTTAAGGGCGGTGACCCTAACCAACTGTCCATGTGCGTTCACAAACAGCTTGCCTCTATTTACCCCGGGAATAACGGTACCGTTGTAGTGGTAACGCTTCTTCGGCAGGGTAGAGGGTGGCGGTACAGGCTCCTCCTCGGGGTCCTCCTCGGGATCCTCCTCGCTGGTCTCGTCGGATGATGAACCGTCTGAATCGCCTGAAGGTGGTGCAGGTACATCACGTATGGGAGAATAGGTCCGGCCGGTGGTCATGATCCGGTGTCTGCCAGGTGGAACCGGCACAACCCGTCCGTCAGTGGTGCGTCTGACCCAGTGTCCACGTTCGTTACGAAATGGACTGCCCCCGTTTACCCCAGGGATCACGGTACCATCGGAATGATGCTGTGGCCCCAGGAGATATGGGCTGGGTGGAGCTGGGATCTCCTCGGGATCCTCGTCACTGTCAGAGATGACCATCAGGTCAGGTGAGTGACTACTATCCCCAGAAGATGAATCGCCAGAGTCTTCGGAGGGTAGCGGTGACGAGATCAGTGAGTCATCAACAACAGTAGGCGAAGTAGCAGATGAATCTGAATCACTCTCCAAGTCAATGATAATAGGCGGTATTTCCAACATCTGAACAAGGAAAAATAACTTTTTCCATGTCAGTAAGACATATAGCAAGCATGTAATCGGGCATAATAACTACAGCAGACTAGATCGTCTACAGCAGTACATAGCATGGCAATAATAACAATATCCTACAGAAGTATCATGCAATCGAAAGCAGATAGTAGCATGCAGTAGTGAGAATAAACAGTAGCTGATGTGCAAAAATGTGCAGTGCTTAATTTGCCTTTCAAACTTTTAAATTTATATAACCTTTATTATTACATTTTTAACACTCTAACGAGCAACAAAACCCGATCAGAGGTAGTATTTTAGGTTATCATCTCAAGGGAAGTGCTAGGTATGGATAAGAGTTGTTTTATTATTTAATTCTTATTAAAGAATTAAAGATATATTTTAGGAAAGAGTTTGCTTTTAAAGATAAACAAAACAAAATAAGGAATTAAAGATTCAAAATAAAATAAAATATAAATAAAGATACAAGTAAAGATACAAGTGATTACATGGACAATTAATTCATACGGGAATCATATTAGATAAGTTTCATAACTTATATTAACACAAATCAAGATAATAATCATAGACCAATTATTATCCCTAAGAAGGTTAAGACAAGTGTTGCATATTAATTAATAAGCAGGACTTAAAGCATATGCTAGATATGTGATGTGCATAACTAACATCTTAATTCTTCATGTTCATTTAAATTACATGATACATACCAATCTTGTGATGAGGATCAATATGCAAATAGACTGACAAATTATATAAGCTATTAAACACCAAGTAGATCAACTCAAGTTACTAGCTGAAAGTTAATTAATACTAAGTTTTCATGCAATCATTAATTAAACAAATCCAAACGAAGGTTCTTCGATTAAGCCTAACAATATTAACTTCTATTATATAAGCGTAACTTAAATCAAATAAGTTTATCACTATTAAGTTCTTTAACTTAGTTGCATGCAATTCAATTTAACAAGTTTGATGGACTAGATCTAAACAAGTAGCATGAATCGAATAATAGATTATCGGATCTAGGACTAATCAGTCCTAAAATCATGTTATTTAATCATTAAGCATGGCAAACAAGTATAGTCAAACAAAACAGACTCAAAACAATTCAAATATCATTACAGAAACTCAACCATACAGATCTGGGAAAGAACCAGAAATTGCACAGAATAAAGCACGAAGCCGGCGGCTTCCTTCACTCCAAGCCGGCGGCTTCATCTGAATCCCATATGAAGTTTATCTTTCGTCCACGTAATCACTATGAACGTTTAGTTCATAATAAAAGATGAACATGAACGAATACGGAAAATAAAATAGACAAAACAATAAAATAAGGATAGAATCATACCTTGAAAAGAAGGTAGATGTAAAAAGACTTAAATTAAATCTTGAATCTTGATTACAAAAAGTAAATCTAACCTAAGGGTTTAGAGAAAACCCCTAGAAAACGACCTAACAAAATCTGGAAAAACTATCTACTTCTGAACATATGAAAACTGAGACCAGAGGCCTTAATTTATAGAATTCTGGGGCGGTGGCCAAGCCGGCGGCTTCAGTGGGAAGCCGGCGGCTTGCCTTGAGTCAGTGACTCCTCGTGCAAGTTAAACTTGATCCGCAAGCTAAATCTTTGTAACCGTCATACTGAAACCGGCGGCTTCATGCCAGGCCAGCGGCTTCACTTGATTCGCCAAATCTTTCTGATTTTATCATGATTTTATTTCTATTTTTACTTGAACTTGGTCAATAAGTTAAGAAACCATGTCAACCAGGCCGGCGGCTTCATTGGGAAGCCGGCGGCTTCCTTGCCTTTTTCTTGATCAACAAGTTCTTTCAATTTTTATCGATTCTGGAACATTCTGGTACTTTCAACACCAAGTCGGCGGCTTCATCATCACCACGCCGGTGGCTTCATCTAGCCAATTTGCAATTTTCTCTATTTTTGATCCTGTTTAATACATAACTTGGACATAATCATTAGAAATATCGTTTTCCCATTTTTATCCATTTTAATGTGTTTTAGCATCAAAATGACTCAAAAATACTAAGATAACTCCTCAAAATATTACCAAAAAACTGTATAATTTAGGAGTTATTAGTAGCATACGGCAATAACATGTAGCAGTAATAGTAAGCAGTAGCATGCAGTAGTTCCACAGAAACAAGTAAACAAGCAAGTTGTAGATTAGTTCTATTAGTGAATCCTACTCGATTCGGTCAAGACACACTAATGCAACCTAATTCCCTACAACCGATGCTCTGATACCAAATGTGATGCCCCGTACAAAATCAATGTGTACGGATCATCAACAATAGGTCCATTACACGGTTACAACACTATATGCTGTTTTAAAATAAGTTTTGCATTCATGAAAAGATAACATTTTTACCAACGTCAAAGGTTTTACAAAAGATAACGTGCTACTACGAATAGAAAGCATTAACATAAGTACGTGACACTAAGGTAATTACGAAACCATAGTTCGAAAATAACATAAGTTGTGAATGCAAGATAAAAGTTCCATGATTGAGACATCTCTAAACAATGTAGCGGAAGTCTAACACAGCGAGTCTATAACAGCAAGTCTAATACAGCAGAAGCAACAACGTCTAGGCACCTGAGAAATAACATGCTTTAAAATGTCAACACGAATGTTGGTGAGCTATAGTTTTATTGTAATCAACAATGTAATGTAGACCACGAGATTTCGTATTCAAAACAGTATGAAAAGTATATGCTTAACCGTGGGCACTTGGTAACTAACTTAACGTAAAATAATATATCACTCCCTAAAAGTACACTTGGCGAGTGCGTTAAAAACAGACGAAGTATTAAACACCTGTTAAATGCTAGCGTGATTAGCCCGAGTGGGGATGTCAAACCCTATGGATCCATATCTAAGATTCGCGTTCACCGGTTCATAAACCAATGACTAAACGTTACCGAGCTAAGGGGAAAATTTGTGCCGTTATGTCACCCACACATATATAAAGTTTATGTACTCGTGTCTAGTATATAAAACATAAAAAGCGCATGTATTTTCAGTCCCAAAAATAGTTAAAGTAAAAAGGGAGCTATAACTCACAGTGAATGTGCGGTAAAGTCGATACGAAAAAGTAAGCAAGTAGTAAGTCGTCCGAAAGGTCCTCAACCTAAGTCAAAGGTTACTAAGTCAGTAAATCGTCCCCAAAAGTTTAAAAGTAAATAAGTTAAGTCTTAAGTATCATCATCATCATCATCATCATCATCATCATCATACGTAAAAGATAAAGTAAGTTTTCAACAAGAATAGAGATCGAAACAAAGGGTTGACTTCGGAAGCTGCTACGACCTCTATACAAACTGAAATGACGCAAGGCTAGTGGACAAGGCTCTGTATGTGAGTCCTTTTACCGCTTCCAATTTTCAGATCCTAACACGATGTCGTTTGACCGTGGCGACGGTGCAAGCGTGAGTAGGTCAGAAATTTCAGCACGTCGTTACGAAGGCGTAGTGATTTTCGGAAGGCTATAAATCCTAAACCGTATATCGGATTTAGGCGTCTTAAACGAAAAGTCATCTACTCAAATCGAACTATCTAGAAATCAACTTTTTAGAAGTCCCAGGAGTCTGTTCAGTCCCTGAAAAACAGAAAAAAGTGCTCTGGTGGGTTTCTTGGTGTTTGATGCTCATCACGGTTCTCATCCTTGATGCGTATAAGCCTCAAGTGTACAACTCTTGATGTTTTAGCATCACTTTAACCAAGGTTTATCCATCAACACACAAATCAAGACTAAGAAATGAAATACAACTCATTTGAGAGTTTGAGCAAGATGATGAACCAAAGTTACATCAAGTTCTTAGTTTCGACACAAGTACAAGTTCTATTAAGCTATAAAATTTGATTCAAACTAAATAAGCAAGACCTTAAGTTATAGAACTTAGATATTAACTAAATATTGAAGACCTTAGACTAAAAATTCTAGATCTTATATTCTTGGTGAAACCCTAAGTTATAGAACTTAGACTTTCAACTTTTACAAAACCTTAAGTTATAAAACTTAGATTTTTGCAAAGTAAAATGAATGTAAGCTTATGAGCTTTTGTTTAAACAAGTTAGATGACCATAAGTTACATAACTTAGATCAAACACAATAATGAAACCTTAAGCTAGAAAGCTTGGATTTCTTAACAATACTTATGAGATTTCAAGCTAGTAAGCTTGTATCTTTGTTTAATGGAAACACAAGTTACAATATAAAGTACAACAAATTAAAGAAGATCACAAGTTAATAAACTTGATCTTTTAATGAACTTTTTGTAGAAACCTCAAGCTAGAAAGCTTGGATTTCCAATGTTCATGAAGATCTTCAAAGTAAAAAGTTAGATCTACAAGTTACATGAAGATCATAAACATAAGTTTTGATCTTTTAACATAAATAAAGAGATCTTAAGTTATGAAACTTAGATCTAACAAGAAAACGAAGATGCAAAGCTAAAAAGCTTAAATCCTTCATGTTATTGAAGACTTTCAAATCAAAGTTTGAATCTACAAGATTTATGAAGATTCAAGTTACAAAACTTGAATCCTTTTATATGATGATGATGATTTCGGTTTTTAGAAGAAAAAGAAGGAAAAAATTAAAGTTTAAACTTACAAGTTCTTCAAGGTTTTAGTGTGAGAAAGCTAGAGAGAAAACTAGAGAAATGTGTGTGTGTGTGTGTGTGTGTGTGTGTGTGTGTGTGTGTATGTTTTAAGAATGAAATGGAGTGTTTAAAAAAATGAAATGGTGGTGATGGTGGTACATAGGCCAACGGTTTCAAGCATGGGTTGGGGTGACCATTTGCTTTGCATGGTTGGTGGTACAAGGTGATGCTAGCATGTTGGGTGGCATGGGGTATGAAGTTAAAACATATAAGTAATTGTACATAAGCATGCTAGTTACCTGTCTTTTAATTTAATGGGTTTTGTCTTTAATTACATGGGCTAACTAACCCATTAACTAGCCCACTAAAATGAGTCCATTAACTTGAGTAGAGTGGGCCTTTAATAAGCTAAGTCCATTAAGGTGTTAAGCCCACTAATACTAACTAGTGTGCATTAGTAAACACTAAGCGTAATTAAGAAACCATCAAGCCAAGTAATTGTCATTAATAAATAACAATTATGATTAAGTAGTCATAACGCTCCAATTATGACAAAAGGTTAACGTGTACCAAGTACGTAGCGTGTTTTAAATGACTAGTGACACTAATGGTCATAAAAGCATTCGAGGATCAAGTTAAGTAACTAAGTACTTAATAACACGTTGTAAGGCATTGATCGGTGTCGAAGGGTCAACCAAAAATAACTTAATTACCTTAAACTAGTTAGGGCAAGTAAGGTTCGTTCCACGGGAGATTGTGGCTAAAATCAAGCAATTTTTAGGAGTTGGTTTGATTAAACTAAAGCACGTTTACTAATTGAGAAGATTAAACAAGAAAACTTTAGCTTTAATGGTTTAAAGCAAAAAGCATAAGCAAAAGATTAAAAATGTAAAGTTGTTATCAATGGATTAAAAGCTTTATCCCTTCCAAATCCCAATTGGTACAATTCATTCAAACAAGTATTAAACTTTATCAAGTTTTCATGTAACTTACATAGACATAAGTTCTTCAATTTATCAAAAACATTATCTTGGGCACTTTCATGTAAATTATATAGCTTGTCTTTATCCTTAACTAAATTAACACTAAGTGGACTTAGAACAACTATCAATTCACAATAATAAGTCTTGCAATAATGAAATTCGATAAATTTGCATTAAACGATAACTTGAACAATTCATAAATCAAAAGACTTTTTCAATACAAATTATGAATCACAATAATACTTGAATGAAATCATAAATACACAATTGTTCAATGGAAGGAATAAAGTAAGGAGATTAGCCTTGCATGTTGATGATGATGAACACGATGATAGAAGGATGAATCATGAGGAACGCGCCTTTGATCTTGACTTGAATCCTTGATTGATGATGTTTTGTGATGTTTTTGTATGTGATTAGGGCTCTAAAAACTGAGGAAAAAGATCCCTAATTCGTGGCTAAGAGTTTCCCTTATATAGGGAGTGAATAACTTGTTCTCAAAGCAAAAATATCTCAAAATCCGGCATTAGCGAAATTGCATTGGCGTATTTTACGCCATGCCTGGCGTATATTACGCCCATAATTGTACTAGCATAAAAACTTGGCGTAATTGTACGCCCAAAAATGATTTTTTTTCCTGATTTTGAAACTTGCATTGGCGTATTTTACGCCAATCCTGGCGTAATTTACGCCCATATTTGCACTAGCGTAAAAAACTTGAAAGCTGACGTATTTTACTCCAGTGTAAAAATTCTAATTTTTCCAACTTTTTTCACAACTCGACTTCAAATGCCGTTTTTCGCACCTTTTTGCACTAACTTCTTTTCTTACCTATAAAACACAAAACCACATCAAAGTATCTCATTTTTCACTCAAATATGGTTACTTTCACGTTGTTAAGCATAAACGATCGTGTGAAATAAGGACCGATTAAACCCCCCACACTTGTCTTTTGCTTGTTCTCTAGCAAATCTGTTTTTAACTATAAGACAACAATACTTAGGTGATCTTAATTCAAATAACTTTTCGCAAAACAATTTTAACTATTAATTGAGATGTAAAGGCAATACGGGTCAGTCACTCAATACCTCAAACAATTTTTCAACCACCAATGCATCAATCACAAAACTTTTCCTCATAGGACATTTCCTTAACTTACTAATTCCAACGCTATGCATAACAATATAAGCCTCACTCATTTTCCAAATCAACAAATGGATCAACACTTAGAACTAAGTTAAACAAATATCCTTCACAACTTTTTCATGATCCATACTTAATCTCTTAACAATAAATACAAATGTATCTAGGTAGCATGTCAAAAGAAACATAAAATGGGTTAAATTACATCCAGTTGAGTTTATTGGGTTAGTCATGACTCGGATAAAAATTGGTGTAAAACAGTTACGAATGTCGAACCAATCAAACTTTATAAGGTTTAGAAATTTTAACGTGACCCTCATTCATACAAAGATAAATTAATTTAAATCGGAACGTCAACTATAACTAGAATCATGCATATGTTTGTGTTTTTGTCCTCCTTAACTTTTCAACTAGCAAACTCATGCCCTTGTCTACACTAGTACTAAGTGCATAGCTTCTAAGTCCCGACACCAATGAACCCCCTGAGTCTAATTGGAAATACCCCATACCACAAGCTCGATGAAGTGGATTTTGGTTATATTGACCATTTTTACGAGGTATCACATGAAAGGTGTAGGTACTTTTGTGAGGTTATAAGAAGTCTTGCATTTTTTACCTTGACATTTCAAAGAGAACGAATTTTATGCCTCAGTGGTCCATGCTTTATAAGGCACTTGTTTCACAATTTTTGGCATACTCTTCTTCTACTCTCTTTTTCATCATTCATTTTTTCTTTCTATGCCTCAGTGGTCCATGCTTTTTAGGGTAATCATTTCACAATTTTTGGCATATTTTTTTAAAATTCGTCTCTTCCACTTCCTCCTCTTTTTCTCTTTTTTTTTCATGATAGCACATAGCATATAACATATTAAGAACATTTAGGATGTAACGGTGAATGTGTGGTGATGGTGACAATGATATATATATATATATATATATATATATATATATATATATATATATATATATATATATATAATGTAGATGATGGGTGTTGGGTGTGGTGAATGTCATTGTCCTAGCTTGTGATATAAAGTACTTCCTTTCGACCTTTGTATAGGGAAGAGTAAACTCTACAAGTGCTGCATTGGTGACAATCATCATTATTATGCACTTTCATACTAGTGAGTAAATCATGGAATTCAATGTGGAACCTAGAAAACCACTCTGAGTCAAACTAATCAAAAAGCCACAAACACTATAGTATGATAGCTAGTTATAATTACTATGCTAATTTAAACCAATTATGTCTTAGCAAAAATGAGTTGCGTTGCCACTTAATGTTACTAAATCTAAACAAGATAAAGTTTGATTAAATTCGACATTAATAGCCAAAAATTAAGGGTAAGAATGAGAAGTTGGTTTTTCTTTGGTTTTCATTCTAAAGGCTCAGGCTGCTAATGGTAACTAATTGATTCTAGTATACAATTGTGTACTAACGACCTGGTGGACTGGCTTAAAAATGGTGTAAAATAAAAATATTTTAAAAAGAAAATCCTAAAGTGTTTCTTTATCATTCATGTTACCTAGAATACAACAATGGGATCTCATTTTCATCCTTTCTTTTCTCCATGAAAATACAATTTCTTAAAGTTAACTAGCCGAGGTCAATAAGGTCAAATGCATTCAATAGATTGCCTAACACTATCATTCCTCACCAGCAAAGTCCGAAAACTCCAAGTTAATTCTTAATCACTATAGGTACTCTCATGGGTCAACATCTCAATTATAGCATTAAAACAAAAAAAATTCGACCACCTAGGCAATTTAAAACCATTTATTCCATAAAACCTTTGAACAACAAACTTTTTCAAGTTAAGCCAAATGTGCAATTTCCTTCCTCCTCCCATACTTAAACCATGCTACGTCCTCGTATGCATGTTAAAATAATTTTTAAGTAAAAGTGAGGAATTTGAACAAAGAGAAGAAGAAAAAGAACAATATTACCTGGGGATAAAATCAACTTCCATAACAACCGTAACAAGCACACTGACTCCCCATTTCATCACATAACATGTTTCCTTCCATCCAACTTTATTCTTACAAAACAAAAACAACAAGAAAATATAAAATCTAACTAGCCCACTTTCGTAGGGATCCCGCTTGCACTTAGCGTGTGCAAGAAGCCTTTAAACCACTCGATTCCCTCGGATGGACGAGTTTTGTCTCGTGAGGGCTTGCAGTGAACATACCCACAAAGTTCATTTAACTAAATAAATAAAATAGAAATAAAGTAAAAATAAAATAAAAGAGACTTACAAACTCTACACATAGTTTGTGCAGTTTTATTTTCGAGTCGTGCACGCGACTCTTTCTCCACTTCAGCTGATTCCGGGACTGTAGAAGATTCCTCCTTCTTTCACTTTATGAGAACCTTCACTTTTTCTAACTTTCCTCAACTTAGACTCCAACCATGCATCATCTTCCTTGGCGACATGCATTAACTCAAATAATTTATCTTTTTCTTTAGGAGACAAGTTACAAACAAGACGGTTACTCAAACTTTCGTCTCCTCTACTCCTAGCATCATGAACCCTTCTATGTAATTTTCTCATAGAATGATCAATCACCGAGTCATCCCTATATTCCTTACACTCACTATCATGCCTCACAGAACTATGTGGCGGGTTTACATTGTCTCCCCCACACTTAGGTCCTTCAAGATTCTCTAAATTGGAAGACACTTCATAATCAACTTGAGAATTAACCTTCACATTCTTATTCATTTTTATCTTGTGACCTCCAAACCTTTCAACAAGTTTTTCTACGGTTCCCCCCATTACCGTGACTACTTTTCCACTGGATTCTTCAGATTTTTCAAGTGCACCAACAAACCCATTTCGAACACACATATTCGCCATTTTGTTATCACTAGATACATGCTCAATCGTCTTCGGAGTATCCAATTGTTCATCCTCTTCGCATTTAGAAACTTTTTCATCTACCTTAACAAATGTGGATACTGCCATAGCGATTTCTTTCACCGGCAATGAACAAGTGGTGGTAATAGATGAACTCAACTTGGTTTCAAGAACTTGACTCAGATTTTTCAATTCTCGCTCAAGATTTTGTATCGATTCTTGTTGACTCATCAAAATTTCTGCATTAGTTCTTATTTAAGATTCCATGAATTCACTCGTCATACCCACGTCACTAAATTTCCTTACATCCTCTTTCTCTTTCACATCCGGTGCATACTTTCGAACCTGTTCATGGTAAGTATCCAGCAAAAAATAATCCTGGACATCCGGTGTATGTAATGAATTAAAAATATTTATTCGTGATCTCTTATTACCAAAAGAAATGTCCATAACCCCGGTTCTACAATTGATAAGGGCATCAATTGCAGCAAAAAATGGACGACTAAGAATGATCGTCGGTTGGGTCTCCCTAAAATTGGTCTCAATGTCCATAACAATAAAATATACCGGGGAATAAAAGTCTTCCACTTTCACAATCACATTTTCCAACATACCCCTCGGAGTTCTCATTGATCGATCCGCAAGTTGGATGAGAATATCAGTTTGTTTTATAGTTCCCAACTAGTACCGGCCAACAAAACTTGATGGAAGTATGTTAATACTAGCCCCCAAATCTAATAAAGCCTTTTTGACATTAACATTACCCACCGTAACCGAAATTAGCGGTGTCCCCGGGTCCTTAAACTTCGGTGGAAGTGAACCGAAAATGACCGCACTCTTTTTTTCAGTTAATTTTACCTTTTTGGGCAATGATGCATTGAGTTTCCATTTTTGAACACACAAATCTTTTAAAAACTTAGCATATGCAGGAATTTGTTTGATTGCATCAATAAGTGGAATATTGATTTTTACTTGTTTAAACGTTTCCCACATATCATCAATTTTTGGTCCCTTTTTCCCATAAGGGAATTGGTTCGGGGACTCTAGAGCCTTGAGGAATGGAATAGTATTAGGCTCCATTTCCGTTTCCTCAAGCTTTTCAACTACCGGTTTTTCAACATTTAACTCAACCCCAAAATCCTCCGAAAATTCATTAACATTATTACTCAAATCATGTAAAGTAGGAGACTTACCTGGACCATACTTGATTTCTGATTTCCTGGGCATTTTTACTTTGTTATCATATGCCTTTCCATTTCTTAAAGTGTCCACCATATTCACACTATGCCCTTTTCCTTGATCCTTATGATTTGGATTGAGAACCGTATAACTTGGAATTGTACCCGGCTCCCGATTTCCTTTACTTTCCGCTACATTACCAATCTCTTTAGCCAATGCACCAATAGACTTGTTTTGCACCTCCACTATTTTTCGCATTTCGAAAATAAACGCGTCCATCTTGGCATCCGAGCTTGATGGTTGATTGGTTGGAGAATTGTTTTGATTTTGGTTTTGGTTTTGACCTTGGCCTTGATTTTGGTAATTGTTTTGGTTTTGGTTTCGGTTATTGGGATAAGGGTTTTGGTAATTTCTTTGGTAGTTCCCTTGATTTTGGAAGTTGTTTTGATGTTGGAAGTTGTTTTGAGGTATTGGTTGGGTTCCTTGATTATTAGCATTTAAAGCGTTGTTGTTGCTCCAACTAAAGTTTGGATGATTTCTCCATCCTGGATTGTACGTGTTGGAGTATGGATCAAATCTCCTTCCCTGAACCTCGTTAACCTGTTCTTCTATTATCTGTTGATTCATCGGTGAAACCCCATTCCTACACCCGTGTGCGAAATGAGAAGGATCTCCACATATGTCACAAACTTCCTGAACCTGCGAAACATTACAAGCAAAACTCTGGTTTGGGTTGTTAAATATAAGCATTTTCAAATCATCAAATTCTTGCTCTAAGTTCCTAGATGAATTACCCGAGTCGGAAACATGATTCACTCGGGAAGTACTAGGTTGTTTCCGATTGACTGAAGCTTGAGTTTTTGAACCATTGCTTAATTGCTCAAAGAAGGTCCACTCGTCATCACTAGATCGAGTTAAAAACACACCACCACTAGCCGCTAATAGGAATTGTCTATTTTGCGAGTCAAGACCATCATAAAAAACTTTGAAAAGTTCCCATTTCGGTATTTCGTTGTGGGGACAAGATCTAAGTAATTTCTTCAGACATTCGTATGCTTCATGAAAAAGTTCACCTGGCAATTGCCTAAAATATTTTATTTTCTTACGCATATCCGAAGTTTTACATATCGGGTAGAATTCCTCAAGGAATTTCTTTTTCATCACCGCCCAATTAGTGATACTCTGGGCGGGTAAGGACAAAAACCAACGCTTTGCTTTATCTTTTAAAGAATAAAGAAATAGGCGAAGACGTACCTCTTCATCCGTGAACATGTTTACCTGATTTGTAGCACAAATCTCATTGAACTCGGTGATATGTTCATAAGGTTCTTCCGTTGCCATACCTCGGTAGTTTGGCAAAATAGAAATCAATTGAGGGCGAACCTTAAATCTTCTGTTGTTATCCGCATTCGGAGTGGGATAAACAATTGGTGAGTGATCTTCGTAATCACCCGGTTGGTAATACGAATCCACACCTCGTGTGTGTCTCTCTGCCATTGTTGCAAATAGAATTTCCGCCTACCTAAAAAGAAACACAAACAAGAAAACACAACGCGTAAAACTGAACAAAATTAATAAAATGAGAAAATATTTTTGGATTTTTTTAGGTTTTATAATTTTTATGGCTTTTTTAAAATTTAAAAGAAAACAAATTACAAATAAGCGCTTGCAATCAAGCGCACACCTCCACGGCAGCGGCGCCAAAATTTGATCGGTGTCGAAGGGCCAACCAAAAATAACTTAATTACCTTAAACTAGTTAGGGCAAGTAAGGTTCGTTCCACGAGAGATTGTGGTTAAAAGCAAGCAATTTTCAGGAGTTGGTTTGATTAAACTAAAGCACGTTTACTAATTGAGAAGATTAAACAAGAAAACTTGAGCTTTAATGGTTTAAAGCAAAAAGCATAAGCAAAAGATTAAAAATGTAAAGTTGTTATCAATGGATTAAAAGCTTTATCCCTTCCAAATTCCAATTGGTACAATTCATTCAAACAAGTATTAAACTTTTTCAAGTTTTCATGTAACTTACATAAACATAAGTTCTTCAATTTATCAAAAACACTATCTTGGGCACTTTCATGTAAATTATATAGCTTGTCTTTATCCTTATCTAAATTAACACTAAGTGGACTTAGAACAACTATCAATTCACAATAATAAGTCTTGCAATAATGAAATTCGATAAATTTGCATTAAACGATAACTTGAACAATTCATAAATCAAAAGACTTTTTCAATACAAATTATGAATCACAATAATACTTGAATGAAATCATAAATACACAATTTTCAATGGAAGGAATAAAGTAAGGAGATTAGCCTTGCATATTGATGATGATGAACACGATGATAGAAGGATGAATCATGAGGAACGCGCCTTTGATCTTGACTTGAATCCTTGATTGATGATGTTTTGTGATGTTTTTGTATGTGATTAGGGCTCTAAAAACTGAGGAAAAAGATCCCCAGTTTGTGGCTAAGAGTTTTGTTGGTCCCTTAATAACAACAGGAGTATTGTAGAGGGGGGGTGAATACAATTTCTTTTAATTAACTTAACAGTTAAACACGATTAGTATTCAAACATGAAGATTAAATAGAGTCACAGGTAATTTTCAACGATTATTCTTTATTGATTGAATCACAAAGAATCACAACTATCCTTGGCGGAATGATAGTTGGTTGATACAGATTACCTAGATTATAGCTAAGAGGTAAACTAAAAGCTATTACACGTTTTTGACTCTAGATAAATAAACCCACACCACTAGTTGTTACAATAGTGGATACAACAATTTATAGTAGTCCTATTAACCGTGTAATGGTTCTATTGTCCACTGGTACATAGGATGTCTTTACTTGTGGGGACAACTACATCAGAGAGCATGCTCTCCTCTTTCCTCTTTGGTAGCTATTTGCAGGAACACCCTAATTCGGTTTGGCACCACTATTTGATTAAATAAATAGAATGTTGTGTTTCCTAGGTGTTAACAAAGTATAACCCATGTCTGCACAAGCGTTAAACTTCTGCATTCCCACATGGTCTTGTAAGGTTACTTGTCAGCTGCCGACGCGTGTCCTTTTCTGTTCAACTTTGTCTTTGACTTCTGTTAAATAGTACCATTGATGTAGACCACTTGGGAAAACTAATATGCTTATAATGGAGCATAGCTGTCTTGTGTAGTAAGCTGCATTCCAGCTGTGCTGGTTCTTCATTGCTGAGTCACTTGATATTCTAGAATTGCTGAGTACACCTCCTGTGCTAATTGAAGAACACTGTCTACCTTGTGCTGGTAGACTGATTAGCAAACTAAATACTCGACACAGCAATATCTGCTGTCTATACATAAACAAACTTGTGCTGACTGCACATAACATTTTAGTGCAAATAAATTACAGTTTTGTCATAATTAAATCCTTAATTATTTTGGGGACTCAACAATCTCCCCCTATTTGATGATGACAAAACCTATGACATATAGAGAAAACACTAAAGCCAGCACCGAGGGACCTAATGAAAAATAGGCAGTAAATTTGTCCCTTTTTAAGTTTGTTTTTGGGATCTTTTGCTGAGTTATCCATATCTTATAATTTGATATGATTTTGAAGATAGACTCATTTCACTTTCATTACAACAGAGTATATACAGTAATTACAAGAATATCATAATGAAGAATGAAATAAACAAAAGATACAATTTAAGCACTAGAGGGCTATCTATCTTTATCTTTATCTTTATCTAATTCCTCTTCAGATAGCTCCTCTTGTTTGATTCTCCAGGCTTCAGGAAACAGGATAGGTATATCAGCAGGATCAAATACAGGAATATGAGGAGGTAGAATGATGCGATCTCTTCTTTGTGGGCCTTCACCAGTAGATTTCTTCCCTTTAGGTTTTTGAGAAAGTACTTCTTCTACGTTTACCACTGGTGCATTCCCAAATTTTGTAGCTTTGTTGAAGAGATCTTGGAGTTCTGGCTTCAATGACTTTTTAATACCACTTTCAGCTTTACCAATGAAATACTCCAATATCTCCATCCATTTACTGAATCCTAAAGATCGAAACTCATCATAATTTATCCTTTCTTGAACATTATTCTCCCTGCTGATATTGAAAGCTCTTTTTGAGCCTCTGTACACCTTGATGATCTTGCTGGGATTTGCTCTTCTGTTCATCACATCACCATACTTGCTCCTATAATAATGATCAGATAGTTCTATGGTTCGGGCAGTTTCTATAGGAGCAATAGCAGGTGCTTTCTCAGCAGCTACTATTTCATCAAGGGCCTTATCCTGTTCCTTGACAATGGCTTTAGCTAATTTGAGGGACTCAGCCTCTAGCTTTCTATCAGCAGCCAATTTGTCTTCTATCTCCTGAAGCCTTACCCTCTCAGCGAGTTCAGCATCAGCAGCCTCCCTTCTTTGCATTTCAGCTTGTAAGCCCAACAGATAATCATCGGCAGTAATTTTCAGGGACTTAGCTGTTTCAATCATCTTTCTACCCTCTTCAGTTCTAAGGGCAGCACGATACTCCCTTAGATCCATACCCAGCTGGTGAGCCTCTTGAAATTGAGCTTTCTCCTCATCAGTAGAGAGCCTTTGACCACTATTGTTTAAGTATACACCAATTTCAATGCCATAAGTCAAGGCAGTGATGTAGAGTGGCTGATCAAGAGGATGATGCAGCAATCTAACTTAGCGTATCCTTTCATTAATAGCAGCTTATCTTTGCTCAAGTAATTCTGGTACAGTGATCTCCAGCCTGTAAGCATCTCTTTCATCGGGATTCATTTTAAATAAGTCTGGCTCACCACGGGCAACTGAATCATCTTCTCAAGTTCTGTGTTTACCTTGACGTTTTGGGGAAGATGGAGGATACATGATTGATTCACCTATGCCAGATGAACTCACTGGAAACTGATTAACACGATTATCCCGTGTTCTGTTAAAATAAGTGAGGGTCCGGGGAGAGATATGTGATTGAACAAATAAGTGATCTCCACTACCCCAGACAGTAAAGTCAGCAGGATTAACCGTGTCATCATCTTGATTATCACCCAGCACATCCACCTTTGCTGGGTCTTCAACACTTGATTCACCCAGCAGCACACTACTGGCTGGGTCTTCATTCACAGCACTCCTTACTGTATCTTTAGTACCAGCTGACTGATTAGTATCAGCTGGCACAACTGCCTCAATATCTTCATCAGCTGCCTCAAATAGGCGTCCTTTCCTTAGGGGCTGGTTGTCCCTAGGAGCAGATTTCACCCTTTGTTTGTCAATTAGCATAGGTTCAGCTGATGGTTCTTGTGTTGATATTGGTTCTTATTGTGGCAGATAGGGAATAATAGCAAGATGCTCCCCCTGGATATCAAAATCTGCTGGATGTTGTTATGTAGCTGGCTGAGTAGATGATACTGGTCGAGAAGATGAGCTGGTTTCTAACATTGCATCCAGCCATTTCATAAATACATCAGCTCTAACTCCTCCTGACCCAGTAGAAGCTAAGTAATCTTTCATCTCTTCAGGAGTCATCTTCTTTATTCTATCTGCTCGCTCAGCATACAGCTTGGCTTTCTTTTTATCATACTTGATCATGAACTTAGCATTTCTTTTCAGTGTAGCCCTTTTATATCCTTCAATGTTGATCAGATCATCATCAATTTCACGCTTATCAGGAGTGAGGGTTCGCCTACGCTCCATTTTAAGTCTTTTTAGAGCAGCATAGGCCCTAAACTTAGCGTTGAAAGCAGCATCTAATTCATGCTGTCTCTTCTGATGTCTCTCCATTTTTCTTTTCAATTTACGTTCAATGGTTTGAGAGACATCAAAAGATTCAGCAACAGCCAATTCAAAAATGTCACTAGGCTTACTGCCAGAACCAATATCATCCACTGATGTGGCAGACACATTGGGTTGAGATTCACCAGCTGCCTGTACACCAGCTTCAGTATGAGCGTTGCTGGGCTTAGTGCCAGTACCATCACCACCATCATCACCATCTCTCCTTTACTGTTTAGGAGCCTTTTCATGCTCATGCTCCCCCTCAGATTGTTTTCTCTTTTTAGACTTTTTCTTAGACCTCTTCTCCCCCTTTTTGTCATCAGCAGGGGCAGAAGGGTGAGCAGGGGAGACCTGTGCATCAAGGTCACTATCTGAATGAGGAACAGAGAAAGCAAAATTGTTCCAGTCAGCATCAGCAGGAGAAAGATGGGCACCAGGATCTACGCCATATTGTCTTAGGCAGAGGTTGGAAGTACGAACTTCATTTCGAGCAACACCCATGGCCATATTTTGGACATCAGCCCTAACACCAGCTTGAAGATCAGCCATGCGTTGCATTACCTCCACCATTTGAACATAAGCTAAGGCAGGAATCATAGTAGCCATTTGCTGTTCCTGCGAATCCAATCTCTCTTCTAACACCCTGTTTTCTTCATCAAGGAAAAGAATTCTGCGATTAGCAGCATCCAAATCAGCTTAAAGACGGGCAATGTCCTCAGTATACTCATTGTGAGAGATGATTCGCTTCTTTAAATCCTCCTCCTCTTCATGTTGTTTGACAATGGCTTCCACAACTAGATCTGCAAAGGCACACACTTGTTTGAGCTTGTTCTCAATAGAAGAAGTGGTAACCTCCCTAGCTGTGCGTACTGCTTCAGACACTCTATCAACAATAGCAGATCGAATGGTGTTCTGTAGATTCGGTGTGACTTCAGCTAATGTCTTATAGACAGCCAAAGTGGAGATGGCAGCCACCTCATCAGCATTAAACTTAGTATAGCTGGTTAAGGGGCGATCACTAGCAGCCTACACAAGAGTACCTCCGTGGGGTGGTGGAGGTGGAAGGTCAGAATCTGACTCGTCACCAAGATCACCACCATTTTTACCTTCACCCAAAGGTTTAGAACCACTGGTATCCTTGTCAGCATCATTATCAGCATCATCAGTGAGATCCACTGGTTTATCTTTGGAGCCAGTCACATTATGAATGA
This sequence comes from Rutidosis leptorrhynchoides, assembly GCF_046630445.1. NCBI lineage: Eukaryota > Viridiplantae > Streptophyta > Magnoliopsida > Asterales > Asteraceae > Rutidosis > Rutidosis leptorrhynchoides. Next base: position 213,051,340 of record NC_092335.1, read on the forward strand.
CTGGCTCTTCCTTACCAATACCTTTATCAGCATCACCATCAGATGAAGAAGATGATGAGGAAGAAGCTGATGAATCAGAAGGTACTGGCGAATCAGGAAGTTGTTGCATGATAAACTTACCAGTAGTGGGATCTCTGATGAACTTGAGAGGCCTCCATGTACCAGGCCATGAAGAAGCAGCTGGAGCCATACCAAAATAGTGATAGTATGGCTGCTCATTGATCTGTTCCAAAGTAGCCAGCCTCTCATAAACCTCTTCTCTTACTGGTCGATCAAGCTGAGACAACATTTCAGTCAGCTCTTCCCTAGGTAGTTTATTGGCTGACACCAGAGCACTTTGGGGATCAATAGTCAGTTGATCCACCAGCAAGGCAACTCTGGGAGTGATGGATGCTCCCCTATAGATGAAGTTAGGTACAACTTCATCAGCATCTGGTACCTGGCACACATATGGCTGCTGCTCAGCAGAAGCAGTAGCCTGAGATGAATCAGTAGTGGCAGTAGCAGAGGTACCAGCATCCATAATGGGTTCCGTAGACCCAGTAGCAGCAGTAGGTGACTGTGCAGTAGGTGAAGAAGTAGCATCTGCAGCACCTTTAAAGAAAGTATCCGGTGTTGAATCAGAAACCTGTAGATTACCAGCGAAATCCACGGTAATAAATTGTCTCGATTGAAGATCAGAAACATCCGGAACAACATTAGGAGGAGCAGTTGTAGTAACAGTAGGAGTGGGAGCAGCATCAATATCAAGAACCTCCTTAACAATGTTATCAATAACCTTTTCAAGTACCAGAGGAGGTTCCATTATCATCTCATCAACCACTTTAGAATCAGTGGTTGTCGTAGCAATACCAGAGACAGTAAGAGGAGTAGCAGATATATCAGCAGTATCTACCTCCTCATTAACAGTAAGATCAGTGGAACCAGCAACCACATTGTCTCCAGTAGAGCCATCAGCAGTAGAGGCAACAGTACTAATGTCAGCACTACCAGTAGGCAAATCAGTAGCACCAACACCAGTAGCAGAAGCAGAGAGCTCATTAGTAGAAACATTAACATCATTTTCTTGCTCCCCCTCTGCCTGTTCATCTATCCTGCTAAGAACTGAAACAAAAGAACATTTTATGTTAACAACTGTAGAACCAAATAAATTTGACTCAACAATTGCATCTGTTGTTGTTCTCTGGGGACAGACTGGTGATTTAGTCAGCCCTTTGATTGAGACAGAGTTAGGTGTCTGTAAGTACAGCTGTGACTCTGCTAACTCATTAGCAACACATGTTGACCCAGATAGTGTAAGAGTTCTACCTGGTAATGATGTAGGAGTGAGACTCTTATCATGATCCAAGTAACATATTGGCTGTGCAGTATCCTGAGCTGGTCCAACACGATGAGGACCCAGCTCAAATTTGCTTTGGGGGTCAGTTATGTACTCTGCTGGTTGTACTGTTAGCAGAGGATATAGCATTAAGTTCAATTTATAAAAATGTGGAAGTGTCTGGCTAGAAGAGTATGGGTTGCTACTCTTCTTAACACTAGTTTTAAAACCAGTCAGCTTGGGAGCCAAGGTTATACCTTTAACTCCACTTTCATTTTTTAAGTCAGCAGTTAAAATGTTTTCAATTAAGTTAGAATTTTCTGCTGTATGGTCTAGAAACGCACCAGGTTTCATAGCCACATCCTTTGCAGGAGCAGCAGTTGAGACTGGTGCAATCTCCCCTGTGGTTTGCTTGGAGCCAGCCTTTGCACGTTTGAATTTGCCTGTTACCAAGAAATAGATAAGCAACGGATTCCAATACTAGAATTGGGTAGTCAGTATATAAGACTGGGGCTGTTCTTTATTATCAGAGAGCACTAGATTCTAATACAACTACTGCTTTACCAGTATGTGAGACGGTGGCTGTTCTAGTTGAGGTAGATGGCTGCTTCCTACGCGTAGCTGGCTTACGCTGAGGACCCTCCCCCTCAGTTGGTGCAGAACCAGAGGTAGTCAATTGGTTAGCTCCACCCCGAGCAGCAAGATGCTCGAGCATGCCTGGTGTCAAATCAGTATATGGAGTAGCAGGTGCATCTTTTGGCATACCCCCTTGTTTTAAAGGCAGGTCGTATGATTGATCAGCAATCTGCTGGTAAGCTTCACCCAGCTCACTTTCAAAAACCAGGCTTAAGAACCTTGGAAAGGGGATTAAATGTGTTCGTTTATGTGCTTGCACCATCTCCCTTAGCCTCAAATAAATTTCTCCGGCATAATCAATGTTCCTGTTGAACAACAAACCATGACCAATTTTAAGCTCAAAATCTGAGCACTGGTCAAAACTTCCAGATTTCTGGCTGATGCACTGGGTCAGCAGCCTAAAGAAGTAGTACCAAAGAGGTGGCATATGCTTCCTCAAAGGTATATAAGCAATTGGTTGAGTAAACCCAATGATTTCTAGCACCTCCCTTCTGAATACATCGCTGGTTGGTGAATCGACAAACGGTCCATCTAGTAATTGAAGGGCACGGCGGATGGCTTCAGCGGTGACGGAGCAAGTTAGGGTTTCGGTTACCATGCCACGAATACATGGAACATTCTGTGGAGTGGTGGCAGTGGTAGCAGTATATCAAAATCTTGCCAAGCAGGCAGCATAAAGGCGTGAAGGTACACCGGTGATAGCCCTAGCTAGAGGGGATTGCCGGATGTAGTCAATTAGCGTTTCATAACCCATATTGACTTTAGATTTGGGAATGGAGAGTGAATGAGCAGCATTGCCTCTTGATAGGCGAATAGTCGTGTGATCAAGTGCTTGATTAGCCCTAACCAGAGCTGGATGAAGATTGAACAGTGGTCCTTGAACAACCTGTTCCTCAGGTGTCGGTTGTAGTTGTTGATCATGTTGTTGTGCCAGTTGTTGTTGCTGTTGTTGTTCCTCTGGCTGGTGTTCAACATGTGGTGATTGAGGTTGGTCTGCCATTGATGGTATGTAAAGATGAAAATATGAAGTTGTGAAAGTTGGAAGATTTGAAGATTTTTGAGAGAAAAGAGTATGTGATTTTGAATAATGAATAACCGAAGGTTATTATGGAAGATAAAACACTCTTTTAACTGTTGTGGTTGGATGAAAAAGTGCAGGAGAGAGAAAATGGAAACTGTCATCTGCAGGCGCGTGGGCAGATGTGACAGACTGGCACACTTTCGAGGGGACACAGACTGTTGACATGACGTATATACGGCTTGAACACTCATACCTCCCATTCAGCATTAAATGCGGCAGGTTTTAATTCAAAAATTGATTTAAAGACCACAAAATAGGTTTTGTATTAAATACAAAATACTTTGTTACATTTAATATGTCATGAATTTAATTTAAATCATTGGGAGTAAATGAGTTTCAGATTTAAGGAATCATTTAATTTTGTGAGCTATTTATTATTTCATAAAAAAAAAACATTTTGAGTAACCAAAGTATAAAAGACCTTGTTGTACTGAGTGTTTTACATGTAGGCAGTAAGTTAACAAATGTGACTTACTGGTTTGCCCTACATGTTGTAGAGCCAGCACACCAACAAAAATTGTCTTTTATTTAAAGTTCAAGCATACCCAGCTCAGAGATGAGATAGTTAAAACGTTTCTCATCTAAGGGCTTTGTGAATAGATCTGCTAACTGCTGGTCTGTTGAAATAAAATGTAGCTCCACATCTCCTTTTTGAACATGATCCCTTATGAAATGATATCGAACGTCAATGTGCTTTGTTCTTGAATGCATCACAGGATTGTTGGTGATAGCAATTGCACTTGTGTTGTAACAGTAGATTGGAGTCTTTGTAACATGAACACCATAGTCTTTCAGCTGGCTTTGCATCCATAGTACTTGAGCAGTACAACTACCAGCAGAAACGTATTCTGCCTCAGCAGTAGATGTGGACACAGTATTTTGCTTTTTGCTCGTCCAGCTGACTAGCCTACCACCCAGTAACTGGCAACCACCAGTAGTACTTTTCCTGTCTATTTTACACCCTGCAAAGTCAGCATCTGAATACCCAATTAGCTCAAAATCCTACCAAAGACCACGTTTAACAGTAGCTTTCAGATACCTAAATATCCTTTTTACTGCTAGCAAGTGTGACTCTTTAGGATCAGCTTGATATCTGGCACAGAGACATGTGGCAAACATAATATCTGGTCTGCTGGCTGTGAGATAAAGTAGGGATCCAATCATACCTCTATATTCAGTGATATTGACTGGTTCACCATTGGGATCAACATCTATTTTAATAGATGCTGCCATTGGGGTCCCTATATCGTTTAAACAGGTCAGACCAAATTTATTTAACATATCTTTGATATATTTATCCTGACTTATAAAAATTCCATCATCAAGTTGTTTAATTTACAATCCCAAAAAGTATTGCAAATCTCTTTGTAAGCTCATTTCATATGTCTTTGACATAAGTTTTGAAAAATCTTGACAATGTTTTTCATTTTTAGATCCATAAATAATATCATCCACATATATCTGTACCAGCAAGAGATCACCATCTGTCTCTTTTGAGAACAGAGTGGTATTAATTGTTCCAACTTTAAAACCTATACCAGTGAGATACACATGAAGTGTCTCATACCATGCTCTTGGAGCCTGTTTGAGGCCATAAAGAGCTTTGTCTAGCTTGTAGACATGGTCTGGATATTTACTGCTTACAAAACCAGGAGGTTGTTTGACATAAACTTCTTCTTGCAGCTTTCCATTTAGAAATGCAGATTTATCATCCATCTGGAATACCCTAAAGTTCATCTTAGCAGCATATGCCAAGAATAATCTGATAGCTTCCATCCTAGCCACTGGAGCATATGTCTCTCCATAATCCAATCCTTCTTCCTGTTTGAACCCTTGAGCTACCAACCTAGCTTTGTTTCTGATCACAATTCCATCTTCATCTATCTTGTTCTTGAAAACCCACTTAGTACCAATGATCTTCTTAGTTTCATCATCAGGTTTAGGTACCAATGTCCAAACCTTATTCCTATCAAACTGGGAGATCTCTTCTTGCATAGCTCCTGCCCAGCTTGGATCTTTGATTGCTTCATCAGGACATGTAGGTTCAATGGTAGACACAAAATTTACATGCATACAAAAGTTGCTGGTGGCATGCCTTCTTGTTTTAACACCACTAGCCAGATTACCAATAACTTGCTCAATTGGATGCTCTTTTGTCCATCTAGTGTTATGAACAGGTGAGCTTGTCGTGGAACACACAGCATCTTGATCATCAGCTGGTTCAAAGGTATGAGCAGCAGTTGGAGACATCTGTTCATTATTAATGTAACCAGTACCAGCTTGTGATTCTTCAGAACCAGTAGACCTATGCTCAAGTTGTAGGACTTCAGTAGAGCCAGTAGGTCCACTTGGTTTACACACAGATGGAACAGAGTGTTCCATCTCATCATCAGAGAACCCAGCAACATGGATTGGTGAGGGATTTGCAGCTGGTTCTTCTTCATCATCAAGAGCTTGCTGAGTAGGCTCTTCAAACAATAACTCTTCATCTTCTTGACTAAGAGATGAAGCTGGGGCAGTTTCATCAAATGTAACATTAATTGATTCTTCAAAACAACTCCTTATTTTATTGAAAACCCTATATGCCTTTGACATATTGGAATATCCCAAGAATATACCTTCATCAGCCTTAGCATCAAACTTGCCTAGCTGATCCCTATTGTTTAGAATGAAACAGGGAGTGCCAAATACATGAAGCAATGAAATTGAGGGTCTTCTTCCTTTGAGAACTTCATAAGCAGTTTTCTGATGTCTTTTTACTATTAAAGATCTATTCTGGGTAAAACATGCAGTGTTCACAGCTTCTGCCCAATATGAATTTTTCAGCCCAGACTCAGCTAACATAGATCTTGTTGCTTCAATGAGAGTTCTGTTTCTTCTTTCTGCAACACCATTTTGTTGAGGTGTTCTCACAGCATAAAAGTTCTGTGAAATACCTTTGTCGGCACAAAATTCTTCTAATGTCGCATTTCTGAATTCTGTACCATGATCACTTCTTAGCTATTTCACTAGTTGCCTATTTAAAAGCTCCATTCTTTTGATAAAATTGATAATTTCATCAGCAGCTTCACTCTTTTGCTTCAAAAAGAATACCCAGGTGTATCTGGAATATTCATCAACAATAACCAGTGTATACTTCTTCCCACTACAACTGGCCACATTAACAGGACCAAAAAGATCCATATAAAGTAAATGAAATGGTTTCTCAACAGATGAGATTTGCTTTGATTTGAATGAGGCATGGTGATGTTTTCCCTTTTCACAGCCAGGACACAATCTGTCCTTTACATAAGACATGGTGGGTAGCCCAGACACCAAACTTCTACTGGATAATTTGTGAATATCTTTGAAGTTGAGATGTGAGAGTCTCTTATGCCATAACCACTTCAGGTTGTCTGCCGCCTTTGAATAGAAAAAAGTATCAGTTGTTGTGACTGCTGTGTTCATGTCAATTTGATACATGTTTTCATGACATTTTGCAGTCAGTAGCGGCTTCCCTGTCTTATCAAAAATAGTGCCAATTTTCCTTCTGAATTGGACTATTTTATTTTTACTTGTCAGTTGGCTTATGCTAAGTAAATTATGTTTGAGCCCAACGACATATGCAACATTTGAGAACGTGACATTCCTATTAGTCAAAATACCAAAACCCTTTGTGTAACCTAACGAATTATCTCCATACGAAACAAATGGACCATCCTTTTCTTGATAGTCCATCAGCAGGGACTTACATCTGGTCATATGTCTCGAACAACCACTATCGAGATACCAGATTTGCTTGTTTTGAATGCCCTGCAAAGTAGCTAAGAGATTAGTTCTTCTTGGGAACCCATCCAAGGATGGGTTCTGGAAGGGTCATCTTTGATGATCTCTTCATGTCTGCTGGTTTGCTTGAAGAAGTAGCAGCAGATGAGGTTAGGGTAAAAGGACACCGGTTGGCTAAGTGAAACTTGCTGTCACATTTGGTATCGGTGACTGGTCATACACTGAGTAAATGGGTGCAGTAAGATCGGGTCGACTTTTAGTTACTGCCTCAATTAGCTGGTCAAGCTTGACTGTCATAATCTCAGTGATAGACAGCTCATCATTCGAGTCCACTTTTGCCTTTCCCTTAAGGGTAGCTTTCTTCTTAGAACCTGTACCATAGTCATGACGTATTGCTTTACCTTTATCACTTGATGAGCCAGCGTGGGAAGTTACTGGCTTGTCTACTGAAGCTGATGAGCTAGAAGAAGTTTTTCCTGCTGTCTTGGACTTGCCAGTATTACGTTTGACTGGCTTGTCTACAACTACTGGTTGACCAATAAGTTTGTCATTAGCTGGCTCAGCACAATTGGAACTCGAACACGAAGGGGAATCAGTTGGTTTAATTTTTCTTAGATTATTTTCAGTGATTTCCCTTTTAATACGTCTTTCTTTTGGAGTCATGTAGTAGATGCTTGAGCGGTCAGTAGTCTCATCAATTGAGGTACTGCCTTCTCTTGCTCTAACTTCATCCTCCAAAATCTCTTTCATGGCAGGTGGTGGGGACACAGCAGGTCTAACAAACTTATTTGTCAAGACCTTTTTACCCTTAACTATATTGGCAAAAGTATTTGGCAAGACAGCTTCAGGATTAGTTTCAAGAATTGGGTCCATGAAAGTAACTTATGCAATAGCAGCAGCAGCAGCATAGTCACCAGCAAAGAAAGCTTCAACTTGGGCAGGCACCTGCTCGTTAACACACTTTGCTGTGCGTTGAGCAGATGTACACCACAAAGCGACAACCTTTTTAAGATTATCCAGCTGGTTCTTGACTTCTGCTGCCTCAACGTGAAGAGATCTTAAAGCAAAGTTTTGTTTTTCAAGTTTGGAGATATCATCTTTCAAGATTTTAATTTCATCATTTTTGCTTTTAAGTTTCTCATTTAAAGATGTGTTGTCAGTTTTCAAAACTTCTTTACGTTTGCTGCCTCTACATAAGTCAACTCTTAGGTAGTCAAACATTTTGGCTTTTTCATCATCAGTATAAGTTCAAAAATTATCAACCTTATACATCAATTCAGTTTTCCATTGAGGTGAATCTCTTTTCTGATCAGCTTCCCTCATATCAGCCAAAAACTTACTACCACTATCATCCTCATCAGACTCCTTGACCTCCTTGGCCATTAAACACAGCTTTTTATCTGGAGCATAACCAGCACCATCATCATCAATATCACTATCAGAGGAAGACGACGAGCTGGTTTCATCCCAATCATGATGCTCAGTGACTAGAACCTTTTCTGGCTTTTTACCCTTCTTATCAGTCTTAGCACTTTCCTTCATCTGAGCTTTCATAGCTTTGCACTTGTTCTTGTACTTGTCATCTTTTGAGAAAGAGTTAGCATGTGAAGTTGAAGGTTTCCTGGACATGCATTCAGCAGCAAAATGTCCAACCTTCCCACAATTATAACACTCAGATTTAGGACCCTTGACTGACTTGCTGCTATACCTAGTAATCGGTTTCTTACTCCCTTTGTATGACTTGCTGGTTCTATTACGATTGAACCTTTTGAACTGCCTAGCCAGCAAAGCCATACCTTCAACAAACCCTTCTCCATCACTTTCATCATCACTGCTTTCTTCAGACCCAGTACCACTATCCACATCACTCTCAGCTGTCTCTTCTTCTGCCAACAACTTTTGAACCAGTAAAGCCTTTTGAGCTTTCTTTTTAGCAGCAGCAATAAGAGCAGTATCATCTGTTTTAGAAGATTTTGAAGTGGTGGGGGCAGACCTAAAGTTTTCTTTCAAGTTAAGTTCAAATTTAACCTCTGCCTTCTCATGGTTCCAAAGTGAACTGTAGAGAGAAGACATGTTAAAGTTTTTTAGGGTCTGAGTGGTTCTTAACGGGTCAGTAACAGATTTTCATTTAGTAAGCAGTGAATCTATGAATTTATTTACTTGTTCAAATTCAGTATAGGTGGCATTCAAAGTGATCAGGTCAGCAATCAAGGAGTTAAACCTAATGAAGGTTTGCTTAAGGGTTTCATTCTTGTAGGCAAAGAACATTTCATATTCTCTTTTTAAAGCAATCATTCTGTTCTGTCTTACTTCTCCCATACCCTCATAGGTAACATCTAGATAGTCCAACATAAGCTTGGCATTTTCCTTTCCCTTAATCAGTTTGAACACTGGGTTAGGCAAAGTTATAGCTAACAGGGTTCTGATTTTAGGATCAAGTCCAACACGACATTTATCCTCAGCATCCCATCTAAAAGGGGTGAGAATAACCATTCTGCCATGACCAGCAGGAGTGTCAGCTGTAGCTGGAGCACTACCAATAGTCTCAGTGGGAACAAATGGACCATCTGTGGCAATACCAGGCATGAGTGGGTCAATAGACTCAAGGTGAAGCATGAATCTTGCCTTTAAAGTTTCATACTCATCTTCATCAAATTTGGGTGGTCTATTGGATGAGCCATTTTCAAGGTAAGCTGTATTGAATATGCAGCCATGAGAGAATTCAGATCCAAGATATTAATTATCAAGACTGAAGCTCTGATACTAGTTGTTGGTCCCTTAATAACAACAGTAGTATTGTAGAGGGGGGTGAATACAATTTCTTTTAATTAACTTAATAGTTAAACACGATTAGTATTCAAACATGAAGATTAAATAGAGTCACAGGTAATTTTCAACGATTATTCTTTATTGATTGAATCACAAAGAATCACAACTATCCTTGGAGGAATGATAGTTGGTTGATACAGATTACCTAGATTATAGCTAAGAGGTAAACTAAAAGTTATTACACGTTTTTGACTCTAGATAAATAAACCCACACCACTAGTTGTTACAATAGTGGATACAACAATTTATAGTAGTCCTATTAACCGTGTAATGGTTCTATTGTCCACTGGTACATAGGATGTATGTACTTGTGGGGATAACTGCATCAGAGAGCATGCTCTCCTCTGTCCTCTTTGGTAGCTATTTGCAGGAACACCCCAATTCGGTTTGGCACCACTATTTGATTAAACAAATAGAATGTTATGTTCCCTAGGTGTTGACAAAGTATAACCCATGTCTGCAAATGCGTTAAACTTCTGCATTCCCACATGGTCTTGTAAGGTCACTTGTCAGCCGCCGACGCGTGTCCTTTTCTGTTCAACTTTGTCTTTGACTTCTGTTGAATGGTACCATTGATGTAGACCACTCGGGAAAACTACTATGCTTATAATGGAGCATAGCTGTCTTGTGTAGTAAGCTGCATTCCAGCTGTGCTGGTTCTTCATTGCTGAGTCACTTGATATTCTAGAATTGCTGAGTACACATCCTGTGCTAATTGAAGAACACTGTCTACCTTGTGCTGGTAGACTGAGCAGCAAACTAAACACTCGACACATCAATATCTGCTGTCTATACATAAACAAACTTGTGCTGACTGCACATAACATTTTAGTGCAAATAAATTACAGTTTTCTCATAATTAAATCCTTAATTATTTTGGGGACTCAACAAGTTTTCCTTATATAGGGAGTGAATAACTTGTTCTCAAAGCAAAAATATCTCAAAATCCGGCATCAACGAAATTGCATTGGCGTATTTTACGCCAGGCCTGGCGTATTTTACGCCCATAATTGTACTAGCGTAAAAACTTGGCGTAATTGTACGCCCAAAAATGATTTTTTTCCTGATTTTGAAACTTGCATTGGCGAATTTTACGCCAATCCTGGCGTAATTTACGCCCATATTTGCACTGGCGTAAAAAACTTGAAAGCTTGCGTATTTTACTCCAGTGTAAAAATTCTAATTTTTTCAACTTTTTTCACAACTCAACTTCAAATGCCATTTTTCGCACCTTTTTGCACTAACTTCTTTTCTCACCTATAAAACACAAAACCACATCAAAGTATCTCATTTTTCACTCAAATATGGTTACTTTCACGTTGTTAAGCATAAACGATCGTGTCAAATAAAGACCGATCAGGCATTACGAAAGTAATTAACATGAATTATGATCCCAGAATGTAATCTAACTAAGTACGCACAAATACGCAGTTTCGTAAAAGTATAAAATATAATTATAAGTCGAAAAAGTCGGTTCGTTACAGCATTCAAAGGTGAAAGCAAAATTGGGTTCCTCCCAATCAAGATTAAACACATTTGTGCCTATTATAGACAAATTTGTGGAACCGCAAGTTAATTTAATCAAAGAAAGCTTTGAGCGATGCAAAAATTTTTGAAGGGCAAAATATGACCATCCAAGTTTCGAACTATTATGGGATCGGATTTCCCTTAGTGCTACAGAAAAAATCCACAATGAACTCAAGCATTTAAGTGAGCTTGAATGAACAAATGAAAATTATGGTTGTCAGTTGAGGTCGTTTTTTGGGCTACCATGTACGCATAAACTTGCAAGTTATTTAAATGCATGTATGTTTATTCCACTAGAGTTGATTGACATTTTCTGGAAAACACTTTCTTTTTCGTCATGTATATCGACTCAAGATGGCAATTTTCATTGCGATCCTAAGTTGGACATGCTACTCAAATTCAAGAACCCGTTGTTTATATTAATAATCGAGGCCCTCCTAGTGCGAAGGTACAAAAACAAAAGGCATTTTTAATCAAGAACCTAATCATGCCAGATATAGTTCTTACACACAAGTTGACTTCAATAAACTCAATTTGATCTAAGAACCTGTCAGATATAGTTCTTACGCACATCTAACATTTTCCTCAGATCCATTATTAAATCAAATTCCAATTATATTTCAACCGTTCATGACGAACTTACACAATGTACATGGTGACGGGGTCACGAATTAGAAATGAGTTGCTAGAAGAGATTAGAATGCACAAAACAATATACGCATATATGTTTGGATAAGGTGAATTGCCGTAAATTTATCAAGCAATCGACCTTCCACCAAATGTTATGGCAGTTCGACAATATTGGATGATTATGTCGATAGTAGGTCTAATTGCTTTAAGGTACAATGTGATTTTGTTATTTTTGAGCAGTGAAGGGGATACGACCTGTTTTTCGCTTTGGTCCAGCCCACCAGAGTCACAACAACATTATATATGTGTAATTGCTCGGGTCAATGGCAACCACTTTATAAAAGTAAACTTGCAAGGGCATTATCCAATACCTCCAACATATCCACAATGGAATGCATATAAATATCACGATGAATGCATATATATATATATATATATATATATATATATATATATATATATATATATATATATATATATATATATATATATATATATATATATATATTAACTAGTTAAATGACCCGTAAAATCACGGTTTTGCTTAAGAAAAACATTTAAAAGAGTCACAAATATATATCTCATATATCACACGTAACAATTTTTACCAATCTTATACATCTTAAAATCTAACTTAGCGATGTTAACTTCAACAACTTCCATGTAAATAGTGAAATCACAAATCACATCTCAAATTCTTAAATAACATAATTAACTAATAAACAGTATATAATAGCCAAACTAAAAGTAGGGCCCGTCCTGACGAATTTGAGGCCCCGAGCGAAGAGATAAAAAAGACCCTTTTTCTATTAACAAACTATTTAAAGAAATTTGAATGATAATCGAACTACTAGTTCATTCTCATGGTGGTTATTATTTATTAAACTTAAGGTATAATGTGAGGAGATAAAACTAAAATGTAGAAACAAATCAATAATGCGTTAAACAAACATTTACAGAAAAATGTTAAAAAAAAAAACAGTGAGCATGATATATACTCACTATGATACAATGGAATTTAGCACCCCACATCGATACTCCATCATTCCTATCATCTATTTAAATAAACAAGAATTAACATAAACAATAAGCAAAGATATCAGTTTATTTGTGGGCCTAAAAATAAATGTCGACCGTTGCTATTCCATTACCATATTTGGGCCCCCCAAAAAAATTGGTCCCTGATCAGTTTAACAGGTTGCGCTACCTTCGGGCCGGGCCTGACTAAAAGATATTTAAATTAGTTTCTTATTTTTGGCCCTGCAAGTGCTACACAAAATGAATCTTTGATTGCAATTTGCACAATACCACATTATTTTACCTATTTTGACTTGACCCACCCAATTGGTCACACTTATAATAAGCTACAATTATGATATAGGGATGAATGATCTAAATTACATGATTACTTTCAATGAACTTGCATTTGATGGTTTAAGCCAATTAACCTAAAAAATACGAAAAAACAGAACAAAACAAAACAATCTTAGTATGGCTATTTAATCAATTTAGTCCAAAGGAAACAACCAAACTTTTACGTGATTTCAAAAATATCAGTAGGTGTATAAAAAATTTGTGCATAGGGAAGGACCCCAAGAGTATCATACCGAATTTTAAGAACTAGCCAATAAGGTAAGCCTCTGTTAGGCATTCGATACAGTCTGCTAGCCATTCCTGAAGCCATCAAGAATGCGATGTTGACCGTAATTCCTAGATCATGACAGTATAGAAGCCCAGCTTCAGTGGCGTACAATCACTCCACAGTTGTATCTTGACAAATATACAGGAACAACTAAATTTCATACCACATAGTCTGGATACATAAGTTCTTCCCTAAGTCCAAGGCGACATAATCGACGGAAGGGGGTATGATCTCCATATATGAGAATTGCAAAGAAAAGTAGATCACCGAATTAAGTGGTAAAAGCACAAATATCACTTTTTGGATTGTAAAGATCTTCTCTTTGATAGGGAACATGCATGAAGTAGTGTTCTGAACTCCGAAGTGAGAGATCATAAACATTATTAAATATTCGAAAGCTAAAGCGACGATTGATAAACATGAAGTAGTGTTCTGAACTCCGAAGTGAATCCAATGAGTGTAAGGAATGTTAACCATTGAATGCTTGAAAATTCCTCATTTTGTTCTACGTGATTGTACAATTGAACTTCTATACCTTTGCAAATTCGTTAATTTTTAAACGAATTTATGTTTTTTTAAATAAACCTAAATTACCTGGAAAAGTGCCCGTGACACACCATGATAAATAACCCAATTTCAAGCCTTTCAAATATATCTTGAAGCAAATGAGCTTTTTTCATAACTCATATAGATCTCCAGAAGCAACTAAATACAATATCCCACCATAACTAAAATCAAGATTAATAGCAACATATTATTTATTGTCTGGCAAATATCTTCAGGAATTAAGGATAAATACTATTATTCACAAACAATTTACAATGAAAATAATTCAACTCCAGACAAATTAAGAACATGACGTCTGTACCTTTTTTACATGTAAATGGGTATAAGAAAATTTATGGCTTCACCTTCATATCTTCTCTAGACATAACTTACTCCTTAACAACGCTAATTGCCTTAAATCTACATCATAAACCAGTTGTTCTGGCAAAATAACCAAATTTCCAGAATGAATTAGCCACTACCATTGAAACATCTAATTTTCTTGAACTCAAAAATCCCAATTCACCAAACATAGAATAGTTTCCTACTAACATTCTAAATAGTTTCACCTAAAAAAGAAACCCTTTTTTATCCCTTACATTTTTATGGATCTAACCCTTGACATACCTCGGAGTTAAGGGAAACAACCGATTTCAAGAGTAAAGTAGAACATTCGTACTATTAGAAAGGAAATATATTAATACTACTACTTCTTTTCCAAAACTCAACTGAAATATTAATATGAAAAAAGGTAAGATTAGAACTTGCCCGAAAGATCGTTGAGGGTCTTTCAAGATAGGTAAGCTTTACCGCATCATCAAAGTGACTCTTAAACCTTCCATCTATCATTGTTTGATTTTACCTAAAAATCAACACAGTAATTGGTTATTACAATAACATTAAACCCTAATTTGATAGTCAAAACCTTCAAAAGAGAAAAATAAGAAGTAGCTTCAATTGGTTCCAAATTGTGTTGCATCATAATACCTGTTTCATTCAAAGATTGTTAAATTGCATGATGAAATAACTTTTTTTTTTTTAAGGCAAGCCACATCATAATACCCGTTTCATTCAAAGATTGTTAAATTGCATGATCAAATAACTTTTTTTTTTAAAGGCAAGCAGGGCAGGTGGGGATTGGACCTGGTCTCTTTAAAACTTTCCAAGCATCTCAAATAACCAACAAAAGTGAATAAGACTATTGTTCCAATACAAATCAATCGAAAAAAACATAAAAATTATACATACATTTGAAGATATTTTTTCTTGAAAGGAAAATATTGAGAGCTAGTATATGGCGTGGTTTTAAAACCCTATGACCCGCCTATTAAATGAGAAGTTATTTAGCCCTAATTTTGATTTTTATTAATTTATTTAATTTCAAAATTCGTTTAGTATAGGATGATGTAACCGGTACCTTTGTGATTGTTACACGTGTTATGCTTCAATTAAATTAAGGGTAGATTAGTCTAATGCTGACATCATAAGTTTAGAATATTAACAGAATCTCTACATTTTACAAAGCGTGAATTTTAAATCCTATGTGTCAGACTGTCCTTTCATTCAGAGCCTTTATGCCACGTGGAATTTTACTGTTTTAAAAATTTAGGTCCTTTTATTCTGATAAAAATATATCTGGACCAATGAAACCATATGCCTTTTCAACTCGTGCACCTTTCCTCTTTCTCTCTCTGTAAAAAAAAAACCCCTACAACCAATTACTCCGGCGACGATGGCCGGTAGCCGCCGTTCATTTAATCGCCAATACCACCACTGAATTCCTTGAATTTTTCTGCACAATACCCTATCAATTTCGTATAAAAACGAAACATTATATCATTAGGGTTACGCCGCTTACACCAAACGACTACAAAGTTACTCTGTTGCTTAAGCCGACGTGATGAAGACGATGTTAAGGTTCAATTCGTTACGGTTCAACATTAAAATCAATCTGAAATTATCACATATGGATCATCAATGGCGGAAGTTCATAAATTTGTTTATGATTCGCTGCAATAGGATTACGATCAATTAATTAGGGCTTCAAAACAAATCGCTTCGTACACATAATTGATTTTCACTACCAATCGGTTTTGAAATCGATTCATGGTTAAAGATGCATATCCACCTAATCGACTCTTGAATCAATACGATTTTGTACAGGTTTGTAGTTTTCGATTTCCATATAATAATTTGACTATCTTTCAATAAGGTAACTGTTACCAATTTAGATCCAGTATGAACAATTTTTATCATTGTATGGTTAATTTTTACTAGACGTTGCAATATGAGCAAGTTGGGTAATTATGAATCGGTAAAAGTGGTTAAGTTTTAATATGGGTCCAAATGGGTTGGGTGGGGTTAGTTTGCTCTCCAACTACTTCTTTTGTCCATTGTTATTTTTTGATGCTTCAAGTTTGAGTAACAAGTTGATCGAATTGCATAAAAACTAATACTTCAACAATATCTACTTTTCATAGTTGTAGGAGAAGTAACTCCTGTTAATTTCATTAATGATTATTTGTCAAATCTCCTTTTTGTACAGACTCACATTTGTCTTCACATCGTGGCCTACGAGATATTTTTGCGTGGCAATTTTTTACATCTACATATTTATCTATTGATTTCGGTATGATTGAATTGAGCAACACTTGCCGAAGATATTTTGCAGAAGTTCCTGAAGGTAATTACTAAGTTCGTGTGCAAACTTGCTTTTGGAATTGATTTCATTTACATTATTCGAGTTGTTTTACTTCATTTGAAACTGATGTAACAATAATATGAAGACAATGATGGTGTTTTGAAGTCCAGCCAGGTGGTGATTATTCGTAATCAAGGTATTGTGTTTCAATAAATACATATATACAGACCATCCATTATAATAATACCTACGTTTCTACAAATTTTATGTTTCGAAGTATTCGTTTTGTATACTTCTTATTCAATGGTCATGGTAATGAATTTTGATGTTACGGTTTAAACGATGTAAACCATCTTCTTTTATATGATGTCATATGTCTAATAGAATTGATTGTACTATTCAATTTGTGAAACAAGTAAATTGGTATTTTTCTTTGTTGGATTTCATTATATGAAGTAGGTCGTACCGACTCAGGATTATTTTTATTTAGTTAGACCCTTTTTTAGATTTTTGACTTATAGGTCTTCATTTATATGACTTGCAAATGAACTTTTAGGACAACAAAAGTGCAGCAACGCTTGCAGCTAACCCAATTTTGACCCATATGTTTCAGGTAGTGATTATGGATTCACAGGTAATTATGTTCATGATTTCTTTCTTATATTCAGATATTTCTTTCACATGTTTATTTCAAGTTCTTATTGGTGCAGTTATATGGGTCATTTTACTTGGTTTTATAAGGAGTAAATGACTTAGTTTTAATGTTTGATTGTAGGGTTAAGCTTGGATAGTTGGATTAGCAGGGTAAATCCAGGTTAAATCAACACTTTCTTACGCGATCTTTTTGCTTCAATCGGTTTCGGCGTTACCCTAAATAATTAGGTAAGGGTTCCTTGGTAAGATTCTATAAAGTGCAGATTATATTTCTAGAGAGATTGCAAGTATTGCTAATGAAGTTCTCATTGCATCTTTGTCAACTTAAAATGATGAAGTTGCAAATTTACCCGGGTATGACAACAATGGCTTCGTCTTATGGTATCTATTACTTGTATTGTTAGACCCGTTTAAAATTACTGTAGGAGTTATAACCAGTTGTATTGCTGGATGAAAAGTTACGAGGGTGACTGTTCATTACTTCACATGGTCGAATAATACATATGTCTCATAACGGGCTCTAAGAATGCAGTCAGATTTCATCTATCGATCATGTATTCAATGAAGTGATTTATGTAGAGCAATTTTGGTATGAATCCCATCGTTGTTGTGACTGAAAAGGTTATTATTTTTTTTATAAGCAACTGGTTCTTTGTGGTAATACTATATAATTCCCTAGAGATTGTGATTCAAATGTGTTTTTTTTTTTTTTTTTTTTTTTATACAGAAACTTCAATAAGTGTGTTTGAATCTGGTTGGCTGCAGCACTGTGATCACAAATGTAAGGCTCTTAGCAGGTTGGATCCTTTTGAAATTTTGGTATTGTGTTGTAAACTGCAAATTATACCTCTTTTTAGAAAGATTACATATCACTCAAGTGATTGTACTACGTAATAGTTTGGTTCTTCTTAGCCTTTTTTTCTCTCCGTAGTTTACCCGTTGAGTCCATTTAGACAGACATTATTTTGTCAAAGGAGCAAAAGATGTTGATACATTACCGGGATGTTTCAAAGGTGGTGGGTTTGTTAGGTTTGATGATGAGAGAATGAGAGAGCAAGAGATATAAATGAAATGTGGAGTCAATATTGTTCAAGGAGGACATGTATATAGGCCAACCCCTAAGAAGTCATGGAGTGACGGAGCTTGAATTTAATATGTTGAAACTGGGCCAAATGAACTCTAATTAGTATGCGTCTCAAGGTGTGTTTTTCGGCTTATGTTCTATTTATATTGTGTAGAGGTGATAATTTAGACCCACTGAATTATAAATGTTTGGCCCATTATATGTTGAAAGTGGGACAAATGGGTATATGAGCAGGTTAACTGGGTCGAAAGTCATTTAAAGTGTAGGCACGCGTGCTAAACACTTCATATATGATTTTATTTAGTACTTTTTTGAAACTGCACTTCTAAGTGTTTGTGGAGGTATTGTGGAAACTATTTTTCTTTTTCATATAATACATAAGGAGACATATTATAGATACATTTATTTATAGTTCATCGTTTTGATTTCATGCATTTGTTGATATAATCCGTACAGGTCGAGCAATCTTCATATAGCATGTTCATTCTTTGTTGGTACAGATAAGAAGTGATAATACATGACTTGAATATCGGTTAACTTCCATAATTTGTTGAATATATACTTCAAAACGTCCTTGCGTTTGAGAGGCTTGATGAGGCTGCAGATGTTATCATTAGGAAAGCTATCACTAATACTCTCCATTAATATGACAATTTGAGTCATGCGTGCATGAAAAAAACACCTAATATACTTTATAGCTTATCTATAGTGCTAACTACTTAAGCTTTGCTTAAAGTATAATCAAGTGCTAACCTCATAAGCCATCTTATTTGTAAAAATAGATTCGGTTAATTTTTCTATGTAGAACATGGACAATAATATTATGGGTATTGAAGATTGAAGATATGGTCAAGACAAAAATGACTACACCATGAACATCACAAACTAATGCGTAAAGGTGAAGAACGGATGTTAAAAACATATCTTGAAGTTGTGGGCGTGAAACAACGAAAATGGTGATCGTTGAAGATCAGATTAGCCAAGAAAAAAGGTAGTATGTCATAATGAGAAATGGAGAAAGCAAGTAAATTCGTTTCCAAGATCAGCAGAGAAGTTGATAGACTTGCTATAGATGTTATGTTTTATATTTACTTCTTTTACTTTATTGCTTTTGTGGTGCAAAAAAAGAGAATGATCATATTCTTGTCATTTGATGTTGTGGTTCTCGAGCTTCAATATGAAGAAGCTTCACAATTTAAATAGTCGTGTACATATGTTTTTGATCATTGTTAAATATCAATATATACAACCTTCATTAATTGGTACAACAATGCCATGACTACTTTTGATCACCTATTTGTTATTTGTGTTGTCGTTCTCATGTATGATGTGTCACGTTAGCAATTTTTTGTGTGACACTATATTTGTGACTCAATCTTAATTTATACGTATACAACCTTAACTATAAATAAACTTAAGATACGCATAATGTACATTATTACTACTTATAAAAAACGAATTAACTTACATGCCAGATATGTCAATATCTTTAATTATACTTATATTATATTTGTTGGTGAAAAAACCCTTGCCCAAATATGGATGCTCATATTCTTGTGTCGGTGGAAAAACAGTTACAAGTGAACGCAATCGTGTTAACTTCTCCGTGTAAAGGTTGAATATGTTTATGTTTTTGGCGAAATTATAGAACCATGTATGACATTTTAGATTCATTGTAAATATACTTGTATCATACACTTAATCGATCCAAATATGAACGTTTTCGAATAATATTTTATAGAGCTGCCGTGCAACGCACGGGTTCTTAAAATCTAGTTTATAGACATATAAAAGCGTAGGAGTATTAATATAAGGAAATAAAAATAAATAGGATATTATATTATAGTCCGCAATTCATAAGTTAAAATAGATAGTCAAACTAGTATCAGTATTTAGTTGACGTTGAATTAGAATTGACAAGGGGTGTGTTGATATTTTATCCCTTTATTACACATCTATTATCACACCCCCAAATAGGGCCTGGTGTATTTGTGACTAATTATATCAAATCACAGTTGTATAAACGAGAACGACTCTATATGAGACGTTTTATTGAGTTTTGCAGCGGAAGATAAATAGATTACATTGTATTTAGAGCATTAAATGTCTTTAATTGATATGATATGTAATGAAGACTCCAAGCATAGCAAGCAATCATCATCAAAGCAGCAGATATACAGCGGAGGCAATATTTAAGTACCTGAGAATAAACATGCTTTAAAAAGTCAACACGAGGTTGAGTGAGTTCATAGGTTTATCATAAATCAATAGTTCAGTATAGCATTAGACCACAAGATTTCAGTTTAAAGTTGATTGATACCCATCATATCAATCTAAAAGAGTTGCTGTAGTTTGTAATATCGCGACTAAACAGAATTTTACCCCGAGACACCTTGAACAGTCAGTGTCAGTTTGAATCATTATTATGTAACCAAAGACCAAAGGTCAAATGATTAGAGACGTTACTCTCAATAGCGCTATTCATAATAACTAAGTTTGCGTTCACCAAGCAATTAACGATATTACGGCAGGGATTTAGCATGACAAAGCACGTATTCAGCATAAAAGTTTGAGTACTTGTGTCTAACGTGTAAAACAGTTATAAAAGTTGCGCATGTATTCTCAGCTCAAAAATATAGAAAAAAGGGAGCTATGAAAACTCACGATACGATATGATAGTTTGTAGTAAATATGCATATGACGGCACTGAACAAGTGTAGAGTTGTCCACGAAATCAAGAACCTATATCAATTATTTATATATTAACACGTATATTGAACATATAATGTTAATCAAACCAGTTTGTGTATAATATATTACTTATAGTAATATATTTGTTATTTCAATTATATATGTTTATATATATATATATGTATGTTATTTTTATATGTTATTTGAAAATAGTACATTAAATATATTTATTATAATTAATTAAGCAGTGTTCATTATAAAAATATAAATATAGTTATGTTGTAGGTTTTGAATATATTTTTATACAACGAGTATTTATTTAGTAAAATAATATTAATAAGTATAAATATAAAGTTGTATCTTTTTACGATAATAATAATAATACTAACCTAAATGAAATTTTAATTATAATTTTAATAACAATGTTAATTTTTAATAAAATGATAGTTTTATTAGAAATGGTAATTTTGATAACTTTAATTAAAGTGATACTTTTTAATTATAACTATATTTTAAATATTAATGTTTATAATAACTTTAACATTAGTAGTAGTAATAATATCGATAATAATATATAAATAGGTATATTTGATTACGATAATACTTTTAATAAT
Organism: Rutidosis leptorrhynchoides; assembly: GCF_046630445.1. Classification (NCBI taxonomy): domain Eukaryota; kingdom Viridiplantae; phylum Streptophyta; class Magnoliopsida; order Asterales; family Asteraceae; genus Rutidosis; species Rutidosis leptorrhynchoides. The sequence continues at coordinate 213,072,998 of NC_092335.1, forward strand.
AATACTAATAATAATAATAATAATAATAATAATAATAATAATAATAATAATAATAATAATAATAATAATAATAATAATAATAATAATAATAACAAATGATCCTTAATTCTTATTTTAGTAATAATAATAATAATAATAATAATAAGAATAATAATAATGATAAGAATAATAATAATAATAATAATAATAATAATAATAATAATAATAATAATAATAATAATAATAATAATAATAATGATTTTAAAGAGAAAACTACCTCAAAAAGCTTTTCATAAAAAAATTGCCAAGGACGGGACTCGAACTCGCGACCTCTCGCTAACCCGCTAACACAAATGTAAGACCCAAATATTTATTATACATAATGTATTTATGATGTACGATGCGTGTATGAAGTGTACGCAGCATGTACGTGTTGCTTGCTCGAACGTCGAAGGAAACTGGACGTTGTCTGAAGTGACAAGGTGTGTACGTATCTTTTCAACCCCAAATAAATTTTGAGTTGATGTTTCAAAGCCTTACCATTGGAAATAAAATCTTATTACGTTTCCAACGATATTTGATTCATCGAAAACGGAGCTACGGTCAAAAAGTTATGGCCAAAACAAGAAACTGAAAACTGACCTGAAGGTTGGAGCGGCGCTCCACCATTTGGAGCGGCGTGCCGATCCCGTCTGATGCAATTTTCAGCTTTTTTAAAAGGCTTAAATGAGGGGTACTTTGGTCTTTTCATTTAGGGTCAGTTTAGGGTCACCAAAAGTGATCTAGAACTCCATTGGAGCTCATTTCTCACCCACACAAACACTCTCATCCATATTTAGAGAGAGAGGAAGAGTTCTAGAGTGAGAGAGCTTGAATTGGAGAAGAAGGAGTTGGATTCTCACCAAATCTCGGGTTTTAAAGTTGTTCTACTCGTCAATGGCATCATTTTGGTGGTATTGGTAAGTTCAAACTCCGAATTTCATTTGTTAGATTTGATATTCAAGTTAGGGTTTGAGATTGTTAGTTGTAAAACCCATTTGGTTGATGAAGAGGGTTTATGAAAACTTGCTATTTTGATATTTGGCGGGTTTTGGGTTGGTTAATGATTTAACCATGTTTAAGACTTGTAAATGGTGTATAATCACTAGTGTTAGTGATTATTGGTGTTTTGGAAACCAGACTAGAGTCAAAATTAGGGTTTGTTGATGATTATGACTCAATTGCCGATTTAATAAGGTTTATAAACTTAAAATGGATTAAGTTGAAGCATAGAACCGAGTTAAATATGTTTTGGTGTCAAAACTTGCTAATGGCGTGATATTGACTTCTTATGGGTCAAATTAGGGTTTAAGTGTCATTTTGGGCAAGATAGGTGTTTAACACCTATGATTGGGTTTGATTGGCATATTAGGACCATTCTCACTTGTGTTAGTGATTATTGGTTAGTTTGGGCGCGGTTTGTGCTTGGAAGTGCATTTGGGTCGAAATTGCACTAGTTGTCAATTTGGGTTGATTTGTATATCCACCCTAATTGTGTTACTTGTTATGTGATAAATGGATTAGGTACATTCCATCGGCGATTGCGGATTATTCGGGAGCATTCTTCAAGGCGACAAGGTGAGTGTTAATATCCTATATGCATATGTATGTGTAGGATGGGTGCGGGTCGGGTGAAGGGGTTCTCGCTTATAGAGTTCGCTTCTCGTATAGGTGGAATTGTTGGACTTGTGTATAGGTCCAATTGGCACGGTTGTGCGTTTTGGTTGACCACTTTGGCGAGGTGCACACTTTGTGTGTACGTTATCACATGGGCGTGTGATGTGGACTTATATAACCCCAATGACGAAGGGTTAATATAGTGAGTGGAATAATTATATGTGTAGGTATATAATGTATCTATTTGTTGTAACGTGAAATGTGTAGTGTCGAGGTGCTAAGACACCACGTTTCACGTGATGAGTGAAGCATCGAGGTGTTAAGATGCCACTCGGGGTGAAACATCGAGGTGTTAAGATGCCACCTAGGGGTGTAGTGTCGAGGTGTTAAGACACCACTCCATAAAATAATGAGTGAAGCATCGAGGTGTTAAGATGCCACTCGGGGTGAAGTACCGAGGTGTTAAGGTGCCTGTAACGACCCTGGTTTTTCCAACGTTATTTATTAATAATTATTATTATTAATACGTGTGATTAAACGAATGTATGTTATTACATTTACATGTTGCCTTAATTGCCCGTACATGACTTTTTATGGCCCGGAACGTCTCTGCGACACACGAAACTTCACGAATAATATTTTTAAATATTATTTGCATTCATGATTAAGTTTTATTAATCATTTTAATTAACTAAAGCTATTAGTTAGTTACTTGGGCTTAAGTTGGACTTTTATTGGATTACTTGCTAACTACTTGCAAACTTGGGCCTTTTAGTGTTAATGGACTTGTGTAAGCCCACCCTACTTATATTTATGAATTAGTTAGCCCATGATGACTTGTAAGTAGCAAATTTAAATGGAACTAGCTAGTTAAAGGCTTTAGGAATCTTGTTGGCTCATTATCCCCATGAAACCCCATGCATTAACCACCTTTTATGATCTTTACTTGCAAGAGACCACAAAACAAACCCATTCCCCTTGCTTTTGCTGCAGGCCACGGTTTAGGCACTCTTAAGGATGTTTTGTTGTTTCAAATTTCATTACCTCACTCCTTGTATCTCTCATTCAAACACACACACACTTGACTTGCATTTTCTCTCAACATTTTTCTCTCATCTTTTTCTCTTTAACTTTGTAAGTATCATGAGTTCTTCTTCCTTTTCTTGACAACAAAACCGAAATCCTAAAGGCTTTCATCATCATCATTTGTTGTTCTTTGTTGTTTAAAAGTTACTTGTCTTTGATTTCTTGTTAATTACTAGTTGTTATTTACTTACTTACTTGTTATTCTTTACTAGTTACAAGATCAAACTTTCTAGTTTTGATTCTTCATAATATCTTGTATTTATCAAGAACATCCAAGAACATAATCTATCTAGTTATGTTCTACATATTTTGTTTCAAAAGATTTAAAGTTTATAATCTTTATAATTGTTACTTGTGTTCTTGTTTGTTGTATGTTACTAGAATACCACCTTCATGGTTGGTTTAGGCTTATCATTCATTTTCTTTATTTCTTATTGTTAGTTGCTTACTACACATTTGAACAAGGACATGAAACCAACAAGAGCTTACACTTTGGTGCAAGTATCATGGATCCAACACTTGGTTGTGATCTTTCTTAGTGTTCATGAACTTGTTCATAAACTTACATGTAACCTTGGTTCATCAAACACTTACAACACTTGCACTTGAGTTATGATGGACAAACCTTGGTCAAAATGATGTTAAAACATCAACGAGTTGTACACTTGAAGCTATACGCATCAAGAATGAGAACCGTGATGAACATCAAGCACCGAGACAACCGGAACTCTCCAAAACCCACTGTTCTGTCCAAAACCTACTGACCTGGTGCTTCTGGAACAGACCAGTAGACCTGGGCTGTTCTAACCTTGATTTTTAGATAGAACTTTTCGAGTAGATAACTTTTCATATAGGACTCGTCTTAATCCGAGTTACGGTTTAGGATTTATGGCCCTCCGATCGTTACCATGTCCTTTAACGTTGTGCAGAAATTTCTGACCTACTCGCACTTAGACCGTCGCCACGGTCAAACCAAGACGAGTTTGCTTCCGTAAATTTTACCACACTTAAGGGACTCATAGACGGAGCCATGACCACTGGTCTCACCTTAATTCAGTAAGGGTAGAGGCCGTGGTGACTGACCGAAGTCAGCCTTTGTTTTAAACGACTTTCATAAACGAGTCTTACTTGTTACCTTTTGTTTAATAATGATTGATGATGACCCTTATGACCTTAATTACGTACTTGTAAACCTTTTGAGACGACTTATTGACTTAGTGCTATTTGACTTAGGTTGAGGACGTTTGGACCGTTACTTGCACACCACTTTCCGACTACTACCTTACCATTACTACTAATCATTGTGAGTTATAGCTTTCCCTTTTTACTTTAACTTATTTTGGGAACTGAGAATACATGCGGATTTTATGTTTTACATACTAGGCACGAGTACTTAAACTTTATATATGTGTGGGTTATATAACGGCAGAAACATTCCCTTTAGCTCGGTAACGTTTAATCATTGGTTTTTGAACCGTGAACGCGAATCTTAGATATGGATCCATAGGGTTTGACATCCCCACTCGGGCTAGTAGCGCTAGCATTTAACGAGTGTTTAATACTTCGAGGTTATACACACTTGCCAAGTGCACTTTAAGGGGGTACATTAAACGTTAAGTTAGTTACCGGGTGCCCACGGTTAAGCATATACTTTTACATACTTTTGAATCGCTCGTTGTAGCACTGAAATCTCGTGGCCTACTTACATTACTGTTATACTTAAACTATAGCTCACCAACCTTTGTGTTGACCTTTTTAAGCATGTATTTTCTCAGGTGCTTGAAGTCGCTTCCGCTATCTTACTAGTCGTGCTGTAGAACCCGCTGCCTAGAGTTGTTATCGCATGACTACTTATGTTGCATTCAAACTTTTTACTTATGAACTTATGTTATGTAACGACCATTATGGTCACGTACACTTATTTAATGCTTCTACTTAGCGAAGCATACTTTTGATTTGTAAAACAATTGACGTATGTTATGACGTCACTTTTATTTATGAATGTAAACTCTGTTTTGAAAACGCATATAGTACTTAACCTTGTAATGATCCTGTTGTTGATGGTCCGTACATGATGATTTAGTACGGGGCGTCACATTTGGTATCAGAGCATTGGTTGTAGGGAATTAGGATGCATTAGTGAGTCTAAGACCGACCCGAGTAGGATTCACTAATAGGGCTAATCTACAACTTGTTAGTTTACTTGTTTCCGCTGAATTTACTGCATGCTGCTGCTTACTGTTACTGCTATATGCCGTATGCTACTACGTGATTTCACTACTGCATGCTATTACTTGCTTCCGATTGCATGCTAGTTTCGTACGATTACTGATATTGCCATGCTACTTATTGTTATACATGATTTAAACTGTTGGCCTATTATTTGCTTGCTTTATGACATACTGACATGGAAAATTTATTTTTCCTTGTTCAGATGTCGGACGTTCCACCTACTGACATCCCGAGCGGCTCAGGCCCCGTTGTTCCACCCACTGCTGCACCTGTTGCTGCTGCTGCTGCTGCCGACATTCCGGCCCCGACACCCACTGGCGACCCCGGCGCCTCTAGTTCTGGAGCTAGCTCTAGTGTGCCTATCCCGGCGTCTTCTTCCAGACCCCTGAGGCAACTGGCTCGCATTGGTGGCATGGAGATCCCCGCGGAGTTCGGGGAAGGACCCTTCCGTAATCACTGGCGCACACCTTGCCGACGCACTGCCGACGGCCACTTAGCCGTGATTACGCCAGGCCGACACCGACAGATGTTGGCCGCTTTCGGATATGTTGAGCCACCCGCGCCACCACCGCATGATTCAGACGACGGTTCTTCCACCGATGCTTCTTCAGACGACACCTCATCTGACGACTCCAGTGATGAGGAGGATCTCGCTGACCGACCGATTCAGGCACCTTCTACCCCGCCGAAGAAGAGGTATCGCTTCGCTGGCATAATTCCTGGTCGTACTGTCACTGACGCTTATGGTCGGCGTCGTAGGATCACTGCTCGTAAACGGCTGGTGCCGTACCCCGCCGACCCACAGATATTACCGTCTCCACCCAGAGCCGGACCATCCACTTCAGCACCACCGGCTCCACCTGCACCGCCAGCACCACCTGCCCCACCATCTTCCTCTAATGAGGAAATGAGGCGGGAGATTGAGATTCTCCAGACTCGAGTTACTGAGCTCGAGGAGCAGTTGGCTCATGTTTTGGACATCTTGTACCCACCATCGCCGTAGGACTTTGTACTAGATTCTGTATTGTAATTTCTTTTGTAATTTCATATTTCACTTATGTAATGTACGAACTTATTGTAATGCATGAACTTATTATCATTAATGAATGAAATTTGTGTTGCTTACTTCTTGCGCAAGTGTTCTATTTACGTTATCATCTCATGGTTTTGTGGTACCTATATCTGCTTGCGTTATTTAATCAACATGTGTTGTGCTGTTTTCATGTTGGTTGTTATATAATGTACTATTATTATTTACATAATGGATTTTGACTTGAGTCAAAATGTTTGTATAGAACATCATGGCCAACGGGAGATCTATCCCCACCGCGGCACAAATTGAGGAAATGATTAACGAGCGAGTCGCTGCTGCACTAGCTGAAAGACAACCCCAAGTTCCACCACCACCGCCTGTCAATCCACCTGTCGTCCGAGATGGGTGTACTTACAAGGAATTCCAAAACTGCAAGCCACACTACTTCAGTGGCACTGAGGGACCCGTCGGTCTCACCAGATGGTTCGAAAAGTTGGAATCGGTATTCAGGGTTAGCAATTGTTCTGAGGCTAACAAAACGAAATTTGCATCTTGCACACTTTCTGATGGCGCGCTCACATGGTGGAATACCATGGCCCAAGCGAAAGGAATTGATGAGGCGTATGCTACGCCTTGGGAAGAATTTAAATGTGCTATGATCGAGGAATACTGTCCGAGAACCGAGATTCAAAAGATGGAAATCGAATTTATGCAATTGAAAACCGTAGGGAACGACCTTAACAGCTACAACCGTAGGTTTTTGGAATTGGCTCTTATGTGTCCAACCATGGTCACCCCCGAATTTAAGCGTTTGGAGAAATACTTATCGGGACTTCCTAAGTCCATCAAGGGTAATGTTACCTCATCCAAGCCACCAAGTGTTCCCGAAGCAATGCGCATGGCGCATACTCTCTTGAATCAAATCATCCTTGACGAGCCGGAGAAGGCTAAGTTCGAAACTGTTAGTGGTGAAAAGAGGAAATGGGACAACAACCACAACAACAACAGGGGTAGGAACTATGATCAAAACCCGGCAAAACGACATGAAGGGTTCAGGCAAAACAACAACATACACAACAACAACACCAACCCCAACAACAACAACCGCACCAATCCGAACTACAAAGGAACCTTACCACAATGCAATAGGTGCTACAAGCACCACACTGGGTATTGCAATGTTATCTGTGAGAAGTGCCAACGATCTGGACATGTTGGCAAGGATTGCAAGGTTACCACTTTGAATGTGAAGCCAAACCACAACAACAATGGGCCTAAGAAGTGTTATGAATGTGGAAAGACGGGCCATTTCAGAAACGAGTGTCCTAACAAGCGTAAGGATGGCGGACCACCACGTGCTAGAGCCTTCAATGTTAATGCAAGGGACACTCGCGACAACCCCGACTTGGTGACAGGTATATTCAAGATCAACAATCTTTTAGCTTCTGTCCTATTTGATACTGGTGCCGATAGGAGCTATGTGTGTAGACATTTTTGTGATAAGTTAGATTGGTCGTTAGTTCCTTTGAAGGAAAGTATGCTTGTCGAGGTCGCCAATGGAAAACTTGAAAAGGTTGACCATATTAGTCGTGGAGCTATTATCAACATAGCTGGTGCAGATTTCGAAATTGATTTGATACCTATCAAACTGGGAAGTTTTGACGCGATCGTCGGTATGGATTGGTTGAGCAAGATAAAGGCCGATGTTATCTGTGGAGATAAAGCACTTCGCATACCACAAGGAGATGGGGAACCACTGGTTATCTATGGAGAGAGATGTACCTCGAAGTTGAACCTCATTAGTTGCGTGAAAGCACAAAAGATTATGAAGAAGGGACGCTTTGCTGTCCTAGCACATGTGAAAGCGGTAGAAACTGAGGTGAAGAACGTGAACGACGTTCGAATTGTGAACGAATTTTCTGATGTCTTCCCAGAGGAATTGCCTGGATTACCACCGCAGAGAGCAGTAGAGTTTCAGATTGACTTAGTGCCAGGAGCTGCACCTGTAGCTCACGCACCTTATAGACTCGCACCTTCCGAGATGCAAGAATTACAGAGTCAACTACAAGAACTATTAGATCGAGGGTTTATCCAACCAAGCTTCTCGCCTTGGGGCGCACCTGTGTTGTTTGTAAAGAAGAAGGATGGATCCTTCCGTATGTGTATCGACTACCGTGAACTCAACAAATTGACTATCAAGAATCGATATCCTCTTCCACGAATTGATGATCTTTTTGATCAACTACAAGGATCGAGCGTTTATGCAAAGATCGATTTGCGATCCGGATATCACCAGCTGAGGGTGAAGGAAAGTGACGTGATGAAAACTGCATTTAGGACCCGTTATGGTCATTATGAGTTCCTCGTGATGCCATTCGGTTTGACAAATGCACCTGCCGTGTTCATGGATCTCATGAATCGTGTCTGCAAGCCTTACTTGGATAAGTTTGTTATCGTCTTCATAGATGATATCCTCATCTACTCTAAGAGCGAAGAAGAACATGAGCAACACCTTCGGCTAGTGCTTGAACTCTTAAGACAAGAGCAACTTTACGCCAAATTCTCCAAGTGCGAATTTTGGTTGAAGGAAGTACAGTTTTTGGGTCATGTTGTGAGCGACCAGGGTATCAAAGTTGATCCCGCCAAGATTGAAGCCATCAGCAAGTGGGAGACCCCCACTACTCCAACGCATATTCGCCAATTTCTAGGTCTCGCCGGTTATTATCGAAGGTTTATCGAAGGATTTTCTCTGATTGCGCGTCCTTTGACCGCACTGACTCACAAGGGCAAGAAGTTCATTTGGGAACCCACACACGAATCAGCATTCCAAATTTTGAAGAAGAAGTTAACCTCCGCACCTATCCTATCACTTCCTGAAGGCAGCGACGACTTTGTTGTTTATTGCGATGCATCGAAGAGTGGTTTTGGTTGTGTACTGATGCAACGATCAAAGGTTATTGCCTATGCCTCCCGCCAATTGAAGATTCACGAGCGGAACTACACTACACATGATCTTGAACTTGGAGCCGTTGTCTTTGCACTCAAATTGTGGAGACATTATTTGTATGGAACTAAGAGCACTATCTTCACCGATCACAAGAGTCTCCAGCACATCTTCGATCAGAAGCAATTGAATATGAGACAGCGTCGATGGATCGAGACGCTCAACGACTACGATTGTGAACTCCGTTATCACCCTGGCAAGGCCAATGTTGTAGCTGACGCTTTAAGCCGAAAGGAGAGGACGGCACCTCTCCGTGTTAGGGCTCTGAACATCACCATCCATTCGAACCTCAACAACCAGATCAGAGTAGCCCAAGTTGAGGCTCTCAAGGAGGAGAACATATCTCACGAGCATTTGAACATACTTGTCTCTCGATTCGAGGTTAGAGAGTCTGGACTCCGATGTTATGCCGGAAGAATTTGGGTACCTTACTATGGAGATCTACGAAGCCTGATACTTGATGAAGCACACAAATCGAGATATTCGATTCACCCCGGTGCAGGTAAGATGTACCACGACCTTAAAGAACAGTATTGGTGGCCGAATCTTAAGAAGGACGTTGCGACTTATGTTGGAAAGTGTTTGACTTGCTCGAAGGTTAAAGCCGAACATCAGAGACCTTCTGGGTTACTTCAACAGCCGGAAATCCCACAATGGAAGTGGGAAAGGATCACAATGGATTTCATTACTAAGCTGCCGAAGACGGTGGGCGGATGCGATACTATTTGGGTTATTGTTGACCGCCTCACCAAATCTGCGCACTTCCTAGCGATGAAGGAAACTGATACAATGGAAAGACTTTCTCAGCTGTACATCAAAGAGGTTGTATCTCGTCATGGTGTACCTTTATCAATCATCTCCGATCGCGATCCCCGTTTTGCTTCCAGATTTTGGCGTTCTTTGCAAGAAGCCATGGGAACTCGTCTTGACATGAGTACTGCTTATAATCCTCAGACTGACGGGCAAAGTGAACGAACGATTCAGACCTTGGAGGACATGCTGCGTGCATGTGTCATTGATTTTGGAAAGGCCTGGGAAAGGCATTTGCCACTCGCCGAATTCTCGTACAATAACAGTTATCACTCAAGCATTAATGCTGCACCTTTTGAAGCATTGTATGGTCGTAAGTGCCGATCTCCTATTTGTTGGGCCGAAGTAGGCGAAAAGCAAATCACCGGACCCGAGGTAGTTCACGAAACCACGGAGAAGATTGCTCAGATCCAAGCTAGACTTAAGACTGCCCGTGATCGCCAAAAGAGCTATGCCGATCTTAAACGGAAAGACTTTGAATTTAATGTTGGTGATCGTGTAATGTTGAAGGTTGCACCTTGGAAAGGTGTGATCCGTTTTGGAAAACGTGGAAAGTTGAACCCACGATACATTGGTCCATTCGAGATCTTGGAACGTGTTGGACCAGTTGCATACCGTTTGGATCTACCAGCACAATTGAGCTCAGTTCATCCTACCTTCCATGTGTCAAACTTGAAGAAGTGTCTTGCTGCACCCGAACTCATCATACCATTGGAAGAACTTACTATTGATGACAAACTCCACTTTGTGGAGGAACCTGTTGAGATTATGGATCGTGAGATCAAAACTTTGAAACGCAACAAGATTCCGATTGTACGAGTACGATGGAATGCCAAACGAGGACCTGAGTTTACTTGGGAACGAGAGGATCAAATGATGCGGAAATATCCTCATCTTTTCCCGACTCCTCCATCTACTTCAGCTTAAATTTCGGGACGAAATTTTCTTTAACAGGTGGGTAATGTAACGACCCTGGTTTTTCCAACGTTATTTATTAATAATTATTATTATTAATACGTGTGATTAAACGAATGTATGTTATTACATTTACATGTTGCCTTAATTGCCCGTACATGACTTTTTATGGCCCGGAACGTCTCTGCGACACACGAAACTTCACGAATAATATTTTTAAATATTATTTGCATTCATGATTAAGTTTTATTAATCATTTTAATTAACTAAAGCTATTAGTTAGTTACTTGGGCTTAAGTTGGACTTTTATTGGATTACTTGCTAACTACTTGCAAACTTGGGCCTTTTAGTGTTAATGGACTTGTGTAAGCCCACCCTACTTATATTTATGAATTAGTTAGCCCATGATGACTTGTAAGTAGCAAATTTAAATGGAACTAGCTAGTTAAAGGCTTTAGGAATCTTGTTGGCTCATTATCCCCATGAAACCCCATGCATTAACCACCTTTTATGATCTTTACTTGCAAGAGACCACAAAACAAACCCATTCCCCTTGCTTTTGCTGCAGGCCACAGTTTAGGCACTCTTAAGGAGTGTTTTGTTGTTTCAAATTTCATTACCTCACTCCTTGTATCTCTCATTCAAACACACACACACTTGACTTGCATTTTCTCTCAACATTTTTCTCTCATCTTTTTCTCTTTAACTTTGTAAGTATCATGAGTTCTTCTTCCTTTTCTTGACAACAAAACCGAAATCCTAAAGGCTTTCATCATCATCATTTGTTGTTCTTTGTTGTTTAAAAGTTACTTGTCTTTGATTTCTTGTTAATTACTAGTTGTTATTTACTTACTTACTTGTTATTCTTTACTAGTTACAAGATCAAACTTTCTAGTTTTGATTCTTCATAATATCTTGTATTTATCAAGAACATCCAAGAACATAATCTATCTAGTTATGTTCTACATATTTTGTTTCAAAAGATTTAAAGTTTATAATCTTTATAATTGTTACTTGTGTTCTTGTTTGTTGTATGTTACTAGAATACCACCTTCATGGTTGGTTTAGGCTTATCATTCATTTTCTTTATTTCTTATTGTTAGTTGCTTACTACACATTTGAACAAGGACATGAAACCAACAAGAGCTTACACTTTGGTGCAAGTATCATGGATCCAACACTTGGTTGTGATCTTTCTTAGTGTTCATGAACTTGTTCATAAACTTACATGTAACCTTGGTTCATCAAACACTTACAACACTTGCACTTGAGTTATGATGGACAAACCTTGGTCAAAATGATGTTAACACATCAACGAGTTGTACACTTGAAGCTATACGCATCAAGAATGAGAACCGTGATGAACATCAAGCACCGAGACAACCGGAACTCTCCAAAACCCACTGTTCTGTCCAAAACCTACTGACCTGGTGCTTCTGGAACAGACCAGTAGACCTGGGCTGTTCTAACCTTGATTTTTAGATAGAACTTTTCGAGTAGATAACTTTTCATATAGGACTCGTCTTAATCCGAGTTACGGTTTAGGATTTATGGCCCTCCGATCGTTACCATGTCCTTTAACGTTGTGCAGAAATTTCTGACCTACTCGCACTTAGACCGTCGCCACGGTCAAACCAAGACGAGTTTGCTTCCGTAAATTTTACCACACTTAAGGGACTCATAGACGGAGCCATGACCACTGGTCTCACCTTAATTCAGTAAGGGTAGAGGCCGTGGTGACTGACCGAAGTCAGCCTTTGTTTTAAACGACTTTCATAAACGAGTCTTACTTGTTACCTTTTGTTTAATAATGATTGATGATGACCCTTATGACCTTAATTACGTACTTGTAAACCTTTTGAGACGACTTATTGACTTAGTGCTATTTGACTTAGGTTGAGGACGTTTGGACCGTTACTTGCACACCACTTTCCGACTACTACCTTACCATTACTACTAATCATTGTGAGTTATAGCTTTCCCTTTTTACTTTAACTTATTTTGGGAACTGAGAATACATGCGGATTTTATGTTTTACATACTAGGCACGAGTACTTAAACTTTATATATGTGTGGGTTATATAACGGCAGAAACATTCCCTTTAGCTCGGTAACGTTTAATCATTGGTTTTTGAACCGTGAACGCGAATCTTAGATATGGATCCATAGGGTTTGACATCCCCACTCGGGCTAGTAGCGCTAGCATTTAACGAGTGTTTAATACTTCGAGGTTATACGCACTTGCCAAGTGCACTTTAAGGGGGTACATTAAACGTTAAGTTAGTTACCGGGTGCCCACGGTTAAGCATATACTTTTACATACTTTTGAATCGCTCGTTGTAGCACTGAAATCTCGTGGCCTACTTACATTACTGTTATACTTAAACTATAGCTCACCAAACTTTGTGTTGACCTTTTTAAGCATGTATTTTCTCAGGTGCTTGAAGTTGCTTCCGCTATCTTACTAGTCGTGCTGTAGAACCCGCTGCCTAGAGTTGTTATCGCATGACTACTTATGTTGCATTCAAACTTTTTACTTATGAACTTATGTTATGTAACGACCATTATGGTCACGTACACTTATTTAATGCTTCTACTTAGCGAAGCATACTTTTGATTTGTAAAACAATTGACGTATGTTATGACGTCACTTTTATTTATGAATGTAAACTCTGTTTTGAAAACGCATATAGTACTTAACCTTGTAATGATCCTGTTGTTAATGGTCCGTACATGATGATTTAGTACGGGGCGTCACAGTGCCACCCTAGGGGTTAGTGATACGAGGTGTTAAGTACCCTAACAGATGTTATGAACACCGATGGCATTTTCGCGAGCGCCATTCCATTGTACGATTGGTTAACCATGGTTATTGTGTTGTAAGCGTAAGCAAATTTATGTTATTCGAGATATATATATATATATATATATATATATATATATATATATATATATATATATATATATATATATATATATATATATATATATATATATATATATATATATATATATATATATATATATATATATATATTGTATACATATAATGTTGTATTGTCGTGATGTAGCTAACCCTCCGGGTGTAGCTTATTGGCATTGTTCACATCGTTGTTGGTGAACTTATATTTTGTTGATGTATCTTTAGCTCGTTGCTTAGTGATCTTACGGTATGCTTAGACTAGCTTGCCTTTATGCTTGGATGCTCCGGTATGAGGTATTTGGTTGTGTGTGGCGTGTTCATTTTATGCATATATATGTATGTAGTATATTCTCACTCACTAAGCGTTAGCTTACCCTCTCGTTGTTTACCTTTTTATAGATTTGCATGGATGCGGTGGCTCGGGTAAGCGTGGGACTAGTGGACTCGCATAGTTGCTTTAGAAGGCTTGCTTTTGGATTGATTAGGATTGGGTAGCGTATCCCCAATCGCCATGCTTGGCTTTATTTTGTGTTAAAAGTCGTGTGGTCGAAAACTTGAAATTGGTACTTAAAGGGTAATTTGGGCATATGTGGGCCCGGTGTCGTAAAACTCTTTTTATTGATGGAACGTGTTAGTTTTAACTATTATAATATGTTGTGAAAACCGTTTAGTCTAAATGTGTCGGGAAGTGGTCAAACATTTTCGCATTTGGGACTTTTTGGGACAGCAGCCTGTCCAGGCTATTCTGCGCGCCGCGCAGAAAGGTGGCGCGCCGCGCCATGTGCTGTACCAGCACAAAAAAAAATTATTCCGCGTAATTGGTTGGTTAACGGGTTGGGTTGTTACAAGTGGTATCAGAGCATGGTCTAAGGGATTTAGGTGACTTGAGATAGGTGCCTAGACTTAGACTTTTGTGTGTGCTTAATTTGTTGCGGGACTTGTAGGATTACGGGTCGGAATGGATTATAGTTAGTGCCTTGTTTGTAAGTGGACTAATGTTTATATTAGTAATGCGGATATTATTAATATATTATTGTGTTGTGATAATAATTCTCGCGTGTGTTGTTGTCGCGTAGAATTTATTTGTGTTTGATTATGACATCAAGCGAGGCGGTCGTTGTACTAACAAGTTGATACGGCGTGTATGCGTAATAAGGACTAGCAAACCTTATTACGGGTGCAAATCATGTCTAACAAGTGATTTACAACGAGTGTTTAGCAAGATGGGACGGTGTTGTGCGTGTGGTCTATACGTTCGTAATCTAATCGTTTGCATCCCTTAGAATGAAAACGGAAGATGGATGCGGAACGAGTGAGCCTATTCACGTAGGGAAGGATGAGTTAACGTTAAAGATTGAGGCCGCGTTTGAACAATATGTCTCGTTTTCACCTGAAAAAGTTAGAGAAGTAACCAAGGAGTTGGTCGAAGGACAAATGATGGAAATGGTCCGAGACCAAGTGACTAAAGTTGTAAAGGAAGAGTTTGAAAAGAGGTTTCCCAAACCTCGAGGTAGCGATGATGAAGATGTACTTGCAAGGTTAGGATTATATGGTGCTCATGATAAGAGGGCACGAAGTACGCCTGAAGGCGTCGGGAATGTGAAGAAGAAGAAGTAAGAAGGGTTACAAGCTCACGTGCTTTAAGTGTGGGGAACGGGGTCATTTGGCACAAGATTGTACGGTGGTGCCTATAGGCTCAATCAGGTGTTTCATTTGCACCATGGAGGGACACCGGAATTCAGAGTGTTCCGAATCGTATGACGATCGAGTTAGGAGGTTAGAACGCGAATACATGATGGGAAGTGGAGCATGGAAGCCTAACAGCGCTACATTAGGTACTTTTAGTACGAAATTATATGTTGTTCGTTTGTAATAACATGCGGTATGTGCGTAAGTCTTAGCTAAACTTTGTTCTCCGTTGAAGATAATTTGTAGCGAGCGGGCGGTTTACGTTTATGGCTCCGGTTTGCTCTCAGTAGAGCGTATAAGTGGTGTGTTGTGCCTTGACTCTATGGTGCGAATCCTTGGGCGCTTAGGCATTTTGGTTGGTACCGGGTCGTTAAGCTCGTTCGAGTGAGACCCTTAAGGTCTCAATTGTGTTGTGCATGTTATTGATATGGGTGACGTTCCTAATGGAGGTACCCTATGGTGACGTTTGATTGTCGGGCGAAGGGCGTAAGACTTGGTGCAACCAAGCATTCCTTAGTATTTGGGAAATGTTTCTACCAAACCATGGAAACGGGTTTTGGTGTTCGGATGCTAGAGCGTGTTCGCTCTCGTGTTGAAGTTGATGAACCATGAGGTTCGACGGGTGGGATGAAACTCGAGAAATTGAGTGTTTCGGATCTCGATGTATGTTGGTAAAGGAGTCTACGTGACGCGATATTAGGTGCCTCTTTTATACCTACTAGCGTGGTGTTCGACTTCGATTATGTTGCGGTTACATTGTACTTAGGGTACCGAAGTGAAACCCTTAGTTACATGAGTGACTGGGTGAAGTTTGACAAGCTATAGCAATTGGATGATTGCGAGAGTGGAGTTGTGTAATTTGTGGTACACTTTTCGTTCGAAGTGTTAAGGATTGGTTGAAATCCTTTGTGTGCTCAAGATTGGAGCAAGACGTGGTGATGAGCTGTGTGAACCCAATTATTGGTAAAGTCTACCTTTGGTAGCATTGTGCGGGTGTACGAGATGCAGTTATGGAACGTAGTTCCAAGTAGGGGAGTTACACTCCCGCACGAGGAGGTTTTTAGTGTGAGATTTCGGACAATGCTTTTAGTAAACCGAAACTTGTGTCGGGATCTAGATTTGGTCGATTGTGGTAGAGTAAAATTTCGGTTAAATCGTACTTATGATTTTGGATTTGAATTATCACCAAGGTGGTAATGTGGTAAATCTCGTTGAGAGATAATGGACGTGTTTGGCAAGCAAGGTGAAATCCCTCGGTTAAAGGGATGTGTGTATCGGATTCTCTTTTAGAGAATTATTGTTTTGTACCTATGTTTAATATAGGTGGTCCTTGCTCGATTGTGTGAATGGTTAGTGGTATCCGTTAGGATTCACTATGGTGTAGCAGAGTGCGATGTTACGCTACTCGTTGTTCGAGGCCAAAAGGTATCGTTGACTGGTGTAGCATGACCTTTGAGGTCCGCTGACTTCATCATGGGATCGTTGATTGGTGAAGCATGACCTTGGGGGTCCGCTGACTTCATCATGGGATCGTTGATTGGTGGAGCATGACCTTCGGGGTCCGCTAACTTCATCATGAGATCGTTGATTGGTGAAGCATGACCTTCGGGGTCCGCTGACTTCATCATGGGTATAGTGTTATATCGGTGAAGCATGACCGTTGACGGGGTCCGCTGACTTCATCCGGTGTTGAGATTTGGGAAGTGGGTCGCGTGTAGTTTTTTGCCAGCCTTCATGTTGTTGGATGTGTGATCTATTGATTGTTTTATACGCCAATGGTGGGGTCGTAAGGACCACGTTGTGTGAACTAACGGTGGTTTTATACGCCGATGGTGGGGTCGTGGGGACCATGTCGTGGGATTAGTGAGGCGATAGCCGTGTTTAGCTCACATGTTGTTACGGGTGTAACAATAGTCGATTTTTGTGCACCTTGGGTTTAGCGTTGCCATAGTCGTTTTGAGCGCTTTTGGTTTTAGCCGTTGCTTATGATGTTAGGATAAGTGGCGTATTGGTGGTATTGCGCACTACAAAGGATGTTTAGTGGTAAGTGTAATCCGTAAGGATTCATGTGGTTCGATCTTCAACGTTCGGATTGTTGACTTTAGGTTGAGACTTGGTCGCTTTTAGCGTGGTCCTTGGTAAAGGTACGCTAAGGAATTGATATCTCGGTTCGAGATTGGTCGAGTTTTTCCCGATGCGAGGGATTGAGCAAGGTTTTAGTGCTCGGCTGGTGGATTTGATAAATCGCGGGTGACGTTTTAGTTGTTAAAAGTGATTCATTGGGAAGAATTGTCTAGGAAAGTTCGGATTGGGACTTATGATTGAGGGCTGTTGAGTAGTTCCGGATTGGTTAAGTGGAGAAGATCACGAGGACGTGATCGAGTTTAAGTGGAGGAGAGTTGTAAGACCCAAATATTTATTGTACATAATGTATTTATGATGTACGATGCGTGTATGAAGTGTACGCAGCATGTACGTGTTGCTTGCTCGAACGTCGAAGGAAACTGGACGTTGTCTGAAGTGACAAGGTGTGTACGTATCTTTTCAACCCCAAATAAAGTTTGAGTTGATGTTTCAAAGCCTTACCATTGGAAAGAAAATCTTATTACGTTTCCAACGATATTTGATTCATCGAAAACGGAGCTACGGTCAAAAAAGTTATGGCCAAAACAAGAAACTGAAAACTGACCTGAAGGTTGGAGCGGCGCTCCACCATTTGGAGCGGCGCGCCGATCCCGTCTGATGCAATTTTCAGCCTTTTTAAAAGGCTTAAATGAGGGGTACTTTGGTCTTTTCATTTAGGGTCGGTTTAGGGTCACCAAAAGTGATCTAGAACTCCATTGGAGCTCATTTCTCACCCACACAAACACTCTCATCCATATTTAGAGAGAGAGGAAGAGTTCTAGAGTGAGAGAGCTTGAATTGAAGAAGAAGGAGTTGGATTCTCACTAGAGTCAAAATTAGGGTTTGTTGATGATTATGACTCAATTGCCGATTTAATAAGGTTTATAAACTTAAAATGGATTAAGTTGAAGCATAGAACCGAGTTAAATATGTTTTGGTGTCAAAACTTGCTAATGGCGTGATATTGACTTCTTATGGGTCAAATTAGGGTTTAAGTGTCATTTTGGGCAAGATAGGTGTTTAACACCTATGATTGGGTTTGAATGGCATATTAGGACCATTCTCACTTGTGTTAGTGATTATTGGTTAGTTTGGGTGCGGTTTGTGCTTGGAAGTGCATTTGGGTCGAAATTGCACTAGTTGTCAATTTGGGTTGATTTGTATATCCACCCTAATTGTGTTACTTGTTATGTGATAAATGGATTAGGTACATTCCATCGGCGATTGAGGATTATTCGGTAGCATTCTTCAAGGCGACAAGGTGAGTGTTAATATCCTATATGCATATGTATGTGTAGGATGGGTGCGGGTCGGGTGAAGGGGTTCTCGCTTATAGAGCTCTCTTCTCGTATAGGTGAAATTGTTGGACTTGTGTATAGGTCCAATTGGCACGGTTGTGCATTTTGGTTGATCACTTTGGTGAGGTGCACACTTTGTGTGTACGTTATCACATGGGCGTGTGATGTGGACTTATATAACCCAAATGACGAAGGGTTAATATAGTGAGTGGAATAATTATATGTGTAGGTATATAATGTATCTATTTGTTGTAGCGTGAAATGTGTAGTGTCGAGGTGCTAAGACACCACGTTTCACGTGATGAGTGAAGCATCGAGGTGTTAAGATGCCACTCGGGGTGAAGCATCGAGGTGTTAAGATGCCACCTAGGGGTGTAGTGTCGAGGTGTTAAGACACCACTCCGTAAAATAATGAGTGAAGCATCGAGGTGTTAAGATGCCACTCGGGGTGAAGTACAGAGGTGTTAAGGTGCCACCCTAGGGGTTAGTGATACGAGGTGTTAAGTACCCTAACGGATGTTATGAACACCGATGGCGTTTTCGCGAGCGCCATTCCCTTGTACGATTGGTTAACCATGGTTATTGTGTTGTAAGCGTAAGCAAATTTATGTTATTTGATATATATATATATATATATATATATATATATATATATATATATATATGTATATATATATATATATATGTATATATATATATATATATATATATATATATATATATATATTGTATACATATAATGTTGTATTGTCGTGATGTAGCTAACCCTCCGGGTGTAGCTTATTGGCATTGTTCACATCGTTGTCGGTGAACTTATATTTTGTTGATGTATCTTTAGCTCGTTGCTTAGTGATCTTACGGTATGCTTAGACTAGCTTGCCTTTATGCTTGGATGCTCCGGTATGCGGTATTTGGTTTTGTGTGGCGTGTCCATTTTATGCATATATATGTATGTAGTATATTCTCACTCACTAAGCGTTAGCTTACCCTCTCGTTGTTTACCTTTTTATAGATTTGCATGGATGCGGTGGCTCGGGTAAGCGTGAGACTAGTGGACTCACATAGTTGCTTTAGAAGGCTTGCTTTTGGATTGATTAGGATTGGGTAGTGTATCCCCAATCGCCATGCTCGGCTTTATTTTGTGTTAAAAGTCGTGTGGTCGAAAACTTGAAATTGGTACTTAAAGGGTAATTTGGGCATATGTGGGCCCGGTGTCATAAAACCCTTTTTATTGATGGAACGTGTTAGTTTTAACTATTATAATATGTTGTGAAAACCGTTTAGTCTAAATGTGTCGGGAAGTGGTTAAACATTTTCACATTTGGGACTTTTTGGGACAGCAGCCTGTCCAGGCTATTCTGCGCGACGCGCAGAAAGGTGGCGCGCCGCGCCATGTGTGTAGCGACCCCGACAAATCGTCAAGTGACGGCGTCGGCTACGTGGGTCCCATTACCTGATTATAAGTCTTTAAGATAACGTTTGACCAAAATATGTCGCCTTCATTTCAAAATAAAGATTGTTCCCAAGGTTTACAAGAATTGTTCAACCAATAGTTAAGTTACAACGTTATAATACGAATGAAATCTAGGCGACACGGTTTAAAATAAAGTCAAAAGACGCTCCATGAAAAGCATGTATACTCGACATCCAATGCAAGTATCAAATAATGAGCGGAAGCATGTATCACATATCGTGCAAGACCTGAGAAAAACATAGAAATCTGTCAACGAAAACGTTGGTGAAATCATAGGTTTAGTAAGTGAATTGTATTGAACCACAAGGTTCTTTAAGAATTGTTCAACCAGAATCGTTCACATTCCAAAATAGTATTTGTATCACGAGCACCCAATTATCAAGGCTTAACCGAATCTTCCCTCTGAATTTTGAATTTAGTGTTAGAACTTACACTATACATTGTTGAAATTATATTTCATTCACTAACGGTAGCGAACCGTCTGAATGAGGGTTTGTTAAACCCGTATGGCCACACAACATAATTACACGCTTACACTTACACCCTGCAAGTGGAACTAATGATAATTGGATTGAGGACTTTTGTTCAAACTCGTATGCATCTATGTATTCGTATTTGTTCACAATGTAAAAGCATGAAAAGTAAATAAGTATGAAATGTATGTGTTTCTCAGCCCACGATGTAAAGAATAAAAGTGATTGAAAAAGTGGGACTATGATCTCACCTTGAGCGCGAAAGTTAATAAAGTACTTCAACAAGTAAACGCGTGCGAAGACAAAGCTAGTCTTGACCTAAACATATAGGTTGTATCAAATAACGGTAAACACGATCGGTCAAAGTTGTTCAATTAGTCCTATGGCTCGTTACGACTCGATTAAGTAGCATGTGAATCAAATTGTCGAGTTTCACGCAAGATACAAGTAAAGAATCATATTAGAAGGATTGCATAAGTATTTGATTAAGTTTGACAAAAAGTCAAACTTGGTCGGGTCAAGGTCAACGGAAAAGTCAACATGTTCGGGTCGGGTCTCGAACTATTTTTCTAAGGTTTTTAATCATATATAAGCATGTTAGAACAATTATCATGTGAAATGGGGGTCTAGGACATCCCAAACATTTTTCGTCAATTGGCTAAGTAAACAGCCAGTTTTAGGCTATTGGGACGGCGTCCCATATATCTGGACGGCGTCCTGTTTTGAAGAGTGGGACGGCGTCCTGCATTCCTAGACGGCGTCCAGGTTTTAAAAGTGGGACGGCGTCCTGAGTTTTTGGACGGCGTCCTGGTTGGTTTCCAGGCCCTGTTTGCTGCATTTTCTAAGTGCACGAACCAAATATCAAACAATCACATTTTATGATCCGCTAACAATTAGAACAAGTATTTTATATCATCGGAAAGCTCTTTCGACAAGGAACACATCTAAGCACTTTTCATCAAGCAAAAACATCATATACAATAACCGAAATCCCGTCAAGTGATCAATAAAGGTTCATTTCAAGTTTCAAGTTCATCAATTTGCAATTCAAGACTCGGGAATCCAATTTATACATATGATATGCCGTTTCGAATGTAATGAAGCATGTAATACAACTAAACACTTATCAATAACGTTAACAAGCATTCAACGCATCAAAAGTTTATCTAAAGCTTATCAAACCCTAGTCAAGCATCACAAAAACAATAATCATGTTAATGAAGTTTCCTTAATCAACCTATACATCAACATGAAGCTAATGATGCTAGTAACACTTTTAAAACATGCACTTTAACAATCTAACAACATTTGGTCATCCAAAATCAAAGATTTAGCAAGCAATTTTCATAATGAACTAGTTACACCAAAAACAACAAATCGAGCATACAAATTACATACACGACATCACAATGAGCCATAGACACTAATGAACACACTTTTAAGTCAAGAACACGAATTTAAAGAAATCTAGTGTTTTAGAAATGTTACCCAAAAGTGATGAAGTTGGTATCAAATCGAAGAGGATGAAGAGGGGATCACGAATATGTATTTTGTTTTGTTGCTAGCTCCCAAATCCGGATTTAGATGATGAATTTGTGGTTGAATGTTGAGAGGATTTGAAAGTAGTAAAAAGAAAGAGGAGGTGAAATGAATGGATGAAAGGGAGAGTTGACCCTTTGACCTAGTCAAAGGTTTGATCCTTTGGCAAGTTTGGTCCCTCAACTTTGAATCGGGTGCGAGAAATAACCGAACGAATTATTTTAAATTTCACGGGAGTACGGGAGATATTAAATTCCGATAACGAGAATATTTAAAATGTTACTTAACAAAGGATACGAATCTAGATACGAAGGGTATTATTTAAAAAGAAAAAGACGGGCGTTAAAATAATTTAACGGAAAAATGCGGGATGTTACATTATCCACACCTCAAAAGAAATTTCGTCCCGAAATTTAGTTGAAAGTAGTAGTCGATATCTCCTACTCGAGACTTTACGTTGTCAATGCTATGAATAAGTGAAAGTACGTCCTTGAGTGTTCACATGAATTTGGATAGTCAGGGTTTTACGTTGTATTAAGGTTTGGTTTTACGATCCCCAGTTTCAATTGGTTTTCCTATGAAGAGAAGTTTGGCATCGATAGTTGGTGTATCTAGAAGGATTGCACGTTCCTGTTCCACAGGGCACGTTTCTAAGTTTGTTACGCGAAAAGTAAGGTAAACGGAAGCTTAATTGAGTCGGAAGTTCTAAACGGTAGGAGCGGTTCCAATACGCCCCAAGGTTTCAAAAGGTTCAATATTGCGGATATAACCTTTCTCGATTTCCCAAAATGGATTACACCTTTCCAAGGTGCGATTTCTCAATATTACGCGGTTACACACTGGGATTTTTGTGAGATTTTCATCTAAGTTTGGTATAACTCTTTTGGCGACCATGGGTTGTCTCGAGCCCTTTTCGGACTTGAACGATCTTAATTGTTGTTTCTTGAATGAGCTCGGATCCGGTGATTTTCTTGCCACATGCTTTGGTCCAACGAATAGGGGTATGACATTTGCGGTCATATAGGGTTTCGGAAGTGCGGCGTTAGTACAAGAACGGTAACTATCGTAGTATGAGGGATCAACTAAAAGCGAAAATGCGAGTTTGAAACATGTCCTTCCAGGATGTAAATCGTTCGTTTGCTCGGTTCGTCGGTTTGTGAGAGATACGTGGTACTCATGTCTAAGCGGTTTCCCAAGGTTTCTTGCAAAACTAGAAGCGATACGAGTATTTTGATCCGAGGTAATTGGCATTGGCAATGGTACACCATATTAGAAAAAGAATTCCTTAAGATATGTTTGAACAAGTTAGTTAGGGTTCGAAAAATGTTCGTTAGGACTATCCACCCTCGTGGCGAATACTAATGTAATATGAGGAGTTTATCTATCCATGGAGAAATGTTACAAGGAGTTTCCTTAAACGGAAATGCGAGCGATGAGGATAGGAGTGAAATGAGGACTTTGAATAGGATGAGCTTACATCTCGAGGTTGCCATAACGTGCCTCTAGTTGTCAAAAGTTGAAGTCTGAAAGAGAAACGAGGTAGTACACGTAGTTGTATAGTTCGGGGTTGAATAATAGTTGACCGATTATCAGAAACACAAGGGCGTTAAGTCAAAGAAGAGTGAAGTATCGTTGGATTGTGTGTTATCTTAAATTCCAGTAATATCAGACGGTAATGGTGAAATATCAAAGGTATGTAGTGTGGTACGTGATGACGAGAAAATTGATCGGATCCACAATTTAGTATTCGACTTCTTCGTGCAAAATAACGAATTTAACTAGAAATGTTGGTGTGAAGAATCACGCTCAAGATTCGGGCACGTAGAGGTTTATAGTTTTTCCTTAGTGTGTTAACGAGTTTAAAAGTCGTGTAACACGAGAAAAGTCAGAAATGAATCTTCGGTAATAACAGACGAGATCTAAGATTTTACGAATACAAGTCTGAGTGGGGAGAGTTTCCTGATTACATGTGGCTTGATTTCGAGATTGATTGTAATGCCTTGACCATTAACATTTTGGTCTAGAAAATTGGACTTCGTCCAACAGAAATTCTCACTTGGAGAATTTGGTATAGAGTTGCTCTTTTTTCAAAAGTTCGAGCGTAAGATGGTGATGTTGTTCGTTTTCCTTCTTTACTTGAATAAGTTAAGATGTCATCTATAAATACGATAACAAATTTGTCTAGATAAGTTTGCATACGTGGTTTAGGAGGTTTATGGATACGGACGAGCCTTGGATAAATCGAATGGTACTAAGAGGGATTTACAACTAACGTTGCGAGTTCGGAAATGGCTTAGGAGACATCGTCTCACTTAACCCCCAATTGATGATAACCGGAACGGAGGTCGTTTTGGAATACACACGGGACTCATGCAAGAAATCATGAGGTCATGGATGCGAGGGAGAGGGTATCGGTTTTCCAACCGAAAATTACTCAGTTCACAATAATCTATACAAGATGATGGGGAAAATTTTTTTTTTTTTTTTTTTTTTTTTTTTTTTTTTTTTTTTTACGAATAGGTTTCGAGCTCCCTAGTTCTATAGGTGTCAAGTCAAAAGTCTTAACGTATATCCTCCAATAAAATTTATAGGCACACAATATTTTCCGTTGGTCACTTAAATCGTCTAAGTAGCATCTAGGGGAAAAAGTGGAATGTAAAGAGCACGAGTCAAAGACTTGTTTATAAAATGTCTAACGGTAACCGAATCGAATAAACATGAAACGTGAGAATTTCGAGAAGAAACATACCCGTGACTAGTCCATCGTCGTCTCGGGCATCCTAGGCGTTGATGTTGAAAGTTTAACGGCGTGCGTTGGGGTTGATTTTCTTAATTGGGCACGCACTCCTAAAATGACCCGGTTGGCCACATTCAAAACAAACACCCGTCTTGGGTGCATTGTGCTCCTTTTGAGCGACGGAAGCGGTATTCCTACAATCGTGGGCTACATGGCCACTTCTTTGACACTTCAAGCAAAATGGTTTGCCACATTCGCCTAAATGATGTTTGTAGCACTCGTTACAATACGGTAGGTGTCCGGTATAACCCCTCTTGCCGTCGGAGGTGTAAGGCTTCTTAGCAAGGTTGTTGTTGCTTGATTGGGAGGGTTCCCACTTTCTTTTGTTGCCGCCCGATTTATCCTCGGCCTTAGGTGCCGGAACTACGATTTCATCAACCGTTTCAATTAGTTGGCGAGCCATGTTCATAGCGGCTTGATGAGTAGTGGGTTTGGATGACATCACCCCTTGTTTGATGCTTTTTGGAAGACCGAGCATGTAGAGCTCAATCCTTTGAGATTCGGGGTTAACAAGATTAGGACACATCAAGGATAGTTCGGCGAAGCGTTGATTATAAGCTTTAAGATCGTTTCCGACCGCTTTCAAAGCTCTTAGTTCTTCCTCAAGCTTTCGGGTTTCTTCGCGCGGAAAATATTCAACAATCATCTTTTCCTTTAGATCGGCCCAAGAGAGGGCATGAGCTTCATCGGTGCCCACCGATTGAACATAGGTGTTCCACCATGTTAGAGCAATTCCGGAGAAAGTGTGAGTGGAGTATTTGACCTTGTCTTGGTCCCGACAACCGCTTATGCTAAAGACGGCTTCCGTTTGCTCAAACCATCGGGTGAGCACGACCGGTCCCCCGGTTCCATCAAAAGTGTGAGGTTTGCACCCCATGAAAGCTTTATAGGAGCATCCCTCGTTTGAGTTTCCGGCTCCATTGTTGTTGTTGTTGTTGTGGTTGTTATTATTATTGTTGTTGGATGAGTGACCGGCCATGGCCGCATCTACGGCGGTAGCTATCATCCGTTCGAGAGCTTGTTCGGGAGTTTCATTGCGGCGTACACGACGAGGAGCCATTGTTCCTTCAAGACACAAGAATATCGTTGGTTAGTATTTTCAACAATACTAACCGGAGTATGGAATAAGGATAGAGAGAAAATTTTCCTTGACTCGCCCTAAATTCTTTATGTCATAATGTCGGAACGTCCATGTGAATCACCGTAATATAATCCCGGAAATTATATTACCCTGATTCTCATGTGCATTTAACATTACTTCATAAAGTCAAGGTGGCGCGTCAACAAAATTTATCAACATAAGATCAAGATCGAATACGAGTTAGATATGATAGAAGAGTTCGAGTATAAATGCACAAATAGTCAAGTAATTCCTACTGCAGTCTATATGCCGGTTGTAGTCTAGATTCACCTATGTACCCTATGACTCGGGGTGGACACAAATGAACTCTAAATCCCTACAACCAAGGCTCTGATACCATCTGTAGCGACCCCGACAAATCGTCAAGTGACGGCGTCAGCTACGTGGGTCCCATTACCTGATTATAAGTCTTTAAGATAACGTTTGACCAAAATATGTCGCCTTCATTTCAAAATAAAGATTGTTCCCAAGGTTTACAAGAATTGTTCAACCAATAGTTAAGTTACAACGTTATAATACGAATGAAATCTAGGCGACACGGTTTAAAATAAAGTCAAAAGACGCTCCATGAAAAGCATGTATACTCGACATCCAATGCAAGTATCAAATAATGAGCGGAAGCATGTATCACATATCGTGCAAGACCTGAGAAAAACATAGAAATCTGTCAACGAAAACGTTGGTGAAATCATAGGTTTAGTAAGTGAATTGTATTGAACCACAAGGTTCTTTAAGAATTGTTCAACCAGAATCGTTCACATTCCAAAATAGTATTTGTATCACGAGCACCCAATTATCAAGGCTTAACCGAATCTTCCCTCTGAATTTTGAATTTAGTGTTAGAACTTACACTATACATTGTTGAAATTATATTTCATTCACTAACGGTAGCGAACCGTCTGAATGAGGGTTTGTTAAACCCGTATGGCCACACAACATAATTACACGCTTACACTTACACCCTGCAAGTGGAACTAATGATAATTGGATTGAGGACTTTTGTTCAAACTCGTATGCATCTATGTATTCGTATTTGTTCACAATGTAAAAGCATGAAAAGTAAATAAGTATGAAATGTATGTGTTTCTCAGCCCACGATGTAAAGAATAAAAGTGATTGAAAAAGTGGGACTATGATCTCACCTTGAGCGCGAAAGTTAATAAAGTACTTCAACAAGTAAACGCGTGCGAAGACAAAGCTAGTCTTGACCTAAACATATAGGTTGTATCAAATAACGGTAAACACGATCGGTCAAAGTTGTTCAATTAGTCCTATGGCTCGTTACGACTCGATTAAGTAGCATGTGAATCAAATTGTCGAGTTTCACGCAAGATACAAGTAAAGAATCATATTAGAAGGATTGCATAAGTATTTGATTAAGTTTGACAAAAAGTCAAACTTGGTCGGGTCAAGGTCAACGGAAAAGTCAACATGTTCGGGTCGGGTCTCGAACTATTTTTCTAAGGTTTTTAATCATATATAAGCATGTTAGAACAATTATCATGTGAAATGGGGGTCTAGGACATCCCAAACATTTTTCGTCAATTGGCTAAGTAAACAGCCAGTTTTAGGCTATTGGGACGGCGTCCCATATATCTGGACGGCGTCCTGTTTTGAAGAGTGGGACGGCGTCCTGCATTCCTAGACGGCGTCCAGGTTTTAAAAGTGGGACGGCGTCCTGAGTTTTTGGACGGCGTCCTGGTTGGTTTCCAGGCCCTGTTTGCTGCATTTTCTAAGTGCACGAACCAAATATCAAACAATCACATTTTATGATCCGCTAACAATTAGAACAAGTATTTTATATCATCGGAAAGCTCTTTCGACAAGGAACACATCTAAGCACTTTTCATCAAGCAAAAACATCATATACAATAACCGAAATCCCGTCAAGTGATCAATAAAGGTTCATTTCAAGTTTCAAGTTCATCAATTTGCAATTCAAGACTCGGGAATCCAATTTATACATATGATATGCCGTTTCGAATGTAATGAAGCATGTAATACAACTAAACACTTATCAATAACGTTAACAAGCATTCAACGCATCAAAAGTTTATCTAAAGCTTATCAAACCCTAGTCAAGCATCACAAAAACAATAATCATGTTAATGAAGTTTCCTTAATCAACCTATACATCAACATGAAGCTAATGATGCTAGTAACACTTTTAAAACATGCACTTTAACAATCTAACAACATTTGGTCATCCAAAATCAAAGATTTAGCAAGCAATTTTCATAATGAACTAGTTACACCAAAAACAACAAATCGAGCATACAAATTACATACACGACATCACAATGAGCCATAGACACTAATGAACACACTTTTAAGTCAAGAACACGAATTTAAAGAAATCTAGTGTTTTAGAAATGTTACCCAAAAGTGATGAAGTTGGTATCAAATCGAAGAGGATGAAGAGGGGATCACGAATATGTATTTTGTTTTGTTGCTAGCTCCCAAATCCGGATTTAGATGATGAATTTGTGGTTGAATGTTGAGAGGATTTGAAAGTAGTAAAAAGAAAGAGGAGGTGAAATGAATGGATGAAAGGGAGAGTTGACCCTTTGACCTAGTCAAAGGTTTGATCCTTTGGCGAGTTTGGTCCCTCAACTTTGAATCGGGTGCGAGAAATAACCGAACGAATTATTTTAAATTTCACGGGAGTACGGGAGATATTAAATTCCGATAACGAGAATATTTAAAATGTTACTTAACAAAGGATACGAATCTAGATACGAAGGGTATTATTTAAAAAGAAAAAGACGGGCGTTAAAATAATTTAACGGAAAAATGCGGGATGTTACAATGTGCTGTACCAGCAAAAAAAAAAAAAATATTCCGCGTTATTGGTTGGTTAACGGGTTGGGTTGTTACAACAAAACACCACTGCTATGCTGCTAGTTTTCTGTTTTATATCTGTATTAATTATATATAATATCTATCTTCCTGTTTCCTCTTTTCTTCTTCTTGTTCAAAAGCTCGATCAAATCAATCTTAATAACTATAAAAACGAATTTATAGTTTTATTTATGTCTTGTAAACAAAAATAAAATCTTAAAATGTGATCTTAAATTAAAAAAAAAACAGAAACAGCAAGTGCTGCTTTCCCTATTTTAAAAAAAAAAAGAAAACTTGATTTTGATTTTTAGAAGTTTTTAGGTAACGATTCCTTCACGAAATATTTTTCAAATCCCTCCTAGAAACTATTAGAATCATCAATTGATCAAGAAACATCAACACAATCACAAATTTCGCGATGAACAATTCAGTTGACTTTTGAAATATAAAGTTTGACTCCAAAATTTGAATTCGATAGGACGAATTGGGATTTGAAACTTTACAGATAGTTTAAGTATGAGATTTCTAACAACTCTGCTTTAATGGATTTTGAAATTGGATTCGGTTTCGAATTATGGCTAAAAAAAGTGAAGAACAGAGGTGTCGTTTAAAAAAAAAATTATGTATGGATTTGTTTGTATTGTGTTGACAATGGAAATTGATCTTATATATATATAAAAAAAGTTGTGATAGACTGATTCATAATGTGGATGTCGACTAGATTACCAGGAAGAGAAAAAAATCACGATGGAATAAATAATAAACAGAAAATATAAAAGCAGAAAAATATATAAAAAAAACAAAAAGTAGAAGATCACGATCAAAAATAAAAAAATAAAAAAAAAGGTGACCTAAATTAGGTATATGTCTGATTCTTTCTTTTTATATTTTTTTATAAATATATTAATAAATATAATACTAATAATAATAATACTTTTAATATAATTAATAATGAGAATAATATGATAATTAATAATAATAATAATAATAAGTATAACAATAATATAATATTAGTAATAATAATACTAATAATGATAATGCTAATAATAATAATAATAATAATAATAATAATAATAATAATAATAATAATAATAATAATAATAATAATAATAATAATAATAATAATAATAATAATAATAATAATAATAATAATAATAATAATAATAATAGATTATGTTAATGATACTAATAATCATATTAAATCATAATAATAATAAATGATAAATGATAATAATAATAATTTTGATAATAATAATAATGATATTTCATTATTTTAATATTTATGATAAGTATTAATATTAATAATATATTAATGATTATATTAATGATAATGATAATTATTAATAATAATAATTATAATACTGATAATAATAATGATTGTAAATGATGTACATATACTCACATATATATTTACAAATCTTTTTATAACCGGTTATTCGTGAATCGTCGGAAACATTTGAAGTTAAATGAAATTATATAAAGATTTTTGTTTAAATTTTGCCGAAAATTTCCGAGTTATCACAGTACCTACCCGTTAAAAGAAATTTTGTCCCAAAATTTAGTTGTTGCCATCAGTCGGCGTTGTTTGTAAACAGGTGAGGATATTTTCGTTTTATTTGGTCTTCACGTTCCTAGGTATACACGGGGCCTTGCATGAATTTCAACGGATAGAATATTGTTTTGTTTCGAGCGTTTTAAATCATACGAAATAAATTCTATAGGTTCTTCTATGAAGTGCATTTTATTATTAATGCGGAGGTTATCTAAAGAATTTAACAAGAGTGTCATTGATTAGGTTTACTCAGAAAGAGATGATGACGCTATACACATGAAATGTTTTATGAATAATAGTGAGCTTTATTTAAACCTTGAGCGTCTATGCCACAATATTAGGGTAGACAAAATAGAGAGGAGTTCATGAAAATCATAATCATGAAATTTGATAGAGAACGTCATTCTTTACAACAAGAATGATGAATATGAGTTGAAAAATAGAGTTTTATCAACATTGGGTAATATGGATGAAATGATTCGATTACAGGGGGAGTATAAACGAAGCTATTGTAAAAGATTGAAATGAGGAAACTAAATGTTCGCCTTAACTTTTGAAATAGGTAAAGTTGATTTCCGGAATTCGAGGTATTTAAAGAAATCTTCGAAATATTTATAAAATTTGATTCTCCGGTAATTAAGGAAATTAGGATTTTCTTTGATTAAATGCGGTGAATTGTCTCGATTGATGTGTCTGGAATTTTTTCTATAAATTAACTTCTTCCGTTTCATTATCTTCACCACTTATATACTTTCTTCCTCAATTTATACTTCCAAAGGATTTGTAAATATGCTTAATCCAGTTCTTGTTCTTGACCTTATATTGGTTATCGCCATAATCATCCTTCTTTTACAACTCCCACCAGAGGAGTCTGTTTACTTCTATTATGATCTAGGATTTATTGTGTTTTTAGTTCTCCCGTGTCTTTATATTGCTATACGCATTGATATACATGGTTTGTAATTTTGGTGTTTTTATCGGGCTTTATATTTTCCCTTATATGTCGAAGCTTCATGCTTTTGTAAAGCAAGTAATGGTCCAGAATTCGTAGGTATGAAGTTTTGAATGAACCTAATGTTCTAAGCAGAAAGGAACGTAATATCATGATTTGATTTGTTAAATTACCAGAATTACTGAGGATAGAACTATCAAGAATATATTTTCTTGATATGTTCAGAGGTTAAGTAGAATATAAGAGTCGTGTAATATGGCAAATGATGATTTATAAAGTCTATGAATCATCATCTTCCATTAGAAATTTAGCATGACTTACTGAAATATAATCACGTTGGCCTGACGTCATTATATTATACTAACTCATGCTTCAATTCCTAACACTTCTTCAAAACATTTATAATTTAAACTTGAATTTTACAGAATATAGATACTAAAACAGTTTCCTTTATGATGTAATAAAGATATCACAAAGAGATAATTTATTGCAGACAAGAATAGTAATGAAGATATCTTCAGAGATATAGAGGATATTTATAACGAAAGATACGATGATTTTATAATCGAGGAAAATTCTTCTGTAGAAAATTAGAATGCATAAAGAGATCTTCGGTGATGTAGTGACTCGTCCTAATCCATCTGGACGAAGTCTTCAACAGCTGGTCCCATTGCGAGGTTCTGACCTCTATATGCCATGAATGACTCCATGTAATATGAGCAAATGCACAGCGGAAGATTTCTTTCATACCTGAGAATAAACATGCTTTAAAGTGTCAACCAAAAGGTTGGTGAGTTCATAAGTTTATCATAAACAATAAAATTCATCATTTTGATAGACCACAAGATTTAAATGCTGCATGGTACAAATGGGCCCGAATCCTATACCCACCTGTAATGTACATGCGATATCTTTTAAATACAGTACATCTTTCTCGTGTACGAAATCATCTTTCATAAATCTTAGTAACCGTACACATATCTCGTGCACAAAAATAACATACACATATCCTGTATATAAAATCATTCTCTCGATACATAACATTCACTTTTCATTGCTTTCATAGCTTGGCTTGGTAACCGACCTTAACATATAATGCACATAATAATATCCCCAAAACAGAACATCTCATCTGTATAATAATCATATAAACTTCGAAGTACTAAACACCACGCCCACTAGCCCTTCCGTCTAGTGAACATTCTGGGTGGGGGTGTTAAACCCGGTAGCTACCTTTAGGATTCGCGTCAATTAGGCGTGCACTAATTCTCAAAATTAGTGATGTTCCCTAATTCTTAGGTTACCAAGCAATAATAATCAGGGAAAAAATATTCATATCAATTGTGGCAATTATCACGTCCACATAATTCAATCGTGGCAATTATCACGTCCACATAATTCATTCGAGGAATGTTTTGCTTGTGTCTATCTCGTCAAACATTTATAAAAGCATTTCATGTATTCGCAGTTAAAAATGTATTTCAAAAGCATGTAATAAAGCAGTTGTAAAAGTAGCGCATGTATTCTCAGTCCCAAAAATGTAAAGAGTAAAAGGGAATCAAATGAACTCACGCATATAAATATTGTAAAATAGTTAATAAAGTATTTGCATGTATTCTCAGCCCAAAAATGTAAAGAGTAAAAGGGAGCAAATGAACTCACGCATATAAATTTTGTAAAATAGTTAATAAAGCATTTGCATGTATTCTCAGTCCAAAAATGTAAAGAGTAAAAGGGAGCAAATGAACTCACCATACTGTATTTTGTAGTAAAAATACATATGACGTCATTTAACAAGTGTAGGGTTGATCTCGAATTCACGAACCTATATCATTTATATATATATATATATATATATATATATATATATATATATATATATATATATATATATATATATATATTAACACATTTGATTGTAATCGAACGAATTTATATTATTAGTGATATACTTGTTATTTTAATAACTTATATGTTATATGTTTTAAATTTAGTGTTATGTACTTGTTGTTATTTGGTAAAATAATACTAATACTTAGTAATTAAAAAGTTGTAATCTCTTTATAACGTTAATAATAATGATATAAATAATGTCAATTCAAAAAAAAAAATAATAAAAATAAAGTTTTAGTAAAAAAATGATAATTTTAATAAAAATGGTAGTTTTTAGAATTGTCGTAATAATGATACTTTAAATAAATATGATAGTAAAAATAATATTACTAATAGTATTAATAATGATAATAATAATAATAATAATAATAATAATAATAATAATAATAATAATAATAATAATAATAATAATAATAATAAAAATAATAATAATAATAAATAAGTAAACTACCTCAAAGGAGTAGTCAATAAAATATGCCCAAGTCCGAGTTTGAAACCGTGACGTCCCGCTAACCCGATAACATCCTTAACCACTCCTCTGACCTCGCTTTTCTGGTTATTACCATTCTAGATTTTATTTAACCCGTCACCACCGCTTATCATAATCATCTTAGCCTCGTCTATATCATTATTAATATAACTGTGATCATCATCACCTATTCACATCATCCTAGTTATCCTATCTTTAACATCCTAAACATAACCATATTCCACTATCATCACCTTCATAAGAATCGATCATCATTATCAATATCAAAGGTCGTTACTGTTATAACAACAGAATTTTCGAGCCTGTTATTGGCCCAAGATCTCGGCCCAAGCAACAACAAAGAAACAACCCACTAATCTTCATAAAAAAAATGATGTTGGCCCATCACCATGATTAAAAACCTTCGGCCTATACTAAACAAAGATATCTCGGCATTTAATCAAACTGAAGCCCATTTGCAGCAATAGTTTATATGTAGTTGTTAGTGATAATGTAGTTGTTAGTGACCAGCCGTGATTCGCGTTGTAAAATTCATTGTGCTCGACAATTTTCCCTTTACAGCTCATCCACGTGTCACTTTCCTTAACATAATCATAATAGATAGTATGCTGGATGTTTAAATAATAAAGCTTTACCTAAATGCTTTTTAAAAAAAATATGCCGGTCCCTTTAAAGATCCCTCTTATTCGGCCAACACATGCCCATTAGGTCCACTTGATTAATTTGATAATACACTATCTTACATTCTATATTATCAATTTGACACCACCTTAGTTATATATGGTAGTATCACCTCTTTCTCCTCCTTGTTTTGTAAATTCGTGAATCATAAAAGGAAATTTAAATTTTGTTGTATTGCGTCAAACAAATAAAAGGAAACACCAAATGGTTGTAACCGATACTCTTTTTTTTTTTTTTTTGATAGTTGTAAACAGAAAGGGTAATAGCAGGAGAGTAGTGATTCGTTGAGGGTGGTATTGTGTTAGGTTTAAAAATAAAAAGAAAGAAGTGGTATTCAATGATACGGTTATGGAGGAGGTTTGGGGTGGTCTTTGGTGAGGTATTTGTGGCGATACATGAGTTGCAATACAACATTCTCGAACGATCTCAATTGGTGAAGTGAAGGTGTCGTTGAAGAGGTGGGTTTAATTACGGGTTTGAGAATGTTGATGTAGTTCACGGCTACTCACAGAAAAGAAAAATAATAATAGGGAAGATGATTAATAGTGATGGATATGGGATTGGTGATTGTAGGGTTGTGTGGTAGTGAAAGGCTTCTTCAATAAGGTGATGGTGATTTCAAGTGGTGTCGTGAAGATAATCAAATGAAGATGATGGTTTGAGTTTTTCGATTATGAATCCTAAATATCTCTCTGCAATTGCTTGAGTGTAAGTAATAAATTGATTTTGTATCAAAAATTTGATTAATGTTTGTATTATAGTACGATCATGGTCGACAAGGATTATTCTCTCAGGTACAGAAAAATAAAAAAAATATAAAGGAGATTGTGACTTCAAACAGATGTTGTTCTGTAATGATATTTGAGATCGTCACATTGTACAGTTTAGAGACAGAAATAATAATCTATTACTGTTGATGGATCGTGAGTTCTAACAGAATTTGTATTCTTCTTGATTAATTTTTATATTTATCTTGTTTTACTTCATTCACAATCTGCACAAGTATCTATATACAGAATGAATTTTGTTTGATAACGTTAATGAGACAGACGTGTAACAGATTACCGACAGATACAAATTTGAAAAACAGTTGATGGGAGATTAAAGAAAGATCGTACTAGTCTTCTTGATTTTTATGATTTATATAATTAAATTAATATTAATAATTAATAAATATATACAATTAATAATAATAATAATACTAACAATAATACTAATAATCATAAAATGATAATAATATTATTAATGATAAAAATAATTAAATTGTATTATTTTCTAATAACTATAATAATGATAATAATAATATCTAATAATAATACTAATATTAACCATAATACTAAAATTATAATTTTACTAACAGTTATAATAATATTAACAATGATAACACTAATATTAATATAATAAATTAAATGTATCAAATTTTACTATTAATAATACAAATATTAATATTAATAATTAATGTAACAACAATAACTGTAATTAAACTTGTAGTTACATTTAATATTACAAATTATGTATTTTGTAATATCTAATACTTATATCATATATCATATGAATACATCTATTTAACATTTACATGTTTTTATATATGTTTCAACATAATATTTATTAATAGAAATCATTTATATACATTTATCCTATGTAGATTCATAATAATATTATATATATTTTTATATATTCATTTCTAATAATAGCTTTGTTACTCTATTTATTATTTTACAATTTTTAATTTCAAATTGATTAAAGTGTATTTTATTATTTCAAAATATTATATATATACTTATATATATATATATATATATATATATATATATATATATATATATATATATATATATATATATATATATATATATGTATGTATATATATAATTTACATATTTATTTACACACAGCGGTTCTTGAATCGTCGAGAAGTAATCAAAGGTTATCTGAAACCATGTAAACAGTTCTAAAGTTTTGAGACTCAATAATACAGACTTTGCTTATCGTGTCAGAATCTTATAAAGATTAAGTTTAAATTTGGTTGAAAATTTCCGGGTCGTCACAGGTGATATCCATCAGAAATCGAATCATCTAGATTCTTTGGTTATAGGTTTAGTCCTTAGGATTTGTCCACAGCTTCCTTCATGTTTTGCTCAATCCGTCTTTCAATACCATATTTTCTTTTGAGCTTTTCCCAACACACAATTCTGTATTATCAAGCTTCTGGTCATTAAGACCATCTACGGCCTTTGCTGCTTCTTCAGCATTATTAGGGTTAACGAATCTGAATCGTTGGTTATAGTTCTAAGGTGTTTTCAAGATTTTGGAGTTGAAGAGTTTTAAGCGTAGGATGTAACTAGAAATGTTGTAAATCTCAAAAGTAATGAATGATGGTTTCGGTGGTTTGATGTAATAAGAATGCGAATGAATATAATTTACGAATGTAGTGATCTTAAGAAGATAACTCCTACGAAAGCTTTGGATGTCCAATTGAATTTGAATGAAAATGGTTATTCTTCGGTGAACAGATACGTATATCTGTGAATGTGAGTAGGATAGTGAAATGTCCCGTTCATATCGATTTATAAACGTTCCATATTAATTGATTTCGTTGCGAGGTTTTGACCTCTATATGAGACGTTTTTCAAAGACTGCATTCGATTTTAAAACAAACCATAACCTTTATTTTATCGATAAAGGTTTAAAAATATTACGACGATTATCAAATAATGATAATCTAAAATATAGTGTTTTCACACGATTATTACATAATGGTTTACAATAATATTACACATCAATTTAAGTCTTCGAATGCAGTTTTTAAACAATATTATACAAGCATGCTGACTCCAACTCTTGTCCATAAATTAGCATGCAACAGCGAAAGCTCTTAATAATCACCTGAGAATAAACATGCTTTAAACGTCAACAAAAATGTTGGTGAGTTATAGGTTTAATCTATATATTTATCAAATCGTAATAATAGACCACAAGATTTCATATTTCCATTTCTCATAAACAGCATGCAATCTGCATAAAAATCATTCATATGATGAACACCTGGTAACCGACCTTAACAGGATGCATATAAAATATCCCCATCATTCCGGGACTCTCATCGGACATGATAAATCGAAGTACTAAAGCATCCGTAACTCGGATGAGGCTTGTTGGGCCAAATAGATCTATCTTTAGGATTCGCGTCAATTGGTGGCAATTATAATAAACACCAATTCTTAGGCTACCAAGCTAAAAAGGGGCATATTCGGTTCGATAATTCAACATAGAATGTAATTTTGATCACTTGTGTCTATTTTGTAAAACATTTATAAAACTGCATGTATTCTCATCCCAAAAATAATAGATTTTAAAAGTGGGACTATAACTCACTTTCACAGATTTTTCCTTCGTTGGAAATAAGACTTGGCCACTGGTCGATTCACGAACCTATAACAAATATGTACATATATATCAAAGTATGATTTAAATATATTCACAACATTTTCTATTACGTTTTTATGATTTAAGTTGTTAAGTTAGCAGTCCTTGTTAGTAACCTACAACTAGTTGTCCACAGTTAGATGTACTGAAATAAATCAATATATATTATCTCGAATCAATCCACGACCCAGTGTATACAAGTCTCAGGCTAGATCACAACTCAAAGTATATATATTATTTTGGAATCAACCTCAACCCTGTATAGCTAACTCAAACATTACTGCATATAGAGTGTCTATGGCTGTTCCGAAATGTATATTTAGATGAGTCGATATGATATGTCAAAACATTGTATACATGTCTATGGTATACCAAGATTACATAATATATGTATAATACAATATAAGTTAGCTAGGATATGATTAATATGGATTTGTTATAAAATTTTCGTAGCTACAACAAGTAAAATTTTCCAATTTTGTTTTACCCATAACTTCTTCGTTTTAAATCCGTTTTGAGTGATTCAAGTTGCTATGGATTCATATTGAACTTAAGTTTATGAATATAAATAGAAAAAGTATAAGTTTATAGTCAAAAATACAGGTTACAAGTCAATATTATAAGAGGTAGTCATTTCAGTCGAAAGAACGACGTCTTGATGACCATTTTGAAAAACATAATTCCACTTTGAGTTTAACCATGACTTTTGGATATAGTTTCATGTTCATAAGAAAAATCATTTTCCCAGAAGAATAACTTTTAAATCGAAGTCTATCATAGTTTTTAATTAACTAACCCAAAACAGCCCGTGGTGTTACTACGACGGCGTATGTCCGATTTTACGGTGTTTTTCGTGTTTCCAAATTTTAAATCATTAAGTTAGCATATCATATAGATATAGATAATGTGTTTACTTGATTTTAAAAGTCAAGTTAGAAGGATTAACTTTATTTGCGAACACGTTTAGAATTAACTAAACTATGTTCTAGTGATTACAAGTTTAAATCTTCGAATAAGATAGCTTTATATGTATGAATCGAATGATGTTATGAACATCATTACTACCTCAAGTTTTGTGGATAAACCTACTGGAAAAGAAAAAAATAGATCTAGCTTCAAAGGATCCTTGGATGGCTTGAAAGTTCTTGAAGTAGAATCATGACACGAAAACAAGTTCAAATAAGATTTCCACTCGAAATAAGATTGTTATAGTTATAGAAATTGAATCAAAGTTTGAGTATGAGTATTACCTTGAATTAGAAAGATATCTTACTATAAATAAGAAATATTTCTTGAGATTGAATGATCACTTGAAATGGATTTGCAAGATCGGAAGTAAGCTAGCAAGTTTGAAAGATTTCTTGAAGTGTTCTTGAATGGTTGTTTTTATGATGATTAAAGCTTGTAATTGAAGCTAAAAGATGGTGAAAATGCTTGGAGATGATCAAGTATGATGTTAGGAGTATTTTGAGAGAGAATTTGGAGTGTAAGTATGAGAAAATGGAATTAAAAATGGGGTGAAATCATAAAAACGGGATTACTTGTTATAAAGAGAAAAAAAAAGATCCTTAAGTTTGTTTTTAGCTCATTAGTCATACAAGTTGTTAAATAATGGTTTCACATATTTTTGACTCTAAGATGGCTGCTAAGAATGAATGATTAAAGGTATATATACCAATAGTAAATACATCTAGAAGCTGTGTATTGTACGAGTACGAATACGGGTACATACGAGTAGAATTGTTGATGAAAATGAATGAGAATGTAATTGTGAGCATTTTTGCTAAGTAGAAGTACTTTGATATGTGTCTTGAAGTCTTTCAAAAGTGTACTAATACATATTAATACACTACATGTATATACATTTTAACTGAGTCGTTAAGTCACCATTAGTCGTTACATGTAAGTGTTGTTTTGAAACCTTTAAGTTAACGATCTTGTTAAATGTAATTAATCCATTGTTATAATACTTAAATAAGAAGTTAATTTGTTATGTTAACATGATAACATGGTGTATGAATATATCTTAACATCATATATATATATATATATATATGTTAAAATACTATTACAACGATAATCGTTACATATATATATTGTTTCGAAATCCTTAAGTTAGTAGTCTCATCTTACTTGTATAGTTCATTGTTAATACACTTAATGATATACTTAATTATCATTTTATCATTTTAAATATATTATATCAATATCTTAATACAATACATATGTATTTAGTAAGACGTTGCTATAACGATAATCGTTATGTATATCGTTTCGAGCTTCATAATTCAATATTCTCATTTTTTATGTATATCACACATTGTTAATATACTTAGTGAGATACTTACTTATCATAATCTCATGTTAATCATATATATGTCCATATATATATATCATCATGTCGTTTTTACAAGTTTTAACGTTCGTGAATCGCCGGTCAACTTGGGTGGTCAATTGTCTACATGAACTCATTTCAAATAATCAAATCTTAACAAGTTTGATTGCTTAACATGTTGGAAACATTTAATCATGCAATTATAGTTTTCATTAATAAACAATCATGAAAAAGTTCGGGTCACTACAGTACCTACCCGTTAAATAAATTTCGTCCCAAAATTTTAAGCGGTTGAAGGTGTTGACGCAACTTCTGGAAATAAGTGTGGGTAGTCCTTCTTTATCTGGTCTTCACATTCCCAGGTGAACTTGGGTCCTCTACGAGCATTCCATTGAACCTTAACAATTGGTATCTTGTTTTGCTTAAGCCTTTTAACCTCACGATCCATTATTTTGACGGGTTCTTCGATGAATTGAAGTTTTTCATTGATTTGGATTTCGTCTAGCGGAATAGTGAGATCTTCTTTAGCAAAATATTTCTTCAAATTCGAGACGTGGAAAGTGTTATGTACAGCCGCGAGTTTTTGAGGTAACTCAAGTCGATAAGCTACTGGTCCGACACGATCTATAATCTTGAATGGTCCAATGTACCTTGGATTTAGTTTCCCCCATTTACCAAATCGAACAACGTCTTTCCAAGGTGAAACCTTAAGCATGACCATCTCTCCAACTTCAAATTCTATGTTTTTTATTTTAATGTCCGCGTAACTCTTTTGTCGACTTTGGGCGGTTTTCAACCGTTGTTGAATTTGAATGATCTTCTCGGTAGTTTCTTGAATTATATCTGGACCCGTAATCTGTCTATCCCCCACTTCACTCCAACAAATCGGAGACCTGCACTTTCTACCATAGATTGCTTCAAACGGAGCCATCTCAATACTCGAATGGTAACTGTTGTTGTAGGAAAATTCTGCTAATGGTAGGTGTCGATCCTAGCTGTTTCCAAAGTCAATAACACATACTTATACCATGTCTTTAAGAGTTTGTATAGTCCTCTCACTTTGCCCATCGGTTTGTGGATGATAGGCAGTACTCATGTCTAGACGAGTTCCTAATGCTTGCTGTAATGTCTGCCAAAACCTTGAAACAAATCTGCCATCCCTATCAGAGATAATAGAGATTGGTATTCCATGTCTGGAGACAACTTCTTTCAAGTATAATCACGCCAACTTCTCCATTTTGTCATCTTCTCTCATTGGCAGAAAATGTGCTGATTTGGTAAGACGATCGACTATTACCCAAATAGTATCATAACCACTTGCAGTCCTTGGTAATTTAGTAATGAAATCCATGGTAATGTTTTCCCATTTCCATTCCGGGATTTCGGGTTGTTGAAGTAGACCTGATGGTTTCTGATGTTCATCTTTGACCTTAGAACACGTCAAACATTCTCCTACGTATCTAGCAATACCGGCTTTCATACCCGGCCACCAAAAGTGTTTCTTGAGATCTTTGTACATCTTCTCCACTCCGTGATGTATTGAATATCTGGTTTTATGTGCTTCCTTAAGTACCTTTTCTCTCACATCTCCAAACCTTGGTACCCAAATTCTTTCAGCTCTATATCGAGTTCCGTCTTCCCGAATATTAAGGTGTTTCTCCGACCCTTTGGGTATTTCATTTTTCAAATTCCCTTCTTTTACAACTCCCTGTTGCACCTCCTTTATTTGAGTAGTAAGGTTAGTACGAATAATTATATTCATAGCTTTTACCCGTATAGGTTCTCTGTCCTTTCTACTCAAAGCGTCGCCTACCACATTCGCCTTCCCCGGGTGGTAACTGAAATGTCCCGTTCATATTGATTATAAATGTTCCATATTAATTGATTTTGTTGTGAGGTTATGACCTCTATATGAGACGTTTTTCAAAGACTGCATTCATTTTTAAAACAACCATAACCTTTATTTTATCAATAAAGGTTTTAAAAGCATTACGTAGATTATCAAATAATGATAATCTAAAATATACTGTTTACACATGACCATTACATAATGGTTTACAATAGAAATATATTACATCGACATATGTTTCTTGAATGTAGTTTTTACACAATATCATACAAACATGGACTCCAAATCGTGTCCTTATTTTAGTATGTAACAGCGGAAGCTCTTAGTATTCACCTGAGAATAAACATGCTTTAAACGTCAACAAAAATGTTGGTGAGTTATAGGTTTAACCTATATATATCAAATCGTAATAATAGACCACAAGATTTCATATTTCAATACACATCCCATACATAGAGATAAAAATCATTCATATGGTGAACACCTGGTAACCGACATTAACAAGATGCATATATAAGAATATCCCCATCATTCCGTGACAACCTTCGGATATGATATAAATTTCGAAGTACTAAAGCATCTGGTACTTTGGATGGGGTTTGTTAGGCCCAATAGATCTATCTTTAAGATTCGCGTCAATTAGGGTGTCTGTTCCCTAATTCTTAGATTACCAGACTTAATAAAAAGGGGCATATTCGATTTCGATAATTCAACCATAGAATGTAATTTCACGTACTTGTGTCTATTTTGTAAATCATTTATAAAACATGCATGTATTCTCATCCCAAAAATATTAGATTTTAAAAGTGGGACTATAACTCACTTTCACAGATATTTCCTTCCTCGGAAATAAGACTTGGCCACGGATCGATTCACGAACCTATATAAATATGTACATATATATCAAAGTATGATCAAAATATAATTACAACCATTTTTATTATGTTTTAAAGATTTGAGTGTATTAAGTCAGCTGTCCTCGTTAATAACCTACAACTAGTTGTCCACAGTTAGATGTACATAAATAAATCGATATATATTATCTTGAATCAATCCATAACCCAGTGTATACACGTCTCAAGCTAGATCACAACTCAAAGTATATATATTTTTAGAATCAACCTCAACCCTATATAGCTAACTCCAACATTACTGCATATAGAGTGTCTATGGTTGTTCCAAATAATATATATACATGGGTCGATATGATATGTCAAAACATTTGCATACGTGTCTATGGTATCCCAAGATTACATAATATATTAGAATACATGTATAATACAATATAAGTTAGCTAGGATATGATTTGTATAGATTTGTTAAACATTTCCCGTAGCTAAAAAGATCAAAAATATCCAATCTTGTTTTACCCATAACTTCTTCATTTTAAATCCGTTTTGAGTGAATCAAATTGCTATGGTTTCATATTGAACTCTAATTTAAGAATCCAAACAGAAAAGTATAGGTTTATAGTCGGAAATTTAAGTTACATGTCAATTACTAAAGAGGTAGTCATTTCCGTCGAAAGAACGACATCTTGATGACCATTTTGAAAAACATACTTTCACTTTGAGTTTAACCAAGATTTTTGGATATAGTTTCATGTTCATATGAAAAATCATTTTTCCAGAAGAACAACTTTTAAATCAATTACATGTCAATTACTAAAGAGGTAGTCATTTCCGTCGAAAGAACGACGTCTTGATGACCATTTTGAAAAACATACTTTCACTTTGAGTTTAACCAGGATTT
This sequence comes from Rutidosis leptorrhynchoides, assembly GCF_046630445.1. NCBI lineage: Eukaryota > Viridiplantae > Streptophyta > Magnoliopsida > Asterales > Asteraceae > Rutidosis > Rutidosis leptorrhynchoides. Next base: position 213,116,942 of record NC_092335.1, read on the forward strand.
TTGGATATAGTTTCATGTTCATATGGAAAATCATTTTTCTAGAAGAACAACTTTTAAATCAAAGTTTATCATAGTTTTTAATTATCCAAACCACAACAGCCCCCGGTTTCACTACGACGGCTTATATCCGATTTTATGGTGTTCATCGTGTTTCCAGGTTTTAAATCATTAAGTTAGCATATCATATAGATATAGAACATGTGTTTAGTTGATTTTAAAAGTCAAGTTATAAGGATTAACTTTTGTTTACAAACAAGTTTAGAATTAACTAAACTATGTTCTAGTGATTACAAGTTTAAACCTTCGAATAAGATAGCTTTATATGTATGAATCGAATGATGTTATGAACATCATTACTACCTCAAGTTTTCTGGATAAAACTACTGGAAATGAGAAAAATAGATCTAGCTTCAAAGGATCCTTGGATGGCTTGAAATTTCTTGAAGCAGAATCATGACACGAAAACAGTTCAAGTAAGATTTTCACTCGAAATAAGATTGTTATAGTTGTAGAAATTGAATCAAAGTTTGAATATGAATATTACCTTGAATTAGAAAGATAACCTACTGTAAATAACAAAGGTTCCTTAATCTTAGATGATTACTTGAAATGGATTAGAAAGCTTGGAAGTAGACTTGCAAACTTGGAAGTATTCTTGATTTTTATGAAACTATACTTATGGAATTTATGAAGAACACTTAGAACTTGAAGATGGAACTTGAGAGAGATCAATTATATGAAGAAAATTGAAGAATGAAAGTGTTTGTAGGTGTTTTTGGTCGTTGGTATATGGATTAGATATAAAGGATATGTAATTTTGTTTTCATGTAAATAAGTCATGAATGATTACTAATATTTTTGTAATTTTATGAGATATTTCATGCTAGTTACCAAATGATGGTTCTCACATGTGTTAGGTAACTCACATGGGCTGCTAAGAGCTGATCATTGGAGTGTATATACCAATAGTACATACATCTAAAAGCTATGTATTGTACGAGTACGAATACAGGTGCATACAAGTAGAATTGTTGATGAAACTGAACGAGGATGTAATTGTAAGCATTTTTGTTAAGTAGAAGTACTTTGATATATGTCTTGAAGTTTTTCAAAAGTGTAAGAATACATATCAAAACACAACATGTATATACATTCTAATGGAGTCGTTAAGTCTTCGTTAGTCGTTACATGTAAGTGTTGTTTTGAAACCTTTAAGTTAACGATCTCAATTAATGTTGTTAACCCAATGTTTATTATATCAAATGAGATGTTAAATTATTATGTTATCATGATATTATGATGTATGAATATCTCTTAATATGATATATACATTAAAATATCGTTACAACGATAATCGTTACATACAAGTCTCGTTTCGTAATTCTTGAGTTAGTAGTCTTATTTTTACATATGTAGTTCATTGTTAACACACTTAATGATATATTTAAATATAATTTTATCATGTTAAATATAGTGTATCAATATCTTAATATGATACATATGTATTTAGTAGACGTTATCATAACGATAATCGTTATATATATCATTTCGAGTTTCTTAACTTAGTAATCTCATTTCTTATGTATATCACACATTGTTAATATACTTAGTGAGATAATTACTCATCATAATCTCATGTCAACCATATATATATGTCTATATATACCACAACATGTAGTTTTTACAAATTTGTAACATTCGTGAATCGCCGGTCAACTTGGGTGATCAATTGTCTATATGAAACTTATTTCATTTAATCAAGTCTTAACAAGTTTGATTGCTTAACACGTTGAAACATTTAGTCATGTAAATATCAATCTCAATTAATATATATAAACATGGAAAAGTTCGGGTCACTACAGTAACGAATCTCGAAATCGTAATCATTCAATAACTCAATCCATCTACGCTACCTCATGTTCAGTTGTTTCTGATTAAATATGTGTTGAAGACTTTTTGGTCGGTATATATAATACTTTTGACCCCATATAAATAGTGCCTCCAAGTCTTTAATGCAAAAACAACCGCGCCTAATTCCAAATCATGCGTCGTATAATTCTGCTCGTGAATCTTCAATTGTCTAGACGCATAAGCAATTACCTTCGTTCGTTGCATTAATACACAACCGAGACCTTGCTTTGAGGTGTCACAATATATCACAAAATCATCATTCCCTTCAGGTAATGATAATATAGGTGCCGTAGTTAACTTTTTCTTCAACAATTGAAACGCTTTCTCCTGCTTATACTTCCATTCGAATTTCTTCCCTTTATGGGTTAATGCAGTCAAGGGTTTTGCTATTTTGGAAAAATCTTGGATGAATCTTCTGTATTAACCAGCTAGTCCTAAAAATTGGCGTATATGTTTCGGAGTTTTCGGGGTTTCCCATTTTTCAACAGTTTCAATCTTTGCAGGATCCACCTGATACCTTCTTTGTTCACTACGTGACCGAGGAATTGAACTTCTTCTAACCAAAATGCACACTTTGAAAACTTAGCGTACACTTTTTCTTTCCTCAACAACTCTAGCACTTTTCTCAAATGTTCTTCGTGCTCTTGCTCATTCTTTGAGTAAATAAGTATGTCATCGATAAAAACAATGACAAACTTGTCGAGATATGGCCCACATACACGGTTCATGAGGTCCATGAACACAGCTGATGTGTTAGTCAATCCAAACGGCATAACCATAAACTCGTAATGACCGTAACGCGTCCTGAACACAGTCTTTGGAATATCATCCTCCTTCACCCGCATTTGATGATACCCGGAACGTAAATCGATCTTCGAATAAACCAACGAGCCTTGTAGTTGATCAAATAAGTCGTCGATTCTCGGTAGTGGGTAACGGTTCTTGATGGTAAGCTTGTTTAACTCTCGGTAGTCGATACACAACCTGAATGTACCATCTTTCTTCTTGACAAACAAAACAGGAGCTCCCCACGGTGATGTGCTTGATCGAATGAAACCACGCTCTAAAAGTTCTTGTAATTGACTTTGGAGTTCCTTCATTTCGCTAGGTGCGAGTCTGTATGGAGCACGAGCTATTGGTGCAGCTCCTGGTGCAAGATCTATTTAAAATTCAACAGATCAGTGTGGAGGTAGTCCCGGTAATTCTTTCGGAAATACATCGAGAAATTCTTTTGCAACGGGAACATCATTGATGTTCTTTTCTTCGGTTTGTACTTTCTCGACATGTGCTAGCACTGCATAGCAACCTTTTCTTATTAGCTTTTGCGCCTTCAAATTACTAATAAGATTTAGCTTCACGTTGCTCTTTTCTCCGTATACCATTAAGGGTTTTCCTTCTTCTCGTACAATGCGAATTGCATTTTTGTAACATACGATCTCTGCTTTCTCCTTTTTCAACCAGTCCATGCCAATTATTACATCAAAACTCCCTAACTCTACTGGTATCAAATCAATCTTAAACGTTTCACTAACCAGTTTAATTTCTCAATTTCGACATATTTTATCTGCTGAAATTAATTTACCATTTTCTAATTCGAGTAAAAATTTATTATTCATAGCCGTCAATGGACCACTTAATTTAGTACAAAAATCTCTACTCATATAGCTTCTATCCGCACCCGAATCAAATAAAACATAAGCAGGTTTTTCATTGATAAGAAACGTACCCGTAACAAGCTTCAGGTCTTCCTGCGCTTCTTCTGCATTAAAGTTAAAAACTTTCCCACTGCTTTGCCCATTATTATTTCCCTGGTTTGGGCACGTAGTTTTGTAGTGCCCCTTCTTTCTGCATCCGAAACAAATAATGTGGGCAGTATTTGTTCTTTTAGTCACTGGTCTGAATGCTTCACACTTCGTTGCAGCATGACCCTTCCTATTACATTTGGTACATACTACTTCACAAAATTTACCCGGATGATATCCTTCACACCTATAGCATGGAATTTTCTAATTGTTGTTGTCATTGTAGTTATTGAGATTGCTATTGGGATTGATGTGGTTGTTATTGTTGTTGGGACTTTTGGTGAAGTTATTGTTGTTGGGACACTTGTTGTAGTTGTTGTTGGGATTGTGATTGTTGTTATTGTGATTGATGTTGCGGTTGTTGGGATAGTTGTTGCGATTGTGGTTGTGATTGTTGTTGTTGTATTGGTAACTCTTGTCACGATTTTCCTCCCACTTTCTCTTGGCTTGTTTCGTGTTGGCCTCTTCGGCCGCCTGTTCTTTAATCCTTCCCTCAATCTGATTTATGAGTTTGTGAGCCATCCGACTTGCCTTTTGTATTGAGGAGGGCTCGTGTGAACTCACATCTTCTTGAATCCTTTCTGGTAACCCTTTTACAAATGCATCAATCTTCTCCTCTTCATCTTCGAATGCTCTTGGACACAATAGGCTCAACTTTGTGAATCGTCGTTCGTACGTGGTGATGTAGAAACCTTGCGTTCGTAATCCTCTAAGTTCTACCTTAAGCTTATTGACCTAGTTTCTGGGACGATACTGCTCGTTCATCAAGTGCTTGAATGCTGACCACGGTAGTGCATAAGCTGCATCTTGTCCCACCTGCTCGAGATAGGTGTTTCACCATGTTAACGCAGTACCTGTGAAGATATGCGTAGCGTACTTTACTTTGTCTTTTTCAGTACATTTACTTATGGCAAACACCGATTCAACCTTTTTGGTCCACCGTTTTAATCCGATTGGACCCCCGGTTCCATCAAATTCCAAAGGTTTACAGGCAGTGAATTCTTTGTAGGAGCATCCTACCCGATTTCTTGTGGAATTAGTTCCACTGCTAGAACCAGAGTTATTGTTGTTATTTTACATTGCAGCCTACACTGCGGCTATGTTCGCAGCAAGGAAAACACGGAAGTCTTCCTCACTCATGTTCAAGTTCTGACGAGTCGTCGGTGCCATTTCCTTCAAAAATAGCCAAAAGAATTAAGTTAATCATATAGAATTAAGAGTAGTCAATAGTATTTCATAGCATAATATGAACTCTTTTATAAAAGCTTTTTCTTCATATTAGCGTTTTATAAGTTTTAATTCTGGTAATACCTACCCGTTAAGTTCATACTTAGTAGCTACTATACAATTCAACTACTACGATTCTATATGAAAAACTAAATACAATAATATTTCGCGTTCAAACTTTTATACAATATTTTTACAAATTTACAATACTGCTATTTTACATATAGCATGAAATATAGCACACAATAACTTTGATACAAAAAAGTTGTGACAACAATCCTAGTTAATACGCAAGTCGTTCAGCAAAGGCAATAAAAACACGTAATTTATAAGTCCAGAAACAAGTCATGCATTCTGGTTTTACTAAGACTACTTCCCATCCTTGGTCTTGTGAAACATAACCATTGTGGCCGTTGACAAGTAAACATGTTGTAACGTCGTCAAAGGGACGAGGGTTTTGTAATGCCCAACAACCCCGTAACAATCTAAAAACTTTATTTCTTACCCCAACTACTGAATCCGTCACTTGTGGGAAGGTTTTATTTAAAAGTTGAAATCCGATGTTCTTTTTCTCACTTTGGTGAGAAGCGAACATCACTAACCCATAAGCATAATATGCTTCTTTATGTTGCATGTTAGCAGCTCTTTCTAAAGTTCGAAGTCCTATGTTAGGATATGTTGAGTCAAAATAGGTTTTTAACCCGTAGCGTAAAATTGCATTTGAGTTCCCCGCATTTAACGCTTTAAAGAAAACACGGCGTAACTTATGGTCTCCCCAATGTGATATACCCCATCTTTCAAATGAAAGCCTTTTATAAACTAAGGCATGCCTGGAACATTCATCAAATATTCTACAAACTAATTTTGCCGTAAATAACTGATAATGCTAAAAACGAACATATATTTCATAGCATTATTCCTCAAGAAAGACAAGATTTTAGTTGGTATTGTTCGATTTACAAGCGATATTCGTTTAAATTTTAAAAAGAGAAGATAAAAAGCAGAATCGACAAATTGAAGACAAAAAGGTCCAAAGAGCTAAAAAGTACAAGATACAACTAAAAAGGTTCAAAATATTGATGAGGAACGTCTCAAAATGACAAGAGTACAAGTTACAAAACGCAAAGTACACGATATAAAATAATACGCGAAGACGTCCGAAAATCCGGAACCGGGACCTGAGCCTAGAAGAAACGCCCGACGCAACGGACCAAAAATATCTAGTCTACTATGCACAAGAATATAATATAATATATATATAATTATATATAATTATATATTATTTTATATATTATTATTATATTACGTCGGCAAGAAGAAAACAAAGCAATTTGGCTGGATCCAGGGTGGCCATGCGACTCGCATGGCCAGAAGCACAAATCCATGCGAGTCGCATGGAGTGAGATTGCTGGTCAGGTCCTATATAAAGCCAGTTTTCTGCCGAGTTTGATACACATAATTTTAATCTCTCTCTCAATATATACATAATATATATATATAATTTATATTTTAATTTTAATTTTAATTCTAATAATAAGGGTATGTTAGCGAATGTTGTAAGGGTGTAAGTCGAAATTCTGTCCGTGTAACGCTACGCTATTTTTAATCATTGTAAGTTATGTTCAACCTTTTTATATTAATGTCTCGTAGCTAAGTTATTATTATGCTTGTTTAAAACGAAGTAATCATGATGTTGGGCTAATTACTAAAATTGGGTAATTGGGCTTTGTACCATAATTGGGGTTTGGACAAAAGAACGACACTTGTGGAAACTAGACTATGGGCTATTAATGAGCTTTATATTTGTTTAACTAAATGAAAGTTTGTTAATGTTAATATAAAGGTTTACAATTGGGCGTCCCTATAAATTACCATATACACTCGATCGGACACGATGGGCGGGGTATTTATATGTACGAATAATCGTTCATTTAACCGGACACGGGAATGGATTAATAGCCACTAGAATAATTAAAACAGGGGTGAAATTACATTCAAGGGTAATTGGTGTAATTGTTAACAAAGTAGTAAAACCTTGGTTTACACGCAGTCGATAACCTGGTGTATTCATTAAACAAAGTATTAAAACCTTGTTACAATTCGAATCCCCAATTAGTTGGAATATTTAACTTCGGGTATAATAATAATTTGATGAGGACACTCGCAATTTATATTTATGACTGATGGACTGTTATGGACAAAAACCAGACGGACATATTGAATAATCCAGGACAAAGGACAATTAACCCATGGGCATAAAACTAAAATCAACACGTCAAACATCATGATTACGGAAGTTTAAATAAGCATAATTCTTTTATTTCATATTTAATTTCCTTTATTTTATATTTAATTGCACTTCTAATTATCGCACTTTTATTTATTGTTATTTAATCGCACTTTTAATTATCGTACTTTTTAATTATCGCAATTTTATTTTATCGCATTTTTATTATTCGCAATTTCATTATCGTTATTTACTTTACGCTTTAATTTAAGTCTTGTATTTATTTTATATTTTACATTAGGTTTTAACTGCGACTAAAGTTTTAAAATCGACAAACCGGTCATTAAACGGTAAAAACCCCCCTTTATAATAATAATATTACTTATATATATATTTGTATTTTTATAAAAGTAAACTAATATAGCGTTGAGCTTTGTTTAAAGATTTCCCTGTGGAACGAACCGGACTTACTAAAAACTACACTACTGTACGATTAGGTACACTGCCTATAAGTGTTGTAGCAAGGTTTAAGTATATCCATTCTATAAATAAATAAATATCTTGTGTAAAATTGTATCGTATTTAATAGTTTTTCCTAGTAAAATATAAACTATTTTATATACACCCCGCTGCACATCAAGTATTTTTGGCGCCGCTGCCGGGGAACGCCGAAGCGAAACGCCATATTTTTAATTTTTAAGTTATAATTAGTTTTGGTAAAATTTATATTTTTAAAAAAAAAATTAAAAAAATATATAAAAAAAAAAAGCTTTTAAAATCGAAAAAAAAAAAAGTATTTTAAATATATTTTTTTTAAGTTTTTCTTTTACTTTTACAAAATTATAAAGTATTTTAAGTTTATTTTTAGTTTTTAAAATTAAGTTTTATTTTAATTATATATATATTTATATTTTAAATATAAAACAGAAAAAAAAGAAAATAAATATTAAATATTACGTGACCTGTCAAATTGAACCTGTCAATTGAACCGGTCCAGTTCAGTCATGCGACTCGCATGACCCACCCCCTTAAACCATGCGACTCGCATGAGGGGTCTGACAGGGCCACAACCAAACCCTAAAAACGCATTTATTACGGAGTATAATATATTATTATTATTAAACCCTAAGTTGATTTTATTATTATTAATTAAGTTTTTAGTTTAATTAATTTTAACTACTTTTAATTAGTTTTATTATATTTAAAATTTAATACTTTAATATAAATAATATAAAAATAATATTTTTTATAAAAAGTATACTTTTACAACTTTTTGTATATTTTTATATTTTGTCCCTTTTTAATCGTTGTAGCGTAATATTTGTATTTTTAGCTCATATTTAATTTTAAACTTAGTTTTTGCTATAGTTATTTTTATTCCTAGATTTTTAGGTTTTGCCGTAGAATTCCTTAAGTGCTTTTTCTTTAGACTAAGATTTAGATGCTTTAGAATTTTGCGACGCCTTTTTAAGTTTTAGTTTCTTTTTAAGTTATTTCCATTTGGGATTCAGTTTTTCCTGTAAGCTTTAATATTTTTAGACACCTTTTACTATGTATCAATTATCATTCCAATTAGTGATTTCAATTTGCGATTATAATTTTAAGTTAGTTGTAGTAATAAGGTTAGGTTAGTAAAGTATTTTTATAAAGTTTCTTTTATTTTTCCGTCATCTTTTATTTTTCAACCATTTTTTTTTTTTTCGACCTTTTTCGACGAACTCTTTTTCTCTCTTATTTCTCGCTATTCTAGTTTTAGGACATAGATTTTTATTCTACTTCTTATCTAAATTTCTTAAAATTACGAAAATTTATTTTAAGTGGTTAAATTGATAGACATCAAAATTTTCTGGTTCGTAGTAATAGTTGGATTTGTACGTGGACCGGGTTATTGGAGCCAAACAGTCCTCAATTATATTGAGACCAAACGAATCCTGCCCCTCTGCTGCATCTTTTGGCTATTCGAAACGTGGGCAAAATCAGAAAAGTCTATTGATTGGATAACTTATTATAATTTTTCTTTCCTTTTTAAAAACTAATAGGATATTCAGTGAATGCACCGAGCAAGACGTTCATCACCTTTTGTACGTTCACCACCTGTAACTCGATCAAGACATCGTTTAACAAATATAACCACCGTTGATTTTTCTTTAGAATCGTCATCCAGTCGACCAAGTACTTCAGTTCAAATTTCCGATAATCCATTTTTTGAAACAAACCTCACAATTGGGAATCCAGAGAATATTCAGGAACGGTTCGTAGATCCTGAACCATTAAACTTTCCTCCGGAACCACCAATCATTCAAACAGAGATTGTTGAGGAACGAACTATTAAATCAGAATCATCTAGTGATACCGAGTCAACAAATTCAATTATGGAGAATCTGGAACCTTTAAGTATGGAAGACCGAATGAGAGCTAAACGCACTGGCCAAGGTCACGCAATTACTCATCCAGACATTAATGCGCCAGATTATGAAATCAAAGGACAAATTCTACACATGGTGACTAATCAATGCCAATTTAGTGGTGCGCCGAAGGAAGATCCAAATGAACATCTACGTACCTTTAATAGGATCTGCACACTATTTAAAATCCGAGAAGTGGAGGATGAACAAATATATCTCATGTTATTTCCCTGGACTTTAAAGGGAGAAGCCAAAGATTGGTTGGAATCGTTACCTGAAGGGGCGATTGATACATGGGATGTTTTAGTTGACAAATTTCTTAAACAATTTTTTCCTGCATCTAAAGCCGTAAGACTTCAAGCAGAAATTGTTACGTTCACACAGAAGCCAAATGAAACTCTATATGAGGCGTGGACAAGATATGGAAAGTTACTAAGAGGATGTCCGCAACATGGTTTAGACACCTGTCAAATAGTACAAATATTCTACCGAGGATGCGACATCACTATAAGAAAAGACATAGATATAGCAGCTGGTGGTTCTATTATGAAGAAAACCGAAACTGATGCTTACAAAATTATTGATAATACTGCTTCCCACTCACATGAGTGGCACCAAGAAAAAGATATCATTAGATCATCTAAAGCAGCTAGAGCCGATTCTAGCCATGACTTAGATTCCATTTCGGCAAAGATAGATGCTTTCGAGAGACGAATGGAAAAGATGACTAAGGATATTCACTCAATACGAATTAGTTGTGAGCAGTGTGGAGGACCACATTTGACAAAAGATTGTCTCAGTATTGAATTAACAATGGAACAAAGAGAGAATATTTCATACATAAACCAAAGGCCTGGAAATAATTATCAGAATAATTATCAACCACCAAGACCGATTTACAATCAAAACCAGAATTATAACCGAAATATTCCATACAACAACCAACAAGGTCCTAGCAATCAACAAGTATCCAATAATACTTACAATCAGCAAAGACCGAATTTTCAAAACAAACCACCACAACAAACCGATGATAAAAAGCCGAATTTAGAAGATATGATGACGAAGCTAGTTGAAACTCAAACGCAGTTTTTCACATCTCAAAAACAAACCAATGAACAAAATGCTCAAGCATTTAGAAATCAACAAGCTTCTATTCAAAATCTGGAACAAGAAGTAAGTAACCTAGCAAGGTTAATAGGTGAAAGAAAACCGGGAAGTCTACCTAGTGATACAAATGCTAACCCCCGGAATGAAACAGCTAAAGCTATTACCACAAGAAGTGGTACAACACTTAAACCACCTGAAATACCTGTAACTTCTGATGAAACTATTCCTACTCCACAAGAACCACAACCTGATCAAGATAAGGAAAAAGAACCGGTAGTTGAAAAGGTTAATGAAGATAACACAGTTAAGGATAAACCTTATGTTAAACCATACCAACCACCACTTCCTTACCCGAGTAAAATGAAGAAAGAAAAACTTGAAGCCGAGCAATCCAAATTCTTGGATATGTTTAAACAGATAAATGTAAATCTTCCTTTCATTGATGTGATTTCAGGAATGCCAAGGTATGCTAAATTCTTGAAAGATCTAATCACGAATAGAAAGAAAATGGAAGAACTCTCGGCTGTAACTATGAATGCTAATTGTTCAGCAGTGCTGTTGAATAAGATACCAGAAAAACTATCTGATCCAGGAAGTTTCACAATTCCATGTTTTCTGGGTAGTCTTAGTTCAATAGAAGCATTAGCAGATTTAGGTGCTAGTATAAATCTAATGCCGTATTCACTATACGCTAAACTAGACCTTGGAGAATTGAAACCAACCAGAATAAGCATACAACTAGCCGATAGATCAATAAAATATCCTAGAGGGATAATGGAGAACATGCTAGTTAAAGTTGGTACTTTAGTATTCCCAGTAGATTTTGTTGTTCTGGACATGGAAGAAGATTCTCAAGTTCCTCTCATATTAGGAAGACCATTTTTAAACACGGCTAAAGCAATGATAGACGTGTTCGGTAAGAAACTGACCCTAAGTATAGAGGATGAGAGTGTTACCTTTTCAGTTGATAGAGCAATGCAACAACCACAATCTGCAGATGATACATGTTATTATATTCAAACTATAGATGCACATTCAGAATTATTAGAAGAATTTCCAGAATTACAAGGAACAGGAGAATGTTCTTTAGGAGAAGGTAATGAACCAATTGATGAAGCTGAAATGTTAGCTACACTTATAGCTAATGGATATGAACCAACAACAGAAGAAATTCAAATGCTAAAAGAAGAAGACAGATATCGATATAAATCATCGATAGAAGAACCTCCGAAATTAGAGTTAAAGCCACTTCCAAACCATTTGGAATACGCTTATTTACATGGTGAATCTGAATTACCTGTAATAATATCGTCTTCTCTTACTGAAAATGATAAATCACAACTCATTTCTGTGTTGAAAGCTCATAAACCAGCCATTGCATGGAAGATTCATGATATTAAAGGAATAAGTCCTTCGTATTGCACACATAAAATCCTTATGGAAGAAGGTCATAAAACGTATGTGCAACGCCAACGAAGACTAAATCCTAATATGCAAGATGTAGTTAAGAAAGAGATTATTAAACTGCTAGATGCAGGTTTGATATATCCAATTTCTGATAGTCCATGGGTAAGCCCAGTTCAATGCGTGCCTAAGAAGGGTGGCATGACTGTCATTACAAATGAGAAAAATGAGCTTATTCCTACTAGGACTGTAACAGGATGGCGTGTATGTATTGATTATAGAAAATTAAATGACGCCACCAGAAAAGATCACTTTCCCTTACCTTTCATAGATCAAATGTTGGAAAGATTAGCCGGAAATAGTTACTATTGTTTTCTAGATGGATTTTCCGGATATTTTCAAATTCCAATAGCACCCGAGGATCAAGAGAAAACCACATTCACGTGCCCTTATGGTACTTTTGCTTACAAACGCATGCCATTTGGACTTTGTAACGCCCCTGCAACCTTTCAAAGGTGTATGATGGCGATTTTTCATGACATGATAGAAGAATGCATGGAAGTATTCATGGATGACTTTTCAGTCTTCGGTGATACATTTAAATCATGTCTAGTTAATCTGGAACGAATGCTAATTAGATGCAAAAAATCAAATCTAGTACTTAATTGGGAGAAATGCCATTTCATGGTTAAAGAAGGCATCGTTCTTGGACATAAAATTTCAAAAGAAGGAATTGAAGTGGATAGAGCTAAAGTAGATGTAATTGCTAAACTTCCACATCCCACAAATGTTAGAGGAGTTAGGAGTTTTCTAGGGCATGCCGGTTTTTACCGACGTTTCATAAAAGATTTTTCTAAAATTGCCACTCCTATGAATAAACTCCTAGAAAAGGATGCGCCATTCATCTTTTCAGATGAATGTATCAAATCTTTTAATATTCTTAAAGAAAAACTCACTAATGCACCGATCATGATAACACCAAATTGGAATCTACCATTTGAACTAATGTGCGATGCAAGTGATTTTGCAATGGGAGCCGTTTTAGGACAAAGGATTGAAAAACGATTTCAACCTATATATTATGCTAGTAAGACGTTACAATGAGCACAAACGAACTATACAACTACTGAAAAAGAACTCCTTGCTATTGTCTTTGCTTTTGACAAATTTCGATCATATCTCGTTCTAGCAAAAACGGTGGTCTATACCGACCATTCTGCTCTTAGATACCTATTTTCAAAACAAGATGCTAAACCAAGATTAATCCGTTGGATCTTACTCTTACAAGAGTTTGATATTGAAATCCGAGATAAAAGAGGAGCAGAAAATCTCGCCGCTGATCATCTTTCTCGTCTTGAAAATCCCGAATTAGAAGTTCTGAATGAATCAGCCATACAAGACAACTTTCCTGATGAATATCTATTGAAGATAGATTACAAAGAAATCCCATGGTTTGCAGACTATGCAACCTACTTAGTTTGTGGATTCCTTGAAAAAGGATTATCGTATCAAAGACGAAAGAAATTCTTCAGTGATATAAAACACTATTTCTGGGAAGATCCACATCTGTTTAAAAGTTGTCCCGATGGAATAATACGCCGATGTGTATTTGGAGATGAAGCTAGTAAAATTTTAAACCATTGTCACACAGGACCAACAGGAGGGCATTATGGGCCTCAACTAACAGCAAGAAAAGTTTATGAAGCTGGATTCTATTGGCCTACAATTTACAAAGACGCACACCTTCTTTGCAAATCCTGTGATGCATGTCAAAGGGCCGGAAAAATAAGTCAACGTGATGAAATGCCACAAAATGTCATCCAAGTATGTGAAGTATTTGACATTTGGGGTATTGACTTTATGGGTCCATTTCCAAAATCTCATAATAATCTATATATACTCGTAGCCATTGATTATGTATCTAAATGGGCGGAAGCACAAGCTCTCCCAACTAACGATGCACGAGTTGTAGTAAACTTTTTAAAACGTCTTTTTGCAAGGTTTGGAACACCGAAAGCTTTAATAAGTGATCGGGGTACTCATTTCTGTAACAATCAACTTGAGAAAGTTCTTAAAAGATATGGAGTAACTCATAAAATCTCCACCGCATATCATCCACAAACAAGTGGACAAGTTGAAAATACCAACCGAGCTTTAAAACGTATTCTAGAGAAAACCGTAGGATCAAATCCGAAGGAATGGTCCATTAAATTGGAGGATGCACTCTGGGCTTTTAGAACAGCCTACAAAACTCCAATTGGAACCACACCTTTTAGACTTGTTTATGGAAAAGCGTGTCATCTTCCAGTAGAAATTGAACACAAAGCATTTTGGGCTTTGAAGACATGTAATCTTGATTTACATGAAGCCGGACGTCTACGATTAAGTCAACTAAACGAATTAGAAGAATTAAGACATGAAGCATACGAAAATTCGTTAATCTATAAAGAAAGAACGAAGAAATGGCATTATAAAAGAATCAGAAGTTCAAAAGAATTCAAAGAAGGAGACAGAGTTCTTCTTTTCAATTCACGATTCAAGCTATTTCCTGGAAAATTGAAATCAAGATGGTCTGGACCATTCATAGTCAAAAGAGTTTTCCCATACGGAACGATAGAATTAATAAATTCAAATGGGATTGAATTTAAAGTTAATGGTCACAGAGTTAAACATTACATACATGGTCCGATGGAAGTCGACAACGAAGTTACTCACAATTTCGACACCACAGCTAACTAAGTGTGGGGAGAATCAAGTCTTTAAAGGATAATATATATTTCTGTTAGAGTTAGATTGTCTGTTTTCGTGTAGTTCTCGAAAATGGAACACGTATGGTCTTTCCCTAGCAGACCCTAAAGAACTAGTCTTCTCCCCCCATTCTGAATTTTTATTTTTTTTAGGTTTTTACGAAATGAAGACTGCCTGTGAATTAAACCATGGTCTAATGCTACACGCTTTGATCACTAAACGTAATAATGACATACTACCGAGTGAATTAGTATCAGTAATCAGAGAAAGAATGGACGGAGTTAGAAAAGGATCCAGATGCGAAGATAATAAGTTACAATTTGGTAAAGGAAAATCAAAATCCGCAGCGAAAAGAAGAGCACGACACCTAGAACGATGTCACAAATGCGGAAAATGGTCACATGGAGGTAAATGTTCAAATAATCAAACCTATTCAAATACCGAATTTGTTACTTTATGCAGAGACGGACCGTTCATATGTTTAGAAGAAAAGACAATGAATGCTCGAGGTTACGCCTTTGGAGCCATGGAAAATCAATTAAACCGACTATCTTATGAATATAATAGATCATATAACTAAGAAATCTATTTCACAGGTATGTCTGTACAGTTTTTAGTTTTTATTTTTATTTTTAACCTTTTGATAATAAACGCTAATTTGTTCGCTAAAAAGTATTAAATTGGTATTAAATAAAATTAGGTTTGGCGACCGAAATTATTGATATCATTCAAAAATTTATTACATCACTGCGAAATTTAACGTTTATTCTTAAGGTATAAATATCTTTAATCAATCAACCCAAAATATTTCAAAAATTCGTCATGAGTTAAATTAGGTCTTGGAACCGAAATTACTTTACCGAAAAGAGGGGCGCATATTTTTGATAATATTTGATTGATTAAAGTGGGATAAAAAGACAAAAAGATTTTTAATTTTATTTTTACCATGTTTTTAAAATTAATATTTAAACCTTAAATTAATATTGTAAACTTTATATAAACAATATTTTTAAAATTGTAAATATTTGAAAAATTAATATAAGTTTGGTGTGAATTTATAATATGAATTTTTAAATTAAGTTTGGTGTGAATTTTTAATTTTTAAAATATAAAATTTCAATTTTATGCATTTCAAATTTTAAGTTTGGTGTGAATTTTTAATATTAATTTTGAATTTTATATTTAAGTTGTGTGAATTTAAAAACAAAAATTTACTTTATCTCATTAAGTTAAGAATATGATTTTTAAAAATTCGTCGTAAGTTGAAGACTAGGTCTTTGAACCGAAATTGCTTTACCCGAGGGAGGGACGAGAACTTTTATTATCATTATTTTTAATCTTTTTGATTTAAAGTATGCCAAAAAAATTAAAAAAATCCAAAAATCTAAGCTTTTAAAACAATCGCTTGAAAATGACAAAATTTTAAAATTTTGTCGAGGGACGGACTAGGGCATCGTCCCGAAACGACCTCGTCTTAAAAAGAAACAAAATTTTTAAATTTTATTAAATTTTATGTTTTAAAAGTATAAGGTTTTTATATAAAAAAAAAAAAAAAAAAAAAACAAACAAAACCTGGAAAATACACCCATGCGACTCGCATGGGGGAAAGGCATAATCCATGCGAGTCGCATGGCTGTTAAAAACTGGACAGGATCAAAATTCCATCCGAGCTGCTCTTTTTCACAAACACACATACACAAACACGAACCATCTCCAAAACCCTCTCAAAAATTCATCATTTTTCATCAAATTTCTTGCAAAACTTCACAATAATCATGCCTAGATTCAGTAGTCTCAACCCCTTCAGGAGAAAGGTAAAGATTTCACCCCTAATCTCTTTAAATTTGAATTTTTGTGTTCTTGAGCTAGAAATTTTATATTTTGATTTTGTTAAATTTAGGTGTAATTAGAGCTAAATTGTTGTTATATTATGCATGTATATCCTAGATAGAAGCTATTTAACATGAATTGAAGCTAAAAACTTCAAATTTTTAAGAATCTAGGGTTTGTGTTCTTGAGCAATTTGGGGCTTTTTGATATAAACAGGTTATGGCCGATTTTTGTCATGAATTGTTGCTAAATTAAGTAGTGTAACATGTTTAGGTAGTTAATTGATCCAAACTTTGAGCCTAAACATGTTTTTGAGAATTAAAGTGGACTTTTTAAGTCTAAAAATTCATGAACTTGGATAATTTGATATAAAGGCCATTTGAAACTTGTTTCATTGCTAGTAGTGATTATTTTGGCATGTTATTTGAGATAAATGCTTATGAACTTGATGTACATTTTTCGTATATGCTTATTTGACAAAGTGTAGACTTGACAAAAATATGAAAATGAGCACTAGTTTGATTTGAATGCCATGTAACAAGTGTTTAATTGCTATAATGATTATTGTTGACATGTTTAAGAGTTTAAATGTGATAAAACATTGTATACATTTTCGTATGTAAAAATGTAGAATTGTTATTGTTAAGAAAATATGTATAAAATATGTTATGAATTGAACATGTCATCATAATTGTTTCAAGTTATTATTTTGCTAACACTAATGCATATTTGGATGCACAATTTTTGTGTTTAATGTGTTTTACAGAGAGCCGATACTGGAGGTTCAGGAGCATCATCATCCAGGCAACCAGAGCCCGAACCGGAAATGTTTCATGAACAAGAACAACATATGCAACAAGAAGAAGAAGAACAGGAGGAGCAACATATTCCATATCACGATCAAGATCAATTATTCATGAATCAGTTTCGTCAATTCGCTCCACATCAAAGGATTCTGAGCTTAGACATTAATGAAGATCAGTTACACCCAAATCTAAGATTTGATCGATGTTGGATAGAGTATCCAGATTATCAAAAGAACATGCACATTCTCTACTTTAAGGTTGTTGAAATGCCAAGGGCAATTGACTGGGTACCTTTGGAAACAGTTGACCTTGCCGAACCGATTCGGGAATTATTGGTGCAAAGGTATGGTAATTCTCAGTTTAACGATTGGATGCGCCTATTTTCCATTCGTAGAACCATATATAGGGAATGGTGTATAGAATTACTTAGTACTATTAAGTTAAACAGTGATGTTAGGAGGATAGATGATAGAAGCTTTATTAGATTTCTGTTAGGTGGACGCATGTACAGAATGTCCATGATAGATTTAGCCAGGGCCTTACAGATTTACACCCCTGCTGAACTTTTGAGCCCCGACTGTAATAGCCTGATTGCCCAAGGAGAAAAGGTAGATAGGGAATTTGATATTAACGCTGTCTGGAGGCGTATGTCCCACTTTAATGAATTTCACGCCAGTGGAAATCATACATACTTAGATATAGACAGAGCTGAACTCCGGGTGATTCATAGATTCTTAGCAAACACAATTACACAAAGGGGAAGAAATAAGGAGAAATTGACCGTAAACGATTTGTTCTACCTCAAGTGTATTAGAGACCCGAGGAGTTTCGTTAACATTCCCTATTGTGTTGGTTATTATCTCGCTAATGTAGTTTCGGGGATGAAATCGGGGAGTATTATAGGTGGTGGTATTTTCATTACTCTCATTGGAGAGTATTTAGGTGTAGATAAGCACCAAGGGGGTCCAATGAACGAAATAGAGGACGGAGGTGAAACTATAAGTTCAAACCTTTATCACGGTGCAAGGGTATTATTGATGAGACGTGGTCGGGTATATCGATACGAGGGACCTCAGCGACAGGTAGAAAGAGGTTCGGATGATGAAATGGAAGAGGCGAACAACATTATAGGAGTTGTTCGGGAGACTGCTCTTGATTTAGGCGTTCGTATGGAGGATGAATACATGACGAACTATGATAGGCATATGCAGTACGAGGCATGGCAACGTCGGAATGACTACGAGCATTCCCGGCAACGAGAGCATGGCCGATGGGATTATCATCAGCGCCAAATTATAAGCCAGTTGCAGCCTGGCGAGATGTATTATCCGACCCGACCCGCATACTATCCCGCACATCAGCCAGAAATGAGACCACCCTATGATTCATATGATTATGACGCAGCATACCAGTTCACCTATAATCAGCCATGGAACCCGGACGCGAACATGAATTGGGATCCATATCCTAATTTTCCTCCTAACCCACCTCCTGATCAGTAGAGATAAGTTGGTAATTTTTATTTTTATTTTAAACACTTAACATTTTATTACGTTTATGTAATGTTTGATATTCTTATTATTATTGTGTACTAATATTTTTCTTATAATTTGAAAGTGGGATGCCAAAGTTCCATTTCAAATTGCATGTATGATTATATTTGTATTGTATATATTCTCTTTTATGCACAAAACAGGGTAAAACAACGCGTTTTCAAAGACTGGCATTAAGTTCAGCAAAAGCAAGTAATTTTGACGACAATGATGCAAAATGTATGTGAAATAACAACAAGACGGAATGAACAAATGATGTGCACCATTTATCATTCAGCAAACAAAAGCCAATATATTTGGAAACTTTGGTAAAAATTTAATCATTTTCACACAAATCGCCCTCAATAATTTAAATTGTTACTGATTTCTTGCAAATGAGGGCATTGCAAGATCTTAAGTGTGGGAAGGGGTTAAATTCTTTCGGATTTTAAAATTTTTATATTAAACACTTGGTTACCATTAAAAATACTAGTAAAGCAGTAGTTGTATTAGAATCTAGTGCTCTCTAATAAAAAAGAACAGCCCTAGTCTTATATACTGACTACCCAATTCTAGTAAAATTTTTCAAAATTTTCAATTAAATGAATTCAAAATCATGTTTATACATATTTATGAACGATAAAACTAGGTTTTAACACCGAAATTATTGTTACCTCGGAAAGGACATAAATTGAGAAACAAACTAAAATGTTAAAATTCATTTAAAATGGAATAGAGGACGATAAAAAGAAAAATAAAAAGCCAAGTGTGGGAAAATTTACCAAGTTATCTTAAACATATGTCACATATATCTGTAACAAATAACTGAAAATACTTTTGCTTTGGACTAAACTAAACTGTTTTACCCGATAAAAGAAGAGATGGATCTACACGATGAATCAATTCCATCATTAAAAGGAAGTAAAGTCTTCCGAAAAAGAAACGCGCTTCTTGATTTAGGTCATAAAGTTGTCGTTCAGACCAGCTGTAGGTTGACGAAAAATCTAGAAAAGTCATCTCTAAAATCAGCAGGAAATCCACGGACCTCAGCATTAAACAGGGTCGCCAAGTGGTCAGATTTATCCTAACCATGAGAAGGATTTATCTCGTATAATGGGGGGGCACCATGCAAATTAGCTGGATAAGACTAATGAATCAGATCCCCAGAAAGGATAATCTCCTTAAAGATTAAAAATCAGCTTTTAAGACTGATATTACTCAATCCTAGAGATTGACCTTAAAGATTGAGAATTACAAACTCATGGAATTCAATGATATCTAAACTCGAGCTTGAACGAGAAAATATTTTGATCAAAATTACAAACCGATTTGTTTTCTAAAAACCCTATTTTCAATGCGTTCATTACCATTGAACGTAAAATCCTAGGAATTCACCTGGAATTCATTAGGTCACCTGAACTAAATCGGGTGTCAACCGTAAGAACGGTGGTTGCATAACATGGTCAAAGACAGGACCTTGTGCCAGACCGAAAAATTATAAGGGTGAGCTTTACTATTGCTCCTACCAAGGATAGTAATTGCGTCCGACACGTTATAGACCATAATCAAAAGCATGTCACGGGACATTGCCTTAACAGTTGCTTGTTCAACGCTTTCCTTTACAACCGGACGGTAGTTTACCGAAAGGTAATATACGGAACAAGTAAACTGGACGTGTTGCTTTCCAAATACAAGGTTAGCAAGTGGGTGACACAAAACCGCAAGTTTTGAGCTAAAATTTTCAAATCTGAAACCCACCAAACCCACAAAAATATTTTGCAAACACCGGTAAAGGGTTATTCCGGAAAACTTATCTAGGATAAAAACTAGATTTCGAAAGATCAAATGTTTTCATAAAGATCCAATTTCCTTAATGGATCTAAATTTTTATAGTCATGTGGGACTGTAAACCATATCGTTATTACCATTGTTTATACCGCCGTATAGAAATCACTGATGTACAAAGTATGAAGAATAAAGAAGTGATTCTAGTATTTCAAGACAATATTGCTTGAGGACAAGCAACGCTCAAGTGTGGGAATATTTGATAATGCTAAAAACGAACATATATTTCATAGCATTATTCCTCAAGAAAGACAAGATTTTAGTTGGTATTGTTCGATTTACAAGCGATATTCGTTTAAATTTTAAAAAGAGAAGATAAAAAGCAGAATCGACAAATTGAAGACAAAAAGGTCCAAAGAGCTAAAAAGTACAAGATACAACTAAAAAGGTTCAAAATATTGATGAGGAACGTCTCAAAATGACAAGAGTACAAGTTACAAAACGCAAAGTACACGATATAAAATAATACGCGAAGACGTCCGAAAATCCGGAACCGGGACCTGAGCCTAGAAGAAACGCCCGACGCAACGGACCAAAAATATCTAGTCTACTATGCACAAGAATATAATATAATATATATATAATTATATATAATTATATATTATTTTATATATTATTATTATATTACGTCGGCAAGAAGAAAACAAAGCAATTTGGCTGGATCCAGGGTGGCCATGCGACTCGCATGGCCAGAAGCACAAATCCATGCGAGTCGCATGGAGTGAGATTGCTGGTCAGGTCCTATATAAAGCCAGTTTTCTGCCGAGTTTGATACACATAATTTTAATCTCTCTCTCAATATATACATAATATATATATATAATTTATATTTTAATTTTAATTTTAATTCTAATAATAAGGGTATGTTAGCGAATGTTGTAAGGGTGTAAGTCGAAATTCTGTCCGTGTAACGCTACGCTATTTTTAATCATTGTAAGTTATGTTCAACCTTTTTATATTAATGTCTCGTAGCTAAGTTATTATTATGCTTGTTTAAAACGAAGTAATCATGATGTTGGGCTAATTACTAAAATTGGGTAATTGGGCTTTGTACCATAATTGGGGTTTGGACAAAAGAACGACACTTGTGGAAACTAGACTATGGGCTATTAATGAGCTTTATATTTGTTTAACTAAATGAAAGTTTGTTAATGTTAATATAAAGGTTTACAATTGGGCGTCCCTATAAATTACCATATACACTCGATCGGACACGATGGGCGGGGTATTTATATGTACGAATAATCGTTCATTTAACCGAACACGGGAATGGATTAATAGCCACTAGAATAATTAAAACAGGGGTGAAATTACATTCAAGGGTAATTGGTGTAATTGTTAACAAAGTAGTAAAACCTTGGTTTACACGCAGTCGATAACCTGGTGTATTCATTAAACAAAGTATTAAAACCTTGTTACAATTCGAATCCCCAATTAGTTGGAATATTTAACTTCGGGTATAATAATAATTTGATGAGGACACTCGCAATTTATATTTATGACTGATGGACTGTTATGGACAAAAACCAGACGGACATATTGAATAATCCAGGACAAAGGACAATTAACCCATGGGCATAAAACTAAAATCAACACGTCAAACATCATGATTACGGAAGTTTAAATAAGCATAATTCTTTTATTTCATATTTAATTTCCTTTATTTTATATTTAATTGCACTTCTAATTATCGCACTTTTATTTATTGTTATTTAATCGCACTTTTAATTATCGTACTTTTTAATTATCGCAATTTTATTTTATCGCATTTTTATTATTCGCAATTTCATTATCGTTATTTACTTTACGCTTTAATTTAAGTCTTGTATTTATTTTATATTTTACATTAGGTTTTAACTGCGACTAAAGTTTTAAAATCGACAAACCGGTCATTAAACGGTAAAAACCCCCCTTTATAATAATAATATTACTTATATATATATTTGTATTTTTATAAAAGTAAACTAATATAGCGTTGAGCTTTGTTTAAAGATTTCCCTGTGGAACGAACCGGACTTACTAAAAACTACACTACTGTACGATTAGGTACACTGCCTATAAGTGTTGTAGCAAGGTTTAAGTATATCCATTCTATAAATAAATAAATATCTTGTGTAAAATTGTATCGTATTTAATAGTTTTTCCTAGTAAAATATAAACTATTTTATATACACCCCGCTGCACATCAATAACTGTGCCGACGAATTCTGACTGACTTTAGACAAGATTTCATCAATCATGTCCCCGGGTAGGTCTTCTAAAATTTTTGGTTGTCTATCCTTAACATCCATTTTGTTTTTATACTGTAAAAATAGACAAGGGTTAGATTTGTAAAAGATAATTATCAAATAATACAAGCAATTTTCACATACAACATAATAGTACAAGCACACTTATATTACATATTTTACACCTCATGATTACAACTCTTTATTCCGACTCACTTGTTTCTTCCTCTTCGGACTTGTTTCGTTTTGCTAACTTTCTAGGGATATATGGTACTCCCCTAATACGAGCCGTTCTTTTCACAAATGATCTAGAAAAACCTGGTAGCTTAGAGGTTCCCGGGTTATTGTTACAACTTAAGAAATACGGGTGTTGACGATACATATATGGTTCATCGGGGTTGGAATCAAGTTTCTCTATTTTAATGCCCTTTCCCTTATTATTTTCTTTCACTTTTTCAAATTGGGTCGAGGTAATTTCTATAACATCATCGGAATCCTCATCGGGATCCGATTCATCGGAAAATTGGTAATCTTCCCAATATTTTGCTTCCTCGGCGGAAACACCATTAACCATTATTAATTTTGGTCCATTAGTTGAGGGTTTTCTTTTATTTGTCTGTTTTTCAGTGGTTCCTAAAATTTCCCCCTCCGGAACCTCTTCTTCCGGTTCCTCTTCTTCCGGTTCTTCCTCTTCCGGTTCCACCTCTTCCGGTTCCTCTTCTTCCGGTTCCTCTTCGAGAATTTGTGAATCTTCCCAAAATATATTCGACTCTTCATTATTATTAGGTGAGTCGATGGGATTTGTACTAGAGGTAGACATCTATCACACATTATCAAACACGTTAAGAGATTAATATATCACATAATATTTACTTGTTAAATATATATAGTTTTCAACAAAAAGTGTTAAGCAATCGTTTTTAAAGAAAATTATACGGTCGAAGTCCAGACTCACTAATGCATCCTACATACTCGATAAGATACACTAATGCAAATTTTCTGGTTCTCTAAGACCAACGCTCGGATACTAACTAAAATGTCCCGTTCATATCGATTTATAAACGTTCCATATTAATTGATTTCGTTGCGAGGTTTTGACCTCTATATGAGACGTTTTTCAAAGACTGCATTCGATTTTAAAACAAACCATAACCTTTATTTTATCGATAAAGGTTTAAAAATATTACGACGATTATCAAATAATGATAATCTAAAATATAGCGTTTTCACACGATTATTACA
This sequence comes from Rutidosis leptorrhynchoides, assembly GCF_046630445.1. NCBI lineage: Eukaryota > Viridiplantae > Streptophyta > Magnoliopsida > Asterales > Asteraceae > Rutidosis > Rutidosis leptorrhynchoides. The sequence continues at coordinate 213,141,259 of NC_092335.1, forward strand.
TAATGGTTTACAATAATATTACACATCAATTTAAGTATTCGAATGCAGTCTTTGAAAAACCTCTCATATAGAGGTCAAAACCTCGCAACGAAATCAATTAATATGGAACGTTTATAAATCGATATGAACGGGACATTTCAGATAGTTAATGTCTGCTGAATCAGAATTAAAGATTGTACAGTGTAACATATTAATGTGAATTCTAAATATTTCTTGGGTATTACCTACCCGTTAAAATATTTTTAACATCAACAGTTTGTACAAAAGAATTTGAATATATACTCACATATATATTTTCTTCGGATGTAAATCATTGATTTAATGAGTTAATATCATATTAGTCTCATCTGATTTGAGGTTGGAACAAGAATAAATAATCTCTAAAAACTTTTAGAAACTACATATTCTCTGCAGAGTATTTCTTCAATGTAGTTATGAATTAATACTTCTTCGTTTGTTGTTACTAGTATTCCTTGGTATCTATGGTGCGTATGATGTTGATGCTCGTGTCATAGATTGTGATGTTGAGGTTTGTGATGCAGATGTTGTTGTTGATGAAGCTGATGGTGCTGATGCTGATACTGATGCAAGTGCTGGTGCTTATAATGCTTGCTGTGTTGATGATGTTGGCGGTACTGTTGAGGCTGTTGCTGATTCTGGTAGTGCCTTCGGTGCTGGTGATGTTGACGATACTGCTGGTGGTGTTGCAGTTGCTGTAGGTATTTCTTGTGGTGTTAGTGATGTTGGTGATGTTAGTGGTACTGATGGTACTGCTTATGTTGCTGGTGTTGCTTGTGGTATTTGGGTAGTAGGTGTGAGCCTAGTGTGACGACCCGGGAATTTCCGACCAAATTTAAACTTAATCTTTACATGATTTCGACACGATAAGCAAAGTCTGTAATGTTGAGTCTCAAAACTTTTAAACTATTTCAATTACCCCTCGGCTGTTCTCGACAATTCACGATCAACTATTTGTAAATAGATAAATATATATTTCAATATATATAGATATGTATATATTTGAAGTCTAAATTTAAAATACTATATGCTTTAGTTATCTATGTAAAATAAAAATATAATATAATATTATTACTAAAATAATTACATATATATAGAGTATATTAAAAAATAAATAATTAATGATTGTAATACTCGTTTGATGTTCCGATTGATATTAAACAAGATAAATTCGAACTTATATTATTTTAAGATAAAAGGTGATCCGAAAATGAGTAATATAAATTATAGGCTTATCTGAAATGTATTTAGGATTCTTTTAATTATATTATCATTATATATAATTTAATAATTAATAATTAATGATATTAACAGAGCGTGATTGATGGTGGGCTAAAGTACCATTATAAAAGAAACTCACTAATTGCTTAAAAGTTAACAACTTAGAATTCACCACTGTGGCACTATTAGTTTAATAGGCTTTTAATTATCTTAGTTTTTCAACTCTACAGGTCAGGAATGATTTACAATAATCAAAAGGAAAAGAATATAATAGGCTCAAATTGATATGAGGATATAAAATATATATATATATATATATATATATATATATATATATATATATATATATATATATATATATATTATATATATATATATATATATATATATATATATATATATATATATATATATATATATATATATATATATATATATATATATATATATATATATTGGTCAGTAAATTAAAAAATGATGTCGATTGAATCCTTACAAAATATGTGATGGCTTTGCTGTATGCAAACTAGATATTTTTTCTTAATTGTTTACTATTTTTGTTTCTTCACTGTATATATAGATAGAGATAGATATCAAGTCCACTTGCCTTTTTATTATTGAACTAAACCAATAACGTACATGCAAGTTGTCATGGTTTCTAAATTTTAGTTATGTTTTCCTTTATTTAGGATAGTGGTCTTAGTAGATATCTCAAGCCAATAAGAGTCCTGCTCTATCCCACATTTCATTTTTTTATTTGTTTACATGCGTCCGTGTTCCAAATTAAACACGTATCAGTGTATCACTCTCCATATATACTCGAACCCTTATCATGAAGGAGCTACTGTGATACGTACTTCATGCAATCGGTATTCGAGCACCAAGAACAAATCCACCACTATTCGATTATCATCATCAAATATCCTTCAACCATCTTAAATTATTTTCTGTTTCGTTTGTATCAACACCGAATCATCTCTATAAAACAACCGTCGCCACCATCCCTTGTTTGAACCACCACCCACTTTCAACCAACAACCACAACCATCGTCTTTTGTTTTATGGTACACACGAAGACCACCCTTAAAACCATTAACCTTCAATAATCATATTTAATTTTATTTTTATCATCAATCACCATGACCACACCCATTGAACAAACTCACCTCACTATGGGCAACCTTCACCAATCGTGCACCATGTAAACTGTCTCATGCTCTCTCATCTCCCTTTTCTTCTTTTGTTCCTCTGTTAAACAAACACTGTAGGCCGTTTCTGTCCTCTTTGTGAACCTACACCATGTCACCGCCATCATGAAGCCATCCACAACCGGCCACCCTTGAGCAAACCACCATCATCTTCGTGTTTTATAAATGCAACCACCAACACTTAATCAGAAAATCGAAAGCATATTTCAGGTTTTATATTCAATCATCCACACTAAACTACTGCTACCATTCTGTTACTTCTTCCGATGAATCAAGAACACCACCCTTCTACTTTTCGCTGCTATACGCTTCTATACTTCTGTTTTAGTTTCTGTTATAACAGCAATGGTGATTTTATGAAGAATATCGTGAGGATGATGATGAACCTAATGATGTTAGTCAATGATTATGTATATGTTATGCTGTGAGGTAAAATATGATGATTACGAATTCTTGGATAATAATTGTGTAGTGACCCGAACTTTTCCATGTTTATATTTATATATATATTAAATGAAATTGTTATTTACATGATTAAGTGTTTCCAATATGTTAAGCAATCAAACTTTTTAAGACTTGATTAATTGAAATAGGTTTCATATAGACAATTGACCACCCAAGTTGACCGGTGTTTCACGAACGTTAAAACTTGTAAAAACTATATGATGACATATATATGGATATATATATAGTTAACATGATATTATTATAAGTAAACATATCATTAATTATATTAACAATGAACTACATATGTAAAAACAAGACTACTAACTTAATGATTTTGAAACGAGTCATATATGTAACGATTATCGTTGTAACGACATTTAATGTATATATATCATATTAAGAGATATTCATACATTATAATATTATGATAATATAATAATTTAAAATCTTATTTGATATTATAAACTTATTCATATATGTAACGACTACTAACTTAATGATTTGATATTATGATAATATTAATAATTTAACCTAATAATTAATAATGATTATGGTTGTCCTATTTAGTGACGTTCATATGGAATCTATTATAATCATTTAATTAATTATTCGGGTTGGGTAATTGATTATTCAAACTGATCAAGTGGGTAAATTAATATTCATATCTAATCAAAACAGGGGTGGATTACATACAGTGATAACTGGTGTAATTGTTGACAGAAGTGATAACTGCATCACAGTTTAAATCCTTAATTAGTTGGAATATTTGACTTCGGGTATAAGGGTAATTTGACGAGGACACTCGCACTTTATATTTATGACCGATGGACTATTATGGACAAAAACCAGATAGGTATCAAATAAACCAGGACAAAGGACAATTAACCCGAGTAACAATTAATTAAAATTAAAACGTCAAACATCATGATTACGAAAGTTTAAATAAGCATAATCCTTTTATTTCATATTCTATCGCAATTTTATTTATTGTTATTTTATTTATCGTCATTTATATATTTTACGCACTTTAATTATTGTCATTTATCTTTACGCTTAAAAATATAAAATCGACAAACCGGTCATTAAACGGTAAAAACCCCCCTTTTATAATAATATTACTACTTATATATATATATATATATATATATATATATATATTTATATAAATATAGTTTTATAAAAATATAGTACGTAATCACTAGCTCCCTGTGGAACGAACCGGACTTACTAAAAACTACACTACTCTACGATTAGGTACACTGCCTATAGTGTTGTAGCAAGGTTTAGGTATATCCCATCCGTAAATTAATAAAACTTGTGTCATATTTTGTAGTATTTCCTAGTAAAAATAATACTATTTCGTACCCTCACGCTACATCATCAGTTAACAACATTTAACAAGATCGTTAACCTAAAGGTTTCAAAACAACACTTACATGTAACGACTAACGATGACTTAACGACTCAGTTAAAATGTCTATACATGTAGTGTTTTAATATGTATTCATATACTTTTGAAAGACTTCAAGACACTTATCAAAATACTTCTACTTAACAAAAATGCTTACAATTACATCCTCGTTCAGTTTCATCAACAATTCTACTCGTATGCACCCGTATTCGTACTCGTACAATACACAGCTTTTAGATGTATATACTATTGGTATATACACTCCAATGATCAACTCTTAGCAGCCCATGTGAGTCACCTAACACATGTGGGAACCATCATTTGGAAACTAGCATGAAATATCTCATAAAATTACAAAAATATGAGTAATCATTCATGACTTATTTACATGAAAATAAAATTACATATCCTTTATATCTAATCCATACACCAACGATCAAAAACACCTACAAACACTTTCATTCTTCAATTTTCTTCATCTAATTGATCTCTCTCAAGTTCTATCTTCAAGTTCTAAGTGTTCTTCATAAATTCTACAAGTTCTAGTTTCATAAAATCAATAATACTTCCAAGTTTGCTAGCTTACTTCCAATCTTGTAGAGTGATCATTCAACCTCAAGAAATCTTTCTTATTTATAGTAATATATCTTTCTAATACAAGGTAATACTCGTATTCAAACTTTGATTCAATTTCTATAACTATAACAATCTTATTTCGAGTGGAAATCTTACTTGAACTTGTTTTCGTGTCATGATTCTACTTCAAGAACTTTTAAGCCATCCAAGATCCTTTGAAGCTAGATCCATTTGTCTCTTTTCTAGTAGGTTTATCCACAAAACTTTAGGTAGTAATGATGTTCATAACATCATTCGATTCATACATATAAAGCTATCTTATTCAAAGGTTTAAACTTGAAATCACTAGAACATAGTTTAGTTAATTCTAAACTTCTTCACAAACAAAAGTTAATCCTTCTATCTTGACTTTTAAAATCAACTAAACACATGTTATATATCTATATGATATGCTAACTTAATGATTTAAAACCTGGAAACACGAAAAATGCCGTAAACTTGGACATACGCCGTCGTAGTAACACCGCGGGCTGTTTTGGGAGTAATAGTTGGATTTGTACGTGGACCGGGTTATTGGAGCCAAACAGTACTCAATTATATTGAGACCAAACGAATCCTGCCCCTTTGCTGCATCCTTTGGCTATTCGAAACGTGGGCAAAATCAGAAAAGTCTATTAATTGGATAACTTATATAATTTTTCTTTCCTTTTAAAAACTAATAGGATATTCAGTGAATGCACCGAGTAAAACGTTCACCACCTTTCATACGTTCACCACCTATAACTCGATCAAGACATCTAGCCAATATTGTCGCCGTTGATTTTTCTTTAGAATCATCATCTAGACGACCAAGTACTCCAACTCAAATTTCCGATAATCCAATTTTTAAACCCTAAATATAAAGGCTCTCACAACCAAGAACCCGGAGGATATTCAAGGACAATTCCAAGATCCTGAACCACTAATCATTCCTCCTGAACCACAAACCATTAAATCAGAATCTTCTAGTGATTCGTATTCAACAAATTCAATTATGGAAAATCTGAAACCTCTAAGTATGGAAGACCGAATGAGAGCCACACGCACGGGCCAAGGTCACGCCATTATTAAGCCAGACATTAATGCGTCAGATTATGAAATCAAAGGACAAATCCTACACATGGTAACTAATCAGTGCCAATATAGTGGTGCGCCAAAGGAAGATCCTAACGAACATCTTCGTACGTTTAATAGGATCTGTACACTATTCAAAATCCGAGAAGTTGAAGATGAACATATCTATCTCATGTTGTTTCCCTGGACTTTAAAGGGAGAAGCCAAAGATTGGTTAGAATCGTTACCTGAAGGGGCGATTGACACATGGGATGTTTTAGTTGAGAAATTTCTTAAAAGATTCTTTCCGGCATCTAAAGCCGTGAGACTTCAAGGAGAAATTGTTACGTTCACACAAAAGTCAAATGAAACTCTATCTGAGGCGTGGACAAGATTTGGAAAGTTGTTGAGAGGATGTCCTCAACACGGTTTAGACACTTATCAAATAGTACAAATATTCTACCAAGGTGTCAACGTTGCTACACGAAAAGACATCGACATAACAGCTGGTGGTTCCATTATGAAGAAAACCGCAACTGAAGCTTACAAAATTATTGATAACACAGCCTCCCACTCTCATGAGTGGCACCAAGAGAAAGATATATATCGTTCATCTAAAGCGGCTAGAGCCGATTCTAGCCATAACTTTGATTCCGTTTCCGCAAAAATAGATGCTTTCGAGAGACGAATGGAAAAGATGACTAAAGACATTCACGCAATACGAATCAGTTGTGAGCAATGCGGTGGACCACACTTAACGAAAGATTGTAATGTTGAACAAACGATGGAACAACGTGAGAATGTTTCCTACATGAACCAAAGGTCGGGAAATAATTATCAACCGCCAAGGCTAAACTTCAATCGAAATCAAAACATTCTTTACAATCCAAATGGAACCAACAATAACTCGTACAACGAACAAGGTACGAATAACCAACCAACTCAAAACAATACTTTCAATCAACAAAGACCTGGCTTATATAAACCACCACAACAAACCGAAGAGAAAAAGTCAAATCTGGAAGAAGTGGTATTTAAGCTAGTTGAATCTCAAACACAATTTATTGAAACTCAAACTCAAACGAATGAGAGGTTTGATCAGTCATTTAGAACTCAACAAGCTTCTATTTTTAATCTAGAAAAACAAGTAGGTACTCTTGTTAGATTGATGAGTGAAAGGAAACAAGGAAAGCTACCGAGTAATACTGAAGTAAATCCTCGGAATGAAAATGTTAATATGGTTTCAATAAATTCTGAAAAACCAGCATCAGAAGATGGGGAGGTTTTAGATGTAAGTAACAATGAAGAAGTTACACCAACACCACCACCACCCGAGTATGTAAAGCAAGTGGTGGCACCATACAAAACACCCATCCCGTTTTCAAGAAAAGGAGTTGAGTATGAGCAAGTAATAGGTAATAAAGTTTGTGATACCTCTGGAAAGAAGAAGAAGAAGAATAAAAAAGTGCAAGAAACAAAAACAGTAGAAGTAAACCCGGTGAAGACAGTTCCACCAAATCCTCCACCTAGGGTAGGTGATCCGGGTGAATTTATTGTTCCTTGTCTACTTAGTGACTGTGTCATGTATGATGCACTAGCAGATTTAGGTTCAAGTGTGAGTGTTATGCCTCTTTCATTATATAAGAGATTAGGTGTAGGTGAGTTAACTCCAGCGGATATGAGTGTTCGACTCCTTGATCAAACCATTAAGCACCCAGTTGGAATTGCTGACAACCTACCCGTTCAAGTAGGTAATTTAACCTTTCTAGTCGAATTCATTGTCATTGACATAGAAGAGGACTCAAACGTTCCTCTAATTTTAGGTCGACCATTCTTAGCGTCCACCGGGGTGTTATTTGATGTAATAAAGGGTAGAATGACACTTAGTAATGATGAGAAATCGATCACCTTTATGATTCGAAAGTCTAAATATCCACAAACCACAACCGTTGAACCGACAAAAACGATTGGTAAGAACCATGTTGTTTTACCAACTCCAACGGTAATGCTTAACAATAATAGAACGCCTAAGTGTGAGGAAAATGAAGTAACACCTAATGATGACTTGATAATAAAGAACCCCATAGTTGATACGAAATTAAACGACCCCGTTATTAACAGTTCAATGAAGAAACTTTTTAAACGGGTTATTGATGCTAAAAGTAAGGGGAACTTTACGTTATATAACCGGTTAGTATCCAATCTGTCGCCTAAAGAAAAGGCGAAGCTAGTTGAATTTGTGGATATTACGGAAAAAGCTGGTCACTGGCTTAAAGCAAAAGTCACAGATATGCAAGTTGATTATGGTCCAAGAGAAATTGACGATGAAGTTAATCACAATTTCGACACCACATCTACCTAAGTGTGAGGAGATTCAAATATTCTAAAAAGAAAATGCTGTTTGGAGTTAGTTGTTCTGTTCTCGTGTAGTTCCGAGAATGGAATCCGATTGGTCTTTTCCACTAGCAGACACTAAAGAACTAGTTTTCTCCCCCCATTCTGAATTTTTTTGTTTTTTAGGTTTTATATGAAATTAATATGTTTTCTTTTTAAGTTTTGTGTGAATTTAAAAACAAAAATTTACTTTATTTCATTAAGTTGAAAAAAAATGATTTCTAAAATTCGTCGTGAGTTGAAGACTAGGTCGTTGAGCCGAAATTACTTTACCCGAGGGCGGGGCGAAAAATTTTGTCATCATTATTTTTAATTTTATTGATTTAAAGTATGCAAAAAAAAAAAAAATATTTGATTTTATAAATTTTTGAACGTGGGGTAATATACCCAACTTTAAAAATATGTATATATGTTTGTATTTTATCATGTAAACAACAGGGTAAAACAACGCACTTTCAAAGACTGTCATTAAGTTCAGAAAAAGGTACTAATTTTGACGACAAGAAACAAAATATCAAATGTGAAATAACAACAATATGTTTGCAAACTCGGTATTTTTAATCATTTTTCTACACTAATCACCCTCATGAATTTAAATTTTTACTGATTTCTTGCAAATGAGGGCATTGCATGATCTCAAGTGTGGGGAAGGGTTATAAATTCTCTCGGGTTTATACTTGGCTTATTTTCTAAATATTATGAAAATTTTAAAATTTTTTAACTAAATGAATTCAAAATCATGTTTATACATATTTATGAACGATAAAACTAGGTTTTAATGCCGAAATTATTGTTACCTCGGAAAGGACATAAATTGAGAAACAACTAAAATGCTTGAATTTATTTATTAAGATATAAAAAGACGCATGAAAAAAGCCAAGTGTGGGGAGAATGTACCAAGTTATTCAATTAAAAACTATCTATCACATGTTTTTGTAAAGTTATTGCAGGTGCTTTTACTTTGGACTAAATTAACTGGTTTACCCGATTTACTGTAAGAAAGATGGATCTACACGATGAATCAATTCCATCATTAAAAGGAAGTAAAGTCTTCCGAAAAAGAAATGCGCTTCTTGATTTAGGTCATGAAGTTGTCGTCCAAACCAGCTGTAGGTTGACGAAAAATCTAGAAAAGTCATCTCTAAAATTAGCAGGAAATCCACGGACCTCAGCATCAAACAGGGTCGCCATGTGGTCAGATTTATCCTAACCATGAGAAGGATTTATCTCGCATAATAGGGGGCACCGTGCAAATTAGCTTGATAAGACTAATGAATCAAATCCCCAGAAAGGATAATCTCCTTAAAGATTAAAAATCAGCTTTTAAGACTGATATTACTCAATCCTAGAGATTGACCTTAAAGATTGAGAATTACAAACTCATGGAATTCAATGATATCTAAACTCGAGCTTGAACGAGAAAATATTTTGATCAAAAATAAAACCGATTTGTTTTCTGAAAACCTATTTTCAATGCGTTCATTACCATTGAACGTAAAATCCTGAGAATTCATCAGAATTCATTAGGTCACCTGAACCAAATCGGGTGTCAACCGTAAGAAATGGTGGTTGCATAGCATGGTCGGAGACAGGACCTTATGCCAGACCAAAAAATCATAGGATGATCTTTACTATTGCTCCTACAAAGGATAGTACTAGCATCCGACACGTTTTAAGACCATAATCATATGCATGTCATTAGACATTGCCTTAACAGTTTCTTGTTCATCGCTTTCCTTTACAACCGGACGGTAGTTTACCGAAAGGTAATATACGGAACAAGTAAACTGGACGTGTTGCTTTCCCAATACAAGGTTAGCAAGTGGGTAACACAAAACCACAAGTGTTGAGCTAAAATTTTCAAATCTGAAACCCACACAACCCACAAAAATATTTTGCAAACACCGGTGAAGGGTTATTCCGGAAAACTTATCTAGGGTAAAAGCTAGATTAAATTTTCAAAAAGATCAAATGTTTTCATAAAGATCCAATTTCCTTAAGGATCTACATTTTCATAGTCATGTGGGACTGTAAACCACCTTTCAAATGTGCACTTTGCTTTGGAAACCGAAAGTAAATCGGCTATTTGATTGCAAGTGTCGTTGACCTAAACCCGAGGCAACTGTGGATGACACACTCACCTTTAACCATGGTTCTATCGTTACTATCATTGTTTATACCACCATATCAAAATCACTAATGTACAAAGTGTGATGAATAAAAAAGTGATTCATATATGTTTTTATTTCAAGTTCTGTATTGCTTGAGGACAAGCAACGCTCAAGTGTGGGGATATTTGATAAGGCTAAAAAGGAACATATATTTCATAGCAATATCCCTTCTAAATAATAGGTTTTCATATGTAATTGTATTATATTTTCATTGTAATTGTTTAAATAAATAAGTGCGAAGACAAAAGGCGAAAACGAAGATTTGAAGACACAAACGTGCAAAAAGCTCAAATGTACAAGATACAATTCAAAAGGTTCAATTTATTGATGAGAAACGTCTAAAAATGACAAGAGTACAAGTTACAAAATGCAAAGTACAAGATATTAAATTATACGAAAGGACGTTCGAAAATCCGGAACCGGTACCCGAGCCAACTATCAACGCTCGACGCAACGGAGCTGAAAGTACAAGTCAACTATGCACAAGAATATAATATAATATTTAAATAATTCATAATAAGAATAATAATAAATAATAAAAAGTTGTTAATTGAGCATAGTTAAGGGGTCATAAGTGAAAATTTCAATTCAATATTTGCCTATAAAAGGCAATTCATTTGATCGATTTATGTACACATTTCTTCATATTTCTTTCTCTCTTCTGTAATATGTAATATATATTTATATTATAATTTTAATATAAGTTAATTTTAATAATAAAGTTATGGTTTAGTTGAGTTATTGTAAGAAATATTTTACGGGTTTTAAGTCGAAATTCTGTCCGTGCAACGCTACGCGATTAATCATCACTGTAAGCTATGTTCTTCCTTTTTAATTTAATGTCTCGTAACTAAGTTATTATTATGCTTATTTGAGCCGAAGTAATCGTGATGTTGCGCTAAAATATTAAGACGGGGTTATTGAACTTTGTACCATAATTAAGGTTTGGGCAAAAGACCGACACTTGTGGAAATTGGACTATTGACTATTAATAGATGGGGGGTATTGTCTAATTGAGTGACAACTCATTGGAGTCTGTCGAACCTATCTTCAAATTAATTAACCTAATAATTAATAATGATTATGGTTGTCCTATTTAGTGACGTTCATATGGAATCTATTATAATCATTTAATTAATTATTCGGGTTGGGTAATTGATTATTCAAACTGATCAAGTGGGTAAATTAATATTCATATCTAATCAAAACAGGGGTGGATTACATACAGTGATAACTGGTGTAATTGTTGACAGAAGTGCTAACTGCGTCACAGTTTAAATCCTTAATTAGTTGGAATATTTGACTTCGGGTATAAGGGTAATTTGACGAGGACACTCGCACTTTATATTTATGACCGATGGACTATTATGGACAAAAACCAGATAGGTATCAAATAAACCAGGACAAAGGACAATTAACCCGAGTAACAATTAATTAAAATCAAAACGTCAAACATCATGATTACGAAAGTTTAAATAAGCATAATCCTTTTATTTCATATTCTATCGCAATTTTATTTATTGTTATTTTATTTATCGTCATTTATATATTTTACGCACTTTAATTATTGTCATTTATCTTTACGCTTAAAAATATAAAATCGACAAACCGGTCATTAAACGGTAAAAACCCCCCTTTTATAATAATATTACTACTTATATATATATATATATATATATATATATATATATATATATATATATATATATATATATATATATATATATATATATATTTATATAAATATAGTTTTATAAAAATATAGTACGTAATCACTAGCTCCCTGTGGAACGAACCGGACTTACTAAAAACTACACAACTCTACGATTAGGTACACTGCCTATAGTGTTGTAGCAAGGTTTAGGTATATCCCATCCGTAAATTAATAAAAATTGTGTCATATTTTGTAGTATTTCCTAGTAAAAATAATACTATTTCGTACCCTCACGCTACATCATCAGTTAACAACATTTAACAAGATCGTTAACCTAAAGGTTTCAAAACAACACTTACATGTAACGACTAACGATGACTTAACGACTCAGTTAAAATGTCTATACATGTAGTGTTTTAATATGTATTCATATACTTTTGAAAGAATTCAAGACACTTATCAAAATACTTCTACTTAACAAAAATGCTTACAATTACATCCTCGTTCAGTTTCATCAACAATTCTACTCGTATGCACCCGTATTCGTACTCGTACAATACACAGCTTTTAGATGTATATACTATTGGTATATACACTCCAATGATCAACTCTTAGCAGCCCATGTGAGTCACCTAACACATGTGGGAACCATCATTTGGAAACTAGCATGAAATATCTCATAAAATTACAAAAATATGAGTAATCATTCATGACTTATTTACATGAAAATAAAATTACATATCCTTTATATCTAATCCATGCACCAACGATCAAAAACACCTACAAACACTTTCATTCTTCAATTTTCTTCATCTAATTGATCTCTCTCAAGTTCTATCTTCAAGTTCTAAGTGTTCTTCATAAATTCTACAAGTTCTAGTTTCATAAAATCAAGAATACTTCCAAGTTTGCTAGCTTACTTCCAATCTTGTAGAGTGATCATTCAACCTCAAGAAATCTTTCTTATTTACAGTAATATATCTTTATAATACAAGGTAATACTCGTATTCAAACTTTGATTCAATTTCTATAACTATAACAATCTTATTTCGAGTGGAAATCTTACTTGAACTTGTTTTCGTGTCATGATTCTACTTCAAGAACTTTTAAGCCATCCAAGATCCTTTGAAGCTAGATCCATTTGTCTCTTTTCTAGTAGGTTTATCCACAAAACTTTAGGTAGTAATGATGTTCATAACATCATTCGATTCATACATATAAAGCTATCTTATTCAAAGGTTTAAACTTGAAATCACTAGAACATAGTTTAGTTAATTCTAAACTTCTTCACAAACAAAAGTTAATCCTTCTATCTTGACTTTAAAATCAACTAAACACATGTTATATATCTATATGCTATGCTAACTTAATGATTTAAAACCTGGAAACACGAAAAACACCGTAAAACTGGACATACGCCGTCGTAGTAACACCGCGGGCTGTTTTGGGTTTGATAATTAAAAACTATGATAAACTTTGATTTAAAAGTTGTTCTTCTGGGAAAATGATTTTTCTTATGAACATGAAACTATATCCAAAAATCATGGTTAAACTCAAAGTGGAAGTATGTTTTTCAAAATGGTCATCAAGACGTCGTTCTTTCGACTGAAATGACTACCTCTTACAAAAATGACTTGTAACTTATATTTCTGACTATAAACCTATACTTTTTCTGTTTAGATTCATAAAATAGAGTTCAATATGAAACCATAGCAATTTGATTCACTCAAAACAGATTTAAAATGAAGAAGTTATGGGTAAAACAAGATTGGATGTTTTTTTATTTTTGTAGCTACGGGAAATATTAACAATTCTATACAAATTATATCCTAGCTAACTTATATTGTATTATACATGTATTCTAATATATTATGTAATCTTGGGATACCATAGACACGTATGCAAATGTTTTGACATATCATATCGACCCATGTATATATATTATTTGGAACAACCATAGACACTCTATATGCAGTAATGTTGGAGTTAGCTATACAGGGTTGAGGTTGATTCTAAAAATATATATACTTTGAGTTGTGATCTAGCCTGAGACGTGTATACACTGGGTCGTGGATTAATTCAATATAATATGTATCGATTTATTTCTGTACATCTAATTGTGGACAACTAGTTGCAGGTTACTAACAAGGACATCTGACTTAATAAACTTAAAACATCAAAATGTATTAAAAGTGTTATAAATATATTTTGAACATACTTTGATATATATGTACATATTTGTTATAGGTTCGTGAATCGACCAGTGGCCAAGTCTTACTTCTCGACGAAGTAAAAATATGTGAAAGTGAGTTATAGTCCCACTTTTAAAATCTAATATTTTGGGATGAGAATACATGCAGTTTTATAAATGTTTTACAAAATAGACACAAATAATTGAAACTACATTATATGGGTGAATGATCGAAGCCGAATATGCCCCTTTTGCTTGGTAGCCTAAGAATTAGTAAACCGATCTACTAATTAACGCGAATCCTAAAGATAGATCTATTGGGCCTAACGAACCCCATCCAAAGTACCGGATGCTTTAGTACTTCGAATTCGTTTTTATCATGTCCGAAGGATTTCTCGGAATGATAGGGGATATTCTTATATGCATCTTGTTAATGTCGGTTACCAGGTGTTCACCATATGAATGAATTTTATCTCTATGTATGGGATGTATATTGAAATATGAAATCTTGTGGTCTATTATTATGATTTGATAATATATAGGTTAAACCTATAACTCACCAACATTTTTGTTGATGTTTTAAGCATGTTTATTCTCAGGTGATTATTAAGAGCTTCCGCTGTTGCATACTAAAATAAAGACAAGATTTGGAGTCCATGCTTGTATGATATTATGTAAAAACTGCATTCAAGAAACTTATTTTTGATGTAATATATTCTTATTGTAAACCATTATGTAATTGTCTTGTGTAAACGGTATATTGTAGATTATCATTATTTGATAATCTACGTAACGCTTTTTAAACCTTTATCGATAAAATAAAGGTTATGGTTGTTTTAAAAATGAATGCAGTCTTTGAAAAATGTCTCATATAGAGGTCAAAACCTCGCGACGAAATCAATTAATATGGAACGTTTATAATCAATATGAACGGGACATTTCAGTTGGTATCAGAGTGT
Organism: Rutidosis leptorrhynchoides; assembly: GCF_046630445.1. NCBI lineage: Eukaryota > Viridiplantae > Streptophyta > Magnoliopsida > Asterales > Asteraceae > Rutidosis > Rutidosis leptorrhynchoides. The sequence continues at coordinate 213,156,601 of NC_092335.1, forward strand.
TGGTCTTAGAGAACCAGAAAATTTGCATTAGTGTGTCTTATCGAGTTTGTTAGGATGCATTAGTGAGTCTGGACTTCGACCGTATTTTCTTTAAAAATGATTGCTTAACATTTTTGTTGGAAACTTTATATTATTAACATGTAAATATTATGTGATATATTAATCTCTTAACATATTTGATATTGTGTGATAGATGTCTACCTCTAGCACAAATCCCATTAACTCACCTAATAATAACGAAGAGTCGAATATATATTGGCAAGATTCACAAGTTCCCGAAGAACCGGAAGAAGAGGAAACGGAACCGGAAGAAGAGGAACCGGAAGAAAAGGAACCATAAGAAGAAGAGGTTCCGGAGGTGGGAATAGTAGGAACCACAGAAAACTGGTCAAATAAAAGAAAATCCTCAACCAATGGACCAAAGTTAATAATGGTCAATGGTGTTTCCGCTAAGGAAGCAAAATATTGGGAAAATTACCAATTTTTCGATGAATCGGATCCTGATGAGGATTTTGATGATGTTATAGAAATTACCCCGACCCAATTTAATGAGGCAAAAGAAAATAATAAGGGAAAAGGCATCAAAATAGAGAAATCTGATTCCGACCCCGATGAACTTTATATGTACCGTCAACACCCGTATTTTCAATATCGTGACAATAACCCGGGAACCTCTAAACCACCAGGTTTTTCTAAACCAATGTGGAAAATGACGACTCGTATTAGAGGAACATCATATATCCCTAGAAGATTAGGAAAAAGAACCAAGTCAGAAGAAGAAGAAACCAGTGATTCAGATTAAAAGGGTGTGAGCATGTTGTGTAATAAATGTATTGTAGTGTGCTTGTACTTTTATGTTCTATGTAAAAATTGCTTGTATTGTTTGTTATTACAAATCTAATCCTTGTCTATTTTACAGTATAAAAATAAAATGGACGTTAAGGGAAGACAACCGAATATTTTAGAAGACCTACCAGAGGATATGATTGAGGAAATCTTGTCTAGAGTCGGTCAGAATTCATCAGCACATTTAGTTATGGCGAAATTAACTTGTCAAACATTTGAAAGACTTTCCGGAAATGCCTTAGTTTATAAAAGGCTTTCCTTTGATAGGTGGGGTATATCACATTGGGGAGACTGTAAGTTACGCCGTGTTTTCTTTAAAGCATTAAATGCGGGGAACCCAAATGCAATTTTATGCTACGGGTTAAGAACCTATTTTGACTCAACATATCCCAACATAGGATTTCGTGAATTAGAAAGAGCTTCTAACATGCAACATAAAGAAGCATGTTATGCTTACGGGTTAGTGATGTTCGCTTCTTACCAAAGTGAGAAAAAGAATATCGGATTGCAACTTTTAAATAAAACCTTCCCACAAGTGACGGATTCAGTAGTTGGGGTGAGAAACAAGGTTTTTAGATTATTACGGGGCTGTTGGACATTCCGAAACCCTCATCCTTTTGATGACGTTACAACATGCTGCCTAGCCAATGGTCATAATGGTTATTTTCCACAAGACCAAGGATGGGAAGTCCTCTTAGTAAAACCAGAATGCATGACTTGTTTCTGGACTTATGAATTACGTGTCTTTATTTCATTTGCTGAACAACTTGCGTATTAACTATATTTATCTTCAAAACTATCCTGTATCATAGTGTACTATATTTCATGTTATATGTAATATAACGAAGTTGTAAGTTTGAAGAATATTTGTATGTGATATATTATTATAATCAGTTTTTCATATGGAATTGTAGTAGTTGAATTGTATATTAGCTAATAAGTATGAACTTAACGGGCAGGTAGTACCCGAATTTAAACTTATAAAACGCTAATATGAAGAAAAAGCTTTTATAAATGAGTTCATATTATGCTACAAAATACTATTGACTACTCTTAATATTCTGTATGATTAACTCGATTCAGTTGTCTATTTTGAAGGAAATGGCACCGACTACTCGACACACCATGAATATGAACGAAGAGGAATTTTGTACCTTTCTTGCTGCAAACATAGCCACAGTACAGGCTGCGCTACATACCAACAATAACGCTGAATCTAGCAATGCAGCTAACGGCGCAAGAAATCGTGTAGGATGCACCTACAAAGAATTCACTGCCTGCAAACCTTTGGAATTTGATGGAACCGAAGGACCAATTGGATTGAAACGGTGGACCGAGAAAGTCGAATCGGTGTTTGCCATAAGTAAGTGTACTGAAGAGGACAAAGTTAAGTACGCTACGCATACCTTCACAGGTACTGCGTTAATGTGGTGGAACACCTATCTTGAACAGGTAGGACAAAATGCTGCTTACGCACTACCGTGGTGGGCATTCAAGCAATTGATGAACGAGCAGTACCGTCCTAGAAATGAAGTCAATAAACTCAAGGCAGAACTTAGAGAGTTACGAACACAAGGGTTCGACGTTACCACATATGAACGACGATTCACAGAGTTGTGCCTATTGTGCCCGGGAGCATTCGAAGATGAAGAAGAGAAGATCGACGCGTTTGTAAAAGGGTTACCAGTAAGGATTCAAGAAGATGTAAGTTCACACGAGCCCGCTTCTATACAGAAGGCAAGTCGAATGGCTCATAAACTCATAAATCAGATTAAGGGAAGAATTAAAGAGCAGGCGGCCGAAGAAGCCAACACGAAACAATTCAAGAGGAAGTGGGAGGAAAACGGTGACAAGAGTCACCAGTACAACAACAATAACAATTACAACCACAATCGCAACAACTATCCCAACAACCGCAACAACAATCGCAACAATAACCGCAATCCTAACAATAACTACAACAAACATCCCAACAACAACAACAACTACAACAACCGTTTCAACAACAATAACAATCCCAACAACAACCTCAATAACAACAACGGCAACAAAAACCAAAAACAGCCATGTCATAGGTGTGAAGAAAATCACCAGGGGTTTTGCACGACATTTTACAACAGGTGTAAAAGAAATGGTCATAGCGCGACAAAGTGTGAGGTCTACGGACCAAAGTTTAATAGAACTAAGGGAGCAAATAATGCTGGAACAAGTAATGCCGAAACGAATAGTGTCGGAGCAAGTAATACCAACGCTGTTTGTTATAAATGTGGAAAACCGGGCCACATTATTAGAAATTGCCCGAATAAGGGGAATACTAATGGGCAGGGCCGTGGAAGAGTTTTCAATATTAATGCGGCAGAAGCACAGGAAGACCCGGAGCTTGTTACGGGTACATTTCTTATTGACGATAAATCTACTTATGTTTTATTTAATTCGGGTGCGGATAGAAGCTATATGAGTAGAGAATTTTGTGCTAAATTAAGTTGCCCATTGATGCCTTTGCATAGTAAATTTTTACTCGAATTAGTAAATGGTAAATTAATTTCAGCAGATAATATATGTCGGAATCGAGAAATTAAACTGGTTAGCGAAACATTTAAGATTGACTTGATACCAGTAGAGTTAGGGAGTTTTGATGTGATAATCGGTATTGACTGGTTGAAAGAAGTGAAAGCAGAGATCGTTTGTTACAAAAATGCAATTCGCATTATACGAGAAAAAGGAAAACCCTTAATGGTGTACGGAGAAAAGAGCAACGCAAAGTTAAATCTTATTAGTAACCTGAAGGCACAAAAACTAATAAGAAAAGGTTGCTATGCTGTGCTAGCACACATCGAGAAAGTCAATTCTGAATAAAAGAACATCAATGATATTCCCGTCGCAAAAGAATTTTTCGATTTATTTTCGAAAGAACTACTGGGACTACCTCCACACCGATCCGTTGAATTTCAAATAGACCTTGTACCGGGAGCTGCACCAATAGCTCGTGCTCCATACAGACTCGCACCTAGCGAAATGAAGGAACTTCAGAGCCAATTACAAGAACTTTTAGAGCGTGGTTTCATTCAACTAAGCACATCACCGTGGGGAGCTCCTGTTTTGTTTGTCAAGAAGAAAGATGGTACATTCAGGTTGTGTATCGACTACCGAGAGTTGAACAAACTTACCATCAAGAACCGCTACCTACTACCGAGAATCGACGACTTATTTGATCAACTACAAGGCTCGTATGTTTATTCGAAGATCGATTTACGTTCTGGATATCATCAAATGCGGGTGAAGGAGGATGATATTCCAAAGACTACTTTTAGGACGCGTTACGGTCATTAAGAGTTTACGGTCATGCCATTTGGATTGACTAACACACCAGTTGTGTTCATGGACCTCATGAATCGAGTGTGTGGGCCATATCTTGACAAGTTTGTCATTGTTTTCATCGATGACATACTTATTTACTCGAAGAATGATCAAGAGCACGAAGAACACTTGAGAAAAGTGCTAGAGTTGTTAAGGAAAGAAAAACTGTACGCTAAGTTTTCAAAGTGTGCATTTTGGTTGGAAGAAGTTCAATTCCTCGGTCACATAGTGAACAAAGAAGGTATTCAGGTGGATCCAGCAAAGATTGAAACCGTTGAAAAGTGGGAAACCCCGAAAACTCCGAAACACATACGCCAGTTTTTAGGACTAGCTGGTTACTACAGAAGGTTCATCCAAGACTTTTCTAGAATAGCAAAACCCTTGACTGCATTAACGCATAAAGGGAAGAAATTTGAATGGAAGGATGAACAAGAGAAAGCGTTTCAGTTATTGAAGAAAAAGTTAACTACGGCACCTATATTGTCATTACCTGAAGGGAATGATGATTTTGTGATATATTGTGACGCCTCAAAGCAAGGTCTCGGTTGTGTATTAATGCAACGAATGAAAGTAATTGCTTATGCATCTAGACAATTGAAGATTCACGAACAAAATTATACGACGCATGATTTGGAATTAGGCGCGGTTGTTTTTGAATTAAAGACTTGGAGGCACTACTTATATGGGGTCAAAAGTATTATATATACCGACCACAAAAGTCTTCAACACATATTTAATCAGAAACAACTGAATATGAGGCAGCGTAGGTGGATTGAATTGTTGAATGATTACGACTTTGAGATTCGTTACCACCCGGGGAAGGCAAATGTGGCAGCCGACGCCTTGAGCAGGAAGGACAGAGAACCCATTCGAGTAAAATATATGAATATAATGATTCACAATAACCTTACTACTCAAATAAAGGAGGCGCAACAAGGAGTTTTAAAAGAGGGAAATTTAAAGGATGAAATACCCAAAGGATCGGAGAAGCATCTTAATATTCGGGAAGACGGAACCCGGTATAGGGCTGAAAGGATTTGGGTACCAAAATTTGGAGATATGAGAGAAATGGTACTTAGAGAAGCTCATAAAACCAGATACTCAATACATCCTGGAACGGGGAAGATGTACAAGGATCTCAAGAAACATTTTTGGTGGCCCGGTATGAAAGCCGATGTTGCTAAATACGTAGGACAATGTTTGACGTGTTCTAAGGTCAAAGCTGAGCATCAGAAACCATCAGGTCTACTTCAACAACCCGAAATCCCGGAATGGAAATGGGAAAACATTACCATGGATTTCATCACTAAATTGCCAAGGACTGCAAGTGGTTTTGATACTATTTGGGTAATAGTTGATCGTCTCACCAAATCAGCACACTTCCTGCCAATAAGAGAAGATGACGAGATGGAGAAGTTAGCACGACTGTATTTGAAGGAAGTCGTCTCCAGACATGGAATACCAATCTCTATTATCTCTGATAGGGATGGCAAATTTATTTCAAGATTCTGGCAGACATTACAGCAAGCATTAGGAACTCGTCTAGAAATGAGTATTGCCTATCATCTACAAACTGATGGGCAGAGCGAAAGGACGATACAAACGCTTGAAGATATGCTAGAAGCATGTGTTATTGATTTCGGAAACAGTTGGGATCGACATCTACCGTTAGCAGAATTTTCCTACAACAACAGCTACCATTCAAGCATTGAGATGGCGCCGTTTGAAGCACTTTATGGTAGAAAGTGCAGGTCTCCGATTTGTTGGAGTGAAGTGGGGGATAGACAGATTACGAGTCCGGAGATAATACAAGAAACTACCGAGAAGATCATCCAAATTCAACAACGGTTGAAAACCGCCCAAAGTCGACAAAAGAGCTACGCCGACATTAAAAGAAAAGATATAGAATTTGAAATTGGAGAGATGGTCATACTTAAGGTTGCACCTTGGAAAGGTGTTGTTCGATTTGGTAAACGAGGGAAATTAAATCCATGGTATATTGGACCATTCAAGATTATTGATCGTGTCGGACCAGTAGCTTACCGACTTGAGTTACCTCAATAACTCGCGGCTGTACATTACACTTTCCACGTCTCGAATTTGAAGAAATGTTTTGCTAAAGAAGATCTCACTATTCCGTTAGATGAAATTCAAATCAACGAAAAACTTCAATTCATCGAAGAACCCGTTGAAATAATGGATCGTGAGGTTAAAAGACTTAAGTAAAACAAGATACCAATTGTTAAGGTTCGATGGAATGCTCGTAGAGGACCCGAGTTCACCTGGGAACGAGAAGATCAGATGAAGAAGAAATACCTGCATTTATTTCCAGAAGATACGTCATTAATTATATTAACAATGAACTACATATGTAAAACAAGACTACTAACTTAATGATTTTGAAACGAGTCATATATGTAACGATTATCGTTGTAACGACATTTAATGTATATATATCATATTAAGAGATATACATACATCATAATATCATGAGAATATAATAATTTAAAATCTCATTTGATATTATAAACATTGGGTTAGCAACATTTAACATGATCGTTAACCTAAAGGTTTCAAAACAACACTTACATGTAACAACTAACGATGACTTAACGACTCAGTTAAAATGTATATACATGTAGTGTTTTAATATGTATTCATACACTTTTTAAAGACTTCAAGACACTTATCAAAATACTTCTACTTAACAAAAATGCTTACAATTACATCCTCGTTCAGTTTCATCAACAATTCTACTCGTATGCACCCGTATTCGTACTCGTACAATACACAGCTTTTAGATGTATGTACTATTGGTATATACACTCTAATGATCAGCTCTTAGCAGCCCATGTGAGTCACCTAACACATGTGGGAACCATCATTTGGCAACTAGTATGAAATATCTCATAAAATTATAAAAATATGAGTAATCATTCATGACTTATTTACATGAAAACAAAATTACATATCCTTTATATCTAATCCATACACTAACGATTAAAAACACCTAAAAACACTTTCATTCTTCAATTTTCTTCATCTAATTGATCTCTCTCAAGTTCTATCTTCAAGTTCTAAGTGTTCTTCATAAATTCTACAAGTTCTAGTTTCATAAAATCAAGAATACTTCCAAGTTTGCTAGCTTACTTCCAATCTTGTAGAGTGATCATCCAACCTTAAGAAATCTTTCTTATTTACAGTAAGATATCTTTCTAATACAAGGTAATACTCATATTCAAACTTTGATTCAATTTCTATAACTATAACAATCTTATTTCGAGTGGAAATCTTTCTTGAACTTGTTTTCGTGTCATGATTCTACTTCAAGAACTTTCAAGCCATCCAAGATCCTTTGAAGCTAGATCTATTTATTGCTTTTCTAGTAGGTTTATCCACAAAACTTGAGGTAGTAATGATGTTCATAACATCATTCGATTCATACATATAAAGCTATCTTATTCGAAGGTTTAAACTTGAAATCACTAGAACATAGTTTAGCTAATTCTAAACTTGTTTGCAAACAAAAGTTAATCCTTCTAACTTGACTTTTAAAATCAACTAAACACATGTTCTATATCTATATGATATGCTAACTTAATGATTTAAAACCTGGAAACTCCAAAAACACCGTAAAACTGGACATACGCCGTCGTAGTAACACCGCGGGCTGTTTTAGGTTTGATAATTAAAAACTATGATAAACTTTGATTTAAAAGTTGTTCTTCTGGGAAAATGATTTTTCTTATGAACATGAAACTATATCCAAAAATCATGGTTAAACTCAAAGTGGAAGTATGTTTTTCAAAATGGTCATCAAGACGTCGTTCTTTCGAATGAAATGACTACCTCTTAGAAAAATGACTTGTAACTTATATTTCCGACTATAAACCTATACTTTTTCTGTTTAGATTCATAAAATAGAGTTCAATATGAAACCATAGCAATTTGATTCACTCAAAACGGATTCAAAATGAAGAAGTTATGGGTAAAACAAGATTGGATATTTTTTTATTTTTGTAGCTACGGGAAATATTAACAATTCTATACAAATCATATCCTAGCTAACTTATATTGTATTATACATGTATTCTAATATATTATGTAATCTTGGGATATCATAGACACGTATGCAAATGTTTTGACATATCATATCGACCCATGTATATATATTATTTGGAACAACCATAGACACTCTATATGCAGTAATGTTGGAGTTAGCTATACAGGGTTGAGGTTGATTCCAAATATATATATATATATACTTTGAGTTATGATCTAGCCTGAGACGTGTATACACTGGGTCGTGGATTGATTCAAGATAATATGTATCGATTTATTTCTGTACATCTAACTGTGGACAACTAGTTGTAGGTTACTAACGAGGACAGCTGACTTAATAAACTTAAAACATCAATATGTATTAAAAGTGTTGTAAATATATTTTGAACATACTTTGATATATATGTACATATTTGTTATAGGTTCGTGAATCGACCAGTGGCCAAGTCTTACTTCCCGACGAAGTAAAAATCTGTGAAAGTGAGTTATAGTCCCACTTTTAAAATCTAATATTTTGGGATGAGAATACATGCAGTTTTATAAATGTTTTACGAAATAGACACAAGTAATTGAAACTACATTATATGGGTGAATGATCGAAGCCGAATATGCCCCTTTTGCTTGGTAGCCTAAGAATTAGTAAACCGATCTACTAATTGAAGAGAATCCTAAAGATAGATCTATTGGGCCTAACGAACCCCATCCAAAGTACCGGATGCTTTAGTACTTCGAATTCGTTTTTTTCATGTCCGAAGGATTTCCCAGAATGATAGGGGATATTCTTATATGCATCTTGTTAATGTCGGTTACCAGGTGTTCACCTTATGAATGAATTTTATCTCTATGTATGGGATATATATTGAAATATGAAATCTTGTGGTCTATTATTATGATTTGATAATATATAGGTTAAACCTATAACTCACCAACATTTTTGTTGACGTTTTAAGCATGTTTATTCTCAGGTGATTATTAAGAGCTTCCGCTGTTGCATACTAAAATAAGGACAAGATTTAGAGTCCATGCTTGTATGATATTATGTAAAAACTGCATTCAAGAAACTTATTTTTGATGTAATATATTCTTATTGTAAATCATTATGTAATGGTCGTGTGTAAATGGTATATTGTAGATTATCATTATTTGATAATCTACGTAATGCTTTTTAAACCTTTATCGATAAAATAAAGGTTATGGTTGTTTTAAAAATGAATGCAGTCTTTGAAAAACGTCTCATATAGAGGTCAAAACCTCGCGACGAAATCAATTAATATGGAACGTTTATAATCAATATGAACGGGACATTTCAAATTGCACGTTCCTTTTCCCTTTTCCTTTGTGGCAGACATCAACTAAATAATTAAACCCCACTTGATTTTTTTGAGATATCAACAATGACGGCTGTAAACTCGCCGTTTTTGTATTTTTTTTTTGTCTTTTAAAAAAAAACCGAACCCACAAAGCCTAATAACATCCCGCTGTATGTTTTTCTTACTCTCGAATTATATATACGTAACAAGAATACAACCACTTGGGCCAGGAATCTGCTTTGGTTGTTGGATCGAAAATTTGTTCTCTAATTTGGAATGAGAGCTTACTTTTGTGTATTGGGCTAGTGAAATAATTATTGGGCAGATAACAAATTGAATTGAAATTGGGCTTACCATAATATTGGACTGTGATGTTGGTGAATTATACAAATGATGATACATAAACATTGGACGATGATAGTTACGAATGATAAAAGATGATGATGATGACACGTATGGGAATGATGATCGAGATGATAGGAATTCGTGTGTAGGATGATGATGATGTATTAGTAATGATACCGTGAATTAATAAAAGAAAATGATGATGATTAGATTATGTTGTGGTAATGGTTTAGTGATGATTATGATCATGATTATGATATGGTTATGATAAAAATGGGATGACGATGATGAGTATAGTGATGATATTAGTGATGAGCCATTAAGATGATGATGATCGAATATGATTTTATGATAGTAATAGAGTAAGATGATGATGATGTATGAAGTCAAGAATGACTCGATTAAGATGATACCGTACAGTTTTAATGTTCAAATATTCATTTTCTGTTTCTAATTCTATGATGGTGAGAGACGATGAATGGTTATGATTATGATGGTGAACACAAATTAGATGATGATGCTGGATGATTACAGTAAATGAAATTGTTAATGGTGATTAGGATGATATAATGAAAACAGAAAATTAAGTTAGAAGGAATTAAAAACCTAATAATGATAGAAGAACGGAAATGGAGGAGTGGTCTTGGAGTTTAACGGGTTAGCGGGACGTCGCGGGTTCAAACCCGGAATTAGGCATTTTTTTAAGGGCTACTTCTTCTTTGAGGTAGAATTTTATTATTATTATTATTATTATTATTAAGATTATTATTATTATTATCATTATTATCATTAGTAGTAAAATTAACATTTTTTATAGTTATTATTACAATCAATATTATTATTATTGTCATTATTAAATCTAATTATTATTATTATTTTATCTTTACTAATATTATTTTAGTACTATTATAATTATTATTTTAACAAACAAATTTTTTTTATAAAAATATATTACAAGTATACTAATATTACGTACTAACATGTTTTTAATATATATTAACTAATATATTATTATAACCTTAATTAAATTATACATCATATTTATAATATATTATTAATGTAATATATAAAGATATTAATCTTAATACCTTATAAAAATAAATAAACTTAGTTGATTAAATGTGATATGTGTTAATATATATATATATATATATATATATATATATATATATATATATATATATATATATATAGGTTCGTAATATATATATATATATATATATATATATATATATATATATATATATATATATATATATATATATAGGTTCGTAAATCCGAGACCAACCCTACACTTGTTCAATGACGTCATATGTATTTTTACTACAAAATACAGTATGGTGAGTTCATTTGATTTCCTTTTACTCTTTACATTTTTGGGACTGAGAATACATGCGCTGTTTTTATAACTGCTTTATTAAATGCTTTTGAAATATGTTTTGAACTGCGAATACATGAAATGCTTTTATAAATGTTTGACGAGATAGACATAAGCAAAACATTCCTCGAATGAATTATTATGCAGACAGAAGTTCTGCGGATTATTATTGAATTATGTGGATATGATAATTGCCACCGTTGAATTATGTGGATATGATAATTGCCACCGTTGAATTATGTGGATATTATAATTGCCACCGTTGAATTATGTGGACATGATAATTGCCACCAATTGATATGAATGTTATGTATCGAGAGAATGATTTTATACACAGGTTATGTATATGTTATTTTTGTGCACGAAATATGTGTACGGTTACTAAGATTTATGAAAAAGGATTTCGTACACGAGAAAGGTGTACTGTATTTAAAAGATATCGCATGTACATTACAGGTGGGTATAGGATTCGGGCCCATTTGTACCATGCAGGATTTAAATCTTGTGGTCTATCAAAATGATGAATTTTATTGTTTTATGATAAACCTATGAACTCACCAACCTTTTGGTTGACACTTTAAAGCATGTTTATTCTCAGGTATGAAAGAAATCTTCCGCTGTGCATTTGCTCATTTTAAGGACATTACTTGGAGTCGATCATCGCTCTGGGATCAAATGTTGATGACTTCGTCCAGATGGATTAGGACGGGGCATTTCACCTAGCTTCCAAATCGTGCACTGTTTCCTCCAGGGTTTCTACTTTACGCTCGAGTCTATGGATTTGTTCTACCCATTCCTCTGTAAGGTTTGTCAATTCTTGAAATTTAGTTCGAAGTCTTCTAACTTCTCCTAATAACCCTATCTGGTTAGAATTCGGGAGTAGAGTACGAATACAGTCTTGGGCTACATCGAGTCGACCTTCGAGGTGGAAAATCCTTGCGAAAAGAGTGTAAACGGTATTACGAACAGGTTCGCCGGTAAGCGGATTGAGTACTCCGACGTTTGGTGGTAAGTTTGGCTCGTGATAAGGAGTACCTTCTTCATTTCTCCATAGGGTGAGTATTTCGCGAACCCATCCCCATTTTCTGAAGAAATTACGGTAATTGATCGGTGGGTGTGCTCCTGTCACGCTATCTTCGGAGCTAGAGGAATTTGAGGAATTATGTGAGAAATCCATATTATGTGTTTGGAATAGGGTTTGATATGAAATGGTTGTTGAATATTGAATGATATATTCATCTCCTTGAATACGTATATATAGCAAAAGGTTTCCGTAATTTACGGAGGAAATTTAGGAAAAGTGGTAGACAAAGTTTACTGGGATAGATATGATATGATTTGTCTATAATCCATTTATGTAATAATGGCGGTATGACGGTTCGAGATTAAAATGATAAGTATGTAATCAGATAAACTTTCGATTAAAGACTTTCAATTCGTGATGGCCTATTCAGGTCTAGGGGCTTGAGCTATAGGATCCTTTAAATCGGTAATTCAAACCCTTTCATTCTAGAGTTTCGTAGACACCATCCGTCAAGAAAATTCAATGATAAAAAATAACGAGAAAGCAAAGATTTTGAAAGTAATGAATATGAATAGTAGAGATTTCAAGAATCATGGATAACATTTCATGTAATACATATGTAATACACAAAACCATGATAGATGACAAAGAAATGTCGAGAATTTCAGAAATCATGGTGTCGCATTTAAATGTGGTGGCGGAATTGGATAGTACTTAGGAGAATGAGCAGAGTTCTTAGATTGGATCGGCATTCTAAGATAAGTAAAGTTTCTAAAGTATAGTGTAGCATTTAACAGTTAAAGGCAATAATTAAAGGCACTATGGTCAAGGATAGTTGTAGTCCTACATTGCTAAGGTACATAATTGTATAAGGCACACATAAAATGCAATCCTGGTTCTCTACAACAAACTGCTCTGATACCAATCTGTCACACCCCCAAATACGGCCTGTGGTATTTGTGACTAATTATATCAAATCACAGTTGTATAAACGAGAACGACTCTATATGAGACGTTTTATTGAGTTTTGCAACGGAAGATAAATAGATTACATTGTATTTAGAGCATTAAATGTCTTTAATTGATATGATATTTAATGAAGACTCCAAGCATAGCAAGCAATCATCATCAAAGCAGCAGATATACAGCGGATGCAATATTTAAGTACCTGAGAATAAACATGCTTTAAAAAGTCAACACGAGGTTGAGTGAGTTCATAGATTTATCATAAATCAATAGTTCAGTATAGCATTAGACTACAAGATTTCAGTTTAAAGTTGATTGATACCCATCATATCAATCTAAAAGAGTTGCTGTAGTTTGTAATATCGCGACTAAACAGAATTTTACCCCGAGACACCTTGAACAGTCAGTGTCAGTTTGAATCATTATTATGTAACCAAAGACCAGAGGTCAAATGATTAGAGACGTTACTCTCAATAGCGCTATTCATAATAACTAAGTTTGCGTTCACCAAGCAATTAACGATATTACAGCAGGGATTTAGCATGACAAAGCACGTATTCAGCATAAAAGTTTGAGTACTTGTGTCTAACGTGTAAAACAGTTATAAAAGTTGTGCATGTATTCTCAGCCCAAAAATATAGATAAAAAGGGAGCTATGAAAAATTACGATACGATATGATAGTTTGGAGTAAATATGCATATGACGGCACTGAACAAGTGTAGAGTTGTCCACGAAATCACGAACCTATATCAATTATTTATATATTAACACGTATATTGAACATATAATGTTAATCAAACCAGTTTGTGTATAATATATTACTTATAGTAATATATTTGTTATTTCAATTATATATGTTTATATATATATATGTATGTTATTTTTATATGTTATTTGAAAATAGTACATTAAATATATTTATTATAATTAATTAAGCAGTGTTCATTATAAAAATATAAATATAGTTCTGTTGTAGGTTTTGAATATATTTTTATACAACGAGTATTTATTTAGTAAAATAATATTAATAAGTATAAATATAAAGTTGTGTCTTTTTACGATAATAATAATAATAACCTAAATGAAATTTTAATTATAATTTTAATAACAAGGTTAATTTTTAATAAAATGATAGTTTTATTAGAAATGATAATTTTGATAACTTTAATTAAAGTGATACTTTTTAATTATAACTATATTTTAAATATTAATGTTTATAATAACTTTAACATTAGTAGTAGTAATAATATCGATAATAATATATAAAAAGATATATTTGATTACGATAATACTTTTAATAATAATACTAATAATAATAATAATAATAATAACAAATGATCCTTAATTCTTATTTTAGAAATAATAATAATAATAATAATAATAATAATAATAATAATAATAATAATAATATAATAATAATAATAATAATGATTTTAAAGAGAAAACTACCTCAAAAAGCTTTTCATAAAAAATTTGCCATGGACGGGACTCGAACTCGCGACCTCTCGTTAACCCGCTAACACACAACACCACTGCTATGCTGCTAGTTTTCTGTTTTATATCCGTATTAATTATATATAATATCTATCTTCCTGTTTCCTCTTTTCTTCTTCTTGTTCAAAAGCTCGATCAAATCAATCTTAATAACTATAAAAATGAATTTATAGTTTTGTTTATGTCTTGTAAACAAAAATAAAATCATAAAATGTGATCTTAAATAATAATAAAAAAAACAGAAACAACAAGTGCTGCTGTCGCTAGTTTTTTTTTTTTAAAGAAAACTTGATTTTGATTTTTAGAAGTTTTTAGGTAACGATTCCTTCACGAAATATTTTCCAGATCCCTTCTAGAAACTATTAGATTCATCAATTGATCAAGAAACATCAACACAATCACGAATTTCGCGATGAATAATTCAGTTGACTTTTGAAATATAAAGTTTGACTCCAAAATTTGAATTCGATAGGACGAATTGGGATTTGAAACTTTACAGATAGTTTGAGTATGAGATTTCTAACAACTTTGCATTAATGGATTTTGAAATTGGATTCGGTTTCGAATTATGGCTAAAAAAGTGAAGAACAGAGGTGTCGTTTAAAAAAATAATAAATTTATGTATGGATTTGTTTGTATTGTGTTGACAATGGAAACCAATTGATCTTATATATATAAAAAAAGTTGTGATTGACTGATTCATAATGTGGATGTCGACTAGATTACCAGGAAGAGAAAAAAAATCACGATGGAATAAATAATAAAACAGAAAATATAAAAGCAGAAAAAATATAAAAAAACAAAAAGTAGAAGATCACGATCAGAAATAAAAAAATAAAAAAAAGGTGACCTAAATTAGGTATATGTCTGATTCTTTCTTTTTATATTTTTTTTTTATAAATATATTAATAAATATAATACTAATAATAATAATACTTTTAATATAATTAATAATGAGAATAATATGATAATTAATAATAATAATAATAATAATAATAATAATAATAATAATAAGTATAACAATAATATAATATTAGTAATAATAATACTAATAATGATAATGCTAATAATAATAATAATAATAATAATAATAATAATAATAATAATAATAATAATAATAATAATAATAATAATAATAATAATAATAATAATAATAATAATAGATTATGTTAATGATACTAATAATCATATTAAATCATAATAATAATAAATGATAAATGATAATAATAATAATTTTGATAATAATAATAATAATAATAATAATAATAATAATAATAATAATAATAATAATGATATTTCATTATTTTAATATTTATGATAAGTATTAATACTAATAATATATTAGTGATTATATTAATGATAATGATAATTATTAATAATAATAATTATAATACTAATAATAATAATGATTGTAAATGATGTGCATATACTCACATATATATTTACAAATCTTTTTATAACCAGTTATTCGTGAATCGTCGGAAACATTTGAAGTTAAATGAAATTATATAAAGTTTTTTGTTTAAATTTTGTCGGAAATTTCTGGGTTATCACATCTATGTTAAAGGATAACTACTATTAACAATGATTGATATAACATTAGGATTGGAAGTCGCCTTAGCCTCTTATCAGCAAATAACATAAACTACAAGTACTTCATAATTAGACCATTCTCTACGGTAGAGGTAAATATTGTGATGTCGTGGGTTACTTTTTGCTGATGTGATATTATTGTGAGATGAATGGACTTTATAATAAATGTATTGTTGTTGTGTTATGATGTTGTGAGTAAAAATATATTTGATATTAGATTAATTAATATTATATTATATTATATTTAAATAAAAAAAGTAAAAAAAATGTGATTGGTTACCCTCAGAACACCACAACATTGCTCTCAATAACTATCCTATAGAACCCATTGTGATTGTTGTGGAACAACAAAATTCCAATGTTGTGCCCCATAATGGATGGTTTCATTATTACTCCGTATTATTATGGAGTACAAAACTAAACAACTCAACATAATTACTCCATATAAAAAAAAAGACCTCGGCTTTCCATCTCTTTCCAATTAGTAGAATAACATAACCCGAAAAGTGTTAACACCCGAAAAGGCGGATTGCGGATGTTTTAACACCCGAAAAGTGTGAGGAAACTAATAAAGCGCTTCTTGACAATTTGGCGAATGTTTCTACCGGGAATAGTGCGGGTCGAAAGTATTGTATATGTGCGGACAAAAATTGTAAAGGACATTGTAGGGGTTGGCATGTACATGCTAACAAGTATCGATTTTACGGGGGGAAGAAGGGTAATTTGAAGGGTGTTATGAGGAAAGGTAAAGAAAAGAAAAAGAACGTTAAGGATGGGGCGATGTGCTTTCACGATTCAAGTGACGGGATGAGATTGAGGGGCGTCTCAAGGTATTTCAAATGTTGGTCATATTTTAGAGAGTGTGAAGGGGAAGCGAATTGGAGCGGGGGCGAGAGAGGTGTTAGATGGTGTTGATTTTTTTGGCGAGTTTAGAAATGGAGGATGCAGATGAGGTTGGAATCGAGTCTACTTTTACGTTTAAGGCAATTGTGGAAGACGACATCATCAACACAAACATTGGCACTTGAAAGGTCCTTTTTGCTTGCTCGTTGTTAGGGTAGTTTTAGCTCCGATGTATGTTTATTGTTTTCTTTTACGTAGTTGTGTTCATCTTAAGGCTCGGTTTAGGTATGTCTCGATTATGTCTTAGTTTTGTTTGTTGTCTTTGAGCCTCTTTTTTGAGGTGTTCCTTTTGTAGTTGTGTTTCTTGTCTTTTTTTGGAGTTTAAGGGTGCGTTTGATAAAACTGAATGATTTAGGCCCCGTTTGTTTTTCACTTAATCGACTTAATAGAATAGAACTTAATATGAAAAGATATTAAGAGGCGTTTGTTTTGAACTTATTAAATAATACACGTCTTAATTTAGATTTCAAAAGAAATGTTAATTTCCATTCAAATCCTCAAATATTTAATAACTGCTATTTTAACTGCCTGTATATAAGGTTAATTTAGTAAATTCATTTATTCAGACGGTTATTCAGTCAAAAAAACAAACAACAATTAATATTCGTCATTTAATTTTTTTAGACGTCATATTTTTATTCAGACAAAAGGACTTAATAAAGAAAAAAAAACAAACGGGGCCTTAGTGCTGAATGATTCAGAATCTGAATGGTCTACTGCCTCTGAATAAGGTTTGATCTGAATGAAAATAGGCTGTTTGATAATCATTTAGAATGAACGATATGAACTGACTAAAACTACCTTATTAACGTGTGACATGAATAAAAAATTCAATAACTTGTTAGTTAGTTAATCAAGATATAATTTGAGGAGAATATTATAAATAATTTAGGCTGTGTAGGAATTCGAAGCCATGTGGAGAAAAACAAACTCATTGAGTCAATTCACTCAACTTGCTACCTCCTCATCATCTAAGGGAGATGATATTTTCAAACATGTATTTGATAGATCCACATAAATTTGTTGTTATTTTCCAGTTATACCCTCTGGTATTTTAAAATGAAAAATTTGTATAACACAATTATCATCCATCAAAAACATGTTTCTAAATATAACTCCCATCATCTAATTTCAATAGCCTTCAACCAATTTCTCTTCGTTTATTACAAATTACCTAAGCTGAAAATATCCATGGATCAATCATTAGATCCAGCTCAACCAACGTACGTTACTTATCATCCAGTTCAGCAAAGCTAGGTATTTCCGGTTTAGATCCGACTCGTGCGATTGGGTCGACCGTTGACGTCATCAACACGAAGACGTTTATGGTCGATGTTATTGGGAGCTTTCTAAAGCCAAACTTAGGTTAGTTGTGACATTTTTTTTGTTCTTTGATTTTTTTTTTTTTAGAAATGTCAAATTAAAGTGGATTTATTTTATAAATCTCCTCTATTCACCTGGTTTATTGATTTTTATATTATTTATATTATATATGCAGTATACATATATGTTATGTATCTGGATAAGTTGTTTGATATATGTTTTGATACTTATTATTAAATTTTGTATGCCATTGTGATCTAGAGAAATATGAGATAATTATATTATAGTTAATATTAATAATTAATAATATAGGGTTAGAACTAAGAGCAATAATTATGGTTCCTATTTTTCCGAAGATAGTATATAGGATAGTATGCTACTATTTGAATAATTCCTTTGATATATTGAAATTGTGGTATCAAAATGATCCTGAAGTTGGCTCAAACCAGCTATTTCCATCTATTCTAATCAAATCTGCAAGTCAGACAGCTACTTCGATTGCAACTGCAGCTAAAGTGATTAATCGGCTCCTTTAAAACCTAAAATGTAGCACACCATTCTTCATGCTATTCTGAATTCGTCGAACTTTAATTGAAGAGAAGCTGCGAACATGGTTACCCCACACTTTTTTTTTTTTTTTTAACTTGGGTGTATGCTGTAAAATGTGTAGTCATCAAAATGATTTGTGTTTGTATGCTAAGTAAATATGTAGAAAACATACAACTATGAGGTAAGGGCCACACCAGCTTCAGATAGTTTTGCTAAACAAAACTCATCATGATGAAGTTTTTTTCAAGGTTATGGCCAAGGTTGCAAGAATGATCGGCCAAGTCGGAGACGAGTTTGATTTTAACCAACCTTGACTGTATTTGACCAACTTTTATCGAATAAATTCGACTTTGAACTAATAAATCCGACTTTGACCGACTAAATTGGACATGACAACTTTGACCGAATAAGTTGCCTAAGACTAGTCCTGACTAGTCGGGGGACTTTTAGACCATCACTAACTCAGCGTGTTGCAGCAGATTTTGGACCAACACGCCTCCAACACTCCATTAACACGGCGGGCTGGTGGGTTGGAGAAGGTGGTGTGCTGGAAGATGGCACATAGGAGAAGAGCCGCGTGTTGGGATGTTGGGTCGACGTGGAGGTTTTTGGTTGGCTCACTCCCGTTTGTAATTTCCTCTTCTATTTATTTCTTCTTCCATTTTGTCTTCTTCTTTGTTTTTGTTTTTTTTTTTCGTGACGAGCTGCCATTGTTGTTGCAAAGAAGAAATAAGAAAGAAGAGAAAAGAAAAGAAAAGAAAAGAAAAGAAAAGAAGAAGAAGAAAGATGACTGTTGAAGTGGAAGGGATAAGGTATTGAATTGGAGATGTGTTTGATTTTTAGCCATATAAGTTTGGGCAATCACTTTACATACTCCGTATACATTTACATTTACATATGTTATTGTTTAAATTAAACACCATATCACCAAAGTTAATTAAATTATTATTTATTTTGTATTTTAATTACATAAATATAATTTAACTAATTAATTAAGATAAAAAATAAATTAATTATAAATTAATAAAAATGAAAAAGAAATTAAAAATACCCACCCCTACCCATCAACATGCCACTCAACACGCCACCCATTATTTACCAATTTACTAGCACGCCCGCCAAGCACCTCACCCTACCAATCAACACGCTAACACGCCCACCATGTTTAACGATGGTCTTGCAACCGTGGTTGTGACTGCTTTTTGTGTCATGGATAATCGATTCTAAAGATCATGTTAAAGCTGAACACAAATAGCTTTGGACCTCACATAATGCTGAGGACTTGTAAGTGCCATTTTCTTAAACTCACATTAGACTGCATTTTGTTATATTGGCCGTTTTAAAGATTTTTAGGCCCTATATTCTCTCTCTCATCTAATATCTTTGTTTATTTATTACAGTATTTATTAGAATAGGTTGAAACTTTGATGCTTTCATGTATTATATTTGGTTTCATTGTTCTATATTCATAACATGCTAGTGGTTGCTACATCTGGTGCTGGTTATGTTCTTGGGAGTGGTAGTGCCATTGACTTAGCAGGACTGTGTTACACTTGTGTGGGAACTATGATGGTAGCAGCAGATCACGTTAAATCAGGTTGGTAAAACGATATCTTATCACTTTTTTTTATCAACATACATCTGCTACGACGTGAACTAGATGTAGGATCATACAACTTATAATGTACCTCGGTAAACTTTATAGGTCACTAGGCGTGTTAGTATAAAACCGGTACCAATATGAAGCTAGAGAGGAGATAACATTGAATTACTTAACTTACCTCTCAGGGGTCTTTTTTTAAATTCAATTTTGTTCAAGTTCTTATATCTAGCAACGAAAATGACATAAAATCCTAAGAGGCTAAGAATGATCAAGTAAAGTAGAAGTCTATAAGAATGATCATTTAGACACATTATAATCTAAATGTAAAGCTTTTTAATAATATGTTACAAAACAGAAAAAGTGTAGCACCAACTATAATCCAATGTTGAATGTATTTTTATGTTTGATATTGGTTTTTCATCTTTTGTGTCAATTGAAGTAAGCTAAAATGATGGAAAGGAGAGGTTGAAGTTTTGGAAGCTCACAAGTCACCAATTCAAGAATTACGGATGCTACCTTAAGGCGAACTTATTACTGGTTAAAATACATTAGTCATTATTTTCATATACGAATTCTATTTTTTAACACTTGCTAAAATATGTGAATTTACTCTCTATGATGTAACTGTTTTTATGAAAATAGCTTTTAATGTGGTCCATGTTCGAGTGACACCGCTATAAAGCTTTGGAAAAGAAGTATATGCACCCGTACATTTGCTGTCTTACATGTTTGTATTTTTCTTTCTTTACATTCTAAAAGCATGTGAATATAATTTTTTTATGAACGGCAAAATGTGCTTATAGTATTAGTGTAAGAAGTGCTTTGTAATTAAAGTTCAGATGCTTCTAAGAATGTCATGTTAATGTGTTTTTGATTATGTGTTTCTCTCTTTTATATTTTTCATTTATTGTTGCCGAAATGTCGGATGTCTAACCTTTGGGCACTATTTCTCTTTGGTAACTTTATAGATACAGTTAGAGGTTTGGCGCTAATGTGTGATGAAGGAATACTTTATGTATCAGATGATTGATACGACTTTTGGCTCTCAAGTACCTATATATGTTGATATTAGGTTCTTCCGCGCATATCCGACACACATGTAAAAAGCAGTAACCGATACAAGATATATAGGTACATAATAGCCAATAAGTGTATCAATCATATGATGCATAAGGTATTCCCTCGTCAGGCATTATGCCAAACCTCTAACTGTATCTGCAAAGTTATCAAAGGGAAAAAGTGTTTAAAAGTTAAACGTAGGAATTTGCGGCAGCAATAAATAAAAAAATAAAAGAACATAGAAACACATAACCCGGCATTTCTAGAAGCATCTGAACTTTTGATTAACGATCACTTATTACACTATTACTATATGCACATTTTGCCGTTAAAAAAAATACTGTATGCACATGCTTAAGGATGTAAAGAAAGACAAAAACAAACCTGTATGCCAGTAAATCTACATGTGCATATACTTCCTTCCCAAAGCGTACTGTCACTCGAACCTAGACCACATCAAAAGTTTTTTTTTTTTTATATTTATAATAACAATTGCATCATAGAGAGAAAATTCACGGATATTAGCAAGTGTCAAAAAACGAATTCGTATATGAAAATAATGACTAATGTATTTTATCATGTAATAAGTTCGCATGAAGGTAGGGTTTGTAATGCTTGAATCGGTGACATGTGAGCTTCCAAAACCTCGACCGTTCCTTTCCATCGTCTTAGCTTACTTTCGTGGACACAAAAGATGGAAAACTAGCATTAAACATGGGAATACATCCGACATTAGATTATAGTTGGTGCTACAGTTATTAAATAAGCTTTACATTTAGTTTTTAGTGTGTCTAAATAATCATTCTTAAAAGACTTCATAGAAGTGATTGCAGGCGTAGCCAATGATCAAGCATAAATCTGCGGCTAAGGCAGAAGTACAGTTGAGTCAACGAAAGAGGGGTTTTGGGGGTCAACGACATCAACACTCAGGTCCGGATACCGTGATAACCCCAATCGAGATAATGATCTCGAGAGGGTGGTTGATGGTTTGAAGGCCGTCCGGTAGTCTGGCCGTGAGGGAAAAAAGTCTATGAAGGCGAAAATTCTTAAGTTGTGTGTGAGAGGATGAAAGAGAATGAGCTAAAGTGAGAAATATAAGATGGGTGGAATAGTGAGGATGACCCGTCTTTGTAAAGGGGAATTAGGGTTTTGGGAAGGATCATGGCCTTTTCCTATGTCAAGCCCAAGTGCAAGCCCAATGAACAAACATGATGGGCTGTGCACATCATCAAGTCCCCCAAGTTCGGTATGATATGTTGAAGATATATCATGTTGAACTTACAAGTACGCCACCGCCATAATTCCGGGAGCGCTCTCATATCAACTCGTAATGAAGCGCGTTGTGCTTCAGCGGAGCATGCGCCATGTAGCAATGTGCCGCGCCACCGTGTACCGCACGAGTCAAACGCGCGCGAGTGTTGAAGTAGTATCGTATTGTCATCTGTTGTTGCGTAACGCTTAGTCGTAACACGCGTGTCAGGTATATAAACGATATTTGGAGTTCGTCCAAACTTGTCATCAAAGAAAGGGGGATTTAAGGGTTTTTAGTATTTAATTTTACGGCCCGGTGCACCGTGAATAACCCCAATGTGAGATGATGATCTTATCAGGGGTGGTTAAATGTAACCCACCATCATTCGGGGTAGCCGGTATCGATGGCTCGTTGAGAAGTGTTAGGATTTATGTTCACGAAACGTTACCTGTCACTGCTGAAAATCAGCCTGGAGCTATGAAGATTCTGGTCAAGATGGGATATTTACTTGATGGTGATGATCTCGTAATCTCGGGACACTTGTTTGAAGTACTGTAATCGTTCGATGCGCGCCGTAAGCTTTACCGCTAGCGCGCTACTATCAATGTTCTAACTCTATAATCACTTAGTTCTGGTAGTGCACGATACGCCTAACATGTATGTCGTCGAGTTTATTTGATGTGTCTTGGCTGTCATAGGAATTTTGCATAAGTCGTGTGTGATGCGCATGCATGGGGTGTGCGGATATGCGCATTATATGCCCAAGAATTAGTTTGATGGGCTATGCATATCCTTAAGTCCCCTAGGTTCGGTATAATCGCTTGAACCTGGATTTGCTGATGTCGACTAGTTTTCCGTTGTGTTTGCCTTGTTGTTGTACCAAAAAAGGTTTCTCAGAGCAAAGGTCAGTGTGTTAACACGTTTGTTATAGTGTGTAGCGATTTGTTATTTGTTAGTGGCTTCATGTATGGCGGCCATCTCTCGACGTTCTTCTCGATGAACGCTTAGCAATAATTGTATGTGATGCACATACATGAGGTACGAGGGTACATGCATCGCACACATCATCGTTCCCCCAGTTCGATATTATGCGCAGGTATTGCGCATGGTGTCAAACTCAATTAAAGTTCCACATAAAAGCGGATGCTATGGGCTGTGCGCGATCATGGACTTAGGAAGAGTGGGCCATAACACACAGTCGTGGTCCACCTGTAAACCGTATTCTCGTAAAGTGAGCTTCCTGAAGCAACTGTATTGTAATCGTCATGTTTCAACGCACAATGCTTAATGGAGTGTGTCTAAGTCTTAACGTATGGTTGCATGCCTTGTGTGCTAAATTGGTTCCCAACTAAGTTCTGAAGGCCTGTAGGATCTCGAGTTGCTGATATCGACTAGGGCCTAGCTTTATGTTGTTCTCCATTCTGCTTGCCTTATTATTACTCCAAACGAGGTCACTCAGAGCAAAGGTCAGCATGTTACCGTGTTTGTTAATAGCTTCAAGTTTGTTCGCGACGCTTCTTAGAAACCAGGGGGTGATGTTGTGAATCAGTTATATAATTTATATTAGGAAAAACACCGGTTATTAGAACTATTACACAACTACGGGCAGTGTACCTGATCGTGTAGTAGTATAAATAATGGTTTAGTCCGTGTATTGTTCCAAGGACAGTTGTATGAGTCGAACTACAATTAGAAACTATATTATGATTAACTAAGTAAATGAAACTAAAGGTACAAGATATTTTGGTTTTGCCCTTTAACGATGGGCTAATCAAGACACGTTCTAGTTTACAAGTAAAAGAAATGTTTTTGATATTTTTGGTTTTAAACAATTGTAAATAAAGCAAGTAAGATAGTTTGATTTAGATCAAAGAGACGAAATGTTCATCTAGATCGTATTGGATATAAGTTTTGATATTAAGGCCCGATTGAATGATTATGTGTGTAAGTTACCTATTAGATTCACCAAGAGTTCTATTTAGTAAATATGCAAACACAATTACAAGATCAAGGGTTCCCTTTTCACTATAGTTCTTGTATTTGTAAACTGATAACTTAGCTAGTTCTAAGGCTTGAAACTTGACTTCTATGTTCATAGTTATCAACAATTGTACAAACGTTCGTTGCATACAATTCATCCCTATATCGTCTAATCATTTGAATCTAATTTACCCACTTTGTCCGGTTTAGTAAACAATCAATCTAAGACAAGTTGATTGTAAATCAATATGATAAATCAACAAGAGTTCTCTTTATCAACAACATATCAATTAACTAGATACAAATGATTTTAACTTCAATCAGAAACTGGATTTTCTCTCTCCTAAAAGGGCGATCCAGATCTGGCCACTGTTCATGTTCGAATTTCTTCTTTTCTACCTTATTTCTTCAATCAGCCGTTCAATCAATTAAATCCTTTAACTGGTAGAGTAATCGTGTATCATGGTGTCCAAGAAGAAGAAAAAGTACCAAGATATAACGGCGACTGCTACTAGGGTTTTGCGAAATCGATCGGTTAGTCTTGGAACAGCGGATGCGGCTTCTAAAAATGGAGAAGTGTCTTCATCTGATTCTGATGGGGATCGTTCATCTCAGATTATGGATGATGTCGTCCGTTCCAATCTGATGGTAGATGAAGTTGATCAGCCAAATAAGAACGAGGGAGATGTGCTAATTGAGCAACCTGGGAAGGATAATCGTGATTCAGAGGGGATGGTTCTGAAAACCTATAGTTCTAGAAAGAGGAAGGGTAAAGTGAACCAGTTGATTGATGTTGGGGATGGTCCTTCTAAAGAAAAGAAGAGTGCTCAATTTGTTCCTTATGCTGGTGATTCTTCTATTCCTGCTAATGAAAAAAATACTCCCTGAAGTAATTAAAAAACGCAAGGGTAACAGGAAGAAAGGTGGGTATGGTAAGAATTCTGCTGTAACTGATCATTCTATTGATGATATTGTAGTTAGTAATGATGATATTATTGCTAAATCTATTGGTGAAACAATTGCTGTTGCTAAACCGACTGTTTCTGCTAGTCCTGTTGTATTCTTTAAGAGTTCAAAAGATGGTAGTTATAATGAGGTTGATGTAAACCTAGTAGCTGCTGTTGAGAATGCTGTTAAGTTATTTAAGAGTGATGGTTTTAGAGAGTCAATTGTTGTTCCTGATGATTTCTCCCAATTTACATTGTGTGGCAATGTAACATTAATGAATACGCGAGATAATAATAGTGGTGATAAAGATAATGTTGTTTCTGGGATTAAATCTACAACAATGGAAGGGGTTGAGACTAGTGAGAGGCAAGGCAATACAAATACTAAAACCCCAAGAGCATGGGTAAATCCAAACATCACTTTTGCTGACTTCTTAAAACAAAACAAAGATGAAGAATAATTAAAAATGGAGTTCATTCCACCTGTTTTAATGTCTAATGGTCAAAAGAGAGTAGTTTTCTCCGCTTAGGAGGTTAAGAAGGGCGGTAGTGCATTTTCTCTTCAATTATATGGGTATTTTATTGGAACTTCTATGGATTATAGGGTTGTTAATGCCCATCTAAGGAGAATGTGGTGGAGGTATGACCTTAAAGAAATCGTCAAAACAGCTGCATGATTTTATTTATGCAAATTTAAAAATGAAAAGGGTATGAAGGAGGTTCTTGAGAGTGGTCCATGGTTAGTTAATAATGTTCCTTTTTTTGTGAATCAGTGGGAACCTGGGGTTTGCTTGAAAAAATTGAACCTGAAAAAGTTCCAATTTGGATTTGTATTCACAATATACCCATTGAACTATGGAGTGGCAGAAGTATAGGTAAACTTGTTAGTGGTATTGGTAGGCCTATGTTGATGGACAAAGTTACTTCAGAGAGATGTTTGAGTAAAAGTGGAAGACTAGGTTTTGCTAGAGTTTTGACTGAAGTCAATGCAGCTGATGGCCTTCCTAGCTTTGTCGAATTTTCCTATCCTGTGATTGGTTCTTTTCCAGCCAAAGTGGGTAAACTTGAGGTGACCTATCAATGGAAACCGCCTTTATGCACTCATTGCAAAGTGTTTGAGCACTCTTTTAATACTTGTAAAATTAGGACTAAAACAGAAGATGAAGTATCTGCACAAGTGTTAAAAGACGCGTTGAAAATCAACAATGATGGTGAAACAGTTGATTTAAATAACCAGTGTGTTGAGGACGGCTTTAAAGTTGTTGGTAAGAAAGGAAGGGTATTTCATTAGTTGAATTTTGATAATAATAAAAGTCAATGGCAGTCAACAGAAGCAAAAGGTATCAAGCAAAATGCAGTTAAGAATAATTATGGTATTAAAGACAATATTGTTGTGGAGGAAACAGATTGGAATGTGGAGTCCCAGAAAAGTCGAAATCATAATGTTTTTAGGAAAAGAGATAAAGGGAAGGGCATTGATGGTGAAGGTGATAATAAGACATATTCCAAAGATAGAATTGAAACAAACAATCTTTTTTATGTATTAGTAGATGATGAGGGTAATACTGATGGTAATACTGATGTTCAAGTATTTTAGGATTCCATGAATTGCTGCTGGTTTTGGTGCCTTTGATAAAGATGGAATGGTGATTGGTGATTGATGTTAAGTTCGATAATACTGCTCCGAAATTAGGGTATTCTACATCTTGTTAGTTTCTTACTTTATATCTAGTATAGGTCCTCGAGTTTCGCTCAAATTAGTGTTACTCGTGTTGTAATCCTTTTTGTATCATTTCCTTATCAATAAAATTATCTTGCTTTTAAAAAAAAAATGATTTTAACTTCAATAAGCATGTTCTTGATTCAAGCTTAAAACTATCACACATAATACATACAATCAATAAGTTTACATCCAATACTTGGTTATTAATCTAGACAAACATTATGGAATTAGCCAACAATCATTTTAACAAACAAAACAACAATCAAATGATAAGAAGAATTCATTGTTTGAGAACAAGAAATCAACCTACTAGAAGAATGAATCTTGGATGGAGAATGATTTGAATCTTGATTCTTTGATGTTAGACCACTTGGAAGAGCTTGGAGTTCTCCAAAAATGCTCCTAAATTCGTCTCTGGAACTGATCTGATCGTCCTCTGACAACTGGTCTCTCAATCATTTACTTTTAAAGTGGTTAAAGTAGGTCAAAAGTCAAAAGTAGGCTGAAACCTACTACTGGACGGCGTCCCATATTCTGGACGGCGTCCGGTACTAAAGGGATGGACGACGTCCTATTTATTGGACGACGTCCAATGGTGAAGATCTGGACGGCATCCCACTCCCTTGGACGGCGTCCAGTTGAACTGCTGGTTACTGTCTCGATTTTTGATAAACTCCCTTATACTGGACGGAGTCCCAATCATTTTGGACGGAGTCCAACATATCTGAAGCCTTGTTTTATCATTTTATAGCGCTAATTTGACCATAACTTGTATCGGGATCAACCATTATGATATCAAAACTCATATAATGTTCATAAATCATCAAAACTCTTCACAAATCACTTTCCGATACAAATTTGCATATCTTTGTCTATCACTTGTAGAAACGCCTTCATTATCCCTGATTCTAGAGTATTTCACACGATATTGCGAGAGATATATATGATGTATTTGAGCAATATCAAAACACCCCACACTTAAACCTTGCTTGTCCTCAAGCAATTCTATCTTGCAAAGTAGAAAAATATTAAACTCTCGCACACAATTTAGAGTACTCACATCACACAAATTACGCGAAGCACACGAAACACACGTTCTTTTGAAACGCAAACTCACGCTATATGAAACACACGCTTTAAGTATAACACACCTTTATTGTAATCACACTCACGCTATATACACAATGATAACACACGCACACATTTTTGGGAGTTTAGAGTAAAGTATCCTAAAAATTTGATCCTATGGAAATCAGGACCTTATGAAAACGTTTTATGGTTTTGAAAATATCATGCTAGTTTTTACACTAGGCACGTTTTCCGATTTTGTCGGATTTTCTGAATTTTGAAAAATGAGTGCGGGTTTCCCGCTATTGGTCAAGCCAATCCCTCCCACAGTACCTGACATTGCTAGATGTTGGTAAGAAAATAATGTGCTTAGGAGGATACACATTACGTCTGGATATCATCGATAATCATGAGGTAATCATATAATCCGTTAAATCAATCATGAAGATTGAGGTTCATCAGTCTTAAAAGCTGATATTTTACCTTTTCAGAGGTTATCCACTGAGGATCTGATCAATCACAGATATTTTGTGTATCATGGTGCGCTCCTCATTTGACAAGACAGATCTCCCTCATCGAGATAAGTCTGACTACCAGTTTCCCTGTTTGATGTTGAGGCCTGGTAGATTTCCAGTCGATGTTAGCAATGACTTTTCAAGATTTTTCGTCACCCTACAACTGGTCTGGACTACAACTTCTGAAATAAATCAGCAAGTGTGTCGATTGGGAGACTTTACTCCTATGGGTTATACAAAGTGGTCGAACGCATGTATTGCCCTGGTTCTGAACAATGAAGACCGCCCTTATGTTTTTGATCTGGCACGAGGTCCGGTTTCCGACCAAACTATGCAATCACCGCTCTCTCACGGTTTACACCCGTTTTGGTACAGGTGACCTACTAGTTGTAGTGAACTAGTAGGATTTTCATTCAAATAAATGAATGATAGTGCAACTTCAAAGACTATTAATAATTTAAAACATCAATCAACATTCCTTTAATGACTTTTTCGGACAAAATGTATGTAAAATGGTTCTTGGACATGTTTGCTTCTAAAGCACTCGAATTTTTTTTTTTAAAATTTGAAGTATAAAAGCCTAAAGTGTTGTAAAACTAAATCCCGATAAATTTCTATCCCCCACCCCACACTTGAGATCATGCAAGGCCCTCATTGCATGAAATCAGAAAAAAGGATTAAAATTTAGAGGGCAAAGTGATAGGGTGGTTGTAGAAATTTTCAAATTTTTAACCTGTAAATCGTGGAACATGGTAGACGGATGCCGCTGAACTTACTGCCAGCATAAGAGCATCGTCCATTCCTCGATTATCATCATACACACATCATAATATCAAATGTTGCTGAACTTAATGCCAGTCTTTGAAGTTCAATCACGCTGCACACAATAACAAACCACACAAATAATGCTAAAAGCAACGGTGTTTTTACAACCACAACCATTACCAAATTAGTTAAAGATACAAACCAAACTATTGTTTAAAAAGAAACACACCACAATAAATAGTCTGAAAATATTGTTACAAAATGATCATAGGCGCGCAGGCCTTTAGTTGTCGTAAGGCCAAAAGTAACTTCCCGATCCATCTCTGTTTGGGCGTCCCTGGGGGTAGTGTTGCTCAAACCTGTTCCTAGCATCCTGCAACGAAGAGTTAGCATCATAAATCGAGAAAGGAGGAGGTGAGTTTTGAAGATCAATGTAGTATGTGGGTGTCAGGCGTGTAGTCCCATAGTAATGATCGGGGTTGGAATAAAACAACTCAGTGTTATGGTTATTCCAATCAATACCATAACTATTCCATCCCTGATTATGTACTGAAGCAATCTGACGCTGCTCCATTCTTTGTTGGCTCTCCCACATACAATCGTTATGAGTCCTCTGTTCACCCAGACTCAACCTCATGTTATTCACACTATTAACCAAATTATCCCAACTAGATTAGGACGGATTCCAAGGACCTTGATCATGAACATTAGTCTGAGCTTCCAATTCCGCTTCTTCTTCTTCTTGTTGTTCTTGTTGAACGTTTGCTCCACTACCACTTGCTCCACCTGCGACAAAAGGCACTAAACGCCTATTCCCGTCGTACATAAGAATCTCAGCGTTGACATAAGAAACCTTTTTCAAGGCTTTCATTGCATGATCACATTCTATCAAGCGACTGAGATCAACATTAAAATGACGAGCAATCCTCGTAATGTAGTGGCCCTCAAGAAGCGGTTTATCTCTCCGTGCATCAGTGGCGATGCCAAGCAAATAGTTGCCAATCAACCCCGGAATATCAGTTTGACAACCCCGTTTGATTTGATCCATTATCCATAGATCCAATGATTTTACCTTTTCGTGTCCCTCGACTCTCGCATTAAAAGTACATGCGATAAGTCGATGAAGAAGCTTATCATCAGGGCTTGCGATTTCGGTATACCTATGCCTGCTAGATTTAAACGGGCTAGATGCAATTGGACCCCTAATCCTTCGCCAAAAGGATTGTTCATTGAACACGGCTCTACCATGGTAATCTGAGCTTATAAAGTATGTCCTCAATTGAGAGTCAGTAAGCTCGCTGAAAATGCCCAAAACTCTACATAAACCAACTCTACTCAAACCCCTTTCCTCACCACCTAGTCGAAATCTAAGAAAATCATTCGATAGTGGATCACGAACATTATTAAATCGGAAGGTTGAGAAGAATTCTTTTGATAACACAGGAAACACTTGATCGTGGAGACTGAAGGTGTGTTCCCATGCATAGGTCACTATGTTATTGTACGGAAGAGTTAACAATCGAGAGACATGGTTGTGCATACCCGCCTCATCCAAAGGACCCCAAATGAAATACCATGTAGCATTTATCGGTCTACGGGTAATCCGAGCATAAGTCTCCCCGTAATCATCGTGGTCACGGAGATGTTCTAACCATACTATAGGATCATTTTGATCCTCTTCTTCTTCAGCTGATGATGATGAGTATTGTTGTTGAACCTGTGGTGGTGGTGGAATATTTCTTGAAGTCCTGCCTCTATTTGGTTGTCCCCCTCGGCTAGATTGTCCCTGCAAAACACAATAACACCAAACCAAAAGATCATAGAAACCGTTGTGTTAGTGTTAGCTAAAAACATAACCGAGTAGTACTCGGTTATGTTTTTAGCTAACACTAACACAACGGTTTCTATGATCTTTTGGTTTGGTGTTATTGTGTTTTGCAGGGACAATCTAGCCGAGGGGGACAACCAAATAGAGGCAGGACTTCAAGAAATATTCCACCACCACCACAGGTTCAACAACAATACTCATCATCATCAGCTGAAGAAGAAGAGGATCAAAATGATCCTATAGTATGGTTAGAACATCTCCGTGACCACGATGATTACGGGGAGACTTATGCTCGGATTACCCGTAGACCGATAAATGCTACATGGTATTTCATTTGGGGTCCTTTGGATGAGGCGGGTATGCACAACCATGTCTCTCGATTGTTAACTCTTCCGTACAATAACATAGTGACCTATGCATGGGAACACACCTTCAGTCTCCACGATCAAGTGTTTCCTGTGTTATCAAAAGAATTCTTCTCAACCTTCCGATTTAATAATGTTCGTGATCCACTATCGAATGATTTTCTTAGATTTCGACTAGGTGGTGAGGAAAGGGGTTTGAGTAGAGTTGGTTTATGTAGAGTTTTGGGCATTTTCAGCGAGCTTACTGACTCTCAATTGAGGACATACTTTATAAGCTCAGATTACCATGGTAGAGCCGTGTTCAATGAACAATCCTTTTGGCGAAGGATTAGGGGTCCAATTGCATCTAGCCCGTTTAAATCTAGCAGGCATAGGTATACCGAAATCGCAAGCCCTGATGATAAGCTTCTTCATCGACTTATCGCATGTACTTTTAATGCGAGAGTCGAGGGACACGAAAAGGTAAAATCATTGGATCTATGGATAATGGATCAAATCAAACGGGGTTGTCAAACTGATATTCCGGGGTTGATTGGCAACTATTTGCTTGGCATCGCCACTGATGCACGGAGAGATAAACCGCTTCTTGAGGGCCACTACATTACGAGGATTGCTCGTCATTTTAATGTTGATCTCAGTCGCTTGATAGAATGTGATCATGCAATGAAAGCCTTGAAAAAGGTTTCTTATGTCAACGCTGAGATTCTTATGTACGACGGGAATAGGCGTTTAGTGCCTTTTGTCGCAGGTGGAGCAAGTGGTAGTGGAGCAAACGTTCAACAAGAATAAGAAGAAGAAGAAGAAGCGGAATTGGAAGCTCAGACTAATGTTCATGATCAAGGTCCTTGGAATCCGTCCCAATCTAGTTGGGATAATAGTGTGAATAACATGAGGTTGAGTCCGGGTGAACAGAGGACTCATAACGATCGTATGTGGGAGAGCCAACAAAGAATGGAGCAGCGTCAGATTGCTTCAGTACATAATCAGGGATGGAATAGTTATGGTATTGATTGGAATAACCATAACACTGAGTTGTTTTATTCCAACCCCGATCATTACTATGGGACTACACGACTGACACCCACATACTACACTGATCCTCAAAACCCACCTCCTCCTTTCCCGATTTATGATGCTAACTCTTCGTTGCAGGATGCTAGGAACAGGTTTGAGCAACAATACCCCCAGGGACGCCCAAACAGAGATGGATCAGGAAGTTACTTTTGGCCTTACGACAACTAAAGGCCTGCACGCCTATGATCATTTTGTAACAATATTTTCAGACTATTTATTGTGGTGTGTTTCTTTTTAAACAATAGTTTGGTTTGTATCTTTAACTAATTTGGTAATGGTTGTGGTTGTAAAAACACCGTTGCTTTTAACATTATTTGTGTGGTTTGTTATTGTGTGCAGCGTGATTGAACTTCAAAGACTGGCATTAAGTCCTACTAGTTCACTACAACTAGTAGGTCACCTGTACCAAAACGGGCGTAAACCGTGAGAGAGCGGTGATTGCATAGCTTGGTAGGAAACCGGACCTCGTGCCAGATCAAAAACCTAAGGGCGGTCTTCATTGTTCAGAACCAGGGCAATGCATGCGCTCGACCACTTTGTATAACCCATAGGAGTAAAGTCTCCCAATCGACACACTTGCTGATTTATTTCAGAAGTTGTAGTCCAGACCAGTTGTAGGGTGACGAAAAATCTTGAAAAGTCATTGCTAACATCGACTGGAAATCTACCAGGCCTCAACATCAAACAGGGAAACTGGTTGTCAGACTTATCTCGATGAGGGAGATCTGTCTTGTCAAATGGGGAGCGCACCATGATACACAAAATATCTGTGATTGATCAGATCCTCAATGGAAAACCTCCGAAAAGGTAAAATATCAGCTTTTAAGACTGATGAACCTCAATCTTCATGATTGATTTAACGGATTAGATGATTACCTCATGATTATCGATGATATCCGGACGTAATGTGTATCCTCCTAAGCACATTATTTTTTTACCAACATCTAGCAATGTTAGGTACTGTGGGAGGGATTGGCTTGACCAATAGCGGGAAATTCGCACTCATTTTTCAAAATTCAGAAAATCCGACAAAATCGAAAAACGTGCCTAGTGTAAAAACTAGCATGATATTTTCAAAACCATAAAACGTTTTCATAAGGTCCTGATTTCCGTAGGATCAAATTTTTCTGATACTTTACTCTAAACTCCCAAAAATGTGTGCGTGTGTTATCATTGCGTATATAGCGTGAGTGTGATTACAATAAAGGTGTGTTATACTTAAAGCGTGTATTTCATATAGCATGAGTTTGCGTTTCAAAAGAACGTGTGTGTTTCGTGTGCTTCGCGTAATTTGTGTGATGTGAGTACTCTAAATTGTGTGCGATTGTTTAATATTTTTCTACTTTGCAAGATAGAATTGCTTGAGGACAAGCAAGGTTTAAGTGTGGGGTGTTTTGATATTGCTCAAATACATAATATATATCTCTCGCAATATCGTGTGAAATACTCTAGAATCAGGGATAATGAAGGCGTTTCTACAATTGATAGACAAAGATATGCAAATTTGTATCGGAAAGTGATTTGTGAAGAGTTTTGATGATTTATGAACATTATATGAGTTTTGATATCATAACGGTTGATCCCGATACAAGTTATGGTCAAATTAGCGCTCTAAAATGATAAAACAAGGCTTCAGATACGTTAGACTCCGTCCAAAATGATTGGGACTCCGTCCAGTATAAGGGAGTTTATCAAAAATCGAGACAGTAACCAACAGTTCAACTGGACGCCGTCCAAGGGAGTGGGACGCCTTCCAGATCTTCACCACTGGACGCCGTCCAATAAATAGGACGTCGTCCATCCCTTTAGTACCGGACGCCGTCCAGAATATGGGACGCCGTCCAGTAGTAGGTTTCAGCATACTTTTGACTTTTGACCTACTTTAACCACTTTAAAAGTAAATGATTGAGAGACCAGTTGTCAGAGGACGATCAGATCAGTTCTAGAGATGAATTTAGGAGCATTTTTGGAGAACTCCAAGCTCTTTCAAGTGGTCTAACATCAAAGAATCAAGATTCAAATCATTCTCCATCCAAGATTCATTCTTCTAGTAGGTTGATTTCTTGTTCTCAAACAATGAATTCTTCTTATCATTTAATTGCTGTTTTGTTTGTTAAAATGATTGTTGGCTAATTCCATAATGTTTGTCTAGATTAATAGCCAAAGTATTGGATGTAAACTTATTGATTGTATGTATTATGTGTGATAGTTTTAAGCTTGAATCAAGAACATGCTTATTGAAGTTAAAATCATTTGTATCTAGTTAATTGATATGTTGTTGATAAAGAGAACTCTTGTTGGTTTATCATATTGATTTACAATCAACTTGTCTTAGATTGACTGTTTACTAAACCGGACAAAGTGGGTAAATTAGATTCAAATGATTAGACGATATAGGGATGAATTTTATGCAACGAACGTTTGCACAATTGTTGATAACTATGAACATAGAAGTCAAGTTTCAAGCCTTAGAACTAGCTAAGTTATCAGTTTACAAATACAAGAACTATAATGAAAAGGGAACCTTTGATCTTGTAATTGTGTTTGCATATTTACTAAAGAGAACTCTTGGTGAATCTAATAGGTAACTTACACACATAATCATTCAATCGGGCCTTAATATCAAAACTTACATCCAATACCGAGGGTAAAAGATCTAGATGAACATTTCGTCTCTTTGATCTAAATCAAACTATCTTACTTGCTTTATTTACAATTGTTTAAAACCAAAAATACCAAAAACATTTCTTTTACTTGTAAACTAGAACTTGTCTTGATTAGCCCATCGTTAAAGGGCAAAACTAAAATATCTTGTACCTTTAGTTTCATTTACTTAGTTAATCATAATATAGTTTCTAATTGTAGTTTGACTCATACAACTGTCCTTGGAACGATACACGGACTAAACCATTATTTATACTACTACACGATCAGGTACACTGTCTGTAGTTGTGTAATAGTTCTAATAACCAGTGTTTTTCCTAATATAAATTATATAACTGATTCACAACATCAGGGGGTCTTTATAATAAATTCATGGTGCCCAAGCCACTATGCTAAGGACGGAGGAGACACACGCATGCGTGGTACACACAGGTGCATGTACTCGTACAGGTGTGTTATTTGTGCAGATGTTGCCGAAGATTTTGTGGACCCTTACTCGAC
This sequence comes from Rutidosis leptorrhynchoides, assembly GCF_046630445.1. Lineage (NCBI taxonomy): Eukaryota > Viridiplantae > Streptophyta > Magnoliopsida > Asterales > Asteraceae > Rutidosis > Rutidosis leptorrhynchoides. The sequence continues at coordinate 213,193,096 of NC_092335.1, forward strand.
GGCGTGCAGTCTTTACTAAGTCTTATGGTGGCGTAGTCTTCATCTTCATCTTCGTGCAGTCTTGTGGTGACGTAGTCTTCATCTTCGTGCAGTCTTGCTGTGACGTGCTCTGTGTAACATCCCGCCTTTTTCCATTTACTTTTCCGTTATACTAATATAAAGTCCGTTATATGTTTATAACATCTCCCGTTGATACGCGTTTTAAATTATCTCGTTTAGGTAATTCCCGCACCCGAACGAAAGTTGAGGGACTAAACTTGACAAGGGATCAAACCCTTGACTAGGTCAAAGGGTCAAACCCCTTTCACCCATTCATTTTCATCTCCATCTCTCTCTCTTTCTCTCTAGCAAGAACACACACCCAAAACCAAATTCATTCAATCATCATCTAAATTCGATCTAGGAGGCTTACAACAAAATAAACTACATATTTGTGATCCTCTCTTCATCCTCTTCATTTTGGTACCAACTTCATCTCATTTGGGTAACTTTCTAAAATCACTAGATTTTGTGTTCTTGATGTTTTTAACTTATAAAAGTGTTAATTAGTGTCTATGGCTCAAGTCTAACATGAATATATGATTTATATGCTCGATCTCGTTGTTTTAGTGTAACTAGCATGAACTTGAATTTTGGTGTGTTGTTCTTGAATTTTGGATGATCATATGTTGTTAGATGTTAAAAGTTGATGTTTTAATTGTGTTACTAGCATCACTAGCTTCAATTTGATGTGTAGGTTGCCTTAGAAAACTTCATGAACTTGATTATTGATTTTGGTGAAATTGGGTTAGGGTTTGATGAACTTGAAATGGACTTTTGATGCATTGAATGCCATGGATTATTATTGGTAAGTGTTTAGTTGGATTGTATGCTTGATTACCTTCGAAACGGCATATTATTCATGTAAATTGGTTGCCCGAATCATTGAATTGCATTTATGAACTTGTATGCGGTTAATGTTAAGCATTAGATGCGGTTTTGGTTGTTGTAATAGGTAGATTGATTGATGAAATGTGTTTAGTTGTTTTCCTCGTCAAATTACCTTCCCAACGGTATAAGATACTTGTCTTGATTGTTTGCGGATCATAAATGGTGATTGTTTGAAGTTAGGTTCGTGCGTAAAACTTAAAAACTGCCAGAATTCTCTGCACAGGTAATGGCGCGGCGCGCCATATACCCGCGCGACGCGCCATTTTGGTCTGTCCAACTTGGTCAATTTTTGAATAATGTTTGCTATGCTACGCACCTCCGATTCACATGTAACTTGTCCTAACATGCTCATACATGATTAAAAACCTCAGAAAAATAGTTCGGGACACGACCCGAACGTGTTGACTTTTTCGTTGACTTTGACCGACCGAGGTTTGACTTTTTGTCAAACTTAACCAAATGATTATGCAACCTTCCTAACTTGTTTATATACTTGTATCTTGCATGAAACTTGACAATTTGATTTCACATGCTAAATGATCGAGTCGTAACGAGCCATAGGACTAATTGAACATCTTTGACATATCGTGTTTACCGTTATTGATACGACCTATTTGTTTAGGTCAAGACTAGCATTGTTCATTGCACACGTTTACTTGTCGAAGTACTTTACTACTCGTGCACTCAAGGTGAGATCATAGTCCCACTTTTACTCTTTTTGAACTTACATTTGGGATGAGAAAACATAAACATTTCTTTACTAAGTGAACACAAGTACAGGAAAACAAACATTCTACATACGAGTTTAGAACAAAATCCTCAATTCGATTATCATTAGTTACACTTGCCGGGTGTAAGCGAGAACTTATGTTGTATGGATCCATATGGGTTTGACAAACCCTCATTCAAACGGTTCGCTACCGTTTACGAATGAAATATATTTTCGAGAAACAGTGTATGTTCTAGCACTAAGTGATGGGGTTCAATGGAAGGAATTGTTAAGCATTGATAATTGGGTGCTCGTGAAACAAACTTTTGGAATGTATTACTATTATTTCATTGATGCAAATCTTGTGGTTCACTTGTACTTACTTACTTAAACCTATGATTTCACCAACGTTTTCGTTGACAGATTTCTATGTTTTTCTCAGGTCCTTGAACGATACATGATACATGCTTCCGCTCATTATTTTGATACTTGCATTGGATGTAGAGTATATATGCATACATGGAGCGTCTTTTGGATACTTTTAAATTGTGTCGTATAAGTTTCATTTGTACTTAAAACTTTGTATCGTAACTTGTGGTGGAACTATTCTTGTAAACTTGAACAACCTTTACATTTGAAATGAATGCGACATATCTTTTGGTCAAACGTTGTTTTAAAGACTTATGACCACGTAACGGGACCTAAGTAGACGGCGCCGTCAATGACGATTTGGTCGGGTCGCTACAGATGGTATCAGAGCGTTGGTTGTAGGGATTTAGAGTTCATTAGTGTCAACCCCGAGTCATAGGGTACATTGGTGAGTCTAGACTACAACCGGCATATAGACTTGAAGTAGGAATTACTTGACTACTTGTGCATTTATACTCGAACGCTTCTACTCATATCTACTCTTAGTTCATCTTAATCTCACGTTGTTTAATTTGATTGACGCGCCACCTTGACTATATGAAATGATGTCGAATGCACATATGAATCAGGGTAATATAATTTCCGGGATTATATTACGGTGACTCATATGAACGTTCCGACATTATGACATAAAGAATTTAAGGCGAGTCGAGGAAAAACTTCTCTTTATCTTTATTCTATATCACGGTTAGTATTATTGAGAATACTAATCAATGATATTCTTGTGTCTTGAAGGAACAATCGCTCCTCGTCGCATACGCCGCAATGAAACTCCCGAACAAGCTCTCGAACGGATGATAGCTACCGCCGTAGATGCGGCCATGGCCGGTCACTCATCCAACAACAATAATAATAACAACCCCAACAACAACAACAACAACAACAACAACAACAACAACAATGGAGCCGGAAACTCAAACGAGGGATGCTCCTATAAAGCTTTCATGGGGTGCAAACCTCACACTTTTGATGGAACCGGGGGACCGGTCGTGCTCACCCGATGGTTTGAGCAAACAGAAGCCGTCTTTAGCATAAGCGGTTGTCGGGACCAAGACAAGGTCAAATACTCCACTCACACTTTCTCCGGAATTGCTCTAACATGGTGGAACACCTATGTTCAATCGGTAGGTACCGATGAAGCTCATGCCCTCTCTTGGGCCGATCTAAAGGAAAAGATGATTGTTGAATATTTTCCGCGCGAAGAAACCCGAAAGCTTGAGGAAGAACTAAGAGCTTTGAAAGCGGTCGGAAACGATCTTAAAGCTTATAATCAACGCTTCGCCGAACTATCCTTGATGTGTCCTAATCTTGTTAACCCCGAATCTCAAAGGATTGAGCTCTACATGCTCGGTCTTCCAAAAAGCATCAAACAAGGGGTGATGTCATCCAAACCCACTACTCATCAAGCCGCTATGAACATGGCTCGCCAACTAATTGAAACGGTTGACGAAATCGTAGTTCCGGCACCTAAGGCCGAGGATAAATCGGGCGGCAACAAAAGAAAGTGGGAACCCTCCCAATCAAGCAACAACAACTTTGCTAAGAAGCCTTACACCTCCGACGGCAAGAGGGGTTATGCCGGGAACCTACCTCTTTGCAACAAATGCAACAAACATCACTTTGGTGAATGTGGCAAGTTAATTTGCCACCGGTGCCAAGGAGTTGGTCATAAGGCCAACGATTGTAAAAGTGCCACTCCCGTTGCTCGAAAGTGGCCCAATGCACCAAAGACGGGCACTTGTTACGAATGTGGTCAAACAGGTCATTTTAGAAATGCATGCCCAAAGAAGAAAGATAACCCCAACACGCGCGGCCGAGCTTTCAACATCAACACCGAGGAAGCCCGGGATGACACTGAACTAGTCACGGGTACGTTTCTTCTCAACAATTCTTATGTCTCCTGTTTATTCGATTCGGGTGCCGATAAATGCTTTGTATCCAAGACTTTGACTCATTCTTTTAGCACTCCACCTCTTCCATTAGATACCACTTATACCATTGAAGTGGCTAACGGGAAACTATTAAGTGCCGACACATATTACCGGGGGTGTACGATAAACATTTTGGGTAAGGAATTTGAAATTGATTTGATACCCATGGAACTAGGAAGCTTTGATGTAATAATCGGTATGAATTGGTTAGTCAAAACGAAATCTCACATTCTTTGTGATCTTAACGCAATCCGAATTCCTATCGAGAATGGTGAACCTTTGATCGTCTATGGCGATAAGAGTTGCACCGGACTCAACCTCGTTTCGTGTATTAAAGTTAGAAAACTACTCCGTAAGGGTTGTTTTACGATCCTTGCTCACGTTAAGAAAGTCGAGTCCGATGAGAAGCACATCGATGATGTGCCAATTGTTAGTGACTATTCCGATGTATTTCCCGACGAATTGCCGGGTCTTCCGCCTCATCGACCGGTTGAATTCCAAATCGATCTTATTTCGGGAGCCGCACCCGTAGCACGTGCACCATATAGACTCGCTCCATCTGAAATGCAAGAATTGCAAAGTCAAATCCAAGAACTACTTGATCGTGGTTTTATCCAACCTAGCCATTCACCTTGGGGCGCTCCGATTTTGTTTGTTAAAAAGAAAGACGGATCCCTACGAATGTGCATTGATTATCGTGAACTAAATAAATTGACGGTTAAGAACCGATATCCTCTTCCTCGCATCGATGACCTCTTTGATCAACTACAAGGGTCTTGTGTATATTCGAAAATCGATCTCCGCTCGGGTTATCATCAATTGAGGGTTAAGGGGGAAGATGTCTCCAAAACCGCTTTCCGAACTCGTTATGGTAGTTATGAATTCCTTGTCATGCCATTTGGTCTCACTAACGCACCGGCGGTGTTCATGGATCTTATGAACCGCGTGTGCAAACCGTATCTCGATAAATTCGTTATTGTGTTCATCTATGACATATTGATCTATTCTAAAAATGAAGAAGAGCACGAACAACATCTCCGACTTGTGCTTGAACTTTTAAGACAAGAACAACTCTATGCCAAATTCTCCAAGTGTGAATTTTGGTTAAAGGAAGTTCAATTCCTTGGTCATGTTGTAAGTGACCAAGGTATTAAAGTCGATCCAACGAAAATCGAAGCCATTAGCAAATGGGAGACTCCTACCACTCCTACTCACATTCGTCAATTTTTGGGTCTCGCCGGGTACTATCGTAGATTCATCGAAAATTTCTCTTTGGTTGCACGTCCTCTAACCGCATTGACTCACAAGGGAAAGAAATTCATTTGGGCGACCGAACATGAATCCGCATTCCAAATCTTGAAAACGAAGCTAACCACCGCTCCTATCTTGTCACTTCCAGAAGGCAATGATGACTTTGTTGTATATTGCGATGCCTCAAAACATGGTTTTGGGTGTGTATTGATGCAACGAACGAAAGTCATTGCTTATGCTTCTCGACAACTCAAAATTCATGAACGAAACTATACGACACATGATCTCGAACTCGGAGCCGTTGTCTTTGCACTTAAAATGTGGAGACACTATCTTTATGGAACCAAGAGTACTATCTTCACCGATCACAAAAGCCTTCAACACATTTTCGATCAAAAGCAACTAAACATGAGACAACGAAGGTGGATTGAAACCTTAAACGATTACGATTGCGAGCTTCGTTACCATCCCGGGAAGGCAAATGTAGTAGCCGATGCCTTAAGTCGAAAAGAAAGAGCGGTGCCCCTCCGTGTCCGAGCTTTAAACATCACCATTCACACCAACCTTAATAGCCAAATTCGGGTAGCCCAAGATGAGGCTCTCAAGGATGAAAACATCTCTCTCGAACACTTGAACGTCCTCACCTCTCGATTCGAAGTTAAAGAAACCGGACTCCGATATTTCGCCGGAAGAATTTGGGTGCCTAGTTATGGGGATCTACGAAGCCTTATTTTAGATGAAGCCCATAAGTCACGATACTCGATTCACCCCGGTGCCAATAAGATGTACCACGACCTTAAACAACTATATTGGTGGCCGAACATCAAAAGGGACGTAGCTACTTATGTTTCCAAGTGTTTGACATGTTCCAAAGTCAAAGCCGAACACCAAAGACCGTCCGGACTACTTCAACAACCCGAGATCCCGCAATGGAAGTGGGAAAGGATAACGATGGATTTTATCACCAAGCTACCAAAAACGACGGGCGGTTATGATACTATTTGGGTTATTGTTGACCGTCTCACCAAATCCGCACACTTCCTTGCCATAAAAGAAACGGACAAAATGGAGAAACTTGCACAACTTTACATTAAGGAGATCGTAGCCCGACACGGTGTACCATTATCGATTATCTCCGACCGAGATGGCCGTTTCGTTTCTAGATTTTGGCGTACATTGCAAGAAGCGTTGGGAACGCGTTTAGACATGAGCACCGCATATCATCCTCAAACCGATGGACAAAGCGAACGTACAATTCAAACCTTAGAGGACATGTTACGAGCTTGCGTGGTTGATTTCGGAAAAGCTTGGGACAAGCACTTACCTCTCGCCGAGTTCTCTTACAACAATAGTTATCACGCGAGTATTAAAGCCGCACCTTTTGAAGCGCTATATGGCCGCAAATGTCGTTCACCTCTTTGTTGGGCCGAGGTAGGCGACGTGCAAATCACCGGACCCGAACTCATTCACGAAACCACCGAGAAAATCGTTCAAATCCGAGATAGGCTTAGGACGGCCCGAAGTCGTCAAAAGAGCTATACCGACAAACGACGCAACGATCTTGAATTTCAAGTCGGTGACCGAGTAATGTTAAAAGTCGCACCTTGGAAGGGTGTAATCCGTTTTGGGAAACGCGGGAAGCTAAATCCGCGGTATATTGGTCCTTTCGAAATCTTGGAGCGTATTGGAACCGTTGCTTATCGTTTAGATCTTCCGCCTCAATTGAACTCCGTTCATCCTACCTTCCATGTATCTAACTTGAAAAAGTGTCTTGCCGAACCCGATATCGTCATCCCTCTCGAAGAACTTACTATTGATGACAAACTTCATTTTGTGGAGGAACCGGTTGAAATTGTGGACACCTCCGTCAAGACATTGAAACAAAGCCGAATCCCGATTGTCAAGGTTCTTTGGAATGCCAAAAGAGGACCCGAGTTTACTTGGGAAAGACAAGATCAAATGCAAAGGAAGTATCCTCATCTATTCGTGAATTCGGAAACGCAAGATCTCGAGGAAGAAACAACGACTACTACGCCTACTTAAATTTCGGGACGAAATTTCTTTTAAGGAGTAGGTAATGTAACATCCCGCCTTTTTCCATTTACTTTTCCGTTATACTAATATAAAGTCCGTTATATGTTTATAACATCTCCCGTTGATACGCGTTTTAAATTATCTCGTTTAGGTAATTCCCGCACCCGAACGAAAGTTGAGGGACTAAACTTGACAAGGGATCAAACCCTTGACTAGGTCAAAGGGTCAAACCCCTTTCACCCATTCATTTTCATCTCCATCTCTCTCTCTTTCTCTCTAGCAAGAACACACACCCAAAACCAAATTCATTCAATCATCATCTAAATTCGATCTAGGAGGCTTACAACAAAATAAACTACATATTTGTGATCCTCTCTTCATCCTCTTCATTTTGGTACCAACTTCATCTCATTTGGGTAACTTTCTAAAATCACTAGATTTTGTGTTCTTGATGTTTTTAACTTATAAAAGTGTTAATTAGTGTCTATGGCTCAAGTCTAACATGAATATATGATTTATATGCTCGATCTCGTTGTTTTAGTGTAACTAGCATGAACTTGAATTTTGGTGTGTTGTTCTTGAATTTTGGATGATCATATGTTGTTAGATGTTAAAAGTTGATGTTTTAATTGTGTTAATAGCATCACTAGCTTCAATTTGATGTGTAGGTTGCCTTAGAAAACTTCATGAACTTGATTATTGATTTTGGTGAAATTGGGTTAGGGTTTGATGAACTTGAAATGGACTTTTGATGCATTGAATGCCATGGATTATTATTGGTAAGTGTTTAGTTGGATTGTATGCTTGATTACCTTCGAAACGGCATATTATTCATGTAAATTGGTTGCCCGAATCATTGAATTGCATTTATGAACTTGTATGCGGTTAATGTTAAGCATTAGATGCGGTTTTGGTTGTTGTAATAGGTAGATTGATTGATGAAATGTGTTTAGTTGTTTTCCTCGTCAAATTACCTTCCCAACGGTATAAGATACTTGTCTTGATTGTTTGCGGATCATAAATGGTGATTGTTTGAAGTTAGGTTCGTGCGTAAAACTTAAAAACTGCCAGAATTCTCTGCACAGGTAATGGCGCGGCGCGCCATATACCCGCGCGGCGCGCCATTTTGGTCTGTCCAACTTGGTCAATTTTTGAATAATGTTTGCTATGCTACGCACCTCCGATTCACATGTAACTTGTCCTAACATGCTCATACATGATTAAAAACCTCAGAAAAATAGTTCGGGACACGACCCGAACGTGTTGACTTTTTCGTTGACTTTGACCGACCGAGGTTTGACTTTTTGTCAAACTTAACCAAATGATTATGCAACCTTCCTAACTTGTTTATATACTTGTATCTTGCATGAAACTTGACAATTTGATTTCACATGCTAAATGATCGAGTCGTAACGAGCCATAGGACTAATTGAACATCTTTGACCTATCGTGTTTACCGTTATTGATACGACCTATTTGTTTAGGTCAAGACTAGCATTGTTCATTGCACACGTTTACTTGTCGAAGTACTTTACTACTCGTGCACTCAAGGTGAGATCATAGTCCCACTTTTACTCTTTTTGAACTTACATTTGGGATGAGAAAACATAAACATTTCTTTACTAAGTGAACACAAGTACAGGAAAACAAACATTCTACATACGAGTTTAGAACAAAATCCTCAATTCGATTATCATTAGTTACACTTGCCGGGTGTAAGCGAGAACTTATGTTGTATGGATCCATATGGGTTTGACAAACCCTCATTCAAACGGTTCGCTACCGTTTACGAATGAAATATATTTTCGAGAAACAGTGTATGTTCTAGCACTAAGTGATGGGGTTCAATGGAAGGAATTGTTAAGCATTGATAATTGGGTGCTCGTGAAACAAACTTTTGGAATGTATTACTATTATTTCATTGATGCAAATCTTGTGGTTCACTTGTACTTACTTACTTAAACCTATGATTTCACCAACGTTTTCGTTGACAGATTTCTATGTTTTTCTCAGGTCCTTGAACGATACATGATACATGCTTCCGCTCATTATTTTGATACTTGCATTGGATGTAGAGTATATATGCATACATGGAGCGTCTTTTGGATACTTTTAAATTGTGTCGTATAAGTTTCATTTGTACTTAAAACTTTGTATCGTAACTTGTGGTGGAACTATTCTTGTAAACTTGAACAACCTTTACATTTGAAATGAATGCGACATATCTTTTGGTCAAACGTTGTTTTAAAGACTTATGACCACGTAACGGGACCTAAGTAGACGGCGCCGTCAATGACGATTTGGTCGGGTCGCTACACTCTGGTCATTGCACGATTCTTTCATGGCGCGCTATTGCTACTTTCGTGCGGTGGTTGAAGCTTGCTTGAGGTTTCGCCATTATTCTCGGATGTTGTGCTGATTCTTCATTAGGTTACCTTTGATGCGCGCTATTGCTACTTTCGTGCGGTGGTTGAAGCTTGCTTGAGGTTTCGCCATTATTCTCGGATGTTGTGCTGATTCTTCATTAGGTTACCTTTGATGCGCGTGGATGGACCTTCTGGTGATGCGTCTATTATTTTCGAAGCTCGCTAATAAGTTCCATCATAGTGCCGGGATGTCGTCATAGTTCGTCATTGAGTCACGTGTGATGCACGCGCATGAGGCACACGTTCATATGCATCGGTGAGTATCATCACTTCATTTGCCCTTATACAGACAGTGCGTGATGCGCGTGAACGAGAGGTGCAAACATGTGTGTCATCAAACGCGTTTTGTCTTCGTTAGCACTGAATGGTAATTATATATGTGACACTCATGTATGAGATACATCATTATATATTATCACTCCCCCCAGTTCGGTATGATATAGTAACATGTGTCGTGCAGAACTATAACGAAGAGAGACCATGGGGCGTTACATGATCATACACTTAAGAAACCGGTACCATGGGCTGCGTGCGACCATGGACTTGAGAAATAGGTGCCATGGGCTGTGCGCGACCATGGACTTGAGAAATAGGTTCCATGGGCTGTGCGCGACCGTGGACTTGACAAATAGGTTCCATGGGCTGTGCGCGACCGTGGACTTGAGAAATAGGTGACATGGGCTGTGCGCAACCATGGACTTGAGCAACAAGTGCCATGGGTTGTGCGCCACCATGGACTTGAGAAACAGGTGACATGGGCTGTGCGCGACCATGAAACTTATAGTTAGAGTATTTCATTAATGCACTATATAGCATATGACAATTATAAGCCACATTGCCATCTACATATATTAACAAAAATTCTCACATCAAGTCTTATTGCGTGTTGAACGACTTTGTTGCCAAGTATAATAATTGTAATGTTCAAGCGCGTAAGATCGTTAATGAACATGTCTATATTTAGCGTAAATAAATTTGATATTAATTGTAATTATACTTAAGGCATGCCAGTGTCAACCTCCATGTATACCGTCGTGCACACAGTATATACTTTGATTTACACTCGTGTGTGCGTACAGGAGTAAGTGCGCCAACAAAACAATAATCAAGTAAAATCCAATTACCATTTATATTTAAAGCTTTTATTTCTTCATTCATAGCTTCAATTTGGTTCATGTCCCTTTAAACTTGAAACAAAACAATACTTTTCATATCCAAGTTTTGAATAGTTCAAGTGTTTATCAAAATTATATTGGACTTTACCATCTAGAACAAAATTATTTAATTTTGATGGTAACATAGTATTTCTACTTGATCTTACTTTTGATGTATATCTGCATCAGAAGTGCCCTCAGAGACGATAATTCTATCAGTGTTTTCACCATTGGAAGTTGCAGGTACACTAACACCGGGTGACTAATGCAACTCTTCTAATGAAGCATGTTTGCCATCCACAACAACAACAACAATACCCAATTCCACTGAAGTGGAGTATGGGGGAGGTTAGATGTAAACAGTCCTTTCCTCTACCCTAAAGTAAAAGGGAAGTCATTCCTCCACCTAGGATACCTATCGGTCCCCAGGTAGAGGAAGTCGTCCCTCCCTATTCTGTAGAGCAGAGAGGCTGCTTCCTAGGGACCTCCGACCAGAAAGAACCATGAAAAAAAAAAAAAATTGATAAAAAAAATTGTAATATACCATATAAGTAAAAAATGTGAGTGTCAAATAAGTAAGTATAACAAGTCATGTAAGTACAATAAGTATACGTAAACATGTTGGTAAGAAGCATGTAGGTAAAGTATGCAGTATAAAATAGATGGTATACTATGTAGGCATAGACAAATAAGTAAACTTTGTTAGCATAAAAACATGTGATATGTAAGTACGTATAAATTAAATGCTATATAATGTAATACAAACATGTAACCATATAGTTGGTATAGGGATGAATTATGGTGAATGTTTTATTTTCTATGCTTTCTAGTTTGGTAGAAAGTGTAATAGTGTTTCGGATGGTTCACTAAAAATCATCCCCCCATGTACTTTTCGTTTTTTGATGGTATAAAATTTTCCGGGGTACCGTCCCCTTTCTCCAAAAAAAAAAACATGTAACCATATAGAGCAATAAAGCATGTGAAAAAGCTACAATAAGTATAGATATATTATATATACGTAAAGTCCCACGAAGAAAAAAAAAAAAAAAAAAAAAAGACATATGAAGGGCACACAAGCGAGTAGGCAAGAAATATAATATGAATATATAGAATAAAAAAAAACCATATGTAGAACCTAGTCAATTATTCTAATTCTACTCCTCCACACATTCCTATCAGAAGTCATGTCCTCGGTCAATAAGAGCTCCTTCATGTCAAGCTTCACTGCATTATCTCAGGATTGTCTCTCCCCGCATTATCTGGACTTATAAAATCATTTTATCTGAAATAGAAGTCTCATTTTCATTTTCAAAATAAACAGCATCAAAGAAATTTAAATGATTTATATCCCCTTCGTTAAATTGTATTTTCTAAACATAATCAAGCTTGAAGAGAGATATATGTTTTCACAGAACTTTACATCTCTTGAAATATAAACACTTACTTTTCAAACATAATCTGGTTATTCAGTTTCTACTTTCTTTGAATTGAATGATTCATTATAATTTTATCATATTTGTACTAGGCAGTGGCGGAGCCAGGATTATAATTGGTTGGTGTCACAAAATAACATCGAAATGTATTTAGTCCAAAACTTAATAACTACGTAATAAATCCTAAAATTTTAGAAAGCTGAAAAGAATAACTACGTAATAAATAATTTGATAATTTTTTTTCAGCGAAAAAACAGATAAACTTGTATAAACGAAAGAAAGCTCATCAAAAATTAAACCAATTTAAAACTTACAAACCGAGAAACCCGAGCACAACTAAACCGCACCTACACAAAGCTCGTAACACAAACATTAAAGGCATAAAAAATGAAACAAAAACTCAACATAAAAAATGAAATCCAATCTAACCAGTAATCAGAAGATTAAGATTCATATTCATCATAAGACAACAAGAAAACCACCATCACCCAGAACACAAAACGCTCAAGCTTCTTTGATAAAATCGTCAAACACCTCCAACACCTCGTCATGAAACATTTTCTTTAATCGCAATTGAAAACTTCAATGGGGATTGATGGTTGTTTGCAACTTTGCACCTATGCTTCGATAACATATTTCGAGCCAACTTAATAGGGTTATAACTTTGAATACAACTATGAAAGTGTAAAACTCTAATTTGTCAATATCCTTTCCTAACAATAAGTTAGATTATTAAATTAAAAGTTTAAAATGGGCCGTATATTAATTGGGCTGTACATTTGAATATTTGATGTAGTCGGCTGACCAAATCAATCTCCAATCGGTTAAAAAACATTGTATTAAATATTATTTTTACTGACTGTGGGGTCTTTATCTATTTCTGGATGGGGTCAAATATGCTAAACACTCAACTTTCTACCTAAAAGATACTATACTACTAGCTCACAAGAAAAAAATCGATGGTGTCAGATGACCCCAATCAAGCCTATGTGGCTCCGCCACTGGTACTAGGTATTTGAGGTTAAGAATGAGACAATGATGAATAGAACAAGGAGAAGACCATTACCTTCGGGACGTATTACTGTTCCTCATGCAGTTACATGGGCCTCTGTTGTTGGTCTTGCTGGCACAACTCTACTGGCAAGTAAGGTGAGTAAATGATATCTTTAACTTGTGTGGAACTTTTTTTTTTTATGTTTATTATTTTTTTTTTTTTTAACTTTTTGGATAACGAACTTTTGTGGAACTTGTTATAGCTGTTACAAGTTTTTGTTTGCTTGAGACTAGCAGTGGCATTTTTGGCCCTATTAGTTAAAAACTGTAGTTGATGCGGGTTGCATTTTATATCTTCAGGGTTAATGGTTAAAGTTGTATTAAAGGGTAGAAAACTAAAAAAGATATGGTCAAATTGGCCAACCTGGGAAAAAGTTGCTGAATTTATTCTCAACTGTGTAAATTCTCACGTTTCATTATATGAAGAAAGGCAATAATAATTATTATCAATTTTTTTATTTAACTTTTTTTTTTGAACGGTGAAATTGATTACATATAAGAAAAACTCTCTAGCAAGATGCTAGAAGAGGAAATTACAAAGGCTTAACAAGCGAAGAGTTCCAATTAATACATTATCTACTCTAAACTTGAGCCAAAAGAAAGAAAAAATTGGATATGTCAACAAAATGGACAACTTGATATGTTTACAACACGGTTGAATATTTCCCCACTCGGATACTCGGGGAGTACTCTGATGTTGACCTAGTTTGACTTTGACCGATTTTGGCCGAGTTTTGACTGACGATTTTTCGAGTAATCCTGAGTTTGACTAAGTTTGGCGAATACTCGGCGAGTAATTCTGAGTTGTTTGAAACCCGATTTAGAAGTTGCCTGTAATTCAACCCACCCAGGATATTCAAAATATAATGATTTGACTCCTTTACTAGCGACTTACCTTAAATTGGGATACTAAATTGAGAACATTTACAACAAGGTTTGTGCAGGCTAATTTATTGGCAGCTGGACTCGAATTTTCAAATCTTGTTCTATAATGCATTTGTATACACCCCATTGAAGCAAATACATCCGGTCAATACTTGGGTTGGGGCTGTTGTTGGTGCCATTCCTCCTCTTCTAGGGTAATCTTCTATTCGAATTGAAACACCTCGCAGATAGTTTAAAGTTTATAAGCTTATTGAGTAAATGAGGGTTCTGCTTAAGCTCGAGTTTTTAAAAATATATATTATCTTTCATGTTTAAGTTTGTTTTATCTTTATTTAACAAACATGTATGTGTTATAATAATAATAATAATATAGATATGGATAGTCAATTTTGGTGTATACATATAGTCAATTTTGGTACACAAAGTATGTATTTTTATATTGAGATTTTAGGCTATAAATACTCATGAATGCAAGCATTAAACTTGCACCATTTCACACACTTACAAAGTGTTTTTTTCTTTCTCCATTATCATCTTTGTTCTTACACTTCATTATTAGTATTCTTAATCAAGAATCAAATCACTAAAGGTAGTTATAAGCCTACTGAATTATAACATCAAGAATCAAACCACTAAAGGTAGTTATAAGCCTACTGAATTATAACACGTTATCAGCACGATAATCTTAATACTAAATATGGTTGGCTCTGCCACCAAAATGATATATGGTCGGTTATACCACCAAAATGATATATGGTCGGTTATACCACCAAAATGATATATGGTCGGTTATACCACCAGAATGATATAGGTCGGTTATACCACCTGAAAAAATATATGGTCGACACTGTCGCCAAATTTTCATTTATGTTTACTAATATTTATATTTTTGTTATATAACATTTATTTATGATTGCTTACACATGGTCGACACTGTCACCTACTTATCATTTATGTTATATTAAATTTATGTTTAATGTTTATATACTTATGAATATAAATTGACTCTAATTTATCATGATGTTTGTTTTAATTTTTGATAATAGAAAATGTCGAATCTGGAAAAGCTTAAATTTACTCCTTTAGAATCAACTGGAAACAACTACATGCCATGGGTTATAAAAGTAAAAATGCATCTTAAATCAATGGGCATTCTTGAAACCATAAATGGAAACAACACTTGTTCTGAAAAAGAACAAGCTACGGCATGTTGCTTTATTCATCAACATATTGATGAATGCTTACAAAATAATTATGTGACTGTAGAAGATCCCCATGTTTTATGGGAAGGTCTCAAAAGCAGATTCAATAATCAAAGAGAAATTTTACTTCCAGCTGCAATGGAACAATGGAGAACATTAAGGTTCCAAGACTTTAAGAAAGTAAATGAATACAGCTCAGCTCTGTATAATACATGTTCACAACTTAAATTCTGTGGACATGAAATTAGTGATGCAGACATGATGGAGAAAACTTTCTCCACAATGAATGCTGCAAACATCACAGTGCAAAGAAATTTGAGAATGCTAAAGTTCAAAACATATCCTGAACTTAATTCATATCTCTTAGTTGCAGAGCAAAATGATGAGCTATTAATGAAAAATCAGCAATCCCGTCCTACTGGTACACTTGCAATCCCTGAAGCAAATACTGCAAATAATTATAAACAGGGACAAGGACGCGGGCAAGGTCGTGGTTATAATAACCATCACCATCATCATGCCAAAAGCCATAACTATGGTAGAAACCATCCTTATGGTAATGGTAATGGGCGTGGACGTGGTCGTGGTCGTGGCCGTGGTGGTCAAAGAAATAGTAATCCACGAAAATATAAATATCAACCACAAAACAAGCCCATTAAACAAGATGTTGAAGAAAATTCTTCTAAAAATTCTGAAGAATCTTGCTACAGATGTGGTAGAATGGGCCACTGGGCTAATACTTGCCGAACATCTAAACATCTTGTTAAGATGTATCAGGATTCGCTGAAAGATAAAGAAAAGGAAGTAAACTTTGTAGATAACGTCGATCCAACAGTCACTGAGAAACCATCTGATTTATATGAAGATTTCTTGAATGTTTAAGTTGTGTGTCTTTCGAAAAATAAACGATTTAATATCGTCTGTCTTTGTCATTATGTTTGCTAAATGTTTCAGTACTATCTATTTGCGTTTAAAATATTGTGTAATATTAATGTACTCACTATTTATTTCTTATATATGAAGTTCAATATGAATTTTGCTGGAATACAACATCAATCAAGTGGTGGAGATCTCTGTATAGCAGACAGTGGAACTACACACACTATACTTAAATCCGAGAAATATTTTATTGATCTAAAACCAACGGAAGGAACTATACATACAATATCAGGACCTGCTAACTTGATAAAAGGGATAGGAAAGGCAAATTTCATACTACCAAATGGTACAAAATTTTTAATAAATGATGCCTTATTTTCTCCCAAGTCAAGCAGAAATTTATTGAGTTTCTCCGACATATACCTTAACGGGTATGATTATCAGTCAGTGACAACAGAAAATTAGAAATATTTAAGTATCACTGACAAGAGTCATGTGGTTGAAAAACTGCCAAGACTTAGTTCTGGATTACATTATACACATATAAATGTACCAGAAATACATATGGTAGTTAACGAAAAATATATTGATCCTGGTGTATTCAGTTTATGGCATAACAGATTAGGCCATCCAGGATCAACAATGATGAAAAGGATTATTGAATGTACTCATGGACATCCACTAAAGGATAGAAAAATCCATCATGATACAATGGTTCCATGTACATCTTGCTCTCTTGGAAAATTGATAACTAGACCCTCACCACTTAAGGTTGAGAAAGAATCACCAATGTTTCTTGAAAGAATTCAAGGTGATATATGTGGACCAATTCATCCACCATGTGGACCATTTAGATATTTCATGGTTCTAATAGACGCATCTAGCAGATGGTCTCATGTTTGTCTGTTATCAAGCCGTAATGTGGCATTTGCAAAATTTCTTGCCCAAATTATTAAATTGAGAGCTCATTTTCCTGATTACACCATTAAAAGGGTGAGACTTGATAATGCTGGTGAATTTACATCTCAAGCATTTAATGACTATTGCATGTCTATAGGAATTGTTGTTGAACATTCTGTTGCTCATGTGCATACACAAAATGGTTTAGCCGAGTCATTGATTAAACGTTTACAGTTAATCGCTAGACCATTGATAATGAGAACAAAACTCCCTGTATCTATATGGGGTCATGCAATTTTACATGCTGCTGCATTGATTCGCATCAGACCAAGTGCAAGTCATAAATATTCCCCCCTACAACTTGCTTTTGGTCAAGAGCCAAATATTTCCCATCTTAGAACATTTGGTTGTGCAGTGTATGTTCCAATTGCGACACCACAACGTACAAAAATGGGTCCTCAAAGGAGGTTGGGAATATATGTTGGATATGAAACATCTTCAATATTAAGGTATATTGAACCTATGACAGGTGACGTTTTTACAGCACGTTTTGCTGATTGTCATTTTAATGAAACATTGTTCCCTAGATTAGGGGGAGAAATGAAAAATAAAGAAAATGATGTTTCATGGTGTGAACCTCAATTAAAGTATCTTGATCCTCGCACAAAAGAATGCGAGACAGAAGTTCAAAAGATAATGCATATACAAGAACTTGCAAATCAATTGCCTGATGCATTTACAGATACAAAAACGGTGACAAAATCATATATACCAGCAGTAAATACTCCAGCTCGAATTGAAATTCCAAAAGCTGGCAATAACGTCACTCATGAATCTTTGCCACGTCAGAAACGTGGAAGACCAATTGGTTCAAAGGATAAAAATCCTCGAAAAAGAAAATCAGCTGATAATGAAGTAAAAGAAAGTGTTCAAGAAGAACCACAAATCAGTACTCCTACTGCAGAGGAGATTGATGATGTCAATACAGAAATTGCAATCAATTATGCATATTCAAAAATATTATGGAACCGAAATGAAATGAAAAATCTTGATGAGAAATTTTCATTTAATGTTGCGTATGACATCATGAATAATGATGATGATCCAGAACCAACATCTATGGTTGAATGTCAAAATAGACATGATTGGGCTCAATGGAAAGAAGCAATACGAGCTGAATTAGAATCACTCAATAAAAGAAAGGTTTTCGGATCCATCATTCTCACTCCTAAAGATGTGAAACCTGTAGGATACAGATGGATTTTTATCCGAAAAAGAAATGAGAAAAATGAAGTTACAAGGTATAAAGCTAGACTTGTAGCTCAAGGTTTTTCTCAAAGACCAGGAATTGATTATGAAGAAACTTATTCCCCTGTTATGGATGCAATTACTTTTAGATACTTAATCAGCCTGGCAGTTTCTAAAAATTTAGAAATGCATCTCATGGATGTTGTGACTGCTTATCTATATGGATCACTTGATAGTGATATATATATGAAGATACCTGAAGGATTTAAGGTACCAGAAGCATCAAATGCAAAACCCAAAGAAATGTATTCGATTAAATTACAAAGATCTTTATATGGGTTAAAACAATCGGGACGTATGTGGTATAACCGATTAAGTGATTACTTGATAAGCAAAGGGTATACAAATAATCTTACTTGCCCTTGTGTTTTCATTAAGAAAACAACATCCGGATATGTGATCATAGCTGTTTATGTTGATGATCTTAACATCATAGGTACAAATAAAGAGATCCATGAAGCCATTCAACTTCTAAAGAAAGAATTTGAAATGAAAGATCTCGGAAAAACCAAGTATTGCCTTGGTTTACAAATTGAGCATATGCCTAATGGTTTACTTGTACATCAAACAACATATACTGAAAAGATTTTGAAACGTTTCAATATGGACAAGGCAAAACCATTAAGTACTCCTATGGTTGTTAGATCACTCAATGTTGAAGCTGATCCATTTCGTCCATGTGAAGATCAAGAAGACATTCTTGGACCAGAAGTACCATATCTTAGTGCAATTGGAGCTCTTATGTATCTTACAAATTGTACAAGACCTGACATTTCTTTTGCAGTTAATTTGTTGGCAAGGTTCAGCTCTGCTCCTACCAAAAGACACTGGAATGGGATCAAACACATATTTCGATACCTTCGAGGAACTACTGATTTAGGATTATTTTATTCTAACGAATCAAAACAAGATTTGGTTGGTTATGCAGATGCAGGTTATTTATCTGATCCACATAAAGCTAAATCTCAAACTGGATATGTATTCCTAAATGGAGGTACTGCAATATCATGGCGTTCTCAAAAACAAACACTTGTTGCTACATCGTCAAATCATGCCGAAGTGATTGCATTACATGAAGCTACTCGGGAATGTTTTTGGTTGAGATCAATGACACAAATCATTACTGATTCTTGTGGACTAGAACGCGATAAAAGTCCAACAATTATCTATGAAGATAATGCAGCTTGCATAGCACAGATGAAAGAAGGGTATATCAAAAGTGACCGAACCAAACACATACCTCCTAGATTCTTCTCATACACTCAAAATCTCATTAAGGACAACGAGATTGAAATGAGATATGTTCAATCCAGCAAAAACTCTGCTGATCTTTTCACGAAAGCACTTCCAACTGCTATTTTCAGAACACACGTTCATAACATTGGCATGAGACATGTTCAAAAGATGTAACAGCTGAAGCGATGTCTACTTGAGGGGGAGTCAACTCCATGCTGCACTCTTTTTCCCTTAGCTAAAGTTTTTTCCCACTGGGTTTTCTTTAGCAAGGTTTTTAACGAGGCAGTAATTTATAGTTGATCTTCAACAAAATAAAATTGCTATCCAAGGGGGAGTGTTATAATAATAATAATAATATAGATATGGATAGTCAATTTTGGTGTATACATATAGTCAATTTTGGTACACAAAGTATGTATTTTTATATTGAGATTTTAGGCTATAAATACTCATGAATGCAAGCATTAAACTTGCACCATTTCACACACTTACAAAGTGTTTCTTTCTTTCTCCATTATCATCTTTGTTCTTACACTTCATTATTAGTATTCTTAATCAAGAATCAAATCACTAAAGGTAGTTATAAGCCTACTGAATTATAACATCAAGAATCAAACCACTAAAGGTAGTTATAAGCCTACTGAATTATAACAGTATGTATACTATTTTATGTTTACAGAGTTGTAACTGTATTTTTCTTCTCTTTCGAATAAAAGGTGGGCTGCAGCTTCTGGTCAGATATCACTCAATGGCTTGATCCTTCCCGCCGCATTGTATTTTTGGCAAATACCACATTTTATGGCCCTTGCATATTTATGCCGTGATGATTACGCTGCTGGAGGGTATGTAAACGATATTTAATTTTGGTATTATTGGTAAATTGTGCCGGTTAAAGTTTTGTATACCTAAATAAGTGTGTCATGTTTTAATTGGTAAACTGCGAAGGCCAAGGGGCGTGTTAATAGAACTACTCTACATCTAACTATAAGTATCCCTTTTTCTCGTAGAAACATATGGAATACTTGGTCCCAAAATAAATGCAATGTTCGACTGGACATATATTTTAACAAAATGCTTGAATTTTGGTCAAATGTCTGAAATAATCTTGTAATGAGAAGGCAACTACTATGGTTTGAGAGGTCAAATTTAGAACAAGTTTACATGTACTATTGTACTAAACAGTCAGGTGTTCAAATTACCTAATGTGAGTGTACTTATTTTTCAATGGTTGTGTGCCTATGAACTAGTTTACATAAAACTATTTAGTTTATACATGCCGGATTTGTTTCTATAATATGTTACATGATTGTGAGTATAATTATTCAGGTTTAAGATGTTCTCTCTTGCTGATCCTTCGGGTAGAAGAACAGCGTTAGTGTCTTTAAGGAATTGCATATATCTAATTCCATTAGGATACCTGGCCTATGATTGTAAGTTTTTTCGAACATTATCCCAATAAATATATAATAGGCTAGTTTTGCTTTACTAATTTTTGGTTATGTACACAGTCTCCAATATTTCAATAATAAACTTGGTCAAACTCGGCCGAACTGAGGATTACTTGGAAAACTCGGCGAAAACTCGGGATCACTTGGAAAGTCAGTCAAATTTGGTCAACATTCGGTCAAAATTGGTCAAGGTTTCAACATCCGAGTAGTCCCCGAGTTGCCAAGTACTCCTAAAATGTCCCAATCGAGTACTCTCTTAGTAGCGATTTTTCCAACCTTGCATATATGAGTTCAATTTAGAAATAATATATTTTACATGTCTTACCCGTTTTTTTCTCTTACTGTACACAAAATCTTGCAGGGGGCATGACTACGGGATGGTTCTGTTTCGAATCGACACTCCTCGCTTTAGCAATTAGTGGAACAGCAGTCTCGTTTCTTCTAAACCGTACAAAAGGAACTGCAAATACGATGTTCCACGCTAGCCTTCTTTATCTTCCAGTGTTCATGTCCGGGCTTATGTTTCACCGAGTTCATAATGACGAACATCAATCACTTGCAGCCGAAAGTACCAACAATAATACGGTCTTGTCACACACAGTTACTACTCACGACCACGATAAAATTAATCCTGACACGAAACAGCACACCCGTTCACGTGCACCTGTAGCGTACGCATCTGTTGCCCCGTTTCCGTTTCTGCCCATTCCTATATATGCATCCTCTTGAGTTATTGCTGCTTGTTTCATATTATGATTTTAATCTTATTGTAAAAAGGTTACATGTAAAAGCTTTTTGCTATGGTGTGAAATCTAATGTGGGTTTGACACCAATGTATAATCGGATTCTTTTTCGTTATAAAATTAATCTGCGTCGCTCGAGTGAACATAGTGGTTCGTTTTTTGCCACATGGCTTTTTTTTTTTTGATTGTTTGTACCCACATTTTGGCATGGATGTCTTGCCGATAATAATCTTGTCGATTGTTTACATCTTGATAAATGCCATTGCTGTGTGCCCATGATATTTTAAAATGCAGAGTACAACTTAATGTTTACTTTAACTTGATATATTATGTTATTGATGATATAACTTTTAACATATTTTTACTTGGTTAAGCTCAATTGTAATAACCTACTTCCTGAATTGTTGACTGCGTAGTTTCGGGTATCTGGTCGGCATTGCTGTCATAATCGTTAACCGCAACAATGTGCGAACCTATTCGCCCTCGTTATTACTAAATATGCTAAATGGCATGATTACCATTATTATTAGTATTACTAAATGGCATGAATGTTGTTCTATAGAGACAAAACGACTGCCTATTATTTACTATTGATAATTGATAATTTAGAGAAACTGGTGAAAATGTCCTCATTTCCGGATGTCTTTAACAATATGCTCTAAAAATGGAAATTGCAACATCCTCATGTTCACGCATCACGCATCATGCATGGATGCTCGTGCGTGATGCGTGGACACCGAGCACTTGGGTCAACTAGCACGTTTATAGCAAACTAGCAATACATACGCACTACTTAACCCGCAACACGCACAATGCTTGTTGCCTTTATAAATAGGTCGCCCATCCCAATTTGAAAATTCCACACGCACCAACAATTTGAAACATCAACACACACCATTAACCGTATAAGCACGCACCCAATGCGATTTTTTAGAAATCGATCATTTTATCAAATTTATGCTTGTCACTCAGTGGTTGTCGATAAACTTCAACCTACGATCGTGATTATACCAACATCATACACATAGTCAAGCATCAAAAAACACACGATCGTCTTTAAAGTTGTTGAACGAGGGAAAATCAGTCAAATCCGACTTATTAAAGTGTTTGATCAAGAAACTGAACATTGACAGATCAACCACAATGTCAAAGAAACAGGTAAAATCGATATTACATTGGTTAGATTCGTTATTTGTTGCATACATTTCGTCGAACACTTGGTGTGCGTTGGTTGCTGTTAAATTGTATTTAATGTTGTTTATACTTAGTATAGTTCTTATGTGTTGTAAAAGAAACGAAAAACTCATTTTTAGGTCGTTAACGTATCAACCGAAAAAAAAACCAGGCACGTACCACGCACATAGCATTCTGCACCGTGCGTGGTGTGGGGTGCGTGATGTTTGCTGGTGGTATTTGTTTTCATTGAAACAGTTTGTTCATGGTCGTCGTTTGTTTTCAGGTTTATAAATCGGTCGAGCTTACACTGAGGTGTAGCACCAAATTGATAAACAACATAGGTACCCAGTGTGACGCCCCGTACAAAAACCATCTTGTACAGCTCATCAACAACAGGTCCATTACACGGTATAATACTATATGCTGTTTTAAAACAAGTTTTGCATTCATGAAAATGTAACGTTTTTACCAACGTCAAATGTTTTACAAAAGATAACGTGCTTCTACGAATAGAAAGCAATAACATAAGTACGTGACACAAAGGTCATTACAACGCCATTATTCAAAAATAACATAAGTTGTGAATGCAAAATAAACGTTCCATGCTTGAGACATCTCTAAACAATGCAGCGGAAGTCTAACACAGTGAGTCTGTAACAGCAAGTCTATAACACCAAGACTATAACAGCAAGTCTAACAGCGGAAGCAACAACGTCTAAGCACCTGAGAAATACATGCTTTAAAGTGTCAACACGAATGTTGGTGAGCTATAGTTTGTTTATAATCAGCAATGTAATGTAGACCACGAGATTTCGTATTCAAAACAGTATGAAAAGTATATGCTTGTCCGTGGGCACCCGGTAACTAACTTAACGTAAAATAAATATCACCCCCTAAAAGTACACTTGGCGAGTGCGTATGTTCTCGAAGTATTAAACACCCGTTAAATGCTAGCGCGACTAGCCCGAGTGGGGATGTCAAACCCTATGGATCCATATCTAAGATTCTCGTCTACCGGTTCATAAACCAATAGTTAAACGTTACCGAGCTAAGGGGAAAATTTGTGCCGTTATATCACCCACACATATATAAAGTTTAAGTACTCGTGTCTAGTATGTAAAACATAAAAAAGCGCATGTATTCTCAGTCTCAAAAATAGCAAAGTAGAAAGGGAGCTATAACTCACAGTGAATGTGCAGTAAAAGTCGATATGAAAAGTATGCAAGTAGTAAGTCGGTCCGAAAGGTCCTCAACCTAAGTCGAAGGTGTAATGACCCAGAAATTTCCGACCAAATTTAAACCTTAATCTTTATATGTTTCCGACACGATAAGCAAAATCTGTAATGTTGAGTCTAGAAAGTTTGAAATCTATATTCATGTAATTAATTACTCATTGACTATTTCCGACGATTCACGAACAATTGTTTGTAAATATGTAAATATATAAATGTATGTATATATAATAATTTGAAATTATAAAATATAATATAAGTAAAATAGGATACAAAATAAATAAGTATAATATACAAATATATATGATTTCTATAAATAATTATTACAACATGTATATTGGAATATATATATAAAAGATATAAATATAAATATTATATGTATTATATAATTATTAAATATTACATAATTAGTAAAATATAATATTAATGTGTTAAATTGCAAGTTAAACTATAGTTGTTATATTAAGGTTATCATTTTTAATATCAGTATTTTTATTTTATATTATTATTAATATATTTTATAATTATAATTACTAATATAAATTGTTTAAGAATTAAGAAATCAGATGAATGAATCGATATATATATATATATCACTTTCTGCTTTTTAATCTTTTCTTCATCTCCTGTTGCAAATTTTGTTTATGATCTTGTAAAAATTCGGAAACAATCAGATACAACCAAAATGTCATTTTCTTTCTTTTTCTATATTT
Organism: Rutidosis leptorrhynchoides; assembly: GCF_046630445.1. Classification (NCBI taxonomy): domain Eukaryota; kingdom Viridiplantae; phylum Streptophyta; class Magnoliopsida; order Asterales; family Asteraceae; genus Rutidosis; species Rutidosis leptorrhynchoides. The sequence continues at coordinate 213,218,168 of NC_092335.1, forward strand.
CTGTTTTTGAGAAGAATTCTGTGGACTCCTTGCATTTTATAAATACTGATCGCCTCCTTATAACTAATGCAAGTAAATCGTTTCCATTTTGCTATTAATCGTTCTTGCTATTATAAACTGCAAATCGAATCTTGAAACATCACCACCATGAATAACCTCCTTCCACCACTTTAAGCCATTTTATGTTTGATTATTTTGGTTACCAATTAAGAAACAAGATCACCGAGAGCCATCACCTTCTATGTAGTGACCCGAACTTTTCCATGTTTATATATATGAAATGAAAGTGATATTTACATGATTAAGTGTTTCCAACATGTTAAGCAATCAAACTTATCAAGACTTGATTAATTGGAATAGGTTTCATATAGACAAATGACCACCCAAGTTGACCGGTGATTCACGAACGTTAAAACTTGTAAAAACTATACGATGACATATATATGGTTATATATATAGTTAACATGATTTTATTATAAGTATGTATCTCATTAGGTATTTTAACAATGAGTTATATACATAAAAATGAGACTATTAAATTAAGAAACTCGAAAACGATATATATAACGATTATCGTTATAACAACGTCTTACTAGGTACATATGAATCATATTAAGATATTGATACACTTGCTTAATTATGTTAAATGATAAGTAAATATATCATTAAGTGTATTAACAATGAAATACATATGTAAAAATAAGACTACTAACTTAATGATTTCGAAACGAGACATATATGTAACGATTATCGTTGTAACGACATTTAACTGTATATATATCATACTAAGATATATTATATATCATAATATCATGATAATATAACAATTTAACATCTCATTTGATATAATAAACAATGGGTTAACAACATTTAACAAGATCGTTAACCTAAAGGTTTCAAAACAACATTTACATGTAACGACTAACGATGACTTAACGACTCAGTTAAAATGTATATACATGTAGTGTTTTAATATGTATTCATACACTTTTGAAAGACTTCAAGACACTTATCAAAATACTTTTACTTAACAAAAATGCTTACAATTACATCCTCGTTCAGTTTCATCAATAATTCTACTCGTATGCACCCGTATTCGTACTCGTACAATACACAGCTTTTAGATGTATGTACTATTGGTATATACACTCCAATGATCAGCTCTTAGCAGCCCATGTGAGTCACCTAACACATGTGGGAACCATCATTTGGCAACTAGCATGAAATATCTCATAAAATTACAAAAATATGAGTAATCATTCATGACTTATTTACATGAAAACAAAATTACATATCCTTTATATCTAATCCATACACCAACGACCAAAAACACCTACAAACACTTTCATTCTTCAATTTTCTTCATCTAATTGATCTCTATCAAGTTCTATCTTCAAGTTCTAAGTGTTCTTCATAAATTCCAAAAGTTCTAGTTTCATAAAATCAAGAATACTTCCAAGATTGCAAGTTTACTTCCAAGTTTTCTAAATCCATTCCAAGTAATCATCCAAGATCAAGAAACCTTTGTTACTTACAGTAGGTTATCTTTTTAATACAAGGTAATAATCATATTCAAACTTTAATTCAATTTCTATAACTATAACAATCTTATTTCGAGTGGAAATCTTACTTGAAATTATTTTCGTGTCATGATTCTGCTTCAAGAACTTTCAAGCCATCCAAGGATCCTTTGAAGCTAGATCCATTTTTCTCATTTCCAGTAGGTTTATCCAAGGAACTTGAGGTTCGTGAATCAACCAGTGGCCAAGTCTTACTTCCCGATGAAGTAAAAATCTGTGAAAGTGAGTTATAGTCCCACTTTTAAAATCTAATATTTTTGGGATGAGAATACATGCAGGTTTTATAAATGATTTACAAAATAGACACAAGTACGTGAAACTACATTCTATGGTTGAATTATCAAAATCGAATACGCTCCTTTTTATTAAGTCTGGTAATCTAAGAATTAGGGAACAGACACCCTAATTGACGCGAATCCTAAAGATAGATCTATTGGGCCTAACAAACCCCATCCAAAGTACCGGATGCTTTAGTACTTCGAAATTTATATCATGTCCGAAGGAGGATCCCGGAATGATGGGGATATTCTTATATATGCATCTTGTTAATGTCGGTTACCAGTGTTTACCATATGAATGATTTTTATCTCTATGTATGGGATGTGTATTGAAATATGAAATCTTGTGGTCTATTGTTACGATTTGATATATATAGGTTAAACCTATAACTCACCAACATTTTTGTTGACGTTTAAAGCATGTTTATTCTCATGTGAATACTAAGAACTTCCGCTGTTGCATACTAAAATAAGGACAAGATTTGGAGTCCATGTTTGTATGATATTGTGTAAAAACTGCATTCAAGAAACTGATTTCGATGTAACATATTTGTATTGTAAACCATTATGTAATGGTCGTGTGTAAATAGGATATTTTAGATTATCATTATTTGATAATCTATGTAAAGCTTTTTAAACCTTTATTTATGAAATAAAGGTTATGGTTTGTTTTAAAAATGAATGCAGTCTTTGAAAAACGTCTCATATAGAGGTCAAAATCTTGCAACGAAATCAATTAATATGGAACGTTTTTAATCAATAAGAACGGGACATTTCAGTTGGTATCCGAGCGTTGGTCTTAGAGAACCAGAAAATTTGCATTAGTGTATCTTATCGAGTTTGTTAGGATGCATTAGTGAGCCTGGACTTTGACCGTGTTTTCTTTAAAAATAATTGCTTAACATTTTTGTTGGAAACTATATATTTTTAACATGTGAATATTATGTGATATATTAATCTCTTAACGTGTTTGATATTATGTGATAGATGTCTACCTCTAGAACAAGTCCCATTGACTCACCTAATAATAATGAAGAGTCAAATGTAAATTGGAATGATTCGTGGACTGATTCACAAGTTCCCGAAGAGGAACCGGAAGAAGAATCGGAACCGAAGAAGAATCGGAATCGGAGGAGGAGTAACCGGAAGAAGAAATAGAACCGGTGGGAGAAATAATAAAACATTTAAGTAAAAGAAAATCCTCAACCAACCGACCAAGGTTAATTATGGTCAACGGTGTTTCCGCCAAGGAAGCAAAATATTGGGAGGATTACCAATTCTCCGATGAATCGGATCCGGACGAGGATTCCGATGATGTTATAGAAATTACCCCAACTAAATTTAAAAAGGCAAAAGAGAACAATAAGGGAAAGGGCATAAAAATAGAGAAATCTGATTCCAACCCCGATGAACTTTATATGTATCGTCAACACCCGTATTTCTTAAGTTGTGACAATAACCCGGGAACCTCTAAACCACCAGGTTTTTCTAAACCAATGTGGAAAACGACGGCTCGTATTAGGGGAACATCATATATCCCTAGAAACTTGGAAAAATGAACCAAAATCGAAGAAGAAGAAACGAGCGAGTCGGAATAAGATAGTTGTATTTGTGTGGTGTAATATATGTAATATAGTGTGCTTATGCTTTATGATATATGTAAAAATTGCTTGTATTAATAAGTATTTTTTTTATGAATCTAACTCTTGTCTATTTTACAGTATAAAAACACAAAATGGATAGACAACCCAATATTTTAGAAGACTTACCCGGAGACATGATTGATGAAATCTTGTCTAGAGTCGGTCAGAATTCCTCAGCACAACTATTTATGGCAAAATCAGTTTGTAAGACATTCGAAGAACGTTCCAAGAATGTCTTGGTTTATAAAAGGCTTTCGTTTGAAAGATGGGGGATATCACATTGGGAAACCCATAAGTTACGATGTGTTTACTTTGACTCATATATTGCGGGGAACCCAAATGCTATTTTACGCAATGGGTTAAGAAATTATTTTGACTCAATGTATCCGAATATAGGACTTCATGATTTAGAAAAAGCGGCTAACATGCAACATAAAGAAGCATGTTATGCTTACGGGTTAGTAATGTTCGCTTCTCACCAAAGTGAGCAAAAGAACATCTGAAAGGACCCGTCCTAATCCACCTGGACGAAGTCATCAACATTTGGTCCCATTGCGATGATCGGCTCCAAGTAATGTCCTTATATTGAGCAAATACACAGCGGAAGACTTAATTCGTACCTGAGAATAAACATGCTTTAAAGTGTCAACCAAAAGATTGGTGAGTTCATAGGTTTATCATAACAATCATTTCAATATGTTAATAGAGCACAAGATTTCATAATCATAAACATAATACACTCGCAAGTGTATGTAAAGCATTCTAAGTGGTTGAGCACTTGGTAACCATACTTAACATTTAATCAACGTCGCATATTCCCTTTATTATAAAATCTCACTACACCGTACCAAGTGTAGTCACCAAAACGAAGTACTGTGCAACGGTTGAATACTGGTCGTCCAGTCCGGTTGGGGTTGTCAGGCCCGATATATCTATCAACAGGATTCGCATTTACAATACCCATGTAAATAGTAGTTACCAAGCTACAGGAAAATATGCCAGTGGTACAACTCAACGTAGAATATATTTTTAAGTACTTGTGTCTATTTTGTAAACATTTATAAAAGCAGCGCATGTATTCTCAGCCCAAAAATATATATTGCAAAAGCAATTAAAAAGGGAGCAAATGAAACTCACTTTTGCCTTGAAGGTATTTAATTCGACTTGGTCTCCGATAGATATCACGAACCTAACCATATATATAATATATCAACATATTTTCTTTTTAAGTAATCGTTACATATATATATATATACTTTTAATACTTTTAATATTTTCTTAGTCCGTAGTTAGCAGTCCGATGTTAGTGGTCCACAATTAGTTGCTTAAATAAAATAAATAAAGACCCCATCGTATTCGTATTGATCAGAATTAATCTCGATCCATGGTACCATGTTTTTAAATGACGTGTTGCGTACATAAAGTACCGTGTTGTCAAATGCCGTGTTGCGTACAATCATGAGGTCTTATGATTAATCTTCTCGTGTTGTTTACGGGTGGTCCTGAAATATATAAAATCAAATCATAAGTAATTATATATAAAATATCATATTAATTAGAAAAGATATGATTAATTTACTTTTTCTCCAAATATTTTCGTAGCTAAACTAGCTTCGGATACCCAATCTTGTTTTAGTCGTAGTTTCTTCATTACAACTCCGTTTTTGTTGGTTCAACTTGCCACTTTCTTGGATCGAGTCAAATTTTAAGAATATGAACTGAAAATACCTTAGTTTGTATTCGAAATCATAGGTTATAGGTCAAATTTTGGTGAAACTTATGAAAGTGATCATTTTCCATCATAAAAACAACATTTAATGATCATTTTTCTAAAAATACTTACACTTTGAGTTAAAGCATGAAATTTTTATGTGTTAACATATTAATAAGAAATATCATTTTTCCAGAACATGAACTTCCAATTCAAAGTTCAAGATGGTTTTTAATTATCCAACCCAAAACAGCCCTCGGTTGCACTTCGACGACGTAGATTCAGTTTTTAAGATGTTCTTTGTAAAACTAAGTTATATCTTGTTAGGTTAGCATATCATTATGATATATTACAGGTCTTGAAGTGTTTTAAAAGTCAAGTTAGAAGGATCTATTTAGTTTGCGAACAAGTTTGAAATCATTCAAACTATGTTCTTGTTTTTAAAATTTTATACCACAAAATAAGATAGCTATATGAATATGAATTGAATAAGATTATGAACAAGTTTACTACCTCAAGTTACTTGGACAAAGTTACTTCAAAAGATAAGAAATAATCTTGGAATCAAAGAGTGGTGGAGTTAGATCAAAAGGTTGGAAGTAAACTTCTTCAAATGGGTGGTTATTTTGATATGTTCTTGAAAGAATTTTCTTATGGTGTTTAAGGATTATAATTGAAGCTAAATGATGGGGAAAATGCTTGGAGATTATCAAGTATGAAGTTAGGAGTATTTTGAGAGAGAAATGAGGGTGTAGGTATGAGAAAATGGAGTGAAGAAATGGTGTTCATTTATAAAAACGTTTTTAGTTTATAAAGAAAGAAAAGGATTCCTAATTTTGTTTTCTTACTAATAATTCATACTACTTGACAAATCCTAGTTACCTCATATCTAGGGCAGTAATAATGTTGATTAGGATGTTGATTTGATGTGTATATACCAATAGTAAATACGTATAGAAGCTGGGTATGATACGGGTACATATACCCTAGATATACGTATAGAAATCTTGAGGAAACGGAACGAGAATTCAAATATAGCTATCTTTTGTGAATATACTTATATTGTTTTATGTATTTAAGTCCTTAAAAAGTGATTAAATACATTATATATACGATACATGTATAAGCATTATAGATTATAAGTATATATATCAAAGAATGTTACGTATAGTTATCGTTTTGAAAACTTAAGTTAGTAGTTTCAAAATATACTTATAACTCATTGTCATTAGTACACAATGAGATGTTAAACCATCCTTAGATCATGTTAAATATATATAAATACATATATATACACAAACATATAATTATCGTATGTTATATAGTTCGTGATATCATCGGTCATATTGGACGGTCAAACGTTGTGTAAAACTCTTTTCAAAAACACAAGTCTCAACAATTTGGATTGATTATCATGTTGGTATGGTTTAATTTATGTAAATATTAATCTCATAAGTATAATTTGGTCGGAAAATTCCGGGTCATTACAGTACCTACCCGTTAAAGAAATTTCGTCCCCGAAATTTGATAGAGGTTGTTATGGATAACAATAAGAAGGTTTTCATGACAAATATAAGGTGATAATGAAGTTTTATCATCATTGAGTAATGTAGATAAAACGATTCGATTATGCGAAGAATATAAATGAGACTGTCGTAAAAGAGTGAGATGAGTAAAATATATTCGTCTTAACCGATGACGTAGTTATGATTGATTTCTGGGATTTAAGGGATTTAAAGAGAATCTTACGTAATAAGATTTGGTTCTTTGGTGATTAAGGAAATCAGGATCTTCTTTGATTATATGCGATAATCTGTTTCGATTGCTCTGTCGGATATTTCACTATAAATTCACCCCTTTGTTTCCTTATTTTCCACGACTCACACCTTCTATTCTTTCTCCCTTGATTCTTACTTTAAAGCATTCATCAATATGCTCCATCCAGTCCTGATTCTTGATATACTCCTAACTTTTATATCTGTCATTCTTCTTTTTCATCTACCACCAGAAGAATCTATTTACTTCTACTATACTCTTGTGTTTATAGTGTTTCTAATTCTCCCGTGTCTCTATATTGCTATCTGCATCGATATACACGGTTTGTAATTTCGGGGTTATTATCGGAGTTTATATTCTTCATTATTTTTCGGAGCTTCATGCTTTCGTTTTCTCTTCCCGACTTCGAGTCAAGCGAGTAATGGTCCAGAATTCGTAGATATGAAATTCAGAATGAACATAGCTAATGCTCTAAGAAGAAAATGGTAATAGAACGATTTTGATTTGTTAAATTACCAAAATACCCTGGAGAAGACCGAGTCATCCAGAAAAATATTCTCTTGATATGTTTAGAGATTAGATAGAATGTAAGAATAGTGTAAATGGCACATGATGACGGTACTGTGAATCATCATGCTTCATTAGAAACTCAGCATGACTTACTGTAATATAATGACGTTGATCAAGTGTCATTATATTATAATAATCCATGCTTCAGTTCCCAACACTACTTCAAAACATTCATATTTTAAACTCGAAGGTTTCAGAATTTAGAAACTAACACAGTTTCTTTTATGTTGCAGATATTATGGAGAGATAAATGATCTCAGATAAGAATAGTTGTGAAAATATCGCCAGAAATATGGAGGATATTTATAATAGAACATACGAGAATATCTTAGAATTTCTAATATCAATGGATGATGAAGAAGATTTGTCTGTGAAGGTTTAGAATGAGAAATAAGATGTTTGCTAATGATTTCAGCAGGCACAGAATCATTTGGATTCTTTGAAGGCAAACTTATTCTTTGTGATTTGTCCACGAATTTCTTCATAGTTTCGCATAATCCGCTTTTCGGTACTAAATTTTCTATCGAGCGTTCCTAACACTCCTTTTTTTATCATCAAACTTTTGGCCATTAAGATCATCTACAACATGCTGCTTCGTCAGCATTTTCAAAGTTAACTGATCTGGATCATCGGTTATCAAATCGAAGTAGTTTCAGGAGAATTGTGTTTTTTAGAATGATTAATCACTGATGGTAATATTATGGAATATAAAAGGTTCCCAGTAACAATAAAGAGTACGTATATATATCGCGGTTATAATAAAGTTGTTTCGGATGAAAAGTCGAAGTTGACTTGCTGGAGCTGTGACAAAATTAGCTACTTTGGAAAGGGATTGCAAAACGATCTTCGGTAATAACAATGTCAAAGGAACTAGAACAGATACGTGTCAAACGTTTACTCAGTTTCCGAGGGTTTTTCAGGTGCATAACTATATGCATCAATCTTTTCTTCCGTAGATGAAGTGCGGTTGGTTTATCCTCTCGATTGAGGTGTTTTTAAGAATCATGATAGATTTGAACGCTGATTGTAATCGTCGAGATACAATGAGGTTTCAGATGAAATCAAGTAGCAATCTTGAAGAAATGTTTAGTTTCATATGTTATAATCAATATTTTAATTCATTTTAATTGTCCAATGTCATTAGCCCACAGTCGATAGTCTACAGTAACAGTCCAATAATTCATATATAGTTTAATATATAATATACGAATTAATTAATACGTGTCGTGACCCGTATACGTCTCAGACTCGATCACAACTCAAACAATATATATTATTGTAGAATCAACCTCAACCCTGTATAGAGAACTCGATCATTACTGCATATAGAGTGTCTATGGTGATTCCAAATAATATATATAGATGCGTCGATATGATATGTCAAAATATTGTATACGTGTCCTGATATTTAAAGTGCGTAAAATAATTACATAAATTAAATGACGATAAATAAAAGTGCGATAATTAAATTGCGATAAATAAACTGCGATAAATAAAATGTAATCAGTTAGCTAGGAACAGTTAGCTGGAACAGTTAGCGTGGATTCTTAACAAAATTTTTCATAGTTAATTTGTTTGTTTCTAACAGATTTTATTTTGTCATATGTTTTCTTCATATGCCACTTGTTGGATTCTGGGAAGTCAAAATTCAAATATGAAATTGAATGAAAATGGTTATTCTGCAGTGAACGGATACGTATATCGGTGGTTGTAAGTAGGATAGTAAATGACTGTTGAATCAGCTTCGACGAATGTACAATGTAACTTATTAAGATGAAATCTAATTATTCCTCGGGTATTACCTACCAGTTAAAAAAAAAATTTCACCATTAATATTTTGTACAAAAGAACTTTTAATTACAATCTTTATGAAAACATATATACATATATATTTTCTTCAGATAAAATCATGAATTTAATGAGTTAATATGATATTAATCTCATTTGCTTTTCGGTTTGAGCTAGAATAAGAAATCTCTAAAACTTTTTGAAACCACATATTCTTCGCAGAATATCAATGAAGTTATGGATCAATACTTCATCGTTCATTATTGTTGGTACTCCTTGGTATCTATGGTGCGTATGATGTTGATGTTTGTGGGACAGATTATGATGTCGAGACGTGTGATGCGGATCTTGTTTATTAGTGGTGATGATGGTATTGTTGATGTTATTGATGGTGGTGCTGATTATGCTGCTGGTGCTGCTGCTGGTGTTTGCAACCTTCGCACCATGTTCTCCAAAGCCGTCACGCGAGCGCGAAGTTCGTTAACTTCTGCTAGTACACCGGGATGATTGGCGGTTGGAGCGAGCGAATGAACAAGATTTGTAATATGGGATAGTATATAATCGTGACGAGATACTCTAGAAATGAGAGAGAAAATGGTGTTTCGAATAGGTTCGCCGGTAAGTGCTTCAGGTTCATCGCCAAGAGGGCAATTTGGTGGATGGAATGGATCACCTTCTTCTTGTCTCCAGTGATTTAGTATATTACGAACCCATCCCCAATTCATCCAGAATAGATGATGGGAAATTGGTTGATCCATTCCGGTGACGCTGCTTTCGGAGCCCGAATGGAAATCCATATCGGCATAACTGTCGGAATCTGAAGAATTCGAACTAGATGCGGAATCCATCTTGTATAATGGGGAAAATGAATTTTTGGTATGGAATAGATTAAAAGAGTTAGATTTGGTACTCTTCAATACATAATTTACATATGTATATATAATACCAAAATCCCGTAAATTATGGAGAATCTTTGAAAAGGTATCAGTCAAAGTTGGCAATAACAGATATGCTTAGATAAGAATTCTTCTATACACTATCAGTGCAGTAAATGCAGTAAAACGTGTCTAGACTTATGAATGATAAGCAGGTAATTTCCTAAGGATGATAAGCAGATGATTTTCGACTAGAAATGATAAGCAAAACTTTTGACATGTAGACACGGTCGAAGTCCAGACTCATTAATGCATCCTAACAACTACTAGTTAGATACACTAATGCAAGAGCTGGTTCGCTACGACCACCGCTCTGATACCAACTGAAAGGACCCGTCCTAATCCACCTGGACGAAGTCATCAACATTTGGTCCCATTGCGATGATCGGCTCCAAGTAATGTCCTTATATTGAGCAAATACACAGCGGAAGACTTAATTCGTACCTGAGAATAAACATGCTTTAAAGTGTCAACCAAAAGATTGGTGAGTTCATAGGTTTATCATAACAATCATTTCAATATGTTAATAGACCACAAGATTTCATAATCATAAACATAATACACTCGCAAGTGTATGTAAAGCATTCTAAGTGGTTGAGCACTTGGTAACCATACTTAACATTTAATCAACGTCGCATATTCCCTTTATTATAAAATCTCACTACACCGTACCAAGTGTAGTCACTAAAACGAAGTACTGTGCAACCGTTGAATACTGGTCGTCCAGTCCGGTTGGGGTTGTCAGGCCCGATATATCTATCAACAGGATTCGCGTTTACAATACCCATGTAAATAGTAGTTACCAAGCTACAGGAAAATATGCCAGTGGTACAACTCAACGTAGAATATATTTTTAAGTACTTGTGTCTATTTTGTAAACATTTATAAAAGCAGCGCATGTATTCTCAGCCCAAAAATATATATTGCAAAAGCAATTAAAAAGGGAGCAAATGAAACTCACTTTTGCCTTGAAGGTATTTAATTCGACTTGGTCTCCGATAGATATCACGAACCTAACCATATATATAATATATCAACATATTTTCTTTTTAAGTAATCGTTACATATATATATATATATATATACTTTTAATACTTTTAATATTTTCTTAGTCCGTAGTTAGCAGTCCGATGTTAGTGGTCCACAATTAGTTGCTTAAATAAAATAAATAAAGACCCCATCGTATTCGTATTGATCAGAATTAATCTCGATCCATGGTACCATGTTTTTAAATGACGTGTTGCGTACATAAAGTACCGTGTTGTCAAATGACGTGTTGCGTACAATCATGAGGTCTTATGATTAATCTTCTCGTGTTGTTTACGGGTGGTCCTGAAATATATAAAATCAAATCATAAGTAATTATATATAAAATATCATATTAATTAGAAAAGATATGATTAATTTACTTTTTCTCCAAATATTTTCGTAGCTAAACTAGCTTCGGATACCCAATCTTGTTTTAGTCGTAGTTTCTTCATTACAACTCCGTTTTTGTTGGTTCAACTTGCCACTTTCTTGGATCGAGTCAAATTTTAAGAATATGAACTGAAAATACCTTAGTTTGTATTTGAAATCATAGGTTATAGGTCAAATTTTGGTGAAACTTATGAAAGTGATCATTTTCCATCATAAAAACAGCATTTAATGATCATTATTCTAAAAATACTTACACTTTGAGTTAAACCATGAAATTTTTATGTGTTAACATATTCATAAGAAATATCATTTTTCCAGAACATGAACTTCCAATTCAAAGTTCAAGATGGTTTTTAATTATCCAACCCAAAACAGCCCTCGGTTGCACTCCGACGACGTAGATTCAGTTTTTAAGATGTTCTTTGTAAAACTAAGTTATATCTTGTTAGGTTAGCATATTATTATGATATATTATAGGTCTTGAAGTGTTTTAAAATTCAAGTTAGAAGGATCTATTTAGTTTGTGAACAAGTTTGAAATCATTCAAACTATGTTCTTGTTTTTAAAATTTTATACCACAAAATAAGATAGCTATATGAATATGAATTGAATAAGATTATGAACAAGGTTACTATCTCAAGTTACTTGGACAAAGTTACTTCAAAATATAAGAAATAATCTTGGAATCAAAGAGTGGTGGAGTTAGATCAAAAGGTTGGAAGTAAACTTCTTCAAATGGGTGGTTATTTTGATATGTTCTTGAAAGAATTTTCTTATGGTGTTTAAGGATTATAATTGAAGCTAAATGATGGGGAAAATGCTTGGAGATGATCAAGTATGAAGTTAGGAGTATTTTGAGAGAGAAATGAGGGTGTAGGTATGAGAAAATGGAGTGAAGAAATGGTGTTCATTTATAAAAACGTTTTTAGTTTATAAAGAAAGAAAAGGATTCCTAATTTTGTTTTCTTACTAATAATTCATACTACTTGACAAATCCTAGTTACCTCATATCTAGGGCAGTAATAATGTTGATTAGGATGTTGATTTGATGTGTATATACCAATAGTAAATACGTATAGAAGCTGGGTATGATACGGGTACATATACCCTAGATATACGTATAGAAATCTTGAGGAAACGGAACGAGAATTCAAATATAGCTATCTTTTGTGAATATACTTATATTGTTTTATGTATTTAAGTCCTTAAAAAGTGATTAAATACATTATATATACGATACATGTATAAGCATTATAGATTATATGTATATATATTAAAGAATGTTACGTATAGTTATCGTTTTGAAAACTTAAGTTAGTAGTTTCAAAATATACTTATAACTCATTGTCATTAGTACACAATGAGATGTTAAACCATCCTTAGATCATGTTAAATATATATAAATACATATATATACACAAACATATAATTATCGTATGTTATATAGTTCGTGATATCATCGGTCATATTGGACGGTCAAACGTTGTGTAAAACTCTTTTCAAAAACACAAGTCTCAACAATTTGGATTGATTATCATGTTGGTATGGTTTAATTTATGTAAATATTAATCTCATAAGTATAATTTGGTCGGAAAATTTCGGGTCATTACAACATCGGGCTACAACTATTAAACAAAATGTTCCCACAAGTGACGGAGTCGGTAATTGGGGTAAGAAATGAGGTTTTTAGGTTATTACGAGACTGTTGGTCATTACGTAACCTTCTCCCTTTTGACGACGTTACAACACGTTGTCATACTATCGGTCACAACGGTTACATTCCACAAGACCAAGGATGGGAAGTGGTATTAGTAAAACCAGAATGCATGACTTGTTTCTGGACGTATGAATTACGTGTCTTTGTTGCCTTTGCTGAACGCCTTATTTATTAACTAGAATTATCTTCGCAACTACTTTGTATCAAAGTTTTATGTGCTATATTTCATGCTATATGTAAAATAGCGGTATTGTAAGTTTGCATGTTATTGTATAAAGGTTTGAATATGATATATTTTTTTGTGATTAGTTTTTCATATAGAATTGTAGTAGTTGAAATGGTATGTTAGCTACTAAGTATGAACTTAACGGGTAGGTACTACCCGAATTAAAGAGTATAAAACGCTAATATGAAGAAAGAGCTTTTATAAATAAGTTCATATTACGCTACGAAATACTATTGACTACTCTTGATATTCTATATGATTAACTCGTTTCATTTGACTATTTTGAAGGAAATGGCACCGACTACTCGACACACCTTGAATATGAGTGAAGAGGAATTTCGTGCCTTTCTTGCTTCAAACATAGCCGCAGTACAGGCCGCGCTACATACCAACAATAACCTTGGATCTAGCAGTACATGAAATCGTGTAGGATGCACCTACAAAGAATTCACTGCCTGCAAACCTTTGGAATTTGATGGAACCGAAGGACCGATCGGATTGAAACGGTGGACCGAGAAGGTCGAATCGGTGTTTGCCATAAGTAAGTGTACTGAAGAGGAAAAAGTGAAGTACGTTACGCATACCTTCACAGGTACTGCGTTAACATGGTGGAATACCTATCTAGAGCAAGTGGGACAAGATGATGCTTACGCACTACCGTGGTCAGCATTCAAGCACTTGATGAACGAGAAGTACCGTCCCAGAACCGAGGTCAATAAGCTCAAGACAGAACTTAGAGGGTTACGAACCCAAGGATTTGATATTACCACGTACGAAAGACGATTCACAGAATTGTGCCTATTGTGTCCGGGAGCGTTCGAAGATGAGGAAGAGAAGATCGACGCGTTTGTGAAAGGATTACCGGAAAGAATCCAAGAAGATATAAGTTCACACGAGCCCGCCTCCATACAACAGGCATGTAGAATGGCTCACAAACTAGTGAACCAGATTGAGGAAAGAATTAAAGAACAGATGACTGAAGAGGCCAATGTGAAGCAAGTCAAAAGAAAGTGGGAGGAAAACGGTGATAAGAATCACTAATACAACAACAACAACAATTACAATAATAATCGCAACAACTATCCCAACAATCGCAACATCAATCGCAATTACAACAAACGGCCCAACAACAACAACAACAACAACAACAACAACAACAACAACAACAATAACAACAACAACAACAGTAACTACAACAATCATCCCAACAACAATAACAACCGCAACAACAACAACAATCAGAAGCAGCTATGCCAAAGGTGTGAAAAGTATCACTCGGGGTTCTACACCAAATTTTGCAACAAGTGTAAAAGAAATGGTCATAGCGCGGCGAAGTGTGAGGTCTACGGACCAGGGGTTAATAGAACGAAAGGAACAAATGGTGTCGGAACGAGTAATGGCGGAGCAAGTAGTGTCGGAGCAAGTTATGCCAATATAGTTTGTTATAAATGTGGAAAACCGGGCCACATTATTAGAAATTGCCCGAACCAGGAGAACACGAATGGACAAGGCCGTGGAAGAGTTTTCAATATTAATGCGGCAGAGGCACATGAAGACCCGGAGCTTGTTACATGTACGTTTCTTATTGACAATAAATCTGCTTACGTTTTATTTGATTCGGGTGCGGATAGAAGCTATATGAGTAGAGATTTTTGTGCTAAATTAAGTTATCCATTGACGCCGTTGGATAGTAAATTTTTACTCGAATTAGCAAACGGTAAATTAATTTCAGCAGATTATATATGCCGGAATCGAGAAATTAAACTAGGTAGCGAAATATTTAAGATTGATTTGATACCAGTAGAGTTAAGGAGTTTTGATGTAATAGTTGGCATGGACTGGCTGAAGAAGGTGAAAGCAGAGATCGTATGTTATAAAAATGCAATTCGCATTGTACGAGAAGAAGGAGAACCCTTAATGGTGTACAGAGAAAAGGGCAACATGAAGCTACATCTTATTAGTAATTTGAAGGCACAAAAACTAATAAGAAAAGGTTGCTATGCTATTCTAGCACACGTCGAGAAAGTACAAACTGAAGAAAAGAGCATCAATGATGTTCCCGTCGTAAAAGAATTTCCCGATGTATTTCCAAAAGAATTACCGGGACTACCTCCACATCGATCTGTTGAATTTCAAATAGATCTTGTACCAGGAGCTGCACCAATAGCTCGTGCTCCTTATAGACTCGCACCCAGCGAGATGAAAGAACTGCAAAGCCAACTGCAAGAACTATTAGAACGTGGTTTCATTCGACCAAGCACATCACCATGGGGAGCTCCTGTTTTGTTTGTCAAGAAAAAGGATGGTACATTTAGGTTGTGTATTGACTACAGAGAGTTGAACAAACTTACCATCAAAAACCGTTATCCACTGCCGAGAATTGACGACTTATTTGATCAACTACAAGGCTCGTCGGTTTATTCGAAGATCGATTTACGTTCTGGATATCATCAAATGCGAGTAAAGGAGGATGATATTCCAAAAACTGCTTTTAGGACGCGTTATGGTCATTACGAGTTTATGGTTATGCCGTTTGGATTGACTAACGCACCAGCTGTGTTCATGGACCTTATGAACCGAGTGTGTGGGCCATATCTTAACAAGTTTGTCATTGTTTTCATCGATGACATACTTATTTACTCAAAGAATGATCAAGAGCACGAAGAACATTTGAGAAAAGTGCTAGAAGTACTGAGGAAAGAAAAACTGTACGCTAAGTTTTCAAAGTGTGCATTTTGGTTGGAAGAAGTTCAATTCTTCGGTCACATAGTGAACAAAGAAGGTATCCAGGTGGACCCGGCAAAGATTGAAACCATTGAAAAGTGGGAAACCCCAAAAACTCCGAAGCATATACGTCAATTTTTAGGATTGGCTGGTTACTACAGAAGATTCATCCAAGATTTCTCCAAAATAGCAAAACCCTTGACTGCATTAACGAATAAATGGAAGAAATTTGAATGGAAGGATGAACAAGAGAAGGCGTTTCAATTATTGAAGAAAAAGCTAACTACGGCACCTATATTGTCATTGCCTGAAGGGAATGATGATTTTGTGATTTATTGTGACGCATCAAAGCAAGGTCTCGGTTGTGTATTAATGCAACGGACGAAGGTGATTGCTTATGCGTCTAGACAATTAAAGATTCACGAGCAAAATTATACGATGCATGATTTGGAATTAGGCGCGGTTGTTTTTGCATTAAAGACTTGGAGGCACTACTTATATGGGGTCAAAAGTATTATATATACCGACCACAAAAGTCTTCAACACATATTTAATCAGAAACAACTGAATATGAGGCAGTGTAGGTGGATTGAATTTTTGAATGATTATGACTTTGAGATTCGTTACCACCCGGGGAAGGCAAATGTGGTAGCCGACGCCTTGAGCAGAAAGGACAGAGAACCCATTCGAGTAAAATCTATGAATATAATGATTCACACTAACCTTACTACTCAAATAAAGGAGGGGCAACAAGGAGTTTTAAAAGAGGGAAATTTAAAGGATGAAATACCCAAAGGATCGGAGAAGCATCTTAATATTCTGGAAGACGGAACCCGGTATAGGGCTGAAAGAATTTGGGTACCAAAATTTGGAGATATGAGAGAAATGGTACTTAGAGAAGCTCATAAAACCAGATACTCAATACATCCTTGAATGGGGAAGATGTACAAGGATCTTAAGAAACATTTTTGGTGGCCAGGTATGAAAGCCGATATTGCTAAATATGTAGGAGAATGTTTGACGTGTTCTAAGGTCAAAGCTGAACATCAGAAACCATCAGGTCTACTACAACAACCTGAAATCCCGGAATGGAAATGGGAAAACATTACCATGGATTTCATTACTAAATTTCCAAGGACTGCAAGTGGTTATGATACTATTTGGGTAATAGTTGATCGTCTCACCAAGTCAGCACACTTCCTGCCAATAAGAGAAGATGACAAGATGGAGAAGTTAGCACGACTGTATTTGAAGGAAGTCGTCTCCAGACATGGAATACCAATCTCTATTATCTCTGATAGGGATGACAGATTTATTTCAAGATTCTGGCAGACATTACAACAAGCATTAGGAACTCGTCTAGACATGAGTACTGCCTGTCATCCACAAACTGATGGGCAGAGCGAAAGGACGATACAAACGCTTGAAGACATGCTACGAGCTTGTGTTATTGATTTCGGAAACAGTTGGGATCGAAATCTACCGTTAGCATAATTTTCCTACAACAACAGCTACCATTCGAGCATTGAGATGGCGCCATTTGAAGCACTTTATGGTAGAAAGTGAAGGTCTCCGATTTTTTGGAGTGAAGTGGGGGATAGTGTAGTGACCCGAACTTTTCCATGTTTATATATATTAATTCAGATTGATATTTACATGATTAAATGTTTCCAACATGTTAAGCAATCAAACTTGTTAAGACTTGATTAATTGAAATATGTTTCATATAGACAATTGACCACCCAAGTTGACCGGTGATTCACGAACGTTAAAACTTGTAAAAACTATATGATGACATATATGGATATATATATATAGTTAACATGATACTATGATAAGTAAACATATCATTAAGTATATTAACAATGAACTACATATGTAAAAACAAGACTACTAACTTAATGATTTTTAAACGAGACATATATGTAACGATTATCGTTGTAAAGACATTTAATGTATATATATATATATCATATTAAGAGATATTCATACATGATAATATCATGATAATATAATAATTTAAAATCTCATTTGATATTATAAACATTGGGTTAACAACATTTAACAAGATCGTTAACCTAAAGGTTTCAAAACAACACTTACATGTAACGACTAACGATGACTTAACGACTCAGTTAAAATGTATATACATGTAGTGTTTTAATATGTATTTATAAACTTTTTAAAGACTTCAATACACTTATCAAAATACTTCTACTTAACAAAAATGCTTACAATTATATCCTCGTTCAGTTTCATCAACAATTCTACTCGTATGCACCCGTATTCGTACTCGTACAATACACAGCTTTTAGATGTATGTACTATTGGTATATACACTCCAATGATCAGCTCTTAGCAGCCCATGTGAGTCACCTAACACATGTGGGAACCATCATTTGGCAACTAGCATGAAATATCTCATAAAATTACAAAAATATGAGTAATCATTCATGACTTATTTACATGAAAACAAAATTACATATCCTTTATATCTAATCCATACACCAACGACCAAAAACACCTACAAACACTTTCATTCTTCAATTTTCTTCATCTAATTGATCTCTCTCAAGTTCTATCTTCAAGTTCTAAGTGTTCTTCATATATTCTACAAGTTCTAGTTACATAAAATCAGGAATACTTTCAAGTTTGCTAGCTCACTTCCAATCTTGTAAGGTGATCATCCAACCTCAAGAAATCTTTGTTTCTTACAGTAGGTTATCATTCTAATACAAGGTAATAATCATATTCAAACTTTGGTTCAATTTCTATAACTATAACAATCTTATTTCAAGTGATGATCTTACTTGAACTTGTCTTCGTGTCATGATTCTGCTTCAAGAACTTCGAGCCATCCAAGGATCCGTTGAAGCTAGATCCATTTTTCTCCTTTCTAGTAGGTTTATCCAAGGAACTTAAGGTAGTAATGATGTTCATAACATCATTCGATTCATACATATAAAGCTATCTTATTCGAAGGTTTAAACTTGTAATCACTAGAACATAGTTTAGTTAATTCTAAACTTGTTCACAAACAAAAGTTAATACTTCTAACATGACTTTTAAAATCAACTAAACACATGTTCTATATCTATATTATATGCTAACTTAATGATTTAAAACCTGGAAACACGAAAAACACCGTAAAACTGAATTTACGCCGTCGTAGTAACACCGCGGGCTGTTTTGGGTTAGTTAATTAAAAACTATGATAAACTTTGATTTAAAAGTTGTTATTCTGAGAAAATGATTTTTATTATGAACATGAAACTATATCCAAAAATTATGGTTAAACTCAAAGTGGAAGTATGTTTTCTAAAATGGTCATATAGACGTCGTTCTTTTGACTGAAATGACTACCTCTACAAAAATGACTTGTAACTTATTTTTCCGACTATAAACCTATACTTTTTCTATTTAGATTCATAAAATAGATTTCAATATGAAACCATAGCAATTTGATTCACTCAAAACGGATTTAAAATGAAGAAGTTATGGGTAAAACAAGATTGGATAATTTTTCTCATTTTAGCTACGTGAAAATTGGTAACAAATCTATTCCAAGCATAACTTAATCAACTTGTATTGTATATTATGTAATCTTGAGATACCATAGACACGTATACAATGTTTCGACCTATCATGTCGACACATCTATATATATTTTGGAACAACCATAGACACTCTATATGTGAATGTTGGAGTTAGCTATACAGGGTTGAGGTTGATTCCAAAATATATATAGTTTGAGTTGTGATCAATACTGAGATACGTATACACTGGGTCGTGGATTGATTCAAGATAATATTTATCGATTTATTTCTGTACATCTAACTGTGGACAACTAGTTGTAGGTTACTAACGAGGACAGCTGACTTAATAAACTTAAAACATCAAAATATATTAAAAGTGTTATAAATATATTTTGAACATACTTTGATATATATGTATATATTGTTATAGGTTCGTGAATCAACCAGTGGCCAAGTCTTACTTCTCGACGAAGTAAAAATCTGTGAAAGTGAGTTATAGTCCCACTTTTAAAATCTAATATTTTTGGGATGAGAATAGATGCAGGTTTTATAAATGATTTACAAAATAGACACAAGTACGTGAAACTACATTCTATGGTTGAATTATCGAAATTGAATATGCCCCTTTTTATTAAGTCTGGTAATCTAAGAATTAGGGAACAGACACCCTAATTGACGCGAATTCTAAAGATAGATCTATTGGGCCTAACAAACCCCATCCAAAGTACCGGATGCTTTAGTACTTCGAAATTTATATCATATCCGAAGGGTGTCCCGGAATGATGGGGATATTCTTATATATGTATCTTATTAATGTCGGTTACCAGGTGTTCACCATATGAATGACTTTTATCTCTATGTATGGGATGTGTATTGAAATATGAAATCTTGTGGTCTATTATTATGATTTGATATATATAGGTTAAACCTATAACTCACCAACATTTTTGTTGACGTTTTAAGCATGTTTATTCTCAGGTGATTATTAAGAGCTTCCGCTGTCGCATACTTAAATAAGGACGAGATTTGGAGTCCATGCTTGTATGATATTGTGTAAAAATTGCATTCAAGAAACTTATTTTGTTGTAACATATTTGTATTGTAAACCATTATGTAATGGTCGTGTGTAAACAGGATATTTTAGATTATCATTATTTGATAATCTACGTAAAGCTTTTTAAACCTTTATTGATGAAATAAAGTTTATGGTTTGTTTTAAAATGAATGCAGTCTTTGAAAAACGTCTCATATAGAGGTCAAAACCTCGCAACGAAATCAATTAATATGGAACGTTTTTAATCAATAAGAACGGGTGTTCACCTCTATATGAGACGTTTTTCAAAGACTGCATTCATTTTAAAACAAACCATAACCTTTATTTCATCAATAAAGGTTTAAAAAGCTTTACGTAGATTATCAAATAATGATAATCTAAAATATCCTGTTTACACACGACCATTACATAATGGTTTACAATACAAATATGTTACAACAAAATAAGTTTCTTGAATGCAGTTTTTACACAATATCATACAAGCATGGACTCCAAATCTCGTCCTTATTTAAGTATGCGACAGCGGAAGCTCTTAATAATCACCTGAGAATAAACATGCTTAAAACGTCAACAAAAATGTTGGTGAGTTATAGGTTTAACCTATATATATCAAATCATAATAATAGACCACAAGATTTCATATTTCAATACACATCCCATACATAGAGATAAAAGTCATTCATATGGTGAACACCTGGTAACCGACATTAACAAGATGCATATATAAGAATATCCCCATCATTCCGGGACACCCTTCGGATATGATATAAATTTCGAAGTACTAAAGCATCCGGTACTTTGGATGGGGTTTGTTAGGCCCAATAGATCTATCTTTAGGATTCGCGTCAATTAGGGTGTCTGTTCCCTAATTCTTAGATTACCAGACTTAATAAAAAGGGGCGTATTCGATTTCGATAATTCAACCATAGAATGTAGTTTCACGTACTTGTGTCTATTTTTTAAATCATTTATAAAACCTGCATGTATTCTCATCCCAAAAATATTAGATTTTAAAAGTGGGACTATAACTCACTTTCACAGATTTTTACTTCGTCGGGAAGTAAGACTTGGCCACTGGTTGATTCATGAACCTATAACAATATATACATACATATCAAAGTATGTTCAAAATATATTTATAACACTTTTAATATATTTTGATGTTTTAAGTTTATTAAGTCAGCTGTCCTCGTTAGTAACCTACAACTAGTTGTCCATAGTTAGATGTACAGAAATAAATCGATAAATATTATCTTGAATCAATCCACGACCCAGTGTATACGTATCTCAGTATTGATCACAACTCAAACTATATATATTTTGGAATCAACCTCAACCCTGTATAGCTAACTCCAACATTCACATATAGAGTGTCTATGGTTGTTCCAAAATATATATAGATGTGTCGACATGATTGGTCGAAACATTATATACGTGTCTATGGTATCTCGAGATTACATAATATACAATACAAGTTGATTAAGTTATGCTTGGAATAGATTTGTTACCAATTTTCACGTAGCTAAAATGAGAAAAATTATCCAATCTTGTTTTACCCATAACTTCTTCATTTTAAATCCGTTTTGAGTGAATCAAATTGCTATAGTTTCATATTGAACTCTATTTTATGAATCTAAACAGAAAAAGTATAGGTTTATAGTCGGAAAAATAAGTTACAATTCGTTTTTGTAAAGGTAGTCATTTCAGTCGAAATAACGACGTCTAGATAACCATTTTAGAAAACATACTTCCACTTTGAGTTTAACCATAATTTTTGGATATAGTTTCATGTTCATAATAAAAATCATTTTCTCAGAATAACAACTTTTAAATCAAAGTTTATCATAGTTTTTAATTAACTAACCCAAAACAGCCCGCGGTGTTACTACGACGGCGTAAATCCGGTTTTACGGTGTTTTTCGTGTTTCCAGGTTTTAAATCATTAAGTTAGCATATCATATAGATATAGAAAATGTGTTTAGTTGATTTTAAAAGTCAAGTTAGAAGGATTAACTTTTGTTTGCGAACAAGTTTAGAATTAACTAAACTATGTTCTAGTGATTACAAGTTTAAACCTTCGAATAAGATAGCTTTATATGTATGAATCGAATGATGTTATGAACATCATTTATACCTTAAGTTCCTTGGATAAACCTACTGGAAAATAGAAAAATGGATCTAGCTTCAACGGATCCTTGGATGGCTCGAAGTTCTTGAAGCAGAATCATGACACGAAAACAAGTTCAAGTAAGATCATCACTTGAAATAAGATTGTTATAGTTATAGAAATTGAACCAAAGTTTGAATATGATTATTACCTTGTATTAGAATGATAACCTACTGTAAGAAACAAAGATTTCTTGAGGTTAGATGATCACCTTACAAGATTGGAAGTGAGCTAGCAAACTTGAAAGTATTCTTGATTTTATGTAACTAGAACTTGTAGAATTTATGAAGAAAACTTAGAACTTGAAGATAGAACTTGAGAGAGATCAATTAGATGAAGAAAATTGAAGAATGAAAGTGTTTATAGGTGTTTTTGGTCGTTGGTGTATGGATTAGATATAAAGGATATGTAATTTTGTTTTCATGTAAATAAGTCATGAATGATTACTCATATTTTTGTAATTTTATGAGATATTTCATGCTAGTTGCCAAATGATGGTTTCCACATGTGTTAGGTGACTCACATAGGCTGCTAAGAGCTGATCATTGGAGTGTATATACCAATAGTACATACATCTAAAAGCTGTGTATTGTACGAGTACGAATACGGGTGCATACGAGTAGAATTGTTGATGAAACTGAACGAGGATGTAATTGTAAGCATTTTTGTTAAGTAGAAGTATTTTGATAAGTGTATTGAAGTCTTTCAAAAGTGTATAAATACATATTAAAACACTACATGTATATACATTTTAACTGAGTCGTTAAGTCATCGTTAGTCGTTACATGTAAGTGTTGTTTTGAAACCTTTAGGTTAACGATCTTGTTAAATGTTGTTAACCCAATGTTTATAATATCAAATGAGATTTTAAATTATTATATTATCATGATATTATCATGTATGAATATCTCTTAATTTGATATATATACATTAAATGTCTTTACAACGATAATCGTTACATATATGTCTCGTTTAAAAATCATTAAGTTAGTAGTCTTGTTTTTACATATGTAGTTCATTGTTAATATACTTAATGATATGTTTACTTATCATAGTATCATGTTAACTATATATATATCCATATATATGTCATCATATAGTTTTTACAAGTTTTAACGTTCGTGAATCACCGGTCAACTTGGGTGGTCAATTGTCTATATGAAACATATTTCAATTAATCAAGTCTTAACAAGTTTGATTGCTTAACATGTTGGAAACATTTAATCATGTAAATATCATTCTCAATTAATATATATAAACATGGAAAAGTTCGGGTCACTACAGTACCTACCCGTTAAATAAATTTCGTCCCGAAATTTTAAGCTGTTGAAGGTGTTGACGAATCTTCTGGAAATAGATGCGGGTATTTCTTCTGCATCTGATCTTCACGCTCCCAGGTGAACTCGGGTCCTCTACGAGCATTCCATCGAACCTTAACAATTGGTATCTTGTTTTGCTTAAGTCTTTTAACCTCACGATCCATTATTTCGACGGGTTCTTCGATGAATTGAAGTTTTTCGTTGATTTGGATTTCATCTAATTGAATAGTGAGATCTTCTTTAGCAAAACATTTCTTCAAATTCGAGACGTGGAAAGTGTTATGTACAGCCGCGAGTTGTTGAGGTAACTCAAGTCGGTAAGCTACTGGTCCGACACGATCAATAATCTTGAATGGTCCAATATACCTTGGATTTAATTTCCCTCGTTTACCAAATCGAACAACGCCTTTCCAAGGTGCAACTTTAAGCATGGCCATCTCTCCAATTTCAAATTCTATATCTTTTCTTTTAATGTCAGCGTAGCTCTTTTGTCAACTTTGGGCGGTTTTCAACCGTTGTTGAATTTGGATGATCTTCTCGGTAGTTTCTTGTATAATCTTCGGACCCGTAATCTGTCTATCCCCCACTTCACTTCAACAAATTGGAGACCTGCACTTTCTACCATAAAGTGCTTCAAACAGCGCCATCTCAATGCTTGAATGGTAGCTGTTGTTGTAGGAAAATTCTGCTAACGGTAGATGTCGATCCCAACTGTTTCCGAAATTAATAACACATGCTCGTAGCATGTCTTCAAGCGTTTGTATCGTCCTTTCGCTCTGCCCATCAGTTTGTGGATGATAGGCAGTACTCATGTCTAGACGAGTTCCTAATGCTTGCTGTAATGTCTGCCAGAATCTTGAAATAAATCTGCCATCCCTATCAGAGATAATAGAGATTGGTATTCCATGTCTGGAGACGACTTCCTTCAAATACAGTCGTGCTAACTTCTCCATCTTGTCATCTTCTCTTATTGGCAGGAAGTGTGCTGATTTTGTGAGACGATCAACTATTACCCAAATAGTATCATAACCACTTGCAGTCCTTGGCAATTTAGTAATGAAATCCATGGTAATGTTTTCCCATTTCCATTCCGGGATTTCAGGTTGTTGTAGTAGACCTGATGGTTTCTGATGTTCAGCTTTGACCTTAGAACACGTCAAACATTCTCCTACATATTTAGCAATATCGGCTTTCATACCTGGCCACCAAAAATGTTTCTTAAGATCCTTGTACTTCTTCCCCATTCTAGGATGTATTGAGTATCTGGTTTTATGAGCTTCTCTAAGTACCATTTCTCTCATATCTCCAAATTTTGGTACCCAAATTCTTTCAGCCCTATACCGGGTTCCGTCTTCCCGAATATTAAGATGCTTCTCCGATCCTTTGGGTATTTCATCCTTTAAATTTCCCTCTTTTAAAACTCCTTGTTGCGCCTCCTTTATTTGAGTAGTAAGGTTAGTGTGAATCATTATATTCATAGATTTTACTCGAATGGGTTCTCTGTCCTTTCTGCTCAAGGCGTCGGCTACCACATTTGCCTTCCCCGGGTGGTAACGAATCTCAAAGTCGTAATCATTCAACAATTCAATCCACCTACGCTGCCTCATATTTAGTTGTTTCTGATTAAATATGTGTTGAAGACTTTTGTGGTCGGTATATATAATACTTTTGACCCCATATAAGTAGTGCCTCCAAGTCTTTAATGCAAAAACAACCGCGCCTAATTCCAAATCATGCGTCGTATAATTTTGTTCGTGAATCTTCAATTGTCTAGACGCATAAGCAATCACCTTCGTTCGTTGCATTAATACACAACCGAGACCTTGCTTTGATGCGTCACAATAAATCACAAAATCATCATTCCCTTCAGGCAATGACAATATAGGTGCCGTAGTTAGCTTTTTCTTCAATAACTGAAATGCTTTCTCTTGTTCATCATTCCATTCAAATTTCTTCCCTTTATGCGTTAATGCAGTCAAGGGTTTTGCTATTCTGGAGAAGTCTTGGATGAACCTTCTGTAGTAACCAGCTAGTCCTAAAAACTGGCGTATGTGTTTCGGAGTTTTCGGGGTTTCCCACTTTTCAACACTTTCTATCTTTGCAGGATCCACCTTAATACCTTCTTTGTTCACTATGTGACCGAGGAATTGAACTTCTTCCAACCAAAATGCACACTTTGAAAACTTAGCGTACAATTCTTCCTTCCTTAATACTTCTAACACCTTTCTCAAATGTTCACCGTGTTCTTGGTCATTCTTTGAGTAAATAAGTATGTCATCAATGAAAACAATGACAAACTTGTCAAGGTATGGTCTACACACTCGGTTCATAAGGTCCATGAACATAGCTGGTGCATTAGTTAAACCAAACGGCATGACCATAAACTCGTAATGACCGTAACGTGTTCTGAAAGCAGTCTTTGGAATATCATCTTCTTTCACCCGCATTTGATGATACTCGGAACGTAAGTCAATCTTTGAATAAACAGACGAGCCTTGTAGTTGATCAAATAAGTCGTCGATTCTCGGTAGTGGGTAGCGGTGCTTGTTGGTAAGTTTGTTCAACTCTCGGTAGTCGATACACAACCTGAATGTACCATCTTTCTTCTTGACAAACAAAACAGGAGCTCCCCACGGTGATATGCTTGGTCGAATGAAACCACGCTCTAAAAGTTCTTGTAATTGGCTTTGCAGTTCTTTCATCTCGCTGGGTGCGAGTCTGTAAGGAGCACGAGCTATTGGTGCAGCTCCTGGTACGAGATCTGTTTGAAATTCAACGGATCGATGTGGGGGTAATCTCGGTAATTCTTTCGGAAGTACATCGGGAAATTCTTTTACAATGGGAACATCATTGATGCTCTTTTCTTCAGTTTGTACTTTATCGACGTGTGCTAGAACAGCATAGCAACCTTTTCTTATTAGTTTTTGTGCCTTCAAATTACTAATAAGATGTAGCTTCGTGTTGCCCTTTTCTCCGTACACCATTAAGGGGTTTCCTTTTTCTCGTATAATGCGAATTGCATTTTTGTAACAAACGATCTCTGCTTTCACTTCTTTCAACCAGTCCATACCGATTATCACATCAAAACTCCCTAACTCTACTGGTATCAAATCAATCTTAAATGTTTCACTAACCAGTTTAATTTCTCGATTCCGACATATATTATCTGCCGAAATTAATTTACCATTTGCTAATTCGAGTAAAAATTTACTATCCAAAGGCGTCAATGGACAACTTGATTTAGCATAAAAATCTCTACTCATATAGCTTCTATCCGCACCCGAATCAAATAAAACGTAAGCAGATTTATTTTCAATAAGAAACGTACCCGTAATAAGCTCCGGGTCTTCCTGTGCCTCTGCCGCATTAATATTGAAAACTCTTCCGCGGCCTTGTCCATTCGTGTTCTCCTGGTTCGGGCAATTTCTAATAATGTGGCCCGGTTTTCCACATTTATAACAAGCTACATTGGCATAACTTGCTCCGACACTACTTGCTCCACCATTACTCGTTCCGACACCATTTGTTCCTTTCGTTCTATTAACCCCTGGTCCGTAGACCTCACACTTCGCCGCGCTATGACCATTTCTTTTACACTTGTTGAAAAATTTGGTGCAGAACCCCGAGTGATACTTTTCACACCTTTGGCATAGCTGCTTCTGATTTTTGTTGTTGTTGCGGTTATTATTGTTGTTAGGATGATTGTTGTAGTTGCTGTTGTTGTTGTTGTTGTTGGGCCGTTTGTTGTAGTTGCGATTGATGTTGCGATTGTTGGGATAATTGTTGCGATTATTGTTGTAATTACTGTTGTTGTTGTATTGGTGATTCTTATCACCGTTTTCCTCCCACTTTCTTTTGACTTGCTTCACATTGGCCTCTTCAGCAGTCTGTTCTTTAATTCTTTCTTCAATCTGGTTCACTAGTTTGTGAGCCATTCTACATGCCTGTTGTATGGAGGCGGGCTCGTGTGAACTTATATCTTCTTGGATTCTTTCCGGTAATCCTTTCACAAATGCGTCGATCTTCTCTTCCTCATCTTCGAATGCTCCCGGACACAATAGGCACAATTTTGTGAATCGTCTTTCGTACGTGGTAATATCAAATCCTTGGGTTCATAACCCTCTAAGTTCTGTCTTGAGCTTATTAACCTCGGTTCTGGGACGGTACTTCTCGTTCATCAAGTGCTTGAATGCTGACCACGGTAGTGCGTACGCATCGTCCTGTCCCACTTGCTCTAGATAGGTATTCCACCATGTTAACGCAGAACCTGTGAAGGTATGCGTAGCGTACTTCACTTTGTCCTCTTCAGTACACTTACTTATGGCAAACACCGATTCGACCTTCTCGGTCCACCGTTTCAATCCGATCGGTCCTTCGGTTCCATCAAATTCCAAAGGTTTGCAGGCAGTGAATTCTTTGTAGGTGCATCCTACACGATTTCCTGTACTGCTAGATCCAAGGTTATTGTTGGAATGTAGCGTAGCCTGTACTGCGGCTATGTTTGAAGCTAGAAAAGTATGGAATTCCTCTTCATTCATATTCACGGTGTGTCGAGTAGTCGGTGCCATTTCCTTCAAAATAGTCAAATGGAACAAGTTAATCATACAGAATATTAAGAGTAGTTAATAGTATTTCGTAGCATAATATGAACTCATTTATAAAAGCTTTTTCTTCATATTAGCGTTTTATAAGTTTAAATTCGGGTAGTACCTACCCGTTAAGTTCATACTTAGTAGCTAATATATAATTCAACTACTACAATTCTATATGAAAAACTGATTATAATAATATTTCGCGTTCAAACTTTTACACAATATTTTACAAACTTACAATACCGCTTATTTTACATATAGCATGAAATATAGCACACAATAAATTTGATACAAGATGGTTGTGAAGATAATTCTAGCTAGTACACAAGTCGTTCAGCAAAGGCAATAAAGACACGTAATTCATACGTCCAGAAACAAGTCATGCATTCTGGTTTTACTAGGATTACTTCCCATCCTTGGTCTTGTGGAACATAACCGGTATAGCCGTTGATAAGACAGCGTGTTGTAACGTCATCAAAGGGACGAGGGTTACGTAATGTCCAACAGTCCCGTAACAATCTAAAAACCTCATTTCTTACCCCAATTACCGACTCCGTCACTTGTGGGAACGTTTTGTTTAATAGTTATAGCCCGATGTTCTTGTTCTCACTTTGTTGAGAAGCGAACATTACTAATCCGTAAGCATAACATGCTTCTTTATGTTGCATGTTAGCCGCTTTTTCTAAATCATGAAATCCAATATTCGGATATATTGAGTCAAAATAATTTCTTAACCCATTGCGTAAAATAGCATTTGGGTTCCCCGCAATATATGCGTCAAAGTAAACACAAAATAACTTATGGATTTCCCAATGTGATATCCCCCATCTTTCGAACGAAAGCCTTTTATAAACCAAGGCATTCTTGGAACGTTCTTCGAATGTCTTACAAACTGATCTCGCCTTAAATAGTTGTGCCGAAGAATTCTGACCGACTCTAGACAAGATTTCATCAATCATGTCTCCGGGTAGGTCTCTTAAAATATTGGGTTGTCTATCCATTTTGTGTTTTTATACTGTAAAATACACAAGAGTTAGATTCATAAAAAAATACTTATTAATACAAGCAATTTTTACATATATCATAAAGCATAAGCACACTATATTACATATATTACACCACACGAATACAACTATCTTATTTCGACTCGCTTGTTTCTTCTTCTTCGGTTTTGGTTCGTTTTGCCAAGTTTCTAGGGATATATGATGTTCCCCTAATACGAGCCATAATTTTCCACATTGGTTTAGAAAAACCTGGTGGTTTAGAGGTTCCCGGGTCATTGTTACAACTTAAGGACTTCGGGGTTGACGATACATATAAAGTTCATCGGGGTTGGAATTAGATTTCTCTATTTTTATGCCCTTTCCCTTATTATTTTCTTTTGCCTTTTTAAATTCAGTTGGGGTAATTTCTATAACATCATCGGAATACTCGTCAGAATCCGATTCATCGGAGAATTGGTAATCCTCCCAATATTTTGCTTCCTTGGCAGAAACACCATTGACCATAATTAACCTTGGTCGGTTGGTTGAGGATTTTCTTTTACTTAACCGTTTTATTATTTCCCCCACCGGTTCCGACCCTTCTTCCGGTTCCGACTCTTCTTCCGGTTCCTCTTCGGGAACTTGTGAATCAGTCCACGAATCATTCCAATTTACATTTGACTTTTCATTATTATTAGGTGAGTCAATGGGACTTGTTCTAGAGGTAGACATCTATCACATAATATCAAACGCGTTAAGAGATTAATATATCACATAATATTCACATGTTAAAAATATATAGTTTCCAACAAAATTTGTTAAGCAATCATTTTTCAAGTAAACACGGTCGAAGTCCAGACTCACTAATGCATCCTAACAAACTCGATAAGACACACTAATGCAAAATTCTGGTTCTCTAAGACCAACGCTCGGATACCAACTGAAATGTCCCGTTCTTATTGATTAAAAACGTTCCATATTAATTGATTTCGTTGCGAGGTTTTGACCTCTATATGCGACGTTTTTCAAAGACTGCATTCATTTTAAAACAAACCATAACCTTTATTTCATCAATAAAGGTTTAAAAAGCTTTACGTAGATTATCAAATAATGATAATCTAAAATATCCTGTTTACACACGACCATTACATAATGGTTTACAATACAAATATGTTACAACAAAATAAGTTTCTTGAATGCAGTTTTTACACAATATCATACAAGCATGGACTCCAAATCTCGTCCTTATTTAAGTATGTGACAGCGGAAGCTCTTAATAATCACCTGAGAATAAACATGCTTAAAACGTCAACAAAAATGTTGGTGAGTTATAGGTTTAACCTATATATATCAAATCATAATAATAGACCACAAGATTTCATATTTCAATACACATCTTATACATAGAGATAAAAGTCATTCATATGGTGAACACCTGGTAACCGACATTAACAAGATGCATATATAAGAATATCCCCATCATTTCGGGACACCCTTCGGATATGATATAAATTTCGAAGTACTAAAGCATCCGGTACTTTGGATGGGGTTTGTTAGGCCCAATAGATCTATCTTTAGGATTCGCGTCAATTAGGGTGTCTGTTCCCTAATTCTTAGATTACCAGACTTAATAAAAAGGGGCATATTCGATTTCGATAATTCAACCATAGAATATAGTTTCACGTACTTGTGTCTATTTTGTAAATCATTTATAAAACCTTCATGTATTCTCATCCCAAAAATATTAGATTTTAAAAGTGGGACTATAACTCACTTTCACAGATTTTTACTTCGTCGGGAAGTAAGACTTGGCCACTGGTTGATTCACGAACCTATAACAATATATACATATATATCAAAGTATGTTCAAAATATATTTACAACACTTTTAATATATTTTGATGTTTTAAGTTTATTAAGTCAGCTGTCCTCGTTAGTAACATACAACTAGTTGTCCACAGTTAGATGTACAGAAATAAATCGATAAATATTATCTTGAATCAATCCACGACCCAGTGTATACGTATCTCAGTATTGATCACAACTCAAACTATATATATTTTGAAATCAACCTCAACCCTGTATAGCTAACTCCAACATTCACATATAGAGTGTCTATGGTTGTTCCGAAATATATATAGATGTGTCGACATGATAGGTCGAAACATTTTATACGTGTCTATGGTATCTCAAGATTACATAATATACAGTACAAGTTGATTAAGTAATGGTTGGAATAGATTTGTTACCAATTTTCACGCAGCTAAAATGAGAAAAATTATCCAATCTTGTTTTACCCATAACTTCTTCATTTTAAATCTGTTTTGAGTGAATCAAATTGCTATAGTTTCATATTGAACTCTATTTTATGAATCTAAACAGAAAAAGTATAGGTTTATAGTCAGAAAAATAAGTTACAAGTCGTTTTTGTAAAGGTAGTCATTTCAGTCGAAAGAACGACGTCTAGATAACCATTTTAGAAAACATACTTCCACTTTGAGTTTAACCATAATTTTTGGATATAGTTTCATGTTCATAATAAAAATAATTTTCTCAGAATAACAGCTTTTAAATCAAAGTTTATCATAGTTTTTAATTAACTAACCCAAAACAGCCCGCGGTGTTACTACGACGGCGTAAATTCAGTTTTACGGTGTTTTTCGTGTTTCCAGGTTTTAAATCATTAAGTTAGCATATCATATAGATATAGAACATGTGTTTAGTTGATTTTAAAAGTCAAGTTAGAAGGATTAACTTTTGTTTGCGAACAAGTTTAGAATTAACTAAACTATGTTCTAGTGATTACAAGTTTAAACCTTCGAATAAGATAGCTTTATATGTATGAATCGAATGATGTTATGAACATCATTACTACCTTAAGTTCCTTGGATAAACCTACTGGAAAAGAGAAAAATGGATCTAGCTTCAACGGATCCTTGGATGGCTCGAAGTTCTTGAAGCAGAATCATGACACGAAAACAAGTTCAAGTAAGATCATCACTTGAAATAAGATTGTTATAGTTATAGAAATTGAACCAAAGTTTGAATATGATTATTACCTGTTGGGATTTAACAAGTTCATAAATATACTTGAAACATTTAAAGATCAAATTAAGCGGAAGCATGAAGTATTACCATTTTAGAATTTGTTATACTTTAACCAATTAAAGTTAAATCCCAATAAAGATCAAGTTGTGAAACATACTTACAAACTAGAAGCAAGAAGAGAGTATATACCTTCTCCTAGCTAGTTGATAGATGATGATGAAGATGATGATGAATGGAGCTCCAAAAGTATGAAACCTCAAGTAGATATACCCCAAGCTAACCACCAACACCTTATACTTTGGTTAGGATTTAAATTACACTTGAAATTAAGCTTGCAAAAATGAAAATGAACTCCCTTTTGCCCTTGGAAGCTCACGGCCAGACTGCCCAAAAGAGTGCAGTATTTTTTTTTATTTTGCTAGTTTCTTGAAGTGTAGATGCATGTGTGTGTTCTAAGTCAAGGAGCATGCATGTATATGGAAATGGAAAAGCATAGGAATCTCTAGCATGCCTACTACACTTCCAATGCCACTTCCATGTTAATAAAATAGTTTTATAAGACTTGACATTATTTATAAACTTGCATATTTTATAAACTTGATTTTATAAAATTAGATTTTATAAACTTGCATTTTATAAATTATGTATACTTATTTATAAAACTCATTTTATTAATTCCATATTATTTGTTATGTTTATTTTATAAAACCAATTTTATAAAATGTAACATAACTTTATTAATTATTTAACCTATAAATAATTAAGTCTTAATTTTATAAATTATTCCATAATTTATATACACATCAAGTAATATAATTTTAGAAACCATTTTCTAAAATTCAAGTGTCGCGTATTAAATCAACGATCCAATCGCTAAGATCAAATACGAATAAGGTGTCGGTAAGCTTGTTATTAGGTATGACCCGACTTGGATCAAAACATATTAGCCACGTTAATTTAATATGTCTCTCGGGCATACGAAATACCTTCAATCTCCCACTTGCACGAGAAACATAAGAAATTAATGCAAGTGATGGATACCACCTAACGACCGTCCATCACCCCCAATATGTTATGACTTTGTGCCATTCAATAACATCATCCCTTTCGAGTTCCCATCTCGAATATGAATAGGTGAATCTTTCATTATTTCCTTTCGTCCTAGATGTCATGTTAAATCCAAGAGACACAGAGTGATCACTCTCTTCTAGATTTAACTTTATCAGGCCTTAGACATCTGACTCTCAACGAATAAGAGGGACAAATTCCATCTTGACTACATACGTCCTAAATATGTACCTTGCATTATGCCTGAGCTCTTCCTTGTGAACTACCATATTTCAGAATAGCGAAGGAAGGAATCAAGGTACGATACTCGGTAGATATCCGAACCCAATATGTATCTCAGGTCAGAGGATACAATGATATTCGCCTTTACTCAAGATTACATGTGATCAACCACAAAGGCTCCATTTTGTAAATCTTGAGGGCGGGTCTTCCAATATTTGTATCCCACAAATATCTATGAACCTTGGTTGCAACCTTGCCCCACATTCATCCTGTGAATGTATACCAATCCAAGTTCATAATAGTCTAAACCTCACACTTGTTCCCACAAATGTGATCGACTACGGAATTTAGAATAATTACTTATTCATGGATAAAATATGCAAAATAGGAACATAACTCAAAATAAATTAAACCATAATTATATTAATGAGTTTGAACAATTTCGTTCCGTTACAATACTTAAAACAGATCATGACCAATCACTAGAATATCGAAGCCCTAATGCACAAACATGTCCTGCATGTTTTGATCCATGTAAGAGCTTCGTGAGAGGATCCGCTATATTAAGATCTGTGTGAACTTTGCGAATACATACCTTTCCCTTTTCAACTTCATCCCTTATGTAGTTGAATCTCTGCTCAATGTGACGGGTCTTTTGATGAGCACGAGGTTCCTTGATTTGAGCAATCGCACCCTCGTTGTCACAAAAGATCTCAAGAGGGTCCTGAATGGAAGGGACTACTCCTAAGTCGTTGATGAATTTCTTCATCCATGCAGCTTCCTGAGCTGCCAATGATGCGGCGATGTACTCTGACTCTGTAGTGGATAGAGCAACAACATCCTGTTTTGAACTCTTCCAAGAGACCGCACCTCCATTTAATGTGAAGACATAACCGGATTGTGATCGAGAATCATCACGATCAGTTTGGAAACTCGCGTCCACGTAACCTTTTACAGCGAGTTCCTCCTCACCAGACCCATATATAAGAAACATATCCTTAGTCCTCCTAAGGTATTTCAATATACTTTTAACAGCAATCCAATGACTGTTTCCTGGGTTATTCTGGTATCTACTTGTCAGGCTAAGAGCGCATGACACATCCGGTCTAGTGCATATCATTGCATACATGATTGACCCAACGGCAGAAGCATATGGGACTTTCTTCATTCTCTCCTGTTCATCTTTCGTGGTGGGGCACTGAGATGAACTGAGAAGTGTTCCCTTTTGAATAGGTACCAAACCTTTCTTAGAGTTCTCCATCTTGAACCTTTTCAAGATCTTTTCAATGTATGCACTTTGATTTAAACCTATCAGTTTCTTGGATCTATCCCTGTAGATCCCAATCCCCAAAACATATTGTGCTTCTCCAAGATCCTTAATGGAGAAGCATTTGCTTAACCAAGTTTTAACACCTTGCATTGCCGGAATATCATTTCCAAATAACAATATATCATCCACATATAGTACAAGGAACATGATAGTGCTCCCACTAGCTTTCTTGTATACACAAGCTTCATCACCATTTTTAATGAAGCCAAATTTCTTGACCTCCTCATTAAAACGACGATTCCACATTCTAGATGCTTGTTTCAATCCGTAGATTGACTTCTTTAACTTGCATACCTTCTTAGGATATTTCGGATCAACAAAACCTTCAGGCTGAACCATGTAGACATCTTCCTCAAGATGTCCGTTTAGGAAAGCGGTCTTGACATCCATTTGCCATATTTCATAATCATAATGAGCAGCAATGGCAAGTAATATCCTAATAGACTTTAGCATTGCCACAGGCGAAAAAGTTTCATCATAGTCAACCCCTTGAGTTTGAGTGAAACCTTTTGCTACAAGTCTAGCTTTATATGTATCCAAGTTTCCATGTATGTCGGTTTTCATCTTGAAAAGCCATTTACAATCAACTAGCCTTGAGCCAGTAGGTTGTTCAACAAGTTCCCAAACTTGGTTGTCATACATGGATTGCATCTCAGCGTTCATGGCTTCCTGCCATTTATCCTTATCAATCCTTGATAAAGCATCTTGGTAGTTTGTTGGTTCATCCAAATCAACCACATAGCAACCATCCATGAGAAACCCATATCTCTCAGGAGGATTACTAATCCTACCAGATCTGCGAACGTCTTGTATACTTTGATCATCCATCTGATCATTCTCGACATTTTCATGTTGAGTGCTAGTGTCAACCAATTGTGTATCATCTACTTGATCTTGAATCTCTTCAAGATCTATCTTCCTTTCACTATTTCCTTCCAATAGGAACTTAGTTTCAAGGAATTCAGCCTTTCGAGCAACAAATACATTTTGCTCGGTTGGATCATAGAAATAGTATCCCATATCATCCTTGGGATATCCTATGAAGATACACTTCGTGGATCGAACATTCAACTTATTAGGGACGTAATGCTTAGGATAAGCTTCACATCCCCATACCTTTAAGTATGATAGAGATGGAGGTTTTCCAAACCACATCTCATGAGGAGTTCGTTCCACTTTCTTGGTTGGGGCCATATTTAAAATACGAGCCGCGGAGCATAGACAATAACCCTAGAATGATAGAGGTAATGAGCTTCTAGCCATCATAGATCGAACCATATCCATTAGGGTTCGGTTCCTCCTTTCGGACACACCATTAAGCTGTGGTGTCCCGGGTGGAGTAAGTTGCGAGATAATCTCACAACTTCTAAGATGATCTTGGAAGGCATCGCTTAGGTATTCACCTCCTCTATCGGTTTCGAAGTACCTTAATTGTCTTATTGAGTTGATTTTGTACTTCGTTTTGATACTCTTTGAATGCTTCAAAAGTTTCGTCTTTATGTCTTAACAAGTAGACATATCCGAAACGACTGAAGTCATCAATGAAAGTAACGAAGTATCTTTCACCGTTCCTAGCTATGGGCTTAAAGGGTCCACATACATCCGAATGTATCAATCCCAATAAGTCCTTAGCCCTTTCGTAGGTCCCTTTGAAAGGTGCTTTAGTCATTTTGCCTTGTAAACAAGATTCACATACATCAAACGAGTCTAGTTCATTTGATTTCAAAAGGCCATTCTTTTGGAGTGTATGCATTCGATTCTTGTTTATGTAACCAAGGCGACAATGCCATAAGTAGGAATCACTCAAATCCCTTTTGAGTTTCTTGGTGCTAGTATGGTATATTGAGCTACTAGATGATGT
Organism: Rutidosis leptorrhynchoides; assembly: GCF_046630445.1. NCBI lineage: Eukaryota > Viridiplantae > Streptophyta > Magnoliopsida > Asterales > Asteraceae > Rutidosis > Rutidosis leptorrhynchoides. The sequence continues at coordinate 213,255,715 of NC_092335.1, forward strand.
GTCATCATGAACCAATTCATAAATTCCATTTGAAGGCGAAGCCTTAAAATAAAATACATTATCTAAATAAACGTGGATATCATCATTAACAAAATTAAGATAAAAACCACATTGTTTTAAACGGGAAACTGAAATAATGTTTCGACATAAATCCGGTGCATACAAAACATTGTTCAAAATAAGTTCCAAACCACTTGGAAGTTTTAATACAAAGTCTCCTTGAGCCTTCACTTGCTCTTTGGCTCCATTACCCATAAAGAGACTTGATGTTCCCGTTTGCTTGCTACTTCTTTTGAACCCCTGCAAAGAATTGCAAATGTGAGTTCCACATCCAGTGTCTAATACCCATGTATTAGAAGAAGTAATACTAAGCTCTATATATACCATATATATGTTACCTGAGGATTGCCCCGCATCCCTCTTTTCCTTCAACTCCTTAAGGTAGACCGGACAGTTCCGTTTCCAGTGACCCATTTCACCGCAACCGAAGCACGGGTCTTCCTTGGGGTTTGCTTGTCCGGCAACCTTTTGCTTCTTGTTCTTGTTTTTGGTTGGGGTAACCATCCTCCCCTTTCCCTTGCCTTGATTGGCGGATCCTTTCCTCTTAGCCGCCTTTGGCTTAGAGGTGTTATTACCTTTGGACCCACCATCATTGATCATTAGCACGGGTGAAGCCCTCTTACCCATGCTAGTTTCGGCCATCCTTAACATGCCATGAAGTTCACCAATGGTCTTATCCATCCCATTCATATTGTAATTAATTACAAATTGGTCAAACCACTTTGACAGGGAGTTTAGGATAAGATCAGTGGCTAGCTCATTAGATATGTTGAGATTAAGGCGGTTTGCGGGATCAATAAGGCTTTTCATTTTGAGGACATAAGAGGATACGGATTGGGTGTCATCCATACGACATGCATGTAACGCTCGAACCGTTTCGAAGCGCTCGACACGTGCTTGTTGAAGGAACATCTCCTTCAATTGTGTAATCATGTCATATGCACTATGATGTTCGAAATCCTTTTGGAGTTCGGGTATCCTAGTCCCAAGCATTAGGCAAGCGACTTGCACCGAATCGGCGCAATACTTATCCCAATAAGCCATGCCTTCCGTATCATCCTCGTCGGGTTGATCGGGAATGGGGTCTTCCAACACATACGCCTTATCCTCAAGTTTGAGGACAATTCTAAGATTGCGGAACCAATCCATAAAGTTCGTATGGTTGAGTTTGTCTTTCTCGAGGAGAGACCTTAATGATAGGTTGTTCAAGTTAATAGGTGCGTTCGGAATGTTGTTGTTATTTGCGGCCATCTACAAAATTTAACAAAGTCGTTTAAGTATTAATTTTAATTTAACAATCAATACCCTTTAAATCCAATTGATATTTATTAAATTTTAGAATCCAACGGTAAACCAAATTTCAGTTAGGTGACCTTTATCCCGTCATTTGATTTAGCTAGGTAGTCATTATATGACAATTGCAATCCTTTTGCAACTTCTAAGTTATGGGATCATGCAATCCTTTTACATGGCATATTATCCCATCAATGCCTATTTGTTCATCATGCTTCGGTGACCCTAAGTTCATGATTTCCAAATCAAGTCGTCCTACTTGTGTAAACGTGTAAACTTAACATGCAAGTGGTTAGGTGACCTTTATCCCACAAGCATGCGAAATTCACCTTAATCATATTAGTTTGTTCATGACGGTTAGGTGACCTTTATCCCATCATGAGTTCCCTAATATGTCTAAGTGTCACATAAAAGGATGGCGTTTAACTTGTTTACCTTGTTTGTTAAAGGGATTTTAAGTTTTCATTATTTCTAGTTTGAGAAAACTTTTATGCCGTACACCAACATGCATTTAGTGTATGGTTCTTATGAAAATCCATTTTCATGTCATGTAACAATGCCAATTTTATTACTTTGATATAAACCATTTTATATGTGCAATCCGTTTCTAATTCTTAATAACCATTTATTAACGTCTTTTGCCATTTCAATTTAACCAATTAAATTGTAGTTTTGCATGTGTTAATAATGTTAAATTTAACCAATTAAATTGTCATTTTAGTTTGTTGTTAACTTGTGTGATTAACTTGTAGCATACATACAATCCACAATCATACAATAAACAACCAAGCATGCAAAACAACATGTTCACAATCAAGCCTTTTGGTAAGCATTTTGTTTAGCCGAAAACAAAATGCTACCGGGTAAGGGGTAATTACACAAAGTAGGAGATTTTAAATCTCCCACTTAATCTTGCATCCAAATGCTTCTTCATGTGTTCTTCAAGTCTTCATTATCTTCATCATTTTACAAAATATATCCTAATACATTTTTGTCTAAAAAAAAAGAAATTACAACCTAATCTATTTTACATACCAAATATAAAATAAATTACATAACCAAATGAATTATTACATGCCAAATGAATAAATATTATTACAAACCAATTGAATAAATATAAATCAACCATGCATGCAACCAAACACAAGGTCAAGGCTTAGATTGTGAACTTTAACATACAACCAAGTATGAACCAAATGGAAGAACCAAAACCTACTTTTGGAACTCCATAAATTTGACCATATTTTAAACCCACCCAAAACTATAAATTTTTGCATTTTACAATCATGCATGTACATAAAATGCAAAATATATAGTGAGTTTAATAATCATCTCGAAGCATATTTCAACAACTTCGGCTCTAGATACCATTGTTGGGATTTAACAAGTTCATAAACATACTTGAAACATTTAAAGATCAAATTAAGCGGAAGCATGAAGTATTACCATTTTAGAATTTGTTATACTTTAACCAATTAAAGTTAAATCCCAATAAAGATCAAGTTGTGAAACATACTTACAAACTAGAAGCAAGAAGAGAGTATATACCTTCTCCTAGCTAGTTGATAGATGATGATGAAGATGATGATGATGATGAATGGAGCTCCAAAAGTATGAAACCTCAAGTAGATATACCCCAAGCTAACCACCAACACCTTGTACTTTGGTTAGGATTTAAATTACACTTGAAATTAAGCTTGCAAAAATGAAAATGAACTCCCTTTTGTCCTTGGAAGCTCACGGCCAGACTGCCCAAAAGAGTGCAGTATTTTTTTTTATTTTGCTAGTTTCTTGAAGTGTAGATGCATGTGTGTGTTCTAAGTCAAGGAGCATGCATGTATATGGAAATGGAAAAGCATAGGAATCTCTAGCATGCCTACTACACTTCCAATGCCACTTCCATGTTAATAAAATAGTTTTATAAGACTTGACATTATTTATAAACTTGCATATTTTATAAACTTGATTTTATAAAATTAGATTTTATAAAACAAATTTTATAAACTTGCATTTTATAAATTATGTATACTTATTTATAAAACTCATTTTATTAATTCCATATTATTTGTTATGTTTATTTTATAAAACCAATTTTATAAAATGTAACATAACTTTATTAATTATTTAACCTATAAATAATTAAGTCTTAATTTTATAAATTATTCCATAATTTATATACACATCAAGTAATATAATTTTAGAAACCATTTTCTAAAATTCAAGTGTCGCGTATTAAATCAACGATCCAATCGCTAAGATCAAATACGAATAAGGTGTCGGTAAGCTTGTTATTAGGTATGACCCGACTTGGATCAAAACATATTAGCCACGTTAATTTAATATGTCTCTCGGGCATACGAAATACCTTCAATCTCCCACTTGCACGAGAAACATAAGAAATTAATGCAAGTGATGGATACCACCTAACGACCGTCCATCACCCCCAATATGTTATGACTTTGTGCCATTCAATAACATCATCCCTTTCGAGTTCCCATCTCGAATATGAATAGGTGAATCTTTCATTATTTACTCTCGTCCTAGATGTCATGTTAAATCCAAGAGACACAGAGTGATCACTCTCTTCTAGATTTAACTTTATCAGGCCTTAGACATCTGACTCTCAACGAATAAGAGGGACAAATTCCATCTTGACTACATACGTCCTAAATATGTACCTTGCATTATGCCTGAGCTCTTCCTTGTGAACTACCATATTTCAGAATAGCGAAGGAAGGAATCAAGGTACGATACTCGGTAGATATTCGAACCCAATATGTATCTCAGGTCAGAGGATACAATGATATTCGCAAACAAAAGTTAATCCTTCTAACTTGACTTTTAAAATAAACTAAACACATGTTCTATATCTATATGATATGCTAACTTAATGATTTAAAACCTGGAAACACGAAAAACACCGTAAAACCGAATTTACGCCGTCGTAGTAACACCGCGGGCTGTTTTGGGTTAGTTAATTAAAAACTATGATAAACTTTGATTTAAAAGCTGTTATTCTGAGAAAATTATTTTTATTATGAACATGAAACTATATCCAAAAATTATGGTTAAACTCAAAGTGGAAGTATGTTTTCTAAAATGGTTATCTAGACGTCGTTCTTTCGACTGAAATGACTACCTTTACAAAAACGACTTGTAACTTATTTTTCCGACTATAAACCTATACTTTTTCTGTTTAGATTCATAAAATAGAGTTCAATATGAAACTATAGCAATTTGATTCACTCAAAACGGATTTAAAATGAAGAAGTTATGGGTAAAACAAGATTGGATAATTTTTCTCATTTTAGCTGCGTGAAAATTGGTAACAAATCTATTCCAACCATTACTTAATCAACTTGTACTGTATATTATGTAATCTTGAGATACCATAGACACGTATACAATGTTTCGACCTATCATGTCGACACATCTATATATATTTCGGAACAACCATAGACACTCTATATGTGAATGTTGGAGTTAGCTATACAGGGTTGAGGTTGATTTCAAAATATATATAGTTTGAGTTGTGATCAATACTGAGATACGTATACACTGGGTCGTGGATTGATTCAAGATAATATTTATCGATTTATTTCTGTACATCTAACTGTGGACAACTAGTTGTATGTTACTAACGAGGACAGCTGACTTAATAAACTTAAAACATCAAAATATTTTAAAAGTGTTGTAAATATATTTTGAACATACTTTGATATATATGTATATATTGTTATAGGTTCGTGAATCAACCAGTGGCCAAGTCTTACTTCCCGACGAAGTAAAAATCTGTGAAAGTGAGTTATAGTCCCACTTTTAAAATCTAATATTTTTGGGATGAGAATACATGCAGGTTTTATAAATGATTTACAAAATAGACACAAGTACGTGAAACTACATTCTATGGTTGAATTATCGAAATCGAATATGCCCCTTTTTATTAAGTCTGGTAATCTAAGAATTAGGGAACAGACACCCTAATTGACGCGAATCCTAAAGATAGATCTATTGGGCCTAACAAACCCCATCCAAAGTACCGGATGCTTTAGTACTTCGAAATTTATATCATATCCGAAGGGTGTCCCGGAATGATGGGGATATTCTTATATATGCATCTTGTTAATGTCGGTTACCAGGTGTTCACCATATGAATGACTTTTATCTCTATGTATGGGATGTGTATTGAAATATGAAATCTTGTGGTCTATTATTATGATTTGATATATATAGGTTAAACCTATAACTCACCAACATTTTTGTTGACGTTTTAAACATGTTTATTCTCAGTTGATTATTAAGAGCTTCCGCTGTCGCATACTTAAATAAGGACGAGATTTGGAGTCCATGCTTGTATGATATTGTGTAAAAACTGCATTTAAGAAACTTATTTTGTTGTAACATATTTGTATTGTAAACCATTATGTAATGGTCGTGTGTAAACAGGATATTTTAGATTATCATTATTTGATAATCTACGTAAAGCTTTTTAAACCTTTATTGATGAAATAAAGGTTATGGTTTGTTTTAAAATGAATGCAGTCTTTGAAAAACGTCTCATATAGAGGTCAAAACCTCGCAACGAAATCAATTAATATGGAACGTTTTTAATCAATAAGAACGGGACATTTCAGATAGACTGATTACGGGTCCGGAGATAATACAAGAAACTACCGAGAAAATCATCCAAATTCAACAAAGATTGAAAACCGCCCAGAGTCGACAAAAGAGCTACGCGGACAGTAAAAGAAAAGATATAGAGTTTGAAATTGGAGAAATGGTCATGCTTAAGGTTTCACCTTGGAAAGGAGTTGTTCGATTTGGTAAACGGGGGAAACTAAATCCAAGGTACATTGGACCATTCAAGATTATAGATCGTGTCGGACCAGTAGCTTACCAACTGGAGCTACCTAAACAACTCGCGGCTGTACATAACACTTTCCATGTCTCAAATTTGAAGAAATGTTTTGCTAAAGAAGATCTCACTATTCTGTTGAACGAAATCCAAATCAATGAAAAACTTCAATTCATTGAAGAACCCGTCGAAATAATGGATCGTGAGGTTAAGAGACTTAAACAAAACAAGATACCGATTGTTAAGGTTCAATGGAATGCTCGTAGAGGACCCGAGTTCACCTGAGAGTGTGAAGATCAGATGAAGAAGAAATACCCGCATCTATTTCTAGATGATTCGTCAACACTTTCAACAGCTTAAAATTTCGGGACGAAATTTATTTAACGGGTAGGTACTGTAGTGACCCGAACTTTTCCATGTTTATATATATTAAATGAAAGTGATATTTACATGATTAAGTGTTTCCAACATGTTAAGAAATCAAACTTATTAAGACTTGATTAATTGGAATAGGTTTCATATAGACAAATGACCACCCAAGTTGACCGGTGATTCACGAACGTTAAAACTTGTAAAAACTATACGATGACATATATATGGTTATATATATAGTTAACATGATTTTATTATAAGTATGTATCTCATTAGGTATTTTAACAATGAGTTATATACATAAAAATGAAACTATTAAATTAAGAAACTCGAAAACGATATATATAACGATTATCGTTATAACAACGTCTTACTAGGTACATATGAATCATATTAAGATATTGATACACTTGCTTAATTATGTTAAATGATAAGTAAATATATCATTAAGTGTATTAACAATGAAATACATATGTAAAAATAAGACTACTAACTTAATGATTTCGAAACGAGACATATATGTAACGATTATCGTTGTAACGACATTTAACTGTATATATATCATACTAAGATATATTATATATCATAATATCATGATAATATAATAATTTAACATCTCATTTGATATAATAAACAATGGGTTAACAACATTTAACAAGATCGTTAACCTAAAGGTTTCAAAACAACATTTACATGTAACGACTAACGATGACTTAACGACTCAGTTAAAATGTATATACATGTAGTGTTTTAATATGTATTCATACACTTTTGAAAGACTTCAAGACACTTATCAAAATACTTCTACTTAACAAAAATGCTTACAATTACATCCTCGTTCAGTATCATCAACAATTCTACTCGTATGCACCTGTATTCGTACTCGTACAATACACAGCTTTTAGATGTATGTACTATTGGTATATACACTCCAATGATCAGCTCTTAGCAGCCCATGTGAGTCACCTAACACATGTGGGAATCATCATTTGGCAACTAGCATGAAATATCTCATAAAATTACAAAAATATGAGTAATCATTCATGACTTATTTACATGAAAACAAAATTACATATCCTTTATATCTAATCCATACACCAACGACCAAAAACACCTACAAACACTTTAATTCTTCAATTTTCTTCATCTAATTGATCTCTCTCAAGTTCTATCTTCAAGTTCTAAGTGTTCTTCATAAATTCCAAAAGTTCTAGTTTCATAAAATCAAGAATACTTCCAAGATTGCAAGTTTACTTCCAAGTTTTCTAAATCCAATCCAAGTAATCATCCAAGATCAAGAAACCTTTGTTACTTACAGTAGGTTATCTTTCTAATACAAGGTAATAATCATATTCAAACTTTAATTCAATTTCTATAACTATAACAATCTTATTTCGTGTGGAAATCTTACTTGAAATTGTTTTCGTGTCATGATTCTGCTTCAAGAACTTTCAAGCCATCCAAGGATCCTTTGAAGCTAGATCCATTTTTCTCATTTCCAGTAGGTTTATCCAAGGAACTTGAGGTTCGTGAATCAACCAGTGGCCAAGTCTTACTTCCCGATGAAGTAAAAATCCGTGAAAGTGAGTTATAGTCCCACTTTTAAAATCTAATATTTTTGGGATGAGAATACATGCAGGTTTTATAAATGATTTACAAAATAGACACAAGTACGTGAAACTACATTCTATGGTTGAATTATCAAAATCGAATATGCCCCTTTTTATTAAGTCTGGTAATCTAAGAATTAGGGAACAGACACCCTAATTGACGCGAATCCTAAAGATAGATCTATTGGGCCTAACAAACCCCATCCAAAGTACCGGATGCTTTAGTACTTCAAAATTTATATCATGTCCGAAGGAGGATCCCGGAATTATGGGGATATTCTTATATATGTATCTTGTTAATGTCGATTACCAGGTATTCATCATATGAATGATTTTTATTTCTATGTATGGGATGTGTATTGAAATATGAAATCTTGTGGTCTATTGTTACGATTTGATATATATAGGTTAAACCTATAACTCACCAACATTTTTGTTGACGTTTAAAGCATGTTTATTCTCATGTGAATACTAAGAACTTCCGCTGTTGCATACTAAAATAAGGACAAGATTTGGAGTCCATGTTTGTATGATATTGTGTAAAAACTGCATTCAAGAAACTGATTTCGATGTAACATATTTGTATTGTAAACCATTATGTAATGGTCGTGTGTAAATAGGATATTTTAGATTATCATTATTTGATAATCTACGTAAAGCTTTTTAAACCTTTATTTATGAAATAAAGGTTATGGTTTGTTTTAAAAATGAATGCAGTCTTTGAAAAACGTCTCATATAGAGGTCAAAACCTCGCAACGAAATCAATTAATATGGAACGTTTTTAATCAATAAGAACGAGACATTTCATTCTAACCACCGACACCACCCAACAACCCTACAACCACCTTCGCCACCACTACGAAACTATCACCACCACCTCTATCACCACTCCCATCCGCCACCTTCCATGACCAACTTGAATTAACATGAAATCACAACCATCGTTGACATATTTTTCCATGTTTATGTTTGAACCAAGGAATCACCACGCACCACTAATTCAAGAATCACCACCACTAACACCGGCCGACACACCTAAAAACACCCCATGATCACCATGTTTCACCACATCTTTAAACCTTGATCAACCTGCAATTGCATACGGTTATTGCACCTGTTTCTGTTTCCTTCAAACCCTTGAACCTAAACCAAACCCACACATACTCATCTCGTCTTCTATTTAGAATCATTTCACAACCATCATCAACTGCAACTTCTGCTGTATCTCTTTCTGTTTCTTATTTCTATTTGAACTTAAACCCGCCACCAATGAACTGCTATACCGTTTCTATACAATATTTTACTCATCAATAAACCCACATAAAATCATGAGGAGGTGCTTGAAATATCTCTTGTTCCTGACTCGTTCCTATTACTGCTACCGCTGTTGTTTCAATTCGACACCAAAGAATCCAAAAACCTGCAACTACTTCTTTATTTTTTTTTGCTACAGCCGTTTTCTTGATTTTATTAATTAAAGATGAATGGGAGTGATGCGTATAAACACACTATAAATAATATATGAAAAGAATGATGATGGGTTAGTGCGATTCCAGTTGCAAAGTCGAGTTGGGCTGCTGAATCCTGATCGTGACCTTCTGCCCCACCATGGGATTCCTTTTAGTTTATTTTGTTTTAACCGTAACCCTTTCTAACAAATTTGGATCGGGCTCATTAAAATTGATAACGAGTTTAATTAATTTATTCTGTTGGGCCGTAAAATTTTTGGGCCGAGATCCATCTGATAATTACTGTTGGGCCGAAAGTTAATGGTGATGAAATTAGGAAGATGAAAACAAAATAACAAGGGTTAAATAGATTAGATTGTGATTTAAATCAGTAAATTATCAACAGAGCATTGGTTGGGGTGTTTTCTGCTTAAACAAGAGGTCTCGGGTTCGGGTTCGAGTCCTGTTGGTGGCATCTTTTTATTTATCAATCTATTTTGAGAGGTAGTGATTTTTTTTTATCATTATTATTATTGTTATTTATTATTATTATTATTATTATTATTATTATTATTATTATTATTATTATTATTATTATTATTATTATTATTATTATTATTATTATTATTATTATTATTATTGTTATTATTAAAAGTATCATTATTTTATCATGTTTAATAAAATTAGTATTATTATTGAAACAAACATTTTTATCAAGATTATCATTTTTTATTATTAAAATTATCATTATTATTATTATTAGAATTATTATGATTTTTATTATAATTAGTAATATTTTTATCATTATTATTTTTATTATTAGTATTATTTATAGTGACATTATTATTTTTATTATTATTATTATTATCATTATAATTAACATTTAACAAACAAATGATATTTATATAAAATATATTTATTACATATAACTATATTAGTATTACCTACTTTTCTGTTAATTGTTATTATTTATAATAATATAACACACTATCTATATATATAACATTTGAATTAACAATAATATTACTAATATAAAATAAGTAATAAAGTATATATTTAAATTATATGTATATAAGTTGTTCGATTGTGATTACATGATTTAATATATATAACTGATATAGGTTCGTGAATCCGAGGCCAACTCTATACTTGTTCAATGATGTTATATGTATTTTTACTACAAAATACATTAGGTGAGTATATAGTCCCTTTTAAACTCTAAATATTTTGGGATGAGAATACATGCATTTTATGATTTACGTTATGGACACAAGTGATCAAAAATAAATTCTATGTTGAGTTGTACCATGGCATATTTCTTTATACTTGGTAGCTAATATTTACATGAGAAATGTAAACGCGAATCCTGTTGATAGATCTATCGGGCCTGACAACCCCAACCGGGCTGGACGACCAGTTTTTAACGGTTGCACAGTACTTCATTTCTGTATACTACACTTGGTACGGTGTAGCGATTATTTAAGAATATGCTGCGATGATTTAAATGTTAAGTATGGTTACCAAGTGCTCAACTACTTTTACATACACTTGCGTGTGTATTATGTTTAAAATATGAAATCTTGTGGTCCATAGTTATAACGCTGCTAGCATCAAACCTATATATCTCACCAACTTTATGTTGACGTTTTAAAGCATGTTTATTCTCAGGAACAAATTAAGTCTTCCGCTGTGCATTTGCTCGTGTTAAGGGCATTACTTGGAGTCGATCATCGCAATGGGACCAAATGTTGAAGACTTTGTCCAGGTGGATAAGGACGGGTCATCACAGTTGGTATCAGAGCGGTGGTCTTAGCAAACCAGGTCTTGCATTAGTATGCCTAACAGATAGTCGTTAGGATACATTAATGAGTCTGGACTTTAACCGTGTCTACATGCCAAAAGTTTTGCTTATCATATCTAGTCGGAAATCACCTACTTATCATCCTTAGGGAATTGCCTGCTTATCATTCTTAAGTCTAGACACGTCTTACTGCATTTACTACATTGATAGTGTATAGACAACTTTCATATCTTAGCGTATCTGATACTTCATATCTTAGCGCATCTGTAGACTTGCCTGACATATACCGTAAATTCCTCTGTAGTCTACGAAATCTTTAGAAATATATATACATAGATATTCTATATAGTTAGAATATTATCCGATATTTGAAAATCATTTCACATCAAAGATCCCTTCCATCCACCAAATTGCCATCTTGGCAAGGAACCTGAAGCACTTACCGGCGAACCTGTCCGAAACACCATTTTCTCTCTCATTTCTAGAGTGTCTCGTTACGATTATATACTTTCCCATATTTCGAATCTTATTCATCCGCTTGCTTCAACCGCCAATCATCCCGGTATACTAGCAGAAGTTAACGAACTTCGCGCTCGCGTGACGGCTTTGGAAAACATGGTGCGAAGGTTACAAACACCAGCAGCAGCACCGGCAGCATAATCAGCATTACCATCATCAACGCCAACAGTACCCTTATCACCCTCAACCACAACCGCGTCATAAACCTCAACATCATAATCTGTGCCTCGGATATCAACATCACACGCCTCAATATCACCATCTATATTTCGAGTATGATCTTCGTTCTACATATCGTTCTACATCGATTATCTTCGCTTTACATATCGTTCTATCTCATTTATCCTCGTTCGACATAACGATTATGTAATCTCTAATGTTTTAGAGATCATTTAATCTAGTAATAACGATAAATCAAATGAGTTTAATATCCGATTGCCTCATTAAATCTATAATATCTGAAGAAAATATATATACAAGTATATTTTCATAAAGATTGTCACTAAAAATTCCTTCGTACAAACTATTAATGATGAAAATATTTTAACGGGTAGGTAGCACCCGAGGAATATTTAGATTTCACATTAATAAGTTACACTGTACATTCTTAGAATTTGATTCAACGGTCATTTACTATCCTACTTACATCCACAAAGTACGAATCCGTTCACCGCAGAATAACCATTTTCATTCAATTTCATATTTGGATTTTGACCTATCAGAATCCAACAAGTGGCATAATGAAGAAAACATTGGACAAAATAAAAAGTGTTAGAAACAAACAAATTAACTATGATGAATTTTGTTAAGATACCACGCTAACTGTTCCTAACTAACTGTTCCTAGCTAACTGGTTACATTTTATTTATTGCAATTTACATTCTCGCAATTTTATTTATCGTCATTTAATTTCTGTTATTTACTTTTACGCACTTTAAATCGGGACACATGTACACAATACGTCGTATTAATTCTGAGATAATACATTGTACACGGGTCATGATATATATTTATTTATTTTACGCACTCTAAATAACGGGACATGTATACAAGGTTTCGATCTATCATATCGACCCATATATATATATATATTTCGGAACAACCATAGACACTCTATATGTGAATGTGGGAGTTGACTATACAGGGTTGGAGTTGATTCCAAAATATATATATGGTTTGAGTTGTGATCAATACTGAGACCGGTACACGGGTCACGATACGTATTAATTAATTCGAATATTATATATATAATTGTATATGAATCATTGGACTATTGGACCATTGGACAATTGCACTATTGGACTGCTAACTTTGGACAATTAAAATGAAATAAAATATTGATTATAATATATGAAACTAAACAATTCTTCAAGTTTGCCACTTGATTTTATCTTACACCTCATTTGTACCTCGATAATTACAATCCACGTTCAAACCTTTCATGATTCTTGAAAATACCTCAATTGAGAGAATGAACCAACCGCTCTTCATCTACGGAAGAAAAGATTTATGCACCTGAAAAACTCTCGAATCCAAAGTCATAGTTTAATCCGTAACCGCGTCGAATTCTTTATCATTTATTAGCAAAAACAACCTTACGATTTCTTTTCAAAGTAGCCAATTTTGTCACAGCTCCAGCAGAACAACTTCAACCTTTCATTCGAATAAACTCTTATTAAAATTCTGATATATACGATTGGCTTTCCTCATCGTTACCGGGGAACCTTTCATATTCCATCATGTTATCATCAGCATATAATCTTCTAAAAATACAATTCTTCTGAAACCACCTCGGTTTGATAACCGATGACCCGGATCCATTAACTTTGAAAATGCTGATGAAGCAGCATGTTGTAGATGATCTTAATGGTCAAAATTTGATAATAAAGAAGGAAGTGTTAGGAACGCTCGATAGAAAATTTGGTACTAAAAATCGAATTGAGCACACCATGAAGGAAACAAAGAACAAATACAAGGATCAAACCCTATATTCAAAGAATCCAGATGATTCTGTATCTTTAGCGAACACCTTGCTTTTGAATCTAAACCCTTACGGGTAAATCTTCATCATCATCCTTCGATATTAGAAATTTCAAGATATTATCGTATCTTTCATTGAAAATATCTTTAATACTTCTGACGATATCTTCAAAATACTCTCGTCCGATATTAATTATCTCTCCGCTCAATCTGTACTACAAAAGAAACTGTGTTAAATTCTGAAACCTCCGAGTTTAAAATATGAATGTTTTGAGATAGTGTTGGGAACTGATGCATGGATTAGTATAATATAATGACACTTGATCAACGTCATTATATTACAATAAGTCATGTTGAGTTTCTAATGGAATGTGATGATTCACAGTACCATCATTATGTGCCATGTTACAAGGCTCTTACATTCTATATAAATTCTAAAAATATCAAGAAAATATTTCTTGATGATTCGATCTTTTCCAGAATTTTCTGGTAATTTGACAAATAAAAATCGTTCCATTACCATTTCTTTCTTAGAGCATTAGCTATGTTCATTCTAAACTCTATACCTACAAATTTCGGACCATTACTCGCTTGACTCGAAGTCGGGAAGAGAAAACGAAAGCATGAGGCTCTGAAAAATAATGAAGAATACAAAGGCCGATAACAACCTCGAAACTACAAACTGTGTATATCGATACATATGGCAATATAAAGACATGGGAGAACTAGAAACACTATAAAACCAAGAGAATAGTAGAAGTAATTAGATTCTTCTGATGGTAGATGAAAGAGGAGAATGACAGATATGAAAGTTAAGAATATATCAAGAATCAGAATGGGATGGAGCATATTAACAAATGCTTTAAGAGTATGAAACAAGGAAAAAGAATAAAAGATGTGGGGTATGGAAATAAGGAAGGGAAGGAGGTGGATTTATAGTGAAATATCCGACAGAGAAATTGAAACAGATTGCCGCATTAAATCAAAGAAGATCCTGATCGCCGAAGAACCAAATCTTATTACATAAGATTTTCCTTAAATCCCTTAAATTCCGGAAGTCAATAGTAACTACGTCATCGGTTGAAACGAATATATTTTTACTCATCTCACTCTTTTGCAATAGCTTCATTTATATTCTTCGCGTAATCGAATCGTTTTATCTATATCTCTCAATAATGATAAAACTCCATTATTACCTTATATTCGTCATGAAAACATTCCTATTGTTATTCATGATGACCTCTATCAAATTTCGGGGATGAAATTTCTTTAACGGGTAGGTACTGTAATGACCCAGAAATTTCTGACCAAATTTAAACCTTAATCTTTATATGTTTCCGACACGATAAGCAAAATCTGTAATGTTGAGTCTAGAAAGTTTGAAATCTATATTCATGTAATTAATTACTCATTGACTATTTCCGACGATTCACGAACAATTGTTTGTAAATATGTATATATATAAATGTATGTATATATAATAATTTGAAATTATAAAATATAATATAAGTAAAATAGGATACAAAATAAATAAGTATAATATACAAATATGTATGATTTCTATAAATAATTATTACAACATGTATATTGGAATATATATATAAAAGATATAAATATAAATATTATATGTATTATATAATTATTAAATATTACATAATTAGTAAAATATAATATTAATGTGTTAAATTGCAAGTTAAACAATAGTTGTTATATTAAGGTTATCATTTTTAATATCAGTATTTTTATTTTATATTATTATTAATATATTTTATAATTATAATTACTAATATAAATTGTTTAAGAATTAAGAAATCAGATGAATGAATCGATATATATATATATATATATATATATATATATATATATATATATATATATATATCACTTTCTGCTTTTTAATCTTTTCTTCATCTCCTGTTGCAAATTTTGTCTTTGATCTTGTAAAAATTCGGAAATGATCAGATACAACCAAAATGTCATTTTCTTTCTTTTTCTATATTTCTATTTTTGAGAAGAATTCTGTGGACTCCTTGCATTTTATAAATACTGATTGCCTCCTTATAACTAATGCAAGTAAATCGTTTCCATTTTGCTATTAATTGTTCTTGCTATTATAAACTGCAAATCGAATCTTGAAACATCACCACCATGAATAACCTCCTTCCACCACTTTAAGCCATTTTATGTTTGATTATTTCGGTTACCAATTAAGAAACAAGATCACCGAGAGCCATCACCTTCTAACCACCGACACCACCCAACAACCCTACAACCACCTTCGCCACCACTACGAAACTATAACCACCACCTCTATCACCACTCCCATCCGCCACCTTCAATGACCAACTTGAATTAACATGAAATCACAACCATCGTTGACATATTTTTCCATGTTTATGTTTGAACCAAGGAATCACCACGCACCACTAATTCAAGAATCACCACCACTAACACCGGCCGACACACCCAAAAACACCCCATGATCACCATGTTTCACCACATCTTTAAACCTTGATCAACCTACAATTGCATACGGTTATTGCACCTGTTTCTGTTTCCTTCAAACCCTTGAACCTAAACCAAACCCACACATACTCATCTCGTCTTCTGTTTAGAATTATATCACAACCATCATCAACTGCAACTTCTGCTATATCTCTTTCTGTTTCTTATTTCTATTTAAACTTAAACCCGCCACCAATGAACTGCTATACCGTTTCTATACAATCTTTTACTCATCAATAAACCCACATAAAATCATGAGGAGGTGCTTGAAATATCTCTTGTTCCTGACTCGTTCCTGTTACTGCTACCGCTGTTGTTTCTATTCGACACCAAAGAATCCAAAAACCTGCAACTACTTCTTTATTTTTTTTCGCTACAGCCGTTTTCTTGATTTTATTAATTAAAGATGAATGGGAGTGATGCGTATAAACACACTATAAATAATATATGAAAAGAATGATGATGGGTTACTGCGATTGCAGTTGCAAAGTCGAGTAGGGTTGCTGAATCCTGATCGTGACCTTCTGCCCCACCCTGGGATTCCTTTTAGTTTATTTTTTTTTAACCGTAACCCTTTCTAAAAAATTTGGATCGGGCTCATTAAAATTGATAACGAGTTTAATTAATTTATTCTGTTGGGCCGTAAAATTTTTGGGCCGAGATCCATCTGATAATTACTGTTGGGCCGAAAGTTAATGGTGATGAAATTAGGAAGATGAAAACAAAATAACAAGGGTTAAATAGATTAGACTGTGATTTAAATCAGTAAATTATCAACAGAGCATTGGTTGGGGTGTTTTCTGCTTAAACAAGAGGTCTCGGGTTCGGGTTCGAGTCCTGTTGGTGGCATCTTTTTATTTATCAATCTATTTTGAGAGATAGTGATTTTTTTTATCATTATTATTATTGTTATTTATTATTATTATTATTATTATTATTATTATTATTATTATTATTATTATTATTATTATTATTATTATTATTATTATTATTATTATTATTATTATAATTATTATTATTATTATTATTATTATTATTATTATTATTATTATTATTATTATTATTATTGTTATTATTAAAAGTATCATTATTTTATCATGTTTAATAAAATTAGTATTATTATTGAAACAAACATTTTTATCAAGATTATCATTTTTTATTATTAAAATTATCATTATTATTATTATTAGAATTATTATGATTTTTATTATAATTAGTAATATTTTTATCATTATTATTTTTATTATTAGTATTATTTATAGTGACATTATTATTTTTATTATTATTATTATCATTATAATTAACATTTAACAAACAAATGATATTTATATAAAATATATTTATTACATATAACTATATTAGTATTACCTACTTTTCTGTTAATTGTTATTATTTATAATAATATAACACACTATCTATATATATAACATTTGAATTAACAATAATATTACTAAAATAAAATAAGTAATAAAGTATATATTTAAATTATATGTATATAAGTTGTTCGATTGTGATTACATGATTTAATATATATAACTGATATAGGTTCGTGAATCCGAGGCCAACTCTATACTTGTTCAATGATGTTATATGTATTTTTACTACAAAATACATTAGGTGAGTATATAGTCCTTTTAAACTCTAAATATTTTGGGATGAGAATACATGCATTTTATGATTTACGTTATGGACACAAGTGATCAAAAATAAATTCTATGTTGAGTTGTACCATGGCATATTTCTTTATACTTGGTAGCTAATATTTACATGAGAAATGTAAACGCGAATCCTGTTGATAGATCTATCGGGCCTGACAACCCCAACCGGGCTGGACGACCAGTTTTTAACGGTTGCATAGTACTTCGTTTCTGTATACTACACTTGGTATGGTGTTGCGATTATTTAAGAATATGCTGCGATGATTTAAATGTTAAGTATGGTTACCAAGTGCTCAACTACTTTTACATACACTTGCGAGTGTATTATGTTTAAAATATGAAATCTTGTGGTCCATAGTTATAACGCTGCTAGCATCAAACCTATATATCTCACCAACTTTATGTTGACGTTTTAAAGCATGTTTATTCTCAGGAACGAATTAAGTCTTCCGCTGTGCATTTGCTCGTGTTAAGGACATTACTTGGAGTCGATCATCGCAATGGGACCAAATGTTGAAGACTTTGTCCAGGTGGATAAGGACGGGTCATCACAGTAGGTTACTTAGTCAGTAAATTGTCCCCAAAAGTTTAAAAGTAATTAAGTTAAGTCTTAAGTATCATCATCATCATCATCATCATCATTCGTAAAAGATAAATTAAGTTTTCAACAAGAATAGTGATCGAAACAAAGGGCTGAATTCGGACAGCTACTACGACCTCTATAATAACTGAAAATACGCGTGGTCAGTGGCCAAGGCTCTGTATGTGAGTCCTCGTAATGCTGTCCAATTTTCAGATCCTAACTCGATGTCTTTTGACGGTGGCGACGGTTCAAGCGCGAGTAGGTCAGAATTTTCAGCACGTCGTTACAAAGGCGTAGTGATTTTCGAAAGGCTATAAATCCTAAACCGTATATCGGATTTAGGCGAGTCTTAAATGAAAAGTCATCTACTAGAAACGAAATATCTGAAAATCAACTTTCCAGAAGTCCCAGGTGTCTGATCAGACCCTGAAAAACAGTAAACAAGTGCTCCGGTGGGTTTCTTGGTGCTTGATGCTCATCACGGTTCTCATCCTTGATGCGTATAAGCCTCAAGTGTACAACTCTTGATGTTTTAGCATCACTTTGACCAAATTTCAACCATCAACACACAATGTCAAGACTAAGAAGAAATACAACTCACTTAAGAGTCTTAGAAGGATGATGAACCAAGGTTACATCATGTTCTTAGTCTTAACACAAATACAAGTTCTATTCAAGATTAAAGTTATAAACTTTGATTCAATCAAACAAGCAAGACATAAATTTGATCAATCAAAGTAATGGAACCCTAAGCTAGAAAGCTTGGATCCCTTAACAAATAATTATGAGATTTCAAAGCTAGAAAGCTTGAATCTTTTATGTTCTTGAAGATTTTTAAAGCAACAAGCTAGATCTTCAAGTTTCATGAAGATCATAAACACAAGTTTTGATCTTTTAGCAAAAACAAAGTGATCTTAAGCTATAAAGCTTAGATCCATCAAAGTAATGAAGATCCAAAGCTAGAAAGCTTGAATCTTTTATGTTCTTGAAGATCTTTAAAGCAAAAGGTTAGATCTTCAAGTTTCATGAAGATCATAAACACAAGTTTTGATCTTTTAACAAAAATAAAGAGATCATAAGCTAGAAAACTTAGATCCAACAAAGTAATGAAGATTCAAAGCTAGAAAGCTTGAATCTTTCATGTTCTTAAAGGATTATCTTCAAGATTTAACAAGATCAAAAAGCTAAAAAGATTGATCTTATGATGATGATGATGTCGTGATTAAGAAGAGAAGAAAAAGAAAATTTAAAACGTACAATTTTAGGGTGAGAAAGACTAGAGAGAAAATTAGAGAGAAAGTGTGTGTAAAATGAGAATGAGATCAAGTGTGAAATGGGTGAAATAGGCTTAATATTTATAGTGGTGGTGGGTTGGTATGGCCGACGGCCTAAAGGGGACAAGGGGGGGGGGACAAACTTTGCTTTTTGCATGGTGGAGGTCTAAAGGTGGTGCTTGTTGTTGGAATCTCATGCAACATGTGTAGTAATGATTAACAAAAATGCTAGTATGTTGGCTCATATTAATGGGTTTTTGTCCTACATCTTAATGGGTTATAAATCCATTAAAGTTGGTCTAATTTAATGGTCCATTAGCTAGAGTAGGGTGGGCTTAAGTCCATTAAGATAAAAAGTCCAATAAGACTAACTAATGTGCATTAGTAAATTACTAAGAGTAATTAAGCAACCAATAAGCCAAGTAATTGTCATTAGAAAATAACAATTAGTTTTACGTAGCCATAATATTCCAATTATGACAAAAGTTAAACGTGTACAAAGTACGTAGCTCATTTTAAACGACAAGTGACACTAACGGTCATAAAAGCATTCGGGGATCAAGTTAAGTGATTAAGCACTTACTAACAAGTTTTAAAATATAAACGAAGGTAATCAACATGAATTAAGATCCCAGAATATAATATAGTTCAGTATGCACAAATACGCAGTTTTGTGAAAGTAATAAGCACAAATATAAGTCGAAAAAGTCGGGTCGTTACACCCAGTTGACCCCGTGTTGAGTCCCCAATGTAATTAAGGATTTAATCATGACAAAACAGCAGATATGTACACTGGAATGTTATGTGCAGCCAGCACAGATTTGTTTATGTATAGACAGCAAATATTGTTGTGTCGAGTGTTTAGTTTGCTGCCTAGTCTTCCAGCACAAGGTAGACAATATTCTTCAATTAGCACAGGATGTGTACCCAGCTATTTAAGAATATCAAGTAACTCAGCATAGAAGAACCAGCATGACTAGAAAGAAGCTTACTACACAAGACAGCTATGCTCCATTACAAGCATAGTGGTTTCCTGAGTGTACTATTTAACAGAAGTCAAAGATAAAGTTGAACAGAAAAGGACACGCGTCGACGGTTGACAAGTGACCTTACAAGACCATGTGGGAATGCAGAAGTTTAACGCATGTGCAGACATGTGTTATTCTTTGTCAACGCATAGGGAACACAACATTCTATTTGTTTAATCAAATAGTGGTGCCAAAACGAATCGGAGTGTTCCTGCAAATAGCTACCAAAGAGGAAAGAAGAGAGCACGCTCTCTTATGCAGTTATCCCCACAAGTATAGACATCCTCTGTACTAGTGGACAATAGAATATTTACACGGTTAATAGGACTACTATAAATTGATGTATTCACTATTGTAACAACTAGTGGTGTGGGTTTTATCTATTAAGAGTCCAAACGTGTAATAGCTTTAGATAACCTCAATAGCTATAACTAAGGTGAATATGTATCAACCAACTATCATTCCGCCAAGGATAGTTGTGATTCTTTGTGATTTATATCAATAAAGAATAATCGTTGAAAATTACCTTTGACTCTTATTTAATTTACTTGCATGAATACTAATTAGCTTAAATTGTTAAGATAAACTAAAGAATTGTATTCACCCCCCCTCTCTACAATACTCCTGTTGTTAATCAAGGGACCAACAACTGGTATCAAAGCTTCAGTCTTGATAATTTAATATCTTGGATCTGAATTCTCTCATGGCTGCATACACAAACTCAGCTTACCTTAAAAATGGGTCATCCAATAGACCACCTAAGTTTGATGAAGATGAGTATGAAACCTGGAAGGCTAGGTTTCTGCTTCACCTTGAGTCTATTGACCCACTCATGCCTGACATTGCTACTGATGGTCCATTCATTCCTACTGAAAAAATTGATAGTGTACCTGCTACAGCAGACACTCCTGCTATTCCTGGCAGAGAAGTTGTTCTTCCCCCATCTAGATGGGTGGATGAGGACAAACGTCGTGTTAGACTTGACCCTAAGATCAGAACCTTGTTAGCAATAACCTTACTTAACCATCTGTTTAAACTGATTAAGGGAAAATCAAATGCTAAAGCTATGTTAGACTATCTTGATGTTACATATGAGGGTATGGATGAAGTTAGGCAAAATAAGATTATAGCTTTAAAAAGAGAATATGAAATGTTCTTTGCCTACAAAATCGAGACACTTAAGAAAACCTTCATTAGGTTTAACTCTTTTGCTGCTGACTTGCTCACCTTGAAAGTCACATGTACTGACTTTGAACAAGTCAATAAATTCATTGACTCACTGCCCACAAAATGGAAACTTGTTACTGATCCATTAAGAACCACTCAGACTTTAAAGAATTTTAACATGTCTTCTTTGTATAGTACACTTTGGAACCATGAGAAGGCAGAGGCCAAACTTGAGCTTAATTTGAAAGAAAACTTTAAGTCTGCCCCCACCACTTCAAAATCTACAAAGTCAGATGATACTGCTCTTGTTGCTGCTGCTAAAAAGAAAGCCCAAAAGGCTTTACTGGTTCAAAAGCTGATGACAGAAGAAGAGTCAGCTGAAGATAGGGATGGCATCAGGCCTGGTTTGGGCCGGGTTTGAGTAATCCCGAACCCGGACCCGGTAAGGAAAACTAGTCCCAAACCCAGACCAAATACCCGACGGGTAAACGGGTACCCGTTTACTCTTTTTTTTTTCTTTTTTTTTTTGCAAATAAATACATTACCAAAAGCATATACAATCTATAACTCTATAAATTATATGCTTTATTTATATGTGTATATTTGTACAATATATATTATTTCCTATTTCCAATTATTATCACTATCAATTTTTAAATATTTTTATAAATCAGATTCTTGATTTGAATGCAGATGAAAATGTGAAGTTGATAGATGGTAAATAAATATATAAATTCATATTGACCTTGTAATCAACATATTTTTTAATTTAATTTTTGTTATTATTCATTTTAATTATTATTGTTATTATTATTATTATTATTATTATTATTATTATTATTATTATTATTATTATTATTATTATTATTATTATTATTATTATTATTATTATTATTATTATTATTATTATTATTATTATTATTATTATTATTATTATGCGGGTATACAGGCCGGGTAAACGGGCCGGGTAAACGGGTCTTTATTTAAACCCAGACCCCAACCCGAACCCGAATATTTTTTGAAAATCAATCCCATACCCGGCCCAGGACTCGTAGACCCAGACCAGACCCGGCCCAATTATGTTGGGTTTCGGTTTTTCCCGTCAGGTTCGGGCTTTTTTTGCCATCCCTAGCTGAAGAGGAGGATAGTGGTACTGGGTCTGAGGAAAGCAGTGATGATGAAGATGATGTGGAAGGGTTTGCTTAAGGTATGGCTTTGCTGGCTAGGTAATTCAAAAGGTTCAATCGCAATAGAACCAGCAAACTATACAGAGTAAGAAGCCAAGTGCTAGGTATGGCAACAAATCAGTCAAGGGCCCTAAATCTGAGTGTTACAATTGTGGAAAGGTTGGACATTTTGCTGCTGAATGCATGTCCAGGAAACCTTCAACATCACATGCTAACTCCTTCTCAAAAGCTGTAAAGTACAAGAACAAGTACAAAGCAATGAAGGCTGAGATGAAGGAAAGCTCAAAGGCTGGTAAAAAGGAGAAGATGCCAGAAAAGGTACTAATAGTTGAGCATCATGATTGGGATGAAAGCATTTCATCTTCATCTTCTGACAGTGAAACTGATGATGATGGTGCTAGTTATGCTTCTGGTAAAAAGCTGTGTTTAATGGCCAAAGAGGTTGAGGAGTTTGATGAGGATGATAATGGTAGTACATTTGTGGCTGATATGAGAGAAGCTGACCTAAAAAGGGATTCACCTCAATGGAAATCTGAAATGCTGTATAAGGTTGAAAATTTTTGAACTTATACTGATGATGAAAAAGCTGAAATATTTGACTACCAAAGAATTGACTTAAGCAGAGGCAGCAAATGTAAAGAAGTTTTCAAAACTGAAATTAAATCTTTAAATAAAAAACTTAAATGCATATCTGATGAAATTAAGATCTTGAAAGATGAAATTTCTAAACTTGAAAAACAAAATTATGCTTTAAAATCTCTTCACTCAGATGCAACAGTAGTTCAAAACCAGCTTACTGATCTTAAAAAGGTCGTAGCCTCCTGGTGCTTATCTGCTCAACGCACAGCCAAATGCATTAATGAGCAGATACCTACTCAGGTTGAGGTATTCTTTGCTGGTGACTATGCTGCTAGTGTTGCTCACGCTGAAGTCACTTTCATGAACCATGTGCTTGAAACTTATCCCGATGTTATCTTGCCAAATACTTTTGCCAAAATTGTTAATGGTAACAAGGTCTTCACAAATAAATTTGTAAGACCTGCTGCTAACCCACCACCTGCCATGAAAGAGATAATGGAGGATGAAGAAAGTGCAAGAGAAGCCAGTACCTCAACTGATGAGACTACTGATCCCTCTAGCATCTACTACATGACTCCAAAAGAAAGACGTATTAAAAGAAAAATCACTGAAAACAATCAAAGAAAGTTAAAATCAATTGATTCCCCTTCGTGTTCAAATTCCACCAATGCTGAGCCAGCTGATAAATATCGTATTGGTCAACCAGTAGCTGCAGACAAGCCAGCAAAATGCAATACTAGCAAGTCAAAGGCAGTAATCAAGATTCATACTGGTCAACCAGTATCAGCTGATAATCCAGTAACTTCCCACACTGGCTCGTCAAATAACAAAAGGCAAAGCAGTATACCATAATTATGGTACTGGTTCCAAGAAGAAAGCTGCCCTTAAAGGAAAAGCTAAAGTGGACCAAATTGTGGAATCCTGTGCTAGGTCATCAATCACCGAGATAATGACTGTTAAGCTTGACCACCTCATACCTGCTATAGCTGAAAGCAGACCTGATCTTACTGCCCCCATTAAGTCTGTATATGACCACTCACCTAGACCAAAAGTGAGAAAATGCTACAAGTGTGGCAGCAAGTTTCACTTGGCCAACCAGTGTACTCAAACCCAAACCCCATCTGATGCTTCCTCTTCAAGCAAACCAGCAGACAGGAAGAGATCATCAAAGATGACCCTTCCAAAACCCATCCTTGGATGGGTTCCCAAAAAGAACTAATCTCTTAGCTACTGTGCAGGGCATTCAAAACAAGCAGATCTGGTATCTCGATAGTAGATGTTCGAGACATATGACCGGATGTAAGTCCCTGATAATGGACTATCAAGAAAAGGATGGTCCAGTTTTTTTGTATGGAGATAATTCGTTGGGTTACACAAAAGATTTTAGAACTTTAACAAATGAGAATGTTACATTCTCAAATGTGGCATATGTCGTTGGGCTCAAACACAATCTACTCAGCATAAGCCAACTGACAAGCAAAAGTAAGATAGTCCGTTTCAGAAGAAAAATTAGCACTATTTTTGATAAGACAGCAAAGCCATTGCTGACAGCAAAAAGACATGAGAACATGTATCAGATTGACATGAACACAGCAACAGATACTTGTTTTTATTCAAAGACAGCAGACAACCTCAAGTGGTTATGGCACAAGAGACTCTCACATCTCAACTTTAAAGATATTCACAGATTATCTAGTAAAAGTTTGGTGTCTGGGCTACCCACAATGTCTTATGAGATTGTGTCCTGGTTGTGAAAAAAGGAAGCATCACCATGCTTCATTCAAGTCAAAGCAGATTTTATCTGTTGAGAAACCATTTCACGTACTTCATATGGATCTTTTTGGTCCTGTTAATGTAGTTAGCTGTAGTGGAAAGAAGTATACACTGGTTATTGTTGATGAATATTTCAGGTACACTTGGGTATTCTTTTTGAAGCAAAAGAGTGAAGCTGCTGATGAAATTATCAATTTTATTAAAAGAATGGAACTAT
This sequence comes from Rutidosis leptorrhynchoides, assembly GCF_046630445.1. Taxonomy (NCBI): domain Eukaryota; kingdom Viridiplantae; phylum Streptophyta; class Magnoliopsida; order Asterales; family Asteraceae; genus Rutidosis; species Rutidosis leptorrhynchoides. The sequence goes on from NC_092335.1 coordinate 213,281,625, forward strand.
TGAATGGGTAACTGGTGAAACAACTAAGAAGTGATCATGGTACAGAATTCAGAAATGCAACTTTAGAAGAATTTTGTGCTGACAAAGGTATTTCACAAAACTTTTCTGCTGTGAGAACACCGCAACAAAATGGTATTGCAGAAAGAAGAAACAGAACTCTCATTGAAGCAGTAAGATCTATGTTGGCTGAATCTGGGTTGAAGAATTCATATTGGGCAGAAGCTGTGGATACTGCCTGCTTTACCCAGAATAGATCTTTTATTGTGAAAAGACATCAGAAGACTGCTTATGAAGTTCTCAAAGGAAGAAAACCCTCAATTTCATTTCTTCATGTATTTGGCACTCCCTGTTACATTCTAAACAATAGGGACCAGCTTGGTAAGTTTGATGTTAAAGCTGATGAAGGTATATTTCTTGGATATTCCAACATGTCAAAGGCATATAGGGTTTTCAACAAGAGAAGGGGCTGTTTTGAAGAGTCCATTAACGTTACATTTGATGAAACTGCCCTCATTTCATCTTCTGGCCAAGAAGATGAGGAGTTATTATTTGAAGAGCCTACTCAGCAAGCTCTTGACGATGAAGAAGAACCAGCACCAATTCCCTCACCAATCCATGTTGCTGGGTTCTCTGATGATGAGATGGAATATTCTGTTCCATCTGTGTCTAAACCATGTGGACCTACTGGCTCAACTGAAGTACTACAAATTGTGAAAAAGTAAAGTGACACCTAGTAGGCCTCTATAAAAACTAGTACATTCAACTAAACTCATACCCACCATCACAATACCTAAGAACCCATAATCAAATCATGAGACAAATTGCAGAAGGAAGAGAGGTGTCAACACATCAACTTTCAACTTATTCGCTGACCAACTTCTCTAGTGTGAATTGGAATTTCTTTATCAATCTTCGAGGACCTCTATATCCTCTTCATGTAAATGAATTCTATGCAAACTTCCAATTCCATGATGATATGAAGATATCATTCACTCTCTATGGAAAAAGCTATTCCTTGACACTTGAAGAATTTAGAAACATCATGGATGTTCCACGTAACGGAATCAAATTCTTTCTTAACCCAAACTCATTTGATGAGTTTCCAGAATGGTTAGAAAAAGAATGTGTTCTTGAAACACTGAGTGAAGGACCACTCAAATTTGAGTCCGTCAACAAGGAGGGTTTCTTGGTGCATCTCCTTGCTTCAACATATGATCTATGGCAACAGACCATCTCCATAAATGTATATGGAAAAGGTGAAATACTTTGGAGAATGAATGCAAATGAGGTTACTCTCTTATGGTGTCTCATACACTCACTTAAGGTAAACATTGAATTTCTTATGGCATCAAGAATGCAACAGGCAGCTCAAGAACCCTACTTGAAACTACCTTATGGCCTTCATTTAACTAAACTTTTTGCTCATCTCAAATTAACAACTTCTTATCACTATGCTGCTCAAGTTTCGTCATACCCGATATGTAGAGCATCAACTAGACCATTTGCTGAACCTTCTCTTGATAATCCTCCAAACTTCAGCCTTTTCTCAACCACAGGACAAAGCAGTGTCATCCATGGAAATATTCTGAAAATCGGACGACATCTGAACAGACTTGAAGGAATCATAAGAGACACTCATCGCTACATTCACCGCGAGACATAGGTCCAGGAAATTTGAAAAATGCCTACCTATACCATACTCTTATGTGCTATTTGTTGTGCTTTCCATGCATATTATATATGCATCACTATGTTCCGTGCTTGCTTTGAATAAAATGTGTGTTTGTTATGCTTTATTATATGTTTTCCAACGTGCACAATTTAAGGGGAAGCTTTGCTCTAAGGGCGAGCTTAGTTCTAGGGGGAGCTAACCTTTTTACTTTGACAAAAGGGGGAGAAAGATGGATACAAGTGATTGTTAACACTTGCGTATTTATAGCAAAGTGTCCCTCATCACTTGTATGTTTGTCATCATCAAAAAGGGGGAGAATGTTGGTTGAATGTTGGTTAATGAACTAAATAACAAACTTAAGTATGATGATTAACCAAAGAATATGTTTTGATGATGACACATACATTTGCATAAGTGATGACTGACATCTTAACATAAAACACGCAAGGTCACTAATCCATACTTTATCCTGCAAATGACCAAGTCAAACATAGCTTAAAGAATGAAATTAAAAGATCAGCTAAATACACGGTCAAGGTACGGTCGACCGCACAGCCAGCCGCAGAACCCCAAACTGAATTGCCACACAGTTTTGTGAAAACAAGTTGCACGGTCACCACCACAGTCAACCGCAGTGCGACCACAGTTTTCTCTGTTACCAATTTTGACCAAATATAGTTTGACTAGTTCCCGACATCTATAATTCATGAAACCTTTCTCAACACGCTTAGAATAGATTCCTTCTCCATACTCAATTGAGTTTTGGTAATAAAAACACTAATTGTGGTTAATTACGCCTAATGACATCTTAATGACAAATTAACCAAGATTAGGCATAACACATAAGTGTTAATCAACAACTTGTGATCTTAATTCTTATCTAGACATCCTTAGTATTATCATCAAGTACCAACACACTTAAGCCAATGTCACTAGAACAATAATTGTTATTAAAAATGACTTAGTGATTAATTAAGGCTAAATGAGGAACAATGCTCTCAAGTGTAACTAGTAAAAACTTGTAATCCTAAAATACACTTAGATACATTTAGGATGGTCACCAAGTCCCAACTAGAGATTGATCTTCCCTTGTGCATGTGTTGGACATTAATGTGTGCTTACACATTAATCAAGCAATATGTTATATTGCAATTAAACTTATTAAAAGCATGAATTATAAGTTGTGCAAATATCTATATGATTGATCCTAGAATAACTATCTCTTGCTATGTGTGAGTATTACTTGCCACTTGCCAATATGCTTAATGCTCATAAATTAGTCAACTTGATTAATATGTTTGCTATGTGCTTACTAGTTAGGATTCAAGTAACTAACCTACTCCAATAAATTAAGTGTAAAATAGTTCACAATGAAATTATAGTCAATTGTCTATTTGGTCTAAGTAACTAAGTGTGATTGCTTATTCAAGAATGACTTAACTTTGATGTCTCTACATACTTCATGATTATCTTATAAAGACATCATTTAATTAATCTCTACCTAAACTCAAATGGAACATGATTTGTGATTAATTGAAACTAGGAAGTTAATGACATAGTGACTAGTCTTTAGAATTGAACCAAAGGCATTAATGTGACTAACTAAGTCTTGACCAAACTGAGATTTCCCAAAATATCAATCAAGACACTTCTCCAAGAATGTTGGATTTACCACTTTTGGAATGTTAAGTTACTTTCATGCAATAAGACAAAATCTCACACACTTAATGCATATAGTACTTGTATAGGATGTTTGGTTTCTTTTGCAGGTGCTAGAAGGAGTAAAGGTGCTAAAATGTGGTGTTCAAATTTGAATCAAACGGCTGTACAACGGATACTAAATTTAGACTGGAGCACGCACGGTCGAACCTCGGTCGACCGTGCAGGCAACCGTGTGTCAACGGCTATTTTTTGAATCCCACTTTAAAAGGCAAACATTAAAGAGCATTTAAAGCTGACCCTCTTGCATATTTCAAAGGCTTATTTCCAGATATCACAAGGGCTCTAACTACTACTCAAATGTGATCAAGCAAGAGAAGATTCTATGATCTTATAGATATAGAATTTAGTTGTTGTAAACTTACTAATCAAAATCATTAATCATGTGAGTTTACTTAGTGTAATGTATGTCATAGTATTGTCTTAGGATCATCATTACAAAGTGTATAAGTCTTGTAACTTCAATTAGAGAAGCATAGGCTAGCTTAGTGATCTACTTTCTTAAAGGGACTTAGGAAGTTGATTAATCTTATTTGGAGATTAATACTTGTCCAAGTTGAAGACGAGTTGATCTTGGTTGGAGTTGATCTTTCAAAGGGATAGAAAGATTAGGTTTGTTGTCTACCAAAGAAGTTGAAGACTTGTAAATCGGATCTCCACCGGGTTTGGAGAAAAGTGCTTAGTGAAGTAACAAATCCCGATTAGTGTAATCGGGGAGTGGATTAAGGTGGATTAAGGTGGATTAGTTAACATCCACCCGAACCATTATAAATCTTTGTGTCTATGTTCTTTACATTACTTCATTTATCATTTTGAACATATACACTACACACATCAATTTTGAGTTGAATTGGTTGATCAAAGTTAATCGAATTTGGTGATCAATCGAAAAAGTGTTAAAAACGTATGAAGTAACTATTCACCCCCCCTCTAGTTACCAACAATTGGTATCAGAGCATCTGCTCAAATCATTGCTCTATAAATGATTGTGAAAGTGTCAAAATTCGTTTTGTGCAAAAACTTGAGTCAACGATTCTCGGATCAACTCAAACTATGAGATACTTGGAAGAATTGGTGAAAGAAGCACCAATCTTTGATAAGATGGATATTGATATGTGGAAATTCATTTGAGGCTTATCTCAAATCCAAGGATTACTACTTGTGAAGAATAATCAAAGTAGGAGACTTTGTACCACAAGCTAGTTCAAGACTAGTGAAGTCAACATTTCAAAACAATGAGGTTTTGAAACAATTTGATGCAATTTAACTACTTCATGGAATTCTTCTCAGTGAACAAAGATTAAAGATAATTTCATGTGAAAGTGCAAAGGAATGTTGGGATTCAGTATGTTCTCAAGAAGAAGAAAACTTTAGGAGTTTAAAGGGTAAAGGAATAGGGAAGGATTTGGAGAAGCTTGGTGATTCTCAAGCAAATGGGTTGAATGGAAATGAAGACTTTTGTCTCATGAGTTCTTGGAATGATTTGGAACAAGATGGTCAAAGTGAGGAAGAGGATGAATCTCCTTTCAAAGAATATGATGTCTCAAGCATGGATTGCAATGAGGTACATGTATTCTATCCTTCTAATTATGAAGAATTGTTAGATGATTACAAGACTATTAAATTTGTGTATGATAGTAGTCGTGATAAAGTAAAACTTTTAGAGAAAGAATTACACAATGCTAGACAACTTAACAAAACCTTAATTGATGAAAACAACGCGTTGAAAAGAAAATTTGAAAGAATGATTATTTGTGATTCATCAAGAGGTAAACATGAAATGAATATGTGTCACAAATCTAGCAAACACAAATCGTGTAATCAAAGTCCATTGTCTATTATTAGAAAAATTAAGAACATGGGAAAAATGGACCAAGCTAGCAATTCAATGGTAGGGATAAGTCAAGGATTGGGTAATCTTAAAATCAATCAAAATCAATGATCAAAATACTAATGAGAATAACCTTCTCAAAGAGACTTTGTATTAATGAAAGGTTTTTCTCACAAATGCAAAATTGTTTTTGAAAAATGATTTTAAAAGATTAGTGAAGGAAGCTTACTTGCATTAGGATTGTGTGTTTATGTGAAACTATGTATCGCATGCTAAATACTAGATTGATGCGTTTTGTGTATACTATATGCATGATTGAATATATATATATATATATATATATATATATATATATATATATATATATATATATATATATATATATATATATACATACATACATACATATAAATATAGTATATTATGTGTCATTGATGATTAAATATCGGGAGGATGTAATCATTCAATGTTAGGAAAAGAAAACTTGTCCTCAAGAATTCTATAGAACCTAAGAATCGTCAAAACGCGCTCAAAGAAAGAAGAAGTGAAGAAATTGGTGATCAGAAGAATCCACGGCAGCATCACGGCTGACCGTATACCCGACCGCAGACTCCTGTCCTGTACGTGGGAAAATTCGTGCATGGCTAACACCACGGTCGATCGTTCTTCGACCGTGTGTGGTCTGATTCTGTTTTTAAATTAAATAAAACACTCACTTTTACTTCACTCCCACTCACTTCAAAACACACGCACTTTGCACACGGCTGAGGAGATCGATCACATGAAGAAGAACGCTCATTTCTTCAATCTCAATTCCTACTTTTGGTATGATTAATCCTTGCTTTCCAAGCATTCAATTGTGTTTGTATGATGAATTAGGGTTGTGAAGAAACCCTAACTAGAATGAATCAAAACTTAAATTGATGCAAACAATCAAAATTGTTCTTGAAGAACAACTTGGAAACGATTGTAGTAGTACCTATCTATGCGTTAATTTAACATTGAATAATTCTAGGGTTCACTATACATCTAGGTTAGATTTTCATAGAATCATTGTTCATATGATATAAATGATATAGTTGCAAATTGAGTGTAATAATGTTGGATGTCAAAACATGTGTTGATGATGATCTCAAAAGTCTAGAACACATATGAATTTTGTGAAAATCGTAATCTAGTTGCAAACTCATTGACACTAATGAAGAGTGAAAATGGCGAGAATCAAAGTTTGCAAACTCATTGACACTAATGAAGAGTCAAAACATCTAAGTATTGATGATAATCAAAGTTTGCAAAACTTGTTGCCTATAATTGAATTATACAGTTTGAATTAATTTGAAGTATCATTGTGTAGAAAATGGCGAGAAGAAAGGGAAGGAGCAGTGAACCAAGAAGAAAGGAATCATACGATCCATCATCAAATCCTACAGAAAGAATCAATTACAACATTTGGTTTCTCTCTGACCGTCATATCACTGAAGGAAGAAAAGTTGTCCACGATCAAATGCCAGAGTTTATGAGACAATTCAAAACTCTTAAATGGGAAGCATTTCTCACTCTTGATGGTCCCGTTTATCCATCTCTCATTCGCGAATTTAATGCAAATTGCAATTTTGTGAATAATGAAGTCTCCTTCAGTCTTCATGGCACCAATTACCGCTACTCTCTTGTGGATTTCGGGCACATTCTCCAAGTTCCAATAGATGGTGAAGAATTCTGAAGCGACCCGTCCTAATCCATCCGGACGAAGTCCATATCGATTATAAACGATTCACAACAGTTGATTACATCACGAGGTACTTGACCTCTATATGATACATTTTACAAATATATCATTCGTTTTTGAAAAGATAAACTTTCATTACATCGAAAGTTGACAACATGCATACCATTTCGTAATATATCTTACTATAATTGACTTAGTAATAATCTTGATGAACTCAACGACTCGTATGCAACGTCTTTTGAAATATGTCATGAATGACTCTAAGTAATATCTCTAAGATGAGCAAATGCACAGCAGAAGATCTCTTTCGTACCTGAGAATAAACATGCTTTAAAGTGTCAACTAAAAGGTTGGTGAGTTCATTAGTTTAACATAAATAATCATTTCATAATTTTAATAGACCACAAGCTTTCATATTTCCATTTCCCATAAACATACGTCTCATACATAGAGACAAAAATAATCATTCATATGGATTGAACACCTGGTAACCGACATTCACAATATACATATAAGAATATCCCCATCATTTCGGGATCCTCCTTCGGACATGATATAAATTTCGAAGTACTAAAGCATCTGGTACTTTGGATGGGGCTTGTTGGACCCGATAGATCTATCTTTAGGATTCGCGTCAATTAGGGTGTCTGTTCCCTAATTCTTAGATTACCAGACTTAATAAAAAGGGGCATATTCGATTTCGATCATTCAACCATATAATGTAGTTTCAATTACTTGTGTCTATTTCGTAAAACAGTTATAAAAATAGCGCATGTATTCTCAGTCCCAAAAATATATATTGCGAAAGCATTAAAAAGGGAATAATGAAACTCACGCATATAAATATTGTAAAACAGTTAATAAAGCATTTGCATGTATTCTCAATCCCAAAAATGTAAAGATAAAAGGGAATCAAATGAAACTCACGCATATAAATATTGTAAAACAGTTAATAAAGCATTTGCATGTATTCTCAGTCCCAAAAATGTAAAGAGTAAAAGGGAATCAAATGAAACTCACCAAATGTATTTTGTAGTAAAAATACATATGACTATATTGAACAAATGCAGGGTTGGCCTTGGATTCACGAACCTATATCATTTGGATATTTATTAATACACATAATCATAATCAAATAAATTTATATATATTTACTTTATTAATTATATCATTTTTATCTTAATAATATATATATGTTTCATATATTTACTTTGTATATGAAAATTATTATTTTTGTTATGTTATATGTATTAAATATATATATAGTTTGTTTGTTAAAATATAGTAATTGTAATAACACTAATATAATATTTATAATGGTAAAAATGATGTTATTTGTAATACTTAATATTACTAATAAAGGTATTAGTATTAATAATCCTATTAATAATAATAATAATAATGTTAATAATTATAATTGTAAACTATTAATTTTTCTGTTAATAATAGTTATGTTACCGATTTTAGTAATTTACATAATAATACTTATGTTAATATTAACAATTCTATTATTTATGAAAAGGTGCTAATACTAATATTTATAAAAGTAATAGTAATTTGTATTATTTTCGTGTTGATAATAATAATAAAACTATTCATGATAATAATATTATAGTTTTTAATTTAATACTAATATCATAATTAATATTTATAATAATAATAATAATATTGGATACCATACATATTACTTATCATTATATTAATAACAACATTTATAATACTTATAACAATAATTATAATACTAATTCTAATAAAATTCTAATAATAATAATGATTATAATGATAACAATAATAATTGTTTTTATTATACTTACAACATTAATAATAATTATACTAATTATTAATAATAATAATAATAATAATCATAATAATAATAATAATAATAATAATAATAATAATAATAATAATAATAAATTGAAAAAGGAACTACCTCAATAAGCTTTCAAAAAAAAAAAATGTGTCTCAACCCGGATTCGAATCCGAGACCTCCCGTTTCCACACAAACACCCTAACCGTATAGACTACTGCCCATTTTCTAATTAAAACCCAACACTTTTGTTTATAACTCGATTATTATTACTGTTATATCTTCATCTTCTCAAAAATAAATCGGCTCAGAGTCATAATCCAATCTAACCCTTAATTACCTGTTTAAATTAGGACACAAAGTTAAAACGGAATCGTTTAGTGATTGCTGGACAAGAAAAAAAAATATACAGAACCCGAAAAAAGAAATTAAACCGTCGCTGAAGAACACATAAGAACTCAATTTCGAATTTTGAAATTAAGGACGTTTTAGCTCGTGATTTCTACATGAAAAAGGTTTTAAATGGTACTGAAAAACTTTATGAACTTTCAATTGATTATAAATCATCCTACAGAAAACGAATTTTTATGATGAACGAGAAATTTGACTTTTAAAACTAAACTTTGACTCGTAAAAAGTAAATTCAATATAATGAATTGAGATTTCATCCTTTCCAGGTAGATTTACTAGACTATTCTTAACACAATGACAATGTTAGATTTTGCAAAATTATTCGAAATCAAAATTGAGCCAAAAAAAAAAAACGTACAGGGGTCTGCGAGTTCTTCCTTACCTTCTGTTGGAAAAAAAATGATGATAGGATCCTTAGTTGATAATTAAGAAGAAGTATAGATGTGCTAGTATTTCAGCAAAAATATTTGTTTTATGGCAATGATGGTCGACAGACCTTACCTGCTCAGGTACGGAATATATTAAAAAAAATGAAGTGTTGAAATTGATTGGTAACAGAATAAAGGTGTTTGATAATTGAAGAGTTTATAATTTATTAGCTGTTTGATTTAATAATGGAGCTGTGGTTCAACAATTAGTCACAGACGATTAGAAAGAAAAAAAATTCAGCTACTCCCTTCAATTAAATCGCGTATGGACATGTATATATGTATCTGGTTATAAATCTGTAAGTATCAATATATTTCAGTGTTAAAAAATATATACAAGTAATAATAATAATAAATTTAATGATAATAATATCCATGATTTAAATAATTAATGATTAATAACTAATAATTAAATAATTTAATAATACTAATTATATTAATAATAATTTTATTAACAAGAATAACAAATAAGTAGTATTACAGAATATAATAATTATAAGATCTATAACAACAATATTATTAATATTACTACTAATACTAATTATAATAATATTAATATTAATAATAATAATATAACAATTTATGTGTATCAATTTCTATATCTTTATTTAATATATTGATATTAATAATATTGATATTAATATTTACATTAATAAGTTTAGTGAAGTAATAGTAATTTTTGTATAAATATTATATTTTTAACTTGTAACCTCATTTAATCTATTAGTATTGTGTGTTATACATTATTCACTAATCGAGAATAGCATATGATATGTAGACTTTTTATATAAAGTATCATATACATAATAATTATTTAGAGAATCATATATCTTTATATATGATTTCGGTTTTATAACCATTTTATTATTTTATATATTATTTTACATTCTTACTTCTACTTATTATATTGAGATTTGATTATTCTAAGTTATTATGTATTTATATTTATACTTACTATATACATATTTATCTACAAACAATTGTTCGTGAATCGTCGGGAGTAGTCAAGGTCAAATGTATTCATGAAAATAGTTCAAACATTATGAGACTTGGTTTATTAACTTTGCTTATTGTGTCAGAATCATATAAGATTAGGTTTAAATTTGGTCGAAAATTTCCGGGTCGTCACAGTACCTACCCGTTAAAGAAATTTCGTCCCGAAATTTGAGTAAGGTCGTCATGGTTAACCATAAAAATGTTTTCATGATGAATATGAGTTGATAAATAGATTTTTATTACTGTTGAATAATATGGATAAAATAATTCGATTACCCGAAGAGTACGAATGAAGTTATCACAAAAGAGTGAGATGAGTAATTAGTGTTGCGTCAAATCTTTTGACGTAGATATAGTTGATTTCTGGAATTTAAGGGATTTAAAGAAAATCTTAGAAATCTATAAGATCTGATTCTTTGAGATTTATGAAAATTAGGATCTCTTTAATTAAATACAATGATCTGTCTCGATTATTACGTCTGATATTTCCATTATAAATTTACCTTTTCCGTTCCCTTAATTTTCACCACTTCCATACTTAATTCCAAATTCAAAAGATTGTGAAATTGCTTAATCCAGTTCTAATCCTTGTCCTTATCCTTACTATCGCAACAATCATTCTCCTTTTCCAACTTCCACTGGAGAAATTTGTTTTCTTCTACTTCACCCTTGGGGTTATAGTGTTTTTAATTCTCCCGTGTCTTTATGTTGCGATAAACATTGATATACACGCTCTGTAATTTATGTGTTGTTATCGGGTTTTATATCTTCCCTTTTATTTCGATGTCCCTGCTTCCGTCTTCTATAATCATCGTCATTCACAGTTAATGCTCTCTCTTTTTGCAGCAATTTATACCTCCTTTCTATTTCAGAGTTTCATGCTTTTGTTTTCTTTTCGCAAATAATGGTCCAGAATTCGTAAGTATGGAGCTTCGAATGAACTCCATGTTCTAAGCAAGAAAGAACGTGATCACACGATTTGATTTGTCAAATTACCAGAATCACTGAGAATAGAACTATCAAGAATATACCTTCTTGATATGTTCAGAAGTTAAGCAGAATGAAAGAGTTATGTAACATGTCACATGATGACGTTATGAACTGTGAATCATCACATTCCATTAGAAACTCAGCATGACTTACTGTAATATAATCACGTTGATCAAGTGTCATTATATTATACTAACTCATGCATCAGTTCTCAACATTACTTCAATAACATTCATTTTTTAAGCTCGAAAGTTTACAGAATATAGAAACTAACAGTTTCTATATGATGTAATATTGATGTCAAAGCTAAGGGGTATAAAATACTATTAAATTTTTGCAGGAAATACTATTAAATACGATACAATTTTACACAAGATATTTATTTATTTAGAGAACGGAAATACTTAAACCTTGCTACAACACTTATAGGCAGTGTACCTAATCGTACAGTAGTGTAGTTTTTAGTAAGTCTGGTTCGTTCCACAGGTAATCTTTTTAAACAAAGCTTAACGCTATATTAGTTTACTTTTATAAAAATACAAATATATATATAAGTAATATTATTATTATAAAGGGGGGTTTTTACCGTTTAATGACCGGTTTGTCGATTTTAAAACTTTAGTCGCAGTTAAAACCTAATGTAAAATATTAAATCAATAAAAGACTTAATTTAAAGCGTAAAATAAATAACGATAATGAAATTTCAATAAAAGTACGATAAAATAAAATTGCGATAATTAAAAAGTACGATAATTAAAAGTGCGATTAAATAACCATAAATAAAAGTGCGATAATTAGAAGTGCAATTAAATATAAAATAAAGGAAATTAAATATGAAATAAAAGAATTATGCTTATTTAAACTTCCGTAATCATGATGTTTGACGTGTTGATTTTAGTTTTATGCCCATGGGTTAATTGTCCTTTGTCCTGGATTATTTAATATGTCCGTCTGGTTTTTGTCCATAACAGTCCATCAGTCATAAATATAAAGTGCGAGTGTCCTCGTCAAATTATTCTTATACCCGAAGTTAAATATTCCAACTAATTGGGGATTTAAACTGTAACAAGATTTTAATACTTTGTTTAATAATTACACCAGGTTGTCGACTGAGTGTAACCCAAGGTTTTAATATTTTGTTATCAATTATACCAAGTGTCCTTTGTACATAATTTCACTCCTGTTTTAATTATTCTAGTGGCTATTAATCCATTCCCGTGTCTGGTTAAATGAACGATTATTCGTACATATAAATACCCCGCCCTTCGTGTCCGATTGAGTGTATATGGTAATTTATAGGGACGCCCAATTGTAAATCTTTATATTAACATTAACAAACTATCATTTAGTTAAACAAATATAAAGCCCATTAATAGCCCATAGTCTAATTTCCACAAGTGTCATTCTTTTGTCCAAACCCCAATTATGGTACAAAGCCCAATTACCCAATTTTAGTGATTAGCCCAACATCATGATTACTTTGTTTTAAATAAGCATAATAATAACTTAGCTACGAGACATTAATATAAAAAGGTTGAACATAACTTACAATGATTAAAAATAGCGTAGCGTTACACGGACAGAATTTCGACTTACACCCTTACAACATTCGCTAACATACCCTTATTATTAGAATTATAATTAAAATTAAAATATAAATTATAAATATATATATATATTTTACGTATGAGGAGAAGAAGAAAAAGATGATATTTTACGATCAGAATGCGCGAGCTTTATAGGGGGTTTCTGAATTTGGGGCTCCGCGACTCGCGGCATTTTTGCCTTCAAACTCCGCGAGTCGCGGAGATTGAAATTACAGCTCACAACTTTGGAGTCTTTCTCTGCCGACGGTTTTTATTTATAAATATAATATATATATAATTAATATAATTAATTATATATTATATTATATTTATATACATAGTTAACTTGTAATTTTTAGTCCGTTGCGTCGAGCGTTGAGAGTTGACTCTGGTCCCGGTTCCGAATTTTCGAACGTCCTTGCGTACAATTTTATATTTTGTACTTTGCGTTTTGAATCTTGTACTCTTGTAATTTCGAGACGTTTCTTATCAATAATTGGAACCTCTTTGATTGTCTTTTGTACTTTTGAGCTTTTTGGTCGTTTGCGTCTTCAATTCGTTTAATCTGTCTTTTGTCTTCACCTTTTATTATTTAAACGAATATTACTTTTAAATAGAACAATTGCAACTAAAAGCTTGTCTTTCTTGAGGAATAATGCTATGAAATATATGTTCGTTTTTAGCATTATCAAATATTCCCACACTTGAGCGTTGCTTGTCCTCAAGCAATATCATCTTGAAATACTAGAATCACTTCTTTATTCTTCACACTTTGTACATCAGTGATTTTCTATACGACGGTATAAACAATGGTAGTAACGATATGGTTTACAGTCCCACATGACTATAAAAATTTAGATCCATTAAGGAAATTGGATCTTTATGAAAACATTTGATCTTTTGAAAATTAAATCTAGTTTTTACCCTAGATAAGTTTTCCGGAATAACCCTTTACCGGTGTTTGCAAAATATTTTTGTGGGTTTGGTGGGTTTCAGATTTGAAAATTTTAGCTCAAAACTTATGGTTTTGTGTCACCCACTTGCTAACCTTGTATTTGGAAAGCAACACGTCCAGTTTACTTGTCCCGTATATTACTTTTCGATAAACTACCGTCCGGTTGTAAAGGAAAGCGTTGAACAAGCAACTGTTAAGGCAATGTCCCCTGACATGCTTTTAATTATGGTCTATAATGTGTCGGACGCAATTACTATCCTTCGTAGGAGCAATAGTAAAGCTCACCCTTATAATTTTTCGGTCTGGCACAAGGTCCTGTCTTTGACCACTATGCAACCACCGTTCTTACGGTTGACACCCGATTTAGTTCAGGTGACCTAATGAATTCCAGGTGAATTCCTAGGATTTTACGTTCAATGGTAATGAACGCATTGAAAATAGGGTTTTCAGAAAACAAATCGGTTTGTAATTTTGATCAAAATATTTTCTCGTTCAAGCTAGAGTTTAGATATCATTGAATTCCATGAGTTTGTAATTCTCAATCTTTAAGGTCAATCTCAAGGATTGAGTAATATCAGGCTTAAAAGCTGATTTTTGATCTTTTAAGGAGATTATCCTTTCTGGGGATCTGATTCATTAGTCTTATCAAGCTAATTTGCATGGTGCCCCCCCATTGTACAAGATAAATCCTTCTCATGGTTAGGATAAATCTGACCACTTGGCAACCCTGTTTAATGCTGAGGTCCGTGGATTTCCTGCTGATTTTAGTGATGACTTTTCTAGATTTTTCGTCAACCTACAGCTGGTCTGGACGACAACTTCATGACCTAAATCAAGAAGCGCGTGTCTTTTTCGGAAGACTTTACTTCCTTTTAATGATGGAATTGATTCATCGTGTAGATCCATCTTTTCTTTTCTTTCATCGGGTAAAACAGTTTAGTTTAGTCCAAAGCAAAAGTATTTTCAGTTATTTGTTACAGATATATGTGACATATGTTTAAGATAACTTGGTAAATTTTTCCACACTTGGCTTTTATTTTCCTTTTTATCGTCCTCTATTCCATTTTAAATGAATTTTAACATTTTGATTTGTTTCTCAATTTATGTCCTTTTCGAGGTAACAATAATTTCGGTGTTAAAACCTAGTTTTATCGTTCATAAATATGTATAAACATGATTTTGAGTTCATTTAATTGAAAATTTTGAAAAATTTTACTATATTTGGGTAGTTAGTATATAAGACTAGGGCTGTTCTTTATTATCAGAGAGCACTAGATTCTAATACAACTACTGCTTTACTAGTATTTTTAATGGTAACCAAGTGTATAAAGTAAAAAATTTTAAAATCCGAAAGAATTTAACCCCTTCCCACACTTAAGATCTTGCAATGCCCTCATTTGCAAGAAATCAGGAATAATTTAAATTATTGAGGGTGATTTGTGTGAAAATGATTAAATTTTTACCAAAGTTTCCAAATATATTGGCGTTTGTTTGCTGAATGATAAATGGTGCACATCATTTGTTCATTCCGTCTTGTTGTTATTTCACATATATTTTGCATCTTGTCGTCAAAATTAGTTGCTTTTGCTGAACTTAATGCCCGTCTTTGAAAATGCGTTGTTTTACCCTGTTGTGTACATAAGATAAACTGCAAACATATATACATATTTTTGAAGTTTGGTATATTACCCCACATTCAAAAATTATTAAAATCTAAGAATAAAAGTTAGAAAATTATAAAAATGATTACAATATTAACAAAAGTATTAAACGTATCAATAATTACAAATTACAAAAAAAAAAATAAGTATACTAGGGATGATACTGGTACCAATAAGGGTTCCAGGCATAACCATAGGTGCTATAGAATGCTTCGGCAGGGTTATACGTAGGATACGGTGGCTGCATCTCTATAGACCAGGGAGGGAAGATGGGTTTCGGTGTAGGAATATAGTTTCTACCTATATGTTGGCAATGAGCTATGATTTGGTTCTGATGAACTTGCCAATCTTCAAATGCTCTCTGTCTAGCATTTTCGTACTCCTGAGAAGCTATAAACCTTTGCATTTCTTGCATCTCATTCCCCCCTCCTACATTACCTTGCTGTTGGTTTCTCTCAACCTGTGGATGTCTACCATGGTATTGTACTGCGACGTTATTTCGCCTCTTCAAAACTTTCGCACCATGGTATACATTTAAACCTATAGTATCGCGGGGTTCCGGTTCTTCTACTAATAATCCCCCCCGACTTATATCCACACCGAGATATTCACCAATCAAAGTAATAAAAATACCACCTCCTATTATGCTATGCGGTCGCATCCCCCGAACCATAGCTGATAAATAATAACCCACACAATATGGTATACTTACAGCGCTTTGTGGGTCTCGAATACACATATGGTAAAACAAATCCTGTTCATTTACTTTTTCCTTGTTCTTACCCCTTTGTGTAATCGAATTAGCTAAAAACCTATGAATCACTCTTAATTCGGCTCTATCTATATCCAAATAAGAGTAATTTCCCCCTTTGAAACGGTGATGGCTTGTCATTTGACTCCACACACCGTGTGTATCAAAATTTTCATCTATCTTTCTACCATTTAGTATCAACCCTCTACAATCGGCAGATGCTAACTCCTCAGGCGTATATATACGTAAAGCCTGAGCCATGTCCAGTAAAGACATGTGGCGCATCGAACCGCCTAACAAAAATCTAATAAAAGAACGATCGGTTAAACTAGCTACCCGATCATTCAACTCTATACTACATAACAATTCTTCACACCATACTTTATATACAGGTCTACGCATGGTGAATAAACGTACCCAGTCATTAAAAGTAGAATTACCATACCTCTGTACAAGTAATTCCCTAATTGGCCCGGCCAATTCTACAGCTTCTAAGGGTCCCCATTCTATGACCCTCGGTACCTCAATAACCTTAGAATGAAGAGTATGCAAACCCCTTTGATATTTTGGATAATCTCTCCAAAGTCTGTCAAATCTCAGGTTCGGGTGCAACTCTTCCAAGTGCATATCAGAAAAGGTCATGACTGGATGAGGTATATCCTGCTTGTAGTAGTTATCCACCTCCTGTTGTTCCGCATTCTCAGCAGGAGCATTACGGGCTTGGGATGAAGATTCACCCCTTTCAGTCTGCAAAACACATCAAACACAATTTTTGTGCATCCAAATATGCATTAGTGTCAGCAAAATCATCAATCAAAATAATTACAATGACATGATCTATTTATATCAAACTTAAGCTCATTTTCACATTTTTATCAAATCTACACTTTTTCAAATAAGCATATACGAAAATGTTCGCCAAGTTCATAATCATTCAACTCAAATAACATGTCAAAATAATCATTACTAGCAATTAAACAAGTTTCAAATGGCATTATCTCTCAAAAATCAAGTTCATGAATTTTAGACTTTGAAAAAGTCCACTTTAATTCTCAAAATCATGTTTAGGCTCAAAGTTTGGATCATTTAACTACCTAGACATGTTACACTACTTAATTTAGCAACAATTCATGACAAAAATTGGCCATAACCTGTTTATATCAAAAAGCCCCAAATTTGCTCAAGAACACAAACCCTAGATTATTCAAAATTTGAAGTTTAAGGCTTCTAATCATGTTAAACAACATCAATCTAGGTTATTCAAGCATAATACATAAACAATTTAAGCCTAATTACACTAAAAAGCATCAAAATCAAATTGGGGAAAAAATTGCTCAAGAACACCAAATTTCGGATTAAATGGTGTTTAGGTGTAGAAATTTACCGTTTTTCTTGAGTAATTCCTAGATAGCATCCTTCTCAACATGATTTTAGCAAAAGATTTGATGATTAACGGTTAAAAATTGTGATTTTGGGGGTGTTTTTGGTGTATTTTCGCGCAGTATTTCGGGTTTATTTTGCAGGTTTGGTTTTGTGGTGTGTGGACTGATTAATTCGATCAGTTTATATTTTTTTTTCTGGATTTCGGTCATCTCGCGACTCGCGGCATTTAACCCTTCAAACTCCACGAGTCGCGGAGTTTGCTAATTTTTTATTTTTTTTTATATAATCATTAACTTATAAAACAATTAAGTACTTAATTTTTAAAATTTTGTTTCCCTTGTTATTTAGGACGAGGTTGTTTCGGATCGATGTCCTAGTCCGTCCCTCGACAAAATTTTAAAATTTGTCTTTTTGTAGCGATTGTTTTAAAAGCTAAGATTTTTGGGTTTTTTAATGTTTTTGGCATACTTTAAATCAATAAGATTAAAAATAATGATAATAAAAGTTCTCGTCCCTCCCTAGGGTAAAGCAATTTCGGTTCAAAGACCTAGTCTTCAACTTACGACGAATTTTAAAAATCATATTTTTAACTTAATGAGATTAAGTAAATTTTTGTTTTTAAATTCACACAACTTAAATATGAAATTCAAAATTAATATTAAAAATTCACACTAAACTTAAAATTTGAAATGCATAAAATTAAAATTTCATATTTTAAAAATTAAAAATTCACACCAAACTTAATTTTAAAAATTCATATTATAAATTCACACCAAACTTATATTAATTTTTCAAATATTTACAATTTTAAAAATATTGTTTTTACAAAGTTTACAATATTAATTTAAGATTTAAATATTAATTTTAAAAAAACATGGTAAAAATAAAATTAAAAATCTTTTTGGCTTTTTATCCCACTTTAATCAATCAAATATTATCAAAAATATGCGCCCCTCTTTTCGGTAAAGTAATTTCGGTTCCAAGACCTAATTAACTCATGACGAATTTTTGAAATATTTTGTGTTGATTGTTTAAAGATATTTATACCTTAAGAATAAACGTTAAATTTCGCAGTGATGTAATAAATTTTTGAATGATATCAATAATTTCGGTCGCCAAACCTAATTTTATTTAATACCAATTTAATACTTTTTAGCGAACAAATTAGCGTTTATTATCAAAAGGTTAAAAATAAAAAAAAATAAAATAAAAACTGTACAGACTTACCTGTGAAATAGATTTCTTAGTTATATGATCTATCCCATTCATAAGATAGTCGGTTTAATTGGTTTTCCATGGCTACATAGGCGTAACCTCGAGCATTCAGTGTCTTTTCTTCTAAACATATGAATGGTCCGTCTCTGCATAAAGTAACAAATTCGGTATTTGAATAGGTTTGATTATTTGAACATTTACCTCCATGTGACCATTTTCCGCATTTGTGACATCTTTCTAGGTGTCGTGCTCTTCTTTTCACTGCGGATTTTGATTTTCCTTTACCAAATTGTAACTTATTATCTTCGCATCTGGATTCTTTTCTAACTCCGTCCATTCTTTCTCTGATTACTGATACTATTTCACTTGGTAGTATGTCATTATTTCTTTTAGTGATCAAAGCGTGTAGCATTAGACCATGGTTTAGTTCACAGGCAGTCTTCATTTTGTAAAAACCTAAAAAAAAATAAAAATTCAGAATGGGGGGAGAAGACTAGTTCTTTAGGGTCTGCTAGGGAAAGACCATTCGGGTTCCATTTTCGAGAACTACACGAAAACAGACAATCTAACTCTAACAGAAATACATATTATCCTTTAAAGACTTGATTCTCCCCACACTTAGTTAGCTGTGGTGTCGAAATTGTGATTAACTTCGTTGTCGACTTCCATCGGACCATGTATGTAATGTTTAACTCTGTGACCATTAACTTTAAATTCAATCCCATTTGAATTTATTAATTCTATCGTTCCGTATGGGAAAACTCTTTTGACCATGAATGGTCCAGACCATCTTGATTTCAATTTTCCAGGAGATAGCTTGAATCGTGAATTGAAAAGAAGAACTCTGTCTCCTTCTTTAAATTCTTTTGAACTTCTGATTCTTTTATCATGCCATTTCTTCGTTCTTTCTTTATAGATTAACGAATTATCGTATGCTTCATGTCTTAATTCTTCTAATTCGTTTAGTTGACTTAATCGTAGACGTCCGGCTTCATGTAAATCAAGATTACATGTCTTCAAAGCCCAAAATGCTTTGTGTTCAATTTCTACTGGAAGATGACATGCTTTTCCATAAACAAGTCTAAAAGGTGTGGTTCCAATTGGAGTTTTGTAGGCTGTTCTAAAAGCCCAGAGTGCATCCTCCAATTTAATGGACCATTCCTTCGGATTTGATCCTACGGTTTTCTCTAGAATACGTTTTAAAGCTCGGTTGGTATTTTCAACTTGTCCACTTGTTTGTGGATGATATGCGGTGGAGATTTTATGAGTTACTCCATATCTTTTAAGAACTTTCTCAAGTTGATTATTACAGAAATGAGTACCCCGATCACTTATTAAAGCTTTCGGTGTTCCAAACCTTGCAAAAAGACGTTTTAAAAAGTTGACTACAACTCGTGCATCGTTAGTTGGGAGAGCTTGTGCTTCCGCCCATTTAGATACATAATCAATGGCTACGAGTATATATAGATTATTATGAGATTTTGGAAATGGACCCATAAAGTCAATACCCCAAATGTCAAATACTTGACATACTTGGATGACATTTTGTGGCATTTCATCACGTTGACTTATTTTTCCGGCCCTTTGACATGCGTCACAGGATTTGCAAAGAAGGTGTGCATCTTTGTAAATTGTAGGCCAATAGAATCCAGCTTCATAAACTTTTCTTGCTGTTAGTTGAGGCCCATAATGCCCTCCTGTTGGTCCTGTGTGACAATGGTTTAATATTTTACTAGCTTCATCTCCAAATACACATCGGCGTATTATTCCATCGGGACAACTTTTAAACAGATGTGGATCTTCCCAGAAATAGTGTTTTATATCACTGAAGAATTTCTTTCGTCTTTGGTACGATAATCCTTTTTCAAGGAATCCACATACTAAGTAGTTTGCATAGTCTGCAAACCATGAGATTTCTTTATAATCTATCTTCAATAGATATTCATCAGGAAAGTTGTCTTGTATGGCTGATTCATTTAGAACTTCTAACTCAGGATTTTCAAGACGAGAAAGATGATCAGCGGCGAGATTTTCTGCTCCTCTTTTATCTCGGATTTCAATATCAAACTCTTGTAAGAGTAAGATCCAACGGATTAATCTTGGTTTAGCATCTTGTTTTGAAAATAGGTATCTAAGAGCAGAATGGTTGGTATAGACCACCGTTTTTGCTAGAACGAGATATGATCGAAATTTGTCAAAAGCAAAGACAATAGCAAGGAGTTCTTTTTCAGTAGTTGTATAGTTCTTTTCTGCTCCTTGTAACGTCTTACTAGCATAATATATAGGTTGAAATCGTTTTTCAATCCTTTGTCCTAAAACGGCTCCCATTGCAAAATCACTTGCATCGCACATTAGTTCAAATGGTAGATTCCAATTTGGCGTTATCATGATCGGCGCATTAGTTAGTTTCTCTTTAAGAATATTAAAAGATTTGATACACTCATCTGAAAAGATGAATGGAGCATCCTTTTCTAGGAGTTTATTCATAGGAGTGGCAATTTTAGAAAAATCTTTTATGAAACGTCGGTAAAAACCGGCATGCCCTAGAAAACTCCTAACTCCTCTAACATTGGTGGGATGTGGAAGTTTAGCAATTACATCTACTTTAGCTCTATCCACTTCAATTCCTTCTTTTGAAATTTTATGTCCAAGAACGATGCCTTCTTTAACCATGAAATGGCATTTCTCCCAATTAAGTACTAGATTTGATTTTTCGCATCTAATTAGCATTCGGTCCAGATTAACTAGACATGATTTAAATGTATCACCGAAGACTGAAAAGTCATCCATGAATACTTCCATGCATTCTTCTATCATGTCGTGAAAAATCGCCATCATACACCTTTGAAAGGTTGCAGGGGCGTTGCAAAGTCCAAATGGCATGCGTTTGTAAGCAAAAGTACCATAAGGGCACGTGAATGTGGTTTTCTCTTGGTCCTCGGGTGCTATTGGAATTTGAAAATATCCGGAAAATCCATCTAGAAAACAATAGTAACTATTTCCGGCTAATCTTTCCAACATTTGATCTATGAAAGGTAAGGGAAAGTGATCTTTTCTGGTGACGTCATTTAATTTTCTATAATCAATACACACACGCCATCCTGTTACAGTCCTAGTAGGAATAAGCTCATTTTTCTCATTTGTAATGACAGTCATGCCACCCTTCTTAGGTACGCATTGAACTGGGCTTACCCATGGACTATCAGAAATTGGATATATCAAACCTGTATCTAGCAGTTTAATAATCTCTTTCTTAACTACATCTTGCATATTAGGATTTAGTCTTCGTTGGCGTTGCACATATGTTTTATGACCTTCTTCCATAAGGATTTTATGTGTGCAATACGAAGGACTTATTCCTTTAATATCATGAATCTTCCATGCAATGGCTGGTTTATGAGCTTTCAACACAGAAATGAGTTGTGATTTCTCATTTTCAGTAAGAGAAGATGATATTATTACAGGTAATTCAGATTCACCATGTAAATAAGCGTATTCCAAATGGTTTGGAAGTGGTTTTAACTCTAATTTCGGAGGTTCTTCTATCGATGATTTACATAGATATCTGTCTTCTTCTTTTAGCATTTGAATTTCTTCTGTTGTTGGTTCATATCCATTAGCTATAAGTGTAGCTAACATTTCAGCTTCATCAATTGGTTCATTACCTTCTCCTAAAGAACATTCTCCTGTTCCTTGTAATTCTGGAAATTCTTCTAATAATTCTGCATGTGCATCTATAGTTTGAATATAATAACATGTATCATCTGCAGATTGTGGTTGTTGCATTGCTATATCAACTGAAAAGGTAACACTCTCATCTTCTATACTTAGGGTCAATTTCTTACCGAACACGTCTATCATTGCTTTAGCCGTGTTTAAGAATGGTCTTCCTAATATGAGAGGAACTTGAGAATCTTCTTCCATGTCCAGAACAACAAAATCTACTGGAAATACTAAAGTACCAACTTTAACTAGCATGTTCTCCATTATCCCTCTAGGATATTTTATTGATCTATCGGCTAGTTGTATGCTTATTCTGGTTGGTTTCAATTCTCCAAGGTCTAGTTTAGTGTATAGTGAATACGGCATTAAATTTATACTAGCACCTAAGTCTGCCAATGCTTCTATTGAACTAAGACTACCCAGAAAACATGGAATTGTGAAACTTCCTGGATCAGATAGTTTTTCTGGTATCTTATTCAACAGCACTGCTGAACAATTAGCATTCATAGTAACAGCCGAGAGTTCTTCCATTTTCTTTCTATTTGAGATTAGATCTTTCAAGAATTTAGCATATCTAGGCATTCCTGAAATCACATCAATGAAAGGAAGATTTACATTTATCTGTTTAAACATATCCAAGAATTTGGATTGCTCGGCTTCAAGTTTCTCTTTCTTCATTTTACTCGGGTAAGGAAGTGGTGGTTGGTATGGTTTAACATAAGGTTTAGCCTTAACTGTGTTATCTTCATTAACCTTTTCAACTACCGGTTCTTTTTCCTTATCTTGATCAGGTTGTGGTTCTTGTAGAGTAAGAATAGTTTCATCAGAAGTTACAGGTATTTCTGGTGGTTTAAGTGTTGTACCACTTCTTGTGGTAATGGCTTTAGCTGTTTCATTCCGGGGGTTAGCATTTGTATCACTAGGTAGACTTCCCGGTTTTCTTTCACCTATTAACCTTGCTAGGTTACTTACTTCTTGTTCCAGATTTTGAATAGAAGCTTGTTGATTTCTAAATGCTTGAGCATTTTGTTCATTGGTTTGTTTTTGAGATGTGAAAAACTGCGTTTGAGTTTCAACTAGCTTCGTCATCATATCTTCTAAATTCGGCTTTTTATCATCGGTTTGTTGTGGTGGTTTGTTTTGAAAATTTGGTCTTTGCTGATTGTAAGTATTATTGGATACTTGTTGATTGCTAGGACCTTGTTGGTTGTTGTATGGAATATTTCGGTTATAATTCTGGTTTTGATTGTAAATCGGTCTTGGCGGTTGATAATTATTCTGATAATTATTTCCAGGCCTTTGGTTTATGTATGAAATATTCTCTCTTTGTTCCATTGTTAATTCAATACTGAGACAATCTTTTGTCAAATGTGGTCCTCCACACTGCTCACAACTAATTCGTATTGAGTGAATATCTTTAGTCATGTTTTCCATTCGTCTCTCCATAGCATCTATCTTTGCGGAAATGGAATCTAAGTCATGGCTAGAATCGGCTCTAGCTGCTTTAGATGATCTAACGATGTCTTTTTCTTGGTGCCACTCATGTGAGTAGGAAGCAGTGTTATCAATAATTTTGTAAGCATCAGTTTCTGTTTTCTTCATAATAGAACCTCCAGCTGCTATATCTATGTCTTTTCTTGTAGTGATGTCGCATCCTTGGTAGAATATTTGTACTATTTGACAGGTGTCTAAACCATGTTGCGGACATCCTCTTAACAACTTTCCATATCTTGTCCATGCCTCATATAGAGTTTCATTTGGTTTCTGTGTGAACGTAACAATTTCTGCTTGAAGTCTTACGGCTTTAGATGCCGGAAAGAATTGTTTAAGAAAATTTTCAACTAAAACGTCACATGTATCAATCGCCCCTTCAGGTAACGATTCCAACCAATCTTTGGCTTCTCCCTTTAAAGTCCAGGGAAATAACATGAGATATATATGTTCATCCTCCACTTCTCGGATTTTAAATAGTGTGCAGATCCTATTAAAGGTACGTAGATGTTCATTTGGATCTTCCTTCGGCGCACCACTAAATTGGCATTGATTAGTCACCATGTGTAGAATTTGTCCTTTGATTTCATAATCTGGCGCATTAATGTCTGGATGAGTAATTGCGTGACCTTGGCCAGTGCGTTTAGCTCTCATTCGGTCTTCCATACTTAAAGGTTCCAGATTCTCCATAATTGAATTTGTTGAATCGGTATCACTAGATGATTCTGATTTAATGGTTCGTTCCTCAACAATCTCTGTTTGAATGATTGGTGGCTCCGGAGGAAAGTTTAGTGGTTCAGGATCTACGAACCGTTCCTGAATATTCTCCGGATTCTCAATTGTGAGGTCGGATTCAAAAAATGGATTATCGGAAATTTGAACTGAAGTACTTGGTCGACTGGATGACGATTCTAAAGAAAAATCAACGGCAGTAATATTTGCTAAATGTCTTGATCTAGTTACAGGTGGTGAACGTACAAAAGGTGGTGATCGTCTTGCTCGGTGCATTCACTGAATATCCTATTAGTTTTTAAAAGGAAAGAAAAATTATAATAAGTTATCCAATCAATAGACTTTTCTGATTTTGCCCACGTTTCGAATAGCCAAAAGATGCAGCAGAGGGGCAGGATTCGTTTGGTCTCAATATAATTGAGGACTGTTTGGCTCCAATAACCCGGTCCACGTACAAATCCAACTATTACTACGAACCAGAAAATTTTGATGTCTATCAATTTAACCACTTAAAATAAATTTTCGTAATTTTAAGAAATTTAGATAAGAAGTAGAATAAAAATCTATCTCCTAAAACTAGAATATCGAGAAATAAGAAAGAAAAAGAGTTCGTCGGAAAAAGGTTGAAAAAGAAAAATGGTTGAAAAATAAAAGGTGACGGAAAAATAAAAGAAACTTATAAAAACTTAAAAATACTTGACTAACCTAACCTTATTACTACAACTAACTTAAAATTATAATCGCAAATTGAGATTACTAATTGGAATGATAATTGGTACATAGTAAAAGGTGGCTAAAAATATTAAAACTTATAGGAAAAACTATATCCCAAATGGAAATAACTTAAAAAGAAACTAAAACTTAAAAAGGCGTCGCAAAATTCTAAAGTACCTAAATCTTAGTCAAGAGAAAAAGCACTTAAGGAATTCTACGGCAAAGCCTAAAAATCTAGGAGTAAAAATGACTATGGCAAAAACTAAGTTTAAAACTAAATATGAGCGAAAATTACAAATATTACGCTACAACGATTAAAAAGGGACAAAATATAAAAATATACAAAAAGTTGTAAAAAGTACAATTTTTATAAAAATATTATTTTTATATTATTTATTTATTAAAACTACTAATTTTACAATTTAATTAAACTAATTTAAACAAAATATACAAAATAATAATAAAAACTAAAAACTAATTAAAAACTAAAAACATAATTAGGGTTTTAATTAATAAATAATAATAATAATAACTCCGTAATTAATGCCTGATTAGGGCTTCTGTCGCGTGTCAGAATACCTCCGCGAGTTGCGGTATTTAATGCATCAAACCCCGCGAGTCGCGGGGTTCAAAAATTCAACTGACAGGTTTTAATTTCGACGCGTTTTTATTTTTATTTTATTATTTTTTTTTTTATATTTTTAATTTCTGTTTTTAATTTTCTGTTTTAATAAAAGTATTTATATAATAAAAACTTATATCTAAAAACTAAAATAGAAATATTTTATAATTTTATAAATAAAAATCTTAAAACTAGAATTATATATATATATATTTTTTATATGTTTTTAAATAAAAACAAAACACTTAAATAAAACTTATATAAAAATAAAGAAACTTTATAAAACTTAAATATTTAACAAAATCTTAAAAATACTTATATTTTTTTTGTTTTTATTTTTATATTTTCGAATATTTAAAAATACTTTTATAAAAATGAATTTTAATAAAAGTAAACTAAAAATCTTTTTTTTTTTATATTAGCGTTGTGCTTCCGGCGTTTAAGAGTTCCCCGGCAGCGGCGCCAAAAATACTTGATGTCAAAGCTAAGGGGTATAAAATACTATTAAATTTTTGCAGGAAATACTATTAAATACGATACAATTTTACACAAGATATTTTTTTATTTAGAGAACGGATATACTTAAACCTTGCTACAACACTTATAGGCAGTGTACCTAATCGTACAGTAGTGTAGTTTTTAGTAAGTCTGGTTCGTTCCACAGGTAATCTTTTTAAACAAAGCTTAACACTATATTAGTTTACTTTTATAAAAATACAAATATATATATAAGTAATATTATTATTATAAAGGGGGGTTTTTACCGTTTAATGACCGGTTTGTCGATTTTAAAACTTTAGTCGCAGTTAAAACCTAATGTAAAATATTAAATAAATAAAAGACTTAATTTAAAGTGTAAAATAAATAACGATAATGAAATTGCAATAAAAGTGCGATAAAATAAAATTGCGATAATTAAAAAGTACGATAATTAAAAGTGCGATTAAATAACAATAAATAAAAGTGCGATAATTAGAAGTGCAATTAAATATAAAATAAAGGAAATTAAATATGAAATAAAAGAATTATGCTTATTTAAACTTCCGTAATCATGATGTTTGACGTGTTGATTTTAGTTTTATGCCCATGGGTTAATTGTCCTTTGTCCTGGATTATTTAATATGTCCGTCTGGTTTTTGTCCATAACAGTCTATCAGTCATAAATATAAAGTGCGAGTGTCCTCGTCAAATTATTCTTATACCCGAAGTTAAATATTCCAACTAATTGGGGATTTAAACTGTAACAAGATTTTAATACTTTGTTTAATAATTACACCAGGTTGTCGACTGAGTGTAACCCAAGGTTTTAATATTTTGTTATCAATTATACCAAGTGTCCTTTGTACATAATTTCACTCCTGTTTTAATTATTCTAGTGGCTATTAATCCATTCCCGTGTCCGGTTAAATGAACGATTATTCGTACATATAAATACCCCGCCCTTCGTGTCCGATTGAGTGTATATGGTAATTTATAGGGACGCCCAATTGTAAATCTTTATATTAACATTAACAAACTATCATTTAGTTAAACAAATATAAAGCCCATTAATAGCCCATAGTCTAATTTCCACAAGTGTCATTCTTTTGTCCAAACCCCAATTATGGTACAAAGCCCAATTACCCAATTTTAGTGATTAGCCCAACATCATGATTACTTTGTTTTAAATAAGCATAATAATAACTTAGCTACGAGACATTAATATAAAAAGGTTGAACATAACTTACAATGATTAAAAATAGCGTAGCGTTACACGGACAGAATTTCGACTTACACCCTTACAACATTCGCTAACATACCCTTATTATTAGAATTATAATTAAAATTAAAATATAAATTATAAATATATATATATATATATTTTACGTATGAGGAGAAGAAGAAAAAGATGATATTTTACGATCAGAATGCGCGAGCTTTATAGGGGGTTTCTGAATTTGGGGCTCCGCGACTCGCGGCATTTTTACCTTCAAACTCCGCGAGTCACGGAGATTGAAATTACAGCTCACAACTTTGGAGTCTTTCTCTGCCGACGGTTTTTATTTATAAATATAATATATATATAATTAATATAATTAATTATATATTATATTATATTTATATACATAGTTAACTTGTAATTTTTAGTCCGTTGCGTCGAGCGTTGAGAGTTGACTCTGGTCCCGGTTCCGGATTTTCGAACGTCCTTGCGTACAATTTTATATTTTGTACTTTGCGTTTTGAATCTTGTACTCTTGTAATTTCGAGACGTTTTTTATCAATAATTGGAACCTCTTTGATTGTCTTTTGTACTTTTGAGCTTTTTGGTCGTTTGCGTCTTCAATTCGTCGAATCTGTCTTTTGTCTTCACCTTTTATTATTTAAACGAATATTACTTTTAAATAGAACAATTGCAACTAAAAGCTTGTCTTTCTTGAGGAATAATGCTATGAAATATATGTTCGTTGTTAGCATTATCAAATATTCCCACACTTGAGCGTTGCTTGTCCTCAAGCAATATCGTCTTGAAATACTAGAATCACTTCTTTATTCTTCACACTTTGTACATCAGTGATTTTCTATACGACGGTATAAACAATGGTAGTAACGATATGGTTTACAGTCCCACATGACTATAAAAATTTAGATCCATTAAGGAAATTGGATCTTTATGAAAACATTTGATCTTTTGAAAATTAAATCTAGTTTTTACCCTAGATAAGTTTTCCGGAATAACCCTTTACCGGTGTTTGCAAAATATTTTTGTGGGTTTGTTGGGTTTCAGATTTGAAAATTTTAGCTCAAAACTTATGGTTTTGTGTCACCCACTTGCTAACCTTGTATTTGGAAAGCAACACGTCCAGTTTACTTGTCCCGTATATTACTTTTCGATAAACTACCGTCCGGTTGTAAAGGAAAGCGTTGAACAAGCAACTGTTAAGGCAATGTCCCCTGACATGCTTTTAATTATGGTCTATAATGTGTCGGACGCAATTACTATCCTTGGTAGGAGCAATAGTAAAGCTCACCCTTATAATTTTTCGGTCTGGCACAAGGTCCTGTCTTTGACCACTATGCAACCACCGTTCTTACGGTTGACACCCGATTTAGTTCAGGTGACCTAATGAATTCCAGGTGAATTCCTAGGATTTTACGTTCAATGGTAATGAACGCATTGAAAATAGGGTTTTCAGAAAACAAATCGGTTTGTAATTTTGATCAAAATATTTTCTCATTCAAGCTCGAGTTTAGATATCATTGAATTCCATGAGTTTGTAATTCTCAATCTTTAAGGTCAATCTCAAGGATTGAGTAATATCAGGCTTAAAAGCTGATTTTTGATCTTTTAAGGAGATTATCCTTTCTGGGGATCTGATTCATTAGTCTTATCAAGCTAATTTGCATGGTGCCCCCCCATTGTACAAGATAAATCCTTCTCATGGTTAGGATAAATCTGACCACTTGGAGACCCTGTTTAATGCTGAGGTCCGTGGATTTCCTGCTAATTTTAGTGATGACTTTTCTAGATTTTTCGTCAACCTACAGCTGGTCTGGACGACAACTTCATGACCTAAATCAAGAAGCGCGTGTCTTTTTCGGAAGACTTTACTTCCTTTTAATGATGGAATTGATTCATCTTGTAGATCCATCTTTTCTTTTCTTTCATCGGGTAAAACAGTTTAGTTTAGTCCAAAGCAAAAGTATTTTCAGTTATTTGTTACAGATATATGTGACATATGTTTAAGATAACTTGGTAAATTTTCCCACACTTGGCTTTTATTTTCCTTTTTATCGTCCTCTATTCCATTTTAAATGAATTTTAACATTTTGATTTGTTTCTCAATTTATGTCCTTTCCGAGGTAACAATAATTTCGGTGTTAAAACCTAGTTTTATCGTTCATAAATATGTATAAACATGATTTTGAGTTCATTTAATTGAAAATTTTGAAAAATTTTACTAGATTTGGGTAGTTAGTATATAAGACTAGGGCTGTTCTTTATTATCAGAGAGCACTAGATTCTAATACAACTACTGCTTTACTAGTATTTTTAATGGTAACCAAGTGTATAAAGTAAAAAATTTTAAAATCCGAAAGAATTTAACCCCTTCCCACACTTAAGATCTTGCAATGCCCTCATTTGCAAGAAATCAGGAATAATTTAAATTATTGAGGGTGATTTGTGTGAAAATGATTAAATTTTTACCAAAGTTTCCAAATATATTGGCGTTTGTTTGCTGAATGATAAATGGTGCACATCATTTGTTCATTCCGTCTTGTTGTTATTTCACATATATTTTGCATCTTGTCGTCAAAATTAGTTGCTTTTGCTGAACTTAATGTCCGTCTTTGAAAATGCGTTGTTTTACCCTGTTGTGTACATAAGATAAACTGCAAACATATATACATATTTTTGAAGTTTGGTATATTACCCCACATTCAAAAATTATTAAAATCTAAGAATAAAAGTTAGATAATTATAAAAATGATTACAATATTAACAAAAGTATTAAACGTATCAATAATTACAAATTACAAAAAAAAAAAAAAAATAAGTATACTAGGGATGATACTGGTACCAATAGGGGTTCCAGGCATAACCATAGGTGCTATAGAATGCTTCGGCAGGGTTATACGTAGGATACGGTGGCTGCATCTCTATAGACCAGGGAGGGAAGATGGGTTTCGGTGTAGGAATATAGTTTCTACCTATGTGTTGGCAATGAGCTATGATTTGGTTCTGATGAACTTGCCAATCTTCAAATGCTCTCTGTCTAGCATTTTCGTACTCCTGAGAAGCTATAAACCTTTGCATTTCTTGCATCTCATTCCCCCCTCCTACATTACCTTGCTGTTGGTTTCTCTCAACCTGTGGATGTCTACCATGGTATTGTACTGCGGCGTTATTTCGCCTCTTCAAAACTTTCGCACCATGGTATACATTTACACCAAATTTCAGATTAAATGGTGTTTAGGTGTAGAAATTTACCATTTTTCTTGAGTAATTCCTAGATAGCATCCTTCTCAACATGATTTTAGCAAAAGATTTGATGATTAACGGTTAAAAATTGTGATTTTGGGGGTGTTTTTGGTGTATTTTCGCGCAGTATTTCGGGTTTATTTTGCAGGTTTGGTTTTGTGGTGTGTGGACTGATTAATTCGATCAGTTTATATTTTTTTTTCTGGATTTCGGTCATCCCGCGACTCGCGGCATTTAACCCTTCAAACTCCGCGAGTCGCGGAGTTTGCTAATTTTTTTTTTTTTATATAATCATTAACTTATAAAACAATTAAGTACTTAATTTTTAAAATTTTGTTTCCCTTGTTATTTAGGACGAGGTTGTTTCGGATCGATGTCCTAGTCCGTCCCTCGACAAAATTTTAAAATTTATCTTTTTGTAGCGATTGTTTTAAAAGCTAAGATTTTTGGGTTTTTTAATGTTTTTGGCATACTTTAAATCAATAAGATTAAAAATAATGATAATAAAAGCTCTCGTCCCTCCCTAGGGTAAAGCAATTTCGGTTCAAAGACCTAGTCTTCAACTTACGACGAATTTTAAAAATCATATTTTTAACTTAATGAGATTAAGTAAATTTTTGTTTTTAAATTCACACAAATTAAATATGAAATTCAAAATTAATATTAAAAATTCACACTAAACTTAAAATTTGAAATGCATAAAATTAAAATTTCATATTTTAAAAATTAAAAATTCACACCAAACTTAATTTTAAAAATTCATATTATAAATTCACACCAAACTTATATTAATTTTTCAAATATTTACAATTTTAAAAATATTGTTTTTACAAAGTTTACAATATTAATTTAAGATTTAAATATTAATTTTAAAAAAACATGGTAAAAATAAAATTAAAAATCTTTTTGGCTTTTTATCCCACTTTAATCAATCAAATATTATCAAAAATATGCGCCCCTCTTTTCGGTAAAGTAATTTCGGTTCCAAGACCTAATTTAACTCATGACGAATTTTTGAAATATTTTGTGTTGATTGTTTAAAGATATTTATACCTTAAGAATAAACGTTAAATTTCGCAGTGATGTAATAAATTTTTGAATGATATCAATAATTTCGGTCGCCAAACCTAATTTTATTTAATACCAATTTAATACTTTTTAGCGAACAAATTAGCGTTTATTATCAAAAGGTTAAAAATAAAAAAAAATAAAAAAAAAACTGTACAGACTTACCTGTGAAATAGATTTCTTTGTTATATGATCTATCCCATTCATAAGATAGTCGGTTTAATTGGTTTTCCATGGCTACATAGGCGTAACCTCGAGCATTCAGTGTCTTTTCTTCTAAACATATGAATGGTCCGTCTCTGCATAAAGTAACAAATTCGGTATTTGAATAGGTTTGATTATTTGAACATTTACCTCCATGTGACCATTTTCCGCATTTGTGACATCTTTCTAGGTGTCGTGCTCTTCTTTTCGCTGCGGATTTTGATTTTCCTTTACCAAATTGTAACTTATTATCTTCGCATCTAGATTCTTTTCTAACTCCGTCCATTCTTTCTCTGATTACTGATACTATTTCACTTGGTAGTATGTCATTATTTCTTTTAGTGATCAAAGCGTGTAGCATTAGACCATGGTTTAGTTCACAGGCAGTCTTCATTTTGTAAAAACCTAAAAAAAAATAAAAATTCAGAATGGGGGGAGAAGACTAGTTCTTTAGGGTCTGCTAGGGAAAGACCATTCGGGTTCCATTTTCGAGAACTACACGAAAACAGACAATCTAACTCTAACAGAAATACATATTATCCTTTAAAGACTTGATTCTCCCCACACTTAGTTAGCTGTGGTGTCGAAATTGTGATTAACTTCGTTGTCGACTTCCATCGGACCATGTATGTAATGTTTAACTCTGTGACCATTAACTTTAAATTCAATCCCATTTGAATTTATTAATTCTATCGTTCCGTATGGGAAAACTCTTTTGACCATGAATGGTCCAGACCATCTTGATTTCAATTTTCCAGGAAATAGCTTGAATCGTGAATTGAAAAGAAGAACTCTGTCTCCTTCTTTAAATTCTTTTGAACTTCTGATTCTTTTATCATGCCATTTCTTCGTTCTTTCTTTATAGATTAACGAATTATCGTATGCTTCATGTCTTAATTCTTCTAATTCGTTTAGTTGACTTAATCGTAGACGTCCGGCTTCATGTAAATCAAGATTACATGTCTTCAAAGCCCAAAATGCTTTGTGTTCAATTTCTACTGGAAGATGACATGCTTTTCCATAAACAAGTCTAAAAGGTGTGGTTCCAATTGGAGTTTTGTAGGCTGTTCTAAAAGCCCAGAGTGCATCCTCCAATTTAATGGACCATTCCTTCGGATTTGATCCTACGGTTTTCTCTAGAATACGTTTTAAAGCTCGGTTGGTATTTTCAACTTGTCCACTTGTTTGTGGATGATATGCGGTGGAGATTTTATGAGTTACTCCATATCTTTTAAGAACTTTCTCAAGTTGATTATTACAGAAATGAGTACCCCGATCACTTATTAAAGCTTTCGGTGTTCCAAACCTTGCAAAAAGACGTTTTAAAAAGTTGACTACAACTCGTGCATCGTTAGTTGGGAGAGCTTGTGCTTCCGCCCATTTAGATACATAATCAATGGCTACGAGTATATATAGATTATTATGAGATTTTGGAAATGGACCCATAAAGTCAATACCCCAAATGTCAAATACTTCACATACTTGGATGACATTTTGTGGCATTTCATCACGTTGACTTATTTTTCTGGCCCTTTGACATGCGTCACAGGATTTGCAAAGAAGGTGTGCATCTTTGTAAATTGTAGGCCAATAGAATCCAGCTTCATAAACTTTTCTTGCTGTTAGTTGAGGCTCATAATGCCCTCCTGTTGGTCCTGTGTGACAATGGTTTAATATTTTACTAGCTTCATCTCCAAATACACATCGGCGTATTATTCCATCGGGACAACTTTTAAACAGATGTGGATCTTCCCAGAAATAGTGTTTTATATCACTGAAGAATTTCTTTCGTCTTTGGTACGATAATCCTTTTTCAAGGAATCCACATACTAAGTAGTTTGCATAGTCTGCAAACCATGGGATTTCTTTATAATCTATCTTCAATAGATATTCATCAGGAAAGTTGTCTTGTATGGCTGATTCATTTAGAACTTCTAACTCAGGATTTTCAAGACGAGAAAGATGATCAGCGGCGAGATTTTCTGCTCCTCTTTTATCTCGGATTTCAATATCAAACTCTTGTAAGAGTAAGATCCAACGGATTAATCTTGGTTTAGCATCTTATTTTGAAAATAGGTATCTAAGAGCAGAATGGTCGGTATAGACCACCGTTTTTGCTAGAACGAGATATGATAGAAATTTGTCAAAAGCAAAGACAATAGCAAGGAGTTCTTTTTCAGTAGTTGTATAGTTCGTTTGTGCTCCTTGTAACGTCTTACTAGCATAATATATAGGTTGAAATCGTTTTTCAATCCTTTGTCCTAAAACGGCTCCCATTGCAAAATCACTTGCATCGCACATTAGTTCAAATGGTAGATTCCAATTTGGTGTTATCATGATCGGCGCATTAGTTAGTTTCTCTTTAAGAATATTAAAAGATTTGATACACTCATCTGAAAAGATGAATGGAGCATCCTTTTCTAGGAGTTTATTCATAGGAGTGGCAATTTTAGAAAAATCTTTTATGAAACGTCGGTAAAAACCGGCATGCCCTAGAAAACTCCTAACTCCTCTAACATTGGTGGGATGTGGAATTTTAGCAATTACATCTACTTTAGCTCTATCCACTTCAATTCCTTCTTTTGAAATTTTATGTCCAAGAACGATGCCTTCTTTAACCATGAAATGGCATTTCTCCCAATTAAGTACTAGATTTGATTTTTCGCATCTAATTAGCATTCGGTCCAGATTAACTAGACATGATTTAAATGTATCACCGAAGACTGAAAAGTCATCCATGAATACTTCCATGCATTCTTCTATCATGTCGTGAAAAATCGCCATCATACACCTTTGAAAGGTTACAGGGGCGTTGCAAAGTCCAAATGGCATGCGTTTGTAAGCAAAAGTACCATAAGGGCACGTGAATGTGGTTTTCTCTTGGTCCTCGGGTGCTATTGGAATTTGAAAATATCCGGAAAATCCATCTAGAAAACAATAGTAACTATTTCCGGCTAATCTTTCCAACATTTGATCTATGAAAGGTAAGGGAAAGTGATCTTTTCTGGTGGTGTCATTTAATTTTCTATAATCAATACACACACGCCATCCTGTTACAGTCCTAGTAGGAATAAGCTCATTTTTCTCATTTGTAATGATAGTCATGCCACCCTTCTTAGGTACGCATTGAACTGGGCTTACCCATGGACTATCAGAAATTGGATATATCAAACCTGCATCTAGCAGTTTAATAATCTCTTTCTTAACTACATCTTGCATATTAGGATTTAGTCTTCGTTGGCGTTGCACATATGTTTTATGACCTTCTTCCATAAGGATTTTATGTGTGCAATACGAAGGACTTATTCCTTTAATATCATGAATCTTCCATGCAATGGCTGGTTTATGAGCTTTCAACACAGAAATGAGTTGTGATTTCTCATTTTCAGTAAGAGAAGACGATATTATTACAGGTAATTCAGATTCACCATGTAAATAAGCGTATTCCAAATGGTTTGGAAGTGGTTTTAACTCTAATTTCGGAGGTTCTTCTATCGATGATTTATATCGATATCTGTCTTCTTCTTTTAGCATTTGAATTTCTTCTATTGTTGGTTCATATCCATTAGCTATAAGTGTAGCTAAGATTTCAGCTTCATCAATTGGTTCATTACCTTCTCCTAAAGAACATTCTCCTGTTCCTTGTAATTCTGGAAATTCTTCTAATAATTCTAAATGTGCATCTATAGTTTGAATATAATAACATGTATCATCTGCAGATTGTGGTTGTTGCATTGCTCTATCAACTGAAAAGGTAACACTCTCATCTTCTATACTTAGGGTCAATTTCTTACCGAACATGTCTATCATTGCTTTAGCCGTGTTTAAGAATGGTCTTCCTAATATGAGAGGAACTTGAGAATCTTCTTCCATGTCCAGAACAACAAAATCTACTGGAAATACTAAAGTACCAACTTTAACTAGCATGTTCTCCATTATCCCTCTAGGATATTTTATTGATCTATCGGCTAGTTGTATGCTTATTCTGGTTGGTTTCAATTCTCCAAGGTCTAGTTTAGTGTATAGTGAATACGGCATTAAATTTATACTAGCACCTAAGTCTGCCAATGCTTCTATTGAACTAAGACTACCCAGAAAACATGGAATTGTGAAACTTCCTGGATCAGATAGTTTTTCTGGTATCTTATTCAACAGCACTGCTGAACAATTAGCATTCATAGTAACAGCCGAGAGTTCTTCCATTTTCTTTCTATTTGAGATTATATCTTTCAAGAATTTAGCATATCTAGGCATTCCTGAAATCACATCAATGAAAGGAAGATTTACATTTATCTGTTTAAACATATCCAAGAATTTGGATTGCTCGGCTTCAAGTTTCTCTTTCTTCATTTTACTCGGGTAAGGAAGTGGTCGTTGGTATGGTTTAACATAAGGTTTAGCCTTAACTGTGTTATCTTCATTAACCTTTTCAACTACCGGTTCTTTTTCCTTATCTTGATCAGGTTGTGGTTCTTGTGGAGTAGGAATAGTTTCATCAGAAGTTACAGGTATTTCCGGTGGTTTAAGTGTTGTACCACTTCTTGTGGTAATGGCTTTAGCTGTTTCATTCCGGGGGTTAGCATTTGTATCACTAGGTAGACTTCCCGGTTTTCTTTCACCTATTAACCTTGCTAGGTTACTTACTTCTTGTTCCAGATTTTGAATAGAAGCTTGTTGATTTCTAAATGCTTGAGCATTTTGTTCATTGGTTTGTTTTTGAGATGTGAAAAACTGCGTTTGAGTTTCAACTAGCTTCGTCATCATATCTTCTAAATTCGGCTTTTTATCATCGGTTTGTTGTGGCGGTTTGTTTTGAAAATTTGGTCTTTGCTGATTGTAAGTATTATTGGATACTTGTTGATTGCTAGGACCTTGTTGGTTGTTGTATGGAATATTTCGGTTATAATTCTGGTTTTGATTGTAAATCGGTCTTGGCGGTTGATAATTATTCTGATAATTATTTCCAGGCCTTTGGTTTATGTATGAAATATTCTCTCTTTGTTCCATTGTTAATTCAATACTGAGACAATCTTTTGTCAAATGTGGTCCTCCACACTGCTCACAACTAATTCGTATTGAGTGAATATCTTTAGTCATGTTTTCCATTCGTCTCTCCACAACATCTATCTTTGCGGAAATGGAATCTAAGTCATGGCTAGAATCGGCTCTAGCTGCTTTAGATGATCTAACGATGTCTTTTTCTTGGTGCCACTCATGTGAGTGGGAAGCAGTGTTATCAATAATTTTGTAAGCATCAGTTTCGGTTTTCTTCATAATAGAACCACCAGCTGCTATATCTATGTCTTTTCTTGTAGTGATGTCGCATCCTTGGTAGAATATTTGTACTATTTGACAGGTGTCTAAACCATGTTGCGGACATCCTCTTCACAACTTTCCATATCTTGTCCATGCCTCATATAGAGTTTCATTTGGTTTCTGTGTGAACGTAACAATTTCTGCTTGAAGTCTTACGGCTTTAGATGCCGGAAAGAATTGTTTAAGAAATTTTTCAACTAAAACGTCCCATGTATCAATCGCCCCTTCAGGTAACGATTCCAACCAATCTTTGTGTAACGACCCGCACTTTTTCGATCGTTCTATACTTATAAGATTAATATTTACATAAATTAAACCTTACCAACATGATAAGCAATCCAAATTGTCGAGATTTATATTTCCGAAAAGAGTTTACACGACGTTTGACCGTCTAGTTTGACCGATGATATCACGAACTATATAACATATGATAATTATACGTTTATATATATGTATATATACATATTTAACATGATCTAAGAATGTTTTAATATCTCATTTTGTATTAATAACAATAAGTTATAAGTATATTTTAAAACTACTAACTTAAGTTTTCAAAACGATAACTATACGTAATGTTTTTCGACGTAAATACTTATAACCTATATTACTTATACATGCATCGTATAGATATGTATTTTATCACTTTTAAAGGGCTTACATACATAAAACAATATAAGTATATTTACAAAAGATAGCTATATTTGAATCCTCGTTCCGTTTCCTCAAAGATTTCTATACGTATACCTAGAGTATATGTACCCGTATCATACGCAGCTTCTAGATGTATTTACTATTGGTATATACCAATAAAAATCTGCTCCTTAGCAGCCTTAAATGATTAAGAAACATGTGGAACCAACCATTTGTCAAGTAGCATGAATTATTTAGCAAGAAAACAAAGTTAGGTATCTTTTTTTTCCTTTATAACCTAAAAACGTTTTTATGCATGCACACCATTTCTTCACCCCATTTTCTCATACTTACACTTCCATTTCTCTCTCAAAATACTCTTAACTTCATACTTGATCATATCCAAGCATTTTCCACATCATTTAGCTTCAAAAACCTTACTTAATCACCATAAGAAAACCATACAAAAACACTTCAAGAAATCCTTCCAAGAACACAAACTTACTTCCAATCTTTCATCCAATTCCATCACCCTTTTGGTTCTAGCTTTTTACTCCTCTTTTACAGCAACCTTGTCCAAGGAACTTGAGGTAGAATCTATGTTCATAACCTTATTCGATTCATATATATATAGCTATCTTATTTTGTGGTATAAAATTTTAACAACAAGAACATAGTTTGAATGTTTTCAAACTTGTTTGCAAACTAAATAGATCCTTCTAACTTAACTTTTAAAATACTTCAAGACCTGTAATATATCATAAATATATGCTAATTTAACAAGGTATAACTTGGTTTTTTCAAAGAACACCTTAAAAACTGTTTTTACGACGTCGGAGTGCAACCGGGGACTGTTTTGGGTTGGATAATTAAAAACCATCTTAAACTTTGAATTGGAAGTTTATCTTCTGGAAAAATGATTTTTAATATGAATATGATAACACATAAAAATTTCATGATTTAATTCAAAGTATAAGTATTTTTAGAAAAATAATCATTTAAGGTTGTTTACATAAAGGAAAATGTTTAACTTCATAAGTTTCACTAAAGTTTCACCTATGCCGTGTGATTTTGAATACAAACCAAGGTATTTTCAGTTCATAGTCTTAAAGAGGAACTCGATCCAAGGAGATGGCAAGTTGAATCAACGAAAACGGATTTGTAACGAAGAAACTATGACCGAAACAAAATTGGTTATCCAAGACTTGTTTAACTTCGGGATTAATTGGGAAAAATTAAATAAAATCACATCTTTCTAAGATAACATGATATTTTATATATATGTACTTATAATTCAATTTTATATGGTTCAGGATCACCCATAAACAATACGAGAAGATTAATCATAAGATCCCATGTTTGTACGCAACACGTCATTTGACAACACCGGTACTTTATGTACGCAACACGTCATTTGACAACACCGGTACCGTGGGTCAAGATTAATCTCGACCAATACATATACGATGGCGTTTTATTTATTTCATTGGGGGTTTTATTTATTTCATTGCGGGTATATTAAACATCTAAAAATGAACCATTAAAATTGAATTACTAACAACGAACTGCTAACTACGGACTAAGGAATTATTCAAAGTATTAAAAGTATAACAAGTATATATATGTGACGTTTGTTTAAAAAGAAAAGGTATTGATATATTATATATGGATAGGTTCGTGATATCAACCGTAGACCAAGTCAAATTATATATATATCTTCAAGACGAAAGTGAGTATATAGTCCCACTTTTAAACTCTAAATATTTCGGGATGAGAATACATGTATTTTATATTTTACGTTATGGACACAAGTAACTGAAAAATATATTCTACGTTGAGTTGTACCACTGGCATACTTCCCTGTAGCTTGGTAACTAATATTTACAGCGGTATTGTAAACGCGAATCCTGTTGATAGATCTATCGGGCCTGACAACCCCAACCGGACTGGACGACCAGTATTCAACGGTTGCACAGTACTTCGTTTCATGACTACACTTGGTACGGTGTAGTAAGATTTCATAATAAAGGGAATATGCGACGTGATTAAATGTTAAGTATGGTTACCAAGTGCTCAACCACTTAGAATATTTTTATTAAACTGTTTATATACGAAATCTTGTGGTCTATATATATATATTGCTGCCGGCACTAAACCTATATCTCACCAACTTTATGTTGACTTTTTAAAACATGTCTATTCTCAGGAGATTACTAAAGCTTCCGCTGCATAATGTTGAATTTGAGCAGGATCTTGCGTACG
Source organism: Rutidosis leptorrhynchoides (assembly GCF_046630445.1). Lineage (NCBI taxonomy): Eukaryota > Viridiplantae > Streptophyta > Magnoliopsida > Asterales > Asteraceae > Rutidosis > Rutidosis leptorrhynchoides. Next base: position 213,322,481 of record NC_092335.1, read on the forward strand.
CATATTTGTGTCAAAAATAAAACTGCTTACCCGAGGATCTGTGTTGTAAAATATGCTAGAAACCGTGTTGTTATCATTATATGTAAAGTTTGTAAGTCGAAGATTATCGCTAAACGATAATCATTTTTATGTTGTCCAAAGCTTGTAACAAAAATAAGAATCATGGTTTGTAATGTATAATATATGCAGTTTTTCTTTTAAAAATGTCGCATATAGAGGTCAATACCTCACAATGAAATCATACGTTATTTAACACGTTCTTATGGTTAAGGACGGGTTATGACACGTGGTATCAGAGCGGTGGTCTTAGCGAACCAGGTTTGCATTAGTGTGTCTAACCGATAAGTCGTTAGGATACATTAGTAAGTCTGGACTTTGACCGGGTCTGATTTAAAAACCATTGCTTATCACTGTTGGTTAAAATTTATATGTAAATATTATGTAGTACTAATGGGTTAGTTGTTGTATGATAGATGTCGGGCTCAAAACTTGTTATCACATTCAGCGACTCCGAACCAGAATCTTCAGATGGTGTTCCAGTCATTAACCTATCCGATGACGAAAATGATATCTTTGGGGAAGACTCACAAATTCCGGATGAACCAACTATAGAGAACGCGGAAAGTGAACCCGAGGAGGAAAGTGAACCCGAGGAGGAAAGTGAACCCGAGGAGGAAAGTGAACCCAAGGAAGAAATACAGGAAATTACAAAAGACGAGTTCGAACTAGGAAAGAAACGAAAGGCTAATGAATTAGAAAATTCAAATCCCGAGTTTAATAAGGATGATGTGGCACCAACTCCACTAGACACTACCACCCCTATTCCCGCTATTCCTATTCGTTCTATCCCGGCATCCAGTTCTTTAGTCCCACAGCCAAAATATAGGCAGACAGCCAGGATAAGCGTTAAGCGATTCTTTGAACCTAAACGTCCTAGAAAATAGACCAAACGATGCGCTGCCGTATTAAACCATGGGATCATATAATGTTTTGTATAATATTATTAGTGTGGTTTGCTTAATGTTCGATGTAAGATAAGCATATGTAAAATAGTGAAGTGTGAAATGCAATAATTTTCCATGGTTAAGTATTATTTAGATGGTAGTAATTGATTCTGTACTAAGCTATTAAGTATGGACATTAACGGGTAGGTACTACCCTAGATATAATTATAAAACGCTAATAAGAAGAAAAGGCTTTTATAATAATACCTGGTTCATATTATTAATAAGCTATAATGTACTGTAAATATACACTACATCTATAATATTCCATGTGAATAATTATTTTCTTTTCATTCTTATAGAAGAATATGGCGCGATTGAACCGAATGACGGAACAAGAAATCCAGGAACTCATCAACCAGCGAGTGAACGACAGAATGTTATGGGTTGAGGCTGCAAGAGCTGCTGCAGTTAACCCAAATCCTCGTGTGGGGTGCACTTACAAAACTTTTCAAGCTTGCAAGCCCTCATCATTCAGTGGAACAGAAGGACCGATCGGTTTAACCCGGTGGATAGAAAAGATGGAAACTGTGTTTAAAATCAGTGGTTGTGATGAAAAGGACATGACCAAGTATGCATCATGCACTTTACAAGATAGTGCACTCACGTGGTGGAAAAATTATGTGAAGGCTGTAGGAGGAGATGTAGCTTATGATACTCCGTGGGAAGAATTCAAAACAATGTTAATCAACGAATATTGTCCAAGGAACGAGGTTAGGAAGTTGGAAGATGAATTACGAAGTCTGAAGGTTGTTGGTACTGAAATCACCAACTACAATCAGCGATTCATGGAATTAGTTTTGCTATGTCCTGAATTGGTTCCAACTGAAGAACGGAAGATTGAAATGTACAAAGATGGTTTGCCCAAAAAGGTCAAGGCAAATGTTACAGCATCGAAACCTAAGACAATTCATGAAGCTATAACCATGGCAAACGAGCTAATGGATCAGGTCATCATGGATAAGAAAGTATCCAATACTGATGTGAAGGTATCAGGTAACAAAAGAAAGTGGAATGGAAATTATGATCGAGGTAACCAACAACAATCTTTTAAGAAACAAGAAATCACGCAAGGTGCGGGTAGTGGTTTAAGCTTTGGTTATAAAGGACAAAATCCTTTATGCAACCGATGCCACAAACATCACTCTGGTTACTGTAATGTGGTATGCAACAAATGTAATCGAAAGGGTCATCTTGCTGAAGATTGTAGGGCTCTCGTTACAAATACAAATGGTACCAAGACTCCTGCCACCAATGAAAATAGAACTGCTTTGGCTACCATTACTTGTTATGGGTGTGGAAAACAAGGTCACTATAAGAGCCAGTGCCCGAATCCAGAGAAAAATATCGGACCTGCACGAGGGAGAGCATTTGTTATTAATGCTAGAGAGGCGTGTGAAGAACCGGAGCTTGTTACGGGTACGTTTACCATTAATAACTTATCAGCATCTATTATATTTGATACTGGTGCCGATAGAAGTTACGTGTGTAGAAATTTTTACACTAAATTGAATTGTTCATCATTACCTCTAGATGCTAAGTATATGATTGAGTTAGCTAATGGTAAACTAATTAAAGCCGATAAAATTTGTCGTGATTGTGAAATAAATTTAGCCGGAGAAACGTTTAAAATCGACTTAATACCCGTAGAATTAGGAAGTTTTGATGTAATAGTCGGCATGGACTGGATGTCCAAAGTAGGAGTTGAAGTTGTGTGTGCCAAGAAGGCAATTCGCATTCCTTGTAAGGATAAAATGCCGGTGATGATTTATGGAGAGAAGGGTGATTCAAAGCTAAAACTCATTAGCTGTTTGAAAGCCAAGAAGTGTTTAGAAAAGGGATGTTATGCTATTCTAGCACATGTTAATAAAGTCGAAAAGAAAGAAAAAGAGAAGTGCATCAATGACGTGCCTGTGGCAAGAGATTTTCCTGAAGTATTTCCGGAAGAGTTGCCGGGATTACCTCCATTTAGATCTGTAGAATTTCAAATAGATCTTGTACCAGGAGCTGCACCGGTTGCCCGTGCTCCATATAGACTTGCACCGTCCGAGTTAAAAGAACTTCAGAGACAGTTAAAAGAATTACTGGATCGTGGATTCATACGAACAAGTACTTCACCGTGGGGAGCTCCGATTCTATTTGTTAAAAAGAAAGATGGATCCTTTAGGATGTGTATAGATTATCGTGAATTAAATAAGTTAACTATCAAGAATTGATATCCACTACCGAGAATTGATGACTTATTTGATCAACTGCAAGGATCATGTGTTTATTCAAAAATCGACCTAAGATCGGGCTATCATCAACTACGTGTCAAAGAAGAAGATATACCGAAAACTGCTTTTCGGACACGCTACGGTCATTACGAATTTTTGGTCATGCCGTTTGGATTGACGAATGCGCCAGCTGTATTCATGGACCTCATGAATCGAGTTTGTAGTCCATATTTAGATAAGTTTGTTATCGTTTTCATTGATGATATTCTTATCTATTCCAAGAGTGAGCAAGAGCATGAGCAGCATTTAAGGTTGATATTAGAGTTGTTGAGAAAAGAACAGCTATATGCTAAATTTTCTAAATGTGCTTTCTGGTTGAAAGAAGTGCAATTTCTTGGCCACGTTGTTAGTAGCAAAGGAATTCAGGTTGATCCAGCAAAAATTGAAGCCATTGAAAAATGGGAGACTCCTAAGACACCAACGCAGATACGCCAATTTTTGGGTTTAGCCGGTTATTATAGAAGGTTTATTCAAGATTTTTCCCGAATAGCTAAGCCGTTGACAGCATTAACGCAAAAAGGGAAGAAATACGAATGGACCTCGGAGCAGGAGAACGCATTTCAATTACTGAAGAAGAAGTTAACTACGGCGCCTATTTTATCGTTACCTGAAGGGAACGATGATTTTGAAATATATTGTGACGCTTCGCGACAAGGTTTTGGTTGTGTTCTTATGCAACGAAAGAAAGTTATTGCATACGCATCTCGACAATTGAAGATTCACGAGCGGAATTATACGACGCATGATCTAGAACTGGGAGCAGTCGTGTTTGCGTTAAAGATATGGAGACACTACTTATATGGGGTTAGATGCACTGTGTTTACTGATCATAAAAGTCTTCAACATATTTTCGATCAGAAACAGCTGAACATGAGGCAACGTAGGTGGGTCGAGCTGATAAACGACTACGATTGTGAGATTCGCTATCATCCTGGGAAAGCGAATGTAGTGGCTGACGCATTAAGCAGAAAGGAACGAGAACCAATTCGAGTACGAGCGATGAACATAAAAATTCGCATGAATCTCAACTCACAAATCAAAGAAGTTCAACGAGAAGCACTTACTAAAGAAAATATAGGAAATGAAATAATGAAGAAGTATGAGAAGCAACTCGTTATGCGGGAAGATGGAATTCGATATTTTGCAAATCGTATTTGGGTACCGAAGTTTGGTGGATTAAGGAAGTTGATATTGAACGAGGCACATAAGACAAGATATTCGATACATCCTGGAGTTGGAAAGATGTACCAAGATCTTAAGACGCATTATTGGTGGCCTAATTTGAAGACAGACGTTGCAACATATGTTGGGGAATGTTTAACTTGTTCCAAAGTCAAAGCAGAACACCAGAAGCCGTCAGGGTTACTTCAACAACCAGAAATTCCAGAATGGAAATGGGACGGTATTACCATGGATTTCATCACGAAGTTACCAAAGACTGCCTGGGGATACGACACTATTTGGGTAATTGTTGATCGTCTTACCAAATCTGCACATTTCTTGCCTATAAAGGAAACGGATAGAATGGAGAAATTATTACGATTATATATAAAGGAAATAGTTTCAAGGCATGGAATACCTATTTCCATTATATCTGATCGTGATAGTAGATTTACCTCAAAGTTCTGGCAATCACTGCAGGAGGCACTAGGAACTCGTTTAGATATGAGTACCGCATATCATCCGCAAACCGACGGGCAGAGTGAAAGAACGATTCAGACTCTTGAAGACATGCTCAGGGCATGTGTGATCGATTTTGGAAACGGATGGGATAAGTATCTACCGTTAGCAGAATTTTCGTATAATAATAGTTATCATGCAAGCATTAAAGCTGCACCATTCGAAGCATTGTATGGAAGGAAGTGTAGATCTCCTATCTGTTGGAATGAAGTAGGAGATCGACAATTAACGGGTCCCGAGATCATACACGAAATGACTGAGAAGATTGTACAAATCAAGGAGAGATTGAAAACAGCCCGTAGTCGCCAAAAGAGCTACGCCGATGTTCGAAGGAAACCATTAGAGTTTCAGATCGGTGACATGGTTATGTTAAAAGTGTCACCATGGAAAGGTGTAATACGTTTCGGCAAAAGGGGTAAACTGAACCCAAGGTACGTAGGCCCGTTCAAGATTATTGAACGCATTGGACCGGTAGCTTATCGACTCGAGTTACCGCAACAACTCGCCGGAGTACAAAATACCTTTCACGTCTCGAACCTTAAGAAGTGTCTTGTAAAGGAAGACCTCACCATTCCTCTTGAAGAAATCCATGTCGACGAGAAACTACAATTCGTCGAAGAACCAATCGAAATCATGGACCGTGAAGTTAAACAGCTCAAGCAGAGCAACATACCGATCGTTAAGGTTCGTTGGAATGCTCGAAGAGGTCCTGAGTTTACTTGGGAATGAGAGGATCAGATGAAACAAAAGTATCCACACTTGTTTCTCGATGACGCAAAATAGGTACAATTTTAAAATTTCGGGACGAAATTTATTTAACGGGGAGGTAATGTAACGACCCGCACTTTTTCGATCGTTCTATACTTATAAGATTAATATTTACATAAATTAAACCTTACCAACATGATAAGCAATCCAAATTGTCGAGATTTATATTTCCGAAAAGAGTTTACACGACGTTTGACCGTCTAGTTTGACCGATGATATCACGAACTATATAACATATGATAATTATACGTTTATATATATGTATATATACATATTTAACATGATCTAAGAATGTTTTAATATCTCATTTTGTATTAATAACAATAAGTTATAAGTATATTTTAAAACTACTAACTTAAGTTTTCAAAACGATAACTATACGTAATGTTTTTCGACGTAAATACTTATAACCTATATTACTTATACATGCATCGTATAGATATGTATTTTATCACTTTTAAAGGGCTTACATACATAAAACAATATAAGTATATTTACAAAAGATAGCTATATTTGAATCCTCGTTCCGTTTCCTCAAAGATTTCTATACGTATACCTAGAGTATATGTACCCGTATCATACGCAGCTTCTAGATGTATTTACTATTGGTATATACCAATAAAAATCTGCTCCTTAGCAGCCTTAAATGATTAAGAAACATGTGGAACCAACCATTTGTCAAGTAGCATGAATTATTTAGCAAGAAAACAAAGTTAGGTATCTTTTTTTTCCTTTATAACCTAAAAACGTTTTTATGCATGCACACCATTTCTTCACCCCATTTTCTCATACTTACACTTCCATTTCTCTCTCAAAATACTCTTAACTTCATACTTGATCATCTCCAAGCATTTTCCACATCATTTAGCTTCAAAAACCTTACTTAATCACCATAAGAAAACCATACAAAAACACTTCAAGAAATCCTTCCAAGAACACAAACTTACTTCCAATCTTTCATCCAATTCCATCACCCTTTTGGTTCTAGCTTTTTACTCCTCTTTTACAGCAACCTTGTCCAAGGAACTTGAGGTAGAATCTATGTTCATAACCTTATTCGATTCATATATATATAGCTATCTTATTTTGTGGTATAAAATTTTAACAACAAGAACATAGTTTGAATGTTTTCAAACTTGTTTGCAAACTAAATAGATCCTTCTAACTTAACTTTTAAAATACTTCAAGACCTGTAATATATCATAAATATATGCTAATTTAACAAGGTATAACTTGTTTTTCAAAGAACACCTTAAAAACTGTTTTTACGACGTCGGAGTGCAACCGGGGACTGTTTTGGGTTGGATAATTAAAAACCATCTTAAACTTTGAATTGGAAGTTTATCTTCTGGAAAAATGATTTTTAATATGAATATGATAACACATAAAAATTTCATGATTTAATTCAAAGTATAAGTATTTTTAGAAAAATAATCATTTAAGGTTGTTTACATAAAGGAAAATGTTTAACTTCATAAGTTTCACTAAAGTTTCACCTATGCCGTGTGATTTTGAATACAAACCAAGGTATTTTCAGTTCATAGTCTTAAAGAGGAACTCGATCCAAGGAGATGGCAAGTTGAATCAAAGAAAACGGATTTGTAACGAAGAAACTATGACCGAAACAAAATTGGTTATCCAAGACTTGTTTAACTTCGGGATTAATTGGGAAAAATTAAATAAAATCACATCTTTCTAAGATAACATGATATTTTATATATATGTACTTATAATTCAATTTTATATGGTTCAGGATCACCCATAAACAATACGAGAAGATTAATCATAAGATCCCATGTTTGTACGCAACACGTCATTTGACAACACCGGTACTTTATGTACGCAACACGTCATTTGACAACACCGGTACCGTGGGTCAAGATTAATCTCGACCAATACATATACGATGGGGTTTTATTTATTTCATTGGGGGTTTTATTTATTTCATTGCGGGTATATTAAACATCTAAAAATGAACCATTAAAATTGAATTACTAACAACGAACTGCTAACTACGGACTAAGGAATTATTCAAAGTATTAAAAGTATAACAAGTATATATATGTGACATTTGTTTAAAAAGAAAAGGTATTGATATATTATATATGGATAGGTTCGTGATATCAACCGGAGACCAAGTCAAATTATATATATATCTTCAAGACGAAAGTGAGTATATAGTCCCACTTTTAAACTCTAAATATTTCGGGATGAGAATACATGTATTTTATGTTTTACGTTATGGACACAAGTAACTGAAAAATATATTCTACGTTGAGTTGTACCACTGGCATACTTCCCTGTAGCTTGGTAACTAATATTTACAGCGGTATTGTAAACGCGAATCCTGTTGATAGATCTATCGGGCCTGACAACCCCAACCGGACTGGACGACCAGTATTCAACGGTTGCACAGTACTTCGTTTCGTGACTACACTTGGTACGGTGTAGTAAGATTTCATAATAAAGGGAATATGCGACGTGATTAAATGTTAAGTATGGTTACCAAGTGCTCAACCACTTAGAATATTTTTATTAAACTGTTTATATACGAAATCTTGTGGTCTATATATATATATTGCTGCCGGCACTAAACCTATATCTCACCAACTTTATGTTGACTTTTTAAAACATGTCTATTCTCAGGAGATTACTAAAGCTTCCGCTGCATAATGTTGAATTTGAGCAGGATCTTGCGTACGCATATTTGTGTCAAAAATAAAACTGCATACCCGAGGATCTGTGTTGTAAAATATGCTAGAAACCGTGTTGTTATCATTATATGTAAAGTTTGTAAGTCGAAGATTATCGCTAAACGATAATCATTTTTATGTTGTCCAAAGCTTGTAACAAAAATAAGAATCATGGTTTGTAATGTATAATATATGCAGTTTTTCTTTTAAAAATGTCGCATATAGAGGTCAATACCTCGCAATGAAATCATACGTTATTTAACACGTTCTTATGGTTAAGGACGGGTTATGACACTTTGGCTTCTCCCTTTAAAGTCCAGGGAAATAACATGAGATATATCTGTTCATCCTCCACTTCTCGGATTTTAAATAGTGTGTAGATCCTATTAAAGGTACGTAGATGTTCATTTGGATCTTCCTTCGGCGCACCACTAAATTGGCATTGATTAGTCACCATGTGTAGAATTTGTCCTTTGATTTCATAATCTGGCGCATTAATGTCTGGATGAGTAATTGCGTGACCTTGGCCAGTGCGTTTAGCTCTCATTCGGTCTTCCATACTTAAAGGTTCCAGATTCTCCATAATTGAATTTGTTGAATCGGTATCACTAGATGATTCTGATTTAATGGTTCGTTCCTCAACAATCTCTGTTTGAATGATTGGTTTCTCCGGAGGAAAGTTTAGTGGTTCAGGATCTACGAACCGTTCCTGAATATTCTCCGGATTCTCAATTGTGAGGTCGGATTCAAAAAATGGATTATCGGAAATTTGAACTGAAGTACTTGGTCGACTGGATGACGATTCTAAAGAAAAATCAACGGCAGTAATATTTGCTAAATGTCTTGATCTAGTTACAGGTGGTGAACGTACAAAAGGTGGTGATCGTCTTGCTCGGTGCATTCACTGAATATCCTATTAGTTTTTAAAAAGAAAGAAAAATTATAATAAGTTATCCAATCAATAGACTTTTCTGATTTTGCCCACGTTTCGAATAGCCAAAAGATGTAGCAGAGGGGCAGGATTCGTTTGGTCTCAATATAATTGAGGACTGTTTGGTTCCAATAACCCGGTCCACGTACAAATCCAACTATTACTACGAACCAGAAAATTTTGATGTCTATCAATTTAACCACTTAAAATAAATTTTCGTAATTTTAAGAAATTTAGATAAGAAGTAGAATAAAAATCTATGTCCTAAAACTAGAATAGCGAGAAATAAGAAAGAAAAAGAGTTCGTCGGAAAAAGGTTGAAAAAGAAAAATGGTTGAAAAATAAAAGGTGACGGAAAAATAAAAGAAACTTATAAAAACTTAAAAATACTTGACTAACCTAACCTTATTACTACAACTAACTTAAAATTATAATCGCAAATTGAGATTACTAATTGGAATGATAATTGGTACATAGTAAAAGGTGTCTAAAAATATTAAAGCTTATAGGAAAAACTATATCCCAAATGGAAATAACTTAAAAAGAAACTAAAACTTAAAAAGGCGTCGCAAAATTCTAAAGTACCTAAATCTTAGTCTAGAGAAAAAGCACTTAAGGAATTCTACGGCAAAGCCTAAAAATCTAGGAGTAAAAATGACTATGGCAAAAACTAAGTTTAAAACTAAATATGAGCGAAAATTACAAATATTACGCTACAACGATTAAAAAGGGACAAAATATAAAAATATACAAAAAGTTGTAAAAAGTACAATTTTTATAAAAATATTATTTTTATATTATTTATTTATTAAAACTACTAATTTTATAATTTAATTAAACTAATTTAAACAAAATATACAAAATAATAATAAAAACTAAAAACTAATTAAAAACTAAAAACATAATTAGGGTTTTAATTAATAAATAATAATAATAATAACTCCGTAATTAATGCCTGATTAGGGCTTCTGTCGCGTGTCAGAATACCTACGCGAGTTGCGGTATTTAATGCATCAAACCCCGCGAGTCGCGGGGTTCAAAAATTCAACTGACAGGTTTTAATTTCGACGCGTTTTTATTTTTATTTTTTTTATATTTTTAATTTCTGTTTTTAATTTTCTGTTTTAATAAAAGTATTTATATAATAAAAATTTATATCTAAAAACTAAAATAGAAATATTTTATAATTTTATAAATAAAAATCTTAAAACTAGAATTATATATATATATTTTTTTTATATGTTTTTAAATAAAAACAAAACACTTAAATAAAACTTATATAAAAATAAAGAAACTTTATAAAACTTAAATATTTAACAAAATCTTAAAAATACTTATATTTTTTTTGTTTTTCTTTTTATATTTTCGAATATTTAAAAATACTTTTATAAAAACGAATTTTAATAAAAGTAAACTAAAAATCTTTTTTTTTTTATATTAGCGTTGCGCTTCCGGCGTTTAAGAGTTCCCCGGCAGCGGCGCCAAAAATACTTGATGTCAAAGCTAAGGGGTATAAAATACTATTAAATTTTTGCAGGAAATACTATTAAATACGATACAATTTTACACAAGATATTTTTTTATTTAGAGAACGGATATACTTAAACCTTGCTACAACACTTATAGGCAGTGTACCTAATCGTACAGTAGTGTAGTTTTTAGTAAGTCTGGTTCGTTCCACAGGGAATATTTTTAAACAAAGCTTAACGCTATATTAGTTTACTTTTATAAAAATACAAATATATATATAAGTAATATTATTATTATAAAGGGGGGTTTTTACCGTTTAATGACCGGTTTATCGATTTTAAAACTTTAGTCGCAGTTAAAACCTAATGTAAAATATTAAATAAATAAAAGACTTAATTTAAAGCGTAAAATAAATAACGATAATGAAATTGCAATAAAAGTGCGATAAAATAAAATTGCGATAATTAAAAAGTACGATAATTAAAAGTGCGATTAAATAACAATAAATAAAAGTGCGATAATTAGAAGTGCAATTAAATATAAAATAAAGGAAATTAAATATGAAATAAAAGAATTATGCTTATTTAAACTTCCGTAATCATGATGTTTGACGTGTTGATTTTAGTTTTATGCCCATGGGTTAATTGTCCTTTGTCCTGGATTATTTAATATGTTCGTCTGGTTTTTGTCCATAATAGTCCATCAGTCATAAATATAAAGTGCGAGTGTCCTCGTCAAATTATTCTTATACCCGAAGTTAAATATTCCAACTAATTGGGGATTTAAACTGTAACAAGATTTTAATACTTTGTTTAATAATTACACCAGGTTGTCGACTGAGTGTAACCCAAGGTTTTAATATTTTGTTATCAATTATACCAAGTGTCCTTTGTACATAATTTCACTCCTGTTTTAATTATTCTAGTGGCTATTAATCCATTCCCGTGTCCGGTTAAATGAACGATTATTCGTACATATAAATACCCCGCCCTTCGTGTCCGATTGAGTGTATATGGTAATTTATAGGGACGCCCAATTGTAAATCTTTATATTAACATTAACAAACTATCATTTAGTTAAACAAATATAAAGCCCATTAATAGCCCATAGTCTAATTTCCACAAGTGTCATTCTTTTGTCCAAACCCCAATTATGGTACAAAGCCCAATTACCCAATTTTAGTGATTAGCCCAACATCATGATTACTTTGTTTTAAATAAGCATAATAATAACTTAGCTACGAGACATTAATATAAAAAGGTTGAACATAACTTACAATGATTAAAAACAGCGTAGCGTTACACGGACAGAATTTCGTCTTACACCCTTACAACATTCGCTAACATACCCTTATTATTAGAATTATAATTAAAATTAAAATATAAATTATAAATATATATATATATTTTACGTATGAGGAGAAGAAGAAAAAGATGATATTTTACGATCAGAATGCGCGAGCTTTATAGGGGGTTTCTGAATTTGGGGCTCCGCGACTCGCGGCATTTTTGCCTTCAAACTCCGCGAGTTGCGGAGATTGAAATTACAGCTCACAACTTTGGAGTCTTTCTCTGCCGACGGTTTTTATTTATAAATATAATATATATATAATTAATATAATTAATTATATATTATATTATATTTATATACATAGTTAACTTGTAATTTTTAGTCCGTTGCGTCGAGCGTTGAGAGTTGACTCTGGTCCCGGTTCCGGATTTTCGAACGTCCTTGCGTACAATTTTATATTTTGTACTTTGCGTTTTGAATCTTGTACTCTTGTAATTTCGAGACGTTTCTTATCAATAATTGGAACCTCTTTGATTGTCTTTTGTACTTTTGAGCTTTTTGGTCGTTTGCGTCTTCAATTCGTCGAATCTGTCTTTTGTCTTCACCTTTTATTATTTAAACGAATATTACTTTTAAATAGAACAATTGCAACTAAAAGCTTGTCTTTCTTGAGGAATAATGCTATGAAATATATGTTCGTTTTTAGCATTATCAAATATTGATAGCACGAAGAGATTAATGATTTCAGATAAGAATAGTTATAAAAATATCTCCAGAAATACGGAGGATATTTATAATGAAAGATACGATAATATCTTGGAATATCTAAGATCAGCGGATGATAGAAACTATTGTCTGCAAGGGTTTAGAGTAAGGAGCAAGATATTCACTAAAGACTTTAGCAGACATTGAATCATTTGGATTCTTTTGAAGTCAAACTTATTCTTTGTGATTTATCCACGGCTTTATTCATAGTTTCGCATAATCTGCTTTTCGGTACTAAATTTTCTATTGAATATTTCCAATACTCCATTCTTTATCATCAAACTTTCGACGGTTTAGGTCGTTTACGGTTGTCTACAGTTTCTACTGCTTCATTCAAAATTCAATGTATTGATTTATAGGCTGGGTGTTTTTCAAAATTTTAGAATTGAAGATCGTAATTCAAGGAGATAATTGTTATATGTATACATATAACTGTTGATGTAGACATGCTGCGAGATTTCAAAATACTGATTGCTAAACCCTGGTAATTGGTATGGCAATTTTCGTTACAAGATACGGATGAGTATATGATAGGGTTTCAATGAACATAATGATTCTTCGGAAGGTCAGAGATCAATGAAATTGCTGGTAAATTTACTGCTAAGGTGGTGAAATATAAACGATTCTCCGGTAATGATGACGAAAGGTAACTTATATAATCAAGATTATAATAAGGCTAAACCGAATGAAAGTCGAAGTTGATTTGCTGAAGCTGTGACAAAATTGGCTACTTTGAAGAGGGATTGTAAAGTAATTTTCGGTAATAACAATGCCAAAGGAGCTAGCACAGATACTTGTTAAACGTTTACTCGGGTTCCAAGAGTTTTCAAGTGCATAACTATATGCATCAATCTCTTGTTACGTAGATGAAGTACTGTTGGTTCATCCTCTTGATTGAGGTGTTTTCAAGAATTACGAAAGGTTTGAACGCAGATTGTAATCGTTAAGATACAAATGAGGTTTAAGATGAAATCAAGTGGTAAACTTGAAGAATTGTTTAGTTTCATATGTTATAATCAATATTTTAATTCATTTTAATTGTCCAATGTTATTATTCCACAGTCGATAGTCCACAGTTAGCAATTCAATAATTCATATATAGTTTAATATATAATACTCGAATTAATTAATACGTATCGTGACCCGTATTCGTCTCAGACTCGATCACAACTCAAATTATATATATTATTATAGAATCAACCTCAACCCTGTATAGAGAACTCGATCATTACTGCATATAGAGTGTCTATGGTTATCCCAAATAATATATATAAATGCGTCGATATGATATGTCAAAACCTTGTATACATGTCCCGATATTTAAAGTGCGTAAAATAAATAACAGAAATTAAATAACGATAAATAAAGTGCGTAAAGTAAATAACAGAAATTAAATGACGGTAAGTAAAATTGCGAGAATGTAAATTGCGATAATTAAATTGCGATAAATAAAATGTAATCAGTTAGCTAGGAACAATTAGCTAGGAACAGTTAGCGTGGATTCTTAACAAAATTTCTCATAGTTAATTTGTTTGTTTCTAACAAATTTTTATTTTTGTTAAATGTTTTCTTCATTATGCCATTTGTTGAATTCTGATAGGTCAAAATCCAAATATGAATTTGAATGAAAATGGTTATTCTGTGATGAACGGATTCGTATATCGATGAATGTAAATAGGATAGTAAATGACTGTTGAATCAGCTTCGTCGAATGTACAGTGTAACTTATTAAAGTGTAATCTAAATATTCCTCGAGTATTACCTACCCATTAAAATATTTTCACCATTAACAGTTTGTACGAAAGAATTTTTAATTACAATCTTTATGAAAATATACTTGTATATATTTTTTCTTCAGATGCAATCATGGATTTAATGAGTTAATATGATATTAAACTCATTTGATTTATGTTAGAACAAGAATATATAATCTCTAAAACATTAGAGATTACATATTCACCATGTCGAACGAACATAAATGATGTAGAACGTTATGTAGAACGATGATTATACTCGAAGTACAGAATGAGATGTTGAGACATGTGATGTTGAGACTTGGGTTGTTGATGGTACTATTGGTGCCGGTGATATTGCTGAAGCTGGTAAGTTTTTGCACCATGTTTTCTAAATTGATTACTTGAGCGCGAAGCTCGTTGACTTCTTCTATTATTTCAAGATGATTGTCGGTCGGAACGAACGGATGAATAAGGTTTAGATTTTTAGATAGAATATAATCGTGGCGAGATATTCGGGAAATGAGGGTGAAAATGATGTTTCGGACTAGTTCACTGGTAAGTGCTTCAGGTTCATCGCCAAGAAGGAAATTTGGTTGATGGAAAGTATCGTCTTCTTCTCGTTTTCATTGGTTAAGTCGGCTACGAACTCATCAGATGAATTGAGGATGACTGATTGGTTGATTCATTCTGGTGACACTGCTTTCGGAGCTTAGGTGAAACTTCATATCGGAATAGCTGTCGGAATTCGAGGTATTCGAGCTGGTTGAGGGATTCATCTCATACGACCAGATGAAGGATTTTTGATAAGAAATAGATTATAGGATGTAGATTAGTACCCTGCAATACATAATTTACATATGCATATATAATACTAAAATCCCATAAGTTACAGAGGAATCTACGGAAGCTGTCAGGCAAAGTCTATAGTAGCAGATATGCTAAGATATGAATTAGCAGATACGCTAAGATATGAATTTTGTCTACACACTATTCATGCAATCCAGGCAGTAAGATATGTCCAGATTAAGAATGATAAGCAAGTGATTCTCTAAGAATGATAAGCAGGAAATTTTCGACACGAAATGATAAGCAAAACTTTTGCCATGCAGACATGGTCGAAGTCCAGACTTACTAATGCATCTAAAAAACTATCAGTTAGACACACTAATGCAAGACCTGGTTCGCTAAGACCACTGCTCTGATACCAACTGAAGTGACCCGTCCTAATCCATCCGGACGAAGTCCATATCGATTATAAACGATTCATAACAGTTGATTACATCGCGAGGTACTTGACCTCTATATGATACATTTTACAAACATTTCATTCATTTTTGAAAAGACAAACTTTCATTACATCGAAAGTTGACAACATGCATACCATTTCGTAATATATCTTACTATAATTGACTTAGTAATAATCTTGATGAACTCAACGACTCGTATGCAACGTCTTTTGAAATATGTCATGAATGACTCTAAGTAATATCTCTAAGATGAGCAAATGCACAGCGGAAGATCTCTTTCGTACCTGAGAATAAACATGCTTTAAAGTGTCAACCAAAAGGTTGGTGAGTTCATTAGTTTAACATAAATAATCATTTCATAATTTTAATAGACCACAAGCTTTCATATTTCCATTTCCCATAAACATACGTCTCATACATAGAGACAAAAATAATCATTCATATGGATTGAACACCTGGTAACCGACATTCACAATATACATATAAGAATATCCCCATCATTCCGGGATCCTCCTTCGGACATGATATAAATTTCGAAGTACTAAAGCATCCGGTACTTTGGATGGGGCTTGTTGGGCCCGATATATCTATGTAAAAGGGGCATATTCGATTTTGATCATTCAACCATATAATGTAATTTCAATTACTTCTGTCTTTTTCGTAAAATAGTTATAAAAACAGCGCATGTATTCTCAGTCCCAAAAATATATATTGCGAAAGCATTAAAAAAGGGAATAATGAAACTCACGCATATAAATATTGTAAAACAGTTAATAAAGCATTTGCATGTATTCTCAGTCCCAAAAATGTAAAGAGTAAAAGGGAATCAAATGAAACTCATGCATATAAATATTGTAAAATAGTTAATAAAGCATTTGCATGTATTCTCAGTCCCAAAAATGTAAAGAGTAAAAGGGAATCAAATGAAACTCACCAAATGTATTTTGTAGTAAAAATACATATGACTATATTGAACAAATGCAGGGTTGGCCTTGGATTCACGAACCTATATCATTTGGATATTTATTAATACACATAATCATAATCAAATAAATTTATATATATTTACTTTATTAATTATATCATTTTTATCTTAATAATATATATATGTTTCATATATTTACTTTGTATATGAAAATTATTATTTTTGTTATGTTATATGTATTAAATATATATATAGTTTGTTTGTTAAAATATAATAATTGTAATAACACTAATATAATATTTATAATGGTAAAAATGATGTTATTTGTAATACTTAATATTACTAATAAAGGTATTAGTATTAATAATCCTATTAATGATAATAATAATAATAATTTTAATAATTATAATTGTAAACTATTAATTTTTCTGTTAATAATAGTTATGTTACCGATTTTACTAATTTACATAATAATACTTATGTTAATATTAACAATTCTATTATTTATGAAAAGGTGCTAATACTAATATTTATAAAAGTAATAGTAATTTGTATTATTTTCGTATTGATAATAATAATAAAACTATTCATGATAATAATATTATAGTTTTTAATTTAATACTAATATCATAATTAATATTTATAATAATAATAATAATATTGGATACCATACATATTACTTATCATTATAATAATAACAACATTTATAATACTTATAACAATAATTATAATACTAATTATAATACAAATTCTAATAATAATAATGATTATAATGATAACAATAATAATTGTTTTTATTATACTTACAACATTAATAATAATTATACTAATTAATAATAATAATAATAATAATAATAATAATGATAATAATAATAATAATAATAATAATAATAATAATAATAATAATAATAATAATAATAAATTGAAAAAGGAACTGCCTCAATAATCTTTCAAAAAAAAAATGTGTCTCAACCCGGATTCGAACCCGAGACCTCCCGTTTCCACACAAACACCCTAACCGTATAGACTACTGCCCATTTTCTGATTAAAACCCAACACTTTTGTTTATAACTCGATTATTATTACTGTTATATCTTCATCTTCTCAAAAATAAATCGGCTCAGAGTCATAATCCAATCTAACCCTTAATTACCTGTTTAAATTAGCACACAAAGTTAAAACGGAATCGTTTAGTGATTGCTGGACAAGAAAAAAAAATATACAGAACCCAAAAAAAAGAAATTAAACCGTCGCTGAAGAACACATAAGAACTCAATTTCGATTTTTGAAATTAAGGACGTTTTAGCTCGTGATTTCTACATAAAAAAGGTTTTAAATGGTACTGAGAAACTTTATGAACTTTCAATTGATTCTAAATCATCCTACAGAAATTGAATTTTTATGATGAACGAGAAATTTGACTTTTAAAACTAAACTTTGACTCGTAAAATTTGAATTCAATATAATGAATTGAGATTTCATCCTTTCCAGGTAGATTTACTAGACTATTCTTAACACAATGACAATGTTAGATTTTGCAAAATTATTCGAAATCAAAATTGAGCCAAAAATAAAAAAATAAAAAAACGTACAGGGGACTGCGAGTTCTTCCTTACCTTCTGTTGGAAAAAAAAAGATGATAGGATCCTTAGTTGATAATTAAGAAGAAGTATAGATGTGCTAGTATTTCAGCAAAAATATTTGTTTTATGGCAACGATGGTCGACAGACCTTACCTGCTCAGGTATGGAATATATTAAAAAAATGAAGTGTTGAAATTGATTGGTAACAGAATAAAGGTATTTGATAATTGAAGAGTTTGTAATTTATTAGCTGTTTGATTTAATAATGGAGCTGTGGTTCGACAATTAGTCACAGACGATTAGAAAGAAAAAAATTCAGCTACTCCCTTCAATTAAATCGCGTATGGACATGTATATATGTATCTGGTTATAAATCTGTAAGTATCAATATATTTCAGTGTTAAAAAAATATACAAGTAATAATAATAATAAATTTAATGATAATAATATCCATGATTTAAATAATTAATGATTAATAACTAATAATTAAATAATTTAATAATACTAATTATATTAATAATAATTTTATTAACAAGAATAACAAATAAGTAGTATTACAGAATATAATAATTATAAGATCTATAACAACAATATTATTAATATTACTACTAATACTAATTATAATAATATTAATAATAATAATAATAATAATAATAATAATAATAATAATAGTAATAATAATAATAATAATAATAATAATAATAATAATAATAATAATAATAATAATAATAATAATAATAATAATAATAATAATAATAATAATAATATAACAATTTGTGTGTATCAATTTCTATATCTTTATTTAATATATTGATATTAATAATATTGATATTAATATTTACATTAATAAGTTTAGTGAAGTAATAGTAATTTTTGTATAAATATTATATTTTTAACTTGTAACCTCATTTAATCTATTAGTATTGTGTGTTATACATTATTCACTAATCGAGAATAGCATATGATATGTAGACTTTTTATATAAAATCTCATATACATAATAATTATTTAGAGAATCATATATCTTTATATATGGTTTCGGTTTTATAACCATTTTATTATTTTATATATTATTTTACATTCTTACTTCTACTTATTATATTGAGATTTGATTATTCTAAGTTATTATGTATTTATATTTATACTTACTATATACATATTTATCTACAAACAATTGTTCGTGAATCGTCGGGAGTAGTCAAGGTCAAATGTATTCATGAAAATAGTTCAAACATTTTGAGACTTGGTTTATTAACTTTGCTTATTGTGTCAGAATCATATAAGATTAGGTTTAAATTTGGTCAAAAATTTTTGGGTCGTCACAAATTCTTCAGTTCGCATCATTGACTAGCATATCTTCCAAATTTTATCTCCAATAAAACAACATTGATAGATACACTGTGCAAAGAAAGTGCTCCTCGAGATGAAATCGAGAGGTCTAGAGTAATGGGAAGACATCTCTCTTCTGAGTATGAAGTTTGGAACAAAGTCATTGACTACAACATCTACAGCAGATCTGGAAATCACTCAAATATTCATGCCACTCAATTTGCTCTCTTGTGGTGCTTAGAAAATGGGATCAAAGTGAATATTGCCTATCTAATGGCAACCAGAATGAGTGGAATTATCACCTACACTACTCGAGGATTGCCTTATGGAATGCATCTAAACAAACTGTTTAGGCACCTCAACATCTCAAGTGATGACTCTCTTCCACTTACTCACAAACCAATCCTACCACCAAAAACAACAGGAGGATCAACCTCCAAGCGAAGAAGAACTACCAATGAGGTAGGAATGAGCAGAGGAGCTATTGAGATATCAGATAGTGAAAATGAAGAAGGAAATGAATCGTTGAGGGATCTTGGGGTTAATGTCAAAATGGATAAGATCTATCAAACTCAAATCAAAAGTCTGAAGAAGGAATCAAAGGTGAAGAAATTACTAAAAGGAGTGATTAGAAGCTTGACCTGCAGGTCAGGAAATGAGGAAGACGATGATTCAAGTGAAGAATTCTAACAAGTTCTCATGAAAATGTTCTACGGTTTAATGGTTGAATGTTTAAGACAATGATGTTTGGAAAACTTTAGTATGTGTATTTAATAAGTATTCATGTGTGCTTACTACATATATTTAATTAAAAGTCCAAACATGTCAGATTTACACACGGCTGCACTGACGGTCGACCGCAGGATAAGCCATACATAAACTGACGAACCACTTTGTCTTGTTATGCCCAATAACTTTTCTCAAGTGAGAATTGACTTGTCAATCAAAAGACTTTACTCATTTAACCTACCTCTCTTGTGAAAAAGTAAAGTGTCACCTAGTAGGCCTCTATAAAAACTAGTACATTTAACTAAACTCATACTCACCATCAAAATACCTAAGAACCCACAATCAAATCATGAGACAAATTGCAGAAGGAAGAGAGGTGTCAACACATCAACTTTCAACTTATTCGCTGGCCAACTTCTCTAGTGTGAATTGGAATGTCTTTCTCAATCTTCAAGTACCTCTATATCCTCTTCATGTAAATGAATTCCATTCAAACTTCCAATTCCATGATGATATGAAGATATCATTCACTCTCTATGGCAAAAGCTATTCCTTGACACTTGAAGAATTTGGAAACATCATGGATGTTCTAAGTAACGGAATCAAATTCTTTCTTAACCCAAACTCATTTGATGAGTTTCCAGAATGGTTAGTGTAACAACCCAACCCGTTATCTAACCAAAACGCGATTAATTTTTTTTATTCAAAACTGTCCAGTTCAGCATTCGGCACTGTGCGCCCCACTGTGGAGCGGCGCTCCAAAGTGGTCTGTCCACTCTTTCCTTTTTTGACAAAAAGATCGTCCACATCCCGACATTTTTAGACGAAACGGTTTTCACAACGCATTAAAGTAAGTAAAACTAACACGTTTTCATAATAAGACAAGTTTTACAACACCGGGCTCACATCAACCCAATTTACAACAAAGTGACCATTTCGACCCAGTTTAGTTTAATACAAAACATAAACCGAGCATGGCGATTGGGGATACGCTGCCCAATCCTACTCAATCCAAAAGCACGTATTCTAAAGCAACCTACACAATCCATTAGTTCCTACGCTTACCCGATCCACCACCTCCACGAGAATATATAAAAATGTAAACAACGAGAGGGTAAGCTATGAAAGCTTAGTGAGTGTAATAAGTATACACATGCATATATAATATACCTACTTGCAACCACCTACTCACATACCACATACGTGCTAGCAATATAATATTAGCATACAGAATCCAAGTATAAAGCTAATAACCTCCATTACCGCAACTAGCATAAACAATAGCATATACTCCAAAATATAATATGCTACACTACAATACATACACAAACTATATGGTTAACCATACTCGCGTCATGGTGCTACCGGCTCTTTGGTTCACACCATACGCACTTAACATGATGCTACCGGCTCTTTGGTTCACATCACGTCTTGAGTCATACTCATGTTAAGGTGCTACCGGCTCTTTGGTTCACACCTCAACAACTCGTGCTATAGTGCTACCGGCTCTTTGGCTCACACTACAACACATGTACTACGATGCTACCGGCTCTTTGGTTTATACCATAGCATACAAATAAATATACTATATACATACATGCATAAATATCCCACTCACCTTGGAATGTCCGCACAAGTCATGTATAACATGATCTCCGTCCTCAAATCCGAGCAAGTAACCACCTATATTACACATAGGTACAATATACACATAAATAGACATTCTCTAAAAGAGAACTCGACACAAACATCCCTTAGCTGAGGGATCACACATTGCTCGCCAAAACCCGCCCATTTAATCACCTAATGGACACAAACTAATTACCACTTCGGGTGGTAATTCAAACCAACACAACAAAGTACAATTTAACCCAAATCATACTTTACACCAATTAGACCAAACCTAGGTCTTAACACTAAATTACTACTTTGGTAGAAATCATTTCAAATGCCAACTACACCAAAACCCCAACACGTGCAATATTGACTCATATTGCTTTTGACCACGTTTGACTTATGTTAAAATACTATTTTAACCCAAAATTACTTCTCGCGAGTAATTACATCCAAAAAAATCATTTAACACTTAACAAAAGCGTTTAACATCCATTTAATCCAAATTAGTGTCATCCTCAATTTTGACCCAATTCCAATTTACCTATTTTGACCAAAGTCATAAAACGCCCCATAATCACTAACGGCTAGTGATTATATTTCCAAAACACCAATTAGCGACTAAATCAAGTATTAACATACTTGATTCACCAAAACTTGACTCAATCTTAGTTTGACACTAAATCAAAGTCAACACCCATTTTGACTAGCGAACTTGTTCTTAAGAACATCTAAACACTAACATATTTATAATCTAGTGATTTACACCCAAAACCATGACCAAAATCGTCATCAAACCCTAACCCACCAATAATCGGGTTCACATATACTAACAATACCCAAAACTCCCAAATTCCACAAGGAATGCGGTTTGAAACCCTAACTAGCACAAACCTTAAACATGAACAAGAATCTTAACAATTAAATTCGGAGTTAGAACTTACCAACACTATCAAAACGTAGCCATTCACGAGATGTACAACTTTAACACTTGAGATTTGACCCGAAACGTCATTCTTCTTCTCTAAATGCAGCTCTCTCTAAACTCTCTCCTCTCTCTTTAGGGTTGAAGATGAGAGTGTTTGGTGGAAGTGAAATGAGATTTGAATAAGGTTTAGATCAGTTTTGAGGTCCCCAAGCCGTCCATATGCGAAAGGACCATAATACCCCTCATTTAAACACTTTAAAAAGGCTGAAAAATGCATCAGACGCAATCGGAGCGCCACTCAATAGGGTGGAGCGCCGCTCCAACATACAGATGATGGCAGTCGAGCACAACAGGTTTCAGCAACTTGTTTTGGCCATAACTTTTTGGCCGTAACTCCATTTTCGATGAATCAAATATCGTTGGAAACGTAATAAGATATTCTTTCCAATGATAAGGCTTTGAAACATTAACTCAAACTTTATTCGGGGTTCAAAAATTACGTTGCACACCTTGTAACTCAAACAACCATGTGTAACAGAAAAACGGGGTGTTACAACTCTCCCCCACTTGAGCTCGATCACGTCCCTGTGATCCGCATCATTTACCAAGAGGTAAGTGCTTCAATGTCTCCACCCTTACATACAATAAGAACCATGTCCCACGATCCTACGAAACGCAACCACACCCAACATCTATAATATCCTCCGCTAATCCGAAGATCCCCCCCACACTCTAATAATCACTAACGTGCATCACCGCAACCAGTGGTATCTCATACATTCAACGTCCACAATGCCCACTTAGGAATCATAGAAAACACCATGTATCCCTACCAGTTCTCTCGTGCTACAACCCGCAACAAGCTACGTCCATAACTATATAGCACCAACGCGATGTACTAGGTCCACTACACCGTGAACCAAGTCTTGCATTAATCCAAGTCGAGAAGGATTCATGCCGCGTTAAAAATTCGTGCTTCATCGGTTCATAAACGCACACTCAACTGTTCAATCATGAGTGTTCTCCGATTGAAGAACCAACTTCCTCCGTCTCCAAAATCGGGTCATACCTTCAATGAAGAAATTTCAGTATCACCAAATAATCACCTTAGGAGTACCACCTTCCCACCAATCAATCCGCACATGGATCTCCGTCACTGGATTAATCTAGGATGACAATAATACACTACAAACTAGACGGAACATCAACACTCGACATATGGTTTCTCCCCTAAACCCTACAACGCATCCATATAATACGGCTTCCTAGAACTATCATGAAAACTATTCGTGTGCTAGAATCCCGTCAACGGAGAATTATCCTCACAACAACTCGCAATTCGCCACACGACCCATAAAATATTCACCAACGCCGGGTGAATCCTCCTATCTAGACCGTCCAATAAGGGTGGCCTCGACATTTCAATGCAACCAACGGGTCACATCACTAGGGAAAACACTCTCACAAACCAACAACAACCGTGTGTCTCTATGTGAGGCAATCAGAACCGGCACTCCTCGCCTCTCAATCATCCATAAAGTGGAATAATCCACTGACAATTTTCACGACCACATTTCCCGAAAGGGAAAATATAGTATCCATCCCGAAATCGAACCCGTACCTACTCAACAGTACTATCCGGGTTTCACACCAACCCAAATTTACATCACGAGAGCACCCGCATCGACAGTTACATTCTCTCACATCCGTGATCTCAAACTTCACACTTGGTCTCATACCGCACTTGGTACTGTACGACCACCTTACACAAGAAGACTTACGCTTCACTTGATCTAACACCACCGGAGATTCCTCGGGCGGCAATAAAAACT
Source organism: Rutidosis leptorrhynchoides (assembly GCF_046630445.1). Lineage (NCBI taxonomy): Eukaryota > Viridiplantae > Streptophyta > Magnoliopsida > Asterales > Asteraceae > Rutidosis > Rutidosis leptorrhynchoides. The sequence goes on from NC_092335.1 coordinate 213,347,280, forward strand.
CCCCATTTAGAATTCAGCTCCACATTCTCACCGCCAAGATGATAATATCCCGTGGAATTATCCTTCCACGACACACATGAGCAATCTTGAAACAACCCGTCCATATTACTATAAACGCAGTACGTTCTCATTGGTCCCATAGTGAGATATTTGACCTATATATGATACGTTTTAGAAAATATTGCATTCGTTTCATAAAAAGCACACCATTATTATACATAATGCATGTTTTAAACAAGTGGGCGATTATTTATGAAATAATCCCCAAAATATATCGGTTTCCAAATACTACACACGTGATGCAACAGTCGAATATAATACATGACAAAGGTTTTATTGAATGCAACACTTTATTTAAATAAAAGTATGAGACTCCATGCACAGCTTGCTCAGATAATGCAACAGCGGAAGACTTTCTTAAGGACCTGAGAATAAACATGCATAAATAGTCAACACAAAGGTTGGTGAGATATATAGCTTTATCATCGATATAAATATAGACCACAAGATTTCATAGTTATAAATATATATACATTCGCAAGTGTATAAAAGTATTCTATAAGTTGTTGAGCGCTTCGGTAACCATACTTAACCATTAATGTGGCATATTCCCTTTATTATGAAATCTCCCTACACTGTACCAAGTGTAGTAAAAAAGAAGTACTATGCAACCGTTTACGATACTAGAGCGACTAGTCCGGTTGGGGTTGTCAAACCCGATAGATCTATCAATAGGATTTGCGCTTACATGTTCTTACAACATGTAAATATTAGTTACCAAGCTATTAGGGAAGATATGCAATGTGGTACAACTCAACGTAGAATATATTTTAAGTACTTGTGTCCATGGCGTAAAACATAAAATGCATGTATTCTCATCCCAAAATATTTGTAGAGTTTAAAAATGGGACTATATACTCACGGTAGTAAAAGTATATTAATAATAAGTTTTTAACTTATTAAAAATATGATCGTCGTCCTTTAATTCACGAACCTATTATAATAATAATGATTCAGATAATAATACATGTGAACAAAATTAATATAGCAAGTTCATATCATATATTCAATCACATGTGATTGTTTAAGTTTATACTTTCAATCACATGTGATTATTTATATTTTCAATCACATGTGATTATTTAAGTTTATATTTTCAATCACATGTGATTATTTATATTTTCAATCACGTGTGATTATTTAAGTTTATATTTTCAATCACATGTGATTATTTAAGTTGTCAAGTTTAGTAGTCCAAAATAGTCCGAAAAGTCCAACAGTCCAATAATCGGTATATATATATATATATATATATATATATATATATATATATATATATATATATATATATATAATCTTAGAATTACCCCACGGCGTATTGTGTACGTATTGTCTTGCATCAATCCAGAGACGTATTGTATACGTATTGTCTTAGAATTAACTAAGACGTATTGTGTACGTATTGTCTTAGGATTTATCAAAACGTATTGTGCACGTATTGTCATGGAACGTACCAAGATTATTATATATATACAATCTCGAAATTAATCAAGATTATAATATTTTGTTATACTAATGATAACATGTCCAAATATATATAGGATATAGGAAAAGTTAACAAGGATATGGTTAATATAGTTTTTATAATATAAATTTCGTCCACACCACGTTAATTTTAGCAGATTTTGTTTTGCTCGCCAAATATTCATTACAACTCCATTTAAAGTGAATCAAATTGCTATGGATTCCTTAAGAAGTCAATTTTACAAAACCAATTCGAAAAGTTCATCCCAAGTAGTAATTTTTAGAGCTTTACCCTCTTTTTGTGTCGGTGGACAGATTTGGAAAAATCCCGGCATCCACCCAATATATTATTTTTGATAAAATACTTCCACTTTGTCTAAAATCATGAAAAAAATACTGGAAGTCTTATTTATATATATTAACATATTTCCAAAGTCTTAGCCTCGAACTCAAAGTCTAAGATAGGTTTTTAATTCCCAACCCAAAACAGCCCGCTTTTTACTGAATGGAAATTAAAGGATATATGTTAAGTTTCAAGGTGTTCTTCATATGTACAAGTTATAAGTTCTTATATTAACTTAATATAACATCATAATACATATAAATAAGTGTTATTAGAGTTAAGTTAGAAAGATTAGATTAGTTTTTCAAACAAGTTTAGAATCAACTAAACTATGTTCTAGTTTATAAACTCTTATATAGATAGCTATAAACATATGAATTGAACAAGAGTTGAAGTAGAGTTTTTACCTCAAGTTTAGAATGTAAAGTTTCTGGAAAGAAGTAGTAGAACAAAACTTGAGAGAGTTCTTGCAAGTGTGTGTGAAAATTGAAAGTAAAATTTGGAAAATGAATGTGTAAAAATGAGTTAGAAATGGTGCTTATTTATAGGCTTGAAAATTTGGCTTTTAGTGAAAATATCTAAGATAAGTTAAATTGTATTAAGACATGGATGACATATTAAATTGATTAGGTCATGAATGATATATTACACAAATAATTGCAGATTTCTATTGGTATATACCAATAGTAAATACTTCTAGAAGCTGTGTATAATACGGGTAAAAATACCGTATGAATGCGACTAGAATTCTTGAGAAAATTGAACAGAAATACGAGCATAGCTATCCTTTATATGTATTGGTATATTATAAAGTGTATTCAATACTTGTAAGGATGTATTTACACTCGTAATACATTATATGTAAATACATTTTAACATAGTTATTTACGTCATTTAAATAGTAACATATATATTGTTCAAAAACTCTTTAAATTAGTAGTATGAAAATATATATACAATACTTTGTTAATATACTTAATGAGATATTTAATTATCATATTTTCAAGTTAAATATATATAAATCCATATATATACACAATAATTAAACAATTAAAAAATTAAATCAAGTTATGACGTTCGTGAATCGTTGGAATAAAAGGGTGAACAAAAGCTTGTGTAAAACTCTTTCCGGAGGTTCAAGATTTATTAAAAATTCATTGCTTATCAAGTCAAAATTATATAAAGATTAAGTTTAAATTTGGTCGGAAATTTCCGGGTCGTCACAAATCTCATCATTGGTCATAAACACCAAATCACTGCAAATTCACTTTAGGCTCCCGGAGCCGACATATACAATAGATGCCGTACACACGACGACATCGCACCTTCACACCACAAATCAGAATTAATAGCCTATCATCGTTCGCAAAGCGAACTCCACCAAAGTCCTACATACGCCTCTAAGCCTAGGCATATGCCACTCTGCTTAATCAGTCGTGCTTTTCATTCAAGATCACCCGACCTTCTACACAACGAACCTTTATCAACCATTGCTCACTCTCATGGGGAAGAGTGACCAAATCCGACACCATAATTGTGTCTACCACAATATCAACACGTCATCATAACCTTTGGCTTAACCGACCATTAAGTCCATCACCGGCTCACCGGTCATCTTTACCCGTCTAACACTTAAGAGCGACAATATTCGCTCATCCGCCACTTCATAAGAAGCATTTACTGCAATGCTCTTAAACTTTGACTTTCACATCTGTCGAATTACTATCACCCGTCGATCACTATTTAAAATCTTCGATGCTTCCAAGGGTATCTCACGGGCACCCTAAGCACAAAGTGATCACACCATCATCGGAGTTGAACATTACACTAGCAGGTATAAGAAAGCACCTGACGCCGTGTCATGCAGACTCCCACCACAATCAACCGAATTTTAGAAACTCGATCTTTAGGTTCCATACACCCGATGTCACCCATCTCTCTATAATAATGACCCGCAGTCATACCTACTCGGCAAACCTTACAGTTTATCGTCTTATCGAAAGTTCCTAGCGATCACACGCTACCCGCAACTTCCACAAGGCCAAATGATATAGCCTCACGAACCCTTCATCTAACACTAAGGAGATGCTTGGAAACACCAAGTCTTCCGCTCTTCCGCACATCGGCACAACCACATCATCAAAGGGTATTCTGTTAGGAATGTTACCCTATAATCCACAACACGCTAACACACTACGCAATCACCGTCATACGGGTCCCACTCCCATGAGTTTAACGACCCGATGACTCCTCGATTCGCCAATTCCAAGGCGACTCACAACTAGAATCCTTACACGTTTCTCTAACCACACACTCTACCGAGTGTAACCCAATTCTATAATCATTAGACTTGCTATATCCCATCACGGGATTCAAGTCTTCGTCGTACACACACTCACTAATCGGTCCTCCTAGTTACGATGAGTAACTACAACCAATGACAATCCCAATAATACACCCACTACCTAGGGTGACTAAGTACGCGCCGAACTCGTGAGTTGGCTCACTCAACTAACCGAATCCACCGCAACACTTCCCGACTCGCAATGAACTCGACGTGACAACAAGCACATTACCCGAGACAACTATAACCGAGGAACCATTAAAAGATTCCTCATTCATCCCGAATCTACCCCAACCATGCCACGTTTTCTCTGCTCGGTACCCGTCATGTCATGCTCGGTGTCAAGATACACGGTTGTAATAATGGTGATCAGTCACTATTACAATTGCGTACCTTACCATTTCCACATGGTCATGAAAAGTACTTTACCCGGACTAACGCAACATTCACACAAAATAACACGCGATAATCCCTAGTACCTGAATGACCCAAGTCCTTACCGTGAACTTGATCACTCAAACCGCCAAAAGTGCGAATCTCTCCAGTAGATTCGTCTCTAGGACACCGCACCAAAAGATACCTGTATATATACACCAATATACCATATAATAATAAATGTACACAAGTACACCACAACAACAAGTGAACCTACAACCTAGGTGACTATCACTAAAACAACGTCCAAGTTCGCCTACTTACATTAAGCACTAGCAATCTAAGGCACTAGTTTTAAACACGAAATAAGGCCCCACAAAATTTCACATTGGACAAGCACAAGTCCTAGTTAGTCACCTACTCCAAGGCACTAACAAGTCTCAATCCGACCCGTAATCCTACAAGTCCCGCAACTAACGCACCACTGTCAATAAGTCTAAGACTAGGCACCTATTCCAAGGTCACCTAATTCCCTTAGACCATGCTCTGATACCATTTGTAACAACCCAACCCGTTATCCAACCAAAACGCGATTAATTTTTTTTTTATCAAAACTGTCCAGTTCAGCATTCGGCGTGACGCGCCCCACTGTGGAGCGGCGCTCAAAAGTGGTCTGTCCACTCTTTCCTTTTTTGACAAAAAGATCGTCCACTTCTCGACACTTTTAGACGAAACGGTTTTCACAACGCATTAAAGTAAGTAAAACTAACACTTTTTCATAATAAGACAAGTTTTACAACACCGGGCTCACATCGACCCAATTTACAATAAAGTGACCATTTCGACCCATTTTAGTTTAATAAAAAACATAGACCGAGCATGGCGATTAGGGATACGCTGCCCAATCCTAATCAATCCAAAAGCACGTCTTCTAAAGCAAGCTACACAATCCATTAGTTCCCACGCTTACCCGAGCCACCACCTCCACACGAATCTATAAAAATGTAAACAACGAGAGGGTAAGCTATGAAAGCTTAGTGAGTGCAATAAGTATACACATGCATATATAATATACCTACTTGCAACCACCTACTCACATACCACATACGTGCTAGCAATATAATATTAGCATACAGACTCCAAGTATAAAGCTAATAACCTCCATTACCGCAACTAGCATAAACAATAGCATATACTCCAAAATATAATATGCTACACTACAATACATACACAAACTATATGGTTAACCATACTCGCGTCATGGTGCTACTGGCTCTTTGGTTCACACCATACGCACTTAACAAGATGCTACCGGCTCTTTGGTTCACATCACGTCTTGAGTCATACTCATGTTAAGGTGCTACCGGCTCTTTGGTTCACACCTCAACAACTCGTGCTATAGTGATTCTGGCTCTTTGGTTCACACTACAACACACGTACTACGATGCTACCAGCTCTTTGGTTCACATCGTAGCACACTCGCACATACTATGGTACTACCGACTCTTTGGTTCATACCATAGCACACAAATAAATATACTATATACATACGTGCATAAATATCCCACTCACCTTGGAATGTCCGCACAAGTCATGTATAACATGATCTCCGTCCTCAAATCCAAGCAAGTAACCACCTATATCACACATAGGTACAATATACACATAAATAGCCATTCTCTAAAAGAGAACTCGACACAAACATCCCTTAGCCGAGGGATCACACCTTGCTCACCAAAACCCGCCCATTTAATCACCTAATGGACACAAACCAATTACCACTTCGGGTGGTAATTCAAACCAACAAAACAAAGTACAATTTAACCCAAATCATACTTTACACAATTAGACCAAACCTAGGTCTTAACACTAAATTACTACTTAGGTAGAAATCATTTCAAACGCCAATTACACCAAAACTCCAACACGTGCAATATTGACCCATATTGCTTTTGACCACGTTTGACTTATGTTAAAATACCATTTTAACCCAAAATTACTTCTCGCGAGTAATTACATCCAAAGACATCATTTAACACTTCACAAAAGCGTTTAACATCCATTTAACCCAATTTCAATTTACCCATTTTGACCAAAGTCATAAAACGCCCCATAATCACTAACGGCTAGTGATTATATTTCCAAAACACCAATTAGCGACTAAATCAAGTATTTACATACTTGATTCATCAAAAGTTGACTCAATCTTAGTTTGACACTAAATCAAAGTCAACACCCATTTTGACTAGCGAACTTGTTCTTAAGAACATCAAAACACTAACATATTTATAATCTAGTGATTTACACCCAAAACCATGACCAAAATCGTCATCAAACCCTAACTCACAAATAATCGGGTTCACATATACTAACAATACCCAAAACTCCCAAATTCCACAAGAAATGGGGTTTAGAACCCTAACTAGCACAAACCTTAAACATGAACAAGAATCTTAACAACTAAATTCGGAGTTAGAACTTACCAACACTATCAAAACGTAGCCGTTCATAAGATGAACAACTTTAACACTTGAGATTTGACCCGAAACACCATTCTTCTTCTCCAAATGGAGCTCTCTCTCTAAACTCTCTCCTCTCTCTAGGGTTGAAGATGAGAGTGTTTGGTGGAAGTGAAATGAGGTTTGGTTAAGGTTTAGATCAGTTTTGAGGTCCCCAAACCGTCCATATGCGAAAGGACCATAATACCCCTCGTTTAAACACTTTAAAAAGGCTGAAAAATTCATCAGACGCAATCGGAGCGACGCTCAATAGGGTGGAGTGCCGCTCCAACATACAGATGCTGGCAGTCGAGCACAACAGGTTTCAACAACTTGTTTTGGCCATAACTTTTTGACCGTAACTCCGTTTTCGATGAATCAAATATCGTTGGAAACGTAATAAGATATTCTTTCCAATGGTAAGGCTTTGAAACATCAAATCAAACTTTATTCAGGGTTCAAAAATTACGTTGCACACTTTGTAACTCAAACAACCATGTGTAACAGAAAAACGGGGTGTTACAGTTAGAAAAAGAATGTATTCTTGAAACACTGAGTGAATGACCACTCTAATTTGAGTAAGTCAACAAGGAAGGTTTCTTGGTGCATCACCTTACTTCAACATATGATCTATGGCAACAGACCATCTCCATAAATGTATATGGAAAAGGTGAAATACTTTGGAGAATGAATGCAAATGAGGTTACTCTCTTGTGGTGTCTCATACACTCACTTAAGGTAAACATTGCATTTCTTATGGAATCAAGAATGCAACAGGAAACTCAAGAACCCTACTTGAAACTACCTTATGGCCTTCATTTAACTAAACTTTTTGCTCATCTCAAATTAACAACTTCTTATCACTATGCTGCTCAAGTTTCGTGATAAGGCTAAAAAGGAACATATATTTCATAGCAATATCCCTGCTAAATAATAGGTTTTCATATGTAATTGTATTATGTTTTCATTGTAATTGTTTAAATAAATAAGTGCGAAGACAAAAGGCGAAAACGAAGAGTTGAAGACAAAAACGTCCAAAAAGCTCAAATGTACAAGATACAATTCAAGTGGTTCAATTTATTGATGAGAAACGTCTCAAAATGACAAGAGTACAAGTTACAAAACGCAAAGTACATGATATTAAATTGTACGCAAGGACGTTCGAAAATCCGGAACAGGGACATGAGTCTCCTTATATTAATTATTTATATTTTATATTTATATATAAATTATGTCGACAAGCAAGGTTCCAAAATTGTGTGAGCTGGATTTTCAAACTCCACGACTCGCGGAGTTTGCAGGCTTAAAACTCCACGACTCGCGGAGCTGCAAAAATCAGAAATGCCTATAAAAGGCAATGCATTCTGCCGAGTTTAAAAATATAATAAATAATAATAATAATAATAATACTCTGTAATAAATAATAAATGTATATAATATATATATATATATATATATATATATATATATATATATATATATATATATATATATATATATATATATATATATATATATATAGTATAGGTTAGTTTTATATTAGATTAGTTTGAGTTATGTAAAAGTTATTTTTACGGGTTTTAAAGTCGAAATTCTGTCCGTGTAACACTACGCGATAAATACTCAATGTAAGTTATGTTCTCCTTTTTAAAATAATGTCTCGTACTTAAGTTATTATTATGCTTATTTGAGCCAAAGTAATCATGATGTTAGACTAAATATTAAAGACGGGGTAATTGGGCTTTGTACCATAATTGGAGTTTGGACAAAAGAACGACACTTGTGGAAATTAGACTATGGGCTATTAATGGGCTTTATATTAAATTAACGATACCTCGTTAATTTAATATAAAGGTTATGATTTGACGTATCTATATATAACCACATACATTTAATCGGACACGATGGGCGGGATATTTATAAGTACGAATTATTGTTCATTTGACCGGACACGAGGATGGATTAATAGTCAATGGAATTATTAAAACATGGGTGGATTATATTCAAGGGTAATTGGTGTAATTGTTAACAAAGTATTAAAACCTTGGTTTACACACAGTCGATAACCTGGTGTATTCATTAAGCAAAGTATTAAGACCTTGTTACAGTTGGAATCCCCAGTTAGTTGGAATATTTGACTTCGGGTATAAGGTTAAATTTGCCGAGCAGTTTATAATTATGACCGATGAACTATTATGGACAAAAACCAGATAGGTTTCAAATACATCCAGGACAAAGGACAATTAACCCAGGACAATAAATTAAAATCAAAACGTCAAACATCATGGTTACGGAAGCTTAAATAAGCATAATATATTTTATTTCATTTTTTCTCGTACTTTTATTTATTGTCATTTTAATTATTGTTATTTATTTTATATATTGTTATTTAAATATCGTCATTCACTATACGCTTCGCTTAAAATATAAATCGGCAAACCGGTCATTAAACGGTAAACCCCCTTTTATATATTATTATATATAATTATATATATTTTGTACAAATATAGTTGTTTAAAAATATAGTGTGCAATAAGCCCGCTCCCTGTGGAACGAACCGGACTTACTAAAAATTATACTACTCTACGATTAGGTACACTGCCTATAGTGTTGTAGCAAGGTTTAGGTATATCCCATTTGTAAATAAATAATTAAAACTTGTGTAATATTTCGTCGTATTTTGTATTTAAATTAATACTATTTCGTACACCCCGCTGCACACATCAAGTTTTTGGCGCCGCTGCCGGGGAATCGGCGAAACGCTATATTTTTAAAATATATTTGTATAAATATATTTGTATATTATTTTTTAAAAAAACAATATAAAATTCTTTAAAAAAAAAAAAACTGGAACCCAGGCCCATGCGATCTAATGAGCCGAGTGTTGTAAAACCATGCGATCGCATGGCCTGACCTGACACACCCTACTGAACCTGCCGACAGCATTAATTACGGATTATTATTAATTATTATTAATATTAAACCCTAATTAGGGTTAGTTATTATATTAATTAATTTTAGATATTAATTAATTTGTATATTTAGTTTATTTAGTTTTAATAAATTATAAAATTAATACTTTTATAAAATAAATAATATAAAAATAATATTTTTATAAAAATTGTACTTTTTACAACTTTAAGATTATTTTTATATTTTGTAACTTTTTATTTGTTTTAGCGTAATATTTGTATTTTATCGCTCGTACTTAGTTTAAACTTAGTTTTTGCCATAGTTATTTTTATTTCTAGATTCTTAGGCTTTGCCGTAAAATCCCTTAAGTGCTTTTTCTTTAGATTAAGATTTAGGCGCTTTAGAATTTTGCGACGCCGTTTTTCGCTTTAGTTTTAAATAGATTTTAGTGCCTTTAAGTAATTGCCCTTTTCTGAATAAAATTGCATTTACCTTTAGACCTTTAGACGCAACTTTTTAGATATAATTTTTAGACTTTTAAGTTTCGACATTTTTCTTTCTTATTTTTATTTTTCGACGCGCACTCTTTTTCTTTCTTATTTTTCGACGCTCTAATTTTTAGGATTTAGAATTTTTTTTTTCTATTTCTTCTCTAAAATTTCAAAATTAAAAATTATTTTAAGCGGTTAAATTAATAGACATCCAAATTTTCTGCTTCGTAGTAATAGTTGGATTTGTTAGTGGCTGAGTTGTGAGCTTCCGATTTAAAGGGTTCTGGCTCCCTACTGCATCTATTGGCTATTCGAAACGTGGGCAAAAGCAGAAAAGTCTATTAATTTGATAACTTATATAATTTTTATATTTATAACTAATAGGATAATTAAAATTTGGTAATAAGCACATTATGAAAAGTCTCGAAGATATTTTGGAAACTCTTTACGACATACAAAATCAATACTCTCAACCGAGTGTTGATGACAATTCGTTCGGTCAATCTTGGATCACGAATGATGAAACAATAACTGGTTGTGAAATCTGTGGAGATTATCACTCAACATGGGAATGTTATTATTACGTTCCTATGGAAAATTATGCACCCATGGAACCTGAATGGAACGATTATGAAGAATACAATTCAAATTGGGATTATTCCCAAGAATATTTCCAAACTCAACAACCAGTAGACGAGGAAAATTACGTGTCTGAAAATTTATTAGACAATATGAAAATCAAACTCGAAGAACTCAATGCTCAAAATGAACAAATGAGAGAGTTTGTAAACCGGCAAGCTGAAACTCTATCAGATTACACACCTGTTGATCTGAGGAGTCGTGTGCAAGAAAATCTCATATCATCGAATTTTGATGAATTCGAGAGCTCCGAAATCACCAACTATCCCGATGATACTTTTTATTCAGCTTTACCAATTTCACAACATATCGACACATTAGCCTCTACCGACGAAATCATCAATCCATCAATGGATGATGAAGAAGAAGTAAGGGTGACAAATTGGTACTCTTGGGAAAACGATAACGTTGAAAATTTTACCGCCGAGGCCAAACCGAACTTCACCATTACATAACCTTCCAACCCAATATTCTCAATAGACGAGTCATCTACCAAAGATGAACTACGAGCTGTAATAGATAATGACACCTCGGATTTCACCCAATCGGGTAATAGAGGTGAAAACTTTGATCCTGAGAATAAAAGGAAGGAAATGTTAGGAATTGTCCACCCTATAATATATATGTCGGTGTATATCGATCCATTTGACCAAGAACCAGAAAAGAGACATATCCATTTACTAAAAGCTACACTTAAAAAAGAATTAAGTAGTGACGATCGGGTGGTTCTAAACTTTAAACCCATTTATATATTTTATACCACCAGAGATGTAAATAACTGGCTCACTATTCTAATTCGTGGAACTTATTCTACCGACTTCACATGTCGTCAGCTAAGTGTGGGGAAGTCTAACCCCACTTAACGTTAAATTAGGGGTTCGGGTTAGTGCATAACTCGTTAATAAAAATGCATGATTAGGGTAAAAGACACTTTTTCAAATATTAGTAAACAGTTCAGAAAAGCAGCCATTTTTGAAGAAAAAAAAAAGAATGTGTGATAAAATAAGAAGGAATGAACGATGAGGCGCGCCATCTATCATTCGACGAGCTCTGTAATTACAAACTGGGTATTTTCAATCACTTTTCTACACTAATCACCCTCATGAATTTATAATTAGAGTCTGATTTCATGCAAATGAGGGCATTGCACGACCTTAAGTGTGGGGAAGGATTATAAATTCTCTCGGATTTACACTTGGTTTTATTTGCCAAATTTTGTGAAAATTTGAAAAATTTTCAACTAAATGAATTCAAAATCATGTTTATACATATTTACGAACGATGAAAACTAGGTGTTAATACCGAAATTATCGTTACCTCGGAAAGGACATAAATTGAGAAACAACTAAAACGCTTGAATTTATTTATTAGGATATAAAAAGACGCATGAAAAAAGCCAAGTGTGGGGAGAATATACCAAGTTATTCAATAAAAAATTATCTATCACATGTTTCTGTAAAGTTATTGCAGGTGCTTTTGTTTTGGACTAAATTAACTGTTTTACCCGATTTACTGTAATATATTTGAAAGAAAAGATGGATCTACACGATGAATCAATTCCATCATTAAAAGGAAGTAAAGTCTTCCGAAAAAGACACGCGCTTCTTGATTTAGGTTAAGAAGTTGTCGTCCAGACCAGCTGTAGGTTGACGAAAAATCTAGAAAAGTCATCACTAAAACCAGCAGGAAATCCACGGACCTCAGCATCAAACAGGGTCGCCAGGTGGTCAGATTTATCCTAACCATGAGAAGGATTTATCTCGTACAATGGGGGAGCACCGTGCAAATTAGCTTGATAAAACTAATGAATCAGATCCCCAGAAAGGATAATCTCCTTAAAGATCAAAAATCAGCTTTTAAGACTGATATTACTCAATCCTTGAGATTGACCTTAAAGATTGAGAATTACAAACTCATGGAATTTAATGATATCTAAACTCGAGCTTGAACGAGAAAATATTTTGATCAAAAATACAAACCGATTTGTTTTCTGAAAACCCATTTTCAATGCGTTCATTACCATTGAACGTAAAATCCTAGGAATTCACCTGAAATTCATTAGGTCACCTGAACCAAATCGGGTGTCAACCGTAAGAACGGTGGTTGCATAGCATGGTCAGAGACAGGACCTTGTGCCAGACCGAAAAAATTATAGGATGATCTTACTATTGCTCCTACAAAGGATAGTAATAGCATCCGACACGTTTTTAGACCATAATCAAATGCATGTCATTAGACATTGCCTTAACAGTTGCTTGTTCATCGCTTTCCTTTACAACCGAACGGTAGTTTACCGAAAGGTAATATACGGAGCAAGTAAACTAGACGTGTTGCTTTCCTAATATAAGGTTAGCAAGTGGGTGACACAAAACCATAAGTTTTGAGCTAAAATTTTCAAATCTGAAACCCACAAAACCCACAAAAATATTTTGCAACACCGGTGAAGGGTTATTCCGGAAAACTTATCTAGGGTAAAAGCTAGATTGAATTTTCAAAGATCAAATGTTTTCATAAAGATCCAATTTTCTTAAGGATCTACATTTTCATAGTCATGTGGGACTGTAAACCGCCTTTCAAATGTGCACTTTGCTTTGGAAACCGAAAGTAAATCGGCTATTTGATTGCAAGTGTCGTTGACCTAAACCCGAGGCAACTGTGGATGACACACCCACCTTTAACCATGGTTCTATCGTTACTATCATTGTTTATACCACCATATCAAAATCACTAATGTACAAAGTGTGATGAATAAAAAAGTGATTCATGTATGTTTTTATTTCAAGTTCTGTATTGCTTGAGGACAAGCAACGCTCAAGTGTGGGGATATTTGATAAGGCTAAAAAGGAACATATATTTCATAGCAATATCCCTCCTAAATAATAGGTTTTCATATGTAATTGTATTATATTTTCATTGTAATTGTTTAAATAAATAAGTGCGAAGATAAAAGGCGAAAACGAAGAGTTGAAGACAAAAACGTCCAAAAAGCTCAAATGTACAAGATACAATTCAAGTGGTTCAATTTATTGATGAGAAACGTCTCAAAATGACAAGAGTACAAGTTACAAAACGCAAAGTACATGATATAAAATTTTACGCAAGGACGTTCGAAAATCCGGAACCAGGACATGAGTCAACTATCAACGCCCGACGCAACGGACTAAAAATTACAAGTCTACTATGCACAAGAATATAATATAATATGTAAATAATTATATTAATTATTTATATTTTATATTTATATATAAATTATGTCGACAAGCAAGGTTCCAAAATTGTGTGAGCTGGATTTTCAAACTCCACGACTCGCGGAGCTGCAAAAATCAGAAATGCCTATAAAAGGCAATGCATTCTGCCGAGTTTAAAAATATAATAAATAATAATAATAATACTCTATAATAAATAATAATATATATATATATATATATATATATATATATATATATATATATATATATATATATATATATATATATATATATATATATATATATATATATATATAGTATAGGTTAGTTTTATATTAGATTAGTTTGGGTTATGTAAAAGTTATTTTTACTGGTTTTAAAGTCGAAATTCTGTCCGTGTAACACTACGCGATAAATACTCAATGTAAGTTATGTTCTCCTTTTTAAATTAATGTCTCGTACTTAAGTTATTATTATGCTTATTTGAGCCAAAGTAATCATGATGTTGGACTAAATATTAAAGACGGGGTAATTGGGCTTTGTACCATAATTGGGGTTTGGACAAAAAAACGACACTTGTGAAAATTAGACTATGGGCTATTAATGGGTTTTATATTAAATTAACGATACCTCGTTAATTTAATATAAAGGTTATGATTTGACGTATCTATATATAACCACATACGCTTAATCGGACATGATGGGCGGGATATTTATAAGTACGAATTATTGTTCATTTGACCGGACACGGGGATGGATTAATAGTCAATGGAATTATTAAAACAGGGGTGGATTATATTCAAGGGTAATTGGTGTAATTGTTAACAAAGTATTAAAACCTTGGTTTACACAGAGTCGATAACCTGGTGTATTCATTAAGCAAAGTATTAAGACCTTGTTATAGTTGGAATCCCCAGTTAGTTGGAATATTTGACTTCGGGTATAAGGTTAAATTTGCCGAGCAGTTTATAATTATGACCGATGAACTATTATGGACAAAAACCAGATAGGTTTCAAATACATCCAGGACAAAGGACAATTAACCCAGGACAATAAATTAAAATCAAAACGTCAAACATCATGGTTACGGAAGCTTAAATAAGCATAATATATTTTATTTCATTTTTCCTCGTACTTTTATTTATTGTCATTTTAATTATTGTTATTTATTTTATATTGTTATTTAAATATCGCCATTCACTATACGCTTCGCTTAAAATATAAATCGACAAATTGGTCATTAAACGGTAAACCCCCTTTTATATATTATTATATATAAATATATATATTTTGTACAAATATAGTTGTTTAAAAATATAGTGTGCAATAAGCCCGCTCCCTGTGGAATGAACCGGACTTAATAAAAATTATACTACTCTACGATTAGGTACACTGTCTATAGTGTTGTAGAAAGGTTTAGGTATATCCCATTTGTAAATAAATAATTAAAACTTGTGTAATATTTCGTCGTATTTTTTATTTAAATTAATACTATTTCGTACACCCCGCTGCACACATCATTTCGTCATACCCAATATGTAGAGCATCAACTCAACCATTTGCTGAACCTTCTCTTGATAATCCTCTAAACTCCAGCCTTCTCTCGACCACAGGACAAAGCAGTGTCATCCATGGAAATATTCTGAAAATCAGACGACATCTGAACAGACTTGAAGGAAAAATAAGAGACACTATAGGTCCAGTCAATTTGAAGAATGCCTACCTATATCATGCTCTTATGTGCTCTTTGTTGTGCCTTCCATGCATATTATATATGCATCACTATGTTTCGTGCTTGCTTTGAATAAAATGTGTGTTTGTTATGTTTTATTATATGTTTTCCAACGTGCACAATTTAAGGGGGAGCTTTGCTCTAAGGGCGAGCTTAGTTCTAGGAGGAGCTAACCTTTTTGCTTCAACAAAAGGGGGATAAAGATGGATACAAGTGATTGTTAACACTTGCGTATTTATAGCAAAATGTCCCTCATCACTTGTATGTTGTCATCATCAAAAAGGGGGAGAATGTTGGTTGATTGTTGGTTAATGAACTAAATGACAAACCTAAGTATGATGATTAACCAAAGAATATGTTTTGATGATGACACATACATATGCATAAGTGATGACTGACATCTTAACATAAAACATGCAAGGTCACTAATCCATACTTTATCTTGCAAACGACCAAGTCAAACATAGCTTAAAGAATGAAATTAAAAGATCAGCTAAATACAGGGTCAAGGTACGGTCAACCGCACAGCCAGCCGCACAGCCAGCCGCATAACCCAAACTGAATTGCAACGCAGTTTTGTGAAAACAAGTTGCACGGTCGCCACCACGGTCAACCGCAGTGCGACCGCGGTTTTCTCTGTTACCAATTTTGACCAAATGAAGTTTGACTAGTTCTCGACATCTATAATTCATGAAACCTTTCTCAACACGCTTAGAATAGATGCCTTCTCCATACTCAATTGAGTTTTGGTCATAAAAACACTAATTGTGGTTAATTACGCCTAATGACATCTTAATGACAAATTAACCAAGATTAGGCATAACACATAAGTGTTAATCAATAACTAACACATAAGTGTTAATCAATAACTTGTGATCTTAATTCTTATCTAGACATCCTTAGTATGATCATTAAGTACCAACACACTTAAGCCAATGTCACTAGAACAATAATTGTTATTAAAAATGACTTAGTGATTAATTACGGCTAAATGAGGAACAATGCTCTCAAGTGTAACTAGTAAAGACTTGTAATCCTAAAATACACTTAGATACATTTAGGATGGTCACCAAGTCCCAACTAGAGATTGATCTTCCCTTGTGCATGTGTTGGACATTAATGTGTGCTTACACATTAATCAAGCAATATGTTATATTGCAATTAAACTTGTTAAAAGCTTGAATTATAAGTTGTGCAAATATCTATATGATTGATCATAGAATAACTATCTCTTGCTATGTGTGAGTATTACTTGCTACTTGCCAATATGCTTAATACTCATAAATTTGTCACTTGATTAATATGTTTGCTATGTGCTTACTAGTTAGGATTCAAGTAATTAACCTACTCCAATAAATTAAGTGTAAAATAGTTCACAATGAAATTATAGTCAATTGTCTATTTGGTCTAAGTAACTAAGTGTGATTGCTTATTCAAGAATGACTTAATCTCGACCTAAACTCAAATGGAACATGATTTGTGATTAATTGAAACTAGGAAGTTAATGACTGACGTTTGAGCTAAGGGGTATAAAATACTATTAAATTTTACAAGGAAATACTATTAAATACGATACAATTTTACACAAGATATTTATTTATTTATAGAATGGATATACTTAAACCTTGCTACAACACTTATAGGCAGTGTACCTAATCGTACAGTAGTGTAGTTTTTAGTAAGTCCGGTTCGTTCCACAGGGAAAATCTTTAAACAAACCTTAACGCTATATTAGTTTTATTTTTATAAAAATACAAATATATATATAAGTAATATTATTATTATAAAGGGGGGTTTTTACCGTTTAATGACCGGTTTGTCGATTTTAAAACTTTAGTCGCAGTTAAAACCAAATGTAAAATATAAATAAAAGACTTAATTTAAAGCGTAAAGTAAATAATGATAATGAAATTGCGAATAATAAAAGTGCGATAAAATAAACTTGCGATAATTAAAAAGTACGATAATTAAAAGTGCAATTAAATACAATAACAATAAATAAAAATGCGATAATTAGAAGTGCAATTAAATATAAAATAAAGGAAATTAAATATGAAATAAAAGAATTATGCTTATTTGAACTTCCGTAATCATGATGTTTGACGTGTTGATTTTAGTTTTATGCCCATGGGTTAATTGTCCTTTGTCCTGGATTATTTAATATGTCCATACGGATTTGTCCATAATAGTCCATCAGTCATAAATATAAAGAGCGAAAGCCTTCGTCAAATTATTCTTATTCCTGAAGTCAAATATTCCAACTAATTGGGGATTCAAATTGTAACAAGGTTTTAATACTTTGTTTAATGAATACACCAGGTTATCGACTGCGTGTAAACCAAGGTTTTACTACTTTGTTAACAATTACACCAATTACCCTTGAATGTAATTCACCCCTGTTTCAACAAGTCTATTAACTATTAATCCAGTTTCGTGTCTGGTAAAATGAATAATTATTGGTATTTATAAATATCCCGCCCACCGTACCCAGTCAAGCGTATGTGGTTATATATAAATACGTCAAATTATAAGTTTGTATATTAAATTAACAAGGTATTGTTTAGTTAATATAAAACCCATTAATAGCCCATAGTCTAATTTCCACAAGTGTTGTTCTTTTATCCAAACCCCAATTATGGTACAAAGCCCAATTACCCAATTTTAGTAATTAGCCCAACATCATGATTACTTCGGATTAAATAAGCATAATAATAACTTAGCTACGAGACATTAATGTAAAAAGGTTGAACATAACTTACAATGATTAAAAATAGCGTAGCGTTACACGGACAGAATTTCGACTTACACCCTTACAACATTCGCTAACATACCCTTATTATTAGGATTTAAAATTAAAATTAAAATTAAAATATAAATTATATATATATATATATTTACGTATAGATAGATGGATGGATATATATTGGATGGTTTTTGCGATCAAACTGCGTTTGCTTTTATAGGGAATTGAGTCCAGGGGAACTCCGCGACTCGCGGTATTTTTTGCCTTCAAACTCCGCGAGTCGCGGAGTTTGAAATTCCAGCTCACAAGCTTTAGCTTCTTTCTTGCCGACGATTTTAAATATTAATATAATATATATATAATTTTTAAGAATTATTTATATATTATATTATATTCATGTGCATAGTTGACTTGTAATTTTTAGTCCGTTGCGTCGAGCGTTGAGAGTTGACTCTGGTCCCGGTTCCGGATTTTTGAACGTCCTTGCGTGCAATTTAATATCTTGTATTTTGCGTTTTGAATCTTGTACTCTTGTAATTTCGAGACGTTTCTTATCAATAATTGGAACCTCTTTGATTGTATTTTGTACTTTTGAGCTTTTTGGTCGTTTGCATCTTCAATTCGTCGAATCTGTCTTTTGTCTTCACCTTTTAATATTTAAACGAATATCACTTGTAAATAGAACATTTGCAACTAAAAGCTTGTCTTTCTTAGGGAATAATGCTATGAAATATATGTTCGTTTTTAGCATTATCAAATATTCCCACACTTGAGCGTTGCTTGTCCTCAAGCAATATAGTCTTGAAATACAAGAATCACTTCTTTATTCTTCACACTTTGTACATCAGTGATTTCTTTACGGCGGTATAAACAATGGTAGAAACGATATGGTTTACAGTCCCACATGACTATAAAAATTTAGATCCATTAAGGAAATTGGATCTTTATGAAAACATTTGATCTTTTGAAAATTAAATCTAGTTTTTACCCTAGATAAGTTTTCCAGAATAACCCTTCACCGGTGTTTGCAAATTATTTTTGTGGGTTTGGTGGGTTTCAGATTTGAAAATTTTAGCTCAAAACTTGCGGTTTTGTGTCACCCACTTGCTAACCTTGTATTTGGAAAGCAACACGTCCAGTTTACTTGTCCCGTATATTACCTTTCGGTAAACTACCGTCCGATTGTAAAGGAAAGCGTTGAACAAGCAACTGTTAAGGCAATGTCCCCTGACATGCTTTTAATTATGGTCTATAACTTGTCGGACGCAATTACTATCCTTGGTAGGAGCAATAGTAAAGCTCACCCTTATGATTTTTCGGTCTGGCACAAGGTCCTGTCTTTGACCATGCTATGCAACCACCGTTCTTATGGTTGACACCCGATTTAGTTCAGGTGACCTAATGAATTCCAGGTGAATTTCTAGGATTTTACGTTCAATGGTAATGAACGCATTGAAAATGGGTTTTCAGAAAACAAATCGGTTTATAATTTGATCAAAATATTTTCTCGTTCAAGCTCGAGTTTAGATATCATTGAATTCCATGAGTTTGTAATTCTCAATCTTTAAGGTCAATCTCAAGGATTGAGTAATATCAGGCTTAAAAGCTGATTTTTAATCTTTAAGGAGATTATCCTTTCTGGGGATCTGATTCATTAGTCTTATCAAGCTAATTTGCACGGTGCCCCCCCATTGTACGAGATAAATCCTTCTCATGGTTAGGATAAATCTGACCACTTGGCGACCCTGTTTTATGCTGAGGTCCATGGATTTCCTGCTGATTTTAGTGATGACTTTTCTAGATTTTTCGTCAACCTACAGCTGGTCTGGACGACAACTTCCTGACCTAAATCAAGAAGCGCGTTTCTTTTATGGAAGACTTTACTTCTTTTTAATGATGGAATTGATTCATCGTGTAGATCCATCTCTTCTTTTCTTTCATCGGGTAAAACAGTTTAGTTTAGTCCAAAGCAAAAGTATTTTCAGTTATTTGTTACAGAAATATGTGACATATGTTTAAGATAACTTGATAATTTTTCCCACACTTGGCTTTTATTTTCCTTTTTATTGTCCTCTATTCCATTTTAAATGAATTCTAACATTTTGGTTTGTTTCTCAATTTATGTCCTTTCCAAGGTAACAATAATTTCGGTGTTAACACCTAGTTTTATCGTTCATAAATATGTATAAACATGATTTTGAGTTCATTTAATTGAAAATTTTGAAAAATTTTACTAGAATTGGGTAGTCAGTATATAGGACTAAGGCTGTTCTTTATTATCAGAGAGCACTAGGTTCTAATACAACTACTGCTTTACTAGTATTTTTAATGGTAACCAAGTGTTTAAGATAAAAATTTTAAAAATCCGAAAGAATTTAACCCCTTCCCACACTTAAGATCTTGCAATGCCCTCATTTGCAAGAAATCAGTAACAATTTAAATTATTGAGGGTGATTTGTGTGAAAATGATTAAATTTTACCAAAGTTTCCAGACATATTTGTGTTTGCTTGCTGAATGATAAATGGTGCATATCATTTGTTCATTCCGTCTTGTTGTTATTTCACATATATTTTGCATCTTGTCGTCAAAATTAGTTGCTTTTGCTGAACTTAATGCCAGTCTTTGAAAATGCGTTGTTTTACCCTGTTGTGTACATAAAATAAACTGCAAACATATATACATATTTTTGAAGTTTGGTATATTACCCCACATTCAAAAATTATTAAAATCTAATAATAAAATTTAGAAAATTATAAAAACTAATACAAATCCAACATAAGTATTAAATGTATCAACATTACAAATAATAAAATAAAATAAAAACTAAGTAGACTAGGGATGATACTGATACCAGAAGGGGTTCCATGCATAACCATATGTGCTATAAAATGCTTCGGCTGGGTTATACGTAGGATACGGTGGTTGGATCTCTATAGACCAGGGAGGGAATATGGGCGATGGAGTAGGAATATAGTTTCTACCTATATGTTGGCAATAAGCTATGATTTGGTTTTGATGAACTTGCCAATCTTCAAATGCTCTATGTCTAGCATTTTCATACTCTTGTGAAGCTATAAACCTTTGCATTTCTGCCATTTCATTTCCCCCTCCTACATTACCTTGCTGTTGGTTTCTCTCAACCTGTGGATGTCTACCATGGTATTGTACTGCGGCGTTATTTCGCCTCTTCAAAACCTTCGCACCATGGTATACATTTAAACCTATTGTATCGCGGGGTTCTGGTTCTTCGACTAATAATCCCCCCGACTTATATCTACACAGAGATATTCAGCAATCAAAGTAATAAATATACCACCTCCTATTATGCTATGCGGTCTCATCCCCCTAACCATAGCTGATAAATAATAACCCACACAATAAGGTATACTTACAGCGCTTTGTGGGTCTCGAATACACATATGGTAAAACAAATCCTGTTCATTTACCTTTTCCTTATTCTTACCTCTTTGTGTAATCGAATTAGCTAAAAACCTATGAATTACTCTTAACTCTGCTCTATCTATATCCAAATAAGAGTAATTTCCCCCTTTAAATCGGTGATGGCTAGTCATTTGACTCCATACACCATGCGTATCAAAATTTTCGTCTATCTTCCTACCGTTCAATATCAACCCTCTACAATCGGCAGATGCTAACTCCTCAGGCGTATATATACGTAAAGCCTGAGCCATGTCTAGTAAAGACATGTGGCGCATCGAACCTCCTAACAAAAATCTAATAAAAGATCGATCGGTTAAACTAGCTACCCGATCATTTAATTCTATACTACACAACAATTCTTCACACCATACTTTATATACAGGTCTACGCATGTTGAATAACCGTACCCAATTGTTAAAAGTAGAATTACCATACCTCTGTGCAAGTAATTCCCTAATTGGCCCGGCCAATTCTACAGCTTCTAATGGTCCCCATTCTATGACCCTAGGTACCTCAACAGCTTTAGAATGAAGAGTATGCAAACCCCTTTGGTATTTTGGATAATCTATCCAAAGTCTGTCAAATCTCAGGTTCGGGTGCAAATCTTCCAAGTGCATATCAGAAAATGTCATGACTGGATGAGGTATATCTTGTTTGTAGTAGTTATCCACCTCCTGTTGTTCCGCATTCTCAGCAGGAGCATTGCGAGCTTGGGATGAAGATTCACCCCTTTCAGTCTGCAAAACACATCAAACACAATTTTTGTGCATCCAAATATGCATTAGTGTCAGCAAAATCATCAATCAAAATAATTACAATGACATGATCAATTTATATCAAACTTAAGCTCATTTTCATATTTTCATCAAATCTACACTTTTTCAAATAAACATATACGAAAATGTTCACCAAGTTCATAAGCATTCAACTCAAATAACATGTCAAAATAATCATCACTAGCAATTAAACAAGTTTCAAATGGCATTATCTCTCAAAAATCAAGTTCATGAATTTTTAGACTTGAAAAAGTCCACTTTAATTCTCAAAATCATGTTTAGGCTCAAAGTTTGGATCATTTAACTACCTAAACATGTTACACTACTTAATTTAGCAACAATTCATGACAAAAATCTGCCATAACCTGTTTATATCAAAAAGCCCCAAATTTGCTCAAGAACACAAACCCTAGATTACTCAAAATTTGAAGTTTAAGGCTTCTAATCATGTTAAATAGCATCAATCTAGGTTATACACGCATAATACATAAACAATTTAAGCATAATTACACTAAAAAGCATCAAAATCAAATTGGGTATAAAATTGCTCAAGAACACTAATTTTCAGATTAAATGGTGTTTAGGTGTAGAAATTTACCGTTTTTCTTGAGTAATTCCTTGATAGCATCCTTCTCAACATGATTTTAGTAAAAGATTTGATGATTAACGGTAAAAAATTGTGAATTTGGGAGTGTTTTCTCGGGTTTTTTCGCAGTATTTTCGTGGGTGTTGGGTTGGGGATTGATCAGTTCGTCCCTTATATTTTTTTCTGTATTTTTGGAACTCCGTGAGTCGCGGTATTTTACCCTTCAAACTCCGCAAGTCGCGGAGTTTGTATTTTTTTTTTTTTTTACACATCTTATACTAATTAAAACAATTAAGTAATTAATTTTAAAATTTTGTTTCCCTTGTTATTTAGGATGAGGTCGTTTCGGATCGACGTCCTAGTCCGTCCTTCGACAAAATTTTAAAATTTTTCTTTTTGTAGCGATTGTTTTAAAAGCTAAGATTTTTGATTTTTTTTTAATGTTTTTGGCATACTTTAATTCAATAAGATTAAAAATAATGATAATAAAAGTTCTCGTCCCTCCCTCGGGTAAAGCAATTTCGGTTCAAAGACCTAGTCTTCAACTTACGATGAATTTTAAAAATCATATTTTTAACTTAGCGGCATAAAGTAAATTTTTGTTTTTAAATTCACACAACTTAAATATAAAATTCAAAATTAATAT
This sequence comes from Rutidosis leptorrhynchoides, assembly GCF_046630445.1. Lineage (NCBI taxonomy): Eukaryota > Viridiplantae > Streptophyta > Magnoliopsida > Asterales > Asteraceae > Rutidosis > Rutidosis leptorrhynchoides. The sequence continues at coordinate 213,371,520 of NC_092335.1, forward strand.
TAAAAATTCACACCAAACTTAAAATTTAAAATGCATAAAAATAAAATTCATATTTTAAAAATTAAAAATTCACACCAAACTTAATTTAAAAATTCATATTATAAATTCACACAAAACTTATATTAATTTTTCAAATATTTACAATTTTAAATATATTGATTTTACAAAGTTTACAATATTAATTTAAGATTTATATATTAATTTTAAAAACATGGTAAAAATAAAATTAAAAATCTTTTTGGCTTTTTATCCCACTTTAATCAATCAAATATTATCAAAAATATGCGCCCCTCTTTTCGGTAAAGTAATTTCGGTTCCAAGACCTAATTTAACTCATGACAAATTTTTGAAATATTTTGGGTTGATTGATGATAATGCTAAAAACAAACATATATTTCATAGCATTATTCCTCAAGAAAGACAAGCTTTTAGTTGCAATTGTTCTATTTACAAGTGATATTCGTTTAAATAATAAAAGGTGAAGACAAAAGACAGATTCGACGAATTGAAGACGCAAACGACCAAAAAGCTCAAAAGTACAAAAGACAATCAAAGAGGTTCCAATTATTGATAAGAAACGTCTCGAAATTACAAGAGTACAAGATTCAAAACGCAAAGTACAAGATATTAAATTGTACGCAAGGACGTTCGAAAATCCGGAACCGGGACCAGAGTCAACTCTCAACGCTCGATGCAACGGACTAAAAATTACAAGTCAACTATACACATAAATATAATATAATATTTAAATAATTCTTATAATTATTTATATATTATAATAAATAATAAAAACCGTCGGCAAGAAAGACTCCAAACTGGACTGAGCTGTAATTTCAATCTCCGCGACTCGCGGAGTTTGAAGGCCAAAAATGCCGCGAGTCGCGGAGCCCCAAGTTTTGAAAGTCCCTATAAAAGCAACCGAATTCTGAGCATTTTTCATCATCTTTTTCTTCTCCTCATTCATACGTAAAATATATATATATATATATATATATATATATATATATATATATATATATATATATATATATATATATATATATATATATATATATATATATATATATATATATATATATTTATAATTTATATTTTAATTTTAATTATAATTCTAATAATAAGGGTATGTTAGCGAATGTTGTAAGGGTGTAAGTCGAAATTCTGTCCGTGTAACGCTACGCTATTTTTAATCATTGTAAGTTATGTTCAACCTTTTTACATTAATGTCTCGTAGCTAAGTTATTATTATGCTTATTTAAAACGAAGTAATCATGATGTTGGGCTAATTACTAAAATTGGGTAATTGGGCTTTGTACCATAATTGGGGTTTGGACAAAAGAACGACACTTGTGGAAATTAGACTATGAGCTATTAATGGGCTTTATATTTGTTTAACTAAATGATAGTTTGTTAATGTTAATATAAAAATTTACAATTGGGCGTCCCTATAAATTACCATATACACTCAATCGGACAAAATGGGCGGGGTATTTATATGTACGAATAATCGTTCATTTAACCGGACACGGGAATGGATTAATAGTCACTAGAATAATTAAAACAGGGGTGAAATTATGTACAAGGACACTTGGTATAATTGATAACAAAATATTAAAACCTTGGGTTACACTCAGTCGACATCCTGGTGTAATTATTAAACAAAGTATTAAAATCTTGTTACAGTTTAAGTCCCCAATTAGTTGGAATATTTAACTTTGGGTATAAGGATAATTTGACGAGGACACTCGCACTTTATATTTATGACTGATGGACTGTTATGGACAAAAACCAGACGGACATATTAAATAATCCAGGACAAAGGACAATTAACCCATGGGCATAAAACTAAAATCAACACGTCAAACATCATGATTACGGAAGTTTAAATAAGCATAATTCTTTTATTTCATATTTAATTTCCTTTATTTTATATTTAATTGCACTTCTAATTATCACATTTTTATTGTTATTTTATTTAATTGCACTTTTAATTATCGTACTTTTTAATTATCGCAAGTTTATTTTATCGCACTTTTATTATTCGCAATTTCATTATCGTTATTTACTTTATGCTTTAATTTAAGTCTTGTATTTATTTTTAATATTTTACATTTGGTTTTAACTGCGACTAAAGTTTAAAATTGACAAACCGGTCATTAAATGGTAAAAAACCCCCCTTTATAATAATAATATTACTTATATATATATATATTTGTATTTTTATAAAAGTAAACTAATATAGCGTTAAGCTTTGTTTAAAAAGATTCCCTGTGAAACGAACCGGACTTACTAAAAACTACACTACTGTACGATTAGGTACACTGCCTATAAGTGTTGTAGCAAGGTTTAAGTATATCCATTCTATAAATAAATAAATATCTTGTGTAAAATTGTATCGTATTTAATAATATTTTCTGTAAAAATATAAGCTATTTTATATACTACTCTGCTAAAACATCAAGTATTTTTGGCGCCGCTACCGGGGAGACTTCTTAAACGCCGGAAGCGCAACGCTAATAGGAAAAAAAAAAAATTTTAGTTTACTTTTATTAAAATTCGTTTTTATAAAAATACGTTTTAAAAAATTCGAAAATATAAAAAGAAAAATAAAAATATAAATACTTTTAGGGGTTTGATAAATATTTAAGTTTTATAAAGTTTCTTTAGTTTGTAAAAATATAAGTTTTATTTAATTTATTTTATAAATATATTTTATAAATATAAAAAACCGAAAAAAAAATATATAAATATATATAAATCTATTTTTTTATTGTTATAAAGTATTTTATTTTTATCTTAGTTATTAAAGATAAGTTTTATTTAAATTATATAAATATTCTAATTAATATAAACAGAAAATATAAAAACAGAAAACAGAAAATAAAAAAAAAATAAAGAAAAACGCGTCGAATTTTAAACCTGTCAGTTGAATTTCTGAACCCCGCGAGTCGCGGGGTTTGGTGCCTTGAATACCACAACTCGCGGAGGGGACCTGACACCAACAGGAAGCCCTAATCCTGCATTTATTACGGAGTATTATTAATTATTATTAATTAATTTGTAATTAGGGTTAAATATTTAATTAATTTAGTATTTAATTTAAGTTTTAATTAATTTGTATTATTTAGTATTTAGTAGTTTAATTAATTTATACAATTAGTAGTTTTAATAAATAAATAATATAAAAATAATATTTTTATAAAAATTGTACTTTTTACAACTTTTTGTATATTTTTATATTTTATCCCTTTTTAATTGTTTTAGCATAATATTTGTATTTTTAGCTCATATTTAGTTTTAAACATAGTTTTTGCCATAGTTATTTTTACTTCTAGATTTTTAGGCTTTGCCGTAGAATTCCTTAAGTGCTTTTTCTTTAGACTAAGATTTAGGTGCTTTAGAATTTTGCGACGCCTTTTTAAGTTTTAGTTTCTTTTTAAGTTATTTCCATTTGGGATATAGTTTTTCCTGTAAGCTTTAATATTTTTAGACACCTTTTACTATGTATCAATTATCATTCCAATTAGTAATCTCAATATGCGATTATAATTTTAAGTTAGTTGTAGTAATAAGGTTAGGTTAGTCAAGTATTTTTAATTTTTATAAGTTTCTTTTATTTTTCCGTCACCTTTTATTTTTCAACCATTTTTCTTTTTCGACCTTTTTCGACGAACTCTTTTTCTTTCTTATTTCTCGCTATTCTAGTTTTAGGACATAGATTTTTATTCTACTTCTTATCTAAATTTTCTTAAAATTACGAAAATTTATTTTAAGTGGTTAAATTGATAGACATCAAAATTTTCTGGTTCGTAGTAATAGTTGGATTTGTACGTGGACCGGGTTATTGGAGCCAAACAGTCCTCAATTATATTGAGACCAAACGAATCCTGTCCCTCTGCTGCATCTTTTGGCTATTCGAAACGTGGGCAAAATCAGAAAAGTCAATTGATTGGATAACTTATTATAATTTTTCTTTCCTTTTAAAAACTAATAGGATATTCAGTGAATGCACCGAGCAAGACGTTCACCACCTTTTGTACGTTCACCACCTGTAACTAGATCAAGACATTTAGCAAATATTACTGCCGTTGATTTTTCTTTAGAATCGTCATCCAGTCGACCAAGTACTTCAGTTCAAATTTCCGATAATCCATTTTTTGAACCCGACCTCACAATTGAGAATCCGGAGAATATTCAGGAACGATTCGTAGATCCTGAACCACTAAACTTTCCCCCGGAACCACCAATCATTCAAACAGAGATTGTTGAGGAACGAACCATTAAATCAGAATAATCTAGTGATACCGATTCAACAAATTCAATTATGGAGAATCTGGAACCTTTAAGTATGGAAGACCGAATGAGAGCTAAACGCACTGGCCAAGGTCACTCAATTACTCATCCAGACATTAATGCGCCAGATTATGAAATCAAAGGACAAATTCTACACATGGTGACTAATCAATGCCAATTTAGTGGTGCGCCGAAGGAAGATCCAAATGAACATCTACGTACCTTTAATAGGATCTGCACACTATTTAAAATCCGAGAAGTGGAGGATGAACAGATATATCTCATGTTATTTCCCTGGACTTTAAAGGGAGAAGCCAAAGATTGGTTGGAATCATTACCTGAAGGGGCGATCGATACATGGGATGTTTTAGTTGACAAATTTCTTAAACAATTCTTTCCGGCATCTAAAGCCGTAAGACTTCAAGCAGAAATTGTTACGTTCACACAGAAACCGAATGAAACTCTATATGAGGCGTGGACAAGATATGGAAAGTTGTTAAGAGGATGTCCGCAACATGGTTTAGACACCTGTCAAATAGTACAAATATTCTACCAAAGATGCGACATCACTACAAGAAAAGACATAGATATAGTAGCTGGTGGTTCTATTATGAAGAAAATCGAAACTGATGCTTACAAAATTATTGATAACACTGCTTCCCACTCACATGAGTGGCACCAAGAAAAAGATATCGTTAGATCATCTAAAGCAGCTAGAGCCGATTCTAGCCATGACTTAGATTCCATTTCCGCAAAGATAGATGCTGTCGAGAGACGAATGGAAAAGATGACTAAAGATATTCACTCAATACGAATTAGTTGTGAGCAGTGTGGAGGACCACATTTGACAAAAGATTGTCTCAGTATTGAATTAACAATGGAACAAAGAGAGAATATTTCATACATAAACCAAAGGCCTGGAAATAATTATCAGAATAATTATCAACCGCCAAGACCGATTTACAATCAAAACCAGAATTATAACAGAAATATTCCATACAACAACCAACAAGGTCCTAGCAATCAACAAGTATCCAATAATACTTACAACCAGCAAAGACCTAATTTTCAAAACAAACCACCACAACAAACCGATGATAAAAAGCCAAATTTAGAAGATATGATGACGAAGCTAGTTGAAACTCAAACGCAGTTTTTCACATCTCAGAAACAAACCAATGAACAAAATGCTCAAGCATTTAGAAATCAACAAGCTTCTATTCAAAATCTAGAACAAGAAGTAAGTAACCTAGCAAGGTTAATAGGTGAAAGAAAACCGGGAAGTCTACCTAGTGATACAAATGCTAACCCCCGAAATGAAACAGCTAAAGCTATTACCACAAGAAGTGGTACAACACTTAAACCACCGGAAATACCTGTAACTTCTGATGAAACTATTCCTACTCCACAAGAACCACAACCTTATCAAGATAAGGAAAAAGAACCGGTAGTTGAAAAGGTTAATGAAGATAACACAGTTAAGGCTAAACCTTATGTTAAACCATACCAACCACCACTTCCTTACCCGAGTAAAATGAAGAAAGAGAAACTTGAAGCCGAGCAATCCAAATTCTTGGATATGTTTAAACAGATAAATGTAAATCTTCCTTTCACTGATGTGATTTCAGGAATGCCTAGATATGCTAAATTCTTGAAAGATCTAATCTCAAATAGAAAGAAAATGGAAGAACTCTCGGCTGTTACTATGAATGCTAATTGTTCGGCAGTGCTGTTAAATAAGATACCAGAAAAACTATCTGATCTAGGAAGTTTCACAATTCCATATTTTCTGGGTAGTCTTAGTTCAATAGAAGCATTGGCAGACTTAGGTGCTAGTATAAATCTAATGCCGTATTCACTATACACTAAACTAGACCATGGAGAATTGAAACCAACAAGAATAAGCATACAACTAGCCGATAGATCAATAAAATATCCTAGAGGGATAATGGAGAACATGCTAGTTAAAGTTGGTACTTTAGTATTTCCAGTAGATTTTGTTGTTCTGGACATGGAAGAAGATTCTCAAGTTCCTCTCATATTAGGAAGACCATTCTTAAACACGGCTAAAGTAATGATAGACGTGTTCGGTAAGAAACTGACCCTAAGTATAGAGGATGAGAGTGTTACCTTTTCAGTTGATAGAGCAATGCAACAACCACAATCTGCAGATGATACATGTTATTATATTCAAACTATAGATGCACATGCAGAATTATTAAAAGAATTTCCAGAATTACAAGGAACAGGAGAATGTTCTTTAGGAGAAGGTAATGAACCAATTGATGAAGCTGAAATGTTAGCTACACTTATAGCTAATGGATATGAACCAACAACAGAAGAAATTCAAATGCTAAAAGAAGAAGACAGATATCGATACAAATCATCGATAGAAGAACCTCCGAAATTAGAGTTAAAGCCACTTCCAAACCATTTGGAATACGCTTATTTACATGGTGAATCTGAATTACCTGTAATAATATCGTCTTCTCTTACTGAAAATGAGAAATCACAACTCATTTCTGTGTTGAAAGCTCATAAACCAGCCATTGCATGGAAGATTCATGATATTAAAGGAATAAGTCCTTCGTATTGCACACATAAAATCCTTATGGAAGAAGGTCATAAAACGTATGTGCAACGCCAACGAAGACTAAATCCTAATATGCAAGATGTAGTTAAGAAAGAGATTATTAAACTACTAGATGCAGGTTTAATTTATCCAATTTCTGATAGTCCATGGGTAAGCCCAGTTCAATGCGTGCCTAAGAAGGGTGGCATGACTGTCATTACAAATGAGAAAAATGAGCTTATTCCTACTAGGACTGTAACAGGATGGCGTGTATGTATTGATTATAGAAAATTAAATGACGCCACCAGAAAAGATCACTTTCCCTTACCTTTCATAGATCAAATGTTGGAAAGATTAGGCGGAAATAGTTATTATTGTTTTCTAGATGGATTTTCCGGATATTTTCAAATTCCAATAGCACCCGAAGATCAAGAGAAAACCACATTCACGTGCCCTTATGGTACTTTTGCTTACAAACGCATGCCATTTGGACTTTGTAACGCCCCTGCAACCTTTCAAAGGTGTATGATGGCGATTTTTCACGACATGATAGAAGAATGCATGGAAGTATTCATGGATGACTTTTCAGTCTTCGGTGATACATTTAAATCATGTCCAGTTAATCTGGAACGAATGCTAATTAGATGCGAACAATCAAATCTAGTTCTTAATTGGGAGAAATGCCATTTCATGGTTAAAGAAGGCATCGTTCTTGGTCATAAAATTTCAAAAGAAGGAATTGAAGTGGATAGAGCTAAAGTAGATGTAATTGCTAAACTTCCACATCCCACCAATGTTAGAGGAGTTAGGAGTTTTCTAGGGCATGCCGGTTTTTACCGACGTTTCATAAAAGATTTTTCTAAAATTGCCACTCCTATGAATAAACTCCTAGAAAAAGATGCTCCATTCATCTTTTCAGATGAGTGTATCAAATCTTTTAATATTCTTAAAGAAAAACTAACTAATGCGCCGATCATGATAACACCAAATTGGAATCTACCATTTGAACTAATGTGTGATGCAAGTGATTTTGCAATGGGAGCCGTTTTAGGACAAAGGATTGAAAAACGATTTCAACCTATATATTATGCTAGTAAGACGTTACAAGGAGCACAAACGAACTATACAACTACTGAAAAAGAACTCCTTGCTATTGTCTTTGCTTTTGACAAATTTCGATCATATCTCGTTCTAGAAAAAACGGTGGTCTATACCGACCATTCTGCTCTTAGATACCTATTTTCAAAACAAGATGCTAAACCAAGATTAATCCGTTGGATCTTACTCTTACAAGAGTTTGATAATGAAATCCGAGATAAAAGAGGAGCAGAAAATCTCGCCGCTGATCATCTTTCTCGTCTTGAAAATCCCGAATTAGAAGTTCTAAATGAATCGGCCATACAAGACAACTTTCCTGATGAATATCTATTGAAGATAGATTATAAAGAAATTCCATGGTTTGCAGACTATGCAAACTATTTAGTATGTGGATTCCTTGAAAAAGGATTATCGTACCAAAGACGAAAGAAATTCTTCAGTGATATAAAACACTATTTCTGGGAAGATCCACATCTGTTTAAAAGTTGTCCCGATGGAATAATACGCCGATGTGTATTTGGAGATGAAGCTAGTAAAATATTAAACCATTGTCACACAGGACCAACAGGAGGGCATTATGGGCCTCAACTAACAGCAAGAAAAGTTTATGATGCTGGATTCTATTGGCCTACAATTTACAAAGATGCACACCTTCTTTGCAAATCCTGTGATGCTTGTCAAAGGGCCGGAAAAATAAGTCAACGTGATGAAATGCCACAAAATGTCATCCAAGTATGTGAAGTATTTGACATTTGGGGTATTGACTTTATGGGTCCATTTTCAAAATCTCATAATAATCTATATATACTCGTAGCCATTGATTATGTATCTAAATGGGCGGAAGCACAAGCTCTCCCAACTAACGATGCACGAGTTGTAGTCAACTTTTTAAAACGTCTTTTTGCAAGGTTTGGAACACCGAAAGCTTTAATAAGTGATCGGGGTACTCATTTCTGTAATAATCAACTTGAGAAAGTTCTTAAAAGATATGGAGTAACTCATAAAATCTCCACCGCATATCATCCACAAACAAGTGGACAAGTTGAAAATACCAACCGAGCTTTAAAACGTATTCTAGAGAAAACCGTAGGATCAAATCCGAAGGAATGGTCCATTAAATTGGAGGATGCACTCTGGGCTTTTAGAACAGCCTACAAAACTCCAATTGGAACCACACCTTTTAGACTTGTTTATGGAAAAGCATGTCATCTTCCAGTAGAAATTGAACACAAAGCATTTTGGGCTTTGAAGACATGTAATCTTGATTTACATGAAGCTGGACGTCTACGATTAAGTCAACTAAACGAATTAGAATAATTAAGACATAAAGCATACGATAATTCGTTAATCTATAAAGAAAGAACGAAGAAATGGCATGATAAAAGAATCAGAAGTTCAAAAGAATTTAAGGAAGGAGACAGAGTTCTTCTTTTCAATTCACGATTCAAGCTATTTCCTGGAAAATTGAAATCAAGATGGTCTGGACCATTCATAGTTAAAAGAGTTTTCCCATACGGAACGATAGAATTAATAAATTCAAATGGGATTGAATTTAAAGTTAATGGTCACAGAGTTAAACATTACATACATGGTCCAATGGAAGTCGACAACGAAGTTAGTCACAATTTCGACACCACAGCTAACTAAGTGTGGGGAGAATCAAGTCTTTAAAGAATAATATGTAATTCTGTTAGAGTTAGATTGTCTGTTTTCGTGTAGTTCTCGAAAATGGAACACGAATGGTCTTTCCCTAGCAGACCCTAAAGAACTAGTCTTCTCCCCCCATTCTGAATTTTTATTTTTTAGGTTTTTACGAAATGAAGACTGCCTGTGAACTAAACCATGGTCTAATGCTACACGCTTTGATCACTAAACGTAATAATGACACACTACTGAGTGAAATAGTATCAGTAATCAGAGAAAGATTGGACGGAGTAAGAAAAGAATCCAGATGCGAAGATAATAAGTTACAATTTGGTAAAGGAAAATCAAAATCCGCAGCGAAAAGAAGAGCACGACACCTAGAAAGATGTCACAAATGCGGAAAATGGTCACATGGAGGTAAATGTTCAAATAATCAAACCTATTCAAATACCGAATTTGTTACTTTATGCAGAGACGGACCGTTCATATGTTTAGAAGAAAAGACACTGAATGCTCGAGGTTACGCCTATGTAGCTATGGAAAACCAATTAAACCGACTATCTTATGAATGGGATAGATCATATAACTAAGAAATCTATTTCACAGGTATGTCTGTACAGTTTTTATTTTATTTTTTTTTATTTTTAACCTTTTGATAATAAACGCTAATTTGTTCGCTATAAAGTATTAAATTGATATTGAATAAAATTAGGTTTGGCGACCGAAATTATTGATATCATACAAAAATTTATTACATCACTGCGAAATTTAACGTTTAAAGAATAAACGTTAAATTTTGCAGTGATCTAATAAATTTTTGTATGATATCAATAATTTCGGTCGCCAAACCTAATTTTATTCAATACCAATTTAATACTTTATAGCGAACAAATTAGCGTTTATTATCAAAAGGTTAAAAATAAAAATAAAAACTAAAAACTGTACAGACTTACCTGTGATATAGTATTCTTAGTTATATGATCTATCCCATTCATAAGATAGTCGGTTTAATTGGTTTTCCATGGCTACATAGGCGTAACCTCGAGCATTCAGTGTTTTTTCTTCTAAACATATGAACGGTCCGTCTCTGCATAAAGTAACAAATTCGGTGTTTGAATATGTTTGATTATTTGAACATTTACCTCCATGTGACCATTTTCCGCATTTGTGACATCTTTCTAGGTGTCGTGCTCTTCTTTTCGCTGCGGATTTTGATTTTCCTTTACCAAATTGTGACTTATTATCTTCGCATCTGGATTCTTTTCTTACTCCGTCCAATCTTTCTCTGATTACTGATACTATTTCACTCGGTAGTGTGTCATTATTACGTTTAGTGATCAAAGCGTGTAGCATTAGACCATGGTTTAGTTCACAGGCAGTCTTCATTTCGTAAAAACCTAAAAAATAAAAATTCAGAATGGAGGGAGAAGACTAGTTCTTTAGGGTCTGCTAGGGAAAGACCATTCGGGTTCCATTTTCGAGAACTACACGAAAACAGACAATCTAACTCTAATAGAAATACATAAACCTCCCTATACTTAGTTGAAATTGTGATTAACATTATTTTCAATTGAATCATCAACAACTTGTATATCTTTGACTTTTACTTCAATCCATTTGTTGATTTCCTCCGTAACTTTCACAAATTCAACTAACATCGCCTTTTCTTTTGACGATAAATTGGATATTAATCGGTTATATAACTTAAAGTTTCCTTTAATCTTAGCATCGTGAATCCATTTATAAAGTTTCTTCGTTGAACTGTTAAAAATGGGTTCATCTAATTTCGTATCATCAACGGCATTCTTTGTGATTGGATCATCATTAAGTGTTTCTTCATCTTCCCCACACTTATGCATTTTTATTGGTCTAACAGTTTTGGTTTGTGGAGATCTAAACTTTCGGTTCACAAAGGTGATCGATGTATCACCATCCCTAAGTGTCATTCTACCTTCTCTTACATCAATGAATGCCTCGGTGGTTGCTAAAAATAGGCGACCTAGAATTAGAGGAATATCAAGGTTTTCCTCCATATTAATCACTATGAAGTTTGCAACAAAGGTCAAACTTCCCACGTTAACACGTAAATTATTTGCTATTCCAACCGGGTGTTTAATGGTTTGGTCAAATGATTGAACACCTATTTTGGTTGGTTTTAATTTACCCATGCCTAATCTTTTGTATAAGGAAAGAGGCATAATATTTGCACTTGCTCCTAAATCTGCGAGTCCATTATATACAGCACCATCATTAATTAAGCAAGAAATGATAAATTCACCCGGGTCTCCTTCTTTAGTAAGTAGAGTTGGTTTGTAAACCTTTTTCGGGTGTTCTTTCCTTGGTTCTTTCACTTCTATTTGAATTTCTTGTTCACATTTTTCTTCGTTTCTTGGAATGGAAGGTTTGTATAAGAATTCTTCTTCATCACTCAAATTTGAATCCTCCTTATATTCTAATTTTGATTTTTCATATGTTGTTGATAACATATTTATGTTTTCATTTTGAAGGTTTTCTTTGGTGGTGAAATTATGATTAACTTCATTGTCAACTTCCATCGGACCATGTATGTAATGTTTAACTCTGTGACCATTAACTTTAAATTCAATCCCATTTGAATTTATTAATTCTATCATTCCGTATGGGAAAACTCTTTTGACTATGAATGGTCCAGACCATCTTGATTTCAATTTTCCAGGAAATAGCTAGAATCGTGAATTGAAAAGAAGAACTCTGTCTCCTTCTTTAAATTCTTTTGAACTTCTGATTCTTTTATCATGCCATTTCTTCATTCTTTCTTTATAGATTAACGAATTTTCGTATGCTTCATGTCTTAATTCTTCGAATTCGTTTAGTTGACTTAATCGTAGACGTCCAGCTTCATGTAAATCAAGATTACATGTCTTCAAAGCCCAAAATGCTTTGTGTTCAATTTCTACTGGAAGATGACATGCTTTTCCATAAACAAGTCTAAAAGGTGTGGTTCCAATTGGAGTTTTGTAGGCTGTTCTAAAAGTCCAGAGTGCATCCTCCAATTTAATGGACCATTCCTTCGGATTTGATCCTACGGTTTTCTCTAGAATACGTTTTAAAGCTCGGTTGGTATTTTCAACTTGTCCACTTGTTTGTGGATGATATGCGGTGGAGATTTTATGAGTTACTCCATATCTTTTAAGAACTTTCTCAAGTTGATTATTACATAAATGAGTTCCCCGATCACTTATTAAAGCTTTCGGTGTTCCAAACCTTGCAAAAAGACGTTTTAAAAAGTTGACTACAACTCGTGCATCGTTAGTTGGGAGAGCTTGTGCTTCCGCCCATTTAGATACATAATCAATGGCTACGAGAATATAGAGATTATTATGAGATTTTGGAAATAGACCCATAAAGTCAATACCCCAAATGTCAAATACTTCACATACTTGGATGACATTTTGTGGCATTTCATCACGTTGACTTATTTTTCCGGCCCTTTGACAAGCATCACAGGATTTGCAAAGAAGGTTTGCGTCTTTGTAAATTGTAGGCCAATAGAATCCAGCATCATAAACTTTTCTTGCTGTTAGTTGAGGCCCATAATGCCCTCCTGTTGGTCCTGTGTGACAATGGTTTAAAATTTTACTAGCTTCATCTCCGAATACACATCGGCGTATTATTCCATCGGGACAACTTTTAAACAGATGTGGATCTTCCCAAAAATAGTGTTTTATATCACTAAAGAATTTCTTTCGTTTTTGGTACGATAATCCTTTTTCAAGGAATCCACATAATAAGTAGTTTGCATAGTCTGCAAACTATGGTATTTCATTATAATCTATCTTCAATAGATATTCATCAGGAAAGTTGTCTTGTATGGCCGATTCATTTAGAACTTCTAATTCAGGATTTTCAAGACGAGAAAGATGATCAGCGGCGAGATTTTCTGCTCCTCTTTTATCTCGGATTTCAATATCGAACTCTTGTAAGAGTAAGATCCAACGGATTAATCTTGGTTTGGCATCTTGTTTCGAAAATAGGTATCTAAGAGCAGAATGATCGGTATAGACCACCGTTTTAGCTAGAACGAGATATGATCAAAATTTGTCAAAAGCAAAGACAATAGCAAGGAGTTCTTTTTCAGTAGTTGTGTAATTCGTTTGTGCTCCTTGTAACTTCTTACTAGCATAATATATAGGTTGAAATCATTTTTCAATCCTTTGTCCTAAAACGGCCCCCATTGCAAAATCACTTGCATCGCACATTAGTTCAAATGGTAGATTCCAATTTGGTGTTATCATGATCGGCGCATTAGTGAGTTTCTCTTTAAGAATATTAAAAGATTTGATACATTCATCTGAAAAGATGAATGGAGCATCCTTTTCTAGGAGTTTATTCATAGGAGTGGCAATTTTAGAAAAATCTTTTATGAAACGTCGGTAAAAACCGGCATGCCCTAGAAAACTCCTAACTCCTCTAACATTGGTGGGATGTGGAAGTTTAGCAATTACATCTACTTTAGCTCTATCCACTTCAATTCCTTCTTTTGAAATTTTATGACCAAGAACGATGCCTTCTTTAACTATGAAATGGCATTTCTCCCAATTAAGAACTAGATTTGATTATTCGCATTTAATAAGCATTCGTTCAAGATTAGCTAGACATGTTTCAAATGTATCACCGAAGACTGAAAAGTCATCCATGAAAACTTCCATGCATTCTTCTATCATGTCGTGAAAAATCGCCATCATACACCTTTGAAAGGTTGCAGGGGCGTTGCAAAGTCCAAATGGCATGTGTTTGTAAGCAAAAGTACCATAAGGGCACGTGAATGTGGTTTTCTCTTGGTCCTCAGGTGCTATTGGAATTTGAAAATATCCGGAAAATCCATCAAGAAAGCAATAGTAACTATTTCCGGCTAATCTTTCCAACATTTGATCAATGAAAGGTAAGGGAAAGTGATATTTTCTGGTAGCATCATTTAATTTTCTATAATCAATACACACACGCCATCCTGTTACAGTCCTAATAGGAATAAGCTCATTTTTCTCATTTGTAATGACAGTCATGCCACCCTTCTTAGGCACGCATTGGACTGGGCTTACCCATGGACTATCAGAAATTGGATATATCAAACCTGCATCTAGCATTTTAATAATCTCTTTCTTAACTACATCTTGCATATTAGGATTTAGTCTTCGTTGGCGTTGCACATACGTTTTATGACCTTCTTCCATAAGGATTTTATGTGTGCAATACGAAGGACTTATTCCTTTAATATCATGAATCTTCCATGCAATGGCTGGTTTATGAGCTTTCAACACAGAAATGAGTTGTGATTTCTCATTTTCAGTAAGAGAAGACGATATTATTACAGGTAATTCAGATTCACCATGTAAATAAGCGTATTCCAAATGATTTGGAAGTGGCTTTAACTCTAATTTCGGAGGTTCTTCTATCGATGATTTATATCGATATCTGTCTTCTTCTTTTAGCATTTGAATTTCTTCTGTTGTTGGTTCATATCCATTAGCCATTAGTGTAGCTAATATTTCAGTTTCATCAATTTGTTCAGTTCCTTCTCCTAAAGAACATTCTCCTGTTCCTTGTAATTCTGGAAATTCTTCTAATAATTCTGCATGTGCATCTATAGTTTGAATATAATAACATGTATCATCTGCAGATTGTGGTTGTTGCATTGCTCTATCAACTGAAAAGGTAACACTCTCGTCCTCTATACTTAGGGTCAATTTCTTACCGAACACGTCTATCATTGCTTTAGCCGTGTTTAAGAATGGTCTTCCTAATATAAGAGGAACTTGAGAATCTTCTTCCATGTCCAGAACAACAAAATCTACTGGAAATACTAAAGTACCAACTTTAACTAGCATGTTCTCCATTATCCCTCTAGGATATTTTATTGATCGATCGGCTAGTTGTATACTTATTCTTGTAGGTTTCAATTCTCCAAGGTCTAGTTTAGCGTATAGTGAATACGGCATTAGATTTATACTAGCACCTAAGTCTGCCAATGCTTCTATTGAACTAAGACTACCCAGAAAACATGGAATTGTGAAACTTCCTGGATCAGATAATTTTTCTGGTATCTTATTCAACAGCACTGCTGAACAATTGGCATTCATAGTAACAGCCGAGAGTTCTTCCAATTTCTTTCTATTCATGATCAGATCTTTCAAGAATTTAGCATATCTAGGCATTCCTGAAATCACATCAATGAAAGGAAGATTTACATTTATCTGTTTAAACATATCCAAGAATTTGGATTGCTCGACTTCAAGTTTCTCTTTCTTCATTTTACTCGGGTAAGGAAGTGGTGGTTGGTATGGTTTAACATAAGGTTTAGCCTTAACTGTGTTATCTTCATTAACCTTTTCAACTACCGGTTCTTTTTCCTTATCTTGATTAGGTTGTGGTTCTTGTGGAGTAGGAATAGCTTCATCAGAAGTTACAGGTATTTCACGTGGTTTAAGTGTTGTACCACTTCTTGTGGTAATGGCTTTAGCTGTTTCATTCCAGGGGTTAGCATTTGTATCACTAGGTAGACTTCCCGGTTTTCTTTCACCTATTAACCTTGCTAGGTTACTTACTTCTTGTTTCAGATTTTGAATAGAAGCTTGTTGATTTCTAAATGCTTGAGCATTTTGTTCATTAGTTTGTTTTTGAGATGTGAAAAACTGCGTTTGAGTTTCAACTAGCTTCGTCATCATATCTTCTAAATTCGGCTTTTTATCATCGGGTTGTGGTGGTTTGTTTTGAAAATTAGGTCTTTACTGGTTGTAAGTATTATTGGATACTTGTTGATTGCTAGGACCTTGTTGGTTGTTGTATGGAATATTTCGGTTATAATTCTGGTTTTGATTGTAGATCGGTCTTGGCGGTTGATAATTATTTTGATAATTATTTCCAGGTCTTTGATTTATGTATGAAATATTCTCTCTTTGTTCCATTGTTAGTTCAATACTGAGACAATCTTTTATCAAATGTGGTCCTCCACACTACTCACAACTAATTCGTATTGAGTGAATATCCTTAGTCATCTTTTCCATTCGTCTCTCCACAACATCTATCTTTGCAGAAATGGAATCTAAGTCATGGCTAGAATCGACTCTAGCTGCTTTAGATGATCTAACGATATCTTTTTCTTGGTGCCACTCATGTGAGTGGGAAGCAGTGTTATCAATAATTTTGTAAGCATCAGTTTCTGTTTTCTTCATAATAGAACCACCAGCTGCTATATCTATGTCTTTCCTTGTAGTGATGTCGCATCCTTGGTAGAATATTTGTACTATTTGACAGGTGTCTAAACCATGTTGCGGACATCCTCTTAATAACTTTCCAAATCTTGTCCACGCCTCATATAGAGTTTCATTCGGTTTCTGTGTGAACGTAACAATTTCTCCTTGAAGTCTTACGGCTTTAGATGCCGGAAAGAATTGTTTAAGAAATTTTTCAACTAAAACGTCCCATGTATCAATCGCCCCTTCAGGTAACGATTCCAACCAATCTTTGGCTTCTCCCTTTAAAGTCCAGGGAAATAACATGAGATATATCTGTTCATCCTCAACAATAACATGAGATATATCTGTTCATCCTCAACTTCTCTTATTTTAAATAGAGTGCAGATCCTATTAAAGGTACGAAGATGTTCATTTGGATCTTCCTTCGGCGCACCACTAAATTGGCATTGATTAGTTACCATGTGTAGAATTTGTCCTTTGATTTCATAATCTGGCGCATTAATATCAGGATGAGTAATTGCGTGACCTTGGCCAGTGCGTTTAGCTCTCATTCGGTCTTCCATACTTAAAGGTTCCAGATTCTCCATAATTGAATTTGTTGAATCGGAATCACTAGACGATTCTGATTTAACGGTTCATTCCTCAACAATCTCTGTTTGAATGATTGGTGGTTCCGGAGGAAAATTTAATGGTTCAGGATCTATGAATCGTCCCTGAATATTCTCCGGATTCTCAATTGTGAGGTCGGGTTCAAAAAATGGATTATCGGAAATTTGAACTGGAATACTTGGTCGACTGGATGACTATTCTAAAGAAAAATCAACGGCGGTAATATTTGCTAAATGTCTTGATCTAGTTACAGGTGGTGAACGTACAAAAGGTGGTGAACGTCTTACTCGGTGCATTCACTGAATATCCTATTAGTTTTTTAAAAGGAAAGAAAAATTATATAAGTTATCCAATCAATAGACTTTTCTGATTTTGCCCACGTTTCGAATAGCCAAAAGATGCAGCAGAGGGGCAGGATTCGTTTGGTCTCAATATAATTGAGGACTGTTTGGCTCCAATAACCCGGTCCACGTACAAATCCAACTATTACTACGAACCAGAAAATTTTGATGTCTATCAATTTAACCACTTAAAATAAATTTTCGTAATTTTAAGAAATTTAGATAAGAAGTAGAATAAAAATCTATGTCCTAAAACTAGAATGACGAGAAATAAGAAAGAAAAAGAGCGTGTCGGAAAAAGATCGAAAAATAAAAATAAGAAAGAAAAAAAAAAGTGACTTATAGAACTTAAAAACACTAAACTAACCCAACCTTATTACTATCACTAACTTAAAATTATAATCGCAAATTGAGATTACTAATTGGAATGATAATTGATACATAGGTAAAAGGTGTCTAAAAATATTATAGCTTACAAGAAAAACTATATCCCAAATGGCAATAACTTAAAAAGAAACTAAAACTTAAAAAGGCGTCGCAAAATTCTAAAGCACCTAAATCTTAGTCTAAAGAAAAAGCACTTAAGGGATTTTACGGCAAAGCCTAAAAATCTAGAAGTAAAAAAATTCCTATGGCAAAAACTATATCTTAAAACTAAATACGAGCGAAAAATACAAATATTACGCTAAAACAATTAAAAAGGGACAAAATATAAAAATATACTAAAAGTTGTAAAAAGTACAATTTTTATAAAAATATTATTTTTATATTATTTATTTTATAAAACTATTACTTTTATATATATAAATAAAACTAATTAAAAATAATTATTACAAATTAATTAAATCTTAAATTAAATAATAAATTAATTAACCCTAAATACTAATTAATTAATAATAATAATTAAAACTCCGTAATAAATGCCAAATTAGGGTTGCTGTGTGCCCGTGTCAGACGGCTCCGCGAGTCGCTGTATTTTCTTCTTCAAACTCCGCGAGTCGCGGGATATGAAAATTCAGATGACAGGCTGGTTTCGACAGGTTTCGTTTTACTTTTTTTTTTTATATTTTCTGTTTAAATATTTAAATAAAATATTTATAAAAACTTAAGTTTTAAAAACCAAAATAAAAATAGAAATACTTTATAATAAAAATCTTAAAACTAGATTTATATATTTATTAAATTTTTTTTTCGGTTTTTAATTTTATGTTCTAAATAAACACAAAATATTTAAATAAAACTTATATTTTTATAAAATAAAAATAAAGAAACTTTATAAAACTTAAATATAAAAAAAATATATAAATTTTTGTTTTCTTTTTATGTTTTCGAATAATTAAAAATGTATTTTTACAAAAGTGAATTTTAATAAAAGTAAACTAAAAATAAAAATCTTTTTTTTTTATTTAGCGTTGCGCTTTCGGCTTTTAAGTTTGATTGTCCTCGGCAGCGGCGCCAAAAACTACTTGACGTTTGAGCTAAGGGGTATAAAATACTATTAAATTTTACAAGGAAATACTATTAAATACAATACAATTTTACACAAGATATTTATTTATTTATAGAATGGATATACTTAAACCTTGCTACAACACTTATAGGCAGTGTACCTAATCGTACAGTAGTGTAGTTTTTAGTAAGTCCGGTTCGTTCAACAGGGAAAATCTTTAAACAAAACTTAACGCTATATTAGTTTTATTTTTATAAAAATACAAATATATATATATATAAGTAATATTATTATTATAAAGGGGGGTTTTTACCGTTTAATGACCGGTTTGTCGATTTTAAAACTTTAGTCGCAGTTAAAACCAAATGTAAAATATAAACAAAAGACTTAATTTAAAGCGTAAAGTAAATAATGATAATGAAATTGCGAATAATAAAAGTGCGATAAAATAAACTTGCGATAATTAAAAAGTACGATAATTAAAAGTGCAATTAAATACAATAACAATAAATAAAAATACGATAATTAGAAGTGCAATTAAATATAAAATAAAGGAAATTAAATATGAAATAAAAAAATTATGCTTATTTAAACTTCCGTAATCATGATGTTTGACGTGTTGATTTTAGTTTTATGCCCATGAGTTAATTGTCCTTTGTCCTGGATTATTTAGTATGTCCATACGGATTTGTCCATAATAGTCCATCAGTCATAAATATAAAGAGCGAAAGCCTTCGTCAAATTATTCTTATTCCCGAAGTCAAATATTCTAACTAATTGGGGATTCGAATTGTAACAAGGTTTTAATACTTTGTTTAATGAATACACCAGGTTATCGACTGCGTGTAAACCAAGATTTTACTACTTTGTTAACAATTACACCAATTACCCTTGAATGTAATTCACCCCTGTTTCAACAAGTCTATTAACTATTAATCCAGTTCCTTGTCCGGTAAAATGAATAATTATTGGTATTTATAAATATTCCGCCCACCGTACCCAGTCAAGCGTATGTGGTTATATATAAATACGTCGAATTATAAGTTTGTATATTAAATTAACAAGGTATTGTTTAGTTAATATAAAACCCATTAATAGCCCATAGTCTAATTTTCACAAGTGTCGTTCTTTTATCCAAACCCCAATTATGGTACAAAGCCCAATTACCCAATTTTAGTAATTAGCCCAACATCATGATTACTTCGGATTAAATAAGCATAATAATAACTTAGCTACGAGACATTAATGTAAAAAGGTTGAACATAACTTACAATGATTAAAAATAGCGTAGCGTTACATGGACAGAATTTCGACTTACACCCTTACAACATTCGCTAACATACCCTTATTATTAGGATTTAAAATTAAAATTAAAATTAAAATATAAATTATATATATATATATATTTACGTATAGATAGATGGATGGATATATATTGGATGGTTTTTGCGATCAAACTGCGTTTGCTTTTATAGGGAATTGAGTCCAGGGGAACTCCGCGACTCGCGACATTTTTTGCCTTCAAACTCCACGAGTCGCGGAGTTTGAAATTCCAGCTCACCAGCTTTGGCTTCTTTCTTGCCGACGATTTTAAATATTAATATAATATATATATATATAATTTTTAAGAATTATTTATATATTATATTATATTCATGTGCATAGTTGACTTGTAATTTTTAGTCCGTTGCGTCGAGCGTTGAGAGTTGACTCTGGTCCCGGTTCCGGATTTTCGAACGTCCTTGCGTGCAATTTAATATCTTGTATTTTGCGTTTTGAATCTTGTACTCTTGTAATTTCGAGACGTTTCTTATCAATAATTGGAACCTCTTTGATTGTATTTTGTACTTTTGAGCTTTTTGGTCGTTTGCGTCTTCAATTCGTCGAATCTGTCTTTTGTCTTCACCTTTTAATATTTAAACGAATATCACTTGTAAATAGAACATTTGCAACTAAAAGCTTGTCTTTCTTGGGGAATAATGCTATGAAATATATGTTCGTTTTTAGCATTATCAATGACATAGTGACTAGTCTTTAGAATTGAACCAAAGGCATTAATGTGACTAACTAAGTCTTGGCCAAACTGAGATTTCCTAAAATATAAATCAAGACACTTCTCCAAGAATGTTGGGTTTACCACTTTTGGAATGTTAAGTCACTTCCATGCAATAAGACCAAATCTCACACACTTAATGTATATAGTACTTGTATAGGATGTTCGATTTCTTTTGCAGGTGCTAGAAGGAGTAAAGGTGCCAAAATGTGGTGTTCAAATTTAAGTCAAACGGATATACAACGGATACTAAATTTGGACTGGAGCACGCACGGTCGAACCACGGTCGACTGTGCAGGCAACCGTGTGTCAACGACCATTTTTTGAATCCCACTATAAAAGGCAAACATTAAAGAGCATTTAACGCTGACCCTCTTGCATATTTCAAAGGCTTATTTCCAGAGATCACAAGGGCTCTAACTACTACTCAAATGTGATCAAGCAAGAGAAGATTCTATGATTTTATAGATATAGAATTTGGTTATTGTAAACTTACTAATCAAAATCATTGACCTTGTGAGTTTACTTAGTGTAATGTATGTCCTAGTATTGTCTTAGGATCATCATTACAAAGTGTATAAGTCTTGTAACTTCAATTAGTAGAAGCATAGGCTAGCTTAGTGATCTACTTCCTTAAAGGGACTTAGGAAGTTGATTAATCTTATTTGGAGATTAATACTTGTCCAAGGTGAAGACAAGTTGATCTAGGTTGGAGTTGATCTTTCAAAGGGATATAAAGATTAGGTTTGTTGTCTACCAAAGAAGTTGAAGACTTGTAAATCGGATCTCCACCGGGTTTGGAGAAAAGTGCTCAGTGAAGCAACAAATCCCGATTAGTGTAATCGGGGAGTGGATTAAGGTGGATTAGTTAACATCCACCCAAACCACTATAAATTCGTGTGTCTTTATTCTTTACATTACTTCATTTATCATTTTGAACATATACACTACACACATCAAGTTTGAGTTGAATTGGTTGATCAAAGTTAATCAAATTTGGTGATCAATCGAAAAAGTGTTAAAAACGTATCAAGTAACTATTCACCCCCCTCTAGTTACTTACAGAAGCAATCAAAGAACCTAGCTGGGCATGAGCTATGCAAGAAAAGATCTCCCAGTTTGATAGGAATAAGGTTTGGATATTGGTACCTAAACCTGATGATGAAACAAAGAAGATCATTGGTACCAAGTGGGTTTTCAAGAACAAGATGGATAAAGATGGGATTGTTATCAGAAACAAAGCTAGATTGGTAGCTCATGGATTCAAACAGGAAGAAGGATTGGATTATGGAGAGACATATGCACCAGTGGCTAGGATGGAAGCTGTTAGATTGTTCTTGGCATATGTTGCTAAGATGAACTTTAGGGTATTCCAGATGGATGTTAAGTCTGCATTTCTAAATGGGAAGCTGCAAGAAGAAGTCTATGTCAAACAGCCTCCTGGTTTTGTAAGCAGTAAATATCCAGACCATGTCTACAAGTTAGACAAAGCTCTTTATGGCCTAACATAGGCACCAAGAGCATGGTATGAGAAACTTCATGTGTATCTCACTGGTATAGGTTTTAAAGTTGGAACAATTGATACCACTCTATTCTCAAAGAAGATAGATGGTGATCTCTTGCTGGTATAGATATACGTGGATGATATTATTTATAGATCTAAAAATGAAAAATATTATCAAGATTTGATACCACTCTATTCTCAAAGAAGATAGATGGTGATCTCTTGCTGGTACAGATATACGTGGATGATATTATTTATAGATCTAAAAATGAAAAATATTATCAAGATTTTTCAAAACTTATGTCAAAGACATATGAAATGAGTTTACAGAGAGTTTTGCAATACTTTTTAGGATTGCAAATTAAACAACTTAATGATGAGATTTTTATAAGTCAAGATAAATATATCAAAGATATGTTAAAGAAATTTGGTCTGACTTGTTTAAAAGATATATGGACTCTAATGGCAGCATCTATCAAAATAGATGCTGATCCCAATGGTGAACCAGTCAATATCACTGAATATAGAGGTATGATTGGGTCCCTACTTTATCTCACAGCCAGCAGATCAGATATTATGTTTGCCACATGTCCATGTGCCAGATATCAAGCTGATCCTAAAGAGTCACATTTACTAGCAGTTAAGGGGATATTTAGGTATTTGAAAGCTACTGCCAAACGTGGTCTTAGGTATCCCAAAGACCAGGATTTTAAACTAATTGGGTATTCAGATGCTGATTTCACATGATGTAAAATAGACAGGAAAAGTACTACTGGTGGTTGCCAGTTACTGGGTGGTAGGCGAGTCAGCTGGATGAGCAAAAAGCAAAATACTGTGTCCACTTCTACTGCTGAGGCAGAATATGTTTCGTCTAGGAGCTGTACTGCTCAAGTACTGTGGATGCAAAGCCAGCTGAAGGACTATGGTGTTCATGTTACAAAAACCCCAATCTACTGTGATAACAACAGTGCAATCACCATCACCAACAATCATGTTATGTATTCAAGGACAAAGCACATTAATGTTCGATATCACTTCATAAGGGACCATGTTCAAAAAGGAGATGTGGAGCTTCACTTCATTTCAACAGACCACGGTTACCAGATCTTTTCACAAAGCCCTTAGATGAGAAACGTTTTAACTACCTCATCTCTGAGCTGGGTATGCTTGAACTCTAAAATAAAAGACAATTTTGTTGGTGTGCTAGCTCTATAACATGTAGGGCAAAACAGTAAGTCACAAGCTTTTACTTACTGCCTACATGTCAAACAATCAGCACAACAAGGTCTTTTATGTCATGGTTATACAATGTACATAATGAAGTAATAAATAGCTCGCAACATTAAAATGTTACCTTCAAAACTGAAACTCATTTACTCCCAATGATTTAAAATTAATACACGACATATTAAATGTAACAAAGAATTTTTGTATTTAATACAAACTTTATTTTGTGATCTTTAACTTCAATTTTTGAATTAAAACCTACTGCATTTAATGCTTAATGGGATGTATGAGTGTTCAAGCTGATTAAACATCATGTTAACAGTTTGTGTCCCCTCGAAAACATGTCAGTCTATCAAATCTGCCCACGCGCCTGCAGACGACAGTTTCCATTTTCTCTCTCCTGCACTTTTTCACCAATCAGAAAGGATAAAAGGGTGATTCATTCTCCATAATAACCTTCGGTTATTCAATTTTCAAAATCACACTCTTCTCTCAAAATCCCCAAATCTTCAAATCATTCAAGCATTCATCTTCACATTTCATCAATGGCAGACCAACAACAACAACAACCACAACCCATTGAGAACCAACCTGAGAAATAACAACAACAGCAACAACAACCTGAGGAACAACAACCAGAACAACAACCTCCACCGGCACCGGAGGAGCAGAATGAACAGGCACCATTGTTCAACCTGCATTCAAGCCTTGTACAGGCTGAAAATGCACCAGATCATGCATTTATTCGCCTATCAAGAGGAAATGCTGCTCATGCCCTCTCAATTCCCAAGTCCAAAGCCAACATGGGCTATGAGACGATGATCGAGTACATAAGGCAATCTCCACTTACTAGAGCTATCACTGAAGTTCCTTCCAGAGTATATCCGGCCTGTTTAGGCAGATTTTAGTACACGGTTACCATAACCAGCACTCCACAGGGTACACCATGTGTTCATGGCATGGTTACTTAAACCCTAACTTTCTCCATCACCATCGATGCCATTAGACGAGCGTTACAATTGCCTGGTGGACCATTTACTACTTCACCTTCAAGTGATGATGTTAGAAGGGAGATGTTGGAGATCATCGGATATGCTGGTGCTGTGGCCCACAGCCCATTAAGGAAGTATATGCCACCGTTGTGGTACTATTTATTTGGCTTGTTGACCCAGTGCATCAGCCAGAAATCTGGTGGTTTTGATCAATGCTCAGATTTTGAGCTTAAAATCGGTCATGGGTTGCTGTTCTACAGAAACATTGATTATGCAGCAGAAATCTACTTGAGGTTGAGGGAAATGGTGCTTGCACAAAAAAGAACACATTTGATCCCATTTCCAAGGTTTTTGAGCCTTGTGTTTGAAAATGAGCTGGGTGATGCTTACCAGCAGATTACTGACGAATCTTTTGGTGGATGACAAAAGCAGCACCTGCTGTTCCACATACTGGTTTGACGCCAGGAATGCTCGAGTATCTTGTTGCTCGAGGTAGAGCTACCCAAACGACTGCCTCTGGTAGTGCACCAGCTGAGGGGGAGGGTCCTCAACGCAAGCCAGCTGTCTGACAGAAGAAGCCAGCTACCACAACTAGAACAACCATCATCTCAGATACTGGTAAAGCAGTAGTTGTATTAGAATCTAGTGCTCTCTGATCATAAAGAACAGCTCTAGTCATATATACTGACTACCCACTTCTAGTGTTGGAATCCATTGCTCATCTATTTCTTGGTAACAGGAAAATCTAAACGTACAAAAGCTGGCTCCAAGCATGCCACAGGGGAGGTTGCACCAGTCTCAACTGCTGCTCCTAAAAAGGATGTTGCGATGGAACCTGGTGCATCTCTAGACCAAACAGCAGAAATCACTAACATAATTGAAATTATTTTCACTGCTGACTTGAAAAGTGAAAATGGAGTTGAAGGTATAACCTTTGCTTTCAAGCTGACTGGTTTTAAAACTAGTGTGAAGAAGAATAGCAACCCATACTATTTCCACATTTTTCAAAATTGTACTTCAAGAAATATCCTCTGCTGACAGTACAACCAGCAGAGAACATAACTGACCCCCAAAGCAGACTTGAACTGGCTCCTGCTCCTCATCGTGTTGAAACAGCTCAGGCTACTGCACAACCTGAATGTTATTTGGATCATGATAAGAGTCACACTCCTACATTATCACCAGCCAGAACTCTTACACAATATGGGTTAACATGTGTTGCCAATGAGTCAGCAGAGTCAAAGCTGCACTTACAGATACCTTACTCTGTCTCAATCAAAGGGCTGACTAAATCACCAGTATGTCCTCAGAGACCAAAACCAGATGCAATTGTTGAGATAAATTTATTTGGTTCTACAGTTGTTAAGATAAAATGTTCTTTTGTTTCAGTTCTTAGTAGGGTAGATGAACAGGCAGAGGGGGAGCATGAAAGGAATCCTATTGTATTTACTGGTTGTGAAACTGGTACTGATAAGCTCTCTGCTTCTGCTACTGGTGTTGATGCTACTGATTTTCCTACTGGTGGTACTGATACTAGTACTGTTGCTTCTATTGCTGCTGGTGATACTGGGGATCAAGTTGATGCTGGTTCAACTGTTCCTACTGGTTCTCAGGAGATGGATTTTGATGATTCTGCTACTGTTATTCCTCCTCCAATTCCTAGGATTGCTTCCACCACTACTATTCTAGAAGTGGCTGAAGAGATGATTGTTGAACCTCCTCCTGTTCTTGAAGAGGTTATTGATAAAATTGTTAAGGAGGTTCTTGTTGATGGATCTTGTCACTGAAACCAAGGGTGACACTGTGTTAACTACTGATACTGCTGCTGATCTTACTGATTCATCTGATATGGAGTTCCAATCCATTACTCCAAATGCAGCAAATGTTATAGTCATCCCTGGTTCATATTCTGGTGAACAGGGTGTTAAATTGGATGCTGGTACCCCTGCTACTACTACAACTGAATCTAATCAGGCTTCCGTTTCTGGTAAAAAGCCTAAGTATGTCTGCAAGGTACCAGTTCTAGATGAAGTGGTGCCCAACTTTATTTACAGGGGAGCTTCTATCACCCCCAAAATTGTAGTGACCCGAACTTTTCCATGTTTATATATATTAATTGAGATTGATATTTACATGATTAAATGTTTCCAACATGTTAAGCAATCAAACTTGTTAAGACTTGATTAATTGAAATATGTTTCATATAGACAATTGACCACCCAAGTTGACCGGTGATTCACGAACGTTAAAACTTGTAAAAACTATATGATGACATATATATGGATATATATATATATATAGTTAACATGATACTATGATAAGTAAACATATCATTAAGTATATTAACAATGAACTACATATGTGAAAACAAGACTACTAACTTAATGATTTTTAAACGAGACATATATGTAACGATTATCGTTGTAAAGACATTTAATGTATATATATCATATTAAGAGATATTCATACATAATAATATCATGATAATATAATAATTTAAAATCTCATTTGATATTATAAACATTGGGTTAACAACATTTAACAAGATCGTTAACCTAAAGGTTTCAAAACAACACTTACATGTAACGACTAACGATGACTTAACGACTCAGTTAAAATGTATATACATGTAGTGTTTTAATATGTATTTATACACTTTTGAAAGACTTCAATACACTTATCAAAATACTTCTACTTAACAAAAATGCTTACAATTACATCCTCGTTCAGTTTCATCAACAATTCTACTCGTATGCACCCGTATTCGTACTCGTACAATACACAGCTTTTAGATGTATGTACTATTGGTATATACACTCCAATGATCAGCTCTTAGCAGCCCATGTGAGTCACCTAACACATGTGGGAACCATCATTTGGTAACTAGCATGAAATATCTCATAAAATTACAAAAATATGAGTAATCATTCATGACTTATTTACATGAAAACAAAATTACATATCCTTTATATCTAATCCATACACCAATGACCAAAAACACCTACAAACACTTTCATTCTTCAATTTTATTCATCTAATTGATCTCTCTCAAGTTCTATCTTCAAGTTCTAAGTGTTCTTCATATATTCTACAAGTTCTAGTTACATAAAATCAAGAATACTTTCAAGTTTGCTAGCTCACTTCCAATCTTGTAAGGTGATCATCCAACCTCAAGAAATATTTGTTTCTTACAGTAGGTTATCATTCTAATACAAGGTAATAATCATATTCAAACTTTGGTTCAATTTCTATAACTATAACAATCTTATTTCAAGTGATGATCTTACTTGAACTTGTTTTCGTGTCATGATTCTGCTTCAAGAACTTCGAGCCATACAAGGATCCATTGAAGCTAGATCCATTTTTCTCTTTTCCAGTAGGTTTATCCAAGGAACTTAAGGTAGTAATGATGTTCATAACATCATTCGATTCATACATATAAAGCTATCTTATTCGAAGGTTTAAACTTGTAATCACTAGAACATAGTTTAGTTAATTCTAAACTTGTTCGCAAACAAAAGTTAATCCTTCTAACTTGACTTTTAAAATCAACTAAACACATGTTCTATATCTATATGATATGCTAACTTAATGATTTAAAACCTGGAAACACGAAAAACACCGTAAAACCGGATTTACGCCGTCGTAGTAACACCGCGGGCTGTTTTGGGTTAGTTAATTAAAAACTATGATAAACTTTGATTTAAAAGTTGTTATTCTGAGAAAATGATTTTTATTATGAATATGAAACTATATCCAAAAATTATAGTTAAACTCAAAGTGGAAGTATGTTTTCTAAAATGGTCATCTAGACGTCGTTCTTTAGACTGAAATGACTACCTTTACAAAAATGACTTGTAACTTATTTTTCTGACTATAAACCTATACTTTTTCTGTTTAGATTCATAAAATAGAGTTTAATATGAAACCATAGCAATTTGATTCACTCAAAACGGATTTAAAATGAAGAAGTTATGGGTAAAACAAGATTGGATAATTTTTCTCATTTTAGCTACGTGAAAATTGGTAACAAATCTATTCCAACCATAACTTAATTAACTTGTATTGTATATTA
The DNA here is from genome assembly GCF_046630445.1 of Rutidosis leptorrhynchoides. NCBI lineage: Eukaryota > Viridiplantae > Streptophyta > Magnoliopsida > Asterales > Asteraceae > Rutidosis > Rutidosis leptorrhynchoides. Next base: position 213,400,610 of record NC_092335.1, read on the forward strand.
TGTAATCTTGAGATACCATAGACACGTATACAATGCTTCGACCTATCATGTCGACACATCTATATATATTTCGGAACAACCATAGATACTCTATATGTGAATGTTGGAGTTAGCTATACAGGGTTGAGGTTGATTCCAAAATATATATAGTTTGAGTTGTGATCAATACTGAGATACGTATACACTGGGTCGTGGATTGATTCAAGATAATATTTATCGATTTATTTCTGTACATCTAACTGTGGACAACTAGTTGTAGGTTACTAACGAGGACAGCTGACTTAATAAACTTAAAACATCAAAATATATTAAAAGTGTTGTAAATATATTTTGAACATAGTTTGATATATGTATATATTGTTATAGGTTCGTGAATCAACCAGTGGCCAAGTCTTACTTCCCGACGAAGTAAAAATCTGTGAAAGTGAGTTATAGTCCCACTTCTAAAATCTAATATTTTTGGGATGAGAATACATGCAGGTTTTATAAATGATTTACAAAATAGACACAAGTACGTGAAACTACATTTTATGGTTGAATTATCGAAATCGAATATGCCCCTTTTTATTAAGTCTGGTAATCTAAGAATTAGGGAACAGACACCCTAATTTGAAATGCCCCGTCCTAATCCATCTGGACGAAGTCCATATCGATTATAAATGATTCACATCAGTTGATTACATCGCGAGGTACTTGACCTCTATATGATACATTTTACAAACATTGCATTCGTTTTTGAAAAGACGATCTTTCATTACATCGAAATTTGACGGCATGCATATCATTTCATAATATATCTAACTATAATCGACTTAATAAAAATCTTGATGAACTCAACGACTCGAATGCAACGTCTTTTGAAATATGCCATGAATGACTCCAAGTAATATCTTTAAAATGAGATAATGCACAGCGGAAGATTTCTTTCGTACCTGAGAATAAACATGCTTTCAAGTGTCAACCAAAAGGTTGGTGAGTTCATTAGTTTAACATAAATAATCATTTCATAATTTAAATAGACCACAAGATTTCATATTTCACATTTCTCATAAACAAACGTCCCATGCATAGAGACAAAATATCATTCATATGGATTGAACACCTGGTAACCGACATTCACAATATGCATATAAGAATATCCCCATCATTCCGGGATCCTCCTTCGGACATGATATAAATTTTGAAGTACTAAAGCATCCGGTACTTTGGATGGGGCTTGTTGGGCCCGATAGATCTATCTTTAGAGTTCGCGTCAATTAGGGTGTCTGTTCCCTAATTCTTAGATTACCAGACTTAATAAAAAGGGGCATATTCGATTTTGATCATTCAACCATATAATGTCATTTTGATTACTTGTGTCTATTTCGTAAAATAGTTATAAAAGTTGCGCATGTATTCTCAGTCCCAAAAATGTAAAGAGTAAAAGGGGATCAAAGGAACTCACCTAATGTATTTTGTAGTAAAAATACATATGACTATATTGAACAATTGAACAAAGCAGGGTTGGCCTCGAATTCACGAACCTATATCATTCGTATATATATTAAAACATATAATCGTAATCGAATAATTTATATATTTTATTATTCATAATATACTTGTTATATAATATGTTGTATAGATATAGATAAATTTAATATATTTACTTTATTTATTTTCTATAATTAATATTCATTATTCGTTATAACATAATAATAATAATAATAATAATAATAATAATAATAATAATAATAATAATAATAATAATAATAATAATAATAATAATAATAATAATAATAATAATAATAATAATAATAATAATAATAATAATAATGATAATAATTTATGGTAATGAAAAACTACCTCAAAACAAGCTTTAAAAATAAGACGTCACCAGCAGGGTTCGAACCCGCGACCTCTCGCTTCATAAACACACCCCCAAACCAATTCATCCAACTCTACTTTTTGTTAAATACCACCACTTTAATGTATCTATAAACTATATTTCTGTTTCTCCTTCACCATCATTAATTAAATTTTTTTTTTTACAGCAAGTGTACCTGAGTCTCGGCCCAACTAAATGTCTATGTTGCGGCCCAAGTTACCAGAACATATTTCACAGCCCAATTAACAGTTTTACTAACCCAACATCAGCTTTTCTTGATAATATAAAAAAAACGTAATAGCCTGGGTTCGAACCCAGGACCTTCCGTTCCTTACAAACACTCCTTACCATCCCTCTATTTTCGTCTTTTTGGTTTTAACTTTCGAATTATTTTTATTTAACCCGTGTTCCTGTTTTCCCATTATCTTCAAAAACTACACCCAGAACTATTTAATGTCTCCTTCATTTTTATCATAATCATACTCGATACCCTCCCTTAATCATCTTCTAATCGTAACAGTATCACCATCCATGTTCATCATTCAACAATAATATGGAAGCCATCATCAATCTTCGTGAAAAAAAATATAGTAAAATAAAAAAATATTATAGAACCGAAGGTAATCTTCTTTATTACAATTCCTCATTTTTCTTTATCTTCTTCTTTCATCACCCTCTCGTTACCACGATCATCTTCTCAGATCATGCCCACTGTTAGAAAAAAAAATGGTGGTGACGTCCGTGACTATACGAATGCTATGGTCTTTGTGGAAATGGTGTTCGATGGAGATGAGCAGAATAGAAGCATAACAAAATCGAGCAAGGTGATGTGGGTTTAATGGATGAGGTAACGGGTGACGGTGGTGATGGATAGTGGTGTTTAGTTGGAGAAGGAACTCGACTGGAAAAGAAGGTGGCGGCAATTAAGGTGTAGGTGGTGTCGGTTTACAAGGAAATAAGTATAGCAGCAGTTCTTGAGTAACAGACACACAATAGTAGCTAGCAAATCCGAGTAACCATATGTAGTTCACCAGGAAAAAAAAAATATATATGAGTGAGAGAGAGAGAAGAGAGAGAGAGAGAGCGAGTGGTGTGGCCGGTGGTGGTTCTTGTGGTGATTTATGGTTGTGATGGTGGCGGTTGTGAAAGGTAAAGAGGAAGAAGAAACCTATATATAAGGGATGCATATCTTTCTCTAATATGCATTTAGATATATAGATATGTAGAAAACAGAGATAGATGAAAAGAATAGATGAAAAGCAGAAATAATAAAGAAATAAATTCCCACGTTGGTATTAAAGGCTGCCGACAGTTTTGACTGGTAATATTTCGTACTCCGTTGTTAATTTAGTGGCGAATAAAAGTATTCAGAAAAATCCCAAATTTTTAAAATAATTATCTTTATTTGCTTTGGTCATTGTGGTATAAGATTCGATCATTAATTTAATAAATAAAAATTACATCAACTGTCCCTCTCATTTATGGGTAAAATATAAAAAAAATTAAAACTTAATAAATAGCTCCTAAATACATATTTAATAAGCCTATAAATTATATAACGCATTTTGAATCACTGTTTATTTTATAAAAATAATAGTTTAAATTTTAATTTGTTTACTAACCATTGAGTGACAAATAAGTGCTACTATTGTTTACTAAATAAATTCGAAATCAAATATATATTTTTAATGTACTTTATTTATACATGTAGATACATTATAGGTTATAATATCATATATTACTTTATTTTTCATAATTAATTCTAAGAGCTAAATAATATAATATTTCAAATTATATATATATATATATATATATATATATATATATATATATATATATATATATATATATATATATATATATATATATATATATATATATATATATATATATATTTACAAATAGTTGTTCATGAATCGCCAGGCATGGTCAAAGGGCATCTGATTAACTGAACATAGATTTCAAACTTTCTAGACTCAATATTATAGATTTTACTTATCGTGTCGGAAACATATAAAGATTAAAGTTTAAATTTGGTCGGAAATTCCCGGGTCATCACAGTACCTACCCGTTAAAGAAATTTCGTCCCAAAATTTGAGTAAGGTCGTCATGGTTAACAATCAAAATGTTTTCTTGACGAATATGAGTTGATAAATAAAGTTTTATCATTATTGATTAATATATATAAAACTATTCGATTATGTGAAGCGTACGAGTGAAGCTGTCACAAAAGATTGAGATAGAGATTTAACTTTTGACGTAGTCACGTTTGAGTTTTTAGAAAATAAGGTGCGTCTAATCTTTTGACGTTGTCTTGGTTGAATTCCGAAATTCAAGAGATTTAAAAGAAAATCTATGAAATCTATAAGATCTGATCCTTCGGGATTTACGGGATTTAAGATCTTTTTAATTAAATGCTATCATTTGTCTCGATTCCGCTGTCAAGTATTTCCACTATAAATGAACTTCTTCCGTTCCATTATTTTCACCATTCCAATACTTTCTTTCTTAGTTCGTACATCCAAAAGTTTGTGAAAATGCTTAATCCAGTTCTGATCCTTGTTCTTATTCTAACTATCACAATGATCATTCTCCTTTTCCAACTTCCACCAGAGGAATCTGCTTTCTTCTACTTCGCCCTTGGGTTTATAATGTTTTTAATTCTCCCGTGTTTTTATGTTGCGATAAACATTGATATACACGGTTTGTAATTTATGTGTTGTTATCGGGCTTTATATTCTCCCTTATTTTTCAAAGCTTTATGCTTTTGTTTCCTCTTCCCGACTTCAAATCAAGCGAATAATGGTCCAGAATTTGTAGATATAGAGTCTCGAATGATTATAATGTTCGAAGCAGGAAGGAATGTGATAGCACGGTTTGATTTGTCAAATTACCAGAATCACTGAGAATAGAACTATCAAGAATATATTTTCTTGATATGTTCGGAGGTGAAGTAGAATGAACGAGTCGTGTAACATGGCACATGATGACGTTATGATCTGTGAATCATCACATTTCATTAGAAACTCAGCATGACTTACTGTAATATAATCACGGTGATCAAGTGTCATTATATTATACTCACTCATGCATCAGTTCCCAACACTACTTCAAAAACATTCATATTTTAAATTCGAAAGTTTACAGAATATAGAAACTAACAGTTTCTATATGATGTAACATTGATATCTCAAAGAGATAAATGATTTCAGATAAGATTAGTTATGAAAATATATTCAAAAATATCGAGGATATTTATAGTGAAAGATACGATAATATCTTTGAATATTTAAGATCAGAGGATGATAGAAACCATTATCTACAAGGGTTTAGAGTAAGGAGCAAGATATTCACTAAAGACTTTAGCAGACATTGAATCATTTGGATTCTTTGTAGTCAAACTTATTCTTTGTGATTTGTCCACGGCTTTCTTCATAGTTTCACATAATGAGCTTTTCGGTACTAAATTTTCTATTGAATGTTTCCAATATAATGATACCCAGGAAGCACGAGGAGGTATATAATTTCGGACGAGAATATTTATGAAAATATCCTCAGAAATATCGAAGATATTGATGATGATATTTTGGAATTTCTAAGTTCAATGGTTGATGGAGAGAGATTTTCCGCAAGATTTTAACATGACTTCGGAACAAGATATTCTCTAAAGATTTCAACGGATCTAGATTTATCTGGGTTCTATGAATTTAGGGTATGTTACTTGTATTTCTCCTTGGTTTCCTTTATGGTTAGCTCAATCTGCTTTTCAGTACCAAATTTTCTATCGAGCGTTCCTAACACTCCCTTATTTATCATCAAACTTTTGGCCGTTTAGACCATCTACAATTTTTCTGTTTCCTCTGCTTTTAATGCTACGATATCTGAATCATCGATTATCAATCCGAGGTGGTTTCATGAGAATTGTGTTTTTAGATGATTAAACGCTGATGGTAATTTGATGGAATATGAAAGGTTCCTTGATAACAATAAAAGAGCACGCGTATATATCAAGATTATAATAAGGTTGTTTCGAATGAAAAGTCGAAGTTGACTTGCTGGAGCTGTGACAAAATTGACTAATTTTGAAAAGGAATTGCAAAGTTATTTTCGGTAATAATAACGCTAAAGGAATTAGCACAACTACGCGTTAAACGTTTACTCAGTTGCCGAGAGTTTCTCAGGTGTATAACTATACGCATCAATCTTTTCTTTCTGTAGATGAAGTGTGGTTGGTTCATCTTCTCGATTGAGATGTTTTCAAGAATCATGAAAGGTTTGAACGCAGATTGTAATCGTCAAGATGCAGATGAGGTTTAAGATGAGATCAAGTGGCAAACTTGAAGATATGTTTAGTTTCATATTTTATAATCAATATTTTAATTCATTTTAATTGTCCAATGTTGATAGTCCTCAGTTGATAATCCACAGTTAACAGTCCAATAATTCATATATAGTTTAATATATAATATTTGATTTAATTAATATGTATCGTGACCCGTATACGTCTCAGACTCGATCACAACTCAAAGTATATATATATTTTGGAATCAACCTCAACCCTGTATAGCTAACTCCAACATTTGCATATAGACTGCCTATGGTTGTTCCGAAATATATATATAGATGGGTCGATATGATATGTCAAAACATTGTATATGTGTCCCGATATTTAAAGTGCGTAGAATAAATAACAAAAATTAAATGACAATAAATAAGTGCGTAAAGTAAATAACAGAAATTAAATGACAATAAATAAAATTGCGAGAATATAAATTGCGATAACTAAATTGCGATAAATAAAATGTAATACGGAATTAACAGTTAGCTAGGAACAGTTAGCTAGGATTTTGTTAGCGTGGTTTCTTAATAAAATTTAATATTGTTAATTAGTCTGTTTCTAATCAATTTTTATTGTGTCCATTTTTTCTTTATTATGCCACTTGTTGGATTCTGATATGTCAAAATCCTAATATGAAATTGAATTTGAATGAAAATAGTTATTCTTTGGTGAACGGATACGTATATCGGTGGATGTAAGTAGGATAGTATATGACTGTTGAAACAGATTTGAAGAACGTACAATGTGACTTATTAATGTGAAATTTAAATATTCCTTGGGTATTACCTACCCGTTAAAATATTTTCACTATTAACAGTTTGTACAAGAGAATTTTTAATTACAATCTTTATGAAAACATATATACATATATATTTTCTTCAGATGTATTCATGGATTTAATGAGTTAATATGATATTAAACTCATTTGCTTTACCGTTTGAACAAGAATATATAATCTCTAAAACATTAGAGTTTACATAATCATCATATCGAACGAAGATAAACGATGTAGAATGTCATGTAGAACGATGATTATACTCGAGGTACAGAATGAGACGTCGAAGCTGGTGATGCGGATGTTGTTGTTGGTGGTACTAGTGCTGTTGGTGCTAAGGTTGGTGATGTTACTGGTGTTGGTGATACTGCTGGTGATTGCAAATTGTGTACCGTGCTCTCTAAAGTTAACACTCGAGCTCGGAGTTCTTTAACTTCTTCTACTAACCCTGGTTGGTTATCAGTGTGAGGTAGAGGTCGGATATCTCCTCTATTTCCGTTAATGGTAGCCTCAAGACGAAAAATTCTTGCAAAAAGGGTATAAACGGTGTTGCGAACGGGTTCGCCGGTGAGCGGGTCAAGTACTCCAAGGTTAGGTGGTAGATTCGGTTCATGATATGGAGTACCTTCTTCCCTTCTCCATAGGGTGAGTATGTCGCGAACCCACCCCCATTTTCTCCAGTAATCACGGTAGTTGATTGGTTGGTGAGCTCCTGTCACGCTATCTTCGGAGTCAGATGAACTTGGTTGGTTCGTAGAGGCCATCTTACGCGATCTCAGAAAAAAAAATTTGCTATGAAAAGTTTAGTGACAGCAATTGATAGTTGGATGGTATTCTCAATGCATAATATGCATAGATATATAGTACCAGGTTCCCTTAAATTACGGAGAAATTTACGGAAGATATCAGGCAAGATCTACAGTAACAGATACGCTAAGATATGAATTTTGTCTATACACTATTTATGCAGTCAATGCAGTAAAACGTGTCTAGACTAAGAATGATAAGCAAGTGATTCTCTAAGAATGATAAGCAGGTAATTTTTGACACGAAATGATAAGCAAAACTTTTGATATGCAGACACGGTCGAAGTCCAGACTCAATAATGCATCCTAACGACTTATCAGTTAGACACACTAATGCAGACATGGTTCGCTAAGACCACCGCTCTGATACCAACTGAAATGCCCCGTCCTAATCCATCCGAACGAAGTCCATATCGATTATTAATGATTCACATCAGTTGATTACATCGCGAGGTACTTGACCTCTATATGATACATTTTACAAACATTGCATTCGTTTTCGAAAAGACGATCTTTCATTACATCAAAATTTGACGGCATGCATATCATTTCATAATATATCTAACTATAATCGACTTAATAATAATCTTGATGAACTCAACGACTCGAATGCAACGTCTTTTGAAATATGCCATGAATGACTCTAAGTAATATCTTTAAAATGAGATAATGCACAGCGGAAGATTTCTTTCGTACCTGAGAATAAACATGCTTTCAAGTGTCAACCAAAAGGTTGGTGAGTTCATTAGTTTAACATAAATAATCATTTCATAATTTAAATAGACCACAAGATTTCATATTTCACATTTCTCATAAACAAACGTCCCATGCATAGAGACAAAATATCATTCATATGGATTGAACACCTGGTAACCGACATTCACAATATGCATATAAGAATATCCCCATCATTCCGGGATCCTCCTTCGGACATGATATAAATTTCGAAGTACTAAAGCATCCGGTACTTTGGATGGGGCTTGTTGGGCCCGATAGATCTATCTTTAGAGTTCGCGTCAATTAGGGTGTCTGTTCCCTAATTCTTAGATTACCAGACTTAATAAAAAGGGGCATATTCGATTTCGATCATTCAACCATATAATGTCATTTTGATTACTTGTGTCTATTTCGTAAAACAGTTATAAACGTTGCGCATGTATTCTCAGTCCCAAAAATGTAAAGAGTAAAAGGGGATCAAAGGAACTCACCTAATGTATTTTGTAGTAAAAATACATATGACTATATTGAACAAAGCAGGGTTGGCCTCGAATTCACGAACCTATATCATTCGTATATATATTAAAACATATAATCGTAATCGAATAATTTATATATTTTATTATTCATAATATACTTGTTATATAATATGTTGTATAGATATAGATAAATTTAATATATTTACTTTATTTATTTTCTATAATTAATATTCATTATTCGTTATAACATAATAATAATAATAATAATAATAATAATAATAATAATAATAATAATAATAATAATAATAATAATAATAATAATAATAATAATAATAATAATAATAATAATAATAATAATGATAATAATTTATGGTAATGAAAAACTACCTCAAAACAAGCTTTAAAAATAAGACGTCACCAGCAGGGTTCGAACCCGCGACCTCTCGCTTCACAAACACACCCCCAAACCAATTCATCCAACTCTACTTTTTGTTAAATACCACCACTTTAATGTATCTATAAACTATATTTCTGTTTCTCCTTCACCATCATTAATTAAATTTTTTTTTTTTTACAGCAAGTGTACCTGAGTCTCGGCCCAACTAAATGTCTATGTTGCGGCCCAAGTTACCAGAACATATTTCACAGCCCAATTAACAGTTTTACTAACCCAACATCAGCTTTTCTTGATAATATAAAAAAAAACGTAATAGCCTGGGTTCGAACCCAGGACCTTCCGTTCCTTACAAACACTCCTTACCATCCCTCTATTTTCGTCTTTTTGGTTTTAACTTTCGAATTATTTTTATTTAACCCGTGTTCCTGTTTTCCCATTATCTTCAAAAACTACACCCAGAACTATTCAATGTCTCCTTCATTTTTATCATAATCATACTCGATACCCTCCCTTAATCATCTTCTAATCGTAACAGTATCACCATCCATGTTCATCATTCAACAATAATATGGAAGCCATCATCAATCTTCGTGAAAAAAAATATAGTAAAATAAAAATATATTATAGAACCGAAGGTAATCTTCTTTATTACAATTCCTCATTTTTCTTTATCTTCTTCTTTCATCACCCTCTCGTTACCACGATCATCTTCTCAGATCATGCTCACTGTTAGAAAAAAAAATGGTGGTGACGTCCGTGACTATACGAATGCTATGGTCTTTGTGGAAATGGTGTTCGATGGAGATGAGCAGAATAGAAGCATAAAAAAATCGAGCAAGGTGATGTGGGTTTAATGGATGAGGTAACGGGTGACGGTGGTGATGGATAGTGGTGTTTAGTTGGAGAAGGAACTCGACTGGAAAAGAAGGTGGCGGCAATTAAGGTGTAGGTGGTGTCGGTTTACAAGGAAATAAGTATAGCAGCAGTTCTTGAGTAACAGACACACAATAGTAGCTAGCAAATCCGAGTAACCATATGTAGTTCACCAGGAAAAAAAAAATTATATGAGTGAGAGAGAGAGAAGAGAGAGAGAGAGAGAGAGCGAGTGGTGTGGCCGGTGGTGGTTCTTGTGGTGATTTATGGTTGTGATGGTGGCGGTTGTGAAAGGTAAAGAGGAAGAAGAAACCTATATATAAGGGATGCATATCTTTCTCTAATATGCATTTAGATATATAGATATGTAGAAAATAGAGATAGATGAAAAGAATAGATGAAAAGCAGAAATAATAAAGAAATAAATTCCCACGTTGGTATTAAAGGCTGCCGACAGTTTTGACTGGTAATATTTCGTACTCCGTTGTTAATTTAGTGGCGAATAAAAGTATTCAGAAAAATCCCAAATTTTTAAAATAATTATCTTTATTTGCTTTGGTCATTGTGGTATAAGATTCGATCATTAATTTAATAAATAAAAATTACATCAACTGTCCCTCTCATTTATGGGTAAAATATAAAAAAAATTAAAACTTAATAAATAGCTCCTAAATACATATTTAATAAGCCTATAAATTATATAACGCATTTTTGAATCACTGTTTATTTTATAAAAATAATAGTTTAAATTTTAATTTGTTTACTAACCATTGAGTGACAAATAAGTGCTACTATTGTTTACTAAATAAATTCGAAATCAAATATATATTTTTAATATACTTTATTTATACATGTAGATACATTATAGGTTATAATATCATATATTACTTTATTTTTCATAATTAATTCTAAGAGCTAAATAATATAATATTTCAAATATATATATATATATATATATATATATATATATATATATATATATATATATATATATATATATATATATATATATATATATATATATATATATATATATATATATATATATATCTATTTACAAATAGTTGTTCATGAATCGCCAGGCATGGTCAAAGGGCATCTGATTAACTGAACATAGATTTCAAACTTTCTAGACTCAATATTATAGATTTTGCTTATCGTGTCGGAAACATATAAAGATTAAAGTTTAAATTTGGTCGGAAATTCCCGGGTCATCACATAATTGACGCGAATCCTAAAGATAGATCTATTGGGCCTAACAAACCCCATCCAAAGTACCGGATGCTTTAGTACTTCAAAATTTATATCATATCCGAAGGGTGTCCCGGAATGATGGGGATATTCTTATATATGCATCTTGTTAATGTCGGTTACCAGGTGTTCACCATATGAATGATTTTTATCTCTATGTATGGGATGTGTATTGAAATATGAAATCTTGTGGTCTATTATTATGATTTGATATATATAGGTTAAACCTATAACTCACCAACATTTTTGTTGACGTTTTAAGCATGTTTATTCTCAGGTGATTATTAAGAGCGTCCGCTATCGCATACTTAAATAAGGACGAGATTTGGAGTCCATACTTGTATGATATTGTGTAAAAACTGCATTCAAGAAACTTATTTTGTTGTAACATATTTGTATTGTAAACCATTATGTAATGGTCGTGTGTAAACAGGATATTTTAGATTATCATTATTTGATAATCTACGTAAAGTTTTTTAAACCTTTATTGATGAAATAAAGGTTATGGTTTGTTTTAAAATGAATGCAGTCTTTGAAAAACGTCTCATATAGAGGTCAAAACCTCGGAACGAAATCAATTAATATGGAACGTTTTTAATCAATAAGAACGGGACATTTCAGTTGGTATCCGAGCGTTGGTCTTAGAGAACCAGAATTTTGCATTAGTGTGTCTTATCGAGTTTGTTAGGATGCATTAGTGAGTCTGGACTTCGACCGTGTTTACTTGAAAAATGATTGCTTAACAAATTTTGTTGGAAACTATATATTTTTAACATGTGAATATTATGTGATATATTAATCTCTTAACGCGTTTGATATTATGTGATAGATGTCTACCTCTAGAACAAGTCCCATTGACTCACCTAATAATAATGAAGAGTCAAATATAAATTGGAATGATTCGTGGACTGATTCACAAGTTCCCGAAGAGGAACCGGAAGAAGAGTCGGAACCGGAAGAAGAATCGGTACCGGAAGAAGAATCGGAACCGGATGAAGAAATAGAACCGGTGGGGGAAATAATAAAACGGTTAAGTAAAAGAAAATCCTCAACCAACCGACCAAGGTTAATTATGGTCAATGGTGTTTCCGCCAAGGAAGCAAAATATTGGGAGGATTACCAATTCTCCGATGAATCGGATTCCGACGAGAATTTCGATGATGTTATAGAAATTACCCCAACTGAATTTAAAAAGGCAAAAGAAAATAATAAGGGAAAGGGCATAAAATAGAGAAATCTAATTCCAACCCCGATGAACTTTATATGTATCGTCAACCCCCGAAGTCCTTAAGTTGTAACAATGACCCGGGAACCTCTAAACCACCAGGTTTTTCTAAACCAATGGGGAAAACGACGGCTCGTATTAGGGGAACATCATATATCCCTAGAAACTTGGCAAAACGAACCAAAACCGAAGAAGAAGAAACAAGCGAGTCGGAATAAGATAGTTGTATTTGTGTGGTGTAATATATGTAATATAGTGTGCTTATGCTTTATGATATATGTAAAAATTGCTTGTATTAATAAGTATTTTTTTTATGAATCTAACTCTTGTCTATTTTACAGTATAAAAACACAAAATGGATAGACAATCCAATATTTTAAGAGACCTACCCGGAGACATGATTGATGAAATCTTGTCTAGAGTCGGTCAGAATTCTTCGGCACAACTATTTAAGGCGAGATCAGTTTGTAAGACATTCGAAGAACGTTCCAAGAATGCCTTGGTTTATAAAAGGCTTTCGTTTGAAAGATGGGGGATATCACATTGGGAAATCCATAAGTTACGATGTGTTTACTTTGACGCATATATTGCGGGGAACCCAAATGCTATTTTACGCAATGGGTTAAGAAATTATTTTGACTCAATATATCCGAATATTGGACTTCGTGATTTAGAAAAAGCGGCTAACATGCAACATAAAGAAGCATGTTATGCTTACAGATTAGTAATGTTCGCTTCTCACCAAAGTGAGAACAAGAACATCGGGCTACAACTATTAAACAAAACGTTCCCACAAGTGACGGAGTTGGTAATTGGGGTAAGAAATGAGGTTTTTAGATTGTTACGGGACTGTTGGACATTACGTAACCCTCGTCCCTTTGACGACGTTACAACACGTTGTCTTATCAACGGCCATAACGGTTATGTTCCACATGACCAAGGATGGGAAGTAATCCTAGTAAAACCAGAATGCATGACTTGTTTCTGGACGTATGAATTACGTGTCTTTATTGCCTTTGCTGAACGACTTGTGTACTAGCTAGAATTATCTTCACAACCATCTTGTATCAAATTTATTGTGTGCTATATTTCATGCTATATGTAAAATAAGCGGTATTGTAAGTTTGTAAAATATTGTGTAAAAGTTTGAACGCGAAATATTATTATAATCAGTTTTTCATATAGAATTGTAGTAGTTGAATTGTATATTAGCTACTAAGTATGAACTTAACGGGTAGGTACTACCCGAATTTAAACTTATAAAATGCTAATATGAAGAAAAAGCTTTTATAAATGAGTTCATATTATGCTACGAAATACTATTAACTACTCTTAATATTCTGTATGATTAACTTGTTCCATTTGACTAATTTGAAGGAAATGGCACCGACTACTCGACACACCGTGAATATGAATGAAGAGGAATTCCGTACTTTTCTAGCTTCAAACATAGCTGCAGTACAGGCTGCGCTACATACCAACAATAACCTTGGATCTAGCAGTACAGGAAATCGTGTAGGATGCACCTATAAAGAATTCACTGCCTGCAAACCTTTGGAATTTGATGGAACCGAAGGACCGATCGGATTGAAACGGTGGACCGAGAAGGTCGAATCGGTGTTTGCCATAAGTAAGTGTACTGAAGAGGACAAAGTGAAGTACGCTACGCATACCTTCACAGGTTCTGCGTTAACATGGTGGAATACCTATCTAGAGCAAGTGGGACAAGACGATGCGTACGCACTACCGTGGTCAGCATTCAAGCACTTGATGAACGAGAAGTACCGTCCCAGAACCGAGGTCAATAAGCTCAAGTCAGAACTTAGAGGGTTACGTACCCAAGGATTTGATATTACCACGTACAAAAGACGATTCACAGAATTGTGCCTATTGTGTCCGGGAGCATTCGAAGATGAGGAAGAGAAGATCGACGCGTTTGTGAAAGGATTACCGGAAAGAATCCAAGAAGATATAAGTTCACACGAGCCTGCCTCCATACAACAGGCATGTAGAATGGCTCACAAACTAGTGAACCAGATTGAAGAAAGAATTAAAGAACAGACTGCTGAAGAGGCCAATGTGAAGCAAGTCAAAAGAAAGTGGGAGGAAAACGGTGATAAGAATCACCAATACAACAACAACAGCAATTACAACAATAATCGCAACAATTATCCCAACAATCGCAACATCAATCGCAACTACAACAAACGGCCCAACAACAACAACAACAACAACAACAACAACAACAACAACAACTACAACAATCATCCCAACAACAATAATAACCACAACAACAACAACAATCAGAAGCAGCTATGCGAAAGGTGTGAAAAGTATCACTCGGGGTTCTGCACCAAATTTTGCAACAAGTGTAAAAGAAATGGTCATAGCGCGGCGAAGTGTGAGGTCTACGGACCAGGGGTTAATAGAACAAAAGGAACAAATGGTGTCGGAACGAGTAATGGCGGAGCAAGTAGTGTCGGAGCAAGTTATGCCAATGTAGTTTGTTATAAATGTGGAAAACCGGGCCACATTATCAGAAATTGCCCGAACCAGGAGAACACGAATGGACAAGGCCACGGAAGAGTTTTCAATATTAATGCAGCAGAGGCACAGGAAGATCCGGAGCTTGTTACGGGTACGCTTCTTATTGACAATAAATCTGCTTACGTTTTATTTGATTCGGGTGCGGATAGAAGCTATATGAGTAGAGATTTTTGTGCTAAATTAAGTTGTCCATTGACGCCTTTGGATAGTAAATTTTTACTCGAATTAGCAAATGGTAAATTAATTTCAGCAGATAATATATGTCGGAATCGAGAAATTAAACTGGTTAGTGAAACATTTAAGATTGATTTGATACCAGTAGAGTTAGGGAGTTTTGATGTGATAATCGGTATGGACTGGTTGAAAGAAGTGAAAGCAGAGATCGTTTGTTACAAAAATGCAATTCGCATTATACGAGAAAAAGGAAAACCCTTAATGGTGTACGGAGAAAAGGGCAACACGAAGCTACATCTTATTAGTAATTTGAAGGCACAAAAACTAATAAAAAAAGGTTGCTATGCTGTTCTAGCACACGTCGAGAAAGTATAAACTGAAGAAAAGAGCATCAATGATGTTCCCATTGCAAAAGAATTTCCCGATGTATTTCCGAAAGAATTACCGGGATTACCCCCACATCGATCCGTTGAATTTCAAATAGATCTTGTACCAGGAGCTGAACCAATAGCTCGTGCTCCTTACAGACTCGCACCCAGCGAGATGAAAGAACTGCAAAGCCAATTACAAGAACTTTTAGAGCGTGGTTTCATTCGACCAAGCACATCACCGTGGGGAGCTCCTGTTTTGTTTGTCAAGAAGAAAGATGGTACATTCAGGTTGTGTATCGACTACCGAGAGTTGAACAAACTTACCATCAAGAACCGCTACCCACTACTGAGAATCGACGACTTATTTGATCAACTACAAGTCTCGTCTGTTTATTCAAAGATTGACTTACGTTCCGGGTATCATCAAATGCGGGTGAAAGAAGATGATATTCCAAAGACTGCTTTCAGAACACGTTACGGTCATTACGAGTTTATGGTCATGCCGTTTGGTTTAACTAATGCACCAGCTGTGTTCATGGACCTTATGAACCGAGTGTGTGGACCATACCTTGACAAGTTTGTCATTGTTTTCATTGATTACATACTTATTTACTCAAAGAATGACCAAGAACACGGTGAACATTTGAGAAAGGTGTTAGAAGTATTGAGGAAGGAAGAAATGTACGCTAAGTTTTCAAAGTGTGCATTTTGGTTGGAAGAAGTTCAATTCCTCGGTCACATAGTGAACAAAGAAGGTATTAAGGTGGATCCGGCAAAGATAGAAACTGTTGAAAAGTGGGAAACCCCGAAAACTCCGAAACACATACGCCAGTTTTTAGGACTAGCTGGTTACTACAGAAGGTTCATCCAAGACTTCTCCAGAATAGCAAAACCCTTGACTGCATTAACGCATAAAGAGAAGAAATTTGAATGGAATGATGAACAAGAGAAAGCGTTTTAGTTATTGAAGAAAAAGCTAACTACGGCACCTATATTGTCATTGCCTGAAGGGAATGATGATTTTGTGATTTATTGTGACGCATCAAAGCAAGGTCTCGGTTGTGTATTAATGCAACGAACGAAGGTGATTGCTTATACGTCTAGACAATTGAAGATTCACGAACAAAATTATACGACGCATGATTTGGAATTAGGCGCGGTTGTTTTTACATTAAAGACTTGGAGGCACTACTTATATGGGGTCAAAAGTATTATATATACCGACCACAAAAGTCTTCAACACATATTTAATCAGAAACAAATGAATATGAGGCAGCGTAGGTGGATTGAATTATTGAATGATTACGACTTTGAGATTCGTTACCACCCGGGGAAGGCAAATGTGGTAGCCGATGCCTTGAGCAGGAAGGACAAAGAACCCATTCTAGTAAAATCTATGAATATAATGATTCATAATAACCTTACTACTCAAATAAAGGAGGCGCAACAAGGAGTTTTAAAAGAGAGAAATTTAAAGGATGAAATACCCAAAGGATCGGAGAAACATCTTAATATACGGGAAGACGGAACCCGGTATAGGGCTGAAAGGATTTGGGTACCAAAATTTGGAGATATGAGAGAAATGGTACTTAGAGAAGCTCATGAAACCAGATACTCAATACATCCTGGAACGGGGAAGATGTACAAAGATCTCAAGAAACATTTTTGGTGGTCGGGTATGAAAGCCGATGTTGCTAAATACGTAGGAGAATGTTTGACGTGTTCGAAGGTCTAAGCTGAGCATCAGAAACCATCAGGTCTACTTCAACAACCCGAAATCCCGGAATGGAAATGGGAAAACATTACCATGGATTTCATCACTAAATTGCCAAAGACTGCAAGTGGTTTTGATACTATTTGGGTAATAGTTGATCGTCTCACCAAATCAGTACACTTCCAGCCAATAAGAGAAGATGACAAGATAGAGAAGTTAGCACGACTGTATTTGAAGGAAGTCGTCTCCATACATGGAATACCAATCTCTATTATCTCTGATAGGGATGGTAGATTTATTTCAAGATTCTGGCAGACATTACAGCAAGCATTAGGAACTCGTCTAGACATGAGTACTGCCTATCATCCACAAACTGATGGGAAGAGCGAAAGGACGATACAAATGCTTGAAGACATGCTACGAGCATGTGTTATTGATTTCGGAAACAGTTGGGATCGACATCTACCGTTAGCAGAATTTTCCTACAACAACAGCTACCATTCAAGCATTGAGATGGCGCCGTTTGAAGCACTTTATGGTAGAAAGTGCAGGTCTCCAATTTGTTAGAGTGAAGTGGGGGATAGACAGATTACGGGTCCGGAGATTATACAAGAAACTACCGAGAAGATCATCCAAATTCAACAACGGTTGAAAACCGCCCAAAGTCGACAAAAGAGCTACGCTGACATTAAAAGAAAAGATATAGAATTTGAAATTGGAGAGATGGTCATGCTTAAAGTTGCACCTTGGAAAGGCGTTGTTCGATTTGGTAAACGAGGGAAATTAAATCCAAGGTATATTGGACCATTCAAGATTATTGATCGTGTCGGACCAGTAGCTTACCGACTTGAGTTACCTCAACAACTCGCGGCTGTACATAACACTTTCCACGTCTCGAATTTGAAGAAATGTTTTGCTAAAGAAGATCTCACTATTCCGTTAGATGAAATCCAAATCAACGAAAAACTTCAATTCATCGAAGAACCCGTCGAAATAATGGATCGTGAGGTTAAAAGACTTAAGCAAAACAAGATACCAATTGTTAAGGTTCGATGGAATGCTCGTAGAGGACCCGAGTTCACCTGGGAGCGTGAAGATCAGATGAAGAAGAAATACCCGCATCTATTTCCAGAAGATTCGTCAACACCTTCAACAGCTTAAAATTTCGGGACGAAATTTATTTAACGGGTAGGTACTGTAGTGACCCGAACTTTTCCATGTTTATATATATTAATTGAGATTGATATTTACATGATTAAATATTTCTAACATGTTAAGCAATCAAACTTGTTAAGACTTGATTAACTGAAATATGTTTCATATAGACAATTGACCACCCAAGTTGACCGGTGATTCACGAACGTTAAAACTTGTAAAAACTATATGATGACATATATATGGATATATATATATAGTTAACATGATACTATGATAAGTAAACATATCATTAAGTATATTAACAATGAACTACATATGTAAAAACAAGACTACTAACTTAATGATTTTTAAACGAGACATATATGTAACGATTATCGTTGTAAAGACATTTAATGTATATATATCATATTAAGAGATATTCATACATAATAATATCATGATAATATAATAATTTAAAATCTCATTTGATATTATAAACATTGGGTTAACAACATTTAACAAGATCGTTAACCTAAAGGTTTCAAAACAACACTTACATGTAACGACTAACGATGACTTAACGACTCAGTTAAAATGTATATACATGTAATGTTTTAATATGTATTTATACACTTTTGAAAGACTTCAATACACTTATCAAAATACTTCTACTTAACAAAAATGCTTACAATTACATCCTCGTTCAGTTTCATCAACAATTCTACTCGTATGCACTCGTATTCGTACTCGTACAATACACAGCTTTTAGATGTATGTACTATTGGTATATACACTCCAATGATCAGCTCTTAGCAGCCCATGTGAGTCACCTAACACATGTGGGAACCATCATTTGGCAACTAGCATGAAATATCTCATAAAATTACAAAAATATGAGTAATCATTCATGACTTATTTACATGAAAACAAAATTACATATCCTTTATATCTAATCCATACACCAACGACCAAAAACACCTACAAACACTTTCATTCTTCAATTTTCTTCATCTAATTTATCTCTCTCAAGTTCTATCTTCAAGTTCTAAGTGTTCTTCATATATTCTACAAGTTCTAGTTACATAAAATCAAGAATACTTTCAAGTTTGCTAGCTCACTTCCAATCTTGTAAGGTGATCATCCAACCTCAAGAAATCTTTGTTTCTTACAGTAGGTTATCATTCTAATACAAGGTAATAATCATATTCAAACTTTGGTTCAATTTCTATAACTATAACAATCTTATTTCAAGTGATGATCTTACTTGAACTTGTTTTCGTGTCATGATTCTGCTTCAAGAACTTCGAGCCATCCAAGGATCCGTTGAAGCTAGATCCATTTTTCTCTTTTCCAGTAGGTTTATCCAAGGAACTTAAGGTAGTAATGATGTTCATAACATCATTTGATTCATACATATAAAGCTATCTTATTCGAAGGTTTAAACTTGTAATCACTAGAACATAGTTTAGTTAATTCTAAACTTGTTCGCAAACAAAAGTTAATCCTTCTAACTTGACTTTTAAAATCAACTAAACACATGTTCTATATCTATATGATATGCTAACTTAATGATTTAAAACCTGGAAACACGAAAAACACCGTAAAATCGGATTTACGCCGTCGTAGTAACACCGCGGGCTGTTTTGGGTTAGTTAATTAAAAACTATGATAAACTTTGATTTAAAAGTTGTTATTCTGAGAAAATGATTTTTATTATGAACATGAAACTATATCCAAAAATTATGGTTAAACTCAAAGTGGAAGTATGTTTTCTAAAATGGTCATCTAGACGTCGTTCTTTCGACTGAAATGACTACCTTTACAAAAATGACTTGTAACTTACTTTCCGACTATAAACCTATACTTTTTCTGTTTAGATTCATAAAATAGAGTTCAATATGAAACCATATCAATTTGATTCACTCAAAACGGATTTAAAATGAAGAAGTTATGGGTAAAACAAGAATGGATAATTTTTCTCATTTTAGCTACGTGAAAATTGGTAACAAATCTATTCCAACCATAACTTAATCAACTTGTATTGTATATTATGTAATCTTGAGATACCATAGACACGTATACAATGTTTCGACCTATCATGTCGACACATCTATATATATTTCGGAACAACCATAGACACTCTATATGTGAATGTTGGAGTTAGCTATACAGGGTTGAGGTTGAATCCAAAATATATATAGTTTGAGTTGTGATCAATACTGAGATACGTATACACTGGGTCGTGGATTGATTCAAGATAATATTTATCGATTTATTTCTGTACATCTAACTGTGGACAACTAGTTGTAGGTTACTAACGAGGACAGCTGACTTAATAAACTTAAAACATCAAAATATATTAAAAGTGTTGTAAATATATTTTGAACATACTTTGATATAAGTATATATTGTTATAGGTTCGTGAATCAACCAGTGGCCAAGTCTTACTTCCCGACGTAGTAAAAATCTGTGAAAGTGAGTTATAGTCCCACTTCTAAAATCTAATATTTTTGGGATGAGAATACATGCAGGTTTTATAAATGATTTACAAAATAGACACAAGTACGTGAAACTACATTCTATGGTTGAATTATCGAAATCGAATATGCCCCTTTTTATTAAGTCTGGTAATCTAAGAATTAGGGAACAGACACCCTAATTGACGCGAATCCTAAAGATAGATCTATTGGGCCTAACAAACCCCATCCAAAGTACCGGATGCTTTAGTACTTCGAAATTTATATCATATCCGAAGGGTGTCCCGGAATGATGGGGATATTCTTATATATGCATCTTGTTAATGTCGGTTACCATGTGTTCACCATATGAATGATTTTTATCTCCATGTATGGGATGTGTACTGAAATATGAAATCTTGTGGTCTATTATTATGATTTGATATATATAGGTTAAACCTATAACTCACCAACATTTTTGTTGACGTTTTAAGTATGTTTATTCTCAGGTGATTATTAAGA
This sequence comes from Rutidosis leptorrhynchoides, assembly GCF_046630445.1. NCBI lineage: Eukaryota > Viridiplantae > Streptophyta > Magnoliopsida > Asterales > Asteraceae > Rutidosis > Rutidosis leptorrhynchoides. The sequence continues at coordinate 213,422,257 of NC_092335.1, forward strand.
GCTTCCGCTATCACATACTTAAATAAGGACGAGATTTGGAGTCCATACTTGTATGATATTGTGTAAAAACTGCATTCAAGAAACTTATTTTGTTGTAACATATTTGTATTGTAAACCATTATGTAATGGTCGTGTGTAAACAGGATATTTTAGATTATCATTATTTGATAATCTACGTAAAGCTTTTTAAACCTTTATTGATGAAATAAAGGTTATGGTTTGTTTTAAAATGAATGCAGTCTTTGAAAAACGTTTCATATAGAGGTCAAAACCTCGCAACGAAATCAATTAATATGGAACGTTTTTAATCAATAAGAACGGGACATTTCAGTTGGTATCCGAGCGTTGGTCTTAGAGAACCAGAATTTTGCATTAGTGTGTCTTATCGAGTTTGTTAGGATGCATTAGTGAGTCTGGACTTCGTCCGTGTTTACTTGAAAAATGATTGCTTAACAAATTTTGTTGGAAACTATATATTTTTAACATGTGAATATTATGTGATATATTAATCTCTTAACGCGTTTGATATTATGTGATAGATGTCTACCTCTAGAACAAGTCCCATTGACTCACCTAATAATAATGAAGAGTCAAATATAAATTGGAATGATTCGTGGACTGATTCACAAGTTCCCTGTTATTGCTCTAAACATACATATTATTCGACGCAATATCACTTATATTTCATAGGTTTTTATCATCTACAAAGACATTCAATGCGCATTTCACGAGAAAAACGACAAAAGTGGATAAGAGCTTGCTATTTGAAGATTCGACGATAAAACGATAGTTTTAACCAGATTTATATCAAGAAACGTTTATCCGAATGAAAGTACAAGATAGATGAAGAAAAGAGTTCAAATGTAAAGTGCCAAGTCAGTACACGTCAATACGAGGCCATCAAAGAACAAACGAAAAAAGAAAAATAAAGAAAACTGCTTTTACTCTTACACGAATAGTGTAGGTCTACACGAATAGTGTAGAATATTTGTTCTTACACGAATAGTGTAGGTCTACACGAATCGTGTAGAATATTTGTTCTTACACGAATAGTGTAGCCATACACGAATCGTGTAATGTTAGGCCGAATTAATCATTTTGTCAGACATGGGCGGCTGGCTTTTGAAGTTTTAAAACAATTCTTTTCATAGTGCTGTAGCAAATGGATAGCACTTTTGACTCAACAACTACTTCACAATATCAATGTTAAATACGGAGTACGTTCAGAAGATTAGGGAGAGACACATATATTACACACAGAGAATATTATCAAGTACAAAATTACTATACACACACATATTAATATTCTGTAATTTTTATCAATTACTCTATTATTTCAAGGTTAAATATTTAGGATAGTTGTAATATTAAGGGTGTTATTGTACGCGTGAAAGGGGTGTTATTATTGTAATTTTTCTACCGTTTGAAGTTAATGCAAGTGAAGATATTTTAGTAAGTTTACTCTGTTAAAATTAGCGTTGTTATTATGTTTGCATATCTATATTTTTATGTCTACCTTAGTGTAATGGATAGCTAAATTTCCCTAGTGTTTGCTTAAATGTAGAGCCCCTAGTGAAATGGATTGTTACCATTAGTAAAAGTTAAAATGTAACTTTAGTATTTTTAATATTGAGCCTAGTTAAAAGAACCATTTTTATATAATTAGGTATTTAACCCTTGCCACTTAATTTATTAAATTTAAATAACGAAAGTTGTTTTTATTTACATAAATTGAGCTTCAACATTAAAAATGATCTAGACGAATTTATGGATAAGTTATTGACACCAATTTAGAAATAAACTTCGGTGGTTTGGGTAATATCAATAAGTTATATGACAGTGAAATTATAAAAAGGGAAACCGTTATAATTTGGGTATTGGCGAAGGTCAAAACTAGGCTAGGTCTCAATTTAAATGCTTAGGGAATAGTAGCTTTCTAAAAAGAATCCAATGAAAATTAGATTTTATTTAGTTAAGTTGTAACTTTATATTTATTCGAGAGAAAAATGTAAAGTTTGATACTAGAACATTTTAAATAGGGCGTAAAACTTAAAACAATCCATGGACCTAGGGGTGACACAATTAAGTAAACACTCCCATTTATCTTATTTATATTTGTTATAAAAGTATTATTATTATTATTTACGATTTACCATTTTAAAATATTAGAAAAATACATAAAAACATTTAATTTTCGTAACAGTTAAGTTGTCACATATTTTTACACGTACACGAATCGTGTATCATCACACGAATCGTGTAAGGCTAAAACGCGGCTACAGTACAGCTAGGTTAAAATTAGGGTTTTTGTTATTTAATTATATTTATATTTAGGTTATTAGTTATTTTAGTTATTTTAATTAAGTTAATTAGTTAAAGTTATTTAAAATACTTAAAATACATGTTTTAATCCTAAAAGTAGTATTAATTATTATAGGTTTATAAATTGTAACTAGTTTATAGTTAGTAAATTAATTAATTTTCCTTTTAATTTGTATTAGTTTTACTAAAAATGCATTTTAGTTAATTTAAATAAGTTTCTATTATAATTGCTCAAAACAAAATTCTAAACATATAGTTTTATTAAAAATTACTATTTTACTAATTACCATTTAGTAACATAATTAATGCATCATAATTAGTTTATTTTCATTTAGTTCCTTTTTAAGTTAATTTTTGTAATCTTGTAATTTTATTTAGTAAATTAGTTTTAGTTATTTTCTTTTACTGTTATTTTACAATTGCCTAATCCAAAACCCCCTTTAATTAAGTTTGACATCAAAGACTATTAAAAACCATTAAACACTCCATCTCCCTGTGGAACGAATCGGATTTACCAACAAACTAAACTACACGGATAGGACTAGTTGCCTATATATATGTGTGAAATCAACCTGAAATCAATAAAATACCACATATACAATAAATCAATTCGTGTAACAAAACAACTCAAATCCGTTCATAAATAAAGGTCTCGATCGCACACATCAACTTTTTGGCGCCGCTGCCGGGGAGTTGGCAGTTAAATAAATAGATAATTTTTCTGATTCGTAGTAGTAGTTGGATTTGTACGTGGACCGGGTTGTTGGATCACCAATTTTATTGGTCAATAGAAGGATCCTGCCCCTCTGCTGCATCTTTTGGCTATTCAAAACGTGGGCAAAATCAGAAGGAAAATCTGTTTGTTTAAGGGTTTTTATCATTGTTTTTATGTTATTCGATCCTCTCGAGGAAATTCATTTCCAAAAAAGTTCAAAGTTTTTGAATAAATCCTTTAATTCTTTGTACAATTTCCCAAATTGTATGATCCGTTCAATCCTAAACTCGTTAAACTTAATCCGGAACCTCAAAGAATTAATAAAGGACAAAAACAACAAAAAGAAATAGGAAGTACTAGTAATTTTAAAACACCGAAAAATACTAAAAAAGAACCAAATAGGTAACCCTAGATAAACCTTCAGTGTGTGATCTCATAATAGAAATTAATGTATGAACTTACGTTCATCCAACGCTGAATTAACACCTTCACATCCTGAACCCGAAAGAAAATTTCACGAACGCTTAAGAGCTCAAGAAGTAGATACTCTTGCTAAAAATTTAGAGTCACTTTCCTTAGAATCCGACTCTGAACCGATTATTCAACCAATCATAGAGCCAATTATTAAAGAAGAAGATAAAATGACTGAGACAAACCTAACAATGGAAGCATTAATGAAGGCCACAAGAAAAGGTCAAGGCCACGCAATCATCCAACCCCCGATGACTGATGGCTTTGAAATAAAAGGTCAATTTTTACACATGGTAACTAATACATGCCAATTCGGTGGAGCTCCAAACGAGGATGCTAACGAGCATCTTCTTAAGTTTGTAAGCATTTGCAAACTATTCAAAATTAAGGATGTCACCGATGATGTCGCATGTTTAAAAATCTTTCCATGGTCATTAAAAGATGAAGCTAGAGATTGGCTAGACTCATTACCTGAAGGCTATATTGAAGACTGGAATGATATGATGGACAAATTTTTGTCAGAATTCTTTCCTGCTTCAAAAGCAGCAAAATTACAAAGTGATATAAATCACTTTAAACAAAAGCCTAATGAAACTCTTTATGAAGCTTGGACTCGATTCAATAAAATGCTTCGAATATGTCCTCAACACGGGTTAAGTACATTCCAAAAAGTCTGTGTATTTTATAAAGGAGTCAATGTTGCAACTCGAAAAGATATAGATGTTGCAGCCGGAGGTTCAGTTATGAAGAAAACACCTGAAGACGCTCATACAATCATTGCTGATTTAGCGTCCCATTCTCATAACTGGCATCAAGAAATAGAATTCTCTAGATCATCAAATGTTGCTAGTATTGAAAGCAATGATGAAATTGCTTCTTTAAAAGTTCAAATAGCAAATCAAGCAAGGCAAATCGAGAAAGTAACCAAGGAAATGCATGCTATCAGAGTAGGATGTGAACTATGCCAAGGTCCCCATCTTACTAGAGATTGTGATCAAAGTACAATGGAAGAGCAAGCAAATTTCTTAGGTTACTTACGAAAAGGTGAAATGAACTTCAGTGACTTTCCAGCTATAGAAGCAAACAACCGAAAATATCCTCCTATAAATAGCTATCAAGTAGGAGGACCTTCAGGATCAAATAATAATAACTATCAAAATAACAATAACTATCAAGGAGGAAATCCAGGTTACCAAAACAATCGGAATTTTCCAAATCAAAATCAAAGAAATCCACCACCAGGTTATAATAACCGAAATCAACCTCAAAAAAATTACCAAAATAATTTCCAACAAAATCAACCACAACCACTAGCACTTATGCAACCACAACCATTAGCAATTATGCAACCTCAACCCGAGAGGAAATCTGGTTTAGAAGATCTCTTAAGAGATTTTATGGTTAAGCATGAGCAAAATGCAGAGCTCCAAACTCAGCAAATTCGAAATCAACAAGCCACGATTCAGATTTTAGAAAGAGATGTTGGAAGGATCTCACAGTTACTAGCAGAGAGACCACAAATTGCAAGTAATCCTCCGGTTATACTAAAGAAGAAGGATCCTCAAGCTCCAGCATATTCACAAGTGAATGCTATTTATAGTTTCTGTGAGGATGAAGCAAGTTTCAAAACACCGGAGCATAGTCCTATTTTTACTCTTGGGTGTGAAGATGATGATGAAGAGTGTGATAAGTTTATATTTTCTGATTTATCCAATATGGCAGATTACACTCCTTATCAAGAGATTGATGGTACCCGAGTTGAAAGTATGAAAAGTATAACATGTGAAAATGAAGAGATCCGAGTTGGTGACATAACTCCCGAGTATGCTGATTATTTGATGAGGCTGATGTCGGGAAATCATGCAGAAGTGCAGATAATTGAAACCACCGAGCCTTCCGAATTTAGGGTTGATGATGATTTGAAGATGATCAAAAAAGAAGCGGAAGATACGGTGAAGCAAGCACCTAAAGTGGAAGACTATAAAGAACCCATTCCATACCCACAAGCACTTGCATCCGAAAAACCAAAGGAGAATCATTGTAAGCCTTTAAATACGGATAATATCTGTGTAAATGTACCTTTGGTTGATGTTGTTGCAGGTATGCCAAACTATGGGAAATTCTTGAATGATTTGATGGCAAAAGAAGGAGTGTGTGAGCAAGCATCATCCGCATTCCTTGAAGCAGAATGTGCTGCTATTATGAAGAAGAATGAATTGCCACCTAAGTTAGGTGATCCCGGACCATTCATAGTACCTTGTAAGCTTAATGAATCTAAAACTCTTAGATCATTAGCTGACTCAGGTGCAAGTATAAATCTCATGCCTTATTCCATTTACTCGCATTTGAACTTAGGTGAACTTAAACCCACCAATTCAGGCATTAGATTCATTGATCAGTCGGTTAATAAACCTATAGGGATTGCTGAAAACTTAGTAGTAAAAACAGGTGAACTTGAGTTTCTAGCTGACTTTGTAGTTGTAGACATGAAGAAAGATAAGTTTGTACCTATTATTTTAGGTAGACCATTCTTAGCAACTGCATGTGCTTTAACAGATTGGAAAACAGGAAAACTAGTTTTGAAGGATAGAGGCAAGAGTGCAACCTATCAAACTGAGTTTAGTATGAACCCACCACCCACACCGATAGTTTCAGTGAATATTGTTGACAATGTCAAACCCATTAGTCAACAAGCTAAGTGTGGGGAGGGTGATGAGGAGAAACTAGATAGTAAACCGCCCAATGATAGTGTTGTTGAGAAAACCATGAAGAAGTTATATGGTAGGATTAGAAATGCTATGTCGAAAAAAGATAAACATTTGAGAGAGAGATTGATTTCAAACCTATCAAAACTTGAGAAATATAAGTTGAAAAAACTGGTTGAAGAGTCAAGATTTTCGAACTCTTGGTTATTATCAAAAATTAGTGTAAGAATGGTTGCAGTAATGGTTCTATTGGAGTAAAGAAGGGTGATGTTTATCACCCCGACGTTAGTTAAAATTAGGGTGGAGTCGCGTGAACGACTCGCTAATAAACTTCACAAATTGTAAATAGTCCCATTCGTGTGTCTCGTTTTTATTTTAAATTCCTTTTTATTTGTATTTCTCATATACTTGTTTTAAAATTTAAAAATGTTAATCTTTTTAACACAAAAATAGAGTGTTTTTATTTTATTTTAAATTTGTTTTCGAAAAATATTAAAACTTTAACTTTTAATGAATTGAATTTTATAAATTGATTTTAAAAATTTATAAACGGATTAAGATCAGGTATAACAACCGAATTTCCGTTACAAATATAAATTTATAAAAGATATTTTAAATTTAATTGATTATAAGTTATATAAAAAAATATAAAATGAAAAAAGTAAAAAAAAAAAATTTAGTTTGTAATAACATAATTTTTTGGTGTGTATTGAAACTTATTATGTTTTTATTTTTTATATTAGCAAGAAAATATAGTGTGGGGTAAAAAAAATGTGTTGTACGATTGAATTAAAACCCCATATTTTGTGTGTTTTTAACATGGTTTTGACAGGTACAGACGAAAATGCAATTAGACGAAACGAAACATCAAATTACATTGTGATACAAACATTGGATATGATCATAGGTAAAACAATTTGAAAATCCAAATCGGTTAACAAAGGAAGTTCCAAATACTCTACACTTTTTGTCCTCTCAAATTTATACATTATTATCTGATTTTATGTAATGAGGGCATTACATAATCTTAAGTGTGGGGTGGGAATATATAAATTCTCGAGAACTAATAAGTTATTGGTTTTTATGAAAATTTGAAAATTTTTAAACAAATGTATCTAATCAATTTTTAAGGTAACTACGAGCAATTAAAGATCAGGTGTAAAAACCGAAATTGTTGTCTCCATACATTAAAAATACATAAGTTTATTTGTTTAAAACCTAGAAAAAGAAAAAAAAAATTTATAACAAGAATTTATAAATCCTTATGTTAAGAACCATTTATCACATGTTTCTTTGAAGTTTATTGCAGATATCATTGCTACAGAATGTATAAACCTGAATATTCCATTATCACGAGTAATAGAGGATGAATCAAATCCATCCCGTAAGGAAGTAAAGTCTTCCGAATTGACACACTTGCTAATTTATGTTAGAAGATGTAGTCCAGAACAGCTGTAGGTTGACGAAAAATCTTGAAAAGTCATCCCTAAAATCGGCTGGAAATCCACCTAACCTCAGCATCAAACAGGGTTTTTGGTGGTCAGACTTATCCTAACCATGAGATGGATCTGTCTCGTACAATGGGGGGGCACATTGCAAATTAGCTTTTAAGACTAATGAATCTAATCCCCAGATGGATGATCTCCGTAAAGATCAACTGCATCTATGTTTGACCGCGGTCAACATACATATGCCATAACAAATTGAGGTGTGCAAACTCATGGTTCACCGATGATATTTGGACACGATATAATTTTGTTCTAAAACTTATGCTATTTTATGAATTATATTTGTGTAAAACTATTTTTGGACATTTGGCTTCAAGTTCCATGATACTACAATCATGGGGGCAAATAGCTTGCTAATCGCCGACTGAGACTTCGGTTTTCAGTTACCCTCAACCGGAATTTGAGGTTAAAACCGGAAAACGTGTCTAGTGTAAAAACTAGCATGACATTTTATAAAATCATAAAACGTTTTCATAAGGTCCAATTTTCCCTAAGGATCCAAATTTTTAAACCCTAATCACGAGTTTCATGTTTGTTTCTGTTGTCAGAATTTCATTTCGTGTGGTGTGCGTGTGATCCAATAAATACTGTGTTGTGTAATATATTTCATATAGCGTGTGTTTCATTTCGTGTAGTGTGTGTTGTGTGATCTAAATGTTCGATAAAGAAAAATATATAATGTTCTAACTCTGTTAAAAGATGTAATTGCTTGAGGACAAGCAACGTTCTAGTGTGGGGTATTTTGATATTGCTCTAAACATACATATTATTCGACGCAATATCACTTATATTTCATAGGTTTTTATCATCTACAAAGACATTCAATGCGCATTTCACGAGAAAAATGACAAAAGTG